>NC_089492.1:208243081-209721532 GCF_036850765.1 Saccopteryx bilineata
AAGCGTCAACCTGGAAATGCTGAGGTTGCCGGTTCGAAACCCTGGGCTTGCCTGGTCAAGGCACATATGGGAGTTGATGCTTCCAGGTCCTCCCCCCTGTCTCTCTCTCCTCTCTCTCTCCCTCTCTCTCCTCTCTAAAATGAATAAATAAAATAAAAATTAAAAAAAAAAATTCATTTCACATTCTCACTTTAAAATCTAGTTTTACAGCTATGGAACCTGAGGTAGAGATCAAGAGCTAGTAAATGACACTGAGGTAGGTGTGAGATAAAATTGTACTGCTCACAAAAATTAGGGGATATTTCAAAAATGAATATGAAGCAGTAAAATATCCTTAATTTTTGTGAGCAGTAATAATAAATTGATCCTATACTTAGAGCTTATTGTCTACTAAAAGCTGAATAAATGCTTAAGTGAACATAGAAAACAACAACATGCTCTTCCTGCATAGATATTGTAGTATTGATGTTTGATCTGATACACCATGTGCTATTTTAATGTACTGATATACTACTATTTTTGTTGGTATAATGCCATTTTTTTGGAATTTAAAAATTTGAATAATTTGCATCTTGAGGTGCCCAGCTAGTTATATACTCGACATTAGAATTTCAAATTAAACAAAGATTACTCTTTTGTGTTTTTTTTCATTTTTCCGAAGCTGGAAACGGGGAGGCAGTCAGACAGACTCCCTCATGCGCCCGACTGGGATCCACCCGGCATGCCCACCAGGGGGCGATGCTCTGCCCATCTGGGGCGTCGCTCTGTTGCATACGGAGCCATTCTACTGCCTGAGGCCTCCCCAACGCCCGGGCCATCTTTGCTCCAATGGAGCCTCGGCTGCAGGAGGGGAAGAGAGAGACAGAGAGGAAGGAGAGGGGGAGGGGTGGAGAAGCAGATGGGCGTTTCTCCTGTGTGCCCTGGCCGGGAATCTAACCCGGGACTCCTGCATGCCAGGCCGACGCTCTACCGCTGAGCCAACCGGCCAGGGCAAGATCACTCTTTTATCACTCCATTGTTTTCAAGAGGAAGAAGAAGAAAATAATTGATAAAGCATTGCTCTGTGGCAAGAATAATTGTAATTTAATTCACAGACTTTCTGAATAAGTAAAATAAGAGCGTGGGAGTATTGAAAATGTTATAGATCACTGTGTTGGAACCCTATCTCTTCATGCTGAAATTAAGGTAAAGACCAAACCAAAAATGCTGTTTTTAACTAAAAGCTATAGATCTCTATCAGTAAAGATCTATCTAGCCCATGTTGAGAAAATAAAAGACTGTTCAAAGGATTTTCTCAGAAGTTTGCAAGAGATGAGATTACTTGAAGGATAAAGCATTAGAGCAGGGGTCCCCAAACTATGGCCCGCGGGCCACATGCGGCCCCCTGAGGCCATTTATCTGGCCCCCCGTCGCACTTCTGGAAGGGGCACCTCTTTCATTGGTGGTCAGTGAGAGGAGCATAGTTCCCATTGAAATACTGGTCAGTTTGTTGATTTAAATTTACTTGTTCTTTATTTTAAATATTGTATTTGTTCCTGTTTTGTTTTTTTACTTTAAAATAAGATATGTGCAGTGTGCATAGGGATTTGTTCATAGTTTTTTTTTTATAGTCCGGCCCTCCAACATTCTGAGGGACAGTGAACTGCCCCCCTGTGTAAAAAGTTTGGGGACCCCTGCATTAGAGGAAAATACCTGGTGTAGCTTGTAGTTGTTTTCCAATTGCTTTCTTCAGACAGATGTCTCAGCATATACTGGAAACTTTGCACAAGACTATGCATAATAAAAACGATGCTATTGGGTCTTTGAGTGGAAGAATTCTTTTAAAAAAAGGTTGAATGAAATTTTATTTTCATGTTTTGTGATTAAATAGCCATCAATTTAGTTCATTTTAGAGTTATTTTATTGCATATGCTAGATTAGGTTAAAATAACCATATGTTTCACATTCATGTTTTATAAACTTATATTTGTATATTCCATTTTTAATATACTTAATATATTTATAATATAGTCTATTTTAAATGCTTTCGTGTTACTGAGTTTTTAAAAAGTAATTACTGAGTTCTGAACACTTTAAGATACTGTTATTGAGACTTAATGTTTCAATATTAAATGAAGTAAATGCCAAAATAAATAATACTATACTGATATTAAAATTAGTATTTTATTATTAAATGAAGTAAATACAGAAAATAGTTTTGTAATAGAAACTGTACATATTCATTGCATATACTCTAGTAGGGTTTCTATATTTTGCAATAAAAAAATAACTAAAAATGTTCTGCATAAAATAAACTAGATTTGAGTATTCAGAGAAGAGAACTTCAGTGAATTTAGTAATTTTAGAAGCATATGGAATGAGTTTAAAAATTTTTTCACCTTTCTGAAAATATTTTATATCAAACTTGATCATGATCTATTCTTTAGAAATCTGTAGCTTAAAAACAACTGTTCAAATATGTGACTTACCAAAGAACTGCATAGTGAAATTATTTCAGAAATTAACCAGATGTTTTTCTTTCTAAGAAGATGGCCTTTTTTTTTTTTTTGTATTTCTCTGAAGCTGGAAACGGGGAGAGACAGTCAGACTCCCTCATGCGCCTGTCCGGGATCCACCTGGCACGCCCACCAGGGGAGATGCTCTGCCCCTCCGGGGCTTTGCTCTGTCGCAACCAGAGCCGCTCTAGCACCTGGGGCAGAGGCCAAAAGGAGCCATCCCCAGCGCCCGGTCCATCTTTGCTCCAATGGAGCCTCGGCTGCGGGAGGGGAAGAGAGACAGAGAGGAAGGAGAAGGGGAGGGGTGGAGAAGCAGATGGGCGCCTCTCCTGTGTGCCCTGGCCGGGAATCGAACCCGAGACTTCTGCACGCCAGGCCGATGCTCTACCACCGAGCCAACCGGCCAGGGCCAGAAGATAGCCTTTAAAAAAAAAAGATAGCCTCTTTATTGAACTTAGAAGGCATTTGCTAACAGCAAAAGAGTTCGTGCTTTTGCATTCCACAGGATTTTATCATTAGTTAGTAACATACATCTTATTCAGTAGAATTTGTGGATTGGCAATATACAGGATTTCTGTATCATAATTTGCTTGATAAGGTTAGAGAGAATTTGGATAGTAACATGCGTATATTAGGCAGCCACCTCTATTATATTTTAATGAACAGTATGGACTTAGGTGATATTGTTCTTTTTGATCTTGGCTGATTTTAAGAGAAATGTTGGAAAATTATTTTCTTATCTCTTTTCTTGATTTTTGTTATGTATTTCCTTCTTCCTGGAATGCCTTTCTCTCGTGCATGTAGGTGTCCATATTCTGCCTGTCTTTCAGGATCCAGTTTAAAGTTTAACTGCTTATACATAGCTCACCTACTCAGTGGTGAAATATTGAAAGCTTTTCCTCAAAGAGCAACACAAAGATGCCTGCTTTCACCACTTTTTAAAAAAATAAATTTTCTTTTTCAGGGACAGAGAGAGAGGGATACACAGGGACAGACAGACAAGAACAGAGAAAGATGAGAAGCATCAATCATCAGTTTTTTGTTGCGACACCTTAGTTGTTCATTGATTGCTTTCTCATATGTGCCGTGACCACCGGCCTTCAGCGGACCAAGTAACCCCTTGCTCGAGCCAGCGATCTTGGGTCCAAGCTGGTGAGCTGCTTTTTTTTTTTTTTTTTGCTCAAGTCAGATGAGCCCGTGCTCAAGCTGGCGACCTCTAGGTCTCGAACCTGGGTCCTCCGCATCCCAGTCCGACTCTCTATCCACTGCGTCACCACCTGGTCAGGCTGCTTTTACTACTATATTCAGCATAATGTTGGGGTTTCTAGCTAGAGCAGTTATGAAGAAAAGAAATAAATGATATCCAAATCTGGAAGTGTCAGCACAAGAGTCAGAGTCATAGGAGGCTTTGACTAGAAATACCGGTAAATGATAAGGATTTATTTAAAGGTCTTTGGATTTGCAAATTGCGAAGGCAACTAGACAATACCCAGAGTGTTCTGAAGAATAAAGAAAAGCTGAGAGGTTTTTTTTTTATATTAAAAGTCACATTCTTGAGAAGAAATCAGCCCTGTAGTCTTAGCCTTTGTATTAGTTCAGAATGGTAATCAGCTAGAAGTTGGTGGTCTGGATAATGGATGCCAGGTGATCTGGCTATGTGAACGTTTTTTTCTATGTTCTTTAGAGGGTTATCAGAGGATATCTGTAGGATTTGTACATCTATGTATCTCCAGGCACAACTGAAACATTAAAAAGTTTAAGTTCTTAGGCTAGGTAAAGCAAGAATGGAATTGTTTTCTCATGGCTCAGCCTACTTAATTTTAATAATTTGGCAGTTTGATGTCTTCAGTCTTTCCTTAAATGGAAGAACTAAAATTATCTCTGCAGATGGTGCAGTTTTATAGGTAAGAAACGCTAAAGATGTCACAAAAAAGCTTTTAGAACTAATAAACTCATTTACTAAAACTGTAGGGTACAAAATCAACATGCAAAAATCAGTTAGGTTTTGTCTGACCAAGTGGTGGCATGGTGGATTGAATGTCAACCTGGGATGCTGAGGACCCTGGTTCGAAACCACAAGGTTGCTGGCTTGAGTGTGGGCTCACCAGCTTGAGTGTGGGGTTGCTGGCTTGAACGTGGGATAATGGACATGACCCCATGGTCACTGGCTTGAGTAAGGGGTCACTAGCTCAGCTGGAACCCCCTAATCAAGGTACATATGAGAAAGCGATCAATGAACAACTGAAGTGCCGCAAATACCCGTTGATGCTTTTCATCTCTCTCCTTCCCGTCTGTCTGTCCGTGTCTGTTCCTCTCTCTATGTCTCTTGCAAAAAATAAAAAAACAGTTGGGTTTTTATATACTATAACAACAAATACTCTGAAAGAGAATTAAGAAAACAATCCTGTTTATAGCAGCATCAAAAAGAATAAAATATTTGGGAATAAATGACCAAGGAGGTGAAAGACTTACCATCTAAACCTACAAAATGCTGCTGAAAGAAAGAAGACACAAATAAATGGAAGACATCATGTTCATGGATTGAAATATTTGATATTGTTAAGATATTAACACCACCCAAAGTGATCTACAGAATCAATGTAATTTAAAATCTCAATGAAATTTTTTGCAGAATAGAAAAAAATCAGTTCTCAAATTTGTATGGATCCTCAAGGGACACTGAATAGCCAAAATAATCTTGAAGAAAGAAGAATATAGTTGGAGAGCTTATTCTGTCTGATATCAAACTTATTACAAAGCTACATTTTGGTACACATCAGAAATCCCAGAATAAACCCTCATTTGTGTGATCAAATGATTCTGAACAAAGTTACTAAGACCATTTAATGGAATCTTCTGAAGTAATGGTGCTGGAAAAACTGGATATTCACATGTAAAAAGAATGAAAAAATAAATCTTTACCTTCAACATGTACAAAAATTAACTCAATGGTCAGTGAATCAGATCAAAATGTAATAGTTAAAATTATAAAACTCTTAGAAGAAAGCACAAGGAAAAGTTTCATAACATTAGATTTGGCAGTGATTCCTTGTATTTGACATAAAAAGTACAGCCCACAAAGGAAAATAAATAGGACGTTATAAAAATGTAAAATTTATGCATTAAAGGACACTATAATATAGTGAAAAGGTAGCCCACAGAATGGGGGGAAATATCTGCATCCAGAATATATAATTAATTCCTACAATTCAACAACAGAAAACTAACCTATTAAAAAGTGGGCAAGGGACTTGCATAGACATTTCTTCAAAGAAGATATACAGATGGTCAAGTACATTAAAAGATGGTCAAGATCACTAATCATTACAGAAATGCAAATCAAGACTACTATGAGATCAGTTTACACCCATTAGGGGGGCTCTAAGAAAAAGTAACAAGGATTTGCAAAGATGTGGAGAAATTGGAACCTTTGTGCACAGTAGGTGGAAATATAAAATGGTATAGCCACTATTATAAAAAACAGTAGGGTGGTTCCTCAAAAATTAACCATAGAATTACCATATGATTCAGCAATTCCACTTCTCCAAAAGAATTTAAAGCAGGGTTTTGAAGGAGGTATTTGTACATATATGTCCATAGCATTCACAACAGCCAGGAGGTAAAAGCAACCCAAGGATCCATTGAGAGATGGATGGATAAGCAAAATGGTATGCACATACAACAGAATATTTTCAGCCTTAAAAAGGAAGGAAATTCTGACTCATGCTACAAACTGGAAGATCCATGAGGACATTATGTCTAGTGAAATAACCTAGTTACAAAAAGAAATAAAATACTGTGTGATTCCATTTATGTATGAGACCCCCAGAGTAGTCATGTGCCACATAATGATATTTTGTCAACAAGGGACCACATTTTAAACTATTTTCCCATGAGATTATAATGGAGCTGAATTTTCTATAAGAAATAGGAGGGCATATGGTTTAGTAGGAATTTCTTTTTTTCTCTGATCGTAGCAGTATTTGTGGGGATTGGGAATAGATTCTCACTCAGCACCTCAATTTTGAGTGGAGAGATTACATTCTGATCATTCACTGACCTGTTTAATCATAACCTGTCCCTCCAGCACTACATATTCAGATAGTACAGGGCCATAAACTCTGTTGGGGACCTAAGATCCTGTACAAGGGCACACAGGTCCACAGGAGCTCCTCTAACAAGTATTAAGTGCCACTGTCACTGTACTTTCTCTGGTAGTGTGGAGCCTGTCTATCCTTGTACTTGGGAAGAATTTTCAGGTTGTAATGATGTAAAGCATAGGTAAGTTTTATTTTAGATAAATTTTATTTTTCCATCAATTCAGTGCCAGACAGAGCCCTTTCTGCTAGATAGGATCAGTGGAATCAAAAACAAATTTCCAAAGTCAGAATAATTGAGTCCTCAGTTCTATGCCCTTTCCATGTTAAACACCCCTCCTCCCCTTTTTTTGAGAGAGAGAGATGCATCAACTCGTTCCACTTAGTTAAGTGCCATTTATTGCCTCTCGTATGTGCTCTGGCTGGGGCTTGAGCTGGTGCCCTTGGGATCAGTGACCCTGGCACTCTGGGACAACGCTCTATCTGCTGTGTCCATAACATTCACAACATAGGTCCTTTCCAGGACCTTTTTTAAAAAAATGAATACCATATAAATTCCTTAATCTGACTACTGCTCCAACATGCAGTCACCAAAACCACATTGCCATGATAATCCCCTGTGATCCTTTATCCATCTGATTTCTTATTCCTACTAATACTCAGGCCAACTTTCCTTCCCTCCTTTGACAGTCACTATTATGGTAATCTACACCTTACCCGGCCAGTTTCTCCTCGATATTTCCAGTCAATCCAGTCCACATTCCTGTTCATGAAGTTGACTGCTTCAGTGTTCTATTTCTGACCCTGTTGGAAGGAAGCAGGGACAGGGCTTGTGGGGACAGTGTTTATAAAGTAATGTCCTAGGCCTTTGCATTCACTCACCACTTACTGACTTACCCAGAGCAGCTCCAGTCCTGCAAACTCCATTCATGGTAAATGCTTTATACAGGTGAACCATTTTTTACCTTTTATACCGTATTTTTACATTGCCTTTTCTATATTAAGATATGTTTAGATGTATAAATTCTTACCATTATGTTATAGAGTACAGTAATTGCTGTTCAGGTTTGTAGCCTGGGAGAGATAGGCTGCTATACCATATAGTGTAGGTGTGTAGTAAGCTGTATCATCCAGGCTTGTGTAAGTACACTGTAGGATGTTTGCACAACGATGAAGTCACCTAATGACACATTCCTCAGAACATATCCCTATTGTTAAGAAACGCATGACTGTAGTAAAAATTATAGACAGAAAGTAGAATAGTGTTTGCCGGGAGATGAAGGGAGGAGAGCATGGGGACTCATTTTTTAGTGGGTACAGAATTTCAGTTTTACAAAAGATGAAAAGAATTATGGTGATGGATAGTTATTGTGGTTGCACTACATTGTGAATATATGTAGTAATGTCACTTAACTGTATGCTTGAAAATTAAGATAGTTTAATTTTATGTTATGGATAGTTCATTACAATTTAAAAATGACAAGGGATTAGTAAAACCTCTACAGTGTTTTTTTTTTTTTTTAAGAATGCTGTTTCTTCTGATACCAAGGCCCATTTGAAAAATCTTTTATTTTTATTTATTCATTTTTTTTTTTTTTTAGAGAGGAGAGAGAGAGGGAGAGAGAGGGAGAGAGAGGAGAGAGAGACAGAGAGAAGGGGGGAGGAGGTGGAATCATCAACTCCATATGTGCCTTGACCAGGCAAGCCCAGGGTTTTGAACTGGTGACTTCAGCATTTCCAGGTCGACGCTTTATCCACTGCGCCACCACAGGTCAGGCTACAGTGTTTTGTTTTGTTTTTAAAGATTTTATTTATTGATTGTAGAGAGAGGAGAGACAGAGAGAGAGAAGGCAGGAAAAGAGCTAGAAGCATCAGCTTATGGTAGTTGCTTCTTGTGTGTGCCTTGACCAGGCAAGCCTGGGGCTTTGAACCGTCGACCTCAGCATTCCAGGTCCATGCTTTCTTCACTTGTCCCCACAGGTCAGCAAAACCTCTACAGTTTAAAAATTTGTAAAATGCATGGAGGAAATCTTGGGCATATGATGACCTAACTAGTCAACCTCACTAACTATGTAATGCCCTGTTTAAAAATATCTTTGTTTTATTGTAGTTTCATATTTAGGATTGTCTGTTTAATTTCCACTTTATAAAAGAGCACATAACTTTGAATAGCAAGTTTAGTTTTTTTTTATTTCACAGTTTTAGCCTATTTTCAATGAATTAAAAGATAACTTTACACACCTGTGGTAGAACTCTAACCTTGAATTCAAATTCTTTTTTTAGCATATTCAGTAAAACCCTGCCATGATGTGACAAGTGAGATCCAAAAATTTTAATTGCTTAAAATGCAATATAAGTTTGTTGTGCTGTCAGGAAAAGCCCAAAAGTGAAGAATTGTACTTAACTGATACTTCACTGAACAGAAATAGTTCCAAATGATCTTGTGTTCATTTATTTTCTATCTTAGTCTCTGAAGGAGTTTAGCTTGTTGCTTTTTGCGAATAAGAACAAGGCAGAGGACAGGAAACAATTACATTATATTCAAATTTATATAACCTCTCTCTTGGCACTTTGCTTTTATTCAGCGACTTTGTCTGTTAGCCTCGTAGAAACATGATATGAAAATACCCTTTTGATTTTCAGAGATAGGGTTTTGTTCCCAAACATTTAAGTTAAATTGTTGCACTTAAAGAATTTCAGATGTGTTAATTTGGGTTCTCTGAGAAGTAGACACCCAAATGAGATTAAACATGCAAGAAATACATTAGAGAGAGAGGGATCCAGAGACAGAAAAAGCTGTAAGACCAGAAGCCAAGTCAGACCTTGATGGAAAGGAAGGAAGGAAGGAAGGAAGATTGAGTAGAGGCTGCTTAGGTTGCAACAAAATTTTAAGGAGAGTTTGGCAGGACTTGTGGGGTGTCCTTGAGCCAAATTCACTTGTCAGAAGAGTTCTTGGACTTCCTGAACCAGATCAGTCTTTGTATCCCTGCCTTTCTCAGTCTTGTGTGGGAGCAGCCACAGCCTTTATCAGCTATGCTCTGTGGTTAGAGATTTGAGAGGCACAGTCTTATAACCTCACCATTTTCTTGTAAGTTATATTTTATTCTTCTTTATGTGGAATCTATTTAGACTTGCTAAATCACTGCCTTTAAAGGACATAGCTCTAAAAAAAAAGGACATAGCTCTATTAACACTTTCTGTATATTCATTTATAAACCATACTTGAAAAAGTTGAAGAATTGTATTATTTTTATGTTGTCATATGTTTGGTGCTTATTGATTTAAATTATGAATACAAAAGAACGGGGACTTTTTTTTCCCTCCTTAAACCTCTAAACCTGCATATATCGTTCTTCTCAACTAATGGCCTTGCCCCGTTTTACTAAATAGAATAAAAGTGATCACAAGAGAATTCCTACAAGTTACCACCACCACATCTACCAAGCTCTCTAGACCTGTACACATCTACTCTGCCACCTCTCCTGTTACTGTGACTAACTGCCCGTGCTTCAGCAAGGTTAGCGCCTTCACTTATGCATGTCCTCTCACCTCCTCAGTGCTCACTGCTCCACTTCTCCGCTTTCTTCTACATTATCAATGTTTTCCTTGCTTTTGTATCATTTTCATTAGCATATAATCATATTCTTTCTTATCATCTAAAACCTACCCACACTTGACTCTACTTCTTTCTTTATCTTCCTGTTTCTCTTCTGTCCTTTAAAGCAAAATTCCTTGGAAGTGGTATCTATATTCACTGTCTCTTAATTTCTCTCTTTCTAATTTATCCTACTTCAGTCAGGCTTTTGCCCTTATTTCTTCAACAAAACTATTCTTGTTGGCCCTGGCCGGTTGGCTCAGCGGTAGAGCGTCGGCCTGGCGTGCGGGGGACCCGGGTTCGATTGCCAGCCAGGGCACATAGGAGAAGCGCCCATTTGCTTCTCCCCACCCTCCCCCTTTCCTTCCTCTCTGTCTCTCTCTTTCCCTCCCGCAGCCAAGGCTCCATTGGAGCAAAGATGGCCCGGGCGCTGGGGATGGCTCCTTGGCCTTGGACCCAGGCGCTAGAGTGGCTCTGGTCACGGCAGAGCGATGCCCCGGAGGGGCAGAGCGTAGCCCCTGGTGGGCGTGCCGGGTGGATCCCGGTCGGGCGCATGCGGGAGTCTGTCTGTCTCTCCCCGTTTCCAGCTTCAGAAAAATACAAAAAAAAACCCCCAAAAAACTATTCTTGTTAATTGTTAATGATTTGCATATTGCTGAATCCAGTGGTCAGTTCTTAGTATTCATTTTACTTTCAGTGGCACTTGACAAAGTGAATCACTTTTTTTCTCTTTGAAAGAATACATTATTCATTTGGCTTCCAAGGTAACACTTTCTGGTTTTACTTGTGCCTCATTGGTCACTCTTTTTCAAAGTCCTTTGCTGGTTCCTCCTCATTTCCTTGGCCTCTAAATACTGGTGTGCAACAGAGTGTAACTGACACTGACTGCACCCAGGATCATGTCTTACCGTGTATCTTCAAGGGAACCACTTCCATTGATCTCCAGACGTAATGTATTTAACTGCCAACTCAACATATCTGCCTGGATGTATAAGGATGTCTAAAATCAAATCTTTTGTCTTCCCCTCAACCAAACTTGTTCACTTAATTGCCTCCCTTTAGTTCAGAGCAGCTTTATTCTAGTTAATGGTGCACAAAATCTATGTCACTCTTTCACAATCCACACTCAAAACATCAGGACATTTTGTTGACACTCCCTCCAGAATATATTCAAAACCTTACTGCTTTTCACCACTCTGCTTCCTCTACCCTGGCACAAGCCAATCTTATCTCTGGTTGGAGTAAGTGCAGTAGCCTTCTTAAGTCTCCTTTGCTTTAAGTTGTATCCCCCCATCCCCTCCTTTAATCAACATAGACGCCAGAAAGATCTGTTGAAAAACCTCAGTTAGATCATGTCAGGCTCAGGATTCTCCAGTGTGTTTTCATCTCATTCAGGTTTAAAGCCAAGGTCCTTATGGTGGGAGATGAGGCACGTGTGATTTCTTTTCCTGACCCCACACACCTCCTCTTTAGCTCCTCCTGCTCTTCCCTCAGCTCATTCAGCAGTAACAGGCTTACTAGTGAGCCCCCCCCCCCCCCTTTTCTCCTGTTTTCCATGTTAGAGGAGGGTAGATAGAGAGACAGACTCCTGCAGGCGCTCAGACCAGGATTCACCTGACTAGCCATATCTAGGGCTGATGCTCTGCCCATCTGGTGCCATGCTTGCAACTGAGCTATTTTCAGCACCCAAGGCATTGGCTCCTCGGTTCCATTCTCAGTGCCTGGGCCAGTGCGCTCGAACCAGTCGAGCCACCACTGCAAGAGGGAGAGAGACAGAGAGAAGAGACAAGATGAGACAGGGGGAGGGGTGGAGAAGCAGATGGTCGTCATCTCTTTCTTGTGCCCTGACTGGGAGACAGCTATATGCTGGGTCGACGCTCCTCCACTGAGCCAACCATCCAAGGCCGCAGGTGAGCTTCTTGCTCTTCCTGGAATACATCAAGCATATGTATGCCTAGGGTCTTAACATTTTTTTTTTAATTTTTAATTTTTTACTTTTTATTCATTTTAGAGAGGAGAGGGAGAGTCAGAGAGAGAGAGAGAGAGAGAGGAGAGACAGAGAGAGAGAAGGGGGGAGGAGCTGGAAGCATCAACTTCCATATGTGCCTTGACCAGGCAAGCCCAGGGTTTCGAACCGGCGACCTCAGCATTTCCAGGTCGACGCTTTTACCACTGCACCGCGACAGGTCAGGCGGTCTTAACATTTTAACAGCTAAACCTGAAACTACACTACTTCAGGTAAGTGGAAGTACTAGAGGTGTTGACAGTTTATCCAAATTATCTTCTGAGTGCTTCTCTAGTGAAGTAGGAAAGCAGTATTATTAGTTGAGAGTGAGATAGATAGAAGGCAGTGTAAGTTTAAAATAAAAGAAGGTATGAGATATAGTTGGTTAGGATAATGAGATCATGAATGGGTCAGGCTAAGAAGCATTAAAACCTGTTAGATTAATAGGCACAAATTTCAAAGTATGACTATAGTCAGCATGGTTTGTCTCTCTTTCCATGTTTCCTCTCATCTTTCCTTCCTTCATTTCTCCCTCCTTTTTTCTTTTTCACCTTCAGCAGCATGGGAAATGATCAGTGAATATTTATTTGAATTTAAAACTAGGGTTAAATTTGGCAAAGCAAGAGAGGGCAAGGACAGTGAGACTATTTGCAGAAAGTGATTATAATGATGCCTCATGGAATCTAAGCTATGTAAAGATGGAAAGGAAGATAGGATAGGAATGAGAGACAGGAATAATGTGTCAAGATCAATGGTTTGAAGTCTCTGTGGGGGTCAAAAAAATTTAAGTATTGCAATGTTGAAATGAATGAGTTGATGGCTAACCATCTATGATATTCTTGAAGTTATTGAGAGAAGGGGGTCTTGCAGTTATTATTGCTAATGACAGTGGAGATAACCATTAGAGTGAGAAGCTGAGGTAGAGAAGAGGAGAAAGTTGTGGGAAGAAAAGTATAAAAATATACATTAAGGTATTGGAAAAATCATCTGAATAGATTTTGAAGTCTTAAGAGTTTAATTTAGAATTTAATTAAAAATTAAATTACAGCTTGACCAGTTGGTGGCTCAGATGGAGTGTCAGACTGGGATGCAAAGGACCCGGGTTTGAAACCTGGAGGTCGCTGGCTTGAGCGTGAGCTCTCCGGCTTGAGCTTTGGGATTATGGACATGACTCCATAGTTGCTCGCTTGAGCCCAAAGTTGCTGGCTTGGCTCAAGGTTGCTGGCTTGAGCAAGGGGTCACTCACTCTACTATAGTCCCCCAGCCCCACCGATCAAGGCACATATGAGAAAGCAAACAGTAAATAACTAAGGAGCCACAACAAAGCATTGATGCTTCTCATGTCTCTCTCTTCCTGTCTGTCTGTCCCTCTCTCTCTCTGTCTTTGTCACACACACAAAATGTACAAAATTAATTTTAAAATCTGTGGTACATTTATACAATGGAATACTTCTCAGCTGTAGAAAAGAAGGTACTCTACCTTTTATGACAGCATGGGTGGACCTAGAGATTATTATGCTAAGTGAAATAAGCCAGGCAGAGAAACACAAGTACCGTGTGATTTCAGTCATATTTGGAATCTAATAAATGAAATAAACTAACCAAATAGAAACAGACTCACAGATATGAAGAACAAACTGACAGCTGTCAGATATGATGGGGGTTGAGGTCCTGGGTAAAAATAGTGATAGGATTAAGCAAAGAAAAAGACAACAATGTGGAGATTCTAGGAGGGAAAGGGGGCTGGGGGGAGGTAGGAGAGGGTAAAGGAGTATAAAGATGGTAGAAAGAGATTTGATTTAGGGTGGTGAACATATAATATACAGATGATGTATAATAAATTGTACACCTGAAACCTATATAATTTTATTAACCAGTGTCACCCCAGTAAATTCAATATACAAGTTTGCATCTGTCTTAAAAACAAAAACAATGCAAATAGTTGATTTTTTAAAACTTAAAATATTCCTTAATTTACTTTGGGGATAGATGTTGTTGACCCTGAATTGTAAATTGATTTCTTAACTCCATGAGATTTAAACACAAAGAAAGTTTCTGTAGTCCCCTGTGAATCATAAAATGAGAAAAATCATTTGTGTTCGATTAGATCTTTAAAATGTTTTGGGCAGTACTTTGGTATTCAGAAGTGCTAGAGAAACTGGCAGAAAAGCAGAGCCACAGAGTAAGACCAAACTAGGGCAGCAAAGTCATTATTCTGCTTTTTAGTGAAGAAAATCTTTTCTGAAACAGTTGTGATCTTTGGTGCTTTTCCAAAAATACTTTAATAGGACTTTATTTGGATGCAAGGCTCTGTCAAAATAATTAGAAAGACGTGGATTGAATGTTATATAGTGACTTCTAAAAAATAACATTTTGTGATATATAAAATACATATTTTTATGGCAGCTTTAATTTAAAATGTTTCTCTTGTCTTCCCAAATGACTAAGGTAAAATAACTAAACACTTTGCAAATTTAAAAAAAGGAAAGAAAACAGACAATAAAGATTTCTTAAATTGAAATATGAGATCATAAAATGGGAGATATATTTTATAAAAGCTGTGGTAAGAATGAATGTGCTGGAAAAGTAAGTGAGGGGACAATTACAGCAAGGAAATAGAAGAGCTTGGACTCGGATATAACCTAATGAAATCCATAGAAGTACGAGCAGCGTGAAAGACAGAATAGGGAAGGGAGGATAAGTTGCCTATTTTGATGACTTAATGCTCTTACTTATTTTTAATCTATAGATGATTTCACAATACTGCTTAGTTTCACTTGTTTAAGGTATTTGCTGGCATGGAGTGTAGGAAAAAGTGTGATTTGAGGCTTAAAACCAAAGGAATTGGATATTTAAGAGCTTTGTGCTTTATTTTGTGATCATAAAAATTATTCTTCAGTCTCCAGTCATTTTCTCTCAGGTTTCTGGAGTTTTGTTGTTGCTGTTTTTAAATCACTAATAGTATGACCACTAAGATGCTGACTGATGTCTTATCAGAAGTATTGTAAAGATAGTTTAAGCATTCTGTGTGTGTTTGTATTAGGCAAATTCTAGCTTTGAGATTTTTAATTTGTTCCTTTTATCAAAGTTCCCCAGTAACAATTTTTTTCAGCCTTATATTTCTCTGCTGGTGAAAGATATGCATCATTTTTGATAATGGTATTCATAACAGTTATTCATTTGGATACTAAAAATATAAAACTGATTATAATTTTAAGAGATAATCTATTTAGTCCCTACCCCATTTTGGTTGCTAGCCTGCTCTGGGCACATTATTTAATCATTCTGGACACTAGTTTGCATATTTATAACATGAAAGGTCTGGAACCACTATTTACTAATACGTGATGGTGTATGGTAGTAGAAAGATTAGAGCCAGAGTTAAAACTTTGTTTGAATTTCTTAATTTCAGTAACTTGGTTTGCTCATTTGTAAAATGCCTTATCAATAGAGTTTTGTAGGTGACATCTGTTAATATATATAAAAACACTTTGTAAATTCAAAAATTCTATACAGATAGAATGGTTATTCATCAGCCTTATATGTGCTAGGCAGTATGATGAAGTTTGTCTGGTTTAGACATTTATTAAGTTATTGAATCCCATGAAAGTACTAAAATCACTGTGAACAAATTATGTGAATGATAGTTTGGAAACCAGTATATAAAGTGAAAAATAACTTGTATTTATCTAATGTTTCTTGGTTAAGAGTAATGAAACCAATTTTTGGTAAAGTTATATTGCAGTTTCAAAATTGACCTGTTTCTATTGAGCTCTGCTTAGAGAAAAAGTAAAACAGTACAATTACAGAATTTAAAATGAGTATTTGTTTCCTGAATATTTTAACATTTCAAGTATGATTCTTGACGGGTCTTTTACTCTTTACTTTGCATTTTTTTTCTTATAGGAATATTGCCAAATTAGTTTCTCTGCTCATTTTCTTTCAAAATTTAAATTACTCACTTTGAATGTTTAGGGGTCCCCAAACTTTTACACAGGGGGCCAGTTCACTGTCCCTCAGACTGTTGGAGGGCCGCCACGTACAGTGCTTCTCTCACTGACCACCAATGAAAGAGGTGCCCCTTCCGAAAGTGCGGCGGGCCGGATAAATGGCCTCAGGGGGCCGCAGTTTGGGGATGCCTGGTAGAATTTGTAATATTTAGAATGTTTCATAATATAATATGTCTAGTTGAAAACCCAGATAATGTAATCTAATGGATTAAATAAAATTTATCTTAAAAATGTTTCTTCTCTATTTTAAATGTTACAACATTAAGTTTATATTTACATATATTCTTATTTGCAGTCTTATTTGTAGATTTACTGTTTAAGGCAAAAAAATATATACAATATGGCTACGTAATATGATAGTATTTAAAATTTCTGTTTTAAGACTTGTCTTTTAGACAAGTGCTTTTTTAGAGGTGCTTTATTTTGAAGTTAGAT
The DNA here is from genome assembly GCF_036850765.1 of Saccopteryx bilineata. Lineage (NCBI taxonomy): Eukaryota > Metazoa > Chordata > Mammalia > Chiroptera > Emballonuridae > Saccopteryx > Saccopteryx bilineata. Next base: position 208,259,719 of record NC_089492.1, read on the forward strand.
TTTGTTTTTCCAAAGTGGTTACAAAGCAGAGAACTTTGCTTCACTTGTCAAATGTGTATATCTTGCCTTTATACTGCCTTTTAATGCTCATTGCTGTACTTAGTTGGCTTTTATTTGGGATCTTTTTACTTGAAAAGTATGTTACAACCTTGGTCAAATATAATTAAATCAGAATTGGACTTTTCTAATGTTTTCTACTTGTATAGTTGTTCAGTGATATTTTTGAATATTTTAAAACTCAACATTAAGGCCCTGGCTGGTTGGCTCAGTGGTAGAGCATCGGCCTGGCGTGCAGGAGTCCCGGGTTCGATTCCCGGCCAGGGCACACAGGAGAAGCGCCCATCTGCTCCACCCTCCTTCCTCTCTGTCTCTCTCTTCCCCTCCCGCAGCCGAGGCTCCATTGGAGCAAAGATGGCCCGGGCGCTGGGGATGGCTCTGTGGCCTCTGCCTCAGGTGCTAGGATGGCTCTGGATGCAACAGAGCGATGCCCCAGAGGGGAAGAGCATCGCCCCCTGGTGGGCATGCCGGGTGGATCCCGGTTGGGTGCATGTGGGAGTCTGTCTGACTGCCTCCCCGTTTCCAGCTTCGGAAAAATTAAAAAAAAAAAAAAAAAAAAAAAAAGATAAAAAAAAAAACACAAAAAAAACCCCTCAACATTAAAAATTAAGAATTGTATCCAAAGAGACTTTATAGCTGGTGACTTAATCTTCAGTAACTAAAAAATAAAATTTGACCTTACTTTCTCAATATTCTCATTAGTTGAGCTTCTATGATTTGTTATGGTGACCAACTCTAAAAATACTTCTTGAGAGTTAATATATAGATATAATCAGCAGTGGGATTCAAATAATTTAACAACTGGTTCTCTGCCCTGATGAACTTTTTAAGTAAAAAAAAAACAAACCCCAATATGCCAAAAGGTAGTTTATTATTTCATGCATTTAATACTTAAATAAGAACAATAAAAGAAGTACACAAAACTAGATTGTTATAAGAGTTTTAAAATATTAATGAAAAATATTAAATAGTACCTGACAAAAAAAAAAAAAAAAAAAACAATAAAACTGTTATTTAAGTATTTTCATATTGTTTCTTGATTGGCGTCCTCACTTGCAATTCTTTTCACCTGTGGATGGAATGAACATTACTACAGGTACTTAGAATACACTGTTGCGCAGATGAATGTTAAAAAAGAGTAAGGAATGGCCTGACCAGGTGGTGGTGCAGTGGATAGAGCATCGGACTGGGATGCGGAAGGACCCAGGTTCGAGACCCCGAGGTCGCCAGCTTGAGCGATGGCTCATGTGGTTTGAGCAAAGCTCACCAGCTTGGACCCAAGGTCGCTGGCTCCAGCAAGGGGTTACTCTGTCTGCTGAAGGCCCGTGGTCAAGGCACATATGAGAAAGCAATCAATGAACAACTAAGAAGTCACAACGAAAAACTAATAATTGATGCTTCTCATCTCTCTCCATTCCTGTCTGTCTGTCCCTGTCTATCTCTGCCTCTGTAAAAATAAATAAATAAATAAAAATTAGTGTTTAAAAAAGAGTAAGGAATGTAAATTTGTGATTTCCACATTGGGCAGCTGCCCAGGCGCCCACCTTAGAGAGAATTTGATTACAAGTGCTATTTTAACAACTGATTTGCTGAACTCAACAAAAAATTAGGTATTGGTTCTGCTGAACTGGTTTGAACCGGCTGAACCCAACCATTGACTATAATCCAAGGTTCTATCCAGTGGAATTATACCATGAATGATTTTGAGTATTGGGAAAATAGGAATGACAGTTAATTTTTTAAAACAGACACAGGTCTTGCATATCAAATCTTGAGATGATTTATTTTTTTCTTTGGGAATCCTGAAAGAGCTTGAAGTAGATCTAGGGGATTATGTGAATTTGGAGCAGTATATTTTTAATTTAATTTGTAAAGTGATTAACTAAATTAGAGAATTGTTATTCTATGTGTATACAAAAGAAGGTAAAGATAAAAGGCCAGTAAGACTATATTAGTAGGATAGAGAGGACTTGATGCAGATTAGATGTGGATCACATAAAGGACAATGCATAATTTAAAGCAGGGATTGTTCAAAGGGGGGCACACAAGATGATACACTAACATGAGGAGACAAGAGCTTAGAACTTTGATTTATATATATTATCTAAAAATAAGAAATGTGACACTTTACTAGTATTTTAAATGTCAGTCGACACTGGAGTTTTGTCTTTGACTTAAACTTTCCTGTAAATACACCATTAATTAAATATAATACTATAATGTGAGCATAAACAAACAGTAGGAAATAGCAAGCCTGATGCTTCTCTTAATATGTTTAAGAAAATATCAACGATGTTTGTCAACAAAAGAAATATAATGGCTATATAATCATTTGGATTAGAGGTGGGCTTCCCCCAAGAAATTATTGAAAATGTAATTTAAAACATGTCCACTGATCTGTTACTGTTAGTAATGAAGCTTGCCCTGAATGTATTTTGTGTCCTGTGATATCAGATAATAATGCTATGCCATCATACTGTAGTTAACAAGAGTTTGAAAAATAAGACTAGATCATACATCTGCAGTTTTTTAGTGATGTTTAAAATCATGTGATAACCAGTCAAGAATATATATATATATATATATATAATTTTGGTTTTAGAGAGTTTTGGGAATGAGAGGAGAGCGATGAGAAACATCAGCTCATAGTTGCTTCACTTCAGTTGTTCAGTGATTGCTTCTCATACATGCCTTGATGGCAGTGGGGGCGAGCCCAAGCCAAGTCACTGATCTCTTGCTCAAGCCAGTGTGACCTTTGGGCTCAAGCCAGCAACCACGGGATCTTGTTGATGATCCCATGCTCAAGCCAGTGACCTTGGGTTTCGAACTGGGGACCTTAGCATACCCGGCCAGTGCTCTATTTGCTGCGCCACCACTGGTTAGGCTCAGTCAAGAATATATTGTTTCACAACTTATTGATGTTTGGGAGCCCCCTCTTTTTTTTTTTTTTTTTTTTAACAGAGACAGAGTCTGAGAGAGGGATAGATAGGGACAAACAAGAATGGAGAGAGATAAGAAGCATCAAACATTAGTTTTTTTGTTGCGACACCTTAGTTCATTGATTGCGTTCTCGTATGTGCCTTGACTGTGGGGCTACAGCAGACCGAGTAACCCCTTGCTCATGCCAGCGACCTTGGGTCCAAGCTGGTGAGCTTTTGCTCAAACTAGATGAGCCTGCACTCAAGCTGGAGACCTCGGGGTCTCGAACCCAGGTCCTCCACATCCCAGTCTGATGCTCTATCCACTGCGCCACCGCTTGGTCAGGCTCCCCCTCCCTTTTTTTATGGTAAATATAAATGACATAAAACTTAACCATTTTAAGCCTGACTGATGGTGGCACAGCAGATAGAGCATGACCCTGGGACACTGAGGTCTCAGGTTTGAAACCTCAAGGTCACTGGCTTGAGCATGGGATCATCAACATGATCCCATGGTCACTGGCTTGAACCCAAAGGTTGCTGGCTTAAAGCCCAAGGTTGTTGGTTTGAGCCCAAGGTCCCTGGCTTAAGCAAGGGGTTATGGGCTTGGTTGGAGCCCTTCCTTTGATCAAGGCACGTATGAGAAGCAATCAGTGAACAACCAAAGTGAAGCAACTCTTGAATTGATGCTTCTCATCTCTCTTTGTTCCTGTCTGTCTCTCTCTCTCTTTACAAAAATAAAACAAGAAACTTACCATTTTAAGTGTGTAGTTTAGTGGCTTTAAGTATCATATATTCATTGTGTTGGGCAGTCATCACCACCATTCATCTTAAGAATTTTTCTTCTTCTCAAATGGAAATTCTTCCCATTAAATGGTCACTTCCCATTAACTCTTCCAGTCAGCCTTTGGGAACCACCTTTTTACTTTTGTGTCTTTATGTATTTGACTACTCTAGGTACTTCATATGAGTGGAACTTCACAGTATTTGTCCTTTTGATTGGATTATTTTCAACTAGCATGCTGTGTTCAAGGTTCATCAGTGTTGTATGTAGCATGTGTCAGAATACTCTTTTTAAGGTTGAATAATAGGTCGTTGTATCTATACACCATATTTTGTTTATTCATGCATCAGTTGATGGACACATGGTTTGATTCCATCTTTAGGTTATAGTACACAATGCTGCTGTGAACATGAGTGAATTGGAATCCTCTTGAATTTTCAAACTTGATGAAAGACAGGATGTTACTAGAACTATACTTGCTTTTTTGTTATAAAAATAGTGATATATGTAAAACAACATGGTGACAAACTAATTGTCTCAACAAATACTGTTAGAAGTCTCATTAAACACCCCTAAAGAAATATCTTTTAGGGAAAATATTATGTTGAAAATTTGCTATACAGTGATTAAAGTTCAGATATTTCTAGCATCTCATCGTATAATATTTGCTAGATTCTGTTTCAATAATGAAGTATATTTGGAACTTTTTGTGAACCACTAAAGGAAAGTTGAGTGGAAGAAGAAGAATTCTCAACAGTAAGCGACTTGAACAGCATTTTATGAAAAAAATCATGTAATCATGAATAAAGCAGTATATTGACTGCAGTTTTAAAAAAGAAATTGGGATATGTTGCAATTTATTTACTTCATCATTTAGAGGTAAACAAAGAAAATTAAAGCCAGAAGTCCACAGAATATTATTGCATATTTTTATTATGGCTAGTTTTAGAAAAATAATCTTTAAAATATAGTAGATAGACTTACAGTATTTCCCAATGAAATGGGAGAGACCACTGAAAATCTTTGTTTCACATAGGTTTGCTATTTATCTCCTGGTTGTTTCAAATTTGTTGACCTTTTCTTTAATAAGTGATTATTAGTAATATGCTTTCCTGGCAGGTATTTTTGATAAAATTTAATTTGTCCCTTCATGATAAAAGGGAAATTTTAATAGTGAGTGAATAGCTGCTTTTCCAAAGAAACTTCAGTTATGGAGAAAGCATTTTGATGATGAATATTTGGAAATGCATCTATTATTATATAATTTTGTTGCTGAAAATGATGTGTGTCACCTACAAATACTGTATCTGCACACTTAAAACTTGGAAACATATTTCTTACTTATTTTAATGTTTTAGGGTTCTCCAGAGAAACAGAACCAAGAAAGAGGGTGTGTGTATGTGTTGGGGGGGCACGTAATTTTGCAAATTTGGCAAACCATGGTAGGTCCAGGGAAGAGGTGCAATTCTTTTTTTTTTTTTTTTTAATTTTTATATTTATAGAGACAGAGTCAGAGAGAGGGATAGATAGGGACAGACAGACAGGAACCGGAGAGAGATGAGAAGCATCAATTATCAATTTTTCATTGCAACACCTTAGTTGTTCATTGATTGCTTTCTCATATGTGCCTTAACTGCAGGGCTGCAGACCGATTAACTCCTTGCTTGAGCCAGCGACCTTGGGTCCAAGCTTGTGAGATTTGCTCAAACCAGATGAGCCTGCTCTCAAGCTGGCGACCTGGGGGGGGTCTAGAACCTGGGTTCTCTGCATCCCAGTCCGACGCTCTATCCACTGCGCCACCGCCTGGTCAGGCAGTTTTACCATAAAACTTTGCATGTTGGTGGATGAGATTGACAAAGGAATTGGAAAATGCAGTCAACAGTAAACTTTTCCATTTAGATATTTATATTTTTGTGAGGTGTCATTTGTTTCCCTAGAACCAAGGCCTTTACATTGTTTTGTCTTTAAGTATTAAACCAGGATCTTAAAAAGAGTTATATCCAAGTCATTGCTCTCACCAAAATTGTTAATATTTTAAAAAGTCATGGCCCATAGGCTTTTGTTTCTTTGTTTAATAAGAAAAATTACTATTTAAAAATAATATTTATTTTCATTTTTTAAAATTTGTTATTTTTGGATTTTATAATTATCTAATAGTATAGCTTATATAATTTAGAATATACATATAATAGAAGTATTTGTTCAGATTTCTCACAGATAGGGGAGAGGTTTATAATAAAAAAAATTGGATCCTGACCTGTGGTGGCGCAATGGATCAAGTGTGGACCTGGAATGCTGAGGTCGCCGGTTCAAAACCCTGGGCTTGCCTGGTTAAGGCACATATGGGAGTTGATGCTTCCTGCTCCTCCCCCCTTCTCTCTCTGTCTCTCTTCTCTAAAATGAATAAGTTAAAAAAATAATTAAAAAAGAAATGGAGGCCCTAGCCGAGTGGATCAGTGGATAAAGCATCACCAGTGCACCAGAGTGGATACCCTCCCTTCCTCCAGGGCACAGATGATAAGCAGTGAATGAGCACACAAGTAAATGGAACTAAGTGAACAACGAGTTGGTGCTTTTCTTTCTCTCTCCCTCTTTTTCTCTCCTTCCCCCACCTCAAATCATTGAAAAAAAATTTTAAAAATATTTGGAGAGTTCATCTAGAAGATAAAGAGGTATATATAAAAATTGATTAAGATGATGACAGTAAACTTGAAGCGTTTTGGAAAAATGAAGAACGATTATTTTAATTCAGGCTATTATTTTGCAGTGTTTTTTGTTGAGAGTTTTTAAATTTGAAAGAATTCCAATTTATAATGGGAAATATTAATACACCAATAAGTTTACTGAGCAGTGTGTTCTCTTGCTGTTTTCAAGTCTACCTAGGAAGGCAAATGATAATGAAAAGTTGCGTGAAAGAATAGAATTAGAGTGATAATACCAAAGTATGGTAGGGAGATGAATTGTATCTCTGCTGTTTAGAGAGACTTTACTTTTACAAGTAGAATTTTAAAATGATTTAAGGAAATATGGATAGGGAAAGAGATAAAGCAAAGACTTGGAAATTCATTTGTAAATAATAAGTGTGATTAAATTAAACTATGAGTGATTTCAGAAAGAAAAAACGAGTATGGAAAGAGATGATATTTGAATATTTTGTTAGCATTATAGACTTCAATATGAGGGAAGGAGAGAGCACGAAGTTAATAGTCAATTTGTACATTATTTTTAAGGGATAGGAAACGATGGTTTTTCAAGCAACAGAAGGGAATATTTTTTGAGAACTAAAACAGCCTTACAGGACAATGTTGTAGTATTGTGTGTACTGCATTTCAGGACACTTAATGACATCATCATAATCCTAATGAGGTGGGTGATGGGACTCCCACTTTAAGATGGAAAAAGTTCAAACTGCCTTGGTAACTTGCCCAAGATTTGGTAAATGCAGAGCCCAAAATATGAACCCAGTTATATTTGATTCTGCTAAACAAATCTTCGAGTGCATGCTATGGTGTCGGGCATACATGGTGTTTATGTCTTGGCAACTCAGAGTTGAATGATACCTGGTTCCTGCCCTCAATATAGTATGGCAGGTAGATAACATTAATTTTGGAGGAGCCTGGGGAACCAGACAAAGGCCACTTCTCCCAGTCTGCAAGTCTAGGGCTGTTTTCTGGAGGAAGGAGTATTTGAATTGAATCTCAAAGGAGGAACGAGTTGATTGCAAAATAGGTGAGTAAGGAAAGGTGTTGTAGCCAGGGAGAACCACATGTATTTATATATATAAAGGCATTTAGGCATAAAGTAGCATGATTTATGCTGAGGAACCTATTTCTGTCTGGTTCTTAAAGGATGCGATGGATGGGGACCAGCAGAAGAAACAGGTTTTCTATTTTTGCCTCATTGCCTCTCTGGACAAATATCAGAAGTTAGTTAAAGCATTTGTAGATAAAATTAGATTTTTCAATGTGCTTTTACCTTTCTTTTCTAGGATCAGTTCGACAGCTTAGACAAGCATACACAGTGGGGAATTGACTTCTTGGAAAGATATGCCAAATTTGTTAAAGAAAGAATAGAAATTGAACAGAACTATGCGAAACAATTAAGGTAAGTTAAATTTTTTTCAATTCTTAGAAATGAAATTACCTGTAGTGGATTGCAGATATTTCACCTGTCAAATGACAATCTGGGAACTTTACCCTTCAATAATTTAGATGATTAAAGGACCTCTGAGAAGTTAAAATAGCAATCAAAATTGTATTCACGTGTGAACAAAAATTTTTCCATTTGATCTCAATTCTAGCACATTAAGTTAGTTGGATTCCAAGTTTTCCAATGGAAGTAAGAAGATTGGCAATAATGGAAAATGACAAAAAGTAAAGGAAAAGATTAAAAAATATTTTAAAGTATTCAGCCTAAAAGTACCTGTCAGTAAGAGAGTGATGAAAAATACTATGGAATACGCAGTTTAACTAAATCAAGTGTACCAACATATATAAGCTTAAAAGGCAATTTACTCCATTAGTGTAAAAATCAAATTGCAGAACTGAATGTATAGCAAATCTCCTTGCTTAAGCTAGTTGTATATACACTTTTGTGTAAAATTTGTATATATTCTGAAGAGGGCCAGAAATATACACCCAAACTGTTTTACAGCTTTTACCCTCAGGGGAAAGGGAGTGAGGATGGTATGGGAAGGAAATTTTTGCTTACACTTTTGAATTATTGAAGTCTTTTAAACAGTTGTGTATTATTACAGTTTATTTAACTGTCCAGAATAATTTAGACCTCAAGGGTTTCAGGATGGCCAAGGTTTTACCAAAGTAACAGGACTCTAATCAAACAACAGGCTTGTTTTTCTCTGTTTTGTGACTGATAATAATCATTATAATTTTCACATTGCGAAAAGAGATTTGAATACCACTTCATTGAAGCAAAGCTGTCTAGAACCCACAATTATATATGAAAAATATAATTTTGCAGTGAGAAGGTAGAGTTTATTATGTACAGATGCTCTAGATCAGTGATTTGCATCTTTTTTCTGTCCTAACATCCTAACAATGGTTTTCACTTGCAGTGATTCTTAACAAGGGCAGGGTTATTGGAAGATGTTGAGGAATTCCAATAAAGACTATTTGGGAAGAGGCACATATAACTTCAAATCACCAACTTCCTCCCTTCCCTTTATATTGACATTTGCTTCTTCAGATGAATACTTAGTAAATAATTGAATTATCAGCTACTCTTTATTTTATGTGTTATCTGAAAGGAAGAGGTTTGCCTTGTTTATTTCCTCTTCTTTAATGGGAAAATTCTTTTGGTTTACTCCCTCTTGTTTATGCTATTGGAGAGGACAGTTTCTTTCAAACTAGGCAGCTCTTTTTCCTCCTAAATAACAACTATACTCAGAATGTCAAATATTTACATTTTAAACATACAGGGAAGTGCAAAGGTGAGTTTACAGTTGTGAGTACCTGAAACACAGTTTATTCTTGTATTATTATATTATTTTCCATACTAACAACTGTAAACCTACTTTTGTCCCATCTGGTATTGCAAGATTAAAGTTCTTCAGTCTTTGGTACTGCCAGTTTAGTTTATTTTCTTCTCTTTGTCTGTTTTGATGACTTTGGTTTCATTTTACCTTGATTTTTGGTAGTGGTTTGATAATGGGAATAAATACAAAATAAAGCATCTAATCATGTTTGGAGACATAGCTAAAGACAGTTGAATCATGTCCATTTTGATTGATGATAAAACAGTGATTTCAGAAATTTTGGTAGAGTGTGTTATGTTTGTGGACATAAAAAACTGAATTCAGTCATTCTTTTAATAAACTTCTTATGGCCGAGATTAAAAATTCCTAAGCTAAAACAATATATATGTAATAGGTGAATGTTATTTAGTTTTTTCTGGTGAAATAATTATAGTATTAAGCTCTATCATGGAGATTTTTATGTGAAATTCTGTTATCCTGCTTCTACTCTAGACCAGTGGTCCCCAACCCCCAGGCCGCGGACCAGTACTCGTCCGTGGGCCATTTGGTACTGGTCCGCAGAGAAAGAATAAATAACTTACATTATTTCCATTTTATTTATATTTTAAGTCTGAACGATGTTTTATTTTTAAAAAATGACCAGATTCCCTCTGTTACATCTGTCTAAGACTCACTCTTGACACTTGTCTTGTAAGTTTGACAATTATATTTTAAAATACCACAGTTTTTACACCGGTCGCATAATTTTATTTTGTGCATTTATCCGTCCCACCCTAAGGGCCGGTCTGTGAAAATATTTTCTGATATTAAACCGGTCTGTGGCCCAATAAAGGTTGGGGACCACTGATCTAGACCATTTCTTTTTGGTTCAAATGTGGCAGTGTGATAATACTAGAAGAGAAATAGATTGGACGATATGAAGCCTAAAAGCTACTCTTAACTTAGAGCAGAAATCTCTCCAAATACCTTTTGATCTTATGTTCAATTCAGTACCCTTGACAAGCCTGGCAACATAGCTGTTACCTCTAGAGCTGAGTGAATATAAAAGGAATGAATAATTGAATGATCTGTGTTTTGGTTTAGTTTAGAAATTAGTACCTCTCCCTATATGTTGTACCTTTGACCAAGTACTTCTTTCTATCTGTACAAGCATCTGTGTCGAACACAGTGAACCTTTTATTGCACCAGTTTACATATGAAGAATTTTTTCAGTTGACCCCTGCAGTTCAAACCTCCTCTGTTCAAGGGTCAGTGGTACATCACTGTGATGAGATTCTTGCTTTGTTAAAAACTGTCCCAAATATTTAGGCTAGGCTTAGATATAGAATAATCCAAATGATACCAGTCTGTATTTCCTATTTAGCCTTTACTTTCTCATGCCTCTTTATTCACATTTTCTGCTTCTGTGACACTGTTTAATCTCCAAGAACCCATCTTTGTACTGACTTTCTGAAAATGGAGATTACTTTTATTCTTTGGTAGGCTTTTATTTCATTCTTGACTGCTATGGCCTCCCCTAAGGGTTTTTTTTTTTTAATTCAGTTTTATTTTATCAACTGCTGACGTGCAGTTGGATACAGGAAGGAAGAACTATTCCCCATATTTTGGGATTTAGATTAAATTTCTTCCTAGAATTGGATTCTGTGGAAACTCTTTTCTTTCCATCAATCCCTATTATATTGTTACTGAGTTGCCTGGGTATACTGGTGTCCAAATCTGATTTTTTGGAAATAATTTTTGCCTCTTAATTATGGCATATAACCCCTCTACCAAAATGTAAACTCTACAGAGGAAAAAGCTTTTTGTTTGTTATATGAACTGCTAATTCCTAGCTTCTAGAACAATGCTTGACAGAGCAAGTACTTTTTTTATGGTACTTGCTTTCAACACTTATGCTGCCTTCAGCATAGGGACAATGAATAATTCTCTACTAAAGGGGATTTTTTCCCTATTAGTAGTGCCTAGTATTTCAGAGACATTTTACAGTCTCTAAAAACTTCAAAACATACTCTTTGTAACTAAAACATTTGTTTATAATATAACAATTTTAGAAGTTTGATTAAAATATAAATTAGATTATGTTCTTTATAAATATAGGTCTAGTTACATGGTTTTCAAAAGATAAGAACAGGTTTAAAAGAGGTTAATACTTTAAAGGTCCTTTTAAGAAAATGTTTTTCTCATGAAAGAATGTGAAAAGAATCTTTCGAAGAGCCATATTTATTTTAATTTCCTTCTTAAAAAACATTAAGAATACTTCTGGGTGTTTTTAAAGCCTCCTTTGGAAAATGTTTATTTTTTAATTATGAGAATTTAAGATAAACACTTCTTTTATTATTTATAAATTGGAGTTAGGGATAGTATAATGTTTATTTAGTTCTTTCTGATTCTTGCTTTTAATATCCTTAACTCAATTAAGTATTTTCTTCGGATGTATTGGAGGAAAAGAAACAGCATGGCAATTAGAGAAACCTGTCTTTAATGTCTTATATATTTAAGATATGTTTGGATTGGACTTCATATTAAAATTCTATTAGCTGTTTGTTTCCCCCTCATTGGCATTCTTTTACTCCTATCCTTGTACGTTTTGTGTGCTATAGAGCACTATTTTTAATCTCATTTTATTGTTATACCTAAAAAGAGTGCCTCTCCCAAGTTAATTATGCACCACATACAATTTAAATTTGCAACAACTGGGATTTGAGTGTCATTTTCTGTTTATATATGCTGTTGTCTCTCTTAATCTTCACAAGAGTTTTATCTTTGTTGCTGTTGTATTTCTAAGACCTACAGAGTATATAAGTACTTGCCTTGTAGTAAGCATCCCACAGTATACTTTTGTGGAATGATTCAATTGGTGAACTCCTCTACCACTTGGCTAGTGAAGACACAAGCTTATCGCCTTTATAAGAATTGCAAAACCTGTTCCTGATTTTTGTATTAAAATATTTTCTTAGGTTAAATGATGAAGCAGAACCTAACAAAACACAAAGCTCTTAAGAAAAAATAATTTCTAACAAATGTGTTGAATATTTTATTTAGTGAGCTTTCCAATAAAAAGTACTTAAAGATTGTATTGTGGTTCAGTGGTGCTGGCTGTATAAATTTTTTAGCTCTTTTGTAATGCTTTGAAGGGTTTTATTTTTTGTAGCCATTTGAATTGTGTAAGTCAGTAAAATGAGGTAAAATGTTTATTTCATCACCTTAAATGTATAAAATATAGGCAAATCAGACAAATTTAGCTACTTATTTGAATCTAGGATTACAAAGGTGTTATATAGTTCTCTTTTAAGAATCTAATTAGACGTAAAACAGAAGTTATCAACTTACAGAACAAATTTTCTCTAATTCTTATCTTGAACATACCTGAAAATATTCTTCTGAAAGACCAGTTGCCTAGAAACCACATTGTTTGTTATCCCTGTCACATCATAAATAGCAATGAATTGTTCCATATATTCTTTTGGTAGTAGACTTGAAAACTGGTATTGTTTATGCATTGTTTCATTTACATATTAGGTACAGTATACCTTTTGACGTGCTAAAGATAAGGCAAAACTGGGAACTAGCATTTAAGAAATGAAAATCGATATTAACTTTTATCTTTCTGTTCATTGAAGCTTGTTTGATTTTTATCTCCCAGGTCTTTCAGGTGTAAATACTTTTAACCCTCTTATTTCTTCTTGTCTTCTATTTCAGCATCTACCACTGGTAGAAGTATAATAATTAGGGGTGAAGCATGTCTGTTTAAAAAAATATATTCACAATTTGTTCTTTTTTTTTTTTTTTTTTAAATAAATTTTTATTAATGGTAATGGGATGACATTAATAAATCAGGGTACATATATTCAAAGAAAACATGTCTAGGTTATTTTGTCATCAAATTATGTTGCACACCCCTCGCCCAAAGTCAGATTGTCCTCCGTCACCCTCTATCTAGTTCTCTGTGCCCCTCCCCCTCCCCCTAACTCTCTCCCTCCCTCCCTCCCATGTCCTCCCTCCCCCCCCACCCTTGGTAACCACCACACTCTTGTCCATGTCTCTTAGTCTCATTTTTATGTTCCACCAATGTATGGAATCATGTATTTCTTGTTTTTTTCTGATTTGCTTATTTCACTCCTTATAATGTTATCAAGATCCCACCATTTTGCTGTAAATGATCTGATGTCATCATTTCTTATGGCTGAGTAGTATTCCATAGTGTATATGTGCCACATCTTCTTTATCCAGTCTTCTATTGAAGGGCTTTTTGGTTGTTTCCATGTCTTGGCCACTGTGAACAGTGCTGCAATGAACATGGGGCTACATGTGTCTTCACGTATCAATGTTTCTGAGGTTTTGGGGTATATACCCAGTAGAGGGATTGCTGGGTCATAAGGTAGTTCTATTTGCAGTTTTTTGAGGAACCACCATACTTTCCTCCATAATGGTTGTACTACTTTACGGTCCCACCAACAGTGAATGAGGGTTCCTTTTTCTCCACAGCCTCTCCAACATTTGCTATTACCCGTCTTGTTGATAATAGCTAATCTAACAGGAGTGAGGTGGTATCTCATTGTAGTTTTGATTTGCATTTCTCTAATAACTAATGAAGCTGAGCATCTTTTCATATATCTGTTGGCCATTTGTATCTCTTCCTGGGAGAAGTGTCTGTTCATGTCCTCTTCCCACTTTTTTATTGGATTGTTTGTTTGTTTGTTGTTGAGTTTTATGAGTTCTTTGTAAATTTTGGATATTAGGCCCTTATCTGAGCTGTCGTTTGAAAATATCAGTTCCCATATAGTTGGCTGTCTGTTTATTTTGATATCAGTTTCTCTTGCTGAGCAAAAACTTTTAATTCTGATGTAGTCCCATTCATTTATCTTTGCCTTCACTTCTCTTGCCATTGGAGTCAAGTTCATAAAATGTTCTTTAAAACCCAGGTCCATGATTTTAGTACCTATGTCTTCTTCTATGTACTTTATTGTTTCAGGTCTTATATTTAGGTCTTTGATCCATTTTGAATTAATTTTAGTACACGGGGACAGGCTGTAGTCGAGTTTCATTCTTTTGCATGTGGCTTTCCAGTTTTCCCAACACCATTTGTTGAAGAGGCTTTCTTTTCTCCATTGTGTGTTGTTGGCCCCTTTATCAAAGATTATTTGACCATATATATGTGGTTTTATTTCTGGGCTTTCTATTCTGTTCCATTGGTCTGAGTGTCTATTTTTTTGCCAATACCATGCTGTTTTGATTATCGTGGCCCTATAATATAGTTTAAAGTCAGGTATTGTAATGCCCCCAGCTTCATTCTTTTTCCTTAGGATTGTTTTGGCTATTCGGGGTTTTTTATAGTTCCATATAAATCTGATGATTTTTTGTTCCATTTCTTTAAAAAATCTCATAGGGATTTTGATGGGAATTGCATTAAATTTGTATATTGCTTTGGGTAATATGGCCATTTTGATTATATTTATTCTTCCTATCCAGGAACAAGGAATATTTTTCCATCTCATTGTATCTTTTTCGATTTCCCTTAACAATGCTTTGTAATTTTCATTATATAGATCCTTTACGTTCTTTGTTATGTTTATTCCTAGGTATTTTATTTTTTTTGTTGCAATCGTGAAGGGGATTATTTTTTTGAGTTCGTTTTCTAATATTTCATTGTTGGCATATAGAAAGGCTATGGACTTTTGTATGTTAATTTTGTATCCTGCGACCTTACTGTATTGGTTTATTGTTTCTAATAATCTTTTTGTGGAGTCCTTCGGGTTTTCGATGTATAGGATCATATCATCAGCAAAAAGTGATAGCTTTACTTCTTCTTTTCCGATATGGATGCCTTTTATTTCTTTGTCTTGTCTGATTGCTCTGGCCAGAACTTCTAGCACCACGTTGAATAAGAGTGGAGAGAGTGGACAACCCTGTCTTGTTCCTGATTTAAGATAGAAAGTCCTCAGTTTTATGCCGTTTAATAGGATGTTGGCTGATGGTTTATCATATATGGCCTTTATCATGTTGAGATATTTTCCTTCTATACCCATTTTGTTGAGAGTCTTAAACATAAAATTGTGTTGTATTTTATCAAAAGCCTTTTCTGCATCTATTGATAAGATCATGTGGTTTTTGTTCTTTGTTTTGTTGATATGGTGTATTACGTTAACCGTTTTGCGTATGTTGAACCATCCTTGAGATTCTGGGATGAATCCCACTTGATCATGATGTATTATTTTTTTAATATGTTGTTGTAATCGGTTTGCCAGTATTTTGTTTAGTATTTTAGCATCTGTATTCATTAGAGATATTGGTCTGTAGTTTTCTTTCTTTGTGCCATCCTTGCCAGGTTTTGGTATGAGGGTTATGTTGGCTTCATAAAATGTGTTTGGAAGTATTGCTTCTTCTTCAATTTTTTGGAAGACTTTGAGTAGAATAGGAACCAAGTCTTCTTTGAATGTTTGATAGAATTCACTAGTATAACCGTCTGGGCCTGGACTTTTATTTTTGGGGAGGTTTTTAATAGTTTTTTCTATTTCCTCCCTGCTGATTGGTCTGTTTAGGCTTTCTGCTTCTTCATGACTCAGTCTAGGAAGGTTGTATTGTTCTAGGAATTTATCCATTTCTTCTAGATTGTTGTATTTGGTGGCATATAATTTTTCATAGTATTCTACAATAATTCTTTGTATTTCTATGATGTCTGTGGTGATCTCTCCTCTTTCATTTTGGATTTTATTTATTTGAGTCCTGTGTCTTTTTTCCTTGGTGAGTCTTGCTAAGGGTTTGTCAATTTTGTTGATCTTTTCAAAGAACCAGCTCCTTGTTTTATTGATTTTTTCTATAGTTTTTCTGTTCTCTATTTCATTTATTTCTGCTCTGATTTTTATTATCTCCTTTCTTCGGCTGGTTTTGGGTTGTCTTTGTTCTTCTTTTTGTAGTTCCTTAAGGTGTGAAGTTAAGTGGTTTACTTCGGCTCTCTCTTGTTTGTTCATATAGGCCTGAAGTGATATGAACTTTCCTCTTATTACTGCTTTTGCTGTGTCCCAGAGATTCTGATATGTCGTATTTTCATTTTCATTTGTCTGTATATATCTTTTGATTTCTGCACTTATTTCTTCTTTGACCCATTCATTTTTTAGAAGTATGTTGTTTAGTTTCCACATTTTTGTGGGTTTTTCCCCCTCTTTTTTGCAGTTGAATTCTAGTTTCAAGGCTTTATGATCAGAAAATATGCTTGGTACAATTTCAATTTTTCTAAATTTGCTGATATTGTCTTTGTGGCCCAACATATGGTCAATTCTTGAGAATGTTCCATGTACACTAGAGAAAAATGTATACTCTGTCGCTTTGGGATGAAGTGTCCTGTAGATGTCTATCATATCCAGGTGTTCTAGTATTTCGTTTAAGGCCACTATATCTTTATTGATTCTCTGTTTGGATGACCGATCTAGAGCCGTCAGCGGTGTATTGAGGTCTCCAAGTATGATTGTATTTTTGTTAGTTTTTGTTTTAAGGTCAATAAGTAGCTGTCTTATATATTTTGGTGCTCCTTGGTTTGGTGCATATATATTAAGGATTGTTATGTCTTCTTGATTCAACTTCCCCTTAATCATTATGAAATGACCATTTTTGTCTCTGAGTACTTTTTCTGTCTTGTAGTCAGCATTATTAGATATGAGTATTGCTACACCTGCTTTTTTTTGGGTGTTGTTTGCTTGGAGTATTGTTTTCCAGCCTTTCACTTTGAATTTGTTTTTATCCTTGTTGCTTAGATGTGTTTCTTGTAGGCAGCATATAGTTGGATTTTCTTTTTTAATCCATTCTGCTACTCTGTGTCTTTTTATTGGTAAGTTTAATCCATTTACATTTAGTGTAATTATTGATACTTGTGGGTTCCCTACTGCCATTTTATAAATTGCTTTCTGTTAGTTTTGTATCTAGTTTGATTCTTCTCTTTTGTTTTTCTATCATTTGTTTTTGTTTGTTTGTGTTCCATACTTCTTTCCTCTGTTGCTACCTTTTTTAAGTCAAGTGTTTTTGTGGTGGTTTTTTTAAGGGTGGTTACCATTAAGTAATGAAAAGGGTACCTACCATATTCATTGTAGTACCCTATCTTATAAGTATTTCTGCATTTCATCATCCTTTGCTACTGTTAATCTCCATCCTCTCCCCCCTTTTTTTCCTTTGTTGTCACAGTTTAAGTTTGGTTTTATTGTGTTCTTGGTGGAGCTGTTACTTGTGGTGTTGTTTTCTTTTGTTCTTTGAATCTGGTTGGAAAACCCCCCTTAGTATTTCCTGGAGTGGGGGCTTTCTGTTGATAAATTCTCTCATCTTTTCTGTATTTGTGAATGTTTTTATATCTCCTTCATACTTGAAGGATAGCTTTGATGGGTATAGTATTCGTGGCTGAAAGTTCCTCTCTTTCAGGGCTTTAAATATTGGGGTCCACTCTCTTCTAGCTTGTAGAGTTTCTGCTGAGAAATCTGATGATAATCTAATAGGCCTTCCTTTATATGTTGTACTCTTCTTTTCCCTGGCTGCCTTGAGAATTTTTTCTTTGTCATTGGTTTGTGTCATCTTTATTATGATGTGCCTTGGAGTGGGTTTGTTGGGGTTAAGAAAACTTGGTGTTCTGTTTGCTTCTTGAATTGGAGGCTTTAGTTCCTTCCACAGGCTTGGGAAGTTCTCGTCTATTATTTGTTTGAGTATATTCTCCATTCCATTTTCTTTCTCTTCTCCCTCTGATATACCTATTATTCTTATGTTATTCTTTCTGATGGAGTCAGACAATTCCTGTAGGGCTTTCTCATTTTTTATTATTTTTGAGTCTCTTTCTTCTTCTCTCTGTTGTGCCTCAAGTTGTTTGTCTTCTATTTCACTAATCCTATCTTCAATCTGGGCTGTTCTGTTAGCTAAGCTTGTTACCTCGTTTTTCAGCTCGTGAATTGAGTTTTTCATTTCTGTTTGATTTGTTTTTATAGTTTCAATTTCCTTGGTAATATATTCTTTGTGTTCATTGAGTTGTTTTCTGATCTCCCTATATTGCCTTTCTGTGTTTTCTTGTATATCTCTGAGTATTTTTAACATTTCTATTTTAAATTCTCTGTCATTTAGCTCCAAGGCTTCCAATATGTTAAGTCTTTTCTCCATAGATTTTTCCACATCTATTTGTGTTACCTCTCTTTCTTTTGTATCCATAATATTCGATTTCCTCTTTCTTATCGGCATCTGAGGGTAGTCTTATTGATAGCACGCAGGCGCACTCCCTGGCGGCTTGAATGAGCGTCGCTGTGGTAGCTTCCTCCACACCCTCGTCTCTCAGATTCAAGTGATAACAGTTCTTTTGCTTTCAGTTTGTGTGGAACTCCGGAATGCTCCGAGGATAAATTTTTCTGTTTCTAGTTGATAAATTTGTTGTGATTTAGGGGAGAGCTGTCGGACGCGCTTCTCACGGCGCCATTTCCGTGACGTCACTCCCACAATTTGTTCTAATATCACTTGTAGTAATCCCTATTTTTAACATTTAATTTTTAAAAATTGTGGTAAAATGTACCTAACATTAAATTTACCTAAGATGTCTTTTATTATTATTATTCACTTATTTTTATTTTATTAAGTGAGAGGTGGGAGAGCAGAGACAGACTCCCACAAATGCCCCTGACCAGATCCACCCGGGAAGCCCCTTACCAGTGATGCTCTGCGGGTCTGAGCTCCCGCTCCATTGCTTGGAAACCAAGCTATTTTAGTGCCTGAGGCAAGGCCATGGAGCCATTCTAAGAGCCCTGGACAACTTTGCTCGAGCCATTTGAGCCATGGCTGAGGGAGGGAGAGAAAGAGAGAGAGAGAAAGATGGAAGAAGAAGCAGATGATTGTTTCTCCTGTGTGCGTTGACCCGGAATTGAACCTGGGACTTCCACATGCTGGGCCAGCGCTCCTACCGCTGAGCCAACTGTCCAGGGCCTAAGATTATCTTTAAGTGTACATTTCAGCCATGTTAAGTATATTTATACTGTTATGCAACAATCTGCAAAACTTTTTATTTAATTTTTTAAATTTATTAGTGAGAGAAGGAGAGGCAGAGAGACAGACTCCCGCTGCTGCCTGACTGGGATCCACAGGGCAAAGCTCACTAGGGGGCAGTGCTCTGCCCATTTGGGGCTGTTGCTCAGTAACTGAGCCTTTTATTTATTTGTTTTTTTAAGTATCTGAGGCTGAGACCACGGTAGCCATCCTTAATGCGGGAGGCCACTTTGCTCGAAGCAATGGAGCCATGGCTGCCGGAGGAGGGGAGAGAGAGAGAAGAGGAGGAGGAGGGGTGGAGAAGTAGATGGGTGCTTCTCCTGTGTGCCCTGACTGGGAATTGAACCCAGGACATCCACATGCCTGGTGATAATCTACCACTGAGCCAACTGACCAGGACCAATCTGCAAAATTTAATCATCTTGAAAAACTGAAACTCTGTATCCATTAAATAACTTCCCATTTCCTCCTTCCTCCAGCCCCCAGCAATTCTTTGTTTCTATGAATTTGTCTACTGTAGGCACCTCATAAATACAATCAGACAGTTTTTGTTTTTGTGACTGATTTCACTAAGCATAATTTTAAAAGTTTATCCATCCATAGTGGGGCATGTGTCAGAATTTTCTTCCTTTTTATTGTATTGTATCTATATACTACTTTTTGTTTATTCATCTGTTGATGGACATTTGGGTTGTTTCTACCTCTTGGCTATTGTGAATAATAATGCTGTGAACATGGGTGTACAAATATCTTGAGTTTGCTTTCAACTTTTTAGGCTATACACTTAAAAGAGGAATTGCTGGATCATATGGTAATTTCTATGTTTAATTTTTTTTAAAACTATATATTGCTTTCTTCAGTGTCTGAAATATTTTATATTCCTACCAGTAATGTACAGTAGTTTCGGTTTTCCACATCCTTGCCAACACTTTTTTTTATTCTGTGTTTTTTTTTAATAATAGCCATCATAATGGGTATAAGAGATCTCATTGTAGTTCTGATTTGCAGTGCTCTAATTATTAGTGATATTGAGTATTTTTTTCATATGATTGTTGGCCATCTTTGAAGAAATGTTATTCAAGCTCATTGCCTTTTTTTTTCCCCTTTACTGATAAAGAGCAAGAGCGAGCGAGAGAGAGAAAAGCAAAAAGGGAGAAAGATGAGAAGTAGCAATGCATCAATTCTTTGTTACGGCACCTTAATTGTTCATTGATTGTTTTCTCATATATGCCTTGACAGGGTGGGGTGGTGGTGGCAGAGGCTACAACTGAGCCAGCGAGCGACCTTTTGCTCAAGCAGGCAACCATGGGCTCATGTCTATGATCCCAAGTTCAAGCCGGCAACTCCGCACTCAGGCTGGTGAGCTCGTCATGCTCAAGCCAGCAACCTCAGAGTTTCGGCTTTGGGTCCTCAGCATTCCAGGCTGATGCTCTATCCACTATGTCACCGCCTGGTCAGGCTTATTGCCCGTTTTTAAAATCAGATTATTTATTTTCTTGTTACTAAGTTTTAGGTGTTCTATATTTATTTCAGATTTCAACCTATCAGATATGTAATTTGCAAATTCTTTGTCCCATTTGTTAGGTTGCCTTGTCCCTCTTTTGATTGTGGGTTTTGATGCACAAAAGTTTTAAATTTTGATACTCAATTTTTGTTGTTGTTGCCTGTCCTCTTGATGTCATAGTCAGAAGGTCATCAACAAATCCTATGTCATGAAGCTTTTCTCCTATGTTTTCTTTTAAGGGTTTTATAGTATTAACTTTCAACATTTTGAATTAATCTGTGTATGTGGTGTAAGGTAAGTAAGGAAGGGTACAACTTCATTTTTTTTGAATGTTTAGAGCTTGTGTGTGTGTTTTAGAAAACTATATTTTTAATTCAGAAATTAAATTTAATGGAGTGACATTGATTAATAAGAGTACATAAGTTTTAGGTAAACATTTCTATAGCATATGAACTGTTGATTGTGTTGTGTGCCTATCACTCAAAGTCAAATCATTTTCTGCCACTGTATATTTGTCTTTCTTTTCTCCCCTCCCTTTAATTTTCCCTCTGCCTGTTAATCACTTCACTTTTATCTATGTCCGTGAGTTTCAGTTTTATATCCCACCTATCTGTGAAATCATACAGTTCTTAGCTTTTTCTGATTTACTTATTTTACTCAGTATAATGTTCTCATGGTCCATTCATAATGTTGTAAATAGCAGTAGTCATCATTTCTGTGGCTGAGTAGTTTTCCATTACATGTATGTACCACATCTTCTTTATCCAATCCTCTTTTTGAGGGACACTGGTTGTTTCCATGTCTTTGACACTGTGAATAATGCTGTGATGAACATGGGGGTGCATGTGTCTTTGCATACCAATGATGTTGAGTTTTTTTGGGTAGATATCCAGTAGAGGGATTGCTAGGTCAAAGGTAATTCTATTCTTAATTTTTTGACGTACCACCACAATGTCTTCCAGAATGGCTGTACCAGTTTACTTTCTCACCAACGGTGAATGAGGGTTCCTTTTTCCCCACAGCCTCTCCAACACTTGTTATTACCTGTCTTGTTGATAATAGCTAGTCTAACAGGTGTGAGGTGGTATCTCATTGTAGTTTTGATTTGCATTTCTCTAATAGCTAGTGAAGATGAGCATCTTTTTATGTATCTGCTTGCCATTTGTATGTCCTCTTGGGAGAAGTGTCTGTTCAGGTCCTTTTCCCATTTTTTAATTGGATTGTTTGCTTGTTTGTTGTTGAGTTTTGTGGGTTCTTTATACATTTTGGAAAATAACCCCTTATCAGAGCTGTTTTTGGCAAATATCATCTCCCATTTGGTTGACTGCCTTTTTGTTTTGTTGTCTTTTGCTCTGCAAAAGCTTTTTAGTTTGATACAGTCCCATTTGTTTATTTTTGCCTTTACTTCCCTTGCCTTAGGATCAAATTTATAAAATGTTCTCTGCAACCAAGGTTTCTCTATCTTTTCTTCTATGTAATCTATCTTTTCTTCTATGTAATTAGTAACTATCTTTTCTTCTATGTAATTTATTGTTTCAGAGGGGGGCTGCATGGAGTGGTGGGTGTGCTGGGCTCGGTATGTGTGGGCTAAGGAGAAGAAGATGATAGTTGGGAGGCTGGAAAGAAAGGAGGGTGGGTCTGGAGACCAGCTCCAAGGACTCTTCAGATATACTTCTGGGAACAGGTAAAGGAGTCTTGGCAGGTTTCACCCTGCCACTAATAAGGTTAAGAAATTCTTGGAAATTTAGCTGCACATCACAATTGAGGTCCAGTTTCTTCATCATGTGGTCAAGGATACAGGTCTTTCTGGTTCTTTGTGAAGGCAGCCAGGTCAGTATTCATGAATATTAGGAACTCAGTCTTGGAGAGTTTATGGCTGTTACTATCCTTTTCAGCATAGTTCTGGAAAACACCAATCATAGACTTACTGCACCGCTTGGTCTTTGTCTGGCTGGACATTTTCCCTATGTCACTCTGTTGATTGTGGAGCAAAGCATGGAGGCTGTGAGCAGGGAATGGCACCTGTATGTGAATATCTTTTACATTTGATTTTCCACTGTGCAAGAAAAGATTTTATGGCTCTAAGTGATGGACAATCCAACTTAAGCTAATTTAAATGTAATGAGAAATTTATTAAAAGAAATTTATTTTTATTTTTTTAAAAAATATTTATTTATTTATTTATTTATTTACAGAGACAGAGAGTAAGTCAGAAAGAGGGATAGACAGGGACAGACAGACAGGAACAGAGAGAGATGAGAAGCATCAATCATTAGTTTTTCATTGCTCATTGCAACACCTTAGTTGTTCATTGATTGCTTTCTCAGCAGACCAAGTAACCCCTTGGTGGAGCCAGCGACCTTGGGTTCACGCTGGTGGGCTTTTCCTCAAAGGAGATGAGCCCGCACTCAAGCTGGCAACCTCTGGGTCTCGAACCTGGGTCCTCTGCATCCCAGTCCAACGCTCTATCCACTGCGCCACTGCCTGGTCAGGCAAGAAATTTATTTTTTAATGAATTTTATTTTTTAATTGAGCTTAAGAAGTTGAATAGCCAAGCTGCTGGAAGGCCTGATGTAGCTAGGTCACAGGGAAAAAAAGTAAATGTCTGAAACACAGCCAGAGCCCTTTGCTATTGTCCTTTTCTTTTTTCTTTTGGCTTCTTTGGTGGGTTGGCTTTATTCTTTCAGTACAGGCTGGCTTTCTCCATATAGCAGAAAACAGTCACCAACAGTGCCAGGTTTATGTCTCAGATTCAGCTCTCATACTGACCTCAAAGCTGTATTAGGTCCAAAGACTTAAAAATTCCAGGAAGAGAACGCTTTGGCTTAGATTCAGTTTTCTATCTCTGGATCACTTAACTGAGGCCCTCAAATAGGGCCACTTGTATTAGTCTGGAAATTTCTAAGCCTGTTAACTATTAGATAGAGGGAGGGCAGTTCAGAAAAGGGATAGTATCCAGTCTCAGGTATCTCATATTACCCTTTGCCAGAAGAAATAGTATGATTTGTATCCCATTTTACAAATAAATATGGTATTGATCATCTGTTAAACAGTAATTAGAACTCAGAGCCCCTCAAATGTTAACAGGTTGAAAATGTTTAGAAGTGATTTTCAGCCTTTAATTTTTTAAAGATATCTTATATTCTGTTACTTAACCATAAAATTGTAGTTTAATAAGAGTAAATTGGCCCTGGCCAGTTGGCTCAGTAGTAGAGCATCAGCCAGGTGTATTGATGCCCTGGCTCGATTCCTGGCCAGGGCACACAGGAGAAGCGCCCATCTGCTTCTCCACCCTTACCCCTCTCCTTCCTCTCTGTCTCTCTCCCTCTCTCCTCCTCTCTTCTTGCAGCCATGGCTTAATTGGAGTGAGTTGGCCCTGGGTGCTGAGGATGACTCCATGGCCTCCACCTCAGGTGCTAAAAAATGGCTCCAGTTGCAGTGGAGCAAGGGCCCCAGATGGGCAGGCAGAGCATCCCTCCCTAGGGGGCTTGCCGGGTGGATCCCACTCGGGAAACATACGGGAGTTTGTCTCTGCTGCCCCCCCCCCATTAAAAAAAAAGAGTAAATTAAAGTTTTAAGAAATTCTTTGAAATATTTTGGCTGAGATGGAATCTTGAGTGGGTTGTGTATGGTTTCTGAGGGCTCTGGAGACTTGGGGTTTGGGAAGAGTTGCTGATAGATGGGTGGCTCTTACATAAAGAGAGGCAAGAGTGATTTAAATTTTTTTTGATGACTAACTGTATACTCAAAAGGTAAAGGTAGAATGACTTTCTTTTCCTTTCCTCTTGTTATATATGTACTCTTCCTCACAGAAGCTAGAGTTCAATTTAATGTTGTTTGTGCTATATTTAAGCTATGTTATAACTTGTGGTTAACCTCTATGGTAATCATTTTTTTGAAGTGTCAGAATCTCAACTCAGATTAGTTTAAGTAGAGAAAGAAGTTTATTGGCTTGTATGACAAAAAAGTTCAGGGATCGGGTATTCAAAAAGTGTTAAGAATTTTTCTTCTCTTGATTTTGCTTTTCTCTCTGTTGATTAAATTTCCAGGTAGGCTCTTCCCACATGGGGGCTGTAGGATTATGCTTATCAATTTAACTTCAGCACAAAGAACATGTCTTCCAAAGAATTACAACACAAATTTTGTGATTGACTTTTGTTGGCCCTGGTCCATGGTCCTTGATTCCTTCTCATGCAAATAAGGACCTCAAACCCTCACAGTTTGGTCTAGAAAGCACTGTTCTGATTGGTTGGAATAGAACTGCACTGATTGGTTGGTGAAGAAGTACAGCTCCAATTGGATGGGAAAGTCTCAGTCATATTGGTTGAAATTCTAGGACTCTTCCCACTCACCATTGGAAGATGCTGCATTACCTTCATTCACCTATCCCTGTCCTCAACACCTGTGTTTTCAAAGCAACAAGAAACCTTCTTTTTGTGTAATTTCCCCCCTTTTTATTATAAAATTTATTCAAAAAAGTTAAAAGACTTAATTAGAAAATGGAATCTATAGGACTTGAATAATGTAGGGGGGAGAAATTTGATAAAGTATAGGATAATTGCCAAATTTTTATGAATGTAAGGGTTTTGTTCACTTGAATATGCTATGTACAATTCTAGAAAACTTTGTTAGAAAGGCAGAGGTAATATTTTTTTCTTTTTTCCTCCTCTGCCTACAACGTGTGTTCCTCTCTTAAACAAACAAAAAAAAAATTACTTTTTTTTTGATAACATAATCAACCAAATTGTTATGATTATACTTAAAGAAAGAATAACATTTCTTTGTACAGGTGTCAGTATTTTTAAAAAAATGTAAGTAATGATCATATGTTATTGACATTAATGATAGTAGATGATAATGTTATTGTTTTGATCATTAAATTCTTGATTTAATGAAATTGGAGACTTGTAGAATATTTCCATTTCAACAACAGTATTTCTTACATTTAAAAAAATCTTTTCTCTATAGAAATTTGGTTAAGAAGTACTGTCCCAAACGTTCCTCCAAAGATGAAGAGCCAAGGTAAATTATATACCCATTTATTATTGCATATTAAAATTTAAAAAACATTTTTATTTAGTAAATATTATGCTGTTAACTAGTCATAAAGATTTTTTTAAAAGTTTGTCTTAATTAAAAAACCAGTGTTTGTGAAAGCAGAAATTACTATTATTATTATTATAAGCATGAATACTTTAATATTGAAATTTGATTATTGTTTTCTAGAATAGCTGATGTGTGGATTTCCAAGTAAGACGTGGACTAGGACCCCACTTTAGTAATTTAGTCTCTAGCAGAAAAGATTATTTCATCCATACTTTTATTTTGTAGTAGTCAGTTTGTTAGCTTCTTGCTTTTTCTTTTACAGGTAGTAAAATAATTTAGCTGGCTGGTTTAAAGGTATAATGAAAAGGAGGGTAATTTTGGAAGCTTGAGTATGGAAAAGGTTAGGAGTTGCCTATGAGCTTTTGGTGGTATTAAACAGGTAGGTATATGTGGATGGCTGTAAAATGCAGAAACAAAAAGGGACTAGACTTAAAACAAACAACTTTGTGTATAATTTCAGTTAAGTTTCTCCAGTTTAATGTTAATGCAGTTCTGCCCGAGCTGTTTGCCTTCAATTGTGTGTTCAGGCAGTATATTCAAAGTAGATCTTAGACATTTTAATACAGTGATTGTCTTTGTTTCTCTCCTTCCCTCCACACACATTTTTTTACCCTTATTTTTGCCCCTTCTTACCCCTCATTGGTGCCAACCATAATGGCACTTCACTTCCATTCAGGATGTGGGCAGGCATAAAGGCAGCTGTGTTCACAGCTGATAGCAAAGTTGTTCTGTAGATCAGCCATCGAGATGCATTTGAGGGATATGATTGGCAGGTTCTGTCCTCGAGAGCAAGCACATCATCTCTGCAACAGGTTCAGCTGCCAAGCCTAGGAATCCAACCAAGTTCATTCCCAAGCTCAGGCCAGTCACTTGGCAACTTAAGAGATTCCAGTATGCCAAAAGAGCCTGCAGGTAGTATTATTATTATTTTTTGACCCCAAATATCTCTTTAGTTGTAAATTAAGACCACATGAAGATATACAAGCATGTACAACTTGAAGTTAATGCAGGATTATTTTCATACAGTTAATTTAGAGCTAGTTATTAAGATTTAGGTTCAGTATGTTAAAATTTAAGTGTCAGGCTCAATCCATTCATCAAAAAAAATTATAATTAAAATAAAAATAATTTTCATGATTTTAAAATATGTTTTCATCAGGTTTACCTCGTGTGTAGCCTTTTTTAACATCCTTAACGAGTTAAACGACTATGCAGGACAGCGGGAAGTAGTAGCAGAAGAAATGATGCACAGAGTTTATGGTGAATTAATGAGATATGCCCATGATCTGAAAACTGAAAGGAAAATGGTAATTACTGTTTCTGTCCAGTTATAATACTATATGAAATGTTTTCACATAAATAAAGTAATTACTTTGTTCTTTACAATAATGTATATTCAGTGTGAACTGGTTTTCTATTTCACATTCTAGCTAAAATTATCTCAAGATACTCTTGCTAATTAGTGGTCCTTTTAGATTTAAGACGAAGGTTTGGTAAACTATATAGAATAAATTTAGTCTACTGCCTGTTTTGGTTTCTTAGTTTTCATGTGCTAAAACTGGCTTTTACATTTTTAGATAATTGAAAAGTATTTTATGATGTGAAAATTATATGAAATTCAAATTTCAGTGACTGCAGATAAAGTTTTTTTTGGAGCAGACCTATACTCAGTTCACTTATTTTTTGCCTTTGGCTGCTTTTGCATTCTGTTATGTCACAGAGTTGAATAGTTTAATATTTGTAACAGACCCTGTGACTTGCAAAGCCTAAGATACAATTATGTGATACTTTATAGAAAATGTTTGTTAGCCTCTGTTCAAGACAGTCATGTATTTTCTTAGAGATTGTATGTGTCTTAATGGTTATATTTAAAGTATTCAAATAATGTCTTGTAAAATATTAGAGTTCTGCTTTACTAAAATTGCATTACATTTTAATAAAGTTATATAATATCTTGATAAAAAAGTGAAAAGTCTTTTGATACTTTAAACTTAAATGTAATTTTTGTTTTATATATGTTTTTGGTTTATGATCTTTAGCATCTTCAAGAGGGACGAAAAGCTCAACAGTATCTTGACATGTGCTGGAAACAGATGGATAATGTGAGTTATAGTGTTACATAGTTAACATAAAATTTCATAGACTTGTTTAGCTCTAAATTTTCTTATACTTCACATCTATTTGAGTTTATTATTTCTCAATGTTTCATTCACAGTTTGACATTGGTATAAATAGAAAATGAGATCTTTTAGTCATTTTTTCTGTATGATTCTATACTTGTATTAGTTCTATAATATTCAAATAATTGTAAACATTTAGGAAGATTCTTTTTGACATTGCAGTAGTTACTATAAAATATTGATACAGGATAGAAATAATAGGGAAATAGCGATTTATTTTAGAAGACCATTTTACTGAGACTGAAAGAACCTAAATTCTAGTCTGTCTTTTATACTTAACACCTGATTTTTATTTACCTCATTTTAGCATATGAAAAATGAGGAGTGTACTAGATTATATTAAATATTTCTTCTAGTTCAGTGATTCTGTAATAATGTAAATGTTTTTAGTAGTAGGCTGCTGGTTATAGTTCGTGTTGTAGGAAATAAAATACTCTGTAGGTAGGGTAAAATTATAATAGCATAATAATCTTAAAAAACTTTCCAAGGATACTTGCTAATGTGGTTTTTAGAAAGTGTTCTGGCATACAGTTATTTGAAAAACAAGGTGTCTACATGGAACATTGTTGTTTCCTTAAATGCTCTACCAAATGTTGTTTTGTAGTATAAGACTAATATTCTTTTTGAGCCCTCAGATTAGCATGCAGTATACTCTTTACCTGCATATTTTTATGATGGACACTGTATTCCTTGAAAATTATGCAGGAGGGAGTTTTTTCATGTTAATCAATTTAGTTGGTGGTTGTTGAAAAAGGACTTTCAAGTTTGAGGTAAAAAACTCATGCATATGTGCACTGTATTTTTTTAAGCAACTTAAAGTGAAATTTTATTTTGCTCATAATTGTATATATCATGAATTCTTCAAGGATTCAACTTGGTGGCCTATCTCTGATTCATGTTAAATCCAAATTGAGAGACATTCATTGAGGAAGATCATCATGTCAAATATATGTTCTATATTTCAGCAGCTGTAATAAGTGATAAACTCAAATGTGAAGCTTTATTTGAAACCATAGTATACCTTCATAATTTTTTTAGTAGACAAAAATATCTTTTTTTTGTGACAGAGACAGAGAGAGGGACAGATAGGGACAGACAGACAGGAAGAGAGAGAGATGAGAAGCATTAATTCTTTGTTGTGGCTCCTTAGTTGTTCATTGATTGCTTTCTCATATGTGCCTTGACCAGGGGGCTCCAGCAGAGCGCGTGACCCCCTGCTCAAGCCAGCGACCTTGGGTTCAAGCTGGTGAGCTATGCTCAAACCAAATGAGCCCACACTCAAGCTAGCAACCTTGGGGTTTTGAACCTCGGTCCTCCGCATCTCAGTCTGACGCTCTATCCACTGTGCCATCACCTGGTCAGGTGACAAAGATTTCTCTAAATACAAAAAGCACTGTCAAGACATTAATGAAGTAGATGTCTTTTAAGAAATTTTGATGCCTGACCTGTGGTAGCACAGTGGATAAAGTGTCAACCTGGAATGCTGAGGTCGTCGGTTTGAAATCCTAGGCTTGCCTGGGTCAAGGCACATACCAGAAACAACTACTATGAGTTGGTGCTTCCTGCTTCCTCCACCCCAGTTTCTCTCTCTTCCTCTTTAAAAAAAGAATTTGCTTATCAAAAGATGCAAGAATGGCCTGACCAGGCGGTGGCGCAGTGGATAGAGCATCGGACTAGGATGCGGAGGACCCAGGTTCGAGACCCCGAGGTCACTAGTTTAAGTGCGGGCTCATCTGCTTTGAGCAAAGCTCACTAGCTTGGGCCCAAGGTCGCTGGCTTGAGCAAGGGGTTACTCAGTCTGCTGAAGGCCCACGGTCATGGCACATATGAGAAAGCAATCAATGAAAACTTATGATTGATGCTTCTCATCTCTCTCCGTTCCTGTCTGTCCCTATCTATCCCTCTCTCTAATTCTCTGTCTCTGTAAAAAAAAAAAAAAAATGCAAGAATGTAAAAAATGAGCTATTCATTGGGAAAATATTAAAGAAACATAAGATATGAAATGATTTATATTTCCAAGAAATCATATTGATAATATAAAATTGATATTCTATAAATTGATATTAAAAACAACATAAAACACTAAAAATTATCACTAGGAACCTAAGCAGACACATTCCAAATGTGGCTATTCTGGCCAAAGAGCCTGTTGAAAAATTATAAAATGATCCTTTTTAGGCAAGTTAAACCATAATAGTATATCAGTACACATATCCTAAATGTCTAAAATCAAGACAACTGACAATGATGTTTGTTAGTGTACAGAGCAACCGAAACTCTCATGCAGTGACAATGCCCAAGAAAATTCATACAGCAAATTTGAAAATGCTTGGCAATATTTATGTATATGCATTGTTTTGAGCTTTTTTCTTTCCTTTTTAAAAATTTCTGCTATATGACCGTCACTGATGTCAGATTCTAATCATCAGTGCTGATTGAGAATTCTTAGGTATATTAATAGTCTGTCTTTATTTTTGTTTTGATCTTATTTTTAATTGGTTTCAGTAAGACTTTTAGGGAGTATTTATATTTATTAAATTTTAAATTGCCTTAACTAGCATCCTTAGTATCTGCCACCTGATATTGTTTGTGTTTTCGTCTGCACAAAGAAATAGACTCCTACACTTCTGAGTCATTGCTTCCTTTAAAAACTGGTGTAGCCCTGGCCGGTTAGCTCAGTGGTAGAGCGTCGGCCTGGCGTGCAGAAGTCCCGGGTTCGATTCCCGGCCAGGGCACACAGGAGAAGCGCCCATCTGCTTCTCCACCCCTCCCCCTCTCCTTCCTCTCTGTCTCTCTCTTCCCCTCCCGCAGCCGAGGCTCCATTGGAGCAAGGATGGCCCGGGCGCTGGGGATGGCTCCTTGGCCTCTGCCCCAGGCGCTAGAGTGGCTCTGGTCGCAACAGAGCGACACCCCGGAGGGGCAGAGCATCGCCCCCTGGTGGGCGTGCCAGGTGGATCCCGGTAGGGCACATGCGGGAGCCTGTCTGACTGTCTCCAGCTTCAGAAAAACAAACAAACAAACAAACTGGTGTTGGCTCAAATCATTCCTGTTAATATGTGCTGACTTGCCTTTAGAACAGTTGGCAGTTATTAAGCAAAATTATAGGGGTCATTAAAAAGAAGCATCAAAAAATGTAGGAGAGATTTCTTTAAAGCAGAGGTCCCCAAGCCCTGGGCTGTGGACTGGTACCGGTCTGTGGGCCATTTGGTACCGGTCCGCAGAGAAAGAATAAATAACTTACATTATTTCCATTTTATTTATATTTAAGTCTGAACGATGTTTTATTTTTTAAAAATGACCAGATTCCTTCTGTTACATCCATCTATGACTCACTCTTGATGCTTGTCTCGTAAGTTCGACAATTATATTTAAAAATACCACAGTTTTTACGCCAGTCGCATAATTTTATTTTGTGCATTTATCCGTCCCACCCTAAAGGCCAGTCCGTGAAAATATTTTCTGACATTAAACCGGTTCGTGGCCCAAAAAGGGTTGGGAACCACTGCTTTAAGGCATTAACAATACCATGAAATAAAGGTGAGTTCAGCTCAGTTCATGTTTATTAAGGGCATTCTTGATGTGTACCAGGTCCTGGAGGTACAAAAGTATATATGATGTGGTTCTTGTTTTTGTGGAGCCTGCAGTCTAGTGAGAGAGGCAGACAAGTGTAATTTCTGTGCATTACATAGAAGTATGTAAAGGATTCCATTTCCTAGTTTCATGACTTCCTGCTTGATCAAGAAAATGAAATTGTAAAACTCCTCTAACATGTTTGAAATAATGGAAGAGATTTAAAAAACTGGGAGAGACTGGTTGAATTAGTGATAGAGTATTGAAAATTGAAAAAAAAAATTTAAAACACAGTTATGAACCATCAGATAAACAAAATAGACAGCAGTGGCATTTTAAGAAGAGAATGTAAGAGACAAGTGTGTGAGGACCTTGAAGGAAAGATCAGAGTAAGAAAATAGAAGCATCAGAGTTGCCCGGTCTATCAGTTTAGGGAGCTCCAAGTAACAGAAGGCTCAAAAGTGGAGCGGTTTCAGAGGTGATCAAGAACAGTGATGTCACAAAGGCTTCCTCTCCTGTCTGTTCTCTTTGCCATCTTGACCATGTTGGCTTTTTCCTGAGGCTTGCCCCCTACAATCAACAGTCGACCTAAACAGCCAAGTACCACATCCTCATTCAGCTGCATGCAGAAGCATGAAAAAGAGCATTTCTTTTCCAACTGTCTCTTTTTATCAGGGAAGGAAAACTTTTCCAGAAAACTCCCAGCAGACTTCCTTAATGGCGCTTTTGACAGGATTAGAGTACTTGACCCCACCCCAGGTGGGGAAAGCAAGTATCATCTGTTTTTAGTCTCTATATTAGAAAATGGGCTCTTCTAAGAAAGGATGTGGGCGTAGCAATGGTTGGTTTTCCATACCAGGGATGAAGAAGGGAGAATCCTTTCTGGAGTATATTTCCACATAGTGTAAAGATAAATATCTTTCAGGGAAGGAGTATGTAAATGTTTTATTAATGATTCTTTGCTGTTGCAAGGAAATTATTAGGTAAGTTTTTCCACAAATAATGACACCTGATTTAAAAGTACTTTCACATGTGAGTAGTTTCAAATTACACCAAGATTAGTAACCTGTATCTACTCAATTTGAAAAGATAGCTCTGAACTAAGTTTCAGAGAATTAACTGGAAATTTAATCTTAATCTTCATAGAAAAGTGACGTTCTGTATATTATTCATATTCAGGTATATGTACTCAGATATTTTTGACTTCTTTGAATAAAGTGTGTCTCATTTGGTGGCTCATACTAATCAAAACAGTGCATTTAAAGAATTTTACAAAACATTTTTGAGCATATTTATTTGATGTAAATTATAGCTATGTAGGCCCTGGCCGGTTGGCTCAGTGGTAGATCGTCGGCCTGGTGTGCAGAAGTCCCCAGTTCGATTCCCGGCCAGGGCACACAAGAGAAGCGCCCATCTGCTTCTCCACCCCTCCCCCTCTCCTTCCTCTCTGTCTCTCTCTTCCCCTCCCGCAGCTGAGGCTCCATTGGAGCAAAGATGGCCCAGGCGCTGGGGATGGCTCCTTGGCCTCTGCCCCAGGCGCTGGAGTGGCTCTGGTCTCGGCAGAGCAATGCCCCCTGGTGGGCAGAGCGTCGCCTCTGGTGGGCGTGCCGGGTGGATCCCAGTCGGGCGCATCGGGAGTCTGTCTGACTGTCTCTCCCCGTTTCCAGCTTCAGAAAAATACAAAAAAAAAAAAAAATATATATATATATATATATAGAGAGAGAGAGAGAGAGAGAGAGAGCGCTATGTCTGATTTTAGGTATATAGTAAACTGAGCTAACTTAGAAGCCTTTGGCTATAAATACCTAGATATAATAACAAAAATGTTTTTATTGTTTTTTAAGCTCATAGTAGAACTTATTTTAAACCTCTTAATGTGTGAAACTAAGGATAAACTAACAGCCAGAGCAGTAGGAGGGATAGTAAGTGATATGGCGGCATTGGAAAAATGGGGCCAGAGGTTATAGGGTATGGTGGGTTATAGGACCTTGCTGAAGACTTGGGTTTTAATTCTCAAACAGAAATAGATTAGTTTTTATCTCTGTGTGTTGTGGAGGGTTGGAACTAAAACTCTTGTATAGCATTTGAAACTTAGAAGGAATAAACCTTTAGTGAAAGGCGGATCTCTGCCCACTAGCCAAGGGAAACCAGAGAAACTATTCTCTGTCTGGAGGTCAAAGGAGGGCAGGCAGGTATCCTGTGAGAAATTTAAATTTTTATTTTCTCTTTATTTCTTTTATTATTTCTAGGCAGGGAGAGAGAGACAGGAACATCGAGCTGCTCCTATATGTGCCCTGATGGGGGAATCAAACTGGCAACCTCTGCACTCCAGAACAACCAAGCTATCTGGACAGGGCTTATAATTTAAACCTTTTGACCTTGTAGTTAGGAGGTTTAGATTTATAATTTGCTCTATCTGTATAGTTTTATAGTCTCCAAGACAAGAAATTGATATAAAAACTGGTTCTAATTTGGGAATTTGGTAAATAGAAAATAGTGACTTCCTCGGCTTTTTTTTCTGAGCAATTTTCAGAATGTAACTAGTAAGGATGTATTTTCCAGGCAAGAAATTGGAAGAGTCTCATCTGGGGAATCTAACCAGCCCGAGAGGAAAGCATTATAGATGTGGATTCCAGGATTCCTCCAAGAAAACTGCTTGGCCATATCACCCTTAGAGCCCTGGTTGGCAAATTGCGGCTCGTGAGCCACATGCGGCTCTTTGGCCCCTTGATTGTGGCTCTTCCACAAAATACCATGTGTGAGCGCTACCTCGATAAGGATGTACCTACCTGTATAGTTTTAAGTTTAAAAAATTTGGCTCTCAAAAGAAATTTCAATCGTTGTACTGTTGATATTTGGCTCTGTTAGTGAGTTTGCCGACCCCTGCCCTAGAGGAAAAGACTGTAATCCACAAGTCCCACCCTTTAATTGGCCGAGTTTATAAGAGCAGATAGGCAAGGATCCCCACCATTGAAAGAAAACATCTAATGTAAACACCAGGACCAAAACTAATACTAATAAAAAAGCAACTTTCAAACAGTGACTATGCAAGGAATAGGAATTAAAAAGCGAAAATAATAAGCAAAATACCCAAAACTGTTATTAATATTCTCAAAGGAAATAGAGAAGATATTATATCCATGAAATAAAAAGAAGATACTATTTAAAAAGGAACATACAAAGAACATAAAAGAGCTTTGTGAGAGCAGAAATGAAAAACTCATACGAAACAGTGAAATTGAAGAAATCTCAGAGTGCTAAATGACAGATTGAAAATATGAAAGAAACTCTAGGAAAATAGGACTCATCCATAGGTTCATTTTCAAAATGATAAGCATCCTAAAAAGAAAAGAAAGTGTAGGAAATGGAAAGACAAAAATAATTCAAAAAAATTTCCCCAGAACAGAAAGATGAGTTTGTAGATGAAAAAAATTTTCCAGGTGCCCAGCACAGTGGATTCACAAAACAATAATACCTTCATGAAATTTCAGAACAGCTATGAGAAAGAGAACATCCTACCAGTGTCCAGAGAGAAAAAATAAAACAGATTTTATGCAAAGGATCAGGAGGCTAGAAAAAAGTGGAGTTATGATACTATTTACTTTTCTAGAGGAAGACAATTTTCCTACTCAAAAGAGTTTAATCTCCAACCAAGCTTTTATCAATTAGAAGTGATATTAAAGGCATTTTCAGCCGTGGAGCCTTAAAAAGTTATCTCCCACAGACCTTTTACAAAGCTACAGCTGATTGTGTTTCAGCAAAATAAGGAAATGAACCAAGAATGGGGAAGAAGGCCTGGAACTTGGAAATGGGAGATTCCAATCAAGGGAGAGGAAAAAGGAGTGCCAGGATAATAATGAAGGGAAATCTCAAGGTACAGCTATGCATCAGGCCGAGTCTGGTAACCAGTTCAAATTTCAGCAGGCAGAAGCCTTTGGGAAAGATTTTATCAGGAACATAAAATTGATACAGTTCTTCTGATTGTGTTTGAATGAACTAAGAAGAGATTTAAAGAACTGGGGAAAGTAGGGTTGAATAAAAGAAGAGTACATCAAAACTGAGAAAATATAAAAAAGAAGACCATTAACTACAGGATTTTTTTTTTTTCCCCCAGAGACAGAGAGTCAGAGAGACGGATAGACAGGAACAGACAGACAGGAACAGACAGATGAGAAGCATCAATCATTAGTTTTTCCTTGCGTGTTGCAACACCTTAGTTCATAGATTGCTTTCTCATATGTGCCTTGACCAAGGGCCTTCAGCAGATTGAATAACCCCTTGCTAGAGCCAGCGACCTTGGGTCCAAGCTGGTGAGCTTTTGCTCAAACCAGATGAGTCCGCACTCAAGCTGGCGACCTCTGGGTCTCGAACCTGGGTCCTGGGCATCCCAGTCTGACGCTCTATCCACTGCGCCACCATGTGGTCAGGCAACTACAGGATTTTTTAGAAGTATGCTGGAAGGGAAATAAGGTATTTATCACATGGCTCAGTTTTGAATAGCTTATACAAAGTCATAGGAGTTTGAGTTAAATATAGACTTTTAACAGAGACCAGTTCTGGACTGGTGATATTTCCTGGGATACCAGGAAGAAACAACGTAAAACCACTTTTGTTTCCACCTGTAAGCTACATTGAGATACCACCAAAAAAAAAACAAAACAAAAAAAACAAGCAGACACCCAAACCAACCAACAAACAAAATATATAAAACAAGCAAAAAACACCAAACAGAAAAGTTCTGAAGATGAGCTTATTAAGAATTATAAAATACATATTTTTTTCTTATTGAAAAGAGATGAAATGTGTAATATTATTAACTCAGTCATGCTTGGGATTTCTTTTTTTCTTTACAACTGATAATGTTTGATTTTTAAAACACCTATATTGATTATAATAGTGTAAAATTTCCTTTCTAATTTAGACAGATTTTACTTTTAGTGTTCAGTTCTACACAATTCACAGTGGCAATATTTAATTTTTTTTTTTTTTTTTTTTGAGACAGAGAGAGGGATAGATAGGGACAGACAGGAAGGGAGAGAGATGAGAAGCATCAATAATTAGTTTTTTGTTGCAACACCTTAGTAGTTCATTGATTGCTTTCTCATATGTGCCTTGATTTTTTGGGGGGGGGGCTACAGCAGACCAAGTAACCCCTTGCTCAAGCTAGGGACCTTGGGTCCAAGCTGATGAGCTTTGCTCAAAGCAGATGAGCCCGCAGTCAAGCTGGCGACCTCAGGGTCTCAAACCTGGGTCCTCCACATCCCAGTCCGACGCTCTACCCTCTGTGCCACCACCTGGTCAGGCAATGTTTAAAGTATTTTAATTAGATAATTATAATTTCATTTCTCAGTGTGATATTTTGATTATTTTAACAGAGTAAAAGAAAATTTGAAAGAGAATGTAGAGAGGCAGAAAAGGCACAGCAGAGTTACGAAAGACTGGACAATGATACTAATGCAACCAAGGCAGATGTTGAAAAGGTAAGAAATAATCCAAATTGCCTTTGATATCAAAATATTTCTGCTTGCATGTGGAAAGTCATTGCAGTATCGATGTTGGTATTAGAGTTTCCCCAAAAGATGCACTCTATCTAAATCTAAAATATACAAATATTTGCATACTTTAAATTATACATATTGGTTAGGAAAAGCAATTAATGTGTTAATTTATTTTATTGTACTGTTTTAACGGCATTCAGAATGCATATGGATATCGTGGCTGCTATTAAAAATGAGCTTTTATTCTATTCCAAAATAGGTTAGAAAAGTCTAAGTTGTATTGATGGGGTATGCTGGGGGGGATGTGTGTGCTTCAGTTCTTCCCCAGCTCCACAGAAGGAAAACATGACAAAACTGTCAGATGGGGTATTAGCTGTTTGTTTATTCACTCATTCATTAATTTTGGAAAATGGAAACCTCTCATCACTTACCGATTTTGGGCCAGATGTGGGAGCAGTCCTGTAACTGGTGGGAGCAGTCCTGTAACTGCTGCTGCTTTTTCTTGTCCCCTGCTATATGCTCTTTCTCTTAGAATATTTGATAAAGTGATACTGCTGAAATACTGGAATTTTCA
This sequence comes from Saccopteryx bilineata, assembly GCF_036850765.1. Classification (NCBI taxonomy): domain Eukaryota; kingdom Metazoa; phylum Chordata; class Mammalia; order Chiroptera; family Emballonuridae; genus Saccopteryx; species Saccopteryx bilineata. The sequence continues at coordinate 208,297,400 of NC_089492.1, forward strand.
ATTATAGATGAACGCTACTCTTCTGCATTTTTGTACAAACACAGGCCCACTATTAGTGTATTTCCTCCTTAGGACTTTATTATTCTCTACAGGAGCAGAACAATAAAAAGTAGAAGGAAGAAAAGACTATAGTTGACCCTTGAACAACCCAGAGTTAGGGGTGCCAACCCGCACAAGGCCAAAAACCCACATACAACTTTCAGCTCCCCCAGAATTTAACTATATTCAGTTAACACATATTCTGTATGTATATGTATTAAATACTGTACTCTTATAATAAAGTAAGTTAGAGGAAAAGAAAATGTTAGTAGGAAAATCATTAGGAAGAGAAAATACATTTGCAGTATTTATTTAAAATTCACGGATAAGTGGACTTTTGTAGTTCAAACCTATGTTGTGCAAAGGTCAAGTATAATTTATTTTCTGCCTTCCATTTTCTTTACATTAAAAAAAAGCCTAAATTCATATACATTCCAGGATACAATTATCTTAAAGGTCTTCTAATGTAAATTGTGATGTTTATATTGTCTACCCTATTTTTAATAACTTCTTTTTCTAATGATATTTCCAGTCATTAGAAATAATAGTCTCCATATAGTTCAATTGTTTTCAACTTCTAACTTTTCATTATATTGACCCCACTTGTCTCCCTGTTCAGTTTTAGTACTTTGAGGTACCAAAAAATAATCAAATTAATTTTTTCTTATGGTAGTGTTTTAGATATTTATAGTAGATTCTCTACCCCTATATGAACTGGTGTGTTTCTTCAACTGTTCCACATGTGAAATAGTTTCAGATTATCTTTCATTATGACTGCTTTCCTTTGGGTACTCTTTTTATTTTATTTTTTAAAATTTTTACATTGATTTGAAGGGAGGAGGTGAAGACAAAGCTAGAGAAACATCAGTCAACTCATTGCTGCACTCAGATGTTCCATCCAGCTGTGTACTCATTGATTGCCTCTCTTCCGGAACCCTAACTGGGAATCAAACCTGCTTTCTTTTTAATGTTGATTTATTTGCAACCCCTTTAATTACTAGAGAATTAGGAAAACTTTGAGGATTTGCCTTAGGAACTAGAGGGTAGAGGAATTCTGCTGAAGTAACCAGAACTAAAGTCAGTAACTGAAGCTAAAGTCAATTCTAGGGGAGGCTTTAGAGATTTTAGTTTCTAGCAACTACTGAGGCAATAAATGTGAAACCCAGAATATGCTAGCGGAGGCTTCAATGATTTTAGCTTTATACAGTATTCCTGAATACCCTGCTGGAACCTTTTTTCTAGGTCTTGGGAATCACAGCCAGTGACTTGGAACAAAAGGTGTTCCCCTGATAGAACCATTATGGATAGGAAATCATTTGGAATCCTCTATTCTGTCATAGTTTATGAGAGGAGGGGCAAGATGGGAAGGAGTAAATGAATGTGTTGTATACATAGGGTCCCAGGTTGGAACCTCAAATGTATTTTTCTGTAGAAAATGTATTTTTTATGTGAATAAATGGCTTATCTGAGATCTTTTCTGCCATGTATTTATTTGCATAGGTCAGTATTTTTTCTGAATTCAGAAGATCTGACTTGTAGACCTACTGTTAGAGGTCAGGGACTAAATTTCTAGAGACTAGAATTAGAATAATGAAGTATTTGCAGTGTGCTTTATAATTTTCAAAGCACCATCATGTAACATGATTTATTCTTAGGAACACTGTGAAAAACTTTTTTCAGTTCTTGGTTTTGTTTGTTTTTCTACTTAAAACAATTGAGAATTTTGTTTAGATACCTCTCTAATAATCTTCCCATATAATGATTTGTGTTGTTTTTACTCTAACATTCTCATGACTGTAAGTGATACTAATATGACCCATATGAAAAGCATTTCTATAAGAGCTGGAAATGAACAGAAATATATTCTAATAAGCATTTCTTAAAGTACCAGTGGTTTCATATAAAGTTGAAAATCATTGTTGACAATTACCTTATCCAGAATCGCTTTTTTATCATTTTGGTTTTACTGTGGTTCTGAGTTGGTTTTAAGTGTGTTACGTTTAATGAAATGTTTTAATACTTATGTTCTGTTTTAAAATATTCCTGATGCTGTTTTTCTCTTCTGATTAAAAGCTTATTCTTTCAAGCCATAATGTTTTTATTTATTAAAATTATTTTTTAACAATCTCAATTTGGTAAGGAGAACCTTTATTTGAATGGATTATTGCAAGGGGGGTACTGTTGCAATAAGAGAAAGGGAATATTGCGATAGGGAGACTGCTGTGGCTATAAGATCTGCAAACATCTCCTTAAATTTTAAATGATATAAGTAGTTAGAGAAAATCTAGGTTTAGTATAACTTTTATAAAAATGTATTAGCTCTTAGTTCATTGGAATTGTATATTATAATCTGCTCACCTAGTATTGGGATGTAGCTTTTTTGACAGTATACCAGAATCATTGGCATTTGTCCAGTTGGCAGTTGTTTTTTGTTAATAATGATTTGGACCAATTTGCCTCTAGGCTAAACAGCAGTTGAATCTGCGTACACACATGGCTGATGAAAATAAAAATGAGTATGCTGCACAATTACAGAACTTTAATGGGGAACAACACAAACATTTCTACGTAGTGATTCCTCAGATTTATAAGGTAAAATTTACATATATGAAATTAATCTAGTTTTAGAGTTTGAAGTGTTACTCTTTAAATGTAAAACTTAACTTTCAAGCATTAATAAGAGTGTTTCTAGATTCACTAATCATTAAGATTGGTGATATTTCTTTATAGTTCTGAAAACTAAATTTTCCTAACTTTGAAATAAATAATTTTCCTATATAGTTATTAGTATAATAAACAGTTCACTAAAACAGTGACATTTTCTAGGTAAATTTTAATGCTGTATCATTAAGTATTACATGACAAAGGAGGAATTCATTGGAATTGTATATTGTTTTATCCATCTAGTTTTCATATAACTTTTAGAAAAATGTGTTATCTCTTAGTTCATTGGAATTGTATATTGTAATCTGCTCACCTAGAATGGAAATGTAGCTTTCTGACGCTATTCTAGAATCACTGTCCCTAGTCTAGGTGCAGAAGTAAATCTTATAAAATGTGTTTGCTAGTCTAGTTTTTGCCTGCTTGTCATTTCTAGCTGCCAGATCATAAATGTAACAGGCCATGAGCTTGCTTATAAATCCCATCCATCCTCACTGATGATGGCAGTTGCCAAACGCCCTTAGGTAAAGACCACAGAAATTCCATGAGGGTTAAATTATGTTACTTCCTATTCTAGAAAAAAGAGAAATTAGAGAAAAGGGATTTGGTGAAGTGGTGTTGAAAGAGGTAGTATCTAGGAGAGCAGTGTTTATGTGGCAAGAGTGTCAGCTCAAATATACTTTTTTTGGTAAGGCAAATTAGATGTATAAAGGAAGCATAGTGAGAGGTGGAGGACTAGATTGGGTATCAGATTTCAGTTATTTAATCCAGGATGTCTATCCTGCGCCTCCTCACTCTGTCGCACTTTTCTAGGCTTACTAACCAAGTCTTCATATTCTTGGGAGATTTTAACTGTGAAATCAACTATTTTGTGTTTTGGACTTGATCCTTTTATTTAGACCTTCCTCTGGAGCAGTCTTGCCATTTTTGGTGATGGGAATAGTTCTTTTGTGAAATTTCAGGTCTCAAAATTAATTCCCAGGCTTTGGGAAGTAATTAAAGAGGAAAAGTTGTATGAAGGCTATTAGAGTTGGGGGTTTGATCAGTGTGGCTGTTTCCCAGGAGAAAGAAAGATCAGTGTTGGCAAATAGGAGTTGTCAAAAAATGTTTGTAAGTTATTTGGCTTCTTGTGTACCAGTGTAATTCTTAGTGGCGTGCACCAATGAATTTTTGAATTGTGAGCACTCCATATGTGTACTACTTTGACCTGCCTGTGGCTTACTGTTTTACCTTTTGTGCCCCCAACCCTCTAGAGTGAGAACAATCTGAACTATAGATTATGATGCGTCTGGGTACTTGTTTTATGCAGTCAACTGTGGATCCTTTGTCCAGCATTTCTTACCAAAGTATTCTGCAGTAACTTTTAAGGGCTTACATGTCTCAGACTTGTGTATGTTATAGGCTAATTGCTTAAAAAGGAAAAAAGAAGCAACAAAATTCTGTCTTCAGATGAAACCTCTCATGGGAATATTAATAGCAACAACTGCTCTGGCTACAGAATGAAAGGAAGGTGAGGGCTGTATGAGTCAAAGAGTAGGTGGCCTGTTGGGAGTCCCTTTAGAACAGTGGTTCTCAACCTGTGGATCGCGACCCCAGTGGGCTCGCCTAAAGCCATCGGAAAATACATAATGCATATCAGGTATTTACATTCTGAATCATAACTGTAGCAAAATTACAGTTATGAAGTAGCCACCAAAATTATTTTTTGGTTTGGGATCACCGCAACATGAAGAACTGTATTACGGGTCACGGCATTAGAAAGGTTGAGAACCACTGCTTTAGAAGGTTTGAACACCACCAGTGTTACCTGTTTTTAGTTTTTCTTTTGCTGCTTAATAGACCTCAAGTTTTATGTATTGTGAGTCTATAGCACTTGTTAAAAAGCATTAATAACAATGTAACTATTAGGGTAGAACTTCAGTATTATTTGAGGGGGTTGCTTCAGAATGAAAAGTAAGATCTATTTTTTGTGTGTTTTTAATTGTCAATTATTAGCAACTACAAGAAATGGATGAACGAAGGACTATTAAACTCAGCGAGTGTTACAGAGGATTTGCAGACTCAGAACGCAAAGTTATTCCTATCATTTCAAAATGTTTGGAAGGAATGATTCTTGCAGCAAAATCAGTTGATGAAAGAAGAGTAAGTGCTATATAATTATATTTGAATAAATAGATTTGTTTTAGGTCTGCAGTTTAAGTTAGAGAAATGAATTGGAAAAGGGATGAAGAAATTGATTAGGTACTTGATTCTAAATTATATTCTGTAGAAAAATGTCTGGCAATAGATTGGACTCCTTTGGGCTGTAAGGACCATTATAAATACTAAAATTCTAATTGTTTCAAAGAAAAATTCTTACCCTTTCCTCTCCTGCCCCCACTAATTTTTAATTATACTCCAAGAGTGTAACAAAGCTGTGACCATGTTGCAAATTTTATGAAACGATTAGCCTAATTAAAGTGTAGAATAGAAGATGCTCAGACAGATTTACAGTTGTAAGAGTTGGCATTTCACCGAGATTTTGAAGCATGGGTAGGGTCTCATTGATGACTCATGAGAAAGGAAGCAGGGCATTATGAGGAGAAGGAACCACATAGTCCTGCTTCCTTTGAGGAAATATATGTAATCACATCCTATCTGATTAAGGTCTAGCAGTCTTGTATCTAGTCATTACTCAGTGAGTGTTGATTAAATGACTGAATATATATATATACCACATATATTAGTCTTCGCAGCAAGTTGGTTGTATTAGAATCCTTCCTGTAAAAGTTAGTTCTGACTTAAATTTTTAAAATCAAGTAGAATTTTGGGGTTCTTTAATTGGGAATTCAAAGGTACATTTGTATTTTGGTATGTCTGGATCCAAGTTACAAATAGAGCCAGGTGCCTCCTCCTCTCTCACTCTTCTTACCCTTTAGCATATGATTGATGGGAGTGGCATTAGTGACAAAAGTAAGGTATTACTTAAGGATGACTTTCAACTACCTGACAGGCAAAATTACTATTACCAGAAATAGAGAATAAAAGAGGAGAGAGAGAGGGGTTAGGATTTGGGAGACGTTTATAGGAATAAAGTATTCTGTTGGGAAAAAATGACTTTAAGGTACCATTAGAATATTCAGATAGAGTATGTATGTCCAAAAACACTATATCATACTTAGGTGAGTTTAAAATTTTTAGGTAAATTGTACTGAACCTTATATTTTCAGAGTTGCTTTCTGTATTCAGTACTATTTGTGAGATCTTTCTTCATTACTCTATTATATTCCTGAGTATGAATTTAATATTTTTTTGTATTTTCTACTTGGGAATAACCTTTTCCTATATACCTTTTGTTAGTTAGACCTTTCTTTTTTTTTTTTTTTAGATCTTTCTTATCAGCTAACTAATCCTCAGATGAATTTCAGTGGGGTAAAGCTATGGAGTGAAAACATTCATGAATAATATAAATTAATAGAGTGGTAATTTGTTTGTAAATTAATGTTTTTCTATTGGGATTAAAATAGGATTTATTACATATTTACAGGATGAAATTGTTTACTTTAACCCTTAAATGATTACTGTAGAATCATTTCTTTAAATTTTTATTTTTCGTTTTCCTTAACGGATTAGTTTTGAAAACTAATATGGATATGAACAAATGGAATGGTTTTTGAAACGTGTTTCTTGTGTATAGGACTCTCAAATGGTAGTAGATTCCTTCAAATCTGGATTTGAACCTCCAGGAGACTTTCCATTTGAAGATTACAGTCAGCATATTTATAGAACCATTTCTGATGGGACTATCAGTACATCCAGACAGGAAGGTGGGAAGGTGGATGCCAAAACCACAGTTGGAAAGGCCAAGGGCAAGTTGTGGCTCTTTGGAAAGAAGCCAAAGGTAAAAGTCATGAAGTTCTTCTCTGCTAATAATTTTGTTTTAGTGTGTCATTTAAATCAATGTTAGATATCGAATGGGTAATCGTTTACTATCAATAGAAAAATAAGTATTTTGAATCATTCATTTAATTTTCATTTATTAGAAACAGTTTTATACCTTTATAGTAAAAACATTTCTGGATTTAACATTTTATCACCACTTAATAATGAGTAAAATAATAAGTTGTTAAATATCTCTTAAATTATATGCTTTTGAAATTTTATTTGTATATAGTTTTAATCTGAATTTTTAAGGAAGCATTATGATCTAACTATATGAACACTAAAATTGCAGTTCTCAGTTGGAAAGAATGATTGACCACAGCAGTAATAACTGGCAAATTAGCTCTTTTAGATCAAACTAATAAAGTTATTTTTATCATCCATGTGAATATTTAATGGGAAGGGTTTAACTTTTGTGGTTATTTGAAGTTTAAAAAATCTCTAGTTTACCAAGAAAATCTCTCACTCTTCTTGTTGGAACCTGTCTTTTGAGGTGCTGTTTATTTTCGATAGATCTAGCTCAGCAGATAAACAAGGTGGAATAGAGGAGTACTTAATCTATCTTAACAATTTAGCGATTATAATAGTATCCTATTGGTAGGAGAATTGATATATACTTCTAATTTGATGTCTGTATTTAGTAAAGCATACATGATTATTTTAATACATTTTTCAGATCTTGACAGGAATGTAGATAAAATTTAAATCAAATTATAATATACTTATATTTTTAAAAGCACAATTATAGTTAACTCAAGCTTTATTCATGCTTTTAATAACATCCAGTTGAGAAAATTTTAATAATATTTAATATTTAGTAATATCCAATTGAGAAATTGAGAGGTAAGACTAGGTCAGATCAGAGTAGCTAAGAGAGCTGATATAAACAAGGAATATCAAAATTTTAAAAAACGAAGTGCAATAAGGATGAAATAGAAACAGTTTGAGAGGAAAGCCACAAATGTAATGAAATATTTTTTGCCTATTTGCGATAATCAGTTACAGTTTTCACATTTTAGTAGACATTGCCTATTACTGATAACTTTAACTGTAGCTGCTGCCTTTATCTCTGATGGATACAGCTTAAGTACAGGTAGTGCTAATATTCTGAAAATCAGAAGACTGTTTTAAATCTAGGTCATATTGCTCTCACTAACATAATTTGTATACTCTATTTCTAATCTGTCAGTTTATAAAAACTGATAAAATGTAATGGTACATTTTTAAAAGTATATTTGACTTTTTAAAATGATAGTTTTAGCAAAACTATGTTAACTTTCTACAATAATTTTATAGAAAACTTTGAGATATATTTTGTGAAAAGTATGTTGCCAAAAATAGAATTTTCATTTAGAAAAAGACTATGCACATTTGGCTTATTGACTCCTTTCTTTATTTCCATATTAGCCACAGTCCCCACCCTTAACCCCTACTAGTTTATTCACATCCAGTACTCCTAATGGGTCCCAGTTTCTCACATTCTCCATTGAGCCCGTGCATTATTGTATGAATGAAATAAAAACAGGGAAGCCCAGAATTCCTTCTTTCAGAAGCCTCAAAAGAGGGGTAAGTTTAATAACGGGTTAAAATGCATGATGGCCTATTGTGTGTGTAGTGTGGCTTTTAATACTCTCCACCCTCATTATAAGGCTCTCTCTCCTATAAATGTATAGTTTAAAAACACCACAGAATTAAGTATAGCTGCCCTCAAGTTAAAAATAACTCCTCTTTATAAACATTTGAAATGTTCAACCATAAAAGAATGGTATTATAAAGAGGGTGCTGGGTACAATCATATTAGCTATTTTTTGTTTATGTGAAATCATATGTCCACCATTGTCTTGTAATGTATTTACATTTTTAAGACTTTCAGTAATTTTTCACTGGAGTTACTCATGTAGTAATTTGTCACTAATGATGACTGCCAATTTATAAAGCATTACTTTATTGATGAAATCAAGTTCAATTTTAATTGCCCTACTTTTAGAAGCATAAAACACAATTTCCAATAGTTAAGTAAAAAATTAAAGATAGGCATGTTAAATATCAAGTATGTAGATCAAATTAAGATAACATATTAGAAGATAGTTTGTAAATTATAAAGCCTATAAAAATAGTAGATATTATGGAGTAATGTTTACATAGAATTTTTCTTGAATTAAAAAAAAAGGTATTTTTTGTTTACCAGAATTTTTTTTCCTTTTTTAAAATTGGCCAGCCTTATAACTAATTTGGCATTTACTTATAACTAAAAATACTCTGGAAATGAAAAAATTTGGAATAGTAAAAAGCAAATATTAAACTGTTTCTTAACAACAACTGTCATACTACAATGTTAGGCTAATTTTTCTTGTTTATGTTTGATATTAAGGGCATGTCTGTAATAGTCATAGCTCATAATTTAGATGCATTTATGATATTTGTCTGCATCTATGAAAACCAAAGGTGTGACAACGCACAGATGAGAACTCAGAGTCTGTGTCAGATGAAGTTTAATCACTCATTAACAGTAATATACTGTGCTTGGGTTCCTTCTTGCTCTTTCTCCCCTCCCTATTTGTCCTTCCTTTCTTTCTTCCTTTTCTCTCATTTCTTTTTTTTTTTTTTTTGTAGCCTTTTCCATCTTCAAGTTGCTTTAGTTCAGTTTCTCTTTTGCCACATATAGAACAAGATATATTAATTGGGCAAGACTACATTATTATCTAAATCCTCATTAAAACGGTATGACACACTTAACTGATGTCAGTAATGCAGCAGAAATGTCTTAGTGTATCATGTCCCTTTTTGGACTTCCTTTTTTCCAATAAGGAAATGAACTCTTTTGCATCTGCTGTACATAATTCTGTATGTGGGTGATATTATAGGTAATTAGTGACATTTTAAAAAGTCCCTGTGAATGAGCATACATTATGCTTATAGGTAACAGGCAACAGAAATCATATTTGGGATTTCTGTTGCCTGATTTTGAGGGTAGAATTAATTCCTATCTTTTTTACCTTTCTTCTCTATGGTAATTGAGACTACATTAAATATTGTTACATAAATCATGAGAAATTACTGTTTAGTAGCCATATTTTTGTATAACTGTGTTCTACACATTGAGTCTGTGGGGCCCAGGTACAGTACTCTACACCAGGGGTCCCCAAACTTTTTACACAGGGGCCAGTTCACTGTCCCTCAGACCATTGGAGGGCCAGACTATAAAAAAAACTATGAACAAATCCCTATGCACACTGCACATATCTTATTTTAAAGTAAAAAAACAAAACAGGAACAAATACAATATTTAAAGTAAAGAACAAGTAAATTTAAATCAATAAACTGACCAGTATTTCAATGGGAACTACGGGCCTGCTTTTGGCTAATGAGATGGTCAATGTCCGGTTCCATATTTGTCAGTGCTAGATGTAACAAGTGATGTGACGTGCTTCCGGAGTCGTGAGGCGTGCATCCCACGTCACTGGAAGTAGTACTGTATGTGAGCGATGCCATGCTTTGCGTCTCTCACTGACCACCAATGAAAGAGGCACCCCTTCCGGAAGTGCGGCGGGGCCGGATAAATGACCTCAGGGGGCCGCATGTGGCCCGCGGGCCGTAGTTTGGGGACCCCTGCTCTACACAGTATAGTGATGGGATATGAAGTGAGTGTAATTCTGTGAAAAACAGTTTAGGCAATTGGAACTGTGAGCCCTGGAGAGGAAAGCTTACTGGGAAAATTTATAGGCTTTTATTATTATACAACTTAAAAGCATCTTTTGGGCATTATTTATCTTACTTCCACATATTGCTTTAATTTTATTTATATTTATATTTTTTATTTTTTTTACAGGGACAGAGAGAGAGTCAGAGAGAGGGATAGATAGGGACAGACAGACAGGAATGGAGAGAGATGAGAAGCATCAATCATCAGTTTTTTGTTGTGACACCTTAATTGTTCATTGATTGCTTTCTCATATGTGCCTTGACCATGGGGCTACAGCAGACCGAGTGACTCCTTGCTCGAGCCAGTGACCTTGGGCTCAAGCTGGTGAGCTTTGCTCAAGCCAGATAAGCCTGTGCTCAAGCTGGCAACCTCGGGGACTCAAACCCGAGTCCTTCCTCATCCCAGTCCGACGCTCTATTCACTGTACTACCACCTGGTCAGGCTATTGCTTTAATTTTAAATGTTAGTATATTGGTTTTTTTTGTTTTTGTTTTCTTTTTGGAGGACCTAGTTCCAGAAAGCCAAAATCCTCCCACTTTTTAAGTTATTTGGCCTGACCTGTGGTGGCGCGGTGGCTAAATTGTCGACCTGGAATGCTGCGGTTGCCGGTTTGAAACCCTGGGCTTGCCTGGTCAAGGCACATATGGGAGTTGATGCTTCCTTCTCCCTCCCTCCCTCCCTCTCTCCTCCCTCTCTCCCTCCCCTCCTCTCCTCTCTAAAATGAATAAATAAAATCTTAAAAGAAATTATTTATCATGACAAAGAAAGAAATGCTACGCAAAATAGAAAATATGACAGACAAACCAATTAGAGGTTTGGAGGAAAGAGCAGGAAGGAAAGTTCATTTCAGTTTTGGTGTTGAGAAATTTGCTTCTTTTTGATATTTGATAGGTTAGATATATTTAAAAAGTAACCCAAAGAGAAGTTTTTCTTCTACCTAAGAATTTTCTCAAAATAGAAAAATCCAAAAAGAAGATAAGCTTTAAGAAGCTACACTATGTGTTTTTACATGATCTTAATTTGAATACATTAAGCTTATAAAGTAAATGTTAAAGATTTCCCCCCCAGTTTTATTGAGAAACAATTTATATACATGACTGTACAAATTTAAGGTGAGCAGCATGATGGTTTAACTTCCATATATTGTGAAATGAGAACCACAGTAGGTTTAATTAACATTTATCACCTCATATAGCTACAATAAAAAGAAAAAAATAATTTCTCTTTGTGATGGCAACTCTTTGGATCTACTCTCAACAACATTCCTATATGTTTTACAGAAAAGAAAACTCACTAATCTTTATAAATCACTTCTAGGCCCTTTTTATATTTCCATTAAAATAGCCAGCCAAGTAAATTTGTTAAAATAATTTCAGTCCCCAGGTGTTTATGTAAAAACAATATTTTTATAACCATTATTTTTTCCAGTTTTATTGAGAAATAGTTAACATATATCACTGAAGTTTAAGGTGTACATCATGATGGTTTGATCTACATATATTGTGAAATGATTAATCTTAACTTAAAGCTGGTGAGTTGTAATATTGAAATAAAACCTCTTTGTTTTGAGCTATGCTTGTTACATTATTTTTCCTAAATACCTGTTTTTTGGCTTTTCTAAAAATTTATAATTTTTTTTAATTTCTTAATGAAAACATAGTACAGTATACACAATTCTCATTACCTTTAAATATATGAGAAATGGTATATTGGACCAGTGGTTTTTTAATTTGACTATTATACCAGTAGACCTTTTCTGAGTGATGGGAGTCTACAGTTTCCTTTTGTTACACCAAGTAGTGGATATTGGGTACACACCTAAACTTAATTATGTAATACAGAAATGAATAATTTTTACTCTATAACTATTTCATGAGCTTACTGAGTACTCTCTCTTTCTCTCTCTTTAAGTCCATGTTTTCTAAGTTATTCAGGATCTTACAGACTTCTAGAGTCATTTTTGTAAGCTATTCTCTATGCAGAGTTCAATTCTTAGAAGTTTTCTATCTTTAAATGAAATACATCTAATAATATTAATTGGCTGACTTTCTTTTTAACTATCTTGTGTTTTTTTTTTAATGTCTAGTGGGTATGTGAAAATTTCTAGTTATTTAAGTATAAGATAATTGCATATGAGAGTAAGATGTTTCTGTATTGAACATGAATTACTTTATATATTTCTAATATTTTTACAAAGAACTTGAGTTTTTTGTATCACCAAAATTTGATTAGCTAAACACTGAAACATCTGATATTTCAGTTATAATTATCTTAATGTTTTTTCTAAAACATTAGTATAGAAACTAGAAAGAAAATTTGTATCATTTAGAAATTTAGCTGGTTGAAAATTATAAAAGATCCCTTTTCTCTCACCTTAGGTATTTTTCCTCTTGTCCTATACATAATTTTATTTTAATAACACCTAAAGAAGAGCATGAATATCTTTTTAAAATTTAAATCATTAAATTTCATCAGGAATTTTGTCACAAAAAGTTGTGGTTTTATTCCCTGAAACTACTGACAGTCTAAAGAATGTTAAGCTTAATTTGGAAAAATGATGGATAGCATATGTCATCTTATCATTATAACCATTACTATATATGTCCAGTTCATCAGATAAGGGGTAGATATTTTTTGTCAGCTATTTATTAAAATTCATATTTTTATGTGAAAGTCTATGTGAAATTTTATGTGACATTCCCCAGACTTCTATAAAGCACTATGATTTAGAAAACAAGGAAAGATAGCCTGACCTAGGTGGTGGCGCAGTGGATAGAGTGTCGGACTGCGATGCAGAGGACTCAGGTTCGAGACCCCGAGGTCACCAGCTTTAGCCCAAGGTCACTGATTTGAGCAAGGGGTCAGTTGCTCTGCTAGTATCACCCCCCCATCAAAGCACATATGAGAAAGCAATCAATGAACAACTAAGGTGCTGCAATGAAGAATTAATGCTTCTCATCTCTCTCCTTTCCTGTTTGTCTGTCTGTCTCTCTCTCTGTCTGTCTCTGTCACACACACACAAAAAGAAAAACAAGGAAAGAAAAATTTTAGAGACTGCTAAACAAATGCAATGAACATGAAAGTTTAACTTTGTAAAGCTCTCCTGTGTGTATGGGTCACGGAGAGAGAGAGAGAGAGAGAGAGAGAGAGTGAGAGAGAGAGAGTGTGTGTGTGTGTGTGTATACATACATGCACATTTGCATATTTTATGTTTAGTTGGGATCTTAGGTAGATGTAGTGCCAGTTGCAGAACCCTGCTAACCCACAGAATGTGTGTTATATTTGTTATATGTACATATACAATATATATAATTATGAGGGTACTCTGGCTATGTCATTTCATATTTTCAGAAAGAATAAATTTTAACAAATTTTCTAAAGATTGCAGTTACATGTTTAGTGTTGCTTTTCAAGCATATGGATTTCAGAATAAAACTGAAAAATAGAAGCTATAATATCAAAGCAAAATTCAACCCATATACTTATTAGGAAATGCATATGAGAAACTTGAATCTGGGCGACTCATTTATAAATTTGATAATGTGTTTATTAATGTGTCTGTATTTTTAAAAAGCACCTTAAAACTAAAGTAGAAATATTACCCTCACCTAAAACCTATATTTAAATTCAACACAGTATTTTGAACTATAACAATTTAGTTTAGATGATGGTATTTTATTTAATGCATTGGGAAGAGCACTCCATTTTTAATACTTTATGTAAGATTACTGGTACTTTTAAAATGGCCAATGTTAGATCTTTTATAGTCAACTTTTTAAATATTAGTGTTTTGAGAATCAGGAGCTATATAAGCAAAATCCACTTATGTAAAACTTCTCTTTTAAAGAAGAAAATACATGATTACTGATAGAATGATTGCAATTACTTTGGAGTTTTAGTTGCATATACAAAATATCTGCCCATTATCATTAGTGTATGTTTTTATTTGCAAATAATTTACTTTCCAAAAATATGCTTAAAGTTGTTTTTCTGGCATAATTGTTTGGATTGTGAAATGCACATGATTTATTTTAATATTATAAAAATATATGGGTTATTGCATCTTCTATATTATGGTTTCATGTGAATAATTTATCATTTCTTTCTGTTTTCCATTGAACTATTCAGTGGTCGGTGAAGATGGTAAGCCTTATGTGCTGATCTATATACTGTTCCAACATTAAGAAATCTCAAAACATTATTTTGTTTTAAGTCAAAACAGGTGGTAAGGTACATCTCCACATTTTCATCTTGTATGTGTGTGTTTTATTTTTTTTGTATTTAATCCATAGTCCAACAAATACCAATACCTCTTGATGTCATAAAAATTCAAAAATAATGTTAACCTATAATCAACTCATTAAGTTTGTGACTATTACTGGGTGTGGTCCTTGTCATGTTACAGAGAATAAAATTATAGTTAAACATTATATTGAAAGTTACATGGTAGAACAAAAGTTTTTTTTTAAATTTATTTATTGATTTTAGAGAAAGGAAGGGAGAGAGAGTCAGAAACATCTATCTGTTCTCTGTGTGCTCTGACCGGGGATCAAGCTTTGTGTTTCAGGATGAGGCTTTAACCAACTGAGCTATCCAACCCGGGCCAATGTTTGTTTTTATAGAAGAAAAATTTGAACAGAAATTATTTTTATTAACACTCTTTTGAAAGATTATAAAATTGATTTGTAGTTTACCATAAG
The DNA here is from genome assembly GCF_036850765.1 of Saccopteryx bilineata. Lineage (NCBI taxonomy): Eukaryota > Metazoa > Chordata > Mammalia > Chiroptera > Emballonuridae > Saccopteryx > Saccopteryx bilineata. The sequence goes on from NC_089492.1 coordinate 208,312,424, forward strand.
AATTGTTGGACATTCCAAAAATAAGAACAAAAATTTTCCTAATAATTTTGTTATAGAGCCAGTGCTTTCTTCTTCTGCATAGAATGAAAGCACAAGTAATCTAAATATCGTGCGTGCTCGTGTGTGTGTATGTGTGTGTGTGTGTGTGTGAGAGAGAGAGAGAGAGAGACAGAGACAGAGAGACAGAGAGAGAAACAGAGACAGAGTTGGTGGGAGGATGTTCCTTTACACATTTATTTCAGACAAATTAATGGAAGTACATTTTGAAGCCCTAACCCCCAAATTTTGGGTTCTTACATAGCTTCTCATTTTTAGAAAATAAACCAGTTTTTCAGACTTTTACAATTTGGCCTTTTATGAATTTCCTTGTAGTGGGACAGGTTGTTAAGTGCATCAGACGTCTTCTTTACCTCCATAGGAAACAGAGTAGAGTAACTTCTCACATTGTATAATAGAATAGATTATAATGTCAAAATAGGATATTAGACATGCATGTGCCTAGGTAGCTACTGTTAATAAATTTGAGAACAAGGTTTGATTATGATCAGTGAAAATTTGGTGATTTGCTTATACATAGTTTTGAGTTTATTATAATACTGCCAAATAAACCACATTGGAATATATTTCCTGACTTTATTAATTTTTCAAAATGTTAGGAAACATTTTAAAATATATAAATTAGAAAGTTTTATCTTTGACACATATATAATAGTTTTTAAAACCTATACCATAAATTAGATTAAAACATAACTTATATTGATAATCACTAAATCAAGGGTAGGAAATTTTGCAGTTCATCCATGGAGGTCAAATTTGGTAGATTGACAGATTTTTTTGTGTGGTTACTGGTATATTAAAAATCAAAGGCCACTTAGACAAGATGTCCTACTTCTTTTTAGGGAAGGTTGTTGAATGTCCATAATGTGCGGGCCACTAGGAAAATTCTAGAGATTCAGTTATTAATTATTACATTTGATCATGGTTTATCTGAAAAGTGAGTTTTCTCATTTTTAAAAGTAAGGGAAGCATTCTTATATATGGTGAAATAAAGCTAGTTAGCTGTGTTACAGGCCTAAGTGGTCCAAAGAGCAAGGATGCATTTGTTTTGGGAGCTCACTTCAGTAACACTTTAAAAACTGAACTTGTATATTCTTAAAACCACTATTTTAAAAAGAAAAATGAAGAAGGAGATAGGTGTCATCAGTTTTTGGAATATATGTAAATATGGGTTTTATGTGGAATGTAATCAGTAGTTCTTAAATAGTGGTTCTGTTGTATAATCTCTAATAAGATAACTAAAGTAACAGTGACATGATTAACATTTAAATAGAGAAAGACATCATTTGGATCAGTAATTCACATTTCAGTACTAGCACTTTTTTTAAATGATATTGTGTCTTGAATATCAACACATTAAAAAATTTTCAAACATCAAGCATACTTCCAAAAGAAGGATTAGACCTCTTTCTATCATGTAATTCTTTCAGGAATAAGTGTGGCATATTAATTTGGTTGTATAAAAGAATAAATGAAAATAGTGTTTATTGGAATATAATTATTACTTATATTTCATTTAGTGGATCTTTTGTTTTTTAATAAGTATGTTTTGGTTCTAAAGAATAGAATGGTTTAATAATTGCAGTCATTCAAGGACTGTATGCAATATTAGCATTTCATTAATTAGATTGTCTTTATGAGGTAAGTTGCTTACTTAATGCAGTGATATAAACTTCATATTTTCAGTCTGAACATTTGCAGTACTTTGATTGGGAATGTGATAATATGTTATATATAAAACAATTTGTATAGATGAGAAATGTTATGTGTTTCCATTTTGTTGTTGCTGTAAGAAGATCCGTATGTATTTATTTTAACTCTGCCAAGACCTGGAAATAATGTGATACTGGTCATTACCACTTAATCTGTATCTGGTGTTATTTTTACCATTGTATGATTTTATAAACTGACTGGGATTTGAGCCCTTTTGTTAATACAGTTGTTTTAATTAACACACATATCTGTAGATTTCTTTTTCTTAAAAGGAATATTTTGGGGGTGATTTGAAATTAAACTTAAAATTGACATTCTTATTTCATAGTAGGTATATATAAAAAATAAAATTTCCTGAAAATGCCTTTTATACTGATTTAGATTCTTTTTTCAGGGCCCAGCACTAGAAGATTTCAGTCATCTGCCACCAGAACAGAGACGTAAAAGATTACAGCAGCGCATCGATGAACTTAACAGAGAACTACAAAAAGAATCAGACCAAAAGTATTTTACCATTTAGTTCTCTCTACCATTATATTATTTCTTTCAGGTTTACTTTGAATGATGTGTTTAAATGTCATATATAAAAAGTTTAAGAATCATGTGTCCTAATTGAAATATATTTTGAGAGAAAAATTCACTCCTACACTTTGGAAAATTTTATCATTACCATGTGTCAAGTGAAATGAAATGTTAAGGAGTTTCTTAGGTTGCAGAGCTAATGGTATATATTTATGCCTTCCAGAAATTTATGAAATCATTTGATGACTCATCAAGAGTAGTTTAACCAATGCTGGCTACCTTTTATACTTGAATAAATTTCATCTTGCTTTGGTATATAAATTGAGTTCAATGGAAACTTGAAGCTATAATTATTTCATTTGTAGCAAAATATGTTGACACACAGTGCTTGATTACTTATGGCTCCAGATTCATTCACTCAAAGCTTTAATTTTTTTCAGTTTTATAAAAAGATTCCTGTAGTTTGGTATTATTTTAATGAATATAGGCAGGGGTTGTCAAACTTTTTATAAAAACCACCCGCTTTTGCAGTGCTGGTCAACCTAGGCCCTACCGCCCACTAGTGGGTATTTTAGCTTTCATGGTGGGCGGAAGCAGAGCAACCAAATGGCGCTGCGATAGGCCCACCATGAAAGCTGGACTGCCCACTAGTGGGCGGTAGGGATTAGGTTGACCAGCACTGCAAAACTGGGCAGTTTTTATAAAAAGTTTTGACTACCCCTGCCATAGAGAGTTAAGTTGAGAAAGGGTTATTACAATGAATTGGTGACTTACTGTCTACTTTTTAAATTAGAGTTCAAGTTCTGGACTGCATGATTAAAGAGATTGTTAAGAATTATATTGAATACATCAGGTATAATTGGTGCTTAATCATAAATGAAATATGGCATTACAATCAGTTCTCATTTTTGTGGCAATTAGGCTCTATAAAGTCACTGTGAACACTGAATTAGTGAATACCATCACAGAAAACACAGGGCTCCATTTATTTACCTCTAGTCTCAGCATTTTTATCAACTATACAAAACCTTGTTTTATGTGTGTTTGTTTTTAAAAACATTACTTTATATATATTGTTGATTCATCAACTCTGAACTCAGAGCCAACAGCATAGTAGCTCATGCTTGAACAGAGTTTATAAACCATGTATTTTCTCTATAAGGTATCTCACAGCCTTCTTGCTCTCAGGAACAATGGATAGCACTTCAGTACTTTGTTTATGGTCTGCTTTAAACAGAAAAATCACCAACAATGAGCAGGAAAAGGACACTTGTTCAGCAGAAACAAGGAATTAGAGCATCTCCTTATTTGACCTCAGTTGAGAATGTGTACATGCATCAGCTGACTGAAATATTTTTCCACTGTGTACATGGCTAATGACTGTGAAAGTGCCATGAATGTTCCTTTTGATTTTACAAATAAAATGTAGCAGATGGGCAGTTCATAGATATGGACTCAGTAAATAATGAGGTATAGTTGACATATAACATCATATTAGTTTCATTTGTAAACATGACTCTCTTAGCAACTTTCAAATATACAATATTATTAACTGTAGTCACCAGGCTATATATTGCATGAAATAATTTTTAAATGTTAAAATATTTCGGCCTGACCTGTGGTGGCGCAGTGGATAAAGCGTTGACCTGGAAATGCTGAGGTCGCCGGTTCGAAACCCTGGGCTTGCCTGGTCAAGGCACATATGGGAATTGATGCTCCCTGCTCCTCCCCCCTTCTCTCTCTCTGTTTCTCTCTCTCTCTCTCTCTCTCTCCTCTCTAAAAATGAATAAATTAAAAAAAAAAAATTTCTTCCTGGAGCAACATATAAATGGTCACTGGAAAATTATAACATAATATTCAGGGCTTACTATATGTAAGACTACCAGTACTATCGAAGATATAAAAATGAATAAAACATAGTTTCTGATCCTAACAGCTTACATTTTAGTTGGGAAAGATAAAACTCAAGCAATTCAATTTCTATACAAGCTGAATTATGATAGCTGCTAATAGAGATATACAATTCTGGGCAAACCTAGAGGGGAAAAATAATGAATTCCCACGGGGATAAGTAAGACAGATGTCACTGGGGAGTTAGGGGAAAAGGAAGGGTGGTAGTGTAGGAAACTAATGTTTATTGAGGGATTAGTATGTCTTAGAAAGTGAGCCCTGCATTTCACATGGAGTATATCATTGAGTACATCAAAATAGCCCTCTGAAGTTGTTGTTCCTGTTATATAGATGGAAAAATTGAGTATCATATAAATCCATAATGTGTCTAAATTACGTAGCTGATAAATGTCAGAGCTAGTGGTTTGTTTCTAGAACATTGGAATTAGACCTTGACGGGAGAATGGGCTTTTTTGTCAGTAAAACAAATTATACTGTAAGGGTAGAGTAACAGCATTTAAGGAAGAGAGGAAGACAAGAAAACCCCACAAAATTTGAATGTTCTTGCATGGCCTAGAATTGGCTCTAGGCCAGGGAGACTTGATTAGAAATTGTATGGTGTATAACAGCAGAAGATGAGGATGAAAAGGTGTAGGATGAATTATGTAAAGTTTTGAATGCTTTTTTGTAGAATTCTATAGGTATTGAAGAGTCACCAAAAGTTGTTGAGAGAGCAGGTGATACTATCACCACTATATTCTAAAGAAAAATAATTGAAAACTATATGAAGAGTAGATTGTATAGGAAGGACACCAGCAGCAGGAAACCAATTAGATGACTTTATAATAATCCTAATGAGAGATGGTGAGGGCCTAAATTAAGATGTTTCTTGGGAATGGAAAGGAGGAGTAGATATGAGTTGTGTCAGAGGCAGAGTAAGTTAGACTTGCCACCTGATTGGATGTTTAAAAAGAGAAAAGTGGAGGCTTTGTACCTCCAAAGTATAGATAAAGACTTAATTAAAACAGTAAGAAAAATAAATTTTGGGCAAAGATAATGATTTTGTTTGTTGATTTTTGAGCTATGTAAAAAATGTATATGGCCTGACCTGTGGTGGCGCAGTGGATAAACCGTCCACCTGGAAATGCTAGGTCGCCGGTTCGAAACCCTGGGCTTGCCTGGTCAAGGCACATATGGGAGTTGATGCTTCCAGCTCCTCCCCTCGTCTCTCTCTGTCTCTCTGTCTCTCCGTCTCTCCCTCTCCTCTCTAAAATGAATAAATAAAAAATTAACAAAAAATATTTTTAAAAAAATGTATATGGAAGTATCTATTTGAATTTGGAAATGTAGAACTTAGGAGACAAAGAGAATCAGAGACATCTATTTGAGTATCATTTGAAGATAGGTGATATTAAAGCAATGAGTCAATTATAGCTCAATAAAACTGGAAAAAAACAAAACAATAAGAGAAGTGTAAGATGAGATGAGAAGGAACCTATGTCATTTTATGTAACACACAATTAAAGGATGCACAGAGGAAGAGAAGAAGCCAGGGAGGAAGATTATGCGACAGTAGAGATGTGGAGAAGGAAAAAGAAAATGTATCCTCCAGGACAGGGGTCGGGAACCCATGGCTCGCGAGCCAGATGTGGCTCTTTTGATGCTTGCATCTGGCTCACAGAAAAAAAATCTTTAATAAAAAAAAAAATAACGTAGCCTGACCTGTGGTGGCGCAAGCGTTGACCTGGAAATGCTGAGGTCGCCGGTTCGAAACCCTGGGCTTGCCTGGTCAAGGCACATATGGGAGTTGATGCTTCCAGCTCCTCCCCCCTTCTCTCTCTCTGTCTCTCCTCTCTCTCTCTCGCTCTCTCTGTCTCTCCCTCTCCTCTCTAAAATGAATAAATACAAAATAAAAAAAATATAAAACATTCTCATGTATTACAATCCATTCATTTCCTACCGCTCATGTTCATGGTTGCGGGTGGCTGGAGCCAATCACAGCTGCCCTCCGGGACAACAAATTTTTATTGAATAATGCGTAATGTACACGGGTTGTTGTATGGCTCTCACGGAATTACATTTTAAAATATGTGGCGTTCATGGCTCTCAGCCAAAAAGGTTCCTGACCCCTGCTCCAGGAGATCAAGAAGAAAAAGAGTTATTAAGGAGTATAAGTCAGTAATGTCAGATGTTAGAGTCAAGGAGAACTGAGTTATAATCTTATTGTTATGTGATAAGTGAAGAAAAACTGATTTTAGAGGTAGAAGGGCAAGTTAAAGATACATTTCTATTTCTAGCATAGATGGGTGGGAGGATGATGATGCTGTGAACGAAGAAATGTGTCTGGATAGGAATATAATGGGTTTGTGATGAGTTTAAGAATATTGAGGAATATTTTCCAGCCTTTGTAAATATATATATATTACTTATATATAAGTATATATTCAATATATTATAAATATGTTTATATATTTAATATTATAAATATATGTATAATATATATATGTATATATAATTAATACATATATATTTAATCAAAGGCTGGAAAATATTTCCTTAAAATTCTTAAACTCATATCTCAAATCAAACTCATAATATATATCTAGATATATATAATCTCATTTAGAAGCAAAAAATGAGAAATTAAATCTGTTTTGTTTTTGATATTTTAAATGATTTTAAAGCAGTGTTTTTCAGCCACTAGTCTGAAAGAAATTTTGTGCTGCTCTGCAAAAGAGCTAAGCACCCTGATGTGGTATAAAGATCATAGACCCAGTGATCTTAGTTGAATTCACCTATGCTGAGGGTGATTTCTACCTTAGCAGTCCCTGAAATACTTCTTCTAATTTTACTGATCCCCAAGTATAAAAAGGTTGAAAACTACTGATTTAAAGGACTGCCTCCTTAAATTACAGATTCTGTATATTTTATCAGATTATCTTTAATCAGGTAATATTTGACTAAATTTAAAATGATATGAATCTTTCAGAAATGAAACTTTTATCTGGGAACATATAGAATGAATATTTAATTTTATGGCTTCCTTTATATTTTCAGAGAAGCACTCAACAAAATGAAAGATGTTTATGAGAAAAATCCACAAATGGGGGATCCAGGGAGTTTGCAGCCTAAATTAGCAGAGACCATGAATAATATCGACCGCCTGCGAATGGAAATTCACAAGAATGAGGTAGATTTTTTATTTAGTAGTTGTCTGAGATAATTCATTTGTATAAACTATATTATGATAGCTTGGTTTTGGTAAGATTATCTTCAGATATTTAACTATAGGTTTCATGATCTAAAAAGTAAGGTATCACATGATATATAATGTTTAGTTCCTTGTTGAGGTTTTAAAATTTAAAACATTATTTAAAATTAAACATTTAAATTATTTTTATTAGCCATAGCGTTGATCATTGACCAAATTATAAAGATTTCCCTTCTCTAAGAATTACATAATAATAAAAACTCAAAGCACATTTTAAATGTAGAATATCTTATGAGCTTTTAAAAATATTTATTAAGCTCAGTTTTACTTATTTTTTTCCTAAGGCATGGCTCTCTGAAGTTGAAGGCAAAACAGGTGGGAGAGGAGACAGAAGACATAGCAGTGACATAAATCATCTTGTAACACAGGGACGAGAAAGGTCATTTTTTTTTTGTATTTTATTTGTATTTCTTCTTTTCCCCCAACCTTTTCTCACTTTTTTTCCTAAACTTCATATAATTTTTTCCCTCACTTAACAAGTTTGGCTTTTAATAACGTCAGTCTTTTGAACCGTAATAATTTTCTGTTTCTTTACAATAGCTGTAAGGGAAGCGGGTTGCCTGTTGCTGCTCAGTTCTAGTTGGTCGTGTGTCCACACCAGAGGTGGGACAGAGAGAACTCTTGGAGCCACAGCCTGGAAGCACAGGCTCCTCAGGCCTGAGAAGAGCCCCTTAAAGTAGATGGAGTTTGGTAGCTAATGCCACGAAAAATTTAACTGTCAATTGCCTCAAAGTTTTGTGAAGAAGAAAAAAATGTATATTGTTAGTTTGGACCAGAGCTTCCAGAATGCATTTTGCTAAGTTTCCATGTTTTTATAGCCTTTGTAGCATTTCTCCCTTGTAATAGGTCTTTATCTTGTTTATGATAAAGTCCAACAAATTAAAATTCACCTTAGAGAAGAATTTGAGAGATCTTGGTTTGCTACTTAATTATAGTTTAATTTGAGTAAATTCATTTTTAATGCTCTCTTGAGTCTCAGTTTTCTCAAATATAAAATAGAGGTGAAGATGCCCTTATACAGGGCTATTAGTAATAAACGCAGTCATGTACGTAAAGCACCCAGTACTAAGATACCTGGTTAACAGTATGTTCCTGACAAACATGAGTTCTTCTCTCCATTATCATTTTTTGAAAGAGTACATAACTTCCAGTATATCAAGAGAAACCCCAAAATATATAGTTTTGTTTTTAAATAAAACCTATATTTTAATAATTTAATCTATTTGGCTTGTGTTATTTAAGAACATGTTTTTCAGGCATGTTAAACCTAATTATTTAGATTTCCCCATTATTAACATCTTAGTAATTTGATTCTTTAGCAAAATTATTAACATTTTTCTATCTTTGACTTAGAATGTTCCTAAGAAAAAAATGTCTTTAGATTATCTAATTTTTTTGGATTTTCTAAATTACTAACTTTCCTGATAACATGATTTATTGGAAATTAACTTGATTAGGAGTCTGGGTTTTTAGTGACAGAATGAAATACTACTCTACCCATACTGGCTTAAAGTGAAAAAAGATTTTATTGGCTGACTTCAGGGAGAGTTTCATCTAGAAGCTCAGATGATATAACCTCAGCACTCAGTTTCTTTCCACCTGAAAGTTCTGCCTTCCACTGTATTGGCTTCCTTGTAAGGCTTCATATGATAATTTTTCAAAGCTCTGGGCTAATGTTTCTCCAGGTTGAAGTCCCGTGGAAAAGGAAGGGAGCTTCTCTTTCAGCAGTCCCAAGCAATAGTCTGTGTGCATCTCTTACATCTGATTGGGTTACAGTCCTTCTTGTGAACTCTTCACTCTGACCATTAAAAGTGCTGTGCTAAACTGGCTCTCTTGAGCCAGAACAGAACAATTCTACCTGAAACATGTTAACTGAATATGAGTGGGTCCCCTAAGGAATTTTTGGTTCGTCTTGCCAAAAGAGGGGTGATGAATCCAGGATGATGAAAGACAAATATCTAATACATGTTTACATTTTCTCTGGAGCTGGTGATAGTGAGATATTTACTATGTGTCAGGAACATTGTAGTCTTTTAATTTTTTAATTTCAGGAAATTCAACAAAGAAGCATTTTGTATTAGAAGCAATTTCTGTATATGGTCAATGTTTAAGAAAATAAAGGTTTAATTTGGAACTGTATAATTGCTACTTAATTTTCTGAATTGATCCTGAGACCAACTTGTAAATAATATAAAACGTTCCCATGTTTATGTTATTTGATCAGAGATAATTTTATATTTTATAGTCCTGAGGGAAGTTACACTGATGATGCAAATCAAGAAGTCCGTGGGCCACCCCAACAACATGGTCACCACAATGAGTTTGATGATGAATTTGAAGATGACGATCCCTTGCCTGCTATTGGACACTGCAAAGCTATTTACCCTTTCGATGGTATGGTTTTTCTAATATATTACATATATGATAATATTGGTTTCTTAAAGTCTACATACAAGAGTCATGCACTTTAGTGTTCTCAGCTAAATAATACATTGTTAGATAATTACAATCCTAGTTCATTAGAATGAATATTTTTGTTTATATTCCAAACAGATTTTCCTTTCATACATGAAGGTGAAAGAAAATGACCTATGTCATCAGCATCCTAATATAGATTATCATATAATTATCAAATGTGGTCAATACAGAATTTCCCCTGGAGATCTTACTAATGCTACATGTACTCATTAAAGTTGCAGCAGCTTGTGCATGTAGCCCAACCCAGGAAGTGGAAACTGCTAGATGTCAGTTCAAGCTTTTTCTTGCAACTTGCTAACATTGGGAGACAGGTACAAGGCAAATAGCATATCTGAATGCCACCACCATATCCTGACTATAGTCCTCATATCCAGTTGAAGGAAGAAGAGAATATGAGAGCCTGATCAAGTGGTGGCACAGTGGATAGAGTGGCGGGCTGGGATGCAGAGGACCCAGGTTCGAGACCCGAGGTCACCAGCTTGAGCGCGGGCTCATCTGGTTTGAGCAAGGGGTCACTTGGTCTGCTGTATCTCCCTGGTCAAGGCACATATAAGAAAGCAATCAGCCCTGGCCGGTTGGCTCAGCGGTAGAGCGTTGGCCTAGCGTGCGGAGGACCCGGGTTCGATTCCCGGCCAGGGCACACAGGAGAAGCACCCATTTGCTTCTCCACCCCTCCGCCGCGCTTTCCCTCTCTGTCTCTCTCTTCCCCTCCCGCAGCCAAGGCTCCATTGGAGCAAAGATGGCCCGGGCGCTGGGGATGGCTCTGTGGCCTCTACCCCAGGCGCTAGAGTGGCTCTGGTTGCAACATGGCGACGCCCAGGATGGGCAGAGCATCGCCCCCTGGTGGGCAAAGCGTCGCCCCTGGTGGACATGCCGGGTGGATCCCGGTCGGGCGCATGCGGGAGTCTGTCTGATTGTCTCTCCCTGTTTCCAGCTTCAGAAAAATTAAAAAAAAAAAAAAAAAAAAAAAAAAGAAAGCAATCAATGAACAATTAAGGTGCCACAGTGAAGAATTGATGCTTCTCATCTCTCTCCCTTCCTGTCTGTCTGTCCTTATCTGTCCCTCTCTCTCTCTCTCTCTCACAAAAATAAAAAAGAGAGAGAGAGAATATGATTACTTCTGATTGCCATCTTTTCCTCTGTGATGACAAACTGTCTGAGGGGAGGGAGTCATTGTGGTCCTTTCCTGCAGTTTTAGTCCCTCTTCCCTCCCCTGTGGGAAAAGGACTGTGAAAAACCCTGTTGCTCAGATCACAGAGGAGCACAGTAACGCCTTTACAGAGAAGTTGTAAAATGGTCTGTGATTTAGGTCCTTCCCCACTCATCCGTTGTATTGGTTTTAAAATTAAGGTCTTTAGTGACTATTCATAGTAAATAAGATCTTGCTATAATGTAATCTAGAGAATAGGGAAGAATATAGCATATGTTAAATGAAGATTCATTTGTGAAAATAATTACTGCTAAGCAGGTTAGGAGGGGTGGGGGTTGGGGGGTAAAGAGAGCCCTGAGACTGATGAGGTTTTGAAGGAAGTTTGTGCTTTGTGGCTATAACAATTCTGCTTCTACCATCACAAGAGTTGAGCCTGTGTTTTCTCTTTGCTCTCTCTTAAAACTACATTCTTTACAGCCCCTCATTGTCTTTTTGCTATTTTCCTGATCCACATCTCATGAATTGTCTAGATAGCAACACCACTCAAGTTTGGGAAAGAAGTTGAAATAGCAAACTGGGAGAGTAGGAACCCTTACATATCATATAACTCATTGTGATGTATACTTCATCTGTTACATGGGGGTGATACTAATGCCTGCCTCACAGATTATTGTGCAGTTCAAATGAGAATGTATAAGAAAGTGTTGGGTAAACTACGAAGTAGCATAGAGGTGTTGCTAATGAGAGTCAGTTGGCCTCTGTACATTGAAGTCAAGTAGGGTTTCATGTTGTTTCGTGTTTTATTTGTAACATTTTTGCTGTGCTTAAATTATGCTTGTACTATGAAAACTCTCATCTAGGACATAATGAAGGTACTCTGGCAATGAAAGAAGGTGAAGTTCTATACATCATCGAGGAGGACAAAGGTGATGGATGGACAAGAGCTCGGAGACAGAACGGTGAAGAAGGCTACGTTCCCACATCATACATAGATGTAACTCTAGAGAAAAACAGTAAAGGTGCAGTAACTTACATCTAAACTAACCAGGCAGCTTTGTGATATGTATGACATAGGCATGATAACTCAAAATGAAAACACATTCAACGGGTGGGAAAACGTAAGAAAACTTAAAGGGCATCCAAGATTTATTGTTCACTATGTGAGCTGAATGTAGGCTTGATCTTAAAGATGTGAAGATTACCACAAGAAACTGTTCTCATTGATGCTTTACCATTTGAGTGATGTTAGTGTGAAGCTTAATTGATGCCTTTTGCTTTATGTCCTGCTTAAGTCTGTGTGAAGGATTTGTGTTTTTCTGCCTTATCGATCAGAGAGTTTGACCTATTGGGGCAGGAATTCATAGATAGAAAGCCCCCCTGCCCCCGCCTGACACACACACATTCATACATATACACACACACTTGGCTTCAGAAAACAGTGATTATAGTGACTTCAGATAAGTAAACCTGCTCTGAAATGCTCTGGAAAGCTGACTCCCGAAAGAGCGGTTTAGAGTGGGAGTTTGAACTTAGCTAGAGTCTCCAAAAGACAGCCATGATAGGTGGCTCATTGGATAAAATAAGAATGTAACCATTTTCATTTTCCTCTATTCTTAACTTTGGCTTCCTAAAGGAAGACTATAAGTACCTAGTATAAAATTTGTTACAGCAGTAGGTGAATCAAGAGACCTACCAAATCAACCTGCCAGCTCTTAGGTAAATAAAAAAGCTTTCATTTGAGACCTGAAAATATTTTCAGGCTTACTAGTAATTTTCAGTAATGTACAAACGCCCTTCCATATTAGTCTAATCTTTGTATTTTTTATCTTGAAAATGCCTTTTGGGAAATAAATCACTTTAGTGATTATTTAACACTTAGTGGTTATAATAGGAAAAAGGATTTTAAATTAGCTAAGATAGAGGAAATCTTGAATAGAGGAGACGTACTGGAACATTTTACTTTGAAAAGTAAAGCAACTTTTTTTTTTTGACTAACTGGGCTGGAGGAACATACCTGTACCGCCATTTAGAGCATTTCCTCATTTTAGCTAAACCATCAATTATTAGGGTAGATTGTTTTTTTCCAATTAATTTTAACACACATTTGTTGGTAACACTGTACAGTCAAGGCTAGTGCGGTGCTAGTTGTATGGGAAATGAAGTGAGGCAGCAGCTACAAGACTGGTCTTTAATTTTGCTCATGTTCCAGATTTTTTTGGTGTTTTCAGTAGCTGACTATGAAATGATTTTAGGGACATTTGGGACGGACACTTTAAACTGAACAGCCCTTTTGGTCTTATTACCAAAGGTCTTCAGTAATTGTTCTTTTCTTTTTCCTCCTGGACTGCAGGTTCCTGAAGAGGGTTTCTGAGGATTGGGCAAGATGTTGGAGGAGGTTACATGCAGCTGCTTTGGGGGGAGGGTCTTAGAGTTGTCAGGCTCAAAGAGTGAGAGAAGCAAGTTGCATGAGTGCATGCAGACATCATTATTTTTTACTAACTTCATTAGCATTTCCATACATCATTTTAAAAAAATCATTGTAAGCCCTTAGATTCCTTGTGCACAATTATTCACATGAAGGGGAAAAAAAGCCAGCAATGGCTAGCCTTTTTTCCATTTATTTTACCGACGTCTAAGAAAGAATGCAGAGCGGTCATTAAATTTGTCTGACATTTGGCTGTCTAGCCAGGACCATCTCTGTCCCAGCTCTGTTGTAGTTGGCTTTTTAGATCCTACGTCTGTTAGGAGCCTGGCCATCTGTCAGTGTCTGCCTGCGCCACTTCTGTGTTTTCTTAACACCCTGTTGCATGTCTAGAGTGATCGGGCTAGATTTTTCAGGCATGTCTCTATAATCCCTCGTTCTTGTCAAGCCTCAGTTTTGTTTTACATTTGTAGTGCAGATCACTTTGTCAAACATCGCCAGCACTAATGTTTCCATCCTAGTGTTTGTGTTGCTGTTATAACTTCCCCACTGCAAAACATCCCAGTTTTGGCATTACGAAGATGTAGTTTGTGAACCTGAAGTGTTTATGATAAGAAAAAGAAAACATCTCTGCTCTAGCCTACAGCCCAGTTGAAAGAACTCTTTGAAGCGTGATACATCTTCAGCACCTCAGTCTGGGAAGAATCTATAGTCAGCACTGAAATCCTGGCATAATAAACAGAGAAGATACTTACCACCTCAAGACAAAGGACTGTTGTCAGAAGTCAGCTGCTTCCATTCAAATGCTGCCTTAAACTAGAGTGCCTAAATCTGTTGATTGCCAACACTGCCACTACAGTATCCCACAAAGGGCTTTGTGTGTCAGCGCAGTGTGACCTCCTTTAACTCGGCAGGGCTGCTGCAGCTGCCCTTGTAGCCTCGGTAGGTGGCTTTTAGAGCTCTACCACGTTTGATGGTGCATCTTCAAATTTTTGCATCAAACTAAAGACATAAGTTTGAGTCCATTTGACTTTACTCAGTGTTTTTATGAGAAGTTTTATGGATCTCTCCCCCCATTGTCTTTTAATTTGGGGTTACCATGCTCTCATTTGATTATTACAGTGGTGGTCTGCTTTCAAGTGATGCTTTAGTTTGAACCAGATGACAGTGAAACTTTGTAATGATCTATGTGCACTTTTACCTGTAAAATGGACATTTGTATGTTTATATTTGTAAATAGAATTGTCATTAGTGCCCTATTGCTCCTGTTGTCCTGCCTCGCATTTGTGATTCTGTTAATGACTTGTATCTTAACTAATTTCTTAGTGATGTTTAATAGGGAAATGGTGGGGGGGGATAGGGGATATTTCTACCAGTGGAAGCTTCATTAATTTGGTTCTTTACTGTTTTGAGAGAAGAAAGAGAACGTGAAATGGTCTGTGTATTGTTGGATTTTAAGCAATATTTTAGAAGCTGTGCAACTACTTTAAAAATTTTTTCCCAGTGTTGTTTGACTCGTACTACCAGTTATACTAAAGCTGAATGACAATTGTG
This sequence comes from Saccopteryx bilineata, assembly GCF_036850765.1. NCBI lineage: Eukaryota > Metazoa > Chordata > Mammalia > Chiroptera > Emballonuridae > Saccopteryx > Saccopteryx bilineata. The sequence continues at coordinate 208,327,481 of NC_089492.1, forward strand.
TGAAAGTTAATGCCTTCATAATATCAAGTGTGCCCCTGTTACACAGCTGACATATAGTGTGTTACTTTTGAGGCTAGTAAACTATAATGTTTAGATTTTGAATCTCGTTACAGGGTTATTTATATAATGTGACATTATTTAGTACTGACAGACTACATAAAGTAGTTTTAAATCCTAGTGCTATTTGCATTTTAAAGGTTAGCAGTGAGCAGGAAATGTGATCAGCCCGTGTTTGTCTTCCGTATAAAGCCCCAAGTACTTGTGTTTTTTTGGCTAGCAGCCACAGAGGGCAGAGTTTAAGGTTTTCTTGTAAGGACTAACTGTTCTTTTCAAGCAATTGTTTGTTTTTCTAAAAGCAGGATTTGCTTCCGCAGGAGGCAAGTTTCTTCATGTGGAATAGTGCGACCTGTATATGGGTTATTACAATAGGAAAGACATTTGTACTTGCACAGTTTAAATCATTCTTAAATCATTCTTAAATTTTGAACATGTGAGTTGTCCCCAAAAAACCTTTAATTTTTTAATAATTTTTACTCTTTTTGTGCATATGTTGATTTCTTAATGGTAAATGCTTTGTTTAAGATAGTGTTCTCTGTTGAGAATATTTTCATGGAATAAAACAATCTTTTCATGGTCAGTTAAGGTGTATAGTGTGTTCTCTCATGTTGCTAAGTGAACTAAAGATTTTATTCTTGAATTGTGAATTCCAGGTAATACAAAGTAGCTGATAAGCTATATAAAAAGGAGCATCTTTGTTAAGCAACCTTTTCCGCAAAGTTTTGGAAATTTTATTCTAGTTTTTAGTTGCACACACACAAGCATTCCTGAAGGAAAAAAGTTAATATTTCTTTACAGTGAATTTGAGTGAAATGCTTTGGATTTTTGAGTCCTTGTTCTACATCGCGGAGCTGCACTGACCTTCCTCATGCAGCACCTCCTCCTCTGCATCCGTCAGAGCTGCCCCCGTGCCACACAGGTTCCCAGCCACACTCATCAGCATTCTTGGCTTCTGCTTGAATCTCTGGTCTCTTAGAGCACCTTGTCTTCTGTTCCACAAATAGTATCGTATCTGTCATTTTAGGACGTCTTAATTTCAGAAAATTTGGTTTTTTAAAAGGGCGGATATGAAACTATGAGTAGTTACTTCATCCTGAACAATGAGGGATTATAATTGCTGGGATGAAAATGTAGAGATCCGTGCCAAGCTGGAAGTAGGGACATGTACTAACCACACTGCAGGGACACAGTGTCAACAAAAAGCTCCAAATGGAAAGGGCCTGTGCTATCGGAACTATAGTCAGGGAAGTCAGTTCCTACTTGGCAGGGAAAGATAACATCCTTATAACAACATTAAAAGCAAAACTATCTTTAAACTTATTAAAAAGATTTTCTTTGTGAGGAAGGTATTACAAGTTTAGGTGAAAAATTACTAACACCAAACTTATTTCATTGAGCTCATATAACCTGAGATCAAATATAGTATATATATATTCCTGAGTATAGTCCCTGTAAGTGATCTAAGACACTATAGAAAGTATAAAGGGTGTCAGAAGATTAGGGGTTGAAGAGTAAATCCTGGGAAGTTCAACAGCTCTTAAAAGTACTAGATACTATTGTATCCTCCTACAAAGGCATGTCTACAGTTCCCTGTCTTTGGACATGTAAGAATTGGAGGCAAAGAAATGTGGACTTGGAAAAGTCTGGGGCCAGCTTGCTCCCCGCAGGCCCAAGATCAACCATCCCACATAGAAGAAAAAAAAAGTACTAGATACTTTAGAAATGACCAACTGACGTAAGTCCTAAGTGTAAGTAACATGACATTAGCCTCATTCCTTTCTTTGGCTGCAAGTGGGGAACTCTACAGACATGATTACATGATTATCTTGATTTCAGCACAGTTTTAGTATTTGACAAGACTTATTACTCGTGTGTGTAAGATGGTGATAGTGTTGTAAAGAATGGGAGTTTGCAGCAAGCTGATTTGGTAAATCCAGAAAGTTAACCCTGAGAGCTTAGTGTGGAAAAAAACTTAAATGTTATGAACAATAATAAACACAAATCTATCTACCGAACTTAAGAAGTAGAAAGTTACTAACTCCCCCTCCTTCAAGGATAACGATTATCCTGAATTTTATCTGTATTGGTTTGTTTTTCTTTATTTTTCCACGTGGGTATTTTTTCCTAAACCTGATTAACTTTCCATGTTTTTGAGCTCTGTAAAGGTTGTGTTGTACTCTGCCTGAGCAGGAATAATATTCAGCCAGTCCACACTGATAAAGCCATAGTGAATGTTAAATATTGAAATGTTTTCATACTGGTTAGTAAACAGTAATTTCAAAAAGGAGTAAAAGTGGTTAATTACATAAGTTCTGGTACATGCGATTTATCTCAGAAACCACTCATGACACCCTGCAATGCATTTTTTCTTGGAGCCCTGAGGACAAAAGCTGTGAAGAGCTTAACTATAGATTTACTGTTACTTCAGGTTTGGAGAATCTTCTTTGGTTTCATAAGCCCTTGAGTGGGAGAGGGACCTGGGCCACCAAGCTGAGGGAGACTTCTGTTCATTTTCCAGACATGCCTTGTCCTGCTCGAGGGGATGCTGGAAGAGTGGACAGACACAGGTGTTTGGGGACATAGTCCCTTGTGTAGTAATGGCCCTAATGCTGGTTTTTATTTTTTAAGTTTTATTAGGCAGCTGATGCTGTGGTAGAGTGGCCTGTCCTGTGCATTGAAGGGGTGTGAGGAGAGGGGCTATAAACCAGGACTGTTTCATACCCTGTAGCGTGTGCTGTCCAGCAAGTGATAGCACAGCTCCTGCTTGTCTCCCTCTTCCCTGGCTGGTCTCCAGGTGGGAGTGCCAGGGTCGTCTCTCCACCTCTGCAAGTCTACCTTTGCCCTCACTTGGCTGGGCACACCATGCTGCTCGAGCTCCAGCATGATCTGAGAAAAACTGAAGTGATTGTATGACCACCTGATGCAAAAGGAAGATGATGGGTCTAAGGCTGCAAAATTTAATGCCAGCAAACGATGGCTTGATAGTTTTAAAAAGAGGTTTGGGTTTTAAAATGTCAAGATAACAGAAGTAGCAGCTTCTGCTTATGAATAGACAGAGAAGTTCCCAGATGCCATTGAGAAAGTAATTAAAGAGAATGACTATCTGCCAGAGCAGGTGTTTTTTGTTTTTGTTTTTTTGTGGGAGAGTCAGAGACAGGGACAGATACAGACAGGAAGGGAGAGAGAAGCATCAATTCTTAGTTGTGGTTCCTTAGTTGTTCATTGATTGCTTTCTCATATGTGCCTTGACCAGGGATGGAGGGGGGCTACAGCATACCGAGTGACCTCTTGCTCGAGCCAGTGACCTTGAGCTCAAGCTGGTGAACCTTGCTCAAACCAGATGAGCTCGTGCTCAAGCTGGCGACCTCAGGGTCTCAAACCTGGATCCTCCACATCCTAATTTGACACTATCCACTGTGCCACCACCTAGTCATACCTGAGCAGGTTTTTAATGCAGGCGAAAGTGCTCTATTCTGGAAGAAAAGTACCACCATGGAAGTTTATTAGTAAGAGAAGTAAGCACAAGGGGTTAAGGCAGGAAGGGATGGGCGAGCTACTGTTTTGTGCAAATGGGGTCTGGTTTATGATCAGGACTGGCCTTTATAACACTGGTAAACTCTGAGCCTTGAGTGGAAAAGATAAACAACAGCTGCCAGTGTTTTGGTTGAACAACAAGGAGGCTTGGACAATGAAAACCCCTTTTCTGGATCAGTTCCATCCATGCTTTGTCTCTGAAGTCAGGAAGTACCTTCCCAGTAAGTGACTGCCTTTTAAATTCTTTTAATATTGGATGGTGTTCTTGGCCACCCAGAATTCCATGAATTCAACACCAAAGGTATCAAAGTGGTCCACCTGCCCCCAAATGGCATCTCTGTTCAGCCTCTATCTAGATCAGGGAGTTACAAGGACCTGTAAGGTTCATTGCACATGGTACTGTGGAAAGGATTGTCAACGCCGTGGAAGAGAACCCCGGTAGAACATTGTGGAAGTCTGGAGGGATTACGCCATTGAAGATGTCATCATAGTTACAGAAAAAGCTGTGAAAGCCATCAAGCCTGAAACAAATCCCTGATGGAGAAAACTGCCCAGGTGCTGTGCATTGACTTCCCAGGACTTATGACAGCCAATTAGGGAAATCATGAAAGAGACTGTGGATGTGGCAAAATAATAAAAAAAGTGTATGTGTAGGGTTCTAAGATGAGGACCTTGGAGCAATTCAAGAGCTAATAGACACCCCACTAGAGGAATGAACCAAAGACGAGTTGATGGATATGAATACTCCAGTCCGATGCCAGATGACGAGGAAGAAGACAAGAAGCAGAGTGAGAAAACAGGACATTAGACCATCTGGCAGAAGGGTTCTGATTATTCAAGACTACTTTGGACTTCTTATGACATAGACCCTTTTATGGTACAGACACTGAAAGCAAAGAGAAAAAGGATTAGTATTATATAGAAACATTTTTAGAAAAATGCAAAAGCAAAAAAGTCAGACAAACTATGATATATTTCTGTAAAGTTACACCGAATGTGCATGCCTCTCCTGCCTCCTTGTCCAACCTCCACCTCTTTCTCCTCGGCACCCCTGAGACAGCAAGACCACCCTTTGCTTCCTCCTCAGCCTATTCAGTGTGAAGACAATGAAAATGAAGACCTTTGTGATAATGCACTTCCACTGAATGAGTACTTTTTAATCATTGTGCTGTGCAGGTAATAAACTTACCTGTACTTGACCTGTGGTGGTGCAGTGGCTAAAACATCCTGGAATGCGAGGTCGCGGGTTCAAAACCCCAGGCTTGCCTGTCAAGGCACATATAACTGTGAATTGATGCTTCCTACTCCCCACTTCTCTCTCTCTCTCTCTCTCTCTCTCTCTAAAATCAAGAAATAAAGTCTTTTAAAAAATTAACTCATCTATTTTGTGAGTTTCTTTGTGTGATAATCTAATAGCTATAGGGCAAGAACTGTATCAGACATTTTTGTATCATCACTGTATTAAACATGTGCAAGACATTTATGGAAGTGGATAGCCCATCCTTACATAAGCATAAAGTGAGTGATACATAATACAGGATTAATAATGTATTGGTTTTCTTACTGTTTTATAAGTTTGCTTTCACAGAATTACATTACTATGCCTCTCTTCTGATTGAAAATGGTGCATATCAGCCTACAATCACAGGTAGGTGGTTTTTAAAAAAGTAACTGTTTCCAGTACTGTATTATGAATATGACTCTAATATAAAAATTTTATAATTATTCATTCATTAGTGTATAAACTAGGCTACCATGAAGCAGTCCTATTGATTACACTAGACTACCATAAAGCAATTATATTGCTGTTTCTTCATTATCAATGCATGAATCGTTATACCTATAAGTAAATATGAATTTCTTTTTTACATTATCTTTTTTTTTTGATACCTAGTATATGATACATATACAAAATATATGTTAGTCAACTGTTTATGTTATTAGTAAGGCTTCTGGTCAACAGCAGGTTACTAGTAATTAAGTTTATGAGGAGTATAAAGTTATAAGTAAGTGTGTGACAGTGGGGGGTAGATGCCCCCCAACCCCCACGTAGTCCAAGGTCAGCGATATAAACAGTGCTGCTCTGTACATTCATGTGTATGTTTATGGATACAAGAGTTTCTCTATGATCTACCTAGGAGTGGAATTACTAGGTTGTGGGTTATACTTATATTCAATTAAAAATAATGCCACATTTTCCACTCAGTGGTTGTAACATTTTTACACACCTACAGGTTGTGCATAAGGGTTACTTACATGCTCTATATCCTGGCCAACACTTAGGAGTGAGACTTTTCAATTTCTGTCAGTTCTTTGGATGTAAAATAGCATTTCATTGTGGTCTTATTTGCTTTTCCCTGAATATTGATGTGGTTGAACATCTATTCATGTATATCATTTGTATTTACTCTTCTGTGATAAGGGTTTATAACTTTTGCCCATATTTTTCTTCAGTTTGTTATCTGTCCATAGTCATTCATGGGGAGTTCTTTTATGTATGAAGGATGCTAATGGTATTATCTCTTGCTGTGAAACACAGCTTGTATCTCTGCCTAAGAGTTTCTCAGATGTAGTCAAGATGTTGGCAAGGTTGCAGTCATCTCAAGGCTTTGACTGGGACACTAAAATCCCTTCTAAGGTCACTTACATGGTTGTAGGCAGGCCTCAGTTTCTTGCTATGTGTACCTCTTCAGAGGGATGCTCACAACATGGCATCTTGCTTCCCCCAGTGAGTGATCCAAGAGGGAAAGAACTCAAGACAGAAGCTACAATCTTTTTTTTTTTTTTTTTAATAGAGTCAGAGAGGGGACAGGCAGGGACAGACAGACAGGAACGGAAAGAGATGAGAAGCATTAATCATCAGTCTTCCGCTGCGACACCTTAGTTGTTCATTGATTGCTTTCCCATATGTGCCTTGACCATGGGCCCTCAGCAGACTGAGTAACCCCTTGCTAGAGCCAGCGACCTTGGGTCCAAGCTGGTGAGCTTTGGCTCAAACCAGATGAGCCCGCGCTCAAACTGGCAACCTCGGGGTCTCGAACCTGGGTCCTCGGCATCCCAGTCCGACGCTCTATCCACTGCGCCACTGCCTAGTCAGGCAGAAGCTACAATCTTTTAATAACCTACTCTAAGATACAACATATCATCACTTCTGTTCTATGCAATTGGTGATGCAGGCCAACCCCATACACTGTGGGACAACACAGGCTGTGAATACAGGTGGCAGGGTCCGTCTTGGAGGTTGCCTACCATACTAATCTTTTGTTACTTTTCTGTGTTGCTAATATCATTTCTCAATTCTTTTCATTTATCTATGACAATCATTTAATGAATAGTTCATTTTAATGTAAATTGATCGATCTTTCATTGTTTTTCTATTTCTTTAAGTGAGAAGCAGGGAGACATAGAGACAGACTTCCACATACGCTCCGACCAGGATCCACTCAGCAAGCCCCCTACTGGGGGATGCTCTGCCCATCTGGGGCTGTTACTCCTTTGCTTGCAACCGAACTATTCCAGTGCCTGAGGTGAGGCCATGGAGCCAACTTGCTCCATCGGAACCATGGCTGCAGGAAGGGAAGAAAGAGAGAGAAGGGAGAAAGGGAGGGGTGGGGAAGCAGTGGGTCGCTTCTTCTGTGTGCCCTGACCAGGAATCAAACCCAGGATGTCCATATGCCCGGCCAACGCTCTACCACTGAGCCAACCGGCCAGGCCCATTCTTTCATATTTGATGCTTTTTTTAGTCTAGTTTAAGAAATTCTTCCTTGATTCAAAATAATATATATATAATATATATAATAAATATATATATATATAATCTCTCTCTATTTTTTTAATGTGTTGATCATTTGTTGTAGAGTATAGAGCATACTGGAAGACAACCAGGGTATATGAAGACATAGACTTTGTTTCCCAAAGTGTGCTCTGTGGGCCCTGGCTGGTTGGCTCAGTGGTAGAGCGTCGACCTGGCGTGCAGGAGTTCTGGGTTTGATTCCTGGCCAGGGCACACAGGAGAAGCGCCCATCTGCTTCTCCACCCCTCCCCCTCTCCTTCCTCTCTGTCTCTTTCTTCCCCTCCTGCAGCCAGGGCTCCATTGGAGCAAAGTTGGCCCGGGCTCTGAGGATGGCTCTGTGGCCTCAGGCGCTAGAATGGCCCTGGATGCAACAGAGCAACGCCCCAGATGGGCAGAGCATCGCCCCCTGGTGGGCATGCTGGGTGGATCCCGTTTGGGCGCATGCGGGAATCTGTCTGACTGCCTCCCTGTTTCCAACTTCAGAAAAATACACACACACACACACACACACACAACGTGTGCTCTGTGGAACACAGGCATCCCTAAGTATGTCATTAAGTGTTGCTCAAAGAAAGGGTTCCAAATTGCTCCTCACTGGAAAGATTCTGTATTAAATGAATTTGGGAAACCTTACATTCAAGATCCTATTCCCCTTTTGCAGAGTTGTGGTATACATAAATAATTAAAACTGATAAATTCTGCAGCAAATCACATAAGCAAATGAACAACAAGACCAAACACAAACAGTTCTCAAACTTGTTTGAAAATGGAACTCTTATAGAACATCAGTTAACAAATAAGAGACATGATTTGAGAAATTCCTTTAACTTAGTTGTTCTTTCTCAAGATTGCTATGTCTGTTTGGGTTCTTTTGTGGTTCCATATAAATTTTAAAACTATTTGTAGTTCTGTGAAGAACGTCATTGGTGCCTGACCAGGTGGTAGCACAGTTGATAGTGTCGGACTGGGATGCGGAGGACCCAGGTTCGAGACCCTAAGGTCGCCAGCTTGAGAGTGGGCTCATCTGGTTTGAACAAAGCTCACCAGCTTGGACCCAAGGTTGCTGGCTTGAGCAAGGGGTTACTCAGTCTGCTGAAGGCCCGCGGTCAAGGCACATACGAGAAAGCAATCAATGAATAACTAAGAAGTCACAACGCGCAAGGAAAAACTAATGATTAATGCTTCTCAGCTCTCCCTGTTCCTGTCTGTCTGTCCCTGTCTATCTCTGCCTCTGTTAAAAAAAAAAAAAAAAAATGTGACCAAGTTGGAATATTAATTTTGTATTCTGCTACCTTACTGGATTCATTTATCAATTCTAGTAGTTTTTGTGTGGAATCTTTAATGTTCTTTCTATATAATATTATGTCATCTGCAGATAATGACAGTTTTACTTTTTCCATTCCAACTCCGATGCCTTTTATTTCTTCTTTTTTTCTGTTTGCTGATCCTAGGACTTAAAGTACTACATTGAATAAGAGTGGTAAAAGGGGACATCCCTGTCTTGTTCCTGATGTTAAGGGAAACACTTTTAGTGAGTTGAGTGTGATGTTGGCTGTGGGTTTGTCATATATGGCCTTTATTATGCTGAAGTATATGTTCCTGTATGTTCCCTCTGTTCTTTTTTTTTCTTTTTTTTTTCTTTTATTTTATTTTTTGTGACAGAGACAGAGAGAGTAAGAGAGAGACAGGGACAGACAGGAAGGGAGAGAGATAAGCATCAATTCTTCGTTGTGGTACCTTAGTTGTTCAATGATTGCTTTCTCATATGTGTCTTGATGGAGCGGGGGGGGGGGGTGAGTGCTACAGCAGACTGAGTGACCCCTTGCTCGAGCCAGCAACCTTGGGTCCAAGCTGGTGAGCTTTGCTCAAACCAAATGAGCCCGTGCTCAAGCTGGCGACCTCGGGTCTCGAACCTGGGTCCTCCGCATCCCAGTCCAACGCTCTACCCACTGCGCCACTGCCTGGTCAGGCTGTTCCCTCTGTTCTTACTTTGCTGAGAGTTTTTATCATAAATGAGTGCTGGATTTTGTCAAATGCATTCCTTCCCCCTATTGATACAACATAATTTTTATCCTTCATTTAGTTTAGGTTTTGTATCTCATTAATTGACTTGATGATATTGTACTAAACTTGCATCCCAAGAATAAATCGCACTTGATCATGATGTATGACCTTTTTAATACATTGCTGAATTTGATTTGCTATTTTATTGAAGAATTTTGCATCTATATTCATTAGGGTTATTGGCCTACAGTTCTTTCTTCGTAATGTGGTTGACTGGTTTGCGAATCAGAGTAATGCTGGCCTCATAAAGTGAGCTTTGAAACCATATCCTCCTCTTGAAGTTTTTGGAATAATTTGAGGACAGATGTTAATTCTTCTTCAGATGTTTAGTAAAATGCACCTGTGAAGCCATCCAGTTCAGGACTTTTGTTTGTTGGGAGTTTTTTGATTGCTGATTTGACTTTGTTGGTAGTAATTGGTCTGTACAGACTTTGTGTTTCTTCTTTTTGTGTGTGTGTGTGTAACAGAGAGGGACAGATAGGGACAGACAGGAAGGGAGAGAGATAAGCATCAATTCTTCATTGCGGCGTCTTAGTTGTTCATTGATTGCTTTCTCAGATGTGCCTTGCTTGACCAGGGGACTACCGCAGATTGAGTGACCCCTTGCTCAAGCCAGTGACCTTGGGTTCAAGCTGGTGAGCCGTGCTCACGCTGGCAACCTCAGGGTTTTGAACCTGGGTCCTTCGCGTCCTAGTCCAACACTATCCACTGCACCACTGCTTGGTCAGGCTATGTTTCTTCTTGATTCACTCTTGGAAGGTTGTATGTTTCTAGGAATTTTCCGTTTCATCCAGATTGTCCAGTTTGTTGGCATATAGTCATTCATAGTATTTTCTTATAAGCCTTTGTATTTCTATGTTGTCAGTTTTCACTTCTCTCATTTCTGATTTTATTTATTTGGGTTCTTTCTTTCTCTCTTTCTCTCTAGCAGAGTTCAGCTTTTGATTGAACATATTACAAAAGAGCTTTACTCAAAAAGGTCCATGTCATCATGACTCCTCAGATTCTTTGCTTCTACTTTCTTCTCCTCAGCTGGGGCAGCAGTGGTGGAGGGGGCGGGACTCCTGCTGGTGCAGCCCCTACATTGCAGATGAGGCTGGCGGTGTTGACATTGCCAGAGCCTTTCTAAGCAAGCCTGATCAGAAAGGTTCAACACTTACACCAGCTGCTTTTAATCTTATTAAAAGGCATTGATCTTATCTTCTGTGAATGTTGTCTCGGTTACCATGCAGGATGAAGGCCGAGTAGTTGTGAGCTTGGGCAAGCTCCGAGGTGGAGGCCATGGTGTGGGTCAGTGCCGCCAGGTGCAGGTGAGGGTCTCACTCCACTGTGGCCTTAGCTTCCTCAGGACTGAGCGCCTTAGCAACAGCTGGGAAGGCTCTCTATTTTCTTGATGAGTCTAGTTAAAAGTTTATCAATCTTTTTGTTTCAAAGAACCAGCTCTTGGTTTCATTAATCTTTTGTATTTTTTTAGACTCTATTTTGTTTATTTTCATTTAATCTTTATTATTTCCTTCCATCTACTCACTTTGGGCTTTTTTTTTCTAGTTCCTTTAGGTATAATATTAGCTTGTTTGGGATTTTTTCTTCTTTTTTGAGGTAGGCTGTATTGCTATGAATTTCTGTCTTAGGACTAGTTTTGCTGTGTTCTATAGATTTGGGGTAATTGTGTTTTCATTTTCATTTATCTCAAGGTATCTTTTGCTTTCTTCCTTGATTTCATTGTTAACCCATTTATTTTTTTATACAAATGATTTAAAAAAATTTTATCTATTTTTTTTTTTTTTTGTATTTTTCTGAAGCTGGAAACAGGGAGAGACAGTCAGACAGACTCCCGCATGCGCCCGACCGGGATCCACCTGGCACGCCCACCAGGGGGCGATGCTTTGCCCCTCCGGGGCGTCGCTCTACCTTGACCAGAGCCACTCTAGCGCCTGCGGCAGAGGCCAAGGAGCCATCCCCAGCGCCCGGGCCATCTTTGCTCCAATGGAGCCTTGGCTGCGGGAGGGGAAGAGAGAGACAGAGAGGAAGGAAGGGGGGTGGAGAAGCAAATGGGCGCTTCTCCTATGTGCCCTGGCCGGGAATCGAACCCGGGTCCCCTGCACGCCAGGCCGACGCTCTACTGCTGAGGCAACCGGCCAGGGCCTATCTATTGATTTTAACAGGAGGAGGGGAGAGCCAGACAGACAAGAATACAATCTGTTCTGTATGTGCCCTGACTGGGAATTGAACCGGCAACCTCTGCACTTTCAGGTGATGCTCTAACCCAGTGGTCCCCAACCTTTTTTGGGCCACGGACTGGTTTAATGTCAGAAAAATATTTTCACGGACCGGCCTTTAGGATGGGATGGATAAATGCACAAAATAAAATTATGCGACTGGCGTAAAAACTGTGGTATTTTTAAATATAATTGTCGAACTTTCGATATTTATTGGTAAGTTAAAGGAGGAATGAGCATGTCCTCATTATTCAGGCTGTATTTAAATTTGTTATTCTGACAACGTTTCATGTCTGACATCAATATGTAACATGGTAGGTTGAGGCTTGCTACCAATCATGAACCTACGACAATAAAAATAAACATGAATCCACTGTGTACTTGTATGCAACTTTATTAGAAGCATCCTCTTAACATCGCACCAACAACATAACATGAGTAACATTCTCTCTGCCTCCACTTTCCAGTCGCTATGGTAACATTTAAACATGCTTTAAAAATAAGATACAACACAAAAACAAATATAAAGTGCATGAAAAATACAACTCACCATTGTTATGAATATTGTAAGTTAAAGGTTATTTATTATAATGTTTATATAGAATGAGAGATAGTAGCCTATCTATCAGGAAAACTGAAATGGTCTTTTTGTGTCAGCATATGCACAGATGGAGCTGCTGCCATGACCGGAAGGATGTCTGGTTTAACTACTCGGATTAAGGAGGTTGCACCTGAATGTGAGTCTACGCATTGTGTCATTCACAGGGAATGCTGGCTAGCCCAAATATACCACCGGAACTTAACAGCATATTGAATGATGTTGTTAAAGTTATTAACCACATCAAAGCACACGCCCTTCACTCGCGCCTGTTTGAGCAGCTTTGTGAGGAAATGAACACACGGAGCACAGACACCATCTCTCATAGAATGAGAGATAGTAGCCTATTATAATGTTTATATAGAATGAGAGATAACACTAAATTAGTGGGAGCCCTGAGCTTGTTTTTCTGCAACGAGAAGGTCCCATCTAGGGGGAATGGGAGACAATGACACCTGAAGTATGTTGCTTATGTCCAGTCTATTTCGTAATTTTGTTTTGGTTGCTGTCACTGCAGAAAATCCCGCTTCACACAAATAGGATGTCGGAAATGGCAACAGGGTTTTTAGTGCTTTTGTGGCGATCTCGGGGTGTTCTGCCATGACTTTAATCCAGAACACCGGCAGAGCTGTAGTCTCGAACATATTTTTAAGGCTGCCGTCATTTGTGATCTCCAGTAGTTGATCCTCTTCTTGCATAGACACGCTGGATTCACCTGGTTTGTTGACAAATGGATCGCGGATCCATTCCTTGGCAATTTGTGGGTCTTTTGTGGTTGGGAAGTAGTGTTCAAACTCTTTTAAAAGCAAATACAGGTGATTGTGCACCAGCTGGGACAATGAAGGCTTGGGCTCAGTCTCTTCCAAAATTCCCGCGAATGTTTGAAACATGTCAAATATACCCCTGTTCACGTGTCATCCCCACAAATCCAGTTTGGCTTGAAATGCAGCTACTTTATCTGCCAACTTGAAGACAGTTGTCATTTTCCCCTGAAGTGACCAATTGAGTTCATTGAGGAGATTAAATATGTCGCACAAGTAAGTAAGTTTTGCGACCCATTCCTTGTCACTGAAATGTGCTGCTAGCAGTGACTTTTTTTCTGAGAGAAATCTCTGCAGCGGCTCTTGTAATTCACTCTGTCCAGGGACCTCCCTTAGGATAACCATCTTATTTCTGTGTATAAGAGGAGGTGTCTGTTCTCCGTGTTCATTTCCTCACAAAGCTGCTCAAACAGGCGCGAGTGAAGAGCATGTGCTTTGATGTGGCTAATAACTTTAACGACATCATTCAATACGCTGTTAAGTTCCGGTGGTATATTTGGGCTAGCCAGCATTCCCTGTGAATGACACAATGCGTAGACTCGCATTCAGGTGCAACCTCCTTAATCCAAGTAGTTAAACCAGACATCCTTCCGGTCATGGCAGCAGCTCCATCTGTGCATATGCCGACACAAAAAGACCATTTCAGTTTTCCTGATATATAGTCATCCAGCGATTTAAATAGTTCTGCGGCTGTGGTTTTGGTTGGCAATGATAGTGCACATAACATATCCTCATGCACATCCTCTTGATAAAGATAACACACGTAAACAAGTAGCATTGCCTTGTCAATATCTGCAGATTCGTCAATCTGGAGAGCGTACCATGGTGATTTATTAATTCTTTCCAACAATTGTGATTCTATTTCCTCAATGTGCCGTGTGACGGTGGTAGCCGAAAGAGGCATCTGTGCTATCTTTTTCACTGCAGCTTCTCCTAGAAGTTCATGACAAATTTTAGTGGCTGGAAGGATCAATTCTTCACCAATGGTGAATGGCTTCTTAGCCTTAGCAATACGATTAGCCACCAAGTAAGATGCTCTCAGTGCACTCGCATTTATTGGTGTAGTGGCCACCAGTAATGGTTTCTGTCCTTGTTCATGCTTTTTTCTTTCGAAATACTCAGAAGGCTTATCTTTTAAAGTAGGGTGCTTGGTCTCAAAGTGGCGAAGCAGTTTTGAAGGCTTCATTGCCTCATTACTTGGCCGGTCACCACATATTATGCAAAGTGGCCTTGGTGCTCGAGAATTACCAGTTGTGATAAATCCATACTTCAAGTAGGACTCCTGGTATTGTCTGTTAAATGAAGCCTTCTTTTTCTTCAAGGTCGTAGGTTCTTATTCTATCTCCTCACTGGCCCTTTTCCACTTCGCAAAAAAACTTTTGGTGGAATTTTGTTTTTCACTCATTTTGCTAGTTTATGGGTTTAATTTTAGCGGCAACGTATCACGTGACCGAGACAAGTGTCAGGAGTGAGTCTTAGACAGATGTAACAGAGGGAATCTGGTCATTTTTTAAAAATAAAACATCATTCCGACTTAAATATAAATAAAACAGAAATAATGTAAGTTATTTATTCTTTCTCTGCGGACCGGTACCAAATGGCCCACAGACCGGTACCAGTCCACAGCCCAGGGGTTGGGGACCACTGCTCTAACCAACCAAGCTATCCATTCAGGGCAGGCAGCACATTCATTGTTTAGTAGCTTGATATTTAGTTTCGTGTTTGTGTTTTTCAGTTTTCTTAATTGATTTCTATTTCATACCATTGTAGTTGAAGAAGAGACTTGATTTCAATCCTCCAAAGTGTATTGAGACTTGTTCTGTGGCCTAACATGTGGCCTGCCTTGGAAAATCTTCCCTGTGCACTGAGAAGAATGTATATTCTATTTAGGGTGAAATGCTCTAAAAATATCAGTTAAATCCATCTGGTCTAATGTGTCATTTAAGGCTACTGTTTCCTTGTTGATTTTCTGTCTGAAAGATCTATCCATTGAGGTCAGTGGGGTATTGAAGTTCCCTACTATGACTACGTTATTGTCGATCTCTGCCTTTATGTCCATCAATATTTTCTTTATATATTTAGGTTCTCCTATGTTGGGTGTGTAAATGTTTACAAGGGTCATGTCCTCTGATTGAATTGATCCTTCTATCATTATATAATGTCCTTCTTTGTCTTTTATTGTAGACTATTTTGTCTGATATAAGTATAGTTATCTTAGCTTTTTGTTGTTGTTTCAGTTTGCATGAAATACCTTTTTCCATTCATTTACTTTCAGTCTATGTGTCTTTCTATCTGAAGTGGGTCTCTTGTAGACAGCATATGTATCTTGATTTCTTATCCAGTAAATAATACTCTTGTCTTTTTTTTGTGTGTGTGACAGGGACAGAGACAGAGAGAGGGACAGATAGGGACAGACAGGAAGGGAAAGAAATGAGAAGCATCAGTTCTTTGTTGCAGCACCTTAGTTGTTCATTGATTGCTTTCTCAGGTGTGCCTTGACTGGGAGGCTGCAGCAGAGCAAGTGACCCCTTGCTCAAGCCAGTGACCGTTGGGCTCAAACCAGCTTCCTTGGGCTTTAAGCCGGCGATTTTTGGGCTCAAGATAGTGACCATGGGGTCATGTCTATGATCCCTCGCTCAAGCTGACGAGCCTGTGCTCAAGCCAGATGAGCCTACGCTCAAGCCAGTAGCCTCAGGGTTTCGAACCTGGGTCCTCAGCATCCCAGTCTGACACTCTACCCACTGCACCACCACCTGGTCAGGCATATACTCTATGTCTTTCCACTAGAGCATTTAATCTATTTACATTTAAAGTGATTAATAGGTACATAAGTTATTGCCATTTTATTATTCATATTTATATTCCTCTTTTTCTTAAAGAAGTCCCTTTAACATTTCTTGTTACACTGGTGTGGTGGTGATGAACTCCTTTAGCTTTTTCTTGTCTGGGAAGCTCGTTAGATATCAATTTTAAATGATAGTCTTACTGGATAGAGTAATCTTGGTTGTAGTTTCTTTCTTTTTATCACTTGGAATATTTCGTGTCAATGCCTTCTGGCCTGCAAAGTTAAAGTTGAAAAATCAGCTGACAGTTGTTGTAGGCAACTATCTTTCCCTTGCTGCCTTTAAGATTCTCTTTGTCATTATACGTTGGCATTTTAATTATGATGTGTCTTGGTGTGGGCCTTTTTGGGTCATCTTGTTTGGGACTTTCTGCACTTCCAGGACTTGTATGTCTGCTTCCTTTGCCAAGTTAAGGAAGTTTTCAGTCATTATTTCTTCAAATAGGTTCTCAATCCCTTGCTCTATCTCTTCTCCTGGCACCCCCATGATGCAAATGCTGGAGGTTGTCCCAGAGGTCCCTTAAACTAGCCTCATTTTAGAAATTCTTTTTGCTGCTCTGAATGGATATTTTCTGCTGCCTTGTCTTCTAACTAGCTGATTTGATCCTCTGCTTCATCTAATCTGATACCGATTTCCTTCTGGTGTATTCATTTCAATTAGCTTTTTTAAAAATTCATTTTAGAGAGGAGAGAGAGAAAAGGGAGGGAGGAGCAGGAAGCATCAACTCCCAAATGTGCCTTGACCAGACAAGCCCAGGGTTTTGAACTGGTGACCTCAGTGTTCCAGGTTGATGCCACCACAGGGTCAGGCTAGTGAATTCATTTATTATTGCATTAACTTTGGACTGATTCTTTTTTTATGATTTCTGTGTCATTTTTATGCTATCTTATTATTGAGGTTTTCATTAAGTTCCTTATAACCAGTGTTTTGAACTCTGTATCTGGCAGATTTCTTGCTTCCATTCCATTTAACATTTTTCTGGAAATTTGTTCTGTTACTTTATTTGGGGCTTAATTTCTTTGTCTCCCCATTTTGGTTGCGTTTCTATGTTTATTTTTATGTAATAGTTAGATCTGCTGTTTCCCAGTGTTGGCAGGGTGGCCTTATGTAGTTAAGTGTCCTGTGGGGACCAGAGCCTTAGTCTCATTGATCACCTGATCTGGGTACTCAAGGGGTGTCCCTTCTGTGACTTGTGTGTTCTTTTGTAGTTGAGCCTTGATTGCTGCTGGCGCATCAGTCAGTGAAAGGATTCAGGCTGGCTGGCTGTATTGGCCACAACCACAGAATATGAGATGCTGTGTAGGAGCTGAACCCAGTGAGGGGATTCATCCCCGTGGGGCCTGCTGCCTAGCAAGACCTCCTTTTGGGGGTGCTGTTTATGGAGCTAACTGGGTGGTGTTCTGTTGTGGTCTGAAACTGGCCACTAGGTGTGTTGGTTCTGGGGCCTCTTGGGAGGGACTGGTGCAAATCAATGTCAGATGCTGCCTGTGACCAGCTCAAGGATACCTGTTAGGAGCTAGAAGGTGATCTGCGGTTGATAGCTGTCTGTCTTTGGCCTGAATGTGTGTGGGAGGAGCCACACTGCAAAATGAGGTGAGTGCCATCAGTACTGGACCTGGGGCAGGTCAGCAAAACAGCCTGAGGCACCCAGAGACCTGCCCCTGCCTGCTGGCTGCCTGGAAGTCTCAGCTGCTGAAAGGTCCTTGGGCAGGACGTGAGTTGGGTGAGGCAGGGTCTCAGAGTATCAGAGTGGAGTTAATGGAGCCCCCTGGGCTAATGCAGAATCAGGTTCAGCTGCGTGGAAGGACGGCTTGACACCGAGACAATGGTGGTTGTCCCTCCAGCCCTCTCACCCTGGAACCACAACTCTTCTTCTCTGTGTGTTTGCCACACCCCCACCTCCTAGCCCCTGAGCTTGACCAGAGTTTTAAAATAGACTGACTTGTGTGAGCAAAGTTGGATATAAAACTATTGAGTGTAGTCCCAAAATTATTTAGAAGATAGGAAGAAAAAGCAAATTGGTGTTTGACAGCTGGTAGCAGAGTGATGTAAGTTTATTTTAAAATCTTATATTCTAAATTTTCTACAATAGAAAATAAATTAAGAGGGATACTGATAAACTAGAAGGTATCCCTTTGGGGAAGTAAAAAACTGAGAAAACAGGCCCTGGCCGATTGGCTCAGTGGTAGAGTGTCGGCCTAGCGTGCGGAGGACCCGGGTTCAATTCCCGGCCAGGGCACATAGGAGAAGCGCCCATTTGCTTCTCCACCTCTCCGTCGCGCCTTCCTCTCTGTCTCTCTCTTCCCCTCCCGCAGCCAAGGCTCCATTGGAGCAAAGATGGCCCAGGCGCTGGGGATGGCTCTGTGGCCTCTGCCTCAGGCGCTAGAGTGGCTCTGGTCGCAACATGGCGACGCCCAGGATGGGCAGAGCGTCGCCCCTGGTGGGCATGCCGGGTGGATCCCGGTCGGGCGCATGCGGGAGTCTGTCTGACTGTCTCTCCCTGTTTCCAGCTTCAGAAAAATGCAAAAAAAAAAAACAACAAAAAAAAAACCCTGAGAAAACATACTAATGGGCTAGAGGAAAAAATAACGGTCGATTATTTTGAAGTAGGTGAAGTGATGGCATGAAATATACTAGCATCTGGGTGCTCACTTCGAACCAGGTGCTGTGTTAATTGTGGGACTCGATGAGGTTCCTTATCTGCAGACCCACTGCTTGCGAGCACCACTGCTTGAATTTACACCTAGGTCTTGTGGAGCCCGCTCTACTTTGTGTCACTATTCATGCACTCTGCCTCCTAAACCAGAAACAGTAAGTTTTCCACTCTAGTATCATTAAATTTTGTTTACTCTAGTGGCTAGGAGAGGGTGACCCAGAAAGGTAGGAGGTAGAATTATACCATGATAGTTGTTTAACATTGAAAAGACTGGATACAATTGTGTCACAAAAAGATATATTTTTGTATAACTACAATTTTTCATATTTAAAGAATATCATACAACTGATACCTTCTGAAATGTTTCATGCTTTTAAATTCTTTTCTATTTACACTTTTCTGACATGGAATTAAAACTAATATGGTTAAATACCTCGGTAATAGAAAGCAACCAGTCAACATAGCTAGGGCTTCTCTTAAATTTGCTGGTCAACATTGGCAATAGTTACCTTAATAATAAATTATTCACTTAAAAATCAGTAGTAATTTTAAACAATTCATAAATAAGTGTGCTCTGTGCAATTCACATGTTTAATATCCTGTGGATACTAAAAGCTTGTATATTGTCAGATTTGCACATTATTACTTTTTCAAATGATAAGCTTTTCCAAAGAATAAACTGGAGAAGCTTGAAGCACTACCAAGCTTCAAGCTGTCAAAGCTCTGCTTGCTTCGCAGGGGGAGGCTCCAGTTTACGGGAGAGAGCAGTTAAAATCTGGCTGAACTTCTCGTATCTCTCTGTCTGATTAACTTGTGCACCTTTGCTGCCCCATAGCAATCGCATTTGGAATTCAGTCCTGAAGATTTCACTCATTTCTTCATCTGGTTGAAAACCTAATATAAAGAAGACAAAAGAAAACAAAGTTTTTTCAGTTTTCCCTAAAACAGTGTTGGCAGTAGACTAAACATGTGCCAAGTAGGATCAAAATGAACTTTATCTCCTAGAACTTGAAAAAAATCCCCCAAGGAAAAATACAGGGTCTGCTGTATGCATGGGAGGGGGAGTCCCCTGCAGGACCTGCGCCTTCAGAGGAAGAATAACAAGCACACTAAGACACGACAGCAGCAAATCTGGGTGCACAAGTCACTGGGTTGTGCTGGGAGAAGGAGTGTTCAAAGTACCTTGTAGGGTTTTTTACAGCTTTATTGATGGTATCATTTGCATGCCAAGAGTCCTCCAGTTTAGCTGCACAGTTTGATTTATAATAGTAAATTTAGAGTCGCACAACCATCACCACCAGTTTTAGAACACTTTCATCATCCTAGAAAGTTCACTAGCATCCCTTTGCAGTCAATCCTGTTTCTACCCCACAACCACTACTCTGCTTTTTATTGCTGTAGTTCTGCCTTTTCTAGGAATTTGATATAGGTGGACTTACATAATATGTACTTTTTTGTGTCTGGCCTCTTTCACTTAGTATGGTGTTTCTGAGATAATTCCACATTGTTGTTATTACTGATTCCTTTTTATTGCTGAGTAGTATTTGGTTATATGGACATGACATTTTGTACATTCATCCACCAACAACTGGACACATGGATTGTTTCCAGTTTCTGAGTATTAATAATGTTACAAACATTTATGCCTAAGTCTGTGTGGATATAATGTTTTCATTTCTCTAGGAGTGAAATTACTAGGTCATATGATAAATACATGTTTATTCTTAAGACACTGAGGCTCGTGGACACGGATAAAAGTCAAGTGGTTACTGGGGGAGGGACATTCTGCTGTCCCTCAAAGGGTCAAAACTTAGTATATGAAAAAAATCTTGATAGAAAAATAATGGCTAAGAACATTAGTATTCATAGGCAAAATCTAATGATAATGATAAGTAAAAATCAAATTGAATTATCTTGAAAAAAAGAAAACTGTCAAACTCTTTTCCAAAATGGCTCTGTCATTTTATATTCTCATCAGTAACATATAAAGATACCATTTTCTCCACATGCTGCTAACTTTTAGTATTGTCATTCTAGATAGTGTGTGGTGATATCTCATTGTGGCTTAAATTTACATTTCCCTGATGACTAATGCTTTGAACATCTCTCCATGTAGTTGTCATTCCTATATCTTCTCTGGTGTAGTGTCTATTCAGATCTTGTTTGTCCCTTTATTGAGTTCTAGGATTTCTTTATATATTCTAGATCTAAGTCCTTTATCGATATACAGAGAGGGGCAGAAGTAGGTTTACAGTTGTGAGTACATGGAACAGAGTTTATACTTATACTGCTATTTATTATTTTTTATACAAACAACTGTAAACCTACTTTTGATCCACCTTGTAAGTTTGATAAATATTTTCTTCTAATCTGTGGGTTGCATTTTCACTTTTATAACAGTGTATTTGAAGAGCAAAATTTTAACTTGATTTATCAATGTTCTCTGTTATGGTTCATGCTTGTGTCCTAAAAAATCTTTGCCTAACACAAGGGCACAGCAAATTTCTCTTACATTTTTTTTCTTTTTTTTTTACAGGGACAGAGAGAGAGAGAGAAAGAGAGAGAGAGAGGGATAGATAGGGACAGACAGGAACAGAGAGAGATGAGAAGCATCAATTATCAGTTTCTTGTTGGACACCTTAGTTGTTCATGGATTGCTTTCTCATATGTGCCTTGACCGCGGGCCTTCAGCAGACCGAGTGACCCCTTGCTCAAGCCAGCGACCTTAGGTCCAAGCTGGTGAGCTTTTTGCTCAAACCAGATGAGCCCGCGCTCAAGCTGGTGACCTTGGGGTCTCGAACCTGGGTCCTCCGCATCCCAGTCTGACGCTCTATCCACTGCGCCACCACCTGGTCAGGCTTCTCTTACATTTTTTTATAGGAGCTTTTGACTTACTTTCACTATACTCATGTTTTGGTTCTATGATCCATTTTAGATTAATTACTGTGTATGGTATGAGGTCAAGATTAAGAATTTTTTGCTTATAATACTCAACAGTTAAGCACCATTTGCTGAAAGACTATATTTTATGTAATGAAGTGCCCTGATACTTTTCTCAAAAATCAATTGACAAAAGAAAAAAAAAACGATTTAAAAAGATCAATTGACAACCATATGTGTGGGTCTGTTTCTCAATTCTCTCTTGTCTTCTACAAAAGAGCATGATCTGGTCTTCTTAAGGCCAAGTATGCTCAGTCCATTTTGTCAGTGAGGGGGGAACATCTCGCCAAAATCATACAAGCATATAGTTCTCATCCTTGATTGTTGTCTGAGTTGTCATTAAATATGCTCCCACCATCTAGATCACAGGACCTTGGTAGCTGAGAAGATAATAGGCTTTCGGTCCATCCTTCCCTGTGATGCCAGATTATCTTTGACATACAGTTGTCCCTCGCCATACTGTGGTTCACTTTTTGCGGTCTCACTGTATCATGGATTTTTAAATTGTATATATCTAATTTTGTACTGTGGATTTTTCACTATATCGCGAGATTTTGCAGTGTATAGGTATTTTATATATTATTTTAATTGTTTTTGCAGTAAAATAAGCAAAATAAGTGTGGAAAATGTTAGTAACAGTGTGGGGAAGGTTTATAAGAGTGTGGGGAGAGTTTATAAAGCCTTAAAAAAATATATAAATAATAAAATAAATATAAAGTTGCTACTTCGCGGATTTTTGCCTATCACGGGGGGGGGGGGGGGGGGCTCTGGAACCTAACCCCCGCAACAGATGAGGGACCACTGTATAACCAACCAGAGGCCAATGGCAACATCCATTAATTCAGTTAATATTCTTTGAGCCCCCACCCTGGGCTGGGTGCAGGGATATGATGGTGAACAAATCTCTACCTTTACTGGGTTCACAGTCACTTCCAGCAATGGGAACCAGCTCTATAAAAGTAATTGGCTGTAGAACAGCTTAAAGCAGTGGTTTTCAACCACCAGTCCACAGACTGGGGCCAGTCCTGCCAGAAATTTCATCCCAGTCTCAAGAGTTAACCACCCTGATGTTGTATGAAGATTTATATAATGAGGGTGGTTTATATAACATTAGGGTGGTTAATTCTTGCGTGGACCAGCACCAGTGCACTGGCTTAAAGCACACTTTTGGCTTAGGCAACATCCAATGTAATACATTTATTTGCTGACTTTGAATAAGCAGGTACTCTAATAGCTGGTGAATTGTGTATTTTTATTGTTTTGAGTTCTACACTCTACCCTTGGGTAACCATCTGAGGAGTAAAAATGAAACGTAAATATGCTTACACTTAACAGCAGACACAGTGCAAATTGTTTCGTCTTAAATTCTGGTTCTAAACAGCTTTGTTTTAGGGTGAAATAATAGGCCTGTCCCACCCTATATAGTTCTTGTGTATCAAACACCAGGCCCTTGAAGAATTTAAAAAATTATAGTGAGGAAGAGAAAATAGTCATCCCTGATAGCTTGCCTTAGTAAAGCCCTTGTTCTTGCATTTGCTTCCTAAATGGTCTTTTTGCTTATAAGCCCTCAGCCCTCCAGCCTTCCTCCACATAGATGCCAGATTTAAAACATAAATCTGACCAGGTAATGACATCCTCCGTGTTTAAAACCTTTCACTGACTCTTCCTCAGCCACAGTCCTACATGGAAGGCCTTCCTGCCTATATCCACTTCCTTCTCCAGCCTGGTTGGCCATTCCTTAAGACATGATGAACTCCAATCCAAACCCAGTACTTGTGTTTTATACTTTTCCCTAAGCTCTTTAGGTGCCTTTGCTTGTGTTGGACCCTTTGATGCTAACAGCAGGGGAGCTCACTTCTCAGTGTGACTGAGAAGAAACAGGTGTGCTGATAAATGAGGTCAAAACTCTAGCTCTTCATGTTGGCCCGTCATGTTTTCTAATAGAATTATTAGAGGCACTGTTAGCAGGCAAACTGACCAATTCTGTCTTGACCTTTTCTCTCTGTTTACGCTATACCAATGACCCAACAGAATACAAGGAGGAGAGAGAAACAGGATCCTTAAAGTCATTTAGGAATTAAGAGGAAGTAATGATCAACCATATAGGAAACAGAATTCCCATGGCTCATTCTTTCCTACTTGGTCTTTTTCTAATTGACAGTGTCGAGGCTCTTTTATTGCGTCTAATTACCATACATGTAGATAGCAGTCACAAAGAACAGCTCTCACCTTCCAGGATCTTCTCGGCATTTACCCGGTAACTGTCTGCAGCCTCTGCCATGAGTCGGGCTGTTGACAAATGGTTCATTGTAATCTCACAGCTTTCATCGTATTTTTCCCACATGTCAGTTCCTTCAAAAGTGACAGCCTGTCGTTCCATTAACGTCACAAAAGGCATCAGCAGTGGGACTGAAATATTGTTTGGGAGAACACATGTGGACTCTGAAAAGCAAGGGGTAAAGTGTTTCCTATCATTTTTTTTCAAAGTTAAGCACAGAGAATTCTGGTTTAATATGATGATGTGGGAGACTCCTAGGCCCACCTCCTCCCATGGACGCATCAGATCTGCAGCTAAATATAGAGCAGCTTTCTCTGAAAAAACCTAAAAGCTGTTTGCGCAACTCTTACAAATCAGGCCAATGAGAGGTCCACATAGAAGACTGGGGCACAATCTTTCATAAACCCTAAGCCTCATGCAGCGACCTACTGTCTGCAGGGAGCTCAAAACCTGGAGCTTCTACCTGAGGTGCAATGGGTTTGTATCCCACATTGGGTACCTCAACTTCTAAGACCCCCAAATGGAAGCCCCCAAACATCTAGCATTAAAAACCAATGGGCTTGCCTATCCAGGCAGTGGTGCAGTGGATAGAGCGTCAGACTGGGATGCAGAGGACCCAGGTTCAAGACCCCGAGGTCGCCAGCTTGAGCACGGGCTCATCTGGTTTGAGCAAAGCTCACCAGCTTGGACCCAAGGTCGCTGGCTCGAGCAACAGGTTACTCGGTCTGCTGAAGGCCCACAGTCAAGGCACATATGAGAAAGCAATCAATGAACAACTAAGGTGCCACAATGAAAAACTGATGATTGATGCTTCTCATCTCTTTCCATTCCTGTCTGTCTGTCTGTCCCTATCTATGCCTCCCTATCTATCCCTCTCTGCTCTCTCCCTCTAAAACAACAACAACAAAACAAAACAAAACAATGGGCTCAAGTCCTTGAGACTGACAAGGCTATCATGATCTGAGAAAGGGCTCTTACGGGGATCATGTGCTCATAGACATAATATTGCTAAAATGTCTATTACCCAAAGCAAAGTACAGATTCAATACAATCCTTACAAAATGCCTCTTTTCACAGCAGTAGAACAAACCTAAAATGTGTATGGAACCACAGAATACACCAAATAGCAGAAGCGATTTTTCTTTTTTTAAATTAGAAAGTTTGTTTAGAAAGTCACAGAAGTAGAAGAAGTGAGCTGTAGAAGAAATGGGCTCAGGAAACAAGTTACAGCAAAAGAAGGGACCTTGGAGCATGGAGGGGGTGGAGGAGCGAAGGTGAATGCCCCAGGGGAGAGATGGGGGAGCGGAAAAGTGCAGGCATTCTCCATGGAGCTGCCCAGAGCAATCAAGAAAGAAGAAGAAAGGTGGAAGGATCATGCTACCAGATTTCACACTGCATTCCAAAGCTCTAGTAAGGAAAACAATATGGTAGTGGCATAAAAACAAACATATAGAGCAGTGGTTCTCAAACTTTTTGAAGTTGGGACGCATTTAAAATCCTACAAATAATTGTAGGCTCACTATATACAAATTTCTGAAAAATATGTTATAATAATTAAGTCAAATATTAAAGAAAAAAAGCCCTGGCCGGTTGGCTCAGCGGTAGAGCGTCGGCCTGGCATGCAGGAGTCCTGAGTTCGATTCCCAGCCAGGGTACACAGGAGAAGCGCCCATCTGCTTCTCCACCCCTCCCCCTCTCCTTCCTCTCTGTCTCTCTCTTTCCCTCCTGCAGCCAAGGCTCCGTTGGAGCAAAGTTGGCCCAGGCGCTGAGGATGGCTCCATGGCCTCTGCCTCAGGTGCTAGGATGGCTCTAGTTGCAACAGAGCATCACCCCCTGGTGGGTGTGCCAGGTGGGTCATCTGTCTGCCTCCCCATTTCCAACTTCAGAAAAATAAAAAAAAAAAATAAAAAAGTCCAAGTGTGCTTTTATGGTAATTAAGTGAAATAAATACAACAAAATTAAATTTATTCTGACATTAAAAAACATTTTTATGTTACATTTTTGAGTTATGCTTTTTAGAATTTGTAAAAAATAGGGGTTAAAAAATAAAGAAACAACAAAAAGGTTATCTTTTTATATAGAGAGATACATTCTTAGTAAGATTTAGTAAATTTGGCAGGTCCCAGCACAAATGTGTTAAGTTTTTTCATTCTTGTTTTTATGAGAAACATGAGCCTGCTGTGTCCTAGAGATTTCTTCAATGTTTGGGCATGTATTTGAAAGGCAAATTCTCATTTCCTCAACAATACATTGAAGAATTCCTCTCTTTTTACTCTTGTGTTGAGTGCAGAAAACCCCAACCATACATATCATCTTAACTTTACACCAAACAAAGGATAGAAGAAACTTGCCTCCAGTCTTTCCAGGGAACATGGGGGGTAGTGTAAACAATCCAGCACCACAGCTTAACAGCCTTTTGCAACCTAATCAGGCAAGTAAGGTGGGTGGTTGGGCAGACTGTCAGCTTACAGCCAATTACTCACACCTATCCCCCAAAATCTAAACTCCAAAAACTCTGTTGGTTTTTTGGTCCTTCACAGGCACATATTTCTCTGGAATACCACAGGGCGCACCTAGAAATCTTCTAGGGTGCACCAGTGCACCCTGGCGCACACTTTGAGAACCACTGATATAGAGAATGGCTATCCACTCAGAGATAGCCAATTAATTTACAGCAAAAGAGCCAATATTCATACAATAGGGAAAGGATAAGTCTTCAATAAGTGGTGTTGGGAAAACTTGACCACTGTATTATACCATACACAAGTCTTTAAAAATGGATTAAAGACTTAAATGTAAGACCTAAATCTAGAAGAAAACACAGGCAGTAAAAGTTCCTTGACAGTGGTCTAGCCCAGTGGTTCTCAATCTTTCTAATGCTGTGACCCCACAGTACAGTTCCTCATGTTGCAGTGACCCCAAACCAAAAAATAATTTTGGTGGCTACTTCATAACTGTAATTTTGCTACAGTTATGATTCGGAATGTAAATACCTGATATGCATTATGTATTTTCCGATGGCTTTAGGCGACCCTGCTGGGGTCGCAACCCACAGGTTGAGGACCGCTGGTCTAGCCTGACCAGGAGGTGGCACAGTGGATAGAGGGTCGGACTGGGACGCGGAGGACCCAGGTTCAAAACCCCGAGGTTGCCAGTTTGAGCGCGGGCTCATCTGGCTTGAGCAAGGCTTGCCGGCTTGAGCCCAAGTTTGCTGGCTCCAGCAAGGGGTCACTGGGTCTGCTGTAGTCCCCTGGTCAAGGCACATATGGAAAGCAATCAATGAACAACTAAGGTGCTGCAATGAAGAATTGATGCTTCTCATCTCTCTCCCTTCCTGTCTGTCTGGCCCTATCTGTCCCACTCTCTGACTCTATCTCTGTCACCACACACACACACAAAAATCCTTGACATTGGTCTTGGTGATGATCTTTTTGGACCTGATACCAAAAGCAAAGGCAACAAAAGCAAAAATTAACAAGTGGGACTACATCAGATTAAAAATGTCTGCACAGCAAAGGAGACCATCAACAAAATGAAAAGTCAATCTACAGAATGAGGAAATATTTGCAAATCATATCTGATAAAGGATTAATATCCAAAATACAGGCGTAGACAAAGTAGGTTTACTGTTGTTCATATGAAAAATAATACAATAACAAATAATAATACAAGAATAAACTCTGTGTTTCACATATTCACAACTGTAAGCCTACTTTTACCCACCCACCCCTGTGTATAAAGAACACACAGAACTCAATAGGGGGAAATAAACCAATCTGATTAAAAAGTGAGCAGAGGACCCGAACAGACATTTTTCCAAGAAAAAGACTGATCAACTCATACATGAATAGATGCTCAAAATCATTAATCATCAGGGAAAGTCCAGTTAAAACCACAAGAGATACCACTTCATACTTGTTGGAATGGCTATTATAAAAAAAGAAATGTGTTGGTAAGGAAGTGGAGAAAAGGGAACCTTTTGTACTGTTGGTAGGAATGCAAATTGGTGCAGCCACTGTGGAAAACTAGTATGTGAGAGTTTCCTCAAAAAATCAAAGATAGAACAGCCATATTATCCAGAAATTCTACTTCTGGGTATTTATCCAAAGAAACAAAAATATGAGCTCCAAAAGATCTGTATGCACAGTTTGTTGCAGCACTGTTTGCAATAGCCAACATGGAAACAACCTAAGTGTCTATCACTAGATGAACGGGTGAAGAATGTGAGGCATATACACACAATGGAATATTATTAACCATAAGAAAGAATGATATCTGGCTGCTTGTGACATGTATGGACTTTGAGGGCATTATACTAAGTGAAGTAGGTCAGACAGTCACATATGCTCTCACTTATATTTGGAATCCAGAAAAACAAACTCCCAAAGCCCTGAGCTCATGGATACAGAGAACAGTTTGGTAGTTGCCTGAGGTGGAGGGTGGATGCAGTGGGTGAAGGGGGTCAAAGGCACACATTTCCAGTTATAAAATGAGTAAGTCATGGAATGCAATATACAGCGAGGTGACTATAAGTATTACGGGATGGCATATTTAAAAGCTAGGAGGGTAGATCTTGAAAGTTCTCATCACAAAAAGTTCTTTTTGGTAACTGTATGGTGATGGATGCTAACTATTTGCCATGGTGATCATTTTGCATTATACAAATGTCAGATCATTACACCTGAAATAATATGTTATATCGATTATACCTTATTTATAAAAAAAAAATTAAAGACAGAATAACATGACTGGTAGCCTGTGTCTTTTTTTTTTTTTTTTTGCATTTTTACGAAGCTGGAAACAGGGAGTCAGTCAGACAGACTCCCTCATGCGCCTGACCGGGATCCACCCGGCACGCCCACCAGGGGGCGATGCTCTGCCCATCTGGGGCGTTGCTCCATTGTGACCAGAGCCATTCTAGCACCCGAGGCAGAGGCCATGGAGCCATCCTCAGCGCCCAGGCCAACTTTGCTCCAATGGAGCCTCAGCTGTGGGAGGGGAAGAGACAGAGAGGAAGGAGAGGGGGAAGGGTGGAGAAGCAGATGGGCGCTTCTCCTGTGCACCCTGGCCAGGAATCGAACCCGGGACTCCTGCACGCCAGGCCAACGCTGTACCACTGAGCCAACTGGCCAGGGCCAGCCTGTGTCTTTTATAGCAATTGCAGACCTCCTACATGCCATGCTGTCATCTGATAAAAACCCTGACTGATGCAGCAACCGTCCTACAGATAAGTTCAAGTCTCCCACTGTGCGCTACCAAGGGCTTCAATCAGACCAGAACAGATACAACCTACTGGCCTTAGAGACAGTAATGGGCTGGCCACCAGGCCTGCCTCGCCAACCCTGCGCTCACCTTTGCCCTCGTGCAGGGTTTTGCTGAATGGCTTCAGCTGTTTCTCATAGAGGATGGCAGTTTGGGTATACTGGTGCCGCAGGGCGGTCCACGTTTTTTCTAACCTTGTAATCTGGAAGAAAGAAAGGGATCATCATTTGGGAAAAGGACCTTTTTAAAAATAACCTTTTTGCTTAAGTTTTGGAATAGATAATAGATGCACATGGTAAAAAAATGTCAAAGCAGTTGAAAGGAATATACAGGGAAAAGTTTACCCCCCTTAGTCTGCATTGCTAATTTAATGGTCCACCCAGGAATAACACCTCTCAAGTGGGTGTGTGTGCGTGTGTGTGTATTCACCCCACTTGAAAAATAAATGTATGTCATGCTACATGTTTTGTTTTTTCCTTGCTTGGAAATCATTTCATATAAGTACATATAGAACAGCCTTATTCTGTTAAACTTCTGCATAATGTCCCATTTGGTGGATAAACCACAGTTTAATCAGTGTCTTATAGATAAGGGTTTTCAACATGTTTTTCTATTACAAAATTACCTTATGCAGATTTTGCAAATGTGTAAAAATATTTGGAGGATAAATTTGCAGAAGTGAAACTACTGGGTCAAAGAGTACGTGTAT
Organism: Saccopteryx bilineata; assembly: GCF_036850765.1. Classification (NCBI taxonomy): domain Eukaryota; kingdom Metazoa; phylum Chordata; class Mammalia; order Chiroptera; family Emballonuridae; genus Saccopteryx; species Saccopteryx bilineata. The sequence goes on from NC_089492.1 coordinate 208,357,255, forward strand.
TTTAAGTTTGGAAAGGAGTCGCCAGCTGTCTTCCATAGAGGTTATACAGATGAGCAGAGGTAGGAATGTGAGGTACAGCATTTTGATGGTACTCATAAGAAGTAAATCTGGGACACACGGAAGATTGCCCTGGCCATATGATGCCACTCCTCATTCCTTTACATTTCTTTTGGCATAATGTGGTCAACACCAACACACTGACTGCCCTACAGTAAATGGTCCCCCACCAGCAAGCCTAAGTGTCTGGAGTTTTCTACATGAAACGAGGAAGGGAACTGATATTTAGGGAATGAGAGCCAACTCGGGTATTTGAGGAATTTCATTTAATCCTCAGTATACCCTACAAAGCAGGTAGTTCGCCTCATTTTACAGATCAGAAAACAGAAGAGATTAGGTAACTTGCTCAAGGTTTCAGAGCGGGGCAATGGCAGGGCTGCGACCCATTTCATTGGCCTCTAGAGCTCCTGTGTGTTCCAAGTACAAGGGGAGAAGGGCTTGGCACCAGCGGACTTGCTGGGAAGTAAAGGATGTGGGCTGGTCTTCCCCTGGCCACCCACCATGGCGCCCTCTCTCCTCACATTCCCCTTCTCTTCCTTGGCCCTCAAAGACGCCCTTGTCTCTCAGCGAAGCCCATATCCCAGATGCTCTTGACACTGAAGCTGAGAAGAGAAAGTGGCCCATGTGGCTGTAGTATAGGGCAGGTTTGGATGGTGACACACAGAAACAACACGATTCCTGGGTTCTCCCTGGCCTCCCACTTCCCTCCCTGCAGTGCCCTGACTCCCTGCTGGGCCTGACTAGCCAGAGGGCTGCACGTCTCCTTGCAGAGGTGCTCCAGAGGAAGCCTCAGAGGCCGCCGGAGGGGAGGCAGCTGCCTACAAACATGCTAGTGTGCTCTGGGGTAAGTCCCTCACCGCTGAGTTTGATGTCATGAACAGCCACAAATGCCACGTAATGCCACAAAACACACAGAACATTCCCTTTGCCACCCTCTGAGGGAGCACTGGGCCAGGGGGCTACACACACAGCTCAGCCCTCCAAATCATATGTAGGTTTGCCTAAGAGGAAATAAATCTGGTGCAAATTAAAAACATCTGAATGAAAACTGAGCACTCCTGATATTACAGAAGTCAGTATATCATGAAATATGGCTGAATTTGCTTATTTCCAATACCACTGTACCAAATTCCAGTGCATCTAAAGATGTCAACTCTTGGAATATTATATTATAATTGGAATTGACACCCCCCCCCCAATTTTTCTGGTGAATGAACTAAAAATTGTTCACCATCTTGGGTTTCTTTGTTTTTGTTTTTTTGACAAGAGACACAGAGAGAGAGGGGGGACAGATAGGGCCAGACAGACAGGAAGGGAGAGAGATGAGAAGCATCAATTCTTCATTGCAGCTCCTTAGTTCATTGATTGTGTTCTCATATGTGCCTTCACGGGAGGGGGACTACAGCAGAGTGAGTGACCCCTTGCTCAAGCCAACAACCTTGGGCTCAAGCCAGTGATGTTGGGCTTCAAGCCAGCAACCTTTGGTCTCAAGCTAGCAACCATATGGTTATGTCTATGATCCCACACTCAAGCCAGCAACCCCCCGCTCAAGCAGGCGAGCCCATGCTCAAGCCTGCAACTTCAAGGTCTCAAACCTGGGTCCTCTATGTCCCAGTCCAACGCTCTATCCACTGTGCCACAGCCTGGTCAGGCCAGCATCTTGTTTTTAAGGTGAGGTTGCTTTAATATATACAAGGAAACTGTTCCCAACATGCTCTACAGGACATGCGACTGTAGCTGTCTTCCCCAGTGGCCACGCTGGATTTTCAGTGAGTACCTCATACGATTTCCAAGACAGTCTGTGGCTATGAAAGAGCCAGGCTAGATGGCAGGTAGTTTTCTGTTACTATTTGCAGATTGGGCTTGTAGGACTGTGATGAAAGCCCATAGAAATGGGAAAGCCGGATCTGAGCAATCAAAACCGCCGGACCATTTTCCTCTATTAGGTCCATTTGATTTCAAATACAGATTTTCAGTTTTGACACTCATCCTACACAAAGCCTATCAAAGCAGATAAATTCAAAGTGTCCAATTTCAGAAATTCTAATTAAGGGGTTATATGGCAGGGGGTCCAGAAATTTGCGTTTATGAATAAGAAAGGGTGTTTTAGGTAATCTGAGGAACATTCTTTGAGATAGACCACATTAGGGATTTTCAGAGATAAGTTCCCCAAAGGGGAACTTTCCCAGTCATCACCCTAAACTGCCTGCACACCTGGTGACTCAGACGGAAGCAGTGTGTTTCTTATACGACCCACTTGCGTCAGACATGTCATCGTAATAGCTTCCTCAGGAACACTAACACTGTTCTTCAGGATGACTATTCTGATTGTACATCAAAGAAAGTGTGGGCAGTCGGCAATTACCCATGGTTTTAGAAAACAGCCAAAATACTTAGGACACTACTCTTGGTTGCCCCCAATTAAAGCAACTTTCACTAAGATTTAATTTACCTTTGACATTGACTAAAATCATCTGGATTGTTAAGCACAGGCTTGTAGACCACTTTGCAGAATGGTGAAGTACACCCAGGCCCGCAGGGTTGCACAAAGCATGCGGAAATTTACCTGCGGCATTTCCAGGGCTTTCATGATGGCTGAGAAAGAATAGAGGTCCCCCATGGAGTCTTTCAGTTCCACCGCCACCTGGATGATCCTATTGAGGGTGGCTGCTCGGTCCTCCAAAGTGCCAGTGCAGCCCAGGAGGTCCACTGCAATGCCAATGGCCATCGTGCTGTGTCTGAGAGGGAGGAGATCAGTGGTCAGGCCCAGGGGCAACAGGACTAGGGGGAAATTAAACCAAACCAGTTTGGAAAAGAACTGGTTTTGCACCGTTTGCTGTTCTTGCCCTGAGACGTGCGGACAGCTCAGACAGTTTGCTTGCCAATTTCAGCAGGGACCACCCCCACCAGGCTGACTACAGCAGGACCCAGGCAGGGCCTCAGAGAGGGTCAAAAATGACAAATGCCCCAGGACAGGCACGTCTAGACCTAGAGGCATGAAGGGGCCTGCCTGAGGCCAAGTACATGTGTCTCCTCCTACCTTAGGCCATGAGAGGTCCAAGGAGACCCCAGGTACCCCCAACACACTGGGGGGCCCCTTCCTCAAGGAAGCCCTGGGCCACTTCCACTGAGGCCCCGTACTGGGGAGTGGGAGGGACAGAAACATGAGATGTATGCTGGATCTAGGAAGACAACAGGGGTGTCAGAACAAAGAAAGGAAGGAGGAGCTGAGAATGGAGTGTCTGTGGCTCTGGTCAAGAGGCCTGAGAGTGAATGGGGATGCAGACAAAGACTGAGCAGTGGACTAGCTGGATGTCCCTGTAAGGTCAGACTCTAATAAAATAGTGTCTTGTTTGTATCTGCCAATAATCCTCCCTTTTCTCATCCTGAGCTATAAGGGCCAACCTCACAGACCACGGGACTAATATGAATGGGGCCATAGAGCAGTCGCCATCACTGGTGGCAGCCAGCATAGACTGGAATCCCTTTCCATCTGTCTGGAAATCAGGACCGCGGAGTTGACTGCATTGGGTTAGAACAGCCTCCGTTGCATTTCCTCCAGCCTGAGACACACATGCTGGCATTGAAGCCCCAATTCACAGTATGTCACTAAATACGTTTGAAACTCTGGGGTCACCTTGCCCTGCAAGCTCACAGCTAACAACGTTACTCCATGGCCATGATTCTCTCTGTGCCTGTGTGTGCACGGGTCTCTCTCTCGTCCTCCTGGAGCACCAGGTGGCATGATTCATCTAGTGCCTAGGGTTACTAGTTTCTTTTTCTTTTTAAAGATTTTTTAAAAAATGTATTGATTTTACAGAGAGAAAAGGGGTGAGTAGTGAGAAGTATCAACTCATAGTTGCTTCACTTTAGTTGTTCATTGCTTGCTTGAGGTATGTACCCTGACCGGGCAAGCCAGGGTTTTGAACCAGCGACCTCAGTATTCGAGGTTGCTGCTCTATCCACTGCATCACCTCAGGCTAGGCAACTAGTTTTTCTTGTCAATGAAAGTCCAGCCTAAGAAAAAGTCCTAGAAGAGTTTATTTGAGCCAAACTGATGGCAATTTCCAGAAAGCAAAATCTCAATGGTTTGAGAAAATGCTCCAGAGAATGGCAGTTTTGCAACTTATTCTATACATTACAATCAAAGGAAGAGATGGAAGGGGGTGACATGAAACCCACTGGTGACAGAGCAGGGGGGCAGGAGTAAACAGAGTGGGGCAATCTCCACAATTACATAAAATGCAAAACAGACTCTTAGTTCTTTTACATTGGTGGGTCCTGGACAGTTAACATTCACAGCCCAGAGACACGGTATGTGGCACCAAGATAGCAACACAGTCTCGTCTCGTGCTCTGGTGCTGGCAGTTGTGCCTTGAGGGGTCTAGAAAAGAAAATTACCCTGACATTTCAAAGGTATGTTATCTGAGTTGCACAAAGACAATAGACAATTTCAAAGGTAAAGACTGACCTTTGTCAAGGAACCTACAGGTTCTTAATTCTTAATTATAAGAATTTTTATAGTCAGAGCACCTTGTGTGGTTACTTTTGCCCTCTGGGTTTGTAAGGCCCACTGTGCAGGCCTCCCCTGAGCTTGTCAGGTTCAGTATGTAGCCCATTTTTCATCCACACTCTATTGTTTTTTGTTTGTTTTTGTTTTTTACAGAGACAGAGAGAGAGTCAGAGAGAGGGATAGACAGGGACGGAGAGAGATGAGAAGCATCAATCATCAGTTTTTCATTGCGAGACCTGTCTACGGCCATACCACCTTGAACGCGCCCGATCTCGCCTGATCTCGGAATCATTGTGAGACCTTAGTTGTTCATTGATTGCTTTCTCATATGTGCCATGACCGTGGGCCTTCAGCAGACTGAGTAACCCCTTGCTCGAGCCAGCGACCTTGTGTCCAAGCTGGTGAGCTTTGCTCAAACCAGATGAGCCCATGCTCAAGCTGGCAACCTCGGGGTCTCGAACTTGGGTCCTCTGCATCCCAGTCCAACACTCTATCCACTGCACCACCCCCTGGTCAGGCTATTGTTAAATAAGTAAAGAGCTCTGCTGTCTCTGAGTGTGTTTTACATACGCATATGCATGCAGGCTGCTTACTCGCAGTGTGACCTTAGGCTGTTACTTGACTGACCCAGGTAACAGCCTGACTGATCCGTGCCTCAATTTCTACATCTGTAAAATGAGAATAAGAGTAGTTGAGAGAAATACTGTATGTGGGTATAAAAATAATTAAAGTGCCTGGCCCTAGCAAATAGTACTTGTTACTACAATTATGTCTGTGGGTACATCGTTCCCTCTGTATCATAGTCCACTTCACCCATTTGTCTCTTTTCCTTTATCTCCTTCCTGATATCTTGTCTTTCATGGTGAATGGATCCCAACACAGACTTAAAAGTCATTTTTATCATCTGCTGTTTATTGAAGAAAGAGTTTTGTTATCCACTTGCAAAGTGTTTGAATTGAGCCAAACAGTTTAGATATCTCTTCCAACTAATAAAAAACTAACTTTCCATGTTGCATTCCATCTACTTTTTATTCGGTGCTAACATGGCTATTAACCCATGTTTAATAGCCCTTAATAAAAGACATATTTTCTACTTCTTTAAGACCTGGCATTATACCAGTGGTTAACTGGGTAACTCTATCCATGCATTCAACCAGCATTTGCCTAACACCTCCTGCTTGCACCACGACGGAAAGACCAGGCAGCCTGGCACGTCTGTTACAGAAGCTCAGTGGTCAGCAGCAGGAGGCACTAACGGATAGATTCAGTCGGCCTGCAATGGGTGAGGTGGTAAATTAAAAAATAAAGGGTGATTCTGTATTTGATTCTGAAACACAAGATGATGATTTCATGGCCTTTCAGGAACATTATACTTGACCTTTATTTAAACATATTGTAATGAAGAAAACTGCTCCCTAGACTCAAGCAGGAAGACCCACGGGTCAGCCCTGGACAGGAAGCAAGCCAAGCGGTGGGAACCCAGGCAACAGGCAATCAGGAGAAAGAGGAAATGGAGGTAGACAGGAGTGGAAGTCCGAAAACAGCCTCGAGAGAAGCCCCACGCCTGCCAACCTCAGCCTGGGTCCCATGTCCAACGCCTCTAATGAAACTGGTAAAATAAGGCCTGGAATGAGGGGATTTTCAAACTGAAAGGTACCCCATGAGAATTGGGAAGTTGGTGGCACAGCTCATCTCTGTTGAAACAGTGACCACTGAACTCGGACAACAACGGAGAAGTTAGTGGACCTGAGAAGCCAGGTCCCTGGCCTTGGGGAGGGATGAGGATGCCTGGAGAGAGAGGCTAGAATCTAGAAAAGTCTGATCAGGAAAAGTGGAAAAATTCAGAAGTCAGACCTACAATTGCCCAAAGGCATTCAGCAACAAGAATGCCTGCACAAAGTCAGCCCAGACCCATTCCTGGTGTCCTGCCTCCCAGAGGTCTTCCATTCGGCACTCTGGTGTCTTCTATGGAACGCACTGGTGGCTGAAAGTCAATGCGACAGCGGCATTGGAGCCTTTATTCTGTTTCATAGCCAGGGGACCTTGAAAGCAGGGAGAGGTGATGTTTACTTTCTAGGGGCTAACAGCCTTGGACTACACTGGCCACTGGCCACATGCGGCTATTTACACTTAAATAGTAAATAGTGAAATAAAACATTTCCTCCTGCAATAGCCATGTGTGGCTAGTGGCTACCATAAGGAGATAAGAACAGTTCAGCCATCACAGAAAGTCATCCTGATGGTGCTGTGACATAGAACATCACGGAAGGCCAGGAGCAGGGGATGGCAGCACTCGGGACCCCTGGACTCAGAGCATCACTGCCCTCTCCTAATGGGAAGCCGGGAACATGGTTGTCCAGCGAAACCATGTATGTGTCATTGCAATGGGAAATTGGTTGGAAAAACAGAAAACTTACTTAACAAGCTAGTCCTGCTCAAATCAACTCTTTTCTTGTGTGCCAGAAAGGCCACTTCTATGGTACTAAGATAACCAAGTCTATTGCTTCTTTTCTTAAACATGTGTCTTGCTATTTCTGTCTTTCTAACTTCTAAACATCCAACGTCCCCGTGTGATGTGGTGTGGTGTGTGTGGTGTGTGGTGTGTGTGTGTGTGTGTGTGTGTGTGTGTGTGTGTGTGTGTGTGTTTAAATGGACAGCCAGGGCCCTGGCTTTTCATGAGGACAGTGATACTTCAGAGGCTGGTGGGAGAGGGACCGAGTGCCATCATCTTCTGACCTCTGACCCTCCATTTACTCACCCCTCAAAGAAAATGTTCAGACTCTGTTCTTCCCAACCTTTCCCATGAGCTCCCACTTAATTCCTAAAGCCACCTGGAACAGGGACAGGAACATGTTCTCTGTTCCCTGACTTCCTCTGTGCTGTCTCTGTCTATCTCCAGGAATTCTCCGGCCAGGGCTTCTGGGGAAGGCTGGCCCAGGCCACACACTCAGGAGGGAAGTGTCTGGGGCGTCGGTGCTGTGGCTCCCTGCTCTGAAATCTGCTGCTCCGAGGGCCAGAGCGCAGTCAACGGGCCAGGAATGCAGAGCACACGGCTCACCTTTCCATTATGTCCAGACGCAGCTGGTGACCGTGAGGCAAGGTTATGAGTTCCAGCCCCGAGCTCACGCCCATGTTCCTCCTCATCTCTTCTGAGACTTCAAGAATCCTAGCGACCTGTCAGGAACACAAGTTGAAAGACCCTGGATCAGGAGGTGGCCCTGCTGGAACATGCCTTTAGCCTGTGCGAGGAAAAGGGTGTGACGGCCAGAATGGTGTGGACGCACTCGACTTGTTTTAATTCTTTCTGTGCAACAGCTTCTGAAAACACAGTTTTTCTATGTGATACAAATACTGGAATATAAAACCTGGGAGCAAGCATAGTCATTGGCCTGCAGAATCTGCAAATTTGGTGTTCCTCAAGCTTTTGTCCAACATAGGCTGGATCCTGCTGTGACAGTCTGCTGGGGTCAGACAGCAGGGCTGCCCACGGACCCCCTGCGGTGGGAACGCGAAATTGAGTCCCAGTGCCCCTCCGCTGCTGCTGTGTGCTCTTCCGTTCCTGTTCTCACTTAGCAGCGGGGTTGGCTGCTGTTACCCCTAATTATGCCTTTCTGGGGCTCAGTAAATACACCATATGTCTGGAAACCATTAGAAACGTGTATAGAGATTTGAACCCATGGTCTCAACACACTCACTTCTCTTCCTGAGGGGTTTTCCTTAAAGAAGACCTTCATCTGTTTGTCCCAGCCAGCTCTCCCCATCACAGTTCTGTGTGCAATCACAGTTTATCAGAACCAGGGATTAGCCGGCCATTGATAGTAAATGTTACAATAGAGTCAGTGAATCTCTAAAATGGGAATAATGATGTCTCAGCACCCTGATGCACTAACAGTACAACCTGTGGATACAATGGGTCTCACCAAGCCTGGACACACAGCAGGCCTGGGACAGTTCCTCTCCTCGATCTGTGTTGTCTTCAAGTACAATTATGTGGGCTGTATGAATAGTCCAGATGCCCTCATCACCTGCTGCAAAAAAACATCTGGAAGTTTAGCTGATATCATTAACCCTGACCCTTAACTTCTGTGATAGAGCAAGGATCTGCCCTCAGCCGTGGGGGACTGAGTCTTTGGGAATTAGCTATCCTGGGCAGACCCCAGGACAGGATGCAGAAATCAGACCATGCGCTCTGAGTCTGTTTCACCTTCTCTAACACAACTGCTAAGGTCACCTTTCTCAAGGACTTCTCAAAGGATCAAATGAATTTAAAATCCGAAAGAACTATCTGAAAACATAGGTTATGAATCACCGGCCATGTAGAAGCAGTAAGAATCCTGGGTCAGTCTTTGGAAAGAGATTTACACCTTGACCATGGCAAAGCAGCCCAGTTGCATACCCCAGCCACCTGTGGTCACACACACTTGGCTTGCTTGTTTAGACAGTGGCCCTGTCAGAGGCTCCAAAAGCCAGCACATCTGTGGGGTGTCCTCCAATCCACACACATGCCGTGTAGCAAGAGTCAAAGGCTTGTCAGGGATTCAGTTCTGTTCTGGAAGCACTAGCATCTAGTGTTCCCGCCCTGACAGAGAAGCCTCTGGTCTGTTGTCCTTCAGTGTAACATTTAATCCCCTGGTCACTTTCCTGGAATTCTATCAGAAAATGCCAATACCTGCTTGTTTTAAGGCTGAGCTATGGGATAAGGAGATCCTGTGTTCATACGGCAGGGCCTGGATTAGGTCTCCAGGGAAACAGCCAGGGCCATGGAACCCACAGATACAGAGGAGGAACAAGCATTTTTAGAGCATTTACTAAGAACTGGGCCTGGCAGGGCGACATCAGTGCCCCACGAGGAGGCATTACGGCCGCCCTCTCTCCTCAGCTCTCAGCTGGACCAGCTCCGCAGGCTCCTCGAGCTCTGCCTGCTCCTCATCCCACTGCTTCTGGAGCTGCTGGGGGGGGGGGGGCATGGCCCAGCCCTCTTTCCAGCTGCTAAGGGACCTTCTAAACGGCATGGCATCACCTGGCTTAGTTCGCCATCACTATGGCCCTCAGCAGAAGGCTGATCGGCACTGTGTCCTCCCAGGCCCCGCTCCCTCAGTGAATGGCAAGTGCTTTGAACACAGCAAGTTGGCACAAGCCCAGAAGTAGAGACTTAAAAACATGGAGGACCTACCAGGACCTTGTCCGCCCCATCTTCACTGCCCAGAGCAAATCTTGCATAGGCCAACCCCTCCCCTATGGTTTCTGACCTCCGAGTTTCTGCATGTGTGCACTGTCTGCCACCTGGAAGATGCTCTTTGCTTTCTTCATCCGGCCAACTCCTATCAGCCTTCAAAACTCATCTCAGACAGCCCCAGCCTGATCCCCTAGCTGCTACATGTTCAAGACCCTGCCTCAGAGACCCACAGAGACCCCACAGCTCCTGCGCCTCCTCTACAGAGACTTTCCCACCTAGGTTGTGGTCTGAATTCCTATAGCACTGTCCTTCCCCACCTCCGCACTGTGACCTGGCTGAGCCCACATTGGTACTTAAGGCTGAATATATAACACTCATCAACACTTCCTCAGCCTCATGCTGGCCAGGCACGGTATGGAGGGTGACTGGGATTATTCCTCCCCTTTTATTGTCAAGGAGAGAAAGACTGGGAGAGGCAAGGACAGGCCGGGTCAGATTCAGGCAGTTCAGTCCCAGAGGCCCAGCTCTTACCCGTAGGCCCTCACTTCCGGCCACCGCAAAGATATGGTGGGAACACGGCTCCAGGCGACTGAGGCCAGGGCAGTTGGTGCTCATTTGCAGGACTCAGGAGTAGTCTCAGTAGATGCTCACCCAGCCCTGGGAGTGGGGTGGAACATTGCTGGGCGGGGAGCCTGGAGGTGTTCAGGACCATCCACTGTTCTAATGGCCCCTCTGGGCGTCAGCCCTGGGCTCTGTGCACCAGGTGGGAACTAGCACCTGGGCCTCAGACACTGCTGCCAGTGCCTCCTGAGCTTCAGGGTGGCCCGCTGGGCTGCCGCTGCATTTGGAACAGGTAACAGCAGCCTTTGCTCTATTTCCCTCTCAGTCACTGGCTGTGCCTGCTTTGTGGGCAGTCCTGAAGTCAGCGGTTCTAGGAAGAGGGAAAGGAGATGGCGTGGACTCAGGAGGGAGGAAGGAAGACCAAACAGCCTTCCCCTTGGGAAGCGTCAGGTGGACACCTGCTCTGGTCTTTGTCTTGGGGACTGTGTCTTCCAGGGCTGCTTAAGGCAGACAGGGGAGGGGGTCTCGCCTGGAGAACAACATGCAGAGAGAAATAGAATCAGAAAGAGGGCAGGCTGCACGTCGCTTCTGTCGAGAACGGACTTGGGATCTGGTTTCAGCTGCCGAGGTGGTGAGAAGGTTCCAGTGCCTCTTGCAAAGTGTGTTCAGGCATCTCACCTCCAAGCCCTGCTTGAGGCCACAAGGAAGAAGGATGTATTTCCTCCTGGGATTTAGGCTGCTCTGTAAACCCAGACCCATGTTTCCACAAGGAGCGTCCTTTGTGGAGAATCCAGACAGTCCCATGCTGGGCTCCTGGCCATCAGCCTGGTTGTGCTCTCAGATCCAGGCCCAGTCTGAGTTACTTCCTAGACTGGAATCTGAAGTCCTCTTTCTGTCCAAACAGGTTTATCTCACTTTAAAGTGAGTAAAAATATAACCGAGCAAATTAGCTGACAATTTGAGCACGGCAAAGCACACTCCACAAACAACGTGAACGGCACTATTCTGCTGAAGCAGCCCCCTTCCTGGCCATCTTTTCAGGGCCCCAACACATACACGGACACATAGGCAGACACACAGGCAGACAGACACCGCACCCCATCTCCCAGGCCTAGCCATGATGTTAACCGAGTGATCCCTCAGTCCTGTTTTCAGGAAGATGTTTGTTACCCCAGAATAGCCAGCAACTGCCTGATGTTCCTCCAGGCTGCTTGGGAGGCCTCCTGCCTACCATTTGAGTCCTCAACCAACTGAGAACTCCCTGAGAGCAGAGTGCTCAGAAACTAGATTTCCTGCCACAATTAACAACCTAGGAAATTTTGGAAAACCTAGCTCCTAAATAAGCCCTAACCTTTGAAGCTAATTGACTTCACTGAGCTACAAATGAAAAGGGGCGTTAAAACCTCATGAAGGCCTTATCTGTTGCTCAGACACAGGGCTCTGTCTGCTGAGGAGCATACTGAGTCTACCCAGCCTGAGATACCTGCTTTCTAGAAATATCTCTCTGGAGAACAAGGCTGCCTTAGGGCCACCTCTGAACAAAAGACACCCATAACTAAAAGGAATGTTTCCAATCAAAAATGATGATGAGGCCTTAGCCAGTTGGCTCAGTGGTAGAGCATTGGCCCAGCATATAGAGAAGTCTGGGGTTTGATTCCGGTCAGGGCACACAGGAGATGCTCCATTTGCTTCTCCATCCTTCCCCCTCTCCTTCCTCTCTGTCTCTGTCTCTCTCTTCCCCTCCCACAACTATGGCTCAAACAGTTGGAGCAAGTTGGCCTCAGGCACCGAGGATGGCTTCCTGGCCTTGCCTCAGGTGCTAAAATAGCTTGGTTGTGGAGCATTGGAGCAGCAGCCCCAGACAGGCAGAGCATTGCCTGGTAGGGGGCTTCCCAGGTGGATCCCGGTCAGGGCATAAATGGAAGTCTGTCTCTCTGCCTCTCATTTAATAAAAAAAAAAAAAAGTGATGATGATATAAACATATTTATTTAGTCACATGGAGAGATAGTCATAATATGTTGTTTTAATGAAAGACCCCGGGTTTAAAACAATATGTGGAGATGGGGCCATCTTTGTGGCAAACAACCAGATCTGCACACAATTATTTACACATTTCTATTTGCAGAGTAAATGTTAGCAAAGGCGATCATCAGAAAAATGGATTTTTTTTTTTTGTTGTATTTTTCTGAAGCTGGAAACGGGGAGAGACAGTCAGACAGACTCCCGCATGCGCCCGACCGGGATCCACCAGGCACGCCCACCAGGGGGCGATGCTCTGCCCCTCCGGGGCGTCGCTCTGTTGTGACCAGAGCCATTCTAGCGCCTGGGGCAGAGGCCAAGGAGCCATCCCCAGCGCCCAGGCCATCTTTTGCTCCAATGGAGCCTTGGCTGCGGGAGGGGAAGAGAGAGACAGAGAGGAAGGAGGGGGGGGTGGAGAAGCACATGGGCACTTCTCCTATGTGTCCTGGCCGGGAATCGAACCCGGTTCCCCCGCACGCCAGGCCGATGCTCTACCACTGAGCCAACCGGCCAGGGCCAGAAAAATGGACTTTAACTATTTTATAATTTTAAAAAATTTTTTGACTTTATTTATTCATTTTTAGAGAGAGGGGAAAGAGAGGGAGAAAGGGGAGGAGCAGGAAGTATCAGCTCCCATATGTGCCTTGACCAGGCAAGCCAGGGGTTTCGAACTGGCAACCTCAGTGTCCAGGTGACCCTTTATCCAATGAGCCACCACAGGTTAGGCTTATAATTTTAAAAAAATTGAGTAAGTATTAAATACAAAAAAAAAAAAAAAATCAAGGTAACCTTAAAATGTTTATCCTAAAAACCATTTCACTAAAAATAAATATGTAATATGTATACGCACACATATAATAAATGTGTATATATACAGTACATACATAATAAAATAAAAATAACCAAGGCTCTGCTACTCAATACAATTCCACCTACAATCTACTTTCCTTTGGACTTGACCACTTCGGGCAGAGTTGAGGCTAGGGGAGAATTTAGAGTCAGCACCAACTGGGAGAAGGATTCTGCAGCAGCCAGACAGCAGCAGGGCCGCAGGGAAGGAGGTCCGGCCCTTTGAAGTAGCTTGTCGTCCCTCTATCCAAGATGAATTTTACAAGCTTCCTACCTGGGCAAAGGTTATCCTGGCTTGTTGGTCCCACCCCTTAAATAAACCCCCATGCTCGGGTTATCTTCAGACTTTTCCTATGAGCAAAGCATATACGGGGTAAGGCAGAGTGGGGTGCAGACAGATTCCCCCTTCCCAGCATGTGAAAGCCGGAACCATACCCCCGCCCGCCACGAGGCACCTACCTGGCAGTCCATGCTCAGCATGTGCTGGGCAATGACCTTAGGGTCGTTGCTGGTGAACAGTTCTTTCGCACGCTTCAGCAATGCTGTTTCTAGCGGCTTGTTCTCAGGAGGAAGGAGCTTTGACTCATAGTCGTTGGGCTTGAACGAGGAGGCAGTCTCTAGGAGGGGCATCACAAACTCGCCCTCGTCATCCTGCCCCTTGTCCACTGGCACTGCGGCCGGTGGCTGCCAAGGCCTTGCTTTGTCATCATCATCGAGAATCAAGTAGTTGGTGCCAGAGTTCCGGGGACCTGGTGCCCCCTTCTGATTGGTTGTCAGCAGCTCCACGTAACTGTCCTGGGCACAGAATGGTGGCCTTGCTCCCTTGTCGCAGCCTGTGGCAAAGGCTGGGTTCAGTTCACAGTAGTTGGCCTCTGAGTTGAGCCAGGTGGACGGAGATGAGGGAGCCTTGAGGAGGGGCGCCTTGCAGGGCTTGGGGGGTGGCTTGGGGCACAGCTGGCTGTCTGAGCCCCTCAGTGCCTCCCCTGCCCTGGCGTCCGAGGAGACCCTCCGAACCACTGCTGGGCTCAGGGTAGGCTCGCTGCCTGTCCTGAAAACGGGTGAGTTTGGGGGGCCTGTGTCCACACCTGAAGACTGAGGGGGCATCTTACAGCCTGTGGAGGATAAGAGAGGGTGAGGAAAAGCTATTGTGTGGAGAACACAAAACAAACAAGACTAGAGTGACAGCATCCCAGCCCTAAATTCATGCCCTGGGGCAGGAATTTTCACCTTCAAAAGATAACGCAGTCTGACCACCCCATGCCCAACCTAGAGAAGTCTAAGGCATTTTGAGGGCTAAGTTGGCCTGACCTCACAGTTCTGGAGAACTTAAATCCTAGCGACTGCTGATAGCTGGGCTGCAATGCCATTTTATGGTCATATAAGGTTAGGACAGTCAGAGAGCGGGAAAATATAATATACACTGAGTCTGGAAAGAAATTTAAGCTTGCCCTAGGAAACACAAGTCTTGAGCCACAGAGCAAAAGGGCTCGGGGTCACTCTGAAAGCCAGGGTGGACCACAGCCAGCCTGAAGGGAGAGCTACAGACCCACCGGGCAGGGAGAAAAAGGCATTGTGATAACCCACATAGAAATAATTTAAGGGGCATTAAGAAAATCACTTTGTGGTACCAAAGAAGGTTAGTTACAAAAACAATGAAAAACAATCCCATGGCTCCTCAAGTAACTGCTTGTTTCCCCCACAGCCCACGCCTTCTCCATCTTCTGGCTGTGGAAGGAGAATGGAAAGGAAGAGGGTCGCTGGACAGCTCTTCTCCAGGAACACTAGGAGCAACCCACCCACCCTCTGTCCTGGGAGTGGACTGCAGGGGCAGCTCGTCCGTCCTGAAGCCTGCCAGTCAGCGAATGGGCTTGGAATCAGAAAACCTGCATTCAAATGCTGGTGTAGCCGCTCGCCCGATAGACGCCTCTGGACAAGTTACTTAACCTCTGTGCCTCAGTTTCCTTAACTTCACAAAGAGAAGAACCACGACCACCTTGAAAACTTGTTATGAGATTTAAAAGCTAGCACACAAAGCATCCAGGGATTTGCATCTGGACCCAGTCCTACAAACCTCCTGCAGGCATGGAGCCTTCTGTTTTTCCCAAATTAGGTGACCAGATGGAGCAGGATAAAACAGCCTGAAGGAAACCAGGTAACGCTGTCCCCCTCCTCCCTCCAAATTCCCGGTGACCTACCGATGGGCAGGTAGCTTTCTGACTGGTGGGCTTTGAGGGACAAGGCTCTGCGGTCCTGCATGTGATCCAGACAGGCTGGCTGGCTGCCGCTCTTCTCTTTATTTCTGAAGCAAAAGACAAGTGGGGCAGAAAGCTATCATTAGATCATAAAACCTTCAGGCAACATCACAAAAGCTTGCTCAGAGTGAGCGCTAGGGCATACCCTCACAGCCCAGGAATGTCTGCTGGTGGAGCACATTCCTGATGGGGGCAATTGATACATGATCGTGCCGTGCGCTCCATCTCCACAACCAATCCAGGTCCTGGGATGACTCCTTTGAGCCTTTCCAACCAGAGCCTGGGAAAGGTTTTAGAATGTTCTCAGGAAAATCTGATGAACTGGAATGTGTACTTTTAACGGAGCCTAAAATTACTTACAGACCCAGGAGGAGTGACTTGTTTAAATTCATGGGATTCCATCATGAATTAATAGTGTCACAATCAGGTTCCATTTCAGTGCAAGTCTCAGGCCCCCCCCCCCATAACCCACAGGATCGCCTGAGGAGGCTGTCACACCCAATCTCCTGGATGCAAAGGAGACCCCAAGCCAGCCTCACTCCTGCTCAGCTGGGTAAAGTGAGGAGTGTGGTCACCCGTTGTCACCAAGTGGCAGCCGGGAGGCGCGGAGCACAGCCACTCAGGGAAAAGGGGAACAGAACTTGCAATACAATTAGCCAGTATTCTTGCGTTCTTTGCCAATTCAAAAAATTTCTGTAATTAGTACCCAGGAACAGAATCTCTCTTTTGCTAGAAGAGAAAGTACTGTCCCAGCTAAGTTGTAATGAACTTTAACCAGCCCTCCCACAAGCTTATGTTACAGAAATTGCAAAGTTTCTTCCTACCTTTGCAGGCACCAAATCAAAAAAACAAACCAGAACCCACCCCAAACTCTCAGCAACAGAGAAATTCCAGCAACCCCTCAGAGATAAGGCAGGGCAGAGGGCAAATTCCAAAAGGCAATGGCTTCTGAGAAGGGATACTTAAGCAGTGGTCACCGGGAGCAGTCAGAGTCCACTGGCCAGAGCACCAGCTGGAATGCAGCCTGGCTGGGAGCACACCTTCGCCCGGCCGCCTGCCAGCCAACCAGCGGGCCCTAAGTCAGCGAAGGTGAGGAGCCACGGGAAGTGGGGAGGTGGGCAGGGCCATTACTCACGTTGAGCCTACCCCACCCCCATGTTTAGACATTTCTGGGCCTGCTGCCTGTGTGTCCAGAGGTGACAGAGCTTAGGAAGCTCTGCTTTCAAAGGGCAATCAGAAGAGGTTTTCTGTGAGGCCTGTCCTGTCTCCTGCACTTAGTGACTTTCTCAGTCTTTGTTTCATGTGTTATCTTAAAAAAATAAAATTGTATTTTAAATCCAGCTCTCTGAAGGCAGACCAGGAGGCCTTCCTCCCAGTACCACACTCAGCGGGGGTTCCGTGTGCTGACAACACACTCTGGCTCCGTTTATGACATTAACTCCCTGTTCATCAGTTGAGCGGCCAACCCTAACTCCCAAAAGAAACAGAAAAGTGTACCTACCCCTTTAATGTTTTAAGGGATCTCAAGTCCAATCTTTTTTTTTTTTTTTTGTATTTTTCTGAAGCTGGAAACGGGGAGGCAGTCAGACAGACTCCCGCATGCGCCCGACTGGGATCCACCCGGCACGCCCACCAGGGGGCGATGCTCTGCCCATCTGGGGCGTCGCTCTGTTGCGACCAGAGCCATTCTAGTGCCTGGGGCAGAGGCCAAGGAGCCATCCCCAGCGCCCGGGCCATCTTTTGCTCCAGTGGAGCCTTGGCTGTGGGAGGGGAAGAGAGAGACAGAGAGGAAGGAGAGGGGGAGGGGTGGAGAAGCAGATGGGCGCTTCTCCTGTGTGCCCTGGCCGGGAATCGAACCCGGGACTTCCACACGCCAGGCCGATGCTCTACCACTGAGCCAACCGGCCAGGGCCTCAAGCCCAATCTTATTATTACATAAGGTGAATTTCTAAATAACTTAGATAAAAGTTTTTCCTCCCTACCTACAATTGCCCTCAGTCTCACATTCTACTGCCCTCCAGAAGTAATAATTATTAGGACTGGGAACACTTACCTGGCACATATTATGTGCCAGCACTGTTCTAAGCACTTTGCATAATGTGACTCATTTAACCCTCACAAGCTCCTATGTTCCAGATGAAGAATGTGAGGCCCGAGCAGGCAAGTGGCTTGCTCGGGGCTGACCAGTGAGTGCAAACCGGCACTCATGTCCAGGCAGGTGGGATCCATGGCCACATGCTGACTATTATCCAATCCACTGGGGATTCCTGGCAGCATAGCTGTCATTGGTATTCCTGTACTTTACTTCTGAATTTTTGCATTCTAGAGATTACTGTTTATGCCATCTCCTCCTGGTCCAGAAAGAAAGCCCATCAGTGAAATAGAACATGTTGGCTTAAGTGTGTGAGCCAAGATGCCAGGGAGCCTGAGAAGGGTGCTGTGTAAGTAAGGCGACGGGGTCGGTCTTCGCCTACCACGCCTGCCTCCTCCCTGCTTTCCTTTCTGGCACAGTTTGGATAATATGCATGGCACGGCCCAGGGCCCTCAGCTCCACGGGCACAGGCCCTATATAAACACCTGGCACTGAAAGTTGACTGCAGGCACCTCAGTTCCGGGCCCAGTTCTCTGCACTTTTTTCTCCCTCGGTCCCCAAGGTTCAGACTACAGCCCCAGGCTCCTGACATCTCCTGTCCTAGGAATCTCATCTCTTCTCAGAGTCAACCCCCTTTCCATGCAGACTAAGCCCGAATCTAAGCCCTCAGGCCAAATCCCCACCTGAACCCGGCATTCAGTGAGCACGTGGTCCTAGCTCAGATGGAGTGACTGGTTTTTCCTCCAAAGTCCACCTGCTTTGTTCCCCTCCTGTGGTAGCTGACTGCCCTTCTCCACCTTCCCCCACACAGAAGAGCCCTGGGAAACCTGCTCTCTGTACCCCCAACCCTCCTTCTGCTCCCCACACGGAGCCTGACCCTCCACGATTCACTGAGCTGGCCCTCCTGACCTGCTCTCTCCTTGCCCCTCCTGCACATCACTGTCCAGTTCCACTCTTAGGACATTCTGTTCACCAGGTCAAGTCTCCGAGCCTCCCTTGCACCCCTCAGCCTGGGACAAAGGCCCCCATGATCTGGCCAGGGTTACCTCTAAGCCTACCCCTGCCTGCCCCGCCTGTGGACCCTTTGCTTCAGCCCCACCATCTACTTACTCACTCCACACAGCACTTGCCCCTTTCTAGCTGATCCTCACGCTCATGCTGAGCCCCACCTGGACCACTTGTCTTTGCAGCATCGAGCCTCCAGACCGGCCAGACCCCACCCTCCTTCACAAAGTCTCCCTTAGCCAACCCACTTCCCCATAGGCCGCATCATTAACTGTTGGCACCAACTCAATGGGGAACTGATCATGTACTGCCTCCTGACAGCTATTCCAGTTGCACTTGGCATTTTATTAACATCTTTTGTTGTCCCTATTTTAGGGTGAGCTCCTCATCTACCTAACTCAGCCTAGATGTGTCCAGAGTGCCCCTCATGGTCCCAACAGCACCCGAGGAGGTCCTGACCCACCTGAGGAGGTTTCCCCTGGGCAAGCTGGGCTCGCGGGCCTGGACGCTGCCCGTGGTGAGGCTCAGCCTCTTGGCAACATCTGGCCTTCCCTCCAAGAGGCTGCCCTCCCGGGCCCAGGCAGGGGAGGCGCCATAGCGCTCCTCCAGACACCGCAGGGGCACTGTCCTGTTGATGGGCTGGAAGATGATGGCTCCACTCTGCTGGGAGATGGGCCGGCGGTTGCCCACATAGCAGCGCACCAGGCCGGGGATGGAGTCAAAGCTCTCCATCTCAAACTGGTACTGCACGCGGCTGTAGGCTTCGCTGAGCCGAACGACTGTCCGGTGGATCTTGAAGTGCTGAGCAAGGTTCTTCCACTGACAGGTCAGAACAAAGTTTCCGGGGCTGGACAGGGAGTCTCGAACTAGGAAGTCACCATCTCGCTGCACAAGATTTTCTGATACCTTGGGGACAAAATGGTGAGTGATGAGTAGGAAAGACAAGCTTATATATATTTTTTTCATTGTATTTTTCTGAAGTTGGGAACGGGGAGGCAGTCAGACAGACTCCCACGTGTGCCCGACAGGGATCCACCCGGCACACCCACCAGGGGGCGATGCTCTGCCCCTCTGGGGTGTCGCTCCTTGTAAACAGAGCCATTCTAGCACCTGAGGTGGAGGCCATGGAGCCATCCTCAGCGCCTGGGCAAACTTTGCGCCAATGGAGCCTTGGCTGCGGGAAGGGAAGAGAGAGACAGAGAGGAAGGAGAGGGGGAGGGATGGAGAAGCAGATGGGTGCTTCTCCTGTGTGCCCTGGCTGGGAATTGAACTGTGACATCCACATGCTGGGCCGACGCTCTACCACCGAGCCAAACAGCCAGGGCAAGCTTATACTCCTTTCAAAAGCTGCATTTCTCCCTACTTCTTTGGGCCAACAAAAGACAATGCCATTTTGTCTCCACTTCCTCAGTGGGCTCTTGACTTTATCAAATGTCTAATTCTTAGAAGACTCATTCATTCATTTAAGTACTACTTGCTGACCACCTACTATGTGCCCAGTACTGTTGTAGGCACTGAGTTTTTAGCAGTGAATGAAGGAGACCGGAGTCTTCACTGTCAGGGAGCTTCTATAGTATATATTTTAGGGAAGACAAGTAAGCCATGAGGATGGCATGTCAGATGTTGTCGAGCGAAAGAAAAAGTAAATCAGGAGGTAAGGCCTACTTGGGAGGGGACAAGGTGAGGAGTAATCAGGAGGGTGTCAGGAAATGTCATTTATGCAACCCTGAAGGAAATAAGAAATAAAAAAATTGTGTCTGGTGAGTCTGATCCCCCCTGCCAACAATTCTGAGCATATTGATTCCTTGTTGGAGGGCCTGGAACAAAGTTGGGCCAAAATTCCTCATCTCACAAAGTTAGTGGGAGGATTATACATTTGCATACATGATATACACAAAGTACTAGTACAGTAGAACACAGTCATTACTAAAAATGGTTAACTATAGAGATGCTGACGTTTATTTAAAAAAATGAGAATTTGCCTGACCTGTGGTGGCGCAGTGGATAAAGCGTCGACCTGGAAATGCTGAGGTCGCCAGTTCAAAACCCTGGGCTTGCCTGACCTGTGGTAGCACAGTGGATAAAGCATCAACCTGGAAATGCTGAGGTCGCTGGTTTGAAACCCTGGGCTTGCCTGGTCAAGGCACATATGAGAGTTGATGCTTCCAGCTCCTCTCTCTCTGTCTCTCTCTGTCCCTCTCTGTCTCCTCTCTAAAATGAATAAATAAAATAAAAAATTTAAAAAAAAAACAAAAAAACAACCCTGGGCTTGCCTGGTCAAGGCACATATGGGAGTTGATGCTTCCAGCTCCTCCCCCTGTCTCTCTCTCCTCTCTCTCTGTCTCTCTGTCTCTCTCCCCCTCTCTAAAATGAATAAATAAAATAAAATTAAAATTAAAAAAAAATGAGAATTTATACTATGGTATAGCATGATCATTCCAGTAGCCAGACTGCCTGGGTTTGCATTCTGGCTGTGTGTGTGACTTTGGACAAGTTATATAACCTCTCTGTGGCTCTGTTACATGATCTGTAAAATAGGGCAAATGTTAGCTATAGAGCAGCTGTAAAGATTTAAAGGAGTAAAGTGTTAGCTATAATTAGCATTATTACTGTTACAGTGGTCAGTTATCCAGTGGTTGACAAACTCACTAGTCAACAGAGCCAAATATCAACAGTACAATGATTGAAATTTCTTTTGAGAGTCAAATTTTTTAAACTTAAACTATAGGTTTAAGTTAAAGTAGGTACATTCCTTATTGAAGTAGTGCCCACACATGGTATTTTGTGGAAGAGCCACACTCAAGGGGCCAAAGAGCCACATGTGGCTCGCGAGCCGCAGTTTGCCAACCAGGGAGCTATACAATCTGGAATGGTATACAGCTGAAAATTTACACTCATGGCAAGTGGAAAACAAATTTTATGATCATGATAAGGAGAAGGATAGTGGTGGCAGTCATAGATTTCATTTTACCGGGCCATGCCAACATTTGATCAGTTAGCTTAGAATACAGTATACTACCATGGTTACTTTAAAATTGAATCTTTGTCTTAAAAATACATTTTTTTCAATGCAGAAATTCCATTTCTTGGAATCGAGCCTGAAGAAATAATTATAGTTGTGAACATGACAGTTATCTTAAAGGGTGTTGTCAGAGTGCCGGTAAGTAATTGTGCATGTGTGCAGTGGACACCCATGCAGTGAGGAATGCTGGGACTATTTCATGGCAGAGAGCAAACGCCCAGGATATATCATTGAGTAGAGAACGTGGGCTACCAAAGAGTATATGTGGTGTGACCTCATACTTGATTTCAAAAGTCTGGGAGGGTTTACATCAAACTGTTCACAATGGTTAATCTCCAGGAGGGAGAGTTAGGGGTGAGAGTGTAATTTTTCTCCTTTTTTGCTCCCTGTATTCTCTACAATCAAATTTAAACTAAAAAAAAGAGAGAGAGAGAGAATGAAGTTAGAATAAGGACTATTTCCTTGGTAGTGCTGAGAAATCTGTTACATTAAAAAAAAAAAAAAACTGATGACATGATGCTCTTCTCCTCACCCCCAACACTCCCTCTCCTGCCCTGTGGTTTTGGGTGAATGACTGGCTAGATTATAATACAAGCCCAAGGAAAATTCTGCACCTCAATTCTGTACTTATTTTATTTTTCAATTTCTATATTATTAACACCCCTCCCCACATTCATGGCTGTCACTCAAACAACAATGACACTAAGTACATTCTGGGTTGTGAGTCTATGGTCACTGATAGGATTCCTCTTCTTGCCCATCTCTGGGTTAGGGGGTGGGGAGTGATCCAGCGGCCCACAAGGGCACAGGGGCCTTTTTTGCTCTGTGCCACCCGCCTCCGTGATATCCCTCTCTTTATCTGAAATTAAGCCACCGCCTTAGAAAGGAAGCAGCTCCAGAGGGCATGAGGCTGCAGGCAGCCGGCCAACAGTTCAATCATCCGAACCACTGCCCGGCCTTGCCCTTGGTAGGTACCAGCCTGTGGCGCTGCCTCCTGCCTGCTCCGTATCTGCAGACCACAGGGACACCTGCTTTTTCCTCATCCACTTACCGGGCATGCGGAAATGTACTTTGGTTTTCTGACCTTAGCTTTTCCCAAGGAGTCCTTAGAGGCTGGCCTAACCTGAGTCACTGCAGGCCACTTTATAGTGTTTGTGTTTGGCTAAACTGGGGCCCGCTCCTGCACGGCCCTGCTGTGTGACCCTGTGGGGTCACGGAACTGGGTGTTGCCCAGTAACCTCCGGCGTGGGTACCTGTCGGGGGATGCGGCCGTGGTACCAGGCGTGGCTGCGCAGGTCCTCACCGCTCAGCAGCAGCTCCTCCTCCAGCTCCTTCTTCAGCCTCTCAGGGGTTCTGTCCATGACGTGCCTCTCCTTGGAGAACTGCAACACAGTGTCAATGTGACCTCCCACCCGCCCCGCCGGCCAGACCAGGCCCGTGGGAGATGACTGCCCACCTTGAGGCTGGTTGCCTGGCTGACCAGGCCAGGGTCTGCCCAGAGCCCTGCTCAGGTAGGGGAGCCTGGGTAGTGACCTTCTGCTTCTCTGGCCACAAGTGTGAAGTAAAATTTTCACCTGCACATGGGGACTGTGATGGGAGAGTCGGCCAGCTGTTTCTTTCATCAGTCTACTCAGGTAGCAGTTAAAACCTTGGGGAGCTGAGCAGGGGCGCCAGACAGGTGTGCAGGGCCACAGGGGAGCTTCCTCATTCCCCTCGGAAGTGTCCTGGGAGCTGAAGCTGGGAAGGACAGCTGCCCCAGCAGGCCCTGGTCCCAGGCCTGTCCCACAGTGCTGCCCAAAGTGTGGTCCCCAGGCTGGTGGTGAGGGCTTCGAATTCTCTGCCACTGGCAAATTCCCATTCAGGAACTGAGTTAGACTTTAGACACTATTAGACAAAGTAATTTTGTTTCTTAAATCTAATAACAGAAGTCTAAGTTTGTATTTCATATGTCTTTTTAATTAATATTTTTCTAGTATTTTATTAAGACAGATTGGAAGTTGAAACTTCAAATCAGAACAAACGGTCCTTCGCCTCAGCTTGAGACGCTCTGATCTAGGTATTTGTACAGCGGCCAGGGCAGGAGGTGTGGGTGGGCAGCGCTGGCTCCTGGTTTAATTTAGAAACCACACACACTTACAGCATGTAAACTGAACTTGGACACCTGCCTGGCTCCCAGCAAAACCAGGCTCAGGGACGGCTGGCGGAAGGTCATGGCAGCAGGAAAAGGCCATGTCCTTGTGTTTTCCCAGGTTCCCTTGCTTGGACTCAAAAGCTCTTAGGAATCACAAAGCTATCCTCATCACACTGCTCCACACCTTAGTAGGGAAAGAGCCCCAAATCCTTCTCCACCAAAGAAAACAGGATTTTACAGCTGCATTCTTATCCTTCAGTCATTCTGGGAATGTAGGCCTTGAAGGCATTGGCTTTAGAATGACTCAGGGGCCACTTACAAGGTGGGGCTCTGGCTTACTAATTGTTTACATCTCCTCCTCCTCTTCCCTGCATTGTTCTTTGCACAGGGCAGGCAATCAGCACTCAGGAGGGTGTGATAAGCTGAGTTTGTACATAAGAGAGGCTGGTCGCATTGCCCGCAGGAATTAGCAGTGATGTTTGACACTGTCTGCTCCGACCATTAATTATGGACAGCTGCTTCTGAAGTCAGCTCATTGTAAGGACTCAGTGTACAATGCAGGTTGTCAACCCGGCCACATTTACTGTTAAATATTGTCTGTCATGCTCCCCTTAGCTTTTACATTTCACAAGAGCAGAAACCCATGAGCCTTCCTCCCAGCTGCCCTCAAGCAATGCCTGAATAAATTAGACACTCTGTATTTACTGAATGAACAAACACTCAAAGAGGAGGAACCTCTGTGACTTTTCTTAGTAATGAAGAACCTCCTCTTCTCTCTCCCAATTATTTAAAGCCCAATTTTAGCAGGGCAAGTTGACACATAGCTAAAGGATGACATCTTCCATCTCCCTCTCTCGCAGGAGGTGTGGATGACTGAGATCTGGCCAAGGACGGGTAAACTGCCGTGTTGGTGGGACGGCATGGCTGGAGCTGCACCACCACCCTGGACCATGAGGAGAAAGCCATGCCCCAGGGGAGCAGAAGGCAGGAACTAGCCTGGGTCCCTTGCCACGGTGGGGTCAACATCTGAGCCCTGGTCTTCCAAGTGCTCATCTGCCTTGTTTAAGCCTGTTATCTTGGGTGTTCCTGTCATTGGCAGCTGAACTAAATCCCAAGGCTACTGTGATCCTGGCCCCTATTTTAGCCACCCTGACAGTCTATGTGCCCGGTCTAAATCCTCCAAGCTGCGTCCTGGGCCACGCCTCCTTGGTCAGAGCCCTGAAAATGTAGAGCTGGGCAGATCCTATTCTCTGTGTAGCCTCAGGGAAGTGTGCCTCCAGCCCTTCCTCCTCTCTGCATTCTCCCTCCTCCCTGACACTCAGCACTCAGTCCCCTCCCCCACCCCGACCCACTCCTTCCTCAGCATCTCTCATACACAGTAAGGGTTTTTTTGTGTTGTTTGTTGTTTTTTAGCATTTTATACATGATAATCTTTCACTCTAGGATTTGAGATAATACTGTTTTATATACTTATACCTACTACCAAAAATATAGAATCAGCTATCTTTTTTCTTCTGTCCTAACTCCTGAGAGAGAGGAAAACCCACACAGTTATTGCCCCATCCCTAGCCTCTGCACATCAGGCCCCATGAGGAAGTACCCAGAGAGAAGAGAAAAGGGCATTGGCAAGACCAGGGGTCCCCAAACTTTTTACACAGGGGGCCAGTTCACTGTCCCTCAGACTGTTGGAGGGCCGGACTATAAAAAAAACTATGAACAAATCCTTATGCACACTGCACATATCTTATTTTAAAGTAAAAAAACAAAACGGGAACAAATACAATATTTAAAATAAAGAACAAGTAAATTTAAATCAACAAAGTGACCAGTATTTCAATGGGAACTATGCTCCTCTCACTGACCACCAATGAAAGAAGTGCTCCTTCTGGAAGTGTGGCGGGGGCTGGATAAATGGCCTCAGGGGGCTGCACACAGGCCGGGCCTTAGTTTGGGGACCCCTGGGCAAGACCAACTCTCCCAAGTAATTTGGGAGGAAAGACCTGACTTTAAAAAAGCATACCCTGAAGCTCTCGCATAAATTGTGAAAATTCAGGAGGTTACACAATCACTAAACTTGTATTTGAAAGGGGGAGGAGAGAAAGAGACAGATGAAGTGAAAGAGGGAGAGGAGAGAGTGGGAAGGAGGGCGGGAGGGAGATAGATCCGGAGCTAGCGAACAATTGCAAAGAGCTCTTCATTTCCAGCAGGTGAGAGAGGACTGGTGCTCCTGCGTAAAACCCAGGGGCGCCTGCAGCAGCATGCTGCTGCCTCAGCACATGGTTTGGGCTCTTCCAAACAACTGCAGAAGGCAGTTCAAACGTCACCCACATGTGGTCCCTCTCATCATTAAATCATGGTTATTTGGAGGATGGATGTCTGCTAGAACTTTCAGTTACTGTTTTAATCATCTATATTAATGCAACTTTCATTATTTTTCCCAAGTGCCTATATTTTATGAGACCTTGACCTGGCCAACTAGGATTTTGCTGCTATAGATAAATCCTTTGATGGGCTGTCAGTTCCATGGTTGGTGGTGGTGGTGGTGGTGGTGGTGGGGTGACCATACACCATATGAGGAAATTTGACACAATGTCCCCATTTGTATCTTTGAGAACATTCTGACTGATAGTTGTGCTCCTTGGGGACCAGGAATGAGTTTCCTGCTTCCTGGGGCAGGTCACACAGGTCTGTGACATTTGGCAGAATTCTGTTGGCTTCCCCAAACAACCAAACTTTTGTTAATAGACCCCCTTCCACTTACCAGCTGCCCTCTCGGGAGGATTTTGCATTTTTCCCTGAGAAACAGCCATTTTAGTCATGACCTAGACCAGTTTTGAGGTATTTTACAAAGGAAATTCTAGCAATTTAAAGTAACACAATAGTACCTCTGCCCTGCGCAAAGGTTTTATGCATCTGTATGGTCACCCATGTCCTTTGAAATTATCATTCTATTCAGGCCAAAGAATCCTCCCACCCTTCCTTAGACTACATCCTGAGGAAAGAGTGGGAGAGAAACATTTTCACTTACTTTATATTCATACGCATTGTTCTTTCATGCATAGCCCAGAATTAAGCAGGAGGGGACAGAACGAAGGGCAGCCTCAGCACGCCCTCAGCTTCCAATCACGGGACAACAAAGAGGACAAGCACATCACGCAAATCTGGTCCAGTTCCTATAGCCTTTCTCCTAGCTTGTAACTGCCTCCTCATCCACACTGTTTTTTTGTAGACATCTTCTGAATTCAATGCGCCTCAAAGACTGGCTGGATTGAAATCCTTCTCTATTCCTCTGTCGGCACGAGACTCATGGGACAGTGGGCATCGTGACACCCAGAGCAAGTTGAACATAGTTGTTCTCCCTCAGAAAGTTTTTATACCAAATGGCCATGCAACACTCACTGACCCTTTGGAGTTTATGGTCTTCAACTACCAGACCAAGAGAGACAGCAAGAAAACTCATCAAGAAACACTTTTTCACACACAAACACTATACATGCTACTAATGACCATGTTATTGCGACATCACTGTTCTCCAAGCTCAAAAATTCTCTCTCCACCGCTAAATTTGAATGTTGTTCCTAGAACGCAAGTCTGATTCCTTGTTTCGGAGCTTCCGACCTTGTGGGGAAAGGAGGCAGTGAGGGGTGGCTGGAGACAGTGGTTTTGCTGCACCAGTGCGGCTCCACCCTACACAGCAGCTGAGGCACAGTCTCCGGAGGAAGGGATGTGACGGGGCTGTGGATCAAGAACATTCTGCCTGCAGGTCTTGCCAGGTTCATTCAGGGACCAAACCCACCCACGGCCACCGAGAGAACAAGAGGCAGGCAAGACCCATGTCTTCCACTCCAAGGCTTGCCTGAATTTGATCCACTGAAAATTTGGAAGTCGTTCTTTTGGAGTGGGGTGTGTGTGTGTAAGAAAAGGTGCTATGTATATAAATAAAGTATAAAGCATACCTTGAGCAGGACAGAGAGGGAGAGAGGGAGAGAGGGAGAGAGGGAGGGAGGGAAAGAGGGAGGGAGGTTAACTACTACATCATGGTTACCTACTCACATGGCTCCCATTAGCTTTGGGCTGATGAGGAAGGTAAATTGGTAACTAGGGCAAATGCAGGGGGTGGAGGAGGCCCACGCTTGTCACTCTAAGTTGAAGGTTAGTTAGAAATTCATGAGTTGCTATAATTGTCGCTTTTTATGGCAATCTGAGTCTAACTGCATCTTTCCTATTGCCAGCATTTTTAATAACCCCGATGGCAACAAATGTAACTTTAAGAGCACGGCCAGCCCATCCCCTTCACACACAGGCCACTGTGCCACTGAGTGGCTGAGTGACTTTGGACAAATGAGTTTACCTCTCTGTAAAGCCTCGGGCTCCTGGTCTGCAAAATGGGCATAATGGTGTCCTGAGATGGTAAAAGTATGAAATGAATCCGTATCTGTAAAGCACTCAGAACGTACCGACATACAGTCAGCACTACCTGTCAACTGTTATTACAGACTCGTGTCAGACTGCTACGAGTCCTCCGGTTACCTAAATGAATAGTTCATGTTTCAGGTGGTTAAGGTCTGATGCACGGAGGCATGAGGGTTTTCGCTGGAAGGGAAGCAATTAAGGAAAGCGACCTCGCACTTGCACCAGTGCCTGCTGCCTGGCCTGCCGAGGTCTGTTCAGTCCTCTCAGGAGAGCTTGCTGCCCGCCTGCTCCAGCACCTCTGGTCCCATTACAAGGCCAGGACTGGTCCTAGCTTGCTGAGGTTTGCTGGCTCAAAAAATCATGCCTATCTCCCTGAATCTGGAATGAACATCTCTGCAGCCCCACACAGCCCGCAGCAAGTCTGGTCCTGACAGGCCAGAATAGCCGGAGCCCTGAGATGGTTGGGAAACACATTCTGGAGGCTCGGAGCCAACTCCACGAACGTGCTGGAAACCTCAATTAACACAGGAACCTATTTTCAACAGTTCTCCGGGGAAGAAAAAGCTGTTCCAGCCTGGGAGGAATGGAGTTCAGGGTCTCATCTTGCAAGGGCTGCATGACATTAGAGTCTGCATTTCAAATCAGGGACAACGAGGGGACCCAAACTCGGAGAAGGCTGGTGTTCCTGTGTCCTTGGATGAGGGAGATCTGTGGGAAAGCCCCAGAGGAGGCTGCTGACACTCATTTGCATGTAGGAGACAGCTGAGAGGATTAGAAAAAGATGGCATCTGCATTATAATTAATATGATTTTATTCTGTCCCTCCAGTAAGAAAAGCTTCCGAGTTCCCACAGAATTTTAAATTGTGCAAATCACCAGAAAAGACCCTGTCTCCAGGCCCAGGAGTCGCGTTGTGTTGCGGGTGGGCAGAGGAGAGAGGCTGCGGAGGCGCCAGTCATGACTAATCAATTTGCCAGCCATCGGGCCACCAGCAAGGGATGACAGCCATGGTCCCTGCTCTCACAGAGAACACAGTCTGGGAAGACTACACACAGGCACGGTTTAACCAGCCCTGAGCTCTAAAAACTCACTGCCTGGACCTCTTCCCTGACCCTCCAGCTTCTTTGTTTCGATTTCTCTAGTGTCAGAACGAGAAAAGTCTCTGTGGCCCCAGGTGGGGTGGGGAGGCTGGGGAGTCCTGGTTGGCCCCTGAGGATAAAACTTGAGAACAGGAAGGGTATTTGGGGCAACTGAAGTCAGAGCAGTGGGGCCCAGTTGGATGGAGGTTCTGTTTGGGGAGGAGAGGGCTGAAGCACGCAGAGGTATGATAGTGGGTATGGAATGTGCGTGTGCGTGTGTGCGTGTGCGTGCGCACATAGATACATTACATATATACATCACCCCTCCGCCCCCAGAGTGCTCCATATTTTCTCCAAGCCTGTGGTTCACACCTTGCCTTCCTGACCATTGCTGGTTGGCCCAGGTAAGGGCCCTTGACCCAAGCTGGTCCAGTCAGAGTTCTTTCTGGGGTTCTTCTAAGTGGAACTGAGTCAAGAAGACACTCTGTCCACTCTGCTGACAGTATTATGAGACTTGAGCTGTGGAGGTTGCTTTATCTGTTTCCTGCCGGGAGCAGAGTGTGCTGGGAGAAGGAAGTGGGCACGCGAAGAGCAGGGGCAGCCGATGGGGAGTCTGGCGGCACGCACACCGCCGCGGCCGGGGATTATACCACCCAGTCAGTTCCCTTGTCACCTAAGCTGGTGTGCACCGGACTCCTGTCACTTGTGTGTCCTGACCCAGGAAGGCAGGGATTGCACAGCGGGAACCCTGACACTGCAGGCTGAGGGCTGACCTTCATAATCCAGATAAAGTACTGAAAATCTCTGCCCAGTTATCAAGGTGATCACTTCATAAGTTATATAAATGTCTAATCACTGTGTTGTATACCTGAAACATAATATTGTATGTCAACTGTAATTGAAAAAAATTTTTTAAAGAAAGAGAGAGAGAGAGAGAGAAATAAAGAAAGAAAATCTCTGTCCAGGAAGGCAACAGGTGGAAAAGGTGCTCTTAGATCCATCGCACTACAGTGAGCAGAGTGCACTGGACGGGTGGGGCTGTGGACACAAGACCAGTTCAGTCTTCCAAAATGTGCTGCAGATGAAATCTCATCTTCAGTCCTTCGGGTTGGTGTCACGGCAGGAATATTTACCAGAGTCCCCTGCAGAGCTCAGATATCAATATAGATGAATGGAACCCCATCTCAGCAGAACCTGATCCTCCCCCTTTCCTGGGCATTGGCCCCACCTCTGCCCTCATTACCCAACCGGAAGCCTCAGCACTGGCTTCCGCTGATCAAGAAATTCCTGCTTCTACCTCTTTCCAATGCCCACGCTAATCCCCGTTCTTCTGTTCTCCCTAACAATTTCCCCACCCTCGTGTCTGGTCCTACAAGCCGTCACCTCAGTGCCACAGACTGACTCTACCACTCCTGCTCAGAGACTCGAGGGGTGTCCCTGTGAGGGCTGACAGGAGACCCACAGTTTCTTCCAGTGCCCCCACAAACAAATGAATGGGCTTCTTAGGCCTAGAGTCCACTCTCCCAGGGCGCAGACCTGGTTCATGGGGATGCCAACCCCCATCTGCCCTATCGTCCCAGCTCCCTGAGCATGAACACATTTTCTGCAGCCCGATGAGCAGAACCACTACCCTTGCCATACACTGATATCTCATACAGGGATTCGGGTCTGAATTCGCTAGGAGGCCCAGATCGTGAGAGGGCCATGGAGCCCCAGAAATAACTGGCAGACACTTCATTGGCAGGGAAGATGAGCAAGAGTACTGCCATTAATGCAATGGTGTCCATGAGTCAGCAGATTTTGGTCATTATAATTTTTAGGCCTTTATTTGGGTCCATGGGTTGCTGAGGGGTGGAGAAATATTGGTAATGTTCCGTAGGGCTCAGAGTCACCTACAAATAAAACCCAAAGCCTTCCTAAGGCCAGTGATGCCCTCCTCTCTCTGACCCTGAGCTCCCTTCCCAGTGTGCACTGACATGGAAACCTCATGGCAGGGACTGCCACGGACCCCTGAACCCACATCTCTCATGTCCCTCTTTCCTACCTCTGTCACATGGTCCAGCAGACAGTGACACACCTGTAGAGGTACCAACTGTGTAGCTGGAGCCCAGGCTGAGGACTGGGGAGGGGACATGGGGAGGATGAGGCGCCGGGCCCTTGGGAGCCACAATCCATCAGTTGGATTTTATCTAAGGGGGCAGAGAATTGATTGACTCTACACATTGGGGTAAGGGGGTCTGCTAAGCACAAGCTCTGAGAGGCCAGAGGCCACGTCTTGGGCCTCCAGAGCCTCGCCCAGGACCTGGCACACAGCAGGGACCCAGTGAACACAATTACTAACTAGCACCAAGCTTGCCTTCTCGCCCTCTGTGTGGCAGCCCCCTTGTCACCAGCTGGGGAGAAAAGGAGAGAGTTGGAAGTTGGTCAGGAACAGGTGACCTTGTCTAACTCTCTAGACTTTTCCTATTTCTTTATGTACCTAGGGGTAGCAGTTCCCACAGCACAGGACTTTTGACCTATGCCTGGCACACAGTAGGCACTAGCTTGGAACATGTGGAATTTAAACCCCCTTCCAAAGATAACTCCTAGCCACAAAAATTGCTTTACTAATGTGTTTTTTTTTTTTTTTTTTTACAAGATTATAAAATCCATCAGAAGGTTTTGGAGATAGCTAGACTTAGAGAATCTAGTTCTGGTGGAATAAAAAAGCTAAAAGTTATAACAACTAATTTCTACTTAGGCATAGGTTTGTTCTGTTCATTTAGGTTCAAATTCAATCGCTCTTGGGCTTCTGAGTAGCACTAAGTGGTTCCATCTGTGCAGGGTGACACGAAGCGCTTTCCCTTGGTGGCAAGCGCACTGCATGCCTCTATCTCAATACTGCAGTGCGCATGCTGCTTAGCTCCGGCTGACTGACGCGGACAGTGGCAGTGTGAGAGAGCAAGAAAGTTTCCCTTTTTGCACAGACTGAGAAGTCCTAGTACAGAGACTGGGAGTCCTTCAAGGCCCTGGGCACTTAGTCAATAAGTTTTTTTTTGAAATCTTTGTGTGTGTGTGTGTATGGGGGGGGGGGACAGATAGGGACAGAGAGAGAGGAAGAGAGAGAGATGAGAAGCATCAATTCTTCGTTGTGGCACCTTAGTTGTTCATTGATTGCTTTCTCATATGTGCCTTGACGGGGGGGGGGGGGGGGCTACAGCAGACCGAGTCACCCCTTGCTCAAGCCAGTGACCTTGGGCTCAAGCTGGTGAGCCTTGCTCAAACCAGATGAGCCCACACTCAAACTGCCGACCTTGGGGTTTTGAACCGTGCCACCACCTGGTCAGGCCTTTTTCTAAATCTTTAAAAAAAATTTTTTTTCAATTGCAGTTGACATTCAACATTATTTTATATTAGTTTCAGGTGTACAGTATAGTGGTTAGACATTTATATAATTTACAAAGTGCTTCCTCCAATAATTTCAGTAACCACCTAGCACCATACATAGTTATTGCAATATCATTGACTATATTCCCTAAGCTGTTCTTCATCTTTGTGACTATTTTGTAACTACGTACCTATTTGTAATTCTTAATACCTTCACCTTTTTCACCTAGTCCCCCCCATAAGTTTTTGTTGAATTTTAAAAATTATTTTCTAGTCTGACCAGGTGATGGTGCAGTGGATAGAGCATGGACCTGGGTTGCTGAGGACTCCAGTTCGAAACCCCAAGGTTGCTGGCTTGAGCGTGGCTCACCTGGTTTGAGTGTGGACTCACCAGCCTGATTGCACGGTTGCTGGCTTGAGTGTGGGACCATAGACATGACCCCATGGTAGGTAGATTGAGTCCAGAGGTCACTGGTCATTGGCTTGAGCAAGGGGTCACTAGCTCAGCTGGAGCCCCCAGTCAAGGTGCATATGAGAAAGCAATCAATGAACAACTAAGGTGTCACAAATATGAATTGATGCTTCTCCTCTCTTCCTTCCTGTCTGTCTCTGTCTACTACCTGTCTCTCTCTCTCTCTCAAAAAAAAAATTATTTTCTAGTCATTCAGTCTATGATCAAGGCAGACAATTAATACTCTTGAAATAAAAAAGAAGGGAAAGTGTGCATGGGGAGGGGAGGGGAGGGGAGGGGACAGAGAATGAAGAGGGGGAAGACAGAGTCTCTGTGCTATTCTATCCTGTTAGGCGTGCTGGCCACAGCACCCAGAATGCCACCAGCTTTCAAACAAAAGCGTCTTTCTTCTGTCCTGTCCTGGCTTATTAACTGAGGGAGAGGTCAACAACAGTCCAGGCCTCTCATCAGGTTGTACCAAAGAACTCCACAAGTCACGTTTCTCTAGAAATCTCATCCAGAAATAATGACCCCAAAGTTATAAGTCTGCCTGGCATTCTGGCTCATCATGGAAAACTGCTCTAATTTCAGAGGTGAGCCCCTGTCCGCAGACGAGTTGGGGGGACACCGCTCAGGGTTGTGCCAGGTGGCCCTCGCCTGGGCAAGGCACGAATCCAGAAAGACCCTCATCTCAACCACGGGACTCTGGCAAGACCTGTGAGGGCACGAAGCCTGCGTCATCGCAGTTCCTAACAAATGCTGAAACACATGAAGAGATTGGGCTCACCCTCTCAGAGAAGCACATGTTTGATAACCATCACACAAAGCGCTACGAAGCCTTGCTGCGGTTGCCACATCTAAGATCGTCTTGTGAATAAATCCAACTAAAAAATGAGATTCTTTGGAGATTTCAGAAACTTGGCCCCTTTGAAGCTTTGCCTTCTGTTGAATCGCAAGCAGTAGACCAGTTTATAAACAAATTCCAAAGTAGATCAAGGGCTTTGAGAGATCCAATTGGTATTTTTTTTTTTTACCATTAAAAAAGTGCATAAATTGATCATGAACCCTCAGAATGAATAAATCTCAACGACTTCTGCCACCCAACCCTGCCTACAGGCTGAAAAATAAAAATTGAGCTCCCCACAAGTTTCAAGTACAGCGACTTTTAGTACAAATCCTCACGTGTTTTAACCTGAGGCAGAATGGGAGGAAAGGGGTGGCATGTGTGGCAATCCTGAGGCCTTGAAACGAAATAGTTCGTGTGTTGGGGTCCATGTCACCTTTTATTGACACTGTCCAGCTTTATGGCTTGCCTAAAGTATTTTGTTATAATCCGAAGATAAATGAAGAAAGGCTGGAATTTACTAAGCTATCTTTCCCCAGTGGAGTGCTAGGCTAGACAAATACAGTTTCTCATGCTAATACCTATGATTAAAGCCAAAGCCTTCACTTAAATAAACAGTTAATGTTGTAGATAAAAGTCCAAAGCAGGCCCTGGCCAGTTGGCTCAGCGGTAGAGCGTCGACCTGGCATGCGGAGGACCCGGGTTCGATTCCTGGCCAGGGCACATAGGAGAAGCGCCCATTTGCTTCTCCACCCCTCCGCCACGCCTTCCTCTCTGTCTCTCTCTTCCCCTCCCGCAGCCAAGGGTCCATTGGAGCAAAGATGGCCGGGGCCGCTGGGGATGGCTCTGTGGCCTCTGCCCCGGGTGCTAGAGTGGCTCTGGTCGCAACATGGCGACGCCCAGGATGGGCAGAGCATCGCCCCCTGGTGGGCAGAGCACCCCCCCTGGTGGGCGTGCCGGGTGGATCCCGGTCGGGCGCATGCGGGAGTCTGTCTGACTGTCTCTCCCTGTTTCCAGCTTCGGGAAAATGAAAAAAAAAAAAAAAAAAAAAAAGTCCAAAGCAAAAATAATGTTAAATCCTAATTTTCTCTCTCCCATTTGGAAGACAAGAAAGCCAACTGGGCCTTTCAGCCTGACCCAGCGTGGTGGGTGGACCCAGTGGTACAGTGGCACTACATTTCAGGAGGTTCCCTTCAAACACCACCTTCAAAATTTGTTTATTGATTACAACAGTTGCCCGGCAGATGGCAATAGAGTGTCTTGAGGAAAGGATGCCTTATTTGAATTCATACAAAGGCACCTTGTGCTAGCAGGGCGAGGTCCTAAGGGTGTCTGTCCCCAGGGCCTCTTTGCCTTTTAGGTGTTGGCGTTCTTGACAAATGGGGTCCACTGGTCTCACTTGGGTCCCTTGCCTCGAGCCTGCCTCTTTCAATCCTTACATCACAGCTCAGGAAAGCAGCCCTTGTGGGCAACT
This sequence comes from Saccopteryx bilineata, assembly GCF_036850765.1. Lineage (NCBI taxonomy): Eukaryota > Metazoa > Chordata > Mammalia > Chiroptera > Emballonuridae > Saccopteryx > Saccopteryx bilineata. Next base: position 208,392,559 of record NC_089492.1, read on the forward strand.
TCCTAACTCATCCACACTTCACCCCATTGGCCAACGTTCTCCAGAAATAGCAAGGAGGTCCATTCTAACCGAGAGTTTGACTGTCACTGGAACACTGTGCTTCCAATTAAACTCAAGGACTTATGGAGAGCCCGCTGTGCCACTCGGCCTCCCTGGCTAGATCTGAGGGGAGATGCAGACAGGGTTAAGAAAGACCCCATAGCCCGACAGGGCGACAGCCTCTGTGAAGAGATGACATCTGAAGAGAACGTGCAGCAATCGGCCCCAAGCAGCTCTGTCAAAGGTCTCAGCGTCCCTTCTCTGCCTTAGCCAGGGCAACGAGGGCTCCTCACCTCACTGGAGACAGGGATCAGTAGCAAAGAGATTTCATAAAATCACAGCAAGTTTTAGCTTTCTGAAATACTTCAGTTGATTTGATGCTCAGGTTTAAGTGCCTTGACAATATAAATTTCTTTTTCCAAATCCTAGAAAGAAATCTCAGCTTCAGCAAAGATCTGCAGATGGCTCTGGATGCCATTTACCACATTATAATTACACCCGTGTAACTTATCATGCTTTATACCAATTCTCACTCCAGTGCCATTAAAAACTGGTTTGCAGTTTGCTGTTCAATGAAGATGCTTCATTTTCCTACTATAAGTGATTTTTCTTGTTATAGACAAATGATGATACAGGGGCATGAGAGCCTGGTACAGACAGGAAAATGCCATCAAAACCCCTAGAGAGCCCAAATCTGAGAAATTTCATTATATTCATTATCAAACCTTATCAGAGGCTTACCAAAAGAGGCTCAGGAACCGAACAGGAAATAAAGAGGTTGTCTGGAACACCTTGCTTATCAAGGTTCTGAGAAGTCCCCACTAAAATCTAGCTTTCCGTGTGTGTAAATGAAAAAGGACTAACTTAATTTTAATACGTGCAGACTGGAGTCTGAAAGCAGCGCCCCTCTAAATAAGCAGCACTATCGTCATCCTCCGTTCAAATTTAATTACACCAGAACCAATCTGCACCCACGGCTCGCTCTGAGGTTAAATTCCTAGGGCCTTGTATCCCCAGTCAGTCTCTGAGCAAGGTTTCCTTGCCATCCTGTAGGATCATAAAGCAATCTCTTGTTTTTGAAGCTCAGTTTTATTTTGATAGAACACCAAGAGACTGATAATTATTTTTCACTGAAGGAGACCTATTTTGGTCTGAAAACTGCTGGAGGAATTCAAAGTTTGACAGAATGCAGTACACCCAACAGGAGAATGGCTTGTTTTCTTCACAAACATTTCCCACATGGGGGAGACCTGCTAAGGGCACTCTGTACACTGTAAGAGCCCACCTAGCCCCAGTGGGTGTGCCCCTCATGTCCTTGACAAAGCATTATTTACCCCTGGGCTTGCTCAATGCTCACCTCCAAGCGGGTCTCATCTTTCGCTGGTAATAGATAAACTGAAATACGATGATGTTTTCAATAGGCTGTCTGTTAACATCTTGCCATGCTGAGAGCTGCTGGGAGGACCTTCCCCTCTAGGTCAAATTTAGATGGTGACTTCCTGGGGCCACCTGCAGAGGAGCGGACATGCACGAGGCAGCCCCATGTTCTGATTCCTCCCAGCGAGATAACGAATGTGCCAAGCTTAAGGTGAAGGCCAAAGGTCACTGGCTGCACTTAAAGGTTTATTGGGCCGGTGAAACAAAGGCTTCAAGTAAAAGCAAAGTACAAGTGCAACCTATGAAAACCCCTTCTAAACCACTTTGCTCCCTTTAACCACGTCCTCAAGTGACTTCCAATAATACCTCTTTCCTCTTACAGGGTTGGCACATAGGCTAAATGAGACAATGCAAGTGAAATATTAATCACTAGGTCTGGTGGTAAGATTCCATTCAGTTATAGTAGGGCTTTGTTAACAGCTACAGGGAATGAAGAAACAGAGGCTGCCTGGCTAAGGCAGACCTCAAGATAGGGGTCTAATGACCAGCTGTATCAGAATACAAGAAGGGCCTGACCTGTGGTGGCACAGTGGATAAAGCGTCGACCTGGAACACTGAAGTCCAGAATTTTCATGATTTACTCAGACTTCTTGAGCAAGGTACTGACTGACATCAGAATCCAAGTCTCTCAAAGTATATATATAAAGAACTGGAAATGTTTAGTCTGTATAGAAAAGACAGAAGGAAAACATGAGGACGGTGTTGAAATAGCTGATGGCTTGGACTGCTATTGTCCCAAGATGACAGGTCAAATTTTCTTGGTTCAACTCCCTAGAGAAAGGAATTCAGAATCTCTCCTGTCTTATTTTGAGGTGCCTACTCATACCAACCTATTTGACATGCCCAAAATAAACATGCTCACACGGGGGAGGGGGTATGCATCTGAAGGTCGGTTAAGTCCATCTAACAACAGAATGAGGTGAATACTGCAGGTGCATAGCTTTTGACTCAGTACAAGGAGAGATCTTCTAGCAATGAGAGTCTTCAAAGGTGGGAATATACTGCCTTAAGGGCACAGTACACTCTCCATCTCTAGAAATGTCAAACAGAAAAGTAATAAAAGGACCTCATGAAGATTTAGGATAGGCTGACAGTTAGGAACCTACTAAAGAATCCCAACTAAGAGATAGTGAGGCCTGAATTAGTACAGTGCTGGTGGTAGAGACAGGGAAGAAGAGACAGAGGTGAGATTAGGAATAAAACCATGAAGACTTAGTAACTGATGAGACATGGATGATGACTAGGCTGAAGAAGAGGTATGGGAGTTCCCAGAAGACGCCTGAGCCACGCTCTCCCAATATAGAAGTCTGAGAGGGAAGCAGGCTTGTGGAAGAAGGTGCAGAGCCTGAGGTTCCCAGGGGCCACATGGATAGAGAGTGGCTCCCAGGCTGTGGGATCCAGGTGCCACAAAGAAGAGCTGGAAGGAAACACAGCTTGAGAACCCTCAGAAGGGGTATCTTAGCTCAACTTTACCTAAGAGATGGGTATAGAGGATAATATATGAGGAGAGGGCTAGGGGACGTTGGCTTTTAAGAGGTAGTCTAGAAAGAGAAACTAAAGAAAACAAGCATCTTAGTCTGTTCAGGCTGCTATAACAAAAACAGCATGGACTGGGTGGCTTAAATAGCAAACACTTATTTCTCACAGTTTGGGAGGCTGGGACATTTGAGATCAATGCACCAGTAGATTTAGTTTCAGGTGAGAGCCTGCTTCCAGGTTCACAGATAGACCTCTTCTTGTTGTGTCCTTACAGAGCAGGAGGGGCAAGAGAGCTCTCTGGGGTCTCTTTTTTTTTAGGGCATTAACATCACTCATGTGGGTTCTGCCCTCATGATCTAATAACCTCCCCAAAAGCCCCCTTCTAAATACCATCACATTGGAGGTTAGGATTTCAACATATGAATTGGAGGACAGGGGACACAAACATTCAGTCCTTAAACAACAGGGTAGAACTGGTCAGGGAGGATTCAGGAGATCAAGTAGAATATGGTGTCCTAGAGGTTGAGGAAGCAGACTTTCAGGAAGGAATGGCCAACAAGGTCAAGAGGGTTCCAATTAAATCAGAGTTGGACAGCATCCACTGGACTTGGCAAAGTCACTGTGAGGGAGAGGGGTTGGAGTGGCCAGTGGGAAATGAGTGAGCAGAGGCGGTGTGAACCAGCTCTGAGGGGAGGCAGACAGGGACCAGGAAGGAAGGGATGGAATGAGGATTATTTTTAGAAAAGGAAAGACTGGAGCATGTTTATAGGGTAAGAGGGAAGTGCTGGTAGAGAGGGACAGACTGAATTGCTCTGAGGAGTCTCTGAGAAGGGGTGGTCATGGGCACAGGTGGCAGGGCTGGCCGTGGTGAGGGAGAGGGCACTGCATCCTTGGAGGCTGCAGGAAAGAAGCAGGGCACATGGACGTGCGTGTAGCGGCAGTGTGTGGGGCTGGGTGGGGACGGAAATATGTCACGCCTGATGGTCCTCACTGGTGTTGTGAAGTAAACAATCTTATTATGAGTATTAAAGAAGACAGGGCTTAAAGAGAAGGTGGAGGGAGGGAAACAGGAGCAAGCTGAGCAAGGACAAGCAGAGGTGACAGGAGGCTTCAAGGACATGAGTTAAGGAGAGGCTGTTTACGCTCCTCAAACTCAGCCTACACACAAAGGGACCGGCCCACAAATCCCCACCTCGCGTCCTGTCCATGCTATTCTCTGCCCAGCGCACAGCTCTGCACACTTGGTTTCTCCACCGCCTCTCTGGTCTCATCTCCGTCCACTCCTCAACTTCAGCTGATGCCCCTTCTCTCTCCCTCATGCCTCTGTGCCTGCTGTCCTTTTAGTTGCTGTTCAGCGTGACCTGCTCCAGGACATTCCCTGGCCCAGAATGGGGTTAAATGCCTCTGCCCAAGGTCTCACAACATGCTGCGCATCCTTCCTGCCTCTGCACCTGTCACGCACCTCAGAGAGCTGCCTGTGTGTCCATCCCCTACATTAAACATGGGGCTGCTCCTTCGGGGCAGGAATTTTCACTCCATCTCCCCTGCACTCCTTAGGCCCTCAACACACATGCTGGTCCTGGCCAGGTGGCTCAGTTGGTTTGCACGTCATCTTGATAACATCAAGATCATGAGCTTGATCCCTGGTGAATACATAAATAAGTGAACAACAAATCGATTTTTTTTCCTGTCTCCCTTCCTCTCTCGCTAATAAATTAAATTAATTAAAAAACACACATGCTGGGCGAGGGGGTGGCCGTGGGGAACGGGCAGGTGAATTTCAGGTGGGAGGCTGGCTCAGTGGTCCCTACGATCTCACCTTACTAAGGATCTAGGTTTCTAGCTTGTTGGTTCTTTGTGCATATCTGCTTTTGTAAAAGCACACATGTATTCGAGTGGACAGTGGGGAGAGTTGTTTTCCACGCAAACTGAAAGACTGATCATAGCTCTTTCACAAGCCGGAAGAGAGAAGCTGTGCCGTTCTCATGGTCAGACCCAGATTCCACAGTAGCTCCAGGGCTGTGGACGCACTGGAAATCCAGATGAGGACAGAGATGAGGCAGCGGCGTCCAACCCTGAGGCACTCCTCTCCTCCCCAACCAGGTCAGCCCAGTCTCCTCTGCTGGCCTGGCCTGGGGACATCCAAACATACATCAGCGGAAAAGACAATGTCAGTAAACACAGCACAGCAGAGGTCCTCCTGGTCCTGCAGACCTCTCATGTGCAGGGCGGGAAAGCCTGTGGCCTGTGCACCCCAACTCTCTGCGCCCCCCCCCCCCCAGTGTCTGGCCCAGGCCCACTTCTTTATGGTCCTGGAGATGCTGAACCGCTGATGGAATTTTCCCAGGATCTCAGTCTCTTCTCTGCTTCCCACCCACTTCTCTCCAACCAAAACAAGGCCTCAGCCAGGATTCAAGCTCAGGGGTCTGTGGGGAGAGGGTGCTGGGACACAGCCCCTGTGCTTCCCGATGCTGAAGCCAGATCCCTGGAACTCCCAGGTGTCATTGCATGTAGGTCTCTGAAAGAAAAGCTGTGCTGGGCTAATGTTTGGAGGGCAGGGCAGAGAAGTGAGCCACCAGCAGCCACCAAGAGGAGGGGACGAGTTGGATAGACGTTGCCCAGGAGCTTTTTCTACCTCGCCCAGCTCATGCTGATGGTGTTCAGCCCCACCGACAAAGGCAACATAAGGTCACTGTCGACACTGAGCTGTGTAGCTAGTACTCAAGCTGTCACAAAAGCAAACAGATCACAGGACCAGGTGAAGGGAAGACAAACAGGACCTTGCTCCACCACATGCACCCTGACAGGCAGTTTCTAACAAAACCAAGTTCCAGGGACCCAGTTCTCTAGGGATGAGCAGGTGGGACATCCAGAGAGGCTCCAAATATTTTTTTTCAGGGGCAAGGGAAACAACTTCAAGTTAAACAAAATACAACAGAAGTTAACAGCACAATTTAACCTGTTTCCACTATAGCACCTCGTGGCTACAAAGGTCAGGGAAACCAGTGCTTGGGAAAGTAGATGCTTAGAGTCCACAGCGTCCTAACCGTGACTCCTCACTGACAACCACTGCCAATGGGCTCACCACCTGGTTGGCTGAGACTTATTCATTTATCCACAGACCTCATACTCTAACCTTTGTGCTTATGCTCTTTCAGGAGAGTGGGGATTCTGCATGTGTAAGGTACTTTGTTTTCTGAGGTTCCCCTGGAGTTTTCTGACATGACCACACTAACCTTCACATTGATAAGGTGGCAAATTTCAGCTCCTTTCCCCCCTGCCCACACGCAAGAAAAATCAGACACAAGGGACCAGAGAAGTAGAGTCTGTTCCCAGTGCTAGCTCCAGAAATGTCATCTATTGAGCTTCTCACCAGATTCCTCCTGCAGGTCACTAGGAAGCTGCCCGGGGTCCTGCCACCACCCCCAGCAGGGTCACCTATACTGCAAAAACTGGATCCCTGAAGCCTCCCTGAAGTTGCAACTGAAACCAAGACTCACTATTTTTTCCCAGGTGAACTGCAAACTTGCTTCAGGTCTCTACTCCTGGTTAGCTACTCAGTGATTCTGGCCAGGTTTCTGAGCCTCAGTTTTTCTTCTGTGGAAAGGGGCAAATTATTGCCCTGCCCGACCCAGAGAATCAGTTTTGACATGTCAGTGGGAGATGCCTTGTGAAGGCACTCAGACCCTGGAAAGCCTTTTGCAAATGTCACGAAATGAGAAACTATGCTCTAATTCTTCTGTGGGAAGTCCTTCTAAGGCAGAAACCATGCTCAGTTGCCACTTAGCACCACATTCCACAGAGTGCTTACACATGGAGGGGCTACTCCACTTGACACTCAGGGACTCTGGAACTTGCATGTGCTCCACTGATGTTACGGAGCAGGAATCTCTTCATTTCAAACTCTTTTCCATTGGGCATAAACAAAACATGCTTTCCTTTTCTCACTGAGGATCCAGTGGTCTCTTTGTGAAGTGACGGCCACTGTGAACCCTTCTGGGGTGCTCAAGTCATGTCGCTCAGTGTGGCTGGGACATCTCACCTCCACTCAACCCCTTGAGGGCCAGCGAAGACTGTGTACCCTTCATCCTCCTCTCCATTCTTGTCCCCTCCCATTTAATGTCTTTCCAGGACCTTTGTATACATGTCCACATGGGGCCCCTAAGTATATTCTAAGTTCTGCAAAATCTCTGCAAGTAAGATCTCATTCCCTGCAAGCACCAGTGTGATTGGTCTCCTATGGAGTGAAGCAGCTTTTATATTTTTAGTTTTCTTCCCATACAACAAACACTATTAATAACATTCGACTTTCTCCAGAGATGATATGGATTAGACCAAACGGAAAGTTACCATGGCTACTGTAGTGTTATTTTCAGTATGAGAAATTCATGCCAGGGGAAGCAGCATACATGGTCAAGAATTGGAGCTTTATTTCTGCTTTGCTATCAGGCAATCGATCCCAATTTAATTGTGAAATTCTAATTGCAACGGAAACTAATTATGAGCAGCAAGACCTGAAATCCCTAATTAAAGTGAGAGTCAATAAAGTGATTCAGCATTATCACTGAGGCAACATTGGCAGGAAGAGGAACTGAAGCCTGGGTGGATTTTCTTTCCCAGGTTACTATCTAAGCAAAACAAGACAGGGAAACGTCCCTTGAGGGTGAGAACCCGTAAGCTGGAACTGAAGGCTTCAGTTTCTGGTGAGGGTACAGGCCAGGCCGCCCTGTCTCTGTGCTATAAAAATGCAGCAAACTGGGGCTGGCGTACAAAACCTGGATGGGAAGAAGGGTGTTTCCACCAACAGTCAACCACCCAACGTGGCCATGGTGGGGGGGAGGGGCAGGGCTAAGCTAAGGGTGCGGGTCCGGACTGACCGCATACATTCCTTGTCTTCCTATGCAGGCCTTGGAGGACAGAACAGCACAGCAGCAAGGGTATGCAAACAGAATCTTCTTGCTCAGACCTGGATATTTATGGCCATCTCCTCACATACCAGATGGCTGAGTCACACTTTTCTGAATTAGCAGAAGCCAGTTTATGAAAGGACTTCTATCAAGAGTAAAAAGCTACTGCCAATCCCCGAAGTGCACGCTTCCCTGTGGGACCTCCTGGTCTTTGACAGCTTTAAAATACTGCTAATGGCATGACTTCATCGGCCCCACTCTAGAACAATCCATATTTAAAGCCGAAAGCCCATGGCCCTCACATCACCCCACCAGGCTCCAGGACAGAAAGGGGCTCTTAAATCAGGGCGAGGACACTTTTAACCAATGATTAATGACTCAGCCTCCTCCAAATTCCCCGACAAAGAGACAAAAATGGACTTTGCTGAATGGTTAGAAAGCTACTTTGAACACTGCCACGGCTGTCAAATCAGAAGAAGCCACACTCTTCCCATTTGGTGTGTATTTATCTACAAAGGGGTCTTTCTCCTTTTAACAAGTTTTCCTGTTAAAGTTTCCTGAGAGATTTTTTTTTAAAGCATTACTGAGAAGCAGACAATCATAACGCTGTTGTAGCTTTTCCAACAGCACTGAGCATGTCCATTCCACAGAGTAGGTGGAGCTCCTTGAGAGCCCCCAGACGCCCGCCTCTCGTGAACACGAGGGCCACTGTCACGCCGGATGGACGGGAGTCTTCCAAGGCGGCCGAGGCTCACCTTCGCTCTCGGTGTTGTCGCAAGCAGGCAACGGAGAACTCGGGCCTTGACTTGAATTAGGCAAATGTGGTTCTTTGAATATTTTCATTGAAATAGTGTGTTGACATATTACGTAAAAACCTTTGGCAACGGTCTTGTAACAAAGGTTAAAAATGGGAGCAGTAAAGAAAAAGACAGTTCTGAATCCTGACAGGTTTTGAAACCTGGCTGCAATCTGAAAGGAGACACTTGACACTTTCTCTACGTGATATATGTTATCGGCCTAATGCACAGGCAGGCTAAGTGCGGAGAGGGGCGCAGCCACCTCACATCCATTATGAACGAGGGAAGAGAGAGACAAAGAGGAAGAAGAAAAAAATAGCTTTGTCTTATTGAGCTACTTTGGTATCAGATTTCAGCCCACAGAGACTGAAAGTGTCCTGAAAAACAGAGCTTCACCCCAAAACACAGATAAGGAACCCCCTTTTGTGTGACCAGATTTTGCCTCCAGGGGAGGCCCACCGGCAGGGGCTTAGGAAGATCCTCAGCCAAAGAAAGGGCCTCTGTTTTCAGCCAGCAGCCTGCAAACTTTTAGTGCCTTTGAGAAAACTAATGCTTTCAAGACCCCAAAAGAATTTTAGAGGTACCTTATCTCAAAGCCACACCTACCTTGACTCCAAGGAAAGACTTGCGGTGATAGAAGCAGCACAGAGCTGCCGAGAGGGCGTGGAAAGCATTGCATTCCTTGGGCATCCTTCAGTCTTCGGCCCCTGGACCACACGCTTCTTTGGGATTAAAAGAAAGGGGGCTCGGGGCATCAGAGCCCCAGTCACCCCACAGCAGCTGTGTGGCGCCCTCCTGCAGTCTGGTGGCCAGGGGAGTGAGCTAGCTCCTACTCCCAGGCCGGGCTGGGACTTCTCCCCTCCGCTGAAGCCAATACGATCTACTCGCTCAATTCTGGCAGGCTGGTGTCCAGCCTGCCATGCACACAGTGCCAGAAATTCTCATGTGACCAGACTTGCTTTCTGATGAAATTCTAGCCTCTCTTAGAAGAGGCTTTGGGCTTTTGCTGTCCCCTCAATGGAGAGACCTGGCAGAAATCATTATCCCCTCCAGCAGCCTTTCCTTCTCAGGGATGGAGGCACTAGGCAATTTGCTACTAGAGGCTTTCTGCTTGTCATCCCAGCACCTTGACATTAAGGAAGCACACATCACACCACTCTGCATTGAGACAGAGGCTCCTTTAAGAAAAGGACCCAAAGGTTGACCAGGGTGTGACTTTCCCCTGGGAGCAATCCTAGAAGTCCTAAGGAACCCAGACAGGATCCCTGTCCCCATGATCCCAGTCTACCCCTGAACTGTTTATTTTTAATTAGGATGCTCCTGGCAGCTAACTTGCAGCTGATAACGTTGGCACAGACATCACTACTGGCAAAGCCATGTTGCCTTTTGGTGTTTAATTAGCAAGTCTGTCAGCAAACACCCTCAGCACCCCATGCCCTCCCCACCTGGCTGTGCAATCTACTGGGAGGATGGGGAACAGGCTATGTAGACTCTTCCAACCTCTCCGTCTCTCCCCTCTCCTTCACACTTTAAATACTTTGCTTTAATCATCCGACTTCACTTTAATTGCCCACCCTGCTTAACCAAGATCTAGCACACGCATGTCACATCCAACCTGGCCATGCTAGTTCTTCTATGCTGAGAGGCCTTCACCCCTACCAACGGCCTCCCAACACCTTTGGGGGAAAGCAGTTGCTTTTCTTTCATTCTAGCAAGATGCTCAAATTTTTTTTTTTAAATCAAACCCAGGTTTCTGCCTGTAGCCCTTCCTCTCCTACTGTTCCAAATATTAACTTTCTGTGGCTCTGGCCACTCAAAAATGGAATGTGTCCTGAAGCTTTCTAAAACTTTGCACAGGCAGCAACTTGCAACAAGGAAGAAACAGAACCTGCTCAGTCCAGGAAGGAACACCACCAGATGAAGCATAGAGAGGTACAAAAACTGCCCAATGGGATTAGTGTCAAATACTCAGAAGGCCTTGGCCTTTGGACGAGGTCTAGTCGGCCTATGAAATTGGGGACTTGTTTGTTCAGTCCCTGCTGAGCAGCTTCTATGCTGGCATTAGTGTGTGGAGAGAGACGGGACAGAGTCTCCCCATGGACAACGTGGGGACAGACCTACACAGGCTCTGTCCCACAGGAACTACCAGTGTGCTCTCTCCTCCATTCCTTCTCCATGGTTCTGGAGGTCAGATGGACTGTCCTGGGAACTCCCGGTTCCTGGGAAGCCCACCTGAGAACATGGAAGCAAGTACCAAGGGCGGTAGAACTCATGTTTTGTTTTTGTTTTGTTTGGTGGTTTTTAGCTGGAGGGGCCCTTGAAGATGGTCCAGTAGAGGGGTCATATTGTCCTCCAATGCCCTGGACTGCATCCATGAGGATGCATTTCTCTGCCCCCATTTCTGTTAGATGGGGTTCAAAGGGTGAGTGAGTCTACATGAGCAACCAGGGCCTATGACTCCAGTGGTTTTGTGGGGATGATTCATCAGTCAGGCCAACAGCCATCAGGTAAGGGGCCCAATTTCACTTGCTATTCCCCTTCCCCTCAGGCTAAGAAACTCCCCAGTGGCTTAACCACCCCCCCCCCCCCTTCAAAAATACCTCCCAAAACAAAAAACAAAAAACAAAAAACTGCACTATTTCCAGCCCTGGAAAGGGAGAAAAGCAGTTCCTTCAAGCCTGCACAGAAATTCCGTGAGATTAGTCAGCCAAAGCCTTTGCATTCCAAAGCCCTTGAATCCCAATACCCTATGCCCAGAAAGCATGAATGGAGTGCATTCCTGCAAGAAAACATGCAAATAACTCAGACATGTAAATGACATAGAATTATGGAGTCCAGTGCTCCAGGGCCTGAGTAAAAGCAAAACAACAGAGCTTAGGTCACAGTAGAGTCACAGCTCTGGCTACCTGAGGTTTTCCCTGCTCACTCTAAGAAATGTCTCCAAAATACCCCCAAAATTGGTTCCATCAAGATTAAAGGAATGGGCTAATCTTATTAGGTAACTGTTTCCTAAGTACTTTTTATTTATTTTTGTTCCACACCAAAAATAATTCCTGATGCAACATTCAAAGGTCTTAAACAATTTTCTCCCAAAATGGTCAAGGAGAGAGACTAAAATAACCTGTTGTTACTGCAACTAAAGAAGATAATTGCATAAATTCGTGAAGTGCCCTTCACTGAGTTGTTACTGCTTTTAAATGTCTCCCATACACACTGATCAATTCCCCCTCATTCTCCCTACAATGATTATTCTATTTTTGTTACAAAGAAACAGAGGACTAGAACTGCATGTCACTCAGCAGGGAACAAAGGACCAAGGACTCCAGCCTGTAAGTGCAGAACCCGGTAACTGATCACAAGTAAACACAAGTAAGATTTTTAAAATGTGTCATAACTGAACCTGTTACAGAGCCCCGTGAAAAGGCTGTGATTTGGTACACTGGGGCAGCAGTCACTCTCTGATAATCTAGTACATGTGATTTAGGATGAGTCGAATCCAGATTCAGGATTTTGTAAATGCCACACTCTTCTGGGAACAAGGTTCAGTGTCACTAATGCAATTCCAGGGACTGATGGATAGAGAGAGGCCTTGGCAGTGGAAAGCAGTGCTCTCCGATGCTTCCCGCACCCTACCCACACGGTTGTGGGAGGCTCACTTCCTGTACCAGGAAAAATACACCTGTGTAAATAGGGGTGGGCAGCCAGGTGAACCCCTGAAGGAAAGGAAATCCCTATCTCTCAGGATAAAGCAGATGAGGGAAAGGCTCCTAGACAAGTATTGCCTTCAATGCCATTTTTACATTGGCTAGCCCTAATACTACCGTGCCCTATTTAGCAGCCATGGAAACAGGAGCTGCCTGCTAGCCGTATTTCACAGATACGTGCTTCCTGTCAGCAGCAATCCCGCCCCCATGGGCTACAAGAAGCTGAACGCAAGTATGGAGCCCCTTTCACAAAGTGCCCAGGTCTTCACTGGGAGATGAGGCTTCCTGCGAGGCAGACCTACTCCCTGAGGCAGCTTGGGGGGGGGGGGGGGGAGAAGTCCATGCAGAGGAAGATGCGCCCACCAGGTATCTGCTTTGCCTTGTTTCAGGGCAACCAGGAACACAATACTGCCCATAGGCCCGTTCCCCTTCCCAAAGCTAGCAAAGATTCAAGGCATTAAACCTTATAGCCCCGTGGACGGTGCCACTGCCTGCGATGGGTGGCAGGCAGGCTGTGATCCGAGGGCACTGGTCCCAGGCTGCAGCTGCAAGTCCTGGCTCATCCCTGCCCACAGGGACTCACTCAGAACGTCAGTGAACACCAGTCATCATGGTCAACTCAGCTCAACCTCTTGTGTCCACCACTGAGACTCCACCTCTCCAGAAAGAGCGATCTTTCCTGGCTTTTTGTCTCCACTAAACCACAGCGATTGGGCTCTGTGGGAACCAAGACAGCTTTAATGAAACAGGGAGTAGGCCGGTGCTATGTGTTGCTTCTCCTGGTGTTCTAGGAAGCGAGCAAGGAAGGTTAATGTGGACAGGCCCAATCCTCAACCTCCGAGGACGCCCTCTGCAGGCTCAGCAAGAACCTGCGATGCGTGGGCCAGAGAAGGGGCACATTTATCAGCAGCAGCCTTGCTTCCCAAAGCTCCGGGGTCACCTGGCCTGCCTGCGGAGTCTGCGCACAGTAACCCGGAAGGTGAAGTGGTGGGGAGGGGCTCGTGTCAGTGCACACAGCTCCCGCAGCAGGCGACAGGGCTGGAGGCGCAGAGCTGGACACGCGAGACTGAGGGGCCAGTGGGAAAGGCTGTCGAAGCCAGCTCCACACCTTTTTCTATATGCAAGTGTCATTTATTTCTTGCTCAAAAAAAAAAAAAAAAAAAAAAGAACGCTCCCAGGGAGGAGGGCAGGAGGCATCGCTGTGGACAAGATGCTAGCTTACACCGGGCACGCAGAGGGAGCGTTTATAAGTGTGTGCTGTACCCCCCTACCTCTCAGTCTGACCGCCTCCAGATTCCTCAAGGGGTAAAAGAGTATGGCTGTTAACTCTGGATGTGGTACTGATCTGCCCAGCACATCAACAAGGCGACTATGGACAGTTCACACAAACAGATTTCTCTCCACTGGGCCTGATGTCATCCCACAAATCCGTTTCTCTAACTAGTTATTAAAGTTGTATAACCGGTAATGTGAAGCGAAATTGGGCGAGCTCCCGGCCCTGACTTTTCTCTCTTGCACTATCATACACAATTCCATCACACACAACCCCCCTACAATCCACCCCCATTTCCTAGAATCACTCCGGAAATTCTACATTATACAAGCTCAATGTTCTGTTTCTAGAACTAAGCTGAAATTAAAAGAATGTGCACGAGGCACGATTCCAACCTCTCAGACAGCAGTCAGACTTTCCCGCCGTCTCAGCCTCTGAGTCCATGCGAAGCATGGACCCTCCTCCCAGAACAAAAGGCACATACTGTAATGTTTTACCCATAATATCAGGGAATACTGTGTCCCCTGCAGCCCATCCCTATACCCTGAAGAGTCTTACCCACCCGGGATGATCCATCCACCACCTGCTCCCCCAGCTTCCTTCTAGTCCACACTCATTGTGCAGGCATCACACCCTGACCAGGCATTTGTTTCTCTTGTCATCATAGCTCCTGGGTTTTCTTTGCTGTACACGTTTCTATTTCCCCTTTCTTCCACTTTTGGTAAGTATGAACTATGTAAGCAACTAATAAGAGTGACCCAACCCCCCCCCCCCCCAAGGAGCCCCTCCCATGCAGAGCACTGCAGAAATGGGCCGAGGGGCACCTACAAGGCAAGAATGGCAAAGTCTCCACTCCCCTCTACCCCCACTGGCACCAGCTCTGTCTTCTCATAAGCACTTCTGCAAACTGCCATCTTCCAAAACTGAGCTGCAAGGCACATCTTTGCAAGTCTCAAAAGCCACACTGGGAGGTAGCAGGGTAGGGGGAGAGCTGGGGGGGTCAGGTCTTCATTGCACCACCAGCAAGCTGGGTGACCTTAAGAAATTTCTTAACCTCTCCGAGCCTCAGTTTGCTCTTCTAACTTACTATGTTTTTTGTTGTTTTTTTTTTTTAAAAAAAGGCAGACTGCCACATGCAGCACCTCATTTGGATGTGTCTGGAATCTTGGAAGCTTGACTACCCTACGTTCTCCTACAAATGGAGCTTGAGACTTGTTTGGAGGTTCTAGCAGGGGAGCGCAGCTACTTGTATACCCTTGACCGAAGAACGGTCCTCTCCTCTAGCGGGGAAGGTCGTCCTCTTCGACCGAGCACGCAGCTTCGGGAGGGACGCACATGGAGCGGTGAGGGAGGAAGGGGACACCCGCCTAGCAGCCAGATCAGCCGAATCAACCCTGGCGATCAATGGGGTGACAGATGTCGCAGCCAGATCGCCCTCACATCCTAACTTACTATGTTTTTATGAGGATCAAGTGAGGTAACATAAAGAAGCTGGCACCGACACATGATAGGCACTCAGCAAATGTGAACTTCCCTTCCTTTTCAAAGGAAAAGACAAGCCCCATCTCCCCGACTTGTGCTCCCTGCAGGGCACATGCCCAACTGCAACCTAAATCTCACTCAAATTTGGTGTAGGAGCCAAGCCCCCAAGAACAGTGGGGACAGCTCCACCCTGGGCCACTAATAGGCTCCAACTGGCGCTACTGAGACTCTTGAACCTTGAAAGCCAAGGAACAATGAGGAGCAGTTTAAGAGTCATTTTAGCCTTAAACATATTTTTTAGCCTTTACATTTTAAGGCCACATATTAAAATTGCACATATAATTTTACTCACATTTGCTCAGATGTCTCAGTAGATGACTTTCTACTCCAGAGTCTTTGTTGTTTGGGGAGCTGTTTGTACAGACAGTCTGTGTATCTATAGCATCTGCCCACTGGGACCTTACCCAGGGGTCTGCTGGGTCCACCCACAACCACTGAGCTCTCAGCGTCCACCCCTGCTCCAGCCAGTCTGGTTTGGGACCCTGTGCCCCTACCAAGGATCTGGGTTACAGCCCTTTTTCCCATTGTCCCCACACCAGGTTGGCTGTAGAACTGGGCTTCAGCCCATGTCCTGCCTGGATGCCCTTCCTGACGCTCCTCCCAGCTCACCCTGCTCCCTGCCCTCCCCTCCAGGCTCTTGCCCCAGGACTAGATCCTCCACCTTACTTTAGAGTCCCCAGAGGACCACCTCCCAAGTTCCTGGCCCCTTCATACTTCACTGGCCCACATTACTGGACATTGATACCAACCATTTCTAGAATTAGAACTGTGACTGGGGTAGCCCCTTGGACACCTTGCTGGCTTGGCCCAGGTACCATCTCTGCCCTTCCAGAGGACACCTTCTGCCTGCACCTGCCTCTCGAGTCCCTAGTGGCAGAACGGCCAGTTACAGTGCATTCTTCCAATGCCACTCCACACCTGTCACCCAGTTAGGAATGCTACCGAATGTCTGAGTGGATGAAGCAGGCAGGGAGGAATGCCCAAGAGGGGCATGAATCCTGGGGGCAGGGTGGGGTCAGCACAGGGCAGAGGGAGAGCCAGGGCCAGCTCTGCTGGTTTCAGCCTTGAAAGCTTGCCTAAGCCCAACAAAGGGAGCTTATTAATGCCTTCTTCTCTCCTTTCAAGCAAATTCTAGCCACCTGAATAAAATATTTCAGTAGGAAAAATAACCTTTCTTCATGGTTGTAAACTGACCATGAGCATGATCATCTGCGTAACATACTGGTTAATTCTGCAGCCTGCCCAGAGAGCGGAGGATCAATCCAGGCCAGGAGCTTTTAACCTGGGCGTGGGCAGAGCTTCCATGAGCCACTGGAAATTGTATATAAACTGTTGGGTCCATGGCTTTTACCCAGTTCTCACAGTCATGTGACCTAAAAATCCTCTCTGATCTAGACTTAAAATTTTATTTATTTATGTATTAATTTTAGAGAGAGAGGAAGGGACAGAGAGAGAGACACAGAAACAGTGGTCTGTTCCTGTATGTACCTTGACCAGGGGTCAAACCCACAATCTTTGTGTATTGGGAAGATGCTCTAGCCAACCGAGCTATCCAGCCAAGACCAGAAAGACTTTTAGGGCCTCTGCTGTGGCTTCTGGTGGTTTTACGTGATCTTTTTTCTAGTAAAGAGAGAGAAGTGAGAATACTTGGGTCACCATGGACATGAGCAAAGGCAGGTGCAGTCTGCTGGCCACCTGGGACAGTCAGGCACTGGCAGAGCAGTGACCAGTAAGAAGGGGAAACAGAGTGACAAGCAATGAGGCAAGCAGTGTCCCTTTCCTTCCTACTGTTGGGGCAGCTTTAAACGCCTGCCTGTGAGAGGAGAAGAACCCTTCACCCAGCTGGTGGAGGGCCCTGTTTGCATATAATACTTAGCATTAGCACTGCCGGCAGACGGACTAGCTCTAAGTCTGACTCTCAGCAGCCCCTCCTTAACCAGACTTCAGGGATATTTTCCCAGAAGAATGCAGCAGTCATAGAAACCTTCCTACCTTTCAGACGGGGATCCTCAAAGGAGCTATCACTCGCTCCATGTGAAAGACCCCCAAGAGCCAATATTTATAAGGAGAGCTTTCACCATAATGTCTTATTTAGTACTCACACCAGGAGACATGTATTATTGTCTCCTTTCCACATATGACATCAAACAGTTCTTAGAGTTAATAATTAAAACAACTATGAATCAGAATGGCTGGATCTATAAAAGTGATAATGGAAGCACGGATTCTACCTGGTTGCCTGGAGTTACCTTATCTTGTGCAAATCCAAAAGGCAGTACTGTAGCTGCTGCAACAACCCCTCCCTCCAACCAAACATTGGATATTCTTGGCAACATAGACAGCAGGTCGCATCTGAAATATCCCCAGTTAGATCCTAGGCCATTCATTACTAGTGGGCAGTGGCAGGGACAGAGGAATGCTGAGGCCAGAATCTGAGGAGAGCCAGGACAAAAGCTACAGCACAAGTGATGGCTGGAGGGCTAAGGAAGCTCCTTTATCTTTATATAGAGTTGTCAACTGAGCCCATTTCTTCACAGGAAAAGGCAGAGGGTGTGTTGCCTGGGAAGGATCATGTTGATTACCAGCCTAAGGTAGTCAACTGCCAAGCTCAATGCCACCTATACAAGTGACATCCAGATGGTCAAAATCCCTGCTGCCCAAGGTGCGGACAATGGGTTCCTTTTGTCAGTGGTTCAAAGAACAATACCATGCCTGACCTTGAAGTGTGTACCCAGAGGAGTGGGAGGGCAGGGTGAAGGAAGAGAGTCACCAGGGAGAGCAGCAGGAACCCATCTGGACCAATCTGTAAGCAGACCACACCAGCCTCACAGTTGGCCTACTTTTGACAATGCCAAACTATAAGAGGAATCCACAGCCTCTCTGCCTTGCCTCCCTCATCCCTACAACTTTTCCATAACAGTGTGGACCTGACAATTGAACTGTGAGGCAATGAGTATCCAGTACATAAATAAACCAGAAAGGAGATAAACTAGAGAAAGATGAGTATAGGATTTAAAAAGATCAAAAACAAAAATATCTCTGCAAAACCTTCATATGCCAACATATTACATATGTACCCTGAGTAGACAGAGACAATTAGAAAATATACCCTAATATACTTCTGATTATGAAAATTCAGGGGAAAAGGATAGAAATAGCAGATAGTTGTTATTACAGTTAAAGGCTTTATCCCATGGCATGAACAGTCATACTTGAAATGAATGTGTGAGCCAACCAGAATACTGAATACTGAATAGTCCAGGGTAGACATGTGACCTAAGTTAGACCAATCAAACTCCTTCCCTGAGATTTTTTTAAAGGAAGCAGAGGGAAGGATCCCTTTTCTCTCGTGGACCATAGCTTTAAGATTATAAACTAGAGCAGTGGTCCCCAACCCCGGGGCCGCAGACTGGTACCGGTCTGCAGAGAAAGAATAAATAACTTACATTATTTCCGTTTTATTTATATTTAATTCTGAATGATGTTTTATTTTTAAAAAATGACCAGATTCCCTCTGTTACATCCGTCTAAGACTCACTCTTGACGCTTGTCTCGGTCACGTGATACATTTATCCGTCCCACCCTAAAGGCCGGTCTGTGAAAATATTTTCTGACATTAAACCGGTCCATGGCCCCAAAAAGGTTGGGGACCACTGAGCTAGAGCACCCTACAGCCATGTGTTCCCATGACATGCAGAAACTGATCAGAGATAATACAGCCAATGTGTTGAGAGAAGCAGACGCAAGGCCTGACAGCACAGAGATGTGGCCCTGGCCACGTAGCACTGCTAGTTAGAGAGTATCCTGACAGGCTAAGGTTGTGGGTTCAATTTCCGGTCAGGGCACATGCAAAAATCAACTAATGAATGCATAAATACGTGGGACAATAAATTGATCTCTCTCTCTCTCTCTCCCCCTCCCTCTCCCTCTATAAATCAATTAAAATTTTTTTTAAACATCAGAGAGTACAGAGAACAGTCCTTCCCCAGAACAGTCACCAGCCCAGGGCACTCCACCCCGCCCCTCCCAGTCATAAACCTCCTAGCTCACGTCATCAGTTTGAGAGTTTACAGGTTCACTTTTCAGTGTGAGATTAGGTAAAACTTGAGATCAATGTATTCCATTGTGTTGGACTTCACTGGAGTTCACATGTATAAGATGTGATCCTTATATCTAAGAGGAGCCAATATAAACTGATGTTATATGAAAACATGGATAATGTACACCCATTAATAATAGGGCTGTACATTCATGTTCCAGTGATGGATGGAAACAGCATTTCAGTCTACTCCAAGCATATTTCATTAAAGAACTGCAATGTCTTAAGATTTCAAGGCCAAGGCAGATGTGAATCTGCCTCTGGAAAGGGGAGAGGGACTCACGGAGCTGGAATGTGCTGTGCCACTGAAGGTAGGTATGAGTTTGGCTCCCACACCCAGCACCCCTCCCAGGCTACGGGAAGCTCACACATGCAGGTGACAGCACCACCCTGAGCTCCTGGAGGACGCTTCCAAAGGCGATTCTGTTGTGTGGAAAGACAAAGCCTGATTCAGAGGTTCTGGCTGAGACCTTCCCTTTGTAAGGCCAGGTGGACTTTACCAGGTAAATTGATAACCTAGGAGGGCAACTCTCATGGCTTCTTTCAAGGGAAAGGGAAGTTGCATCATCCCCAACTTACATTTAGATCTTTCCAAACTTGCTCCTTATGTAGTTTTTAGGTGGACACAACCTGGAAGTAGGCTTGGAGCCCTGTTTCTCACTCTGTGTGGCCTTCTGGGGCTTCCTTCACCCATTGCTATTGCTCTGTTTACCCCAGTGAGAAGCTCGAACTCCAACCCTGCCTTCCGACATCTGGCTACTGAAGTGCTCCTTACAGTGAGGTCTGTCCTCATCTGTTGGCCTCAGGACCCATGTCTGATTCACTGTGACTACTCCCATACCTAGAACAATGCCTGAGCAGGAGCGGGGCTGGCGCATGTTTGGAGACAGCACAGGGATTCTCAACAAACATTTGGAAGTAGTTTGCACAGAAAGTGCACTTGCATATTTCTAAGCAAAGTGCTCTTATTCATTGTATTTGTAAAATGACAGGGACCTCCCCCCTCAAATGGTCAAGGACCACAAAGGCATGAGATATGGCTTGCCTCACAAGGGTCATAGCCCTCATTGGGTGAACCAGCCTTGCCATCTCTGCAGCTGATTTAGGGGTGCTCTGTGTTCAGCACTCAGAAGCACCTCTCTCTCTCCACTGTGAACCACCCGGGTTCCCACAGGGGAGGAGGCTCTCAGACACAGTGATCCTTTGCCCACTACCTGTGTTCTGCACAAGCAATCCTCAATCCTCCAATCTCTGCAAACCAAGAGATACAAGCAAGGATGAGGCCCTGTTCTGCCAAGGCTCTTCCGGTAAAGACCATGAGAAGACAGAGGGAAGGAGACTGGGCCATCATGGACCCGGCTCGAACACTCAGACCCTCCAAAATCACCCACCTGGGCCTGGGCAAAATAAGAATCCAATTGGAGACTGGCAGTCACAGGAAACAGCCCACCAGCTCCCTCATTTCTTCTGCACAAAAAGCTCTTTTGAGAGCATGAATAGAGACTTTATACAGAAGCTCTTACCCATAGGCTAATAAACATGTGAAATGGCCTCCCAGACCAGGTTCCTGCAGCCTGGACACTGAGGTCATTCAAGGAACAATCAGATGCCATCTGGAGAGAGCTGGGACTGGGAAGGAAATTGCCTCGAAGGCCCAAACAGCATGTTCTCGTTCCCAGGGTCTGACACATCCTTATCTTCACTGACAGAAAGGCATGGAGCTCTGCCAGCTCATGCACGCTGGGGGCATGAATGGGTGAGTGTGGTGGCAATTAATAAACGATTAAGGAGCGGAGAGTGTTCATTTCCAGCCTGCCCCGAGTAAATGCATCCCTTGACTGCCCTTCCACATCCAAGCTGGGCATCTTCGCCACACAGCAGGCAGTGGCCTCGCCAACCTTTGGGTCCTCACAGTTTTAATATAAAGTAATCAGAGCAGAGCAGCCACTGCTCTGGCAGGGCGCGCAGTGAGCAGCAACCCGACCCTAAGCAATGGCGCATACCGAGGCTTCCCAAGCCATTCCATTGTTAAAAGGCCCACCACTGAGAGCTCTTATTTCTAGGCTCGATTTTTCAACTTTTTCTTCTATTTAAATAAAATTTTAACCTCTCTTTTCTATTAATGATCAGCATCTTTAGATGTGAATGCAATTGTTCAGGAGGCTGGTTTAAAAAAAATAAACTTAGCTAGGGGAAACAAATATGGACTTAGATAAACAGAAGGTGATGATTTGTGCTCTAAGTGTTCCTGCAGCTCTCCGGCAGCTCTGAAGTAGCAAGAGACCCTCAAGGACAGTATTCCAAGTGTGGCCAGCGGGCCCGCAGGGGTCTCTCAGGGAGTCCATGAGGTCAAAACTACTTTCATAAAAATACAGAGACATTGCCTGGTCAGGTGGTGGAACAGTGGCTAGAGCGTCCACCTGGATGCCGAGGGTCCAGCTTCAAAGCGCCGGGGTCGCTGGCTTGAGCACGGGGTCACTGGCTCAGCTGGAGCCCCCATCAAGGCACAAATGAGAAGCATCAATGAACAAGTAAAGTGATGTAACTACAAGTTGATGCTTGCCAGCTGTTTCCCTTCCTGTCTATCTCTGTCTCTCTAAAAAAAAAAACACCAGAAACATTTTTTGTCTTTTCACTGGGTTGACATTTACACTAATAGGGCAAAAGCAATGATTGCTAGAACTGTGGGGACCTTATCACCAAGCAAGAGAGAGGCACCATGCTGGATAAGTAGTCATTGCATTTCTTGACCACCATATTTTTCTAAATTTATTTTTTAAGTCCTATATATAATTTTTTTTTTAAATAGCTAGGTCTACTTCAGAAGTTTTGGTGAAGCAGTGAGAATCAGTCCCTTGATCACGTTTCGGCCCTCGAGCCCATGCCCCTGTAACACTGTATGACGGGAAGACAGGACATGCCCTCAACGCTTCTGCGCACCAGCCCGCGGGGGTCTCGAGGGAAAGCAAATGGGCAATTAAATGCTGAGCAAACCAGTTGCTTTCTCCTGAACACCGTGTTTACTTCAAAGAACGTCTGACAAACTCTGGTTATTCAGACGTGGGTATCTGTTTGACAGACATTTTCTAGGAAATGAACCAAGTGAGCCTGTCACTTCAAGGAAAACAACTGACAGTATTTGTTGCCACTGATAAAACTTGAGCTTTCAACTGATAATTAAATTTTGAGAAACGTAGTCACCACGACAGCTTCTGTATGACAGCTTCTTAATATTTTTGTGATTTTTCTGATGAGTGGAGATATTAATGAATGAGTTTTTGATGTTGTAGAGTGAAATATGTTAGCATTTGAAAGGTCCGAATAACTCAGGAGACCAGTATTTTTCAAGTGACTAATGCACAATGGTACAAAATCATCCCACATGGATCAAAGATCCACTCAAATTGCCAGAGGGACCAATAGGTTTTTAAGGGAACAGAGTAAGAAAAAAAAAGTTCATTGATATGGTTTCAGATTCCACATTGCAATTAACCTTTATAAAACTACAACATTTTAGCATAACATGAAAGACATTATATCTCTAATGACTTGAAAAGTCTATTAAAATATTCCTCTGGGGGGGTGAAGGGGTAGGTGAAAGAAATCAAAAGGTACAAATTCCCAGTTATAAAATGAGTAAGTCACGGGATGCAATGCTCAGCATGGGGATTACAGTTATTATTACTGTATTGCATATTTGAAAGTAGCTGGGAGAGTGGAGCTTGAAAATTCTCATCACAAGGACAAAAACATTTTTTGTAATTATGTATGGTGATGGGTGTTAACTAGACCTACTGTGGTGATAATTTGGATTCGTTATATTGTACAGCTGAAACTAATGTAATGTTATATCAATTATACCTTAATGCAAAAAAATATATATCCTCCTCCCTTCTTGAACTACATATCTGTGCAAGGCCAGATTTTCTTCAGACAAAACAACATAACACAACAGACTGAAGGCTGATGCAGGTACGAGAATTAAGCTATGTTCCTGTAGACCAGATGCTAACGAGATTTACAAAAATTGAAAACAATGCCATTCTTCTCACTAAATTTTGTCTTGGAAGGTTATTCTTTTTCATAAAAATGTCATTTATATTCTATATTCACATAATTATTATTTTAAGGTGAATTAAATAAACATTAAAGTTTCTATCTTTTAAGTTCTAATACAATAAACCAATAGCTAAAACTCACAAAATAAAAGCTCTTTGAGGCCCTTAATAATTTTTAAGAGTGAAAAGGGATCTATATATCTAAGCTACTCGTTTAACATAATTTTGATTGGGCCATAGTTCTTAGCATCATATCTATGGAGCAGACTAGTATTTAAATAAGGGGGCATTTTTATTTTTATACCCAATCATAAATGCACTGATGCTTATTAGAGAAAATTAGGAAACTGAGAGAAATATGAAAAACAAAACAAAAAACTCCTTAGTTGCCAGGAGGTTAATGTTGACCTATTAGCTTACAGAAAACCCCGGACACAGGCCCAGCACGCCCTCTCGGTGGAAGGCAGTGCCATCTTTCCAGCATGTGCTGCACTCCCCTTTGCTCCTACCTCACATCCATCCGTCAGGAAATCCCGATGACTCTGCCTTCATCTCCTACCCAAAATCCCCTTTCTCCACCACTCCTTCTGCTATCACCGGTCCCAGCTAGCATCCTCTCTCATCTGGACCGTCACATGCCTCCCTATGCATCTCCCCGCTGCTGCCCATTGGCCCTGCAGTCTGCTAACAACATAGAAGCCAAAGCCATCCTGAGATGGCTCCCCATCTTCCTCCAGAAGAGTGGATGCCCTTACTCAGACATACAAGCGCCAGCAACCCGCCTCAGCCCCCTTCAACACTCTACTGCAGCAGCTTCTGGCACTCTTCTCTGGGTTCTCCCGCTCCAGCCCCTCTGGCCTCAAAGCTGTTCCTTGGCGGAACAGGTGGCTCCAGCTTCACGGCCTTGCCCTCGCTATGTCCTCTTCTCTGTAGGCGGCATGCTTGACTTGCCCCTCAACTCAAAAGTCACCTTCCGGGTGAGGCCTTCCCTGGCCACCCTCTTTAAAACTTAACACTCCTTTACCCCAACATTTCATAGTTCCTTTCCCTGCTGGAGCTTTCCTGCTTAGCTCTCACTGCCTCGCATGGTTTTACTTGATTGTTGTCCTGGTCTTTTTACTCCCCCACCACGGGATATCAGCTCCATAGAGGCAGGGACATTGTTTTGTTCACTGCTGTATCCTTGGCTCCTCGAATAGTGACCAGCAGATGACAGGTACTCAATAAATATTTATTAAATTACTATGGCATATAGGACAACTATGACTATTTGTTCAATAACTGCAAAACTGTTTTCAACAAGGAAACATTAAAAAGAACCTATATGAAAGTAGGAAATATTTTATACAATGGAATACTGGGTAGCCATTCAAAGGAAATAGGTAGACCCATTTATTTAACAGGGAATAATGAAGTCCAAAAAAAAGTAAGTTGCAAAGCGATATGTTGTTATAGATTTTTTTTTGCATTATTTGTTCTCCAACTCAGCTTTCTTGATCTCTTAACAGTCTGACTATCTCAGGTCTCCCAAAGACCCCTGAAGCTTCCTCACTCTCTCCCCATTCTAGAAATATGAGAGAACCGACGCTCCCCGTAGGACTCGCCCTGTGCTCTGTCCGCTCCAGTCAGCCTGGGCACACGCTGCCCACAGGCATGGGGTCTTCCCCCTGAATCTCCAACATGGTGATGTCTGTCATGTCTGTCGTCTGCCTCACTCATTATCAGCTTCCTTCCTGCCAAGCTATCATTTTTCAGTTGTCATTATTACAGTTCAAATAAAAATTTTCAATAGAAACTTCTTGGTTATCACAGGTGAAACTTCAGATCATGCCAATCCCCTACAAAATCTACATATTGTATTACAGCATCTTAAAGTTTTTTGTCCAAGAATGTCAGGACAATTCATTCTAATAATAAAATGGCTTGAAAATTTTAATGTCTTATATGGAGCCAATTAAAACCATTTCTCTTTTTATATACTTTAAACACAGCCCTTAGTTCTGAAGTTGTAAATATAAAATTATGGCACACTATTATGTTTAATATTAAAAGCTCCAAGAATATTTAGAAACGGAATTGTATTGTAGTTAGCCGCACTGTTGTGACATGTGATGACCACTAGAGGGCAGAGCTTAACAGCAAATGCTTCCAATGCTAAAAAGCTGGAAGGCTGAAGAGTTACTAGGACCCCACAACAACATGATAAGATCAGCACCCCCTATGTTCATTGCAGTGTTATTTACAATAGTCAAGATATGGAAGCAGCCCAGGTACCCATCAGTAGATGAGAGGATAAAAAAGCTATGGTACATTTACACGATGGAATACTACTCAGTTGTTAAAAAAAAAAAAAAAGAAATCTTACTTTTTGTGACAGCCTGGACGGACCTGGAGAGCATTATGCTAAGTGAAATACGCCAGTCAGAGAAGGACAAGTACCATATGAGTTCACTCATATGTGGACTCTAATGAACGAAATAAAATAAGAGAATAGAAACAGGATCATAGATACACAAAACAGACTGACAGCGATCAGAGGGGAGGGAAATTGGGGGGCTGGGTGAAAAGGTAAAGGGGTTAAGAAAAAAACAGACAACAGTGTGGTGGCTGCCATATGGAAAGGGGGTGGGGCGGTGAAGAGGGCAAAGGGGGATAAGTGGTGGGAAAGAGACTTGATTCTGGGTGGTGAGCACACGGTCCGTATGCAGAGATGTGTCACAGCTATACACTTGAAACCTGTATGGCTTTATTTACCAGTGTTACCATGATAAAGTCAATGAAAAAAACAGATCTCCTGAGGAATTGATAGGTCTGAACCACAGACTCTGCCATAACTATACTTTTCTAAAGTGCATATCTCTGCTTAATGTGTGGGTATTTCAGGTGACAAAGGTGACCACAGTTTTTATTCAATACCAGGTTGGCAAGAGAAGGTAGACTGAGGTCAGGCATAGGAGCCCTCTTGCCATCATGAAATAAACCACTGAAGATTCCTGGGAAAGTTTTACAGATGTGTTACTTGCTTTGGGAAACCTAAAGATCTTTGGAGGATGCTCATGGCCTCTTCTCCCAATTTAAATGCCCTTTGCATCTATCCGGCTGTGTGCGGCCATCAGTCAGCCAGTCAGTTATTCATTAAGAGGGCAAGAAAAGGTACTGGCACTCAGAACTCACATTCTAATAAGCAGTTAAATTATTATTATTATATTATTATTATTATTTGTGTGTGACAGAGATAGAGAGACAGAGAGAGGGACAGATAGGGACAAACAGGGAGAGAGATGAGAAGCATCAACTCTTCATTGTGGCACCTTAGTTGTTCATTGATTGCTTTCTCATATGTGCCTTAACTGGGGGGCTACAGCAGAGTGACCCCTTGCTCAAGCCAGCAACCTTGGGCTCAAGCCAGCGACCATGGGGTCATGCCTGTGATCCCACACTCAAGCCAGTAACCCCATGCTAAAGCTGGTGAGCCCGTGCTCAAGCTGGCGACCTTGGGGTCTCAAACCTGGGTCCTCTGTGTCCCAGTCCTATGCTCTATTCACTGCGCTACCAGCCAGTCAGTCTAAGCAGTTAAATTTTTTAACAAATAGAAATTGGGGCAAGTGCTGCGAGGATAATGTACAGAGCAATGAGACCCGGCAGGCTGCCTTCAGCAGGGGGTCAGGGAAGGCCTGAGGCTGTGACATCTGAGTAAAGATGCACCAGCCACATAGAGAACGAGGGCGAGAGTCACTAAACCAGGATTTACTGAGCCCTAGCTATATGTCTGGCACTGTGCTAACAACTTTATGTGCATTAATTCATTTAATTCCTACATTCTCCCATTTACTGTTAAGGAAATTGAGATCCAGGGAATTTCAGAAACTTGCTGAAAGTCACACAATGAAGAAATGCTTAAGACGGGGCTCTGAATCTTACTAGTTCCCTAGGATGCTAGACAAATTACCACAAACTTGGTGGCTTTAAAATAGAAATTTATTCTCTCATAGTGCTGGAGGTTAGGAGTCCAAAATTAAAGAGATGGAAGGGCCACGCTCTACCTGACGGCTCTAGGGAGGACCCTTCTTTGCTCTTCCTAGCTTGTGGGGGGTGCTGGCAATTTTCAGTGCCCGTTGGCTTATGCATGCATCAACCCCAATCTCTGCCTCTGTTGTCACGTGGCATTCACCCAGTGTGTCTGTGTCCAAATTCCTTTCTTCTTATAAGGACACCAGTCATTGCATTAGGGCCCATTCTAATCCAGTATGACATCATCTTACTTTGATTGTATCTGCAAAGACGTTATTTCTAAATAAGGCCGCATTCACAGGTGCTGAGAAGGGGACCACAACTTTAACATATCTTTCTGGGGAGCCATGATTCAGTCCACCACAGTACCTAAGCGCCCACATCAAACCACAGAGCTGTTCTACCTTCAAAAGAACCTCCCAGGCCAAGGGAAAGGCAAAGACCCAGGGGCAGTGGGAAAAGCCAGCGTGGAAGAGTACAGTGACTAAGGTGAATAGCAGGAGATGAGTTAGAGACTGGTCACACGAAGGGCTTTGAAGGCCCATTATAAAGCTGAGCCTGGTCAGGTGCCATTGCGTCAATGCTTGCTGCATGTTTGTTTTCCAATCTCTTTACCTCCTCCCATGCTGTCTGGGACCTCAGAAGAGTCCTTTTCCTTCAGCCAAAGATGAGGCTGCACAACAGAATACGAATGGGAATCTGGCCTCGTCCCGCTCACAGGCCAGAGCAGGCTCCTTCGAGCACCTCCAGAGGGCCGCTCCAGGATTTAACCTTGATTCAATTTTAGGAGGCCCAGGGAGAATTCACTTCTGATTTGGGTCCCAAAGAAAACTCAGTCAGGCTGAAGTACCTGCCTGAGGAGTTAACGCAGACAAGCCCCAGGCAGAGCATCAGGATCAAAGCACCTGTTTGGCCAGCGGAGGTGAAGATGCTAGATGTGACAGGCCTAGCAGAGGGATGCTGCTCAGAGCAGACAGGTCTACCTCACGAGATGCTGAGATGCGTCCATAGGGCAGTGCGGCCACAGCACTGTCTCTGTGCAAGATTACACAGCTCACATAAGGACTCACTGCTATACCATCAGGCAAGATGAGAGTGAAGTCAATGATGCCAGGTTGCATCGCGGAAGTGTCAGCATGAGAAGATGGAATTTTTGTTGAAAGCTTACTATGCATTACTGGGAGGAAACCAGGGACAGTATGTGTGCATACAGCCAAGAGCTGGGGTCAGCAAGTCCATCCTGCAAAGGGCCAGAGAGTAAATATTTCAGGCTGTGCCACCCATTCTGTTGCAACTACTCACCCCCCCCCCCCCATTACAGGGGCAATATGTAAATGATTGGGTGAAGCTGTGTTTCAATCAAACTTTGTGCCCACTGACATTTGAATTTTATAATTTTCACAATCTTCTTCAAGGACCAAAAACCCCCCTCATGGACACCAACAACAGTGTGATGATTGCCGTGGTAGGGTACAGGCAGTGGTGGGATTCAAGTAATTTTTTTTTTTTTGTATTTTTCTGAAGCTGGAAACGGGGAGAGACAGTCAGACAGACTCCCGCATGCGCCCGACCGGGATTCACCCGGCACGCCCACCAGGGGCGACACTCTGCCCACCAGGGGGCGATGCTCTGCCCCTCCGGGGCGTCGCTTTGTGGCGACCAGAGCCACTCTAGCGCCTGGGGCAGAGGCCAAGGAGCCATCCCCAGTGCCCGGGCCATCTTTGCTCCAATGGAGCCTTGGCTGCGGGAGGGGAAGAGAGAGACAGAGAGGAAGGAGGGGGTGGGGGGTGGAGAAGCAAATGGGCGCTTCTCCTATGTGCCCTGGCCGGGAATCGAACCCGGGTCCCCCACATGCCAGGCCGACGCTCTACCGCTGAGCCAACTGGCCAGGGCGGGATTCAAGTAATTTAACCACCGGTTCTCTGCCCTAAAGACCGTTTTAAGTATAAAAAAAGATATACCAAAAGGTAATTTATTATTTCATGCACATAATACTTAAATAAGAACAATAAAAGAGGTATACAAAACTAGATTGTTATAAGAAAGAGTTTTAAAATATTTATGAAAAAATATTAAATAATACCTGACAAAAACAATACAAATATTATTTAAGATATTTCCATATTGCTTCTTGAATGGAGTCCTCACTTGCAGTTTTTTTCACCTATGGATGGAATGAACTACTATAGGCGCTTAGAATACACTGTTATGCAGATGAACTTTAAAAAAGAGTACTGAATGTAAATTTGAGATTTCCACATTGGGTGGCTGCCAGGTACACACCTTAGAGAGAACCCTGATTACAAGTGCCATTTTAATAACCAGTTTGCTGAACTCAAAAAAAAATGAGGTATCGGTACTGATAAACTGGTATGAACTGGCAGAATTCCACCACTGGGTGTGGGGAGATTAATGGTAATGGATGGAGACTTGACTTGGAGGGGGGGATGAACACATAACAGAGTATAGAGATGTGTTGTAGAATCATGCATGTGAAACCTGTATGTTAACCAGTGTCACCTCAACAAATTCAAAACAAATTTATATATATAATCTAGTTTTAGCTTGCAGGTCATACAATAACAGGTGGCAGGCTGTATTTGGTTTTGGGCTGTAGTTTGTTTACCCCACTCCAGTCTGATGATATACCCAAATGCTCACGAATTAACTCAGTATCATTGTGGTAATAAGGTCTCCAGCTGGAAATCTTTCTTCCCCAGCAATAGTTGACTGGCTTCTGGCAAGTAACTCTGGAATTGCTCCTGGCTGCCTTTCCCTCACCTCCTGCATCTAAATCGCAAGAGCAACTGTCAACTCACCTAATAAAATGGCTCCTAATTCTATCTCTTCGAAGGCCTCCAGCATCTGCCCTGACTTTCCATTCTTGCTGCCACTTTCTTACGTTAGGCTCTTCATAACACTCTCCTCCTACCCGCCTGACGTCACTGAATGGTGACTAGCTCAGGGTGCACGCTCAAGACCCTGTTCAATGAGCCAGCGCAGTAAAATACCCCACAGACTCAGCACTTTTTCTGTCTGATCAGCAGTCGGATGTGTCCCAACAAAAAAATCAGAAATTTCCCCTAGGGAGGTGACAACAGTTAAGGGCTAACCTACAGTAAGGTTTTAGTTTGCTTTTTAAAAGTCAGGCTCACTGAGGCATAATTTGGCTACAGTGAGAGTCACCCTTTTAAGTACAGCTCTGAGCTCTGAAACAACAAGAATCAAGGCATTTCTTTTATCTCCCAGGGTTCCTTGGTTTGCAGTTGACCCTCCCTTTACCTTTCCTTAACCACTCCTCTGTTTTCTGTCACTGTGACTTTTTCAGTGTATCCAACAGTCCGTTCCTTTTTGTGGCTCACCGTGTGCCATCCCTGTGGATGTACTAAAGTTCCTCATCACCAGCTGAACGACATTTAAGTTGTTTCTGGTTTTTGCCAACTATAAATAAGGTCACGATAAACACAGACAGATTTTTAAATGGGTGTCTGTTTTCATGATAAAATTTTCCTTTTTATAAATGGCCACCAATTCCCAGACCTGTGAGATAAGATTCCATTGAATGAGGGAGTCAATCTGATGAGCATCCTCCCTCCCTAACCTTGTCTTCCCACGCTGCTGCAGCAATTAAAAAAAAAAAAATTGTAGTAACATTATACTTCCCAAGAATATGCTCAGAGAATGTTTTGGGGCAGCGTGGGAGAAGTTGGAAGTGCGGCGGGCTGGAGTCCAGGCAAGGCTGTTTCACATTCACTGGCAGAGTCCCACCTTCTGGTCCCACAGGGGGTGACGCTGGCCCTGCGGCTGTGCACACTCAGACAGAAATCTGCAGGGCCAGCCGGCAGGGCCATTATTTGGTTCATAGAACTTGTCAAAATCGCAGGGAATGTACAGTGTGCCATTGTTTCTGTAAATCCCTTTCATGCAGGCTAATTCAGAGCAGACTGGCCCGTTGGAAGAAAAGGCTTTCCCTCAGAGACAGTGGTTTAACCATGACCATGGCTGCGGCCATCTTGAGCACAAAGGGGGAGCTGAAGTCATTCTGCACCCCCCTCCCGCCCCCCTCAGAGGTCTCCCACAACCAGGGCACTTATTCTTGGCGCTGGAATCCGCATAATTACTCCTCTTTTAATCTGCTGGGTGACCTAATGCAGCCCCAGCCAACCGCAGGAAACAGCCTTGCTGAGATCTGAGCCTTGGGCAGTCTGTCATGTCTATGAGACCCTCTTGGACAGAACATTTGGGGAGTGTTAACCCCATAAAGACTGAGCTCTAACCGGCTCTGGGCTCCTGAGCAGCTCGTGCCCACTCTGCAGGAAGGAGCTAGGGAAGGCTGCTGGTTCCCACTCAGGATGATGGCTCCTGTCCTGTCCCTTCTCCTAACCTGGAAAGGAACTCAGAAACTGCAAATCATTTTATGAAAGCACACAAGTGGTTCTAGCAAGAATCCACCAGGGCTGACAACAAAAGGAAGGATATTTGTTCACTGGGAAGCCGGCCAGGAACAAAAGGCTACATTCCGTCTCACACTTGCTAGCGACAGAGGCCTGGAGAGCGGCCTTTGTCCACAGGCGGCATTGGGCGCTCACAGACTGGCCACGAAATCAGGCTTGCCCACATCTCAGCTGATTGAAAGAACAGTCATTCATTACTGTTTCCTTTTCTCCTTTGCTACATTTTCCCATTTATCTTTCTTAAGGGCAACTTCTTTTAAATGAAAAGGCTATAATAAACATTTATTCTAAAAGAAAAATCACCGGATCTGCTCTAGTTCATCACCTCTTCCCCCAAAACATACGCTTGTGAACCCCTCCCAGAAAAGAGGCTCTTTATTAAAATGGCTGTACGTCTTGTGCATGAAGAAGCTAGAAGAAATTAGCATCTTCCATCTAAAACAGTGGTAGTCAACCTGGTCCTTACCACCCACTAGTGGGCGTTCCAGCTTTCATGGTGGGCGGTAGTGGAGCAACCAAAGTATAAATAAAAAGATTTAACTATAGTAAGTTGTTTTATACAGATTTATTCTGCCAAACTTAGCAAAAATCTGACATAAAGTACATGGTAAGTAATTATTATTATATGCTTTAACTTGCTGTAACTGCTTTATAAATTTTATAAAGTAAAGTTACTTCCCTACTTTATAAATCACCATTACTGTGGAACCAGTGGGCAGTTAGAAAATTTTACTACTAACAGAGATACAAAAGTGGGCGGCAGGTATAAAAAGGTTGACCACCCCTGATCTAAAAGGATGGCAGGTATAAAGGGGAAAGGGATAGGAAATAATATAAACTTATAAAATTTAGTGAAGTGAGAGGGCACTTCTTGAAGTTTAAAGAAGTAGTCCCAGGAGAAGAATAACAGTGAGAATAGAAGTAGCTTTCATAGGTCCAGGAAGGGGTTACAAAGGAAAGGCAGGCTGGTCCCGACTGACTGCAGGGGTGCTGGGAGTCAGTCTCCAGTCTTTGGAGGTAAAACGGTAGGTGGGCAATTATCTGTCAGATCCTTGGTCTTAATGTCTGAGGCTCAACATAAAATGCCACGCTCGTTCCTCTTGATATGGCGATTTTATGACCATGACTGATGTATTAATAAAGAACCCCCTCCCACTTGCTAAAAAAACTTCCCCTCCAGCCTATCTCAGGCAAAAAGGATTCTAAAAAATGTTAAAGTAGCAGGGACATTGGCCCACTCCTGGTTTCTAGTTGTGGGGAAGACGGAGCCCATAGAGAAGGTGGTCAGTCTAACATCATGCTGCTATCAGAACAGAGTGTGGGCCACGTCCCCTCTGTGGGGACCCTTGGGGTGGTGTAACTGGGCATGTTCTACTGGCACGCTATCTGGGAAGGTTACCACAATGAGCGATTACCATTTATGCAGATTTTAGTACAATGCTTTTATCAAATTTTTATGAGGGTAATAATATGGCAGAAACCAAATGGGGGCAATAAA
The DNA here is from genome assembly GCF_036850765.1 of Saccopteryx bilineata. NCBI lineage: Eukaryota > Metazoa > Chordata > Mammalia > Chiroptera > Emballonuridae > Saccopteryx > Saccopteryx bilineata. The sequence continues at coordinate 208,425,857 of NC_089492.1, forward strand.
CAGGAAAAGCAACCCAGAACGTAAACTCTACTACACTATTTTGCCTAGAGCTACTTCCTCCATTTAAAAAAAATTGGTTTTATCTCGGGTAAGGTATGCTAGGTACACAGAGGAAAATTCCAGAGCTCCACACCACTAACCAATCACTAACAGCTAAAGTGTGGGAGGAAGGTGGAGCTGCTGCAGAGCTTTCCGCTTCCCAACCTGAAAGGAGTGTTTCTTTAAGATACAGCAGAAGAGAACTAATGACATTAGGTTACAGAGAGGGACCCCAGGGTCATACAGAACAGTTAAAGTCACATTTTCAAGATGATCATGCTTTGAGTTATTGCAAGAAGAAAAGGGGGGGAGAATAGAGGGCTAGGAAAACAAGGAAAAAGGAGAACAAAACTCCCCTCTCTGATGGCCAGAATTCGAGAGAAACAGTGGAGAATGAGATTCCTAAATCCCCAGCTGCTGTGGGTCTGCTCTAATTTTCTTATCTCATCCAAGCCTGGAACTCAGTGGGGAGGGTGTGGGTGCTGTTGAGGCCCCAGCAGGAGTGGAGCCTGAGGCTGGCGGCCTGCCTGCCAGGGGAAAGAACCACCCAACAGCCTGGGGCTCCCCAGCCTGCAAAGTCCCCTCCATTCCTCTCTCAGAGGAGCTACTGGTAGCCTAGCAACCAGGACGGGTCCTTTCACACTGCATTATGTGTGCAATACAAAGTGCAGGAGTGCCAGGAGGACACAAAGTACAAACTGGATGGAACTGAATTTTGGATTCATTCTCTCCCCAGCGCCCTCCTGCCACAACCTGCAGCCCTATCACCCCATTTGTTCTGCTCCCACATCAGTGCTTCCTCTCCCCCAGACCCAAGGAGGCCCCGCGGTCCTAAATTGCTCCCTGATGTCTGGGCACTGGGAAAATCACACCAAGGTGGTTAGCAAGTCTCCAATGGAAGGAAGAGAGGCATCTGAAGACACAGAGAAGGAAACCAGTGGCCAGAGCTCAAACAGGATAAGAACTGCTGTCTGTTGGCCACACCTGGCTGTTTCCACTGCAGAGATGAGACTCAGCAGCCACCCACCATTCCGAGGTCACAAAGAGTCCCTAAAAATTCGGTATCTTGACTTGTTCATTAGGCTAATAAATCTGCCTCTGCCAGGTGGACCCTATACAATGTAACATATTTTACATAGAATCTCTACTCATGCCACGATTTCTCCTAAAAATTAAGAGGGCAAGGTTTACAAGGAAGAAACAGCTCCCAGTCAGGAAGGCCAAACTGAATCCCACTTTATCTGCCAGTCTCTGGCTTTGCTCCATCACCTCCAGCCACCCTCTGGTCACCAGGCACTAGCTAACACTGATTTGCAAGGCCTTTGTGGCATGAACCCCCATCGGCTAGGCTCGAGAAGGCAGCTAAGCCCGAGAAATGGTTGGATGGGCTTGTGCTGGCCCAAGAAGATGGCACCAGACACAGGGAGTCATGCGGACCTTGAGGTCAAAGGCCTCTATGAACGTGCTCTCAGAGGGTCAGTGCCCAGAGAAGCAAATGGGAATACCCCCATTCACCCAACAAATCCCCAAGCCATCCCTCAAAACCAAGGGCAAAGTCAGAAAGGAAGAAATCTGTGATGCATTCAGGCAGCACAGAGAAACCTCATTTAACCGACCAGATTAAGACACAGTTAAGAGAAAAGGGCCACCTTCAGGACACCTCAGCAAGTCCTGGAAAAGAAGTATGCCTCGGAGCCACAAGAACCATTCCATCACATCTCACGGCTGGGGAGGCAGGGAGAGCCCAGCTAGATGGAAGCTACTGGCAAGCCCACTCTCTCCTTGGTCAACATGCCTTGAGTCATAAAGCCCAACATTCATGAGTGAGATACAGTAGCTTAGATAATACTAAAACAGGTCACTCCAAAAATCCCTGTATAGCTTCAGAATTCATTACTGGGTTATCTTAAAAGGTTTGAACTTTTGCATAAGAAAAAGCTGAGTTACTGGTATAAGGGAGGAGGAGTACTTGCCGAGAGCAGCCCAAGTGACCTGGAGTGGGAGATGGCCAATTCCTGGCACATGGCAGGGAGTGAGTTTTTAAGGGGATGCTGTGATTTGCACAAAAGCACATATGACACATCTAGGAGGGACATAGATACACCATTTACAACGCTCTGACCAGATTCTGACATGGTGACCTTGCTGATTTAGGATGACACATTTGTCCCTGGGAAACCATAGGTCAGACATAGCCTGGGCATAAGAGAGGGGGAAAAAATAATACCCATCTCCATCCCAACAAACGATGATGACTGCCTCACCTGACCAAAGGGTTCTACTCGAGTTCCTTCCTGTACCTTCCAGCCTCTGGTCTACGGCAGCGATTTTCAACAGGTGTGCCACAAGAATTTTTAAAACATGCAATACCTGACTGTGTAGTCAGGAGCACTGACCTCTTTTTCCTTAGATTGTCAAATAAAAAAATGACAACAGTGTGAACGAATCAAAATTATACCTGTTTTTTTCTCAGATTGGCAAAAAAAATACACTTTTGGTGTGCCACAGAATCTTATTAGTTTATGTGTGCCATGAGATGAAAAAGGTTGAAAATCACTGCTCTACGGGAAAGACATGCCAAAACCTTGGGGCAGGCACAGGAGCACAAACAAGCAACAGGCTGAAGGCTCTCAAAATGGGAGAACAAAGATGACTGTGGCCCCTCTGAGGCAAGCACCTTAAGTCCTAACTCATGCCATTTCTCCTAAAAATTAATAATATCATTCTTTGTACTCTTTGTGCTAGGTGTCCATAACCTTCCTTTAATGTTTTTATTTTGCTTAACACAAGTAAAATAGATTTCCGTGACTTGCAACCAAGCAATTCCTGACAACTGCTAAATCTCTCTTAGGAAATAATCCATTTCCCCCTTCATATTATAATTAAAAAACTATTATATAAAAAAAGTAACATGTGATGGAGTAAGTAAAGATAGTAGCTGCGACAATTCAGGATTCTCTTTTCTGTAGTAGGTGCCAGATTTAACTACAGCTCTCAAAAATAAAATAAAGCAAACATACACACCCGAAAGATGGGGCAGGGAGCTGAGGGAAGGTGTGAAAAGCGTCTTTTCTTTCTGCTGAGAAGGAAAGCACTGTACAGAAGCACTGACTGCTTAGGAGCACTAACTGGCAGCCCCACTGGCCAATGAGGTGTCCCCACGCGCACATTCCACATCTGCCACTGAGCGAGGCCGTGGCTGCCGAGAAGGGAGTGGCGGCTCAGACCACTGCAGTCCTCCTTGGAAGATAAACACAGGTTCACGGTTCCTCATCCACCATTCCAAAATCCAAAAACCTCTGAAAATTGAAAATAACTCACTTGGCTGCCAAACACACCTGACCTCATTTGGTGGCAAAACATGTCCTGAACTACATAAAATCATTTGTAGTCTACTTACCCCACGCAGGGTGAATTCCTTACATTCCCTGCTGAAACAATGAGTTTGGTTACGGGGGGCTACCCTACACCTCTTTGGGAGTGTTTTGTAGATATGTACCATTTACATTTCTTTTAAAAATTCTCAATTTTAAAACACATCTGACCCTAAGAGTTTCAGATAAGGGGGAAAGACTGTAGACCTACACTGGGATGAGGTAAGCCCTTTCAGAGTTTACTAAGGGCCTAAAACAGTCGAATTGCCTCCAGGTTGTTTCAATCTGATCAGCAAATACACAAATCAGACTGCAGCAGTGTTTGGCAACACTGTTAAAAATGGGACATCCATTACATTGGGTCTAATTTCCCCTTAAATCCTGGTTTCCTACCTTCACATATTCCAGAGTTGGGTCCACAAATTGCTGATCCCTGAAAAGACAAAACACAAATATGAGAACAATTAGGAACAATGCATACTTGCACTGAGTAAAATGTATCCAAACTTATTTCACCCTAGTCATCCAACTTAATAAGATGGGCCCACCTCCCAGACCATCCCCGGGAAGCTGGGACACAGATCCCTTCCACTGTGTGTGTTGGGGTGGGGGTAGGATACCACCATGACCTCAGTCTAGAAGCAGTGTTCACTTTATTGTCACATCCCCACCCCAAATGTTATTTATATATGGAACTTCTACATCCACTAGACTAGAGCATAACAATTAGCCTTAAAGTCTGAAGCAAAGAGCTCTGAGGAGGACAAAGGTGGGAGTGAAGTGAGCTGGCTGCCCAAACGTGCAGCAGTCTGGACCAGGCAGCTGTGTGGCACCCACTCTGACAAGTAAATGGAGGCTCAGGAGGCGAAGCGGCTGCCCACGGTCGCCCAGCACTAACAGAGAGAAAGGAGCACTGTATCAGTTCTGCTTCTAAACCACATCTCTCTCTTCTCTCTTCTTTTAATTTTTATTTATTGATTTTACTGAGAGAGGAAGAAAGAGAGAGAGAGAGAGAGAGAAACAGGAACATAGATCTGTGCCTGTATGTGCCCTGACCACTCACAGTGGTCTGCCCTGTTTGTGCAGAAAGATATTAGAACCACTGAAATGCTGTTTCTCATCTTCTTCCAATTTCCGTTTTTATGTACATTAAAAAATGTACATGACATACATTAATACATGTACGGATAAACAGGCTCACGGGAGCTGTTTCAGTCAAATGCTTTTGGTCTCAGGATCTCCTTATGCTCCAAATTATTAAGGACCCCAAAAGGCTTTTTTTGTTCATGTGGATTACATTGACTGATTATTGGTAACAGAAATTAAAACTGAGAAATTTTCAAATTTTTTATCTATCACTTCATATTTTAAAAATAAACCCATCATATGTTTACATACATAATGTTGTTTTTTTTTTTGTTTGTTTGTTTTTGTATTTTTCTGAAGCTGGAAACGGGGAGAGACAGTCAGACAGACTCCTGCATGCGCCCGACCGGGATCCACCTGGCACGCCCACCAGGGGGCGACACTCTGCCCATCCGGGGCGTCGCTCTGCCGCAACCAGAGCCACTCTAGCGCCTGGGGCAGAGGCCAAGGAGCCATCCCCAGCGCCCGGGCCATCTTTGCTCCAATGGAGCCTTGGCTGCGGGAGGGGAAGAGAGAGACAGAGAGGAAGGAGGGAGGGGTGGAGAAGCAAATGGGCGCTACTCCTATGTGCCCTGGCCGGGAATCAAACCCGGGTCCCCCGCACGCCAGGCCGACGCTCTACCGCTGAGCCAACCTGCCAGGGCCACATAATGTTTTTTATAAAAAATAGATGTCTTTCAGAACAGAAATTCAGTGATGAGAAGAGTGACACTATCTCACATTTCTGCAAAAATTTTTAATGTGTGGCTTAGTTGAAGACAGCTGACTTCTCATGTCTATTTCTTCAGCCAAGTAGCTACGTCTTGTTTGAAATGAAGAAAATCCAGTGTCATACAAATATGTAGTTGGAAAAGGGAGGAGCATTTTAATAGACTTTTCAGGTACTTAATGGATATTCTTCTTTGATCCCATACCAAACTGTGGCAAGTGGTAGTTTCTTAAACATTAGTTGTAATGTGGAATCTGAAAGTGTATTCTTATTCTTCTGCATCGGTCTATACTTTAAATGAACCTTTCACCCATCTGAGATTCTGTAATCACTATTCTAGCAAACATTGGTTTGTTGAGTTGTGCAGATCTTCCCAATTTTGACCCATTTCATTATAATATAAAAAAAGAATCACATGTTAATACTAATGTTGATCTCATCAGAAGTAATTAAGTATTGGGAGGTGTTAAGCTCATGGTAGAGGATACAAGTTTCCCAAAGTTCTAATTTCCACTTGAAAGCTTGAATTTTTTCATTGGCAGTCAACACTGTCATATATATATATATAGAGAGAGAGAGAGAGAGAGAGAGAGAGAGCGCGCGTACTTCAGTTCACTGATTTTGGGGACAATATCTGCTAAATAGTAAAACCACATAGTCATGATTTGTAATTTTAACTCTTATTTTAGGTGCTCAAATATCATTCTCTTGGTAAATTCTTTTTAGAATTTTGTCCAGGATCTGCTCTTCCCACCAGATGTAGCTGTAAACTCCCCCACCCCCCATTTGAAAGCTAAAATATTTCTCTCTCTCTCTTTCTCCAGAGATGCATCTGAAAACTCTCCCTCAGGGGAAGCCCCTCAAACTCTCTTGGGAAGAGGTGACCCACACGCACCAGGCCAGGCACTTTGCTGGGTGGTCCCTGTGGCAGTGCTGGCTGCAGTTAGCAAGTCCCCACTTGGAGACCATGGCCTCAAAGCAGGCCTGTGCTCTTCCCATGCCCCACTCTCCTGCACAGGGATCTCGGTGCCCAGGGACCTTTCGGTGCCCAGGGACCTTGGTGCTCTCCCAAATGCCCCTCCATCCTTCGATGAACTCCCACGTTCCTGTCTGATCCCCCATCGCACGCACACCGTTGGGAAACGAGAAGGAAACCAAAGGCGCTGGTTAGGGACAAACTGGAGTCCTCCTCTGCCCACCCCCAGACGAACCCTGCTAAGGCAGCCCTGTCACTGTGTTATGAGAGCAGAGGGGAATCCAAGTGTTCTAAAGTTCTAGGTCAGGACTCCAAGGGTGCCCTAGGGAATCCTCATATTCTTCTCCTCACCCTTTTAGAGACGCCGGGGAGGGAGCACAGGGAGCACAGGGAACTGAGTGGGTGTGTTACAAATCCAAAAGCTTTAAAAGCCATTGCCTTGAACCAAATTAAAATTATATTTAAATGTTGAAGTGTTGTGTCTCTTTTCCAGCCAGCTAACCAGCAAGGCATGAGCTAGAAAACGCACAGTTGGCCCTGCAGCCCCAGCCTCTAATTTGAAATTGAATATCCAATTATTCATACGAGACTGTGCAGCAAACACTCCTTGAACCACAGATTTATAATCTCCAACAGAGATCACTAGAAAACAAACAGAGGAACTTGGCAATATAAATTTTAAAAAGTTTTAAAATATTTTTTTTAAAAAATGAATCCTCACCCATGTGAACCCATGATGTCGTGTGCGTCTCTCCTTACAACTGAAGTCTGGCAGGCGCCCACGCCCCTCTGTCAGGCCTGTGCCCCCGGTGCACCGTCCACCGATGGCAGGGATGCATCAGGGTGAAACTGGACTCACCTGTTATTTAGTTTTTAAGTTTATTAAGTTTTAAATAACATCATTGTGTTTATTCCAGTTAAATCATTCTTTCCACTTTCTACTTTCTTAAGTTCATTCTGAGGGATGCTGAGTTGGCAGCTACGGAAACGATATATTTATTAGTTCAGTTTGTTTCTCATCTGTAACCAGGTTAATAATTTCCTCCCTCTTAAAAGGACACTTGATCTATAAGTGTTTGCTGTTTTGAGCTAAGAGGTTCTCCATCTTGAATAATACACAAGCAAAATTTCACTAAGAGAGATCTTTCCCAAGTGGTTGGAGTACAGATGGGGAAGGAAATACCCTATGTCTGTCTTAAATTATAAAATGTTTTATATGAATGAGTATTAACTATTTTCCCCCAAAGGGCTTAGTTTTTTCTCTTTTGAGAGAGAGAAGAGAAGGGGGAAGAAGGGAGGGAGAGAGAGAGAAGAGGAAGGGGGAGAGAGAGAGAGAGAGGAGGAAGGGAGAGAGAGAGAGAGAGAAGAGGAAGGGAGAGAGAGAGAGAGAGAGAGGAGGAGGAGGAGGAGGAGGAGCGAGAGGCAGGCAGGAAGGGAGAAAGCAGGAGAGTGAGGGAAGCATCCACTTATTGCTTCACTTTAGTTGTGCATTAATTGCTTCTCACACGTGCTTTGACCGGGGAATTGAACTGGTGATCTTGGGCTCACGTTGATCCAGCAACCCTTGCTCAAACCAGCAATCTTGGTTCCCATCAGCAACCTTGGGATCATGTCCGCAATTCTTCACTCAAGCCAGTGAGCCCACACTCAAGCCAGTGACACTGGGCTTCAAATCGGTACCCCCAGTGCTCTGGGGGAGGCTCTATCCACTGCACAGTCACCAGCCAGGCTGTTGACGTCTCTAAATATTATAGAATAAAATAATGGCTAAAGGTTGTCAAACAAATTACTTTTAAATATAACATATAAAGGCATCACTGGTAATAAAAATGATTATATCATTTAATGAAAGAATATGAGAAACTAGATGCAACTATTTCAGACTGAGTAGGAAAAACATTCCCCTGAAAATTCACACACACTAGGAATTCCCAGAGTGGGCACACATGCTTTGTACAGGTGGCATGGTGTCTGCGTTCCAGGTCACTGCACGGTGTACTCATTGGTACATGGTCTCTCCCTCTACAAGGTGAACTCCCCGAGAGTACTGATGTGTCTACTTCATGCCCAGTGCGTTCCTTAGCTCTTACATGCATCCCACAGGCATCACTAGGCATCTACAGTATGCTATGCACTAGGCCAGACGATGGAAACACAGGAATCTGGGACAAAGGCCCTGCTCTCAGACAGATTACAGACAAGTAGGGAAGACAGAGCAAAAGATCCAAACAACTCAAGTGAGAGAGCAGTTAGTGAAAGAGAAACACCATAGAGAGGTCTTTCCCCAACATCTGAGCTAAGTTTTGAGTGCTGAATTAGTACCTGTCCCAGTGAAGAAGCTGAGGGGTAGGTGGGGATGAGAAATGCCCAGGCAACGAGAGAAACGTGCAAATACATGGCGGCATGAGACAATACAATACGTTTGGGGAACCACAAGTGCACAGGAGTTAACTCCACCCCAGTCCAGGCCACCCTCATCTCTCGCCCTTCCTCCACTCCAGCTCCCCAATCTCCACATGGCAGCCAGAATGATCCTTACTCAGATCACTGCATCTCACACATACCCAGGTCAAAATCCTCTAACTGCTCCCATTCACTCAGAACAAAATCCTGAAGACCATGGTTTTCAAGACCCTGGTTGGCATAAGCCCAGTTAGCTCTCCAACCCCATTATGATAGGCAGAATTATGAAGATGTGCCCTCCCAAGGTTCCCTTTCCCTGGTGAGTCAATCAAACACTAATCTAAGTACTGCTGTGAGGGGATTTTGTAGATGTAATTAAAGTCCCAAATCAGTTGACATTAAGGTATGGCAATTATCGGAGTGGACCTGACTTGAAGAGTGAGACAGATCCTACATAAGGAATCCTGGTGTTAGGAGAGGTCCTGAAACAGGCCCATGGCATGGAACTCTGAGCATGGCAGATTCTTCCTCAGAGCCTCAGAAATAAAATAAGGGCATAATCACAGATACAAAAGAGCATAGAAAGAGATTACTATGAATAATTTTTACACCAATAAATTTTAAAGCTTAGGAAAAATTAACAAATTTCTAGAAAAATAAGACAAAAATAAACAGAAAATCTGAATAGTCCTATAACCATTTAAAAAATGAAATTAACAGTTCAATATCTTCCCACAGGTCTACATGGTTTTACTATCTAGCAAGTTCTGCCAAATTTTGAAATTGTTACTTAAAAATTATATAAACTCTTCAAGTGACTTGAGAAAGAGGATATTATAACTTTGATGCAAAAAGATAAGATCAAGAAGAGAAAGAAAAAATATAGGCTAATTTTACACATGAATAAATACGAAAAATCCTAAGCAAAAAATTTGACAATCCAAATACAAGAATGTATAAAAATACAGCATAACCAAATTGAGTTGACACAAGAATATAGGGTCAGTTTAACATGAGAAAATGTATTAATACCATTTATCACAATAACAAATTAAATGAGAAAAAATTTTTGGGCATCTGACAGGGGTGGGGAAACATTTAAAAAATCATCTTTTCATGATCTTGACAAGAAAAAAGTTAATTCTTCATAAATTAGATATAGTAAAAACAAAACAAAACACTGTAACCTGACAAAGGGTATCTTTGTCAAAATCCAAAACCTATCAGGGACCACCTTTTAAAGTATTTGACTATCTAACTACTATGCTGTACACCTGAAACTAATACAAAATAATATTGACTATTAACTATAATTTAAAAAAAAAACAAGAAATACAAAATTATAAACACAAAATTAGTGAAAAAGTTTTGGAAGGTGGCTATGCAAGTAAAGAACCAGGAAATTAAGGTACATTAAAGTAAGTCTGTTTCTAGCTTCATATACTATAAACCTTCACCTATTAAGTTCAATATTGAATAATAGAGCTAAATATTAAAAAAATAGAAACCTCAGCAAGCATCATTCTTTTTCTTTTTTCTTTTTTTTTTTTAAGTGAGAGGAGGGGAGATAGAGAGATAGACTTCTGAATACACCCTGACTAGGATTCACCTGGCAACCCCTGTCTGGAGCCTATGCTCCAATCAATGGAGCTATCCTCAGCACCCAGGGTCAATGCTTGAACCAATCGAGCCACTGGCGGTGAGAGGGGAAGAGAGAGAAAGAGGAGAGAAGCAGATGGTCTTTCTCATGTGTGTCTTGACCAGGAATTGAACCTGGGATGTCCGCATGCCAGGCTGATGCTCTATCCACTGAGCAAACCAGCCATGGCCACAAGCATCATTATTGGAGCAAATCTTTTTTTTTTTAATTTTATTTATTCATTTTTAGAGAGGAGAGGGAGAGAGAAACAGAGAGAGAGAGAAGGGGTAGGAGCAGGAAGCATCAACTCCCATATGTGCCTTGACCAGGCAAGCCCAGGGTTTCGAACCGGCGACCTCAGCATTCCAGGTCGACGCTTTATCCATTGCGCCACCACAGGTCACAAGCATCATTATTAATAGTGAAGAATCAGAATCATTACTAAAACCAACCCATCCATCAATCAATCAGAAACAAGACTAGGGTGTCCATTATTACTTCTTCTGTGTACCACTGTCCTGGAGATCCTGGCCAGTACAGTTAAGTAAGCAAGAAAAATAAAAGGTATAAGAACTGGAAAAAGGAGAAGAAAATTGTCATGATTCACAAATAACTGTCAACATAGAATACTCAAAGAAGCCATATAGAACTTGTAAGGAAGGACAGCAAGGTTCCTAGATAGGAAGCATTGTGCAAAAATCTTAGATTTAAAACTTACTGATGGTGGGGACCCAAGCCAGCAACAGAGAAAGCAAATGTTCCACTTACCTTCTCTCCAGACAAAACTGGAGTTAGAATTAAATTTAAGAAGAAATATACTAAAAAACCAACTCAAGACTAAAGGAAGAGGAGTCTTTTTTTTTTTTTTTTTTTTTTTTTTTTTTTTTTTTTTACAGAGACAGAGAGAGGGATAGATAGGGACAGATGGACAGGAATGGAGAGAGATGAGAAGAATCAATCATTAGTTTTTCGTTGTGACAGCTTAGTTGTTCATTGATTGCTTTCACATATGTGCCTTGACCGTGGGCTACAGCAGACTGAGTAACCCCTTGCTCAAGCCAGTGACCTTGGGTCCAAGCTGGTGAGCTTTTACTCAAACCAGATGAGCCTGCACTCAAGCTGGCGACCTCGGGGTCTTGAAACTGGGTCCTCCGCATCCCAGTCCAATGCTCTATCCACTGTGCAACCGCCTGGTCAGGCGGAAGAGGAGTCTTATAACCAAGGATTCACAGAAGATGCCACATTGAGACTCCAAACAGGTTGCTGAGGGCCAGTCACTGGCAGTTTCTTACACTGGTCTGCACTAGGTTCCCTCCAAAGAGGCCCAGAACCAACACACCCAGTGGCCAGCTACAAACAACATCAGAGCAAGATTCAACTAGCATTACAAGCTCTTCCAAGGGAGAGCTCATCAGGCACCAAACCCAGCTGAGGCGAATTCTGCTTCCTGTGGTCACCTGCATGGCAGTTCACATGCATTGGATGAGGTAGAGCCTCACAGCCAGCCAGCTCAAGTCCCAAATACCCTGCCCTGCTGGGCTCAGTTCCACTGGGGGTAAGGGTGAGAGGCTTAGAGCTCAGACATTCAAAATGTGAATTTCTTGGAGCCTACTGTTGGGACCAGAGAAAGGGCTTAGCAACCTCCTGGGGGCAGGGCCACAATCAGCCACTGGAAGACTCTCTCAATATTCTTCCCTGAGACCAGTGGCTTCTCAGCTGAAAGAACTTCTTCAGAGGGGACTGTCGGCCCCACCTAACCTGAACTTGCTACTCACCACTCTGGGGGAGAAATAGAATTGGAGTGTCCAGCAGTGGCTGAGGGATTAGGCTCTAGAGTAGGGGCCACTTTTGCCATACCTAGTGCCTAAGAACCCCCCCCCCCCCACTAAGCAGGGGGCCCATTAACATTGTCCTCCCAACTTTAGTTGTCCTACCCTACCAAGCTTGCAACCTGTGGAGGGGTTGGTAGGGTGAGGCCAGTCTGAACCCATTCTACAGAGAAGACTCTGCAGAAAGACCAGGCAGCTGTAAGGGGAGGTGGAGCAGCTGTAAGGGGAGATAGAGCAGCTGAAAAGCGGAGGAAAATCTCAAGGAACTTGGGTCCTTTTACAGAGCTGGCCTCAGCTCTAAGCAGGAGGAAGTAGATTCTTATGCACAGGTTGGCCCCTCCCACACACACCCAGGCACAGAAAACACAGACATCAACAGTGAACAGAGTGGTAGCTCCAGACAGGTAGCCCATAGCTGGTTACAAACAACATCTGACATCAACCTGTACCCAGACCCCATCTTGAGGTCTCAGAACCAACCTAGCCAGTGGTGGATTACAGACCGCACCAACGCAATACCCAACTAGCCACACAGCAGCACACCCAAAGGGAGAGTCCAGCAGACACTAGACCAAACTGAGAATAACTGTGCTCCAGAGGACAGCCACTAAACAATATCTAATGTATGTACTTGAGTTGACCCTTAGAGCCAGCCAGCCTGAAGTGTTAAGTTCATTCAGCCAGCCTTGAAAGGGCCAACAGTATTCAAGACTCACAACAGGAAGGTACATATAACGCTCAAGAAACATTCCTAGAGCAAGGAGCTCAGGTGGCCTGGAGGTTTGTACCACTGAGCTCATCTTCCTCATCAAGACATCATAACAAATTTTGGAGTCAGAGCAGAGATACCTAATACACAGACAAAATGGGCAGACAAAGAAATATGCCCTAAATGAATCAACAAGAGAAATCCCCAGAAAAAAATTAAATGAAATGGAAGCACCCGAACTACCAGATGCAGACTTTAAAGCAATGATTATTAGTATGCTCAAGGATCTTAGAGTAAAAATGGATGATCTCAGTGAGAACTTAAAGAGATGGTAAGCATTAAAAAGGATATTAAAACCATAAAAAAGAACCAGTCAGAAATGGTGAATACAATATGTGAAGTGAAGACTGCAGTAGAAGGAATCAACAGCAGGTTGGATGAAGCAGAGGAACAAATTAGTGATTTAGAGGACAAGATAACAATAAGCACAGAAGCATAACAGCAAAAAGAAAACTCAAGAAAGCTGAGGAAACTAAGAGAACTCTGCAACAACATCAAGTGAAACAACAGCTGTATCATAGGGGTTCCAAAAAGAGAAGAGAATGAACAGGGATAGATGAAGACATCATAGCTGAAAACCTCCCTAATCTGGTGAAGAAACAAGTCACACAAATTCAAGAAGCACAGACAGTCCCAAACAAGATGAACCCCAAAAAGGCCCACACCATGGCACATCATAATTAAAATGCCAAAGTTGAGAGACAAAGGAAGAAACCTAGAAGCTGCAAGAGAAACTGCCTACAGAGGAGCCCCCCGGAGGCTGACATCTGGCTTCTCAACAGAAACACTTGAGGCCAGAAGGGACTGGCAAGAAATACTTGTAGTGATGCAAAACAAAAACCTACAACCAAGACTACTCTATCCAGTAAAACCATAATTTAAAACTGAAGGAGAAATAACAATCTTCCCAGACAAAAAAAAAAAAAAAAAAAAAAAAAGCCAAAAGGAGGGAGTTCATTACCAAACCAGTATTGCAAGAAACCTTAAAGAGCATGCTATATAAATAAATAAATAAATAAAAATATATAAAAAAATATATAAAAAGCATGCTATAAGAAGAAAGGAAAAAAGAAATAGAGAAAAGAGGATTACAGATTTAAAGAATAAGATGGCGCCTGACCAGGCACTGGCACAGTGGATAGAGCGTCGAACTGGGATGCCAAGGACCCAGGTTCGAGACCCCGAGCTCGCCAGCTTGAGCGCAGGCTCACCTGGTTTGAGCAAACAGCTCACCAGCTTGGACCCAAGGTCGCTGGCTCGAGCAAGGGGTTACTCAGTCTGCTAAAGGCCTGCAGTCAAGGCACATATGAGAAAGCAATCGATGAACAACTAAGGTGTCACAACGAAAAACTGATAATTGATGCTTCTCATCTCTTTGTTCCTGTCTGTCCCTGTCTATCCCTCTCTCTGTCTCTGTAAATAAATAAATAAATAAATAAATAAATAAAGGAAACATTTAAAGAATAAGATGGCAATAAATAAGTACATATCAATAATAACCTTAAATGTAAGTGAATTAAATGCTCCAATCAAAAGACAGAGTAGCTGAATGGATAAGAAAACAGGACCCATATATATGCTATCTACAAGAGACCCACCTCAAAACAAAAAACAAAAGATACACATAGACTGAAAGTGAAGGGATGGAGAAAAATATTCCATGCAAATAGAAATGAAAAAAAAATGCTAGAGTAGCAATACTTATATCTGACAAAATAATCTTTATTTTTTTTTCTTATAATTTTATTTTTTTTAATGGGTGACATCAATAAATCAGGATACATATATTCAAAGATAACAAGTCCAGGTTATCTTGTCATTCAATTATGTTGCATACCCAACACCCAAAGTCAGATTGTCCTCTGACAAAATAATCTTTAAAACAAAGGCTATTTTAAGGGGGAAAGGTCACTATATAATGACAAAGGGAGCCATCAAACAAGAGGATATAACCATTATAAATATTTATGCACCCAACATATGAGCACCTAAATATATAAAGCAGATTTTGATGGACATAAATGGTGAGATTGACAGCAACACAGTAATAGTAGGGGATTTTTAACACCCCAGTAACATCAATGGATAGATTGTCCAGACAGAAAATCAACAAAGAAACAGCAGCCTTAAATGACACACTAGATCAACTAGATTTAACTGATATCTTCAGAATACTTCACCCCAAAGCAGCAGACTATACATTCTTTTCAAATGCACATGGTACATTTTCTAGGCTAGACCACATGTTAGGACACAAAACAAGTTTCAATAAATTTAAGAAGATTGAAATCATATCAAGCATCTTTTCTGACCACACTGACATGAAACTAGAAATCAAAATAGAAAATAGAAAAACTAAAAAACATTCAAACTCTTGAAGGCTAAATAGCATGTTATTAAATAACAAATGGGTTAACACTGAGATTAAGAAAGAAATCAAAAGCTACCTGGAAACAAATGAAAATGAGCATACAAACAACCCAAAATCTATGGAACACAGAGAAAACAGTCCTAAGAGGGAAGTTCATAGCATTACAGGCATACCTCGAGAAGAAAAATCTCAAATAAACAATCTAACCCTGCATATAAAAGAATTACAAGGCCCTGGCAGGTTGGCTCAGTGATAGAGCATTGGCCTGGCGTGCAGGAGTCCCAGGTTCGATTCCCGGCCAGGGCACACAGGAGAAGTGCCCATCTACTACTCCACCCCTCCCCCTCTCCTTCCTCTCTGTCTCTCTCCTCCCCTCCTGCAGCCAAGGCTCCATTGGAGCAAAGTTGGCCGGGGCGCTGAGGATGGATCCATGGCCTCTGCCTCAGGTGCTAGAATGGCTCTGGTTGCAACAGAGCAACACCTAGGATGGGCAGAGCATCGCCCCCTGGTGGGCATGCCGGGTAGATCCCAGTCGGGCACATGCAGGAGTCTGTCTGACTGCCTCCCCATTTCCAACTTCAGAAAAAAAAAAAAAGAATTACAAAAAGACCAGCAAACAAAGCCTAGAATAAGTAAAAGAAAGGAAATAATAAAGATTAGAGTGGAAATAAATGACATAGAAACAAATACAAAAGATCAATGAAACCAAGAGCTGGTTCTCTAAAATGGTAAACAAGATTGACAAACCTTTAACCAGACTCACTAAGAAAAAAAAGAGGGAGTCAAATAAATAAAATCAGAAATGGAAGAGGAGAAGTAACAACTGACATCACAGAAATACAAAGAACTGTAAGAAAATACTGTGAAGAACTATATGTCAAAAAATCAGATAACCTAAGCAAAATGGATAAATTCCTAGAAACATACAATTTTCTAAAATTCAATCTGGAAAAATCAGAAAACCTGAGCAGACTAATTACCACAAATGAAATAGAAACAATAATAAAAAAAACTCCCAGCAAACAAAAGTCCTGGATCAAATGGCTTCACAGGTGAATTTTACCAAACATTCAAAGAAGAACTAATACCTCAAACTATTCCAAAAAATTTAAGAGGAGGGAAGACTTCAAAGCTAATTTTATGAGGTATGCATGATCCTAGTTCCAAAATTAGGAAAAGACACTATAGAAAAAGAAAATTATAGGCCAATATCCCTGATAAACATAGATGCTAAAATTCTCAATAAAATTTTAGCAAACCGGATCTAGCAATACATTAATTTTTTTAAATTTACTCATTTTAGAGAGGAGAGAGGGAGGGAGAGTGATAAAGAAAGAGAAGGGGAAGAGCAGAAAGCATCAACTCCCGCATGTACCTTGACCAGGCAAGCCCAGGGTTTCAAACTGGTGATATCATCTTTCCAAGTCAACACTTTATCCTCTGCACCACCACAGGTCAGACTACCAGTACATTAAAATGATTATATACATGAGCATGTGTGATTTATTTCGGGGGGACAAGGCTGGTATATTATTTGTAAATCCATAAATATGATTAATCACATAAACAAAATGAAGGCTTAAAAAACAATTATATTAATCAATGCAGAAAGGGCACTGTATAAACTCCAGCACCCATTTATGATTAAAACTCAGCAAAGTGGGAATAGAGGGCCCATACCTCAACATAATAAAAGTCATCTATGACAAACCTACAGCCAATATCATTCTCCATGGGCAAAAGCTAAAAGCAATCCCCTTAAGATCAGGAACAAGACAGGAGTGTTCCCACTCTTATTCAATATAGTACTGGAAGTCCTAGACACAATAATCAGACAAGAGGAAGAAATAAAAGGGATCTAAATTGGAGGAGAAGAAGTAAAATTGTCATTGTTTGCTGACAACATGATACTGTACATAGAAAACCCTAAAGTCTCTGCCTAGATCTAATAGACCTAATAATGAATCTGGCAAAGTGGCAGGACATAAAATTAATATTCAGAAATCACTGGCATTTTTATCCACCAATAACAAACTGTCAGAAAAAGAAATTAAGAAAACAATTTCATTTACGATTTTAACAACGATAAAAAAATAAAGTAACTAAAAATAAATTTAACCAAGAAGGTAAAAGACTTGTACTTGGAAAATTATAAGACATTTAAACAAGGAATTGAGGAAGATATAAACAAGTGGAAGCATATACCATGTTCATAAATAGAAAGAATAAACATCATTAAAATGTCTATATTACCCAAAGCAATCTATAAATTCAATGCAATTCCTATTAAAATACCAATGGCATACTCCAAAGATATTGAACAAATACTCCAAAAATTTATATGGAACCAAAAAAGAACCTATATAGCCTCAGCAGTCTTGAAAATGAAGAACAAAATGGGAGGTACCACGTTTGCTGATATCAAACTATATTACAAGCCCATTGTAATCAAAACAGCCTGATAGTGGCATAAGAACAGGCATATAGATCAATGGAATAGAACAGAGAACCCAGAAAGAAACCCATGCCTTATGGTCAATTAATATTTGACAAAGGAGGCAAGAGTATACTATAGAGTAAAGACAGTCTCTCTAAAAAATGGTGTTTGGAAAATTGGACAGGTACACGCAATGAAATGAAACTAGATCACCAACTTACACTACTCACAAAAATAAACTCAAAATGGATAAAAGACTTAAATGTAAGTTGTGAAACCATAAAAATCCTAGAAGAAAACATAGGCAGTAGAATCTCAGACATCTCTCATAGCAATATTTTTGCCGGTATATATCCACAGGCAAATGAAATAAAGGAAAAAATAAACAAACAGGACTACGTCAAACTAAAAAACTTTTGCACAGCAAAAGAAAACACTAACAAAATAAAAATACAACCCACACAATGGGAGAACATATTTGTCAATATGTCTGATAAGGGGTCAAAATTTATAAAGAACTTATAAAACTCAACACCAGGAAGACAAACAATCCAATTAAAAAATAGGCAAAGGATCTGATTAGACACTTTTCCAAAGAGGACATACAGATGGCCAAGAGACATATGAAAAAATGCTCAACATCACTAATCATCAGAGAGATGCAAATTAAAACCACAATGAGGTATCACCTCACACCTGCCAGAATGGCTTTCATTAACAAATCATCAAACAACAAGTGCTGGCAAGGGTGTGGAGAAAAGGGAACCCTCCTGTACTGTTGGTGGGAATGCAGACTTGTGTAGCCCCTGTGGAAAACACAGTATGGCATTTCCTCAAAAACTTAAAATGAAACTGTCTTATGACCCAACTTTTAGGAATCCTACTTCTAGGAATATATCCTAAGAATCCCAAAACACTAATTCAAAACAAGATATGCACCCCCATGTTAATTGCAGCATTATTTACAAAAACCAAGATCTGAAACCAGACCAAGTGTCCACCAGTGGATGAATGGATAAAAAAAGCTATGATCCATTTACACAATGGAATACTATGCAGCTGCACAAAAAGAAGGAAATCTAACCTTTTACGATGGCATGAATGGACCTGGAGATTATTATGCTAAGTGAAATAAGCCAGGCAGAGAAAGACAAATACCATATGATCTCACTTATATGTGGACTCTAATGAACACAATAAACTGAGGAACAAAATGGAAACAGAGGCAGAGTCACAGGGAACAGATGGACAGTCAGAGGGAAGGGGGAAGAGGGGACTGGATCAAAGAAGTGAAGGGATTAGCAGAAAAACATATATACCTAACAAATATATACAGTCAACAGGGTAGCAAAAGCCAGAGGGAAAGGGGGAGATGGAGGAAGCGGGGGGGAAGAGAAGGGGAAGAGGCTTTGCCTGGGGTGCAGACGTGGGGCATGATGCAGTGTGTAGATGGTGTTATACTGAGTGGGGCACTTGAAACCATGTCAACTCAATAAATTAAAATACAAATAAAAAGAACTTATTGATGGCAGGGACTCGAAGGCTATGTGTCTGTGATGAAGTTCTCACTTGTGAGTGTTCATTCATCACAAGTAAATGCATGCCTAGAAATGCCTGAAATGTAAGATGAAAAAACAAGATGCACCTGACCAGTAGGCTGTCAGTTTACCCGAAGTAGTGGGGTCAACAAGGTATGCACACTGCAGCCTCGGGGTCCACTGGTTTACCATTCTTAACCAACCCCTGCACCAGGGTATGTCACACAATCAAGAAAGGAGAACCCAACCACCAGGGAAAAGTGTGCTCTCCACCAAAAGAGCTTGTGGCTGCAGCTCTTTTATATGTAATTATGGCCCTAATCTAGCGCCTTCACCCTTGTTCTCCAGCATGAAGCTCCATGAACATCTCAAAATCTCAGCTGGGGGAGAAGTGGGGTTGGAGGGGTCGGGGAAGGAAGAGATAAAAAAAAAAGAAGGCTTTAAATCTACTAAGAATTTGTGTCCACTGGACACTATTCTTTACTAGATCACATGTTCTTTTAGGCAAGATGAATGTGTGGGACAGTCTAGCATCCTCATTTCATATTTCACTCGATGACATCCTCGGTTGTAAGGCCTTGCCCAGCTCCCCAGCCTCATCTCATTCCTTGCCCATTACACTCCAACACATCTGAACTGTCTGGCATTCCCTGAACCAAGAAGCCTGGAATCCCCACCCTCTCCTCAGTCATCCCCACCTTCTCTGACCCTCTTTCCCCTGCCTCACCCCCACAACTCACAGAATTAGTAAAATAACATATCCTTGGCATTTCCTCTCTATGCATTATACAATTTTATGATAACAAATAATTATAATTCAGTATATTATGTGTACTCCTGTCTATCTTCCTTACTGGAAGATACTATGAGCTCCCTGAAAACAGTGACCATATTTTATTTTATTCATCTTTGTATCCCCAGGGCACAGTTGCTCAAATACAGGGTTTGAATGAGTGAAGGAATGAATGTGTGTGTGTCCTTTCCACTGTGCAGAAGACCTAGACCCCAACCCTTCCCTTCCACCACACTCCATGGGTTCACCGAGGGAAGAGTAATGGGGTAGGGAGAGAGGGAACAAGAGAGAATTGTTCGTGGACTGATGGGATTCCTCATGAAGGAGCTCCTTTAGCCACAGGCCTGTGACTGAACTGCGAGGGCCCCAGACAATCCCCTTAGCACTGGGGTGCCACTAAGTCCGGGCGGCATGGCTCCCAGCACCACTGAAACCAGGCACTATCTAAGTGACTGACCGAGAGGCTGGCCGCTTCTACTGAAAACAAATCTCTCTGGACATATATATTTGAAATGCCAGTGAGGAGGTTAGTCAGGGAGATAACCAGGAAGACTTAGAAAGAGTCTACCACAGGCCCACATCTACTTGCTTATGGGAGGATGAGAAGAAATAGGTGCTTAAGACAGGGCTGGCCTGTGAGTGGAGAGATGACATCTCTTGGAAAGTATCAGCTAGCGTGCAGGTAGATGGACAGGCTCCTTAAGACACTGGGAATCACAATGAAGTCCCAATAAAGAGGTGTTTCCTGCTCTAGGTGGGGTGGGTGTGTGTGTATCTTTTTTGCTAATTTAAAAAGGATGTACCTTTAAAAAGAAAGAACTATAACACTTCTAGATGTACCCTTAGAAAAATATATTTTGTTTCATCACCTTAATAAAGGAGAACAGATTCACTCACATCTCACCATGTATTTTTTTTGCTAAAGCAGGCTTCACTAGTAGGTGACAGTATTAAGGTTGGCACTTATTTCATATTCTCCTCCTAAGGTTCATACGTGACATGAGAAGTTCCTTGTCACTGATACAAAGAAAATTAGGAATAGCTCTAATGATTAAACCAACGGATGATGTTCTAGAGCAGAGGAGTGGTCTAGACTAGACCTCACTGTTCTAGTATAGTGGGGGAATTTATCTTCCTTTTCTGGTGTATAAAGCTAAAAATAACTTACCAAATGAAATCTGGGCAGCCAAGTACAACCATTTCCCTTGGTTTCATTATTAAACAGCAATTAATGCTCTTAAAATCATATTAGCTTTTTCTGACAACCATAGCATACCACTGACTCACTCTGAGTCAGTTAGCAGTGATCCAAATGCTGGTATATTTTTCATGTGTGGCTATTAAGCCAAATCCCATACTTCTACTTTGCTTCTGGATTTGAGAGAAAGTCTTAGTCTTTCCTTACAATCTTTCCAGTTAGACTTTGTCTGTTGTTTCAAGATGCCAAGATGTATTTTGTTTATTCCCAATCAGTAACAGCAAACAGAACAGCGACCATCAAGGAAAACTGTCACTCTGGGCTCCTTTTTGACCACAGCAGCTATATCAGCGGTTCTCAACCTGTGGGTCGCGACCCCAGCGGGGTCACCTAAAGCCATCGGAAAATACATAATGCATATCAGGTATTTACATTCCGAATCATAACTGTAGCAAAATTACAGTTATGAAGTAGCCACCAAAATTATTTTTTGGTTTGAGGTCACCACAACATGAGGAACTGTATTGCAGGGTCATGGCATTGGAAAGGTTGAGAACCACTGAGGTATGTGGAAGCAGCTGCAGCTTTGATAAAGGCCATAAGATGTTTTTTTTTATCTTACACTTGTCATTTGGACATATTAGTTACTCCTCCAAGATTCATGTCATCCACCAATGTGATCCGTAGGTCAATATTACTGTCTAAATGATTTTTTTTAATTAGCTAGAATGGGGCCGAGGACACAACCTATAGTGTGCTTCATTTACTATCACCTAGAAGGATATTATATCACCCCAAGGATATCACCAATGACTGACGTTAGCATGTTCCCCCTCTCAACATTCCTCTAATCTATCATCAAAGCAACCCTAGGAAGGAAACTCAATCTGGTATGACTTGTTTCTGACAAAGCCTTGCTATTTTCTGAGGTTGCTGCTTCCTTTATCAAATATTAAAAAAAAAAATCATTGTCGTAAAAATCCTTTTTTTCCTGAATTTGATGCCAACCTTATCGTTTTAGAGATTAATTTCATCTTCTAAGTTCCTTTTTTAAGAAAGCCAAAACATCTATCTGCATCTTTCCTATAGCTCTTGGTTATGCCGACATCTCTCTGATGTTGCAGCGCTAGTTGATGGTCATAGCCTCAAACTCCCAATCTGCTTGGGCCACAGGGCTTCACCTCATTTGGTGACATTAGAGCCTTTTGTCATGGCCTCATTTTCTTCCTCCTTCACCTTTACTCTATCCTTTCCAATCACAGAAGTCATTTCCTTAAAAAAAAAAAAAAAGGGCAAGCCAAACAGAAGCTCACCAGTTTGGTTTCTCTCTTTTTCATTCATCTTGTTTTGTTTTGTTTTTCTCTTGTGACAGACAGAGACAGAGAGAGGGACAGATAGGGACAGACAGACAGAGAGATGAGAAGCATCAATTCTTCGTTGCGGCTCCTTAGTTGTTCATTGATCGCTTTCTCATATGTGCCTTGGCTGGGGGGTTCCAGCAGAGTGAGTGACCCCTTGCTCAAGCCAGCGACCTTGGGTTCAAGCTAGCAACCTTAGGATCATGTATATGATCCCATACTCAAGCCAGGGACCCTGTGCTCAAGCTGGTGAGCTTATACTCAAGTGGGATGAGCCCATGCTCAAGCTGTTGACCTTGGGGTTTTGAAACTGGGTCCTCTGCATCCCAGTCTGATGCTCCATCCACTGTGCCATCACCTAATCAGGCTTCATTGGTCTTATTGTCCCAGACGTAGTTTCTGAAAGCCTTTTTGTTGCCCTTACAATTTTTTCACAATCCTCTGCTCACTCTGCACTGTTTCTTTTACAGCCAGTGCCACCCTCTGATACGGCCCCTGTCCTTCTCTGATACAGCCCTGGTCCCCCAGATACACCGCCGTCCCCCTGATATAGCCCCTGGTTGCATATCTGGGTCTAAGGCAAGGACAGCACAGAGAAGGCAAGTCCTGAGGGAAAGGTTATCTAGAAATTACAATCTGCAATCACTTGGTCAAGGAGAAAATATAACGAAATACCTGAAAGATGTTAAATTAAGATCAGAGGTTAATCCTGACCAGGCAGTGGCGCAGTGGGTAGAGCTTCAGACTGGGATGCGGAGGACCCAGGTTCAAGACCCCGAGGTCACCAGCTTGAGCGTGGGCTCATCTGGTTTGAGCAAAGCTCACCAGTTTGGACCCAAGGTCGCTGGCTCGAGCAAGGGGTTACTCAGTCTGCTGAAGGCCCGTGGTCAAGGCACATATGAGAAAGCAATCAATGAACTAAGGTGCCACAACGAAAAACTGATGATTGATGCTTTGAACCAGTGGAATGTACAAAGGGCTACACTATGGATGGAGACTTAGGTCAGTAGCAAAGATGGAGAAAACAGGTGCTGGTGAGGTTAGAAGGTTCAAAATGGACATCCCATTCTCCTAGGGCCATGAATTCCTCAAAGAGAGAGGCCCCTGGCCTGCCTGTGAATCGCTAGCACCCAGGATAAGCCAAGCACACAGTGAGGTTCGAAGTACTTGTGAATGATGCATCAGCATGGCCCCGGGCCATCACACCACAGGGGGGATCCCGCCAGTCAGTCCAGGCTGGACCTGCTCCTTCACACACACCCTTAAACACAAGATACCTGGATGATCACATACCTCTTCCTCCTCCAAACTGTGGTAAATGTGTTGTTTTTCATTGTCTTGAACCCTTTTAGAGCCTCAGGCCATGAGAACTTCTGGATCATTTCCCTCCACTTGGGAAATCTTTCTTTCTACAGCTCAGAGTCGACAGTAGACAAGGGCACATCTCCCTCCCTAGTTGTCAGAGATTCTGGTTACTTCTAAAAGCCCTGCTTCTTTCACCCCAACGGTGATTCCTGCTTCTACGAGTCAGTTTCCATCTCATTTGAAAACACAACAGTGCCTGACGAATGTGTTTATGACATGTACGAAAAGAATGGCAACTGAACCGCCTCCTCGGGCAGACTCCCTGATCCTGTGAAAACACTGCTGTGGAAATGTCCTATGTATGAGTCTACGGCGCGACGACATAGGAATCCAAGACGAACACAAAGCGTTTGATAAAAACTTGATGCAGTCACCGGCTAACCTGTGCTCAGCAGAACTCTGGTGACAGCATTCAACTAAAAGGCACTGCTGAAATCGTAACTTGGCAGCAGTCAAACTGAATGGAGTAAGAACAAAAAAACCATATCAAGGCCAGGATGTCTCTTGGCAGGCACAGAGGGGCTGGCATCAGGGAATCATCAGGCTTCAGGCTAAGTCCAAACACAGCACTTTTGCTAAAAGCAGATGCTTTGTTTGGCTGGTATCTATCTGCCCTTCCTCCACTCCCACCAGAGTCCCATACACTCCGCCCCCAACCATCTCCATCCCCTTCAAAAGAAGTGTGTTTGTAAAGGTTCCTTCTCAACTAATTCAAAGGCAGAACAAAAGTGCTATAGTTTTTTGTTTGTTTGTTTTTGTTTTTTGAAAGAGTCAGAGAGAGGGATAGATAGGGGCAGACAGACAGGAATGGAGAGCGATGAGAAGCATCAATCATCAGTTTTTCATTGCAACACCTTAGTTGTTCATTGATTGCTTTCTCATATGTGCCTTGATGTGGGGCTTCAGCAGACTGAGTAACCCCTTGCTCAAGCCAGTGACCTTAGGTCCAAGCTGGTGAGCTTTTTGCTCAAATCAGATGAGCCCGGACTCAAACTGGCAACTTCTGGGTCTCGAACCTGAGCCTTGAACCTGGGTCTTCCGCATCCCAGTCCGATGCTCTATCCACTGCGCCACCTCCTGGTCAGGCAAAAGTGCTATAGTTTTGAAATAATGTCCTCAAGGCTTCTAAAAGGAAAGATTTCACCCAGCCAAACAGATATAGAAACATATACCCTAGATTTGCCTTCTAGGGCAGACACCCACCCTCAGGTGGCTGCTCACCAAAACTGGGAAAAGCAGCTGTCACCCCACAGGCAAATGCCCCACAGGCAAACGCCTGAATGTCAACCGCACTTGTCCATATTTCTCTTTTGTCCATATTTCTCTTCTGTCCACAGTGTCCTTAGGAACATAATCACCATGCTGCTGACAGGCCCATGGGGAGGCTAGCCCTTGTGACAGGTCTGCTTTAATTAAATCAAAACATGGTATAAAGAGGATCATGTGTATGAAAAAATGTGCTTTGCTTTATTATATGCTTAAAAAATTACAACTTTTTCTATTGAATTGTGACTCTCATCTTAAAAAAAAAAGGAAACAAAAACCTTCCTTTGAACACCAACCGTATGCAGCTCCTGCCTCATTTCTCTGCTCCCCACCAAACCAAGCACTTAGCCTCCTCTGCTGACTCCCTGGTAAAAGAGCCCAGAAGAATTCCTCAGGACTGGGCCCCACGGTCCCTTCCCTTTCTGCTTTACATAGATCTCTCCCTAGGTGACGGCATCCATTCCATTTCCATGCAGACTGCTGACTTTGTAACTCTTAGCTCAGACCTCTGTCCAGACCTCCAGGCTCATATTACCAACTGGTGGCAAACACCTTCACTTACACCGGCATTCATCTCAAACTTAGCGCACCCAGAGCAGAAGTCTCTATTCTCTGCCATCTACTATCACCCCTCTCCCAAGAAAAAGCAACCAACCTAACTGAAGCCCTTCTTCCCTAGTCTTCCCCAAGTCAGCCAACAGCCCTACCCCACACTCCCAGCTGCCTGAGCCATACTTGACCATCCACCTTCCTCATCCACCATATCCAGGCCTAGACAGACTCTACCTGTGAAACAGACCTTGAATCCTCCCGCTTTCATCTCCTCCACCATCGTCCTGGAGCACACTTCCACCTGCTCTCTGTGTTTTCAGGGACCACCTCCTGCCCTCCTTCCATCCCTCTTTCCCAATCAATCACTTCTCCATAGAGAGACCAGTAAACATCTAAAAATTAAACATCAGGCTATTTGCTTACTTACACCCTTAAATGTTTCCCTTTGCCCTAGGGAGAAAACCTACACTTCTTACCAAGGTCTAGACCAGTGCCATCCTATAGAAATACAATATAATTCTAAATTTTCTAGTAGCCAATTGAAAAGAAATTGATGAAATTGATTTGAATATTTTATTTAACCTATCATTTAAAAAACGTTATTTCAAAACATAGTAACGTAAAAATATTAATGCAGTGTTTTACCTTCTCTTTTTATATTAAATCTCCTAATGTCCCCCACCACCACCACCAGAGGCCTTCCCACCACCCAATCCAAGGGGCTCTCTGATGTTACGTTCTTCATCCCCCTCATTTTGTTGTCATGTATCTGTCTGTGTGTCTCCTACCCTGAGCACTCCCTAGGGACAGGGCCCACATCTGTTCCATCCTCTGTGGGTGCTTGGTACATAGCACAATGCCTGACACAAAATAAGCTCCATAAACATTCACTGAAGAAGAAACAATGAAGACGCTGACATTAAGAACAAGGACGAGTGGCCAAGGGTTGGGCCAGTCCACTGAAAACAGGCTCTGTTTTGAGTCTTACACAATGGTGTGCCAATCTCTTAATGCAGGGAAAGGTTGTTATACCTGTAATCGTGAGTGGTGGCCAAGACTCACTGCTGCGGGGCAGCTTAGGGCAGACTCGGAGAGAACATTCCTGCCAGGCTCCATCAACATGTGGGAAACTTTCTTCCATGGCAGCCACAGGCATTGAACGTGATCTCCGGTTACACACGAGGATTAGGAGAGCCTCCCGGCCCCAGCTTTTCAGGAGGAAAGAAGGAAGAAAACCAACATCTGAGCCCTTTCTCCATGCTAGGTCCAGCACTAGGTGCCTTCACATGGCATTGTAGTTGACCTTATAGCTACTCTTTGAGGATGTGGAGATTGAGAAAGGTTACAGTAACTTATGCAAGGTCACAAAGCTACCGGGTCTGGTTGCTGGGATCGGCGGCAAGGTCACTAGCAACTTTCTTTGATAACCATGTCCCAGCAAAGGCACCAGTGGCCTTCATGGTCAGGTATCATTCAGCAGAGTTGGGCAGGAGAAGAATAAACTGCCGGTCATCAGGTGGGAGCTGAGAGCAGTGACCTGCTCCACCTAGACTCCCAGAAAGCTCGTGTGAAAGAGCGCTGACATTCGGTGGGGCCTTCATATTTAGTGACTAGTGAGCCATATTCATTGACAGCACTCCTCAGAAGGATGGTATTTTCACCTGCATTTTATAGTTTAGAACTTCCCTAGTTCACACACCTACAAAGTGGGAAAACAGGGACCTGCACTGAGGCCTCTGGGTTTCAGGCCTGCGTTTTCTCCTCACCACAGCAGGTGTCATCTTACTCTTGGTCACTATGCAGGTGGACCCACTGGCAGTCCAGGCTGCACAAACACTGGGTCAGTTATGAAAGTTTTCCCAGTCTTCTATAATTTGTAAATAACAGTACAAGCCTTAAAACCAGAAGACCATTTGTACTTGCCTTTGGGGCCTCTAAGAAGAGCAAGCTTGAAATTCTGCATCCTATCCAACAGCTAGTCTCTTAGGGACAGACAGGTGGTGACAGCCTTACAAAGCTGTGAACAGCAGGGTGGCCTGAGGGCTTATCAGTCCTGTGGCTCCAGTCCAGGGCCTATAAAGTCATCTTCCAATCAACAAGAGCAACAACAACTTCTCCAGCTTGCATCCTTTTGGCCAGGCTGGGATGGCACCCAAACCCACATGTCATAAGAGCACAGATAATTTGTAACTACATAGCACCTTCTGTGTACAGTACGTTTCAACATGTAGGAAGGGGTGCAAAAAGCTTCTAGTTTCTGACTCTCAGAAGACTAAAAAGCCTGACCTTTCCCAGACAGCTTGGAGGAGGCTTGAAAAAACATGATTTAAAGCAGGTCTGTCCAAGGTGCATGTGTTAGAGTGGGGGTAGGGGTGGTGGTGGAGGCCAGACAAAATGCTGAGCAGCTACGCTCAACAAAGACGACATTGTATACTTTACTTCTCCAATGATTTTCTCAGTTGTGGTTTGCAATCAGTTTTTAAAAACCCTGTAGTTTGCCCCAGAAGAACAGCTGAGAATGCACAGATCCCAGACTTTAGGTTCAAATCATCCCTGTCAGTAGAGGATTTAGGACTAGTGTCAGGCAGCTGGTGGACGGACAAGCACTTCCCATTTTCTGGGCTCCCTCAACACTGGGGCAAGCAAGACACCCAGCAGGGCTGAGCTCACCTCTGACCCAGCTGCTCCGAGCCTTAGCATGCCTACGAGGGGAGGGGGGGTCACTGGGGGCCACTGGGCCTAGACATGTACCATCCACTGGAATTCACTAACCTGTCCAACAACAGCTGCACTCAAACACCACAGGCATTTCACAATGTGAGTAAAACTCAACTTAAAAATTTAAGAATAAAAACATGTGGACCATTACTCCATAGAGACATTCTTGGCTGTTAAACCATTGCCACCCTAACTCAATCGATGACCTTCTATTAAATAGAATTATTAATCTACTACATAGATTTTTTTTCAACTCTAAATCCAACTTTTCCTCTGTGCACAGAAAGCTTCCAATTTGCAGACAGCAGACACACCCACGTATAGATAAAATGCAGATGTTTGCACGTGGATGGTTACATTTAGATCTCTCCCATTAAAGTGAGCTAAGGGACTCATTTATTTGCCTATCTGGGGGCACTTGCTTTGTTAAGGAGAAAGTAGTGGTTATAGAACTTGGTGGTTCTGAAGAGGAACAAATGAAACAATTTTTCACATGACAGCATCGACACAGCCCAGAATGTCTTTAAATCAATGTTTAGAAAAGAGTCTTCTACACAGATCCCAGATCCCGTGCTGATGCTTTTGCTTCAACTTTGAAGAGTTGGCACTGTGACATGGTGGGTTCCTTACCAGCTGGGAAAGTACACCAGATTTTAACTTGGGGTAAGTCTGCAGACTTTCTGGCCCCTGTCGGTTAAAACACTTGTGACTAGTCAGTCAGCTCCACTCATGCAAACTAATGAAACGTCACATTGTCCCACCACATGCTCCCACAGCACAAGGGGCAGAGGGAATTAGGCCCTCAGCAGCTGTTCCCAGGAATGCGTGCCTCCACATACCCACAGGCAGGAAAAGGACTGGGCTGTCTCCAAGTGCTGATCCTTCAGCTATCCCAGCAACACGGATACCCAACAACAGGCACCGATCCCCGCTCAGCCCAAGGAAGGTCCCAGATTCAAGTAAATATTCATCCTTGAAGATAAATGAATCAAAGGGCCACCAGCCGAACAACGCTAATGTCAAGAGGAAATCCTGTCTGCAGACCTGTCGGAGAAGCCTTGCCCTGCCTGCGGAACAAAGGCTCCTTCTGTGACATCAAGCAGCAGGTTTAAAAGCGCCCTGGCTTCTCGCTTTGGCCACCTTTCAAACCACAAGTACATCCAAGGGCAGTCAAGACAACAACAAAGCCAAGAGATACAGTCTCCGAATGAAGAGACCAACCCCCTCCCAGGCCTGCGTTCTGCCTGGCTCTTGGCAACCAAGGCTCCATTTTTCCCAAGGGGGATGCCAGCAACCCTGGATTCAGACTATGTGCACGGAAGCTCTCCACGCAGGAAGATGGCTCAGAGGATGCCAACAATCTTGGGAGGCTGTGGAGCAGTGTCTGGGAAAGGCCCTACAGTACTTTCTGGGTTTTAATCCCAGCTCAGTCACTCACCAGGGTCTGATCTTAGGCGTCTCAACATCCCTGAACCATTTTTCTCAACTATAGATGCTGCTGCTGCTGCTGCTCATGATAAAATGTGCTGCCTCTCACTCAGGGTTATGATGTTCAAACAGATAATATATGAACATATCCTTCAAGATATTTTAAAACAGGCTCTGGCCAGTTGGCTCAGTGGTAGAGCGTCGGCCTGGCGTGCAGGAGTCCCGGGTTCGATTCCTGGCCAGGGCACACAGGAGAACCGCCCATCTGCTTCTCCACCCCTCCCCCTCTCCTTCTTCTCTGTCTCTCTCTTCCCCTCCCGCAGCCGAGGCTCCATTGGAGCAAAGATGGCCCGGGCGCTGGGGATGGCTCTGTGGCCTCTGCCTCAGGCGCTAGAATGGCTCTGGATGCAACAGAGCGATGCCCCAGAGGGGCAGAACATCACCCCCTGGTGGGCATGCCGGGTGGATCCCGGTCAGACGCATGCGGGAGTCTGTCTGACTGCCTCCCCATTTCCAGCTTCGGAAAAATGAAAAAAAAAAAAAAGATATTTTAAAACTATAAAATGTAAGGGATAATAATTTATGTGGTTATGACATGTTTATATGACAGTTTAATAACGCAAAATTTTAGGTCAAAGGGGCAAGTTCCTCTACTCTGCCTGGGGCCTCCCAGGGTAGATGTTCAATTAATATTTAATTATAATAAAAGTGACTTTTTAAAGATTAATAAGGCAAACAGACTTGTTGGGAAAACAGCAAACTTGCAATGTGACAAGACAAGGCGGTGCTGGCCCCGTGCGTGGAGGCAGGTGCATGTGAAGAATGGGGCCAGGCTCTTCACGATGGCCCTACCATCATCATGCCAACCCCACATGTGACAAAATGGAAGGTTTTCACACTTGACATCCAGGCAAGTCATAAAATTAACACCAACATTCACCAAGAAAAGAAGCAAGTAAGGCCAAAACACTTTAGAAGCCCCCTAAAATATCAATAATCTTATTAAAAATAGACCTAACAAGTCTTAGTTCTCTGAAGACAGAAGTCCAAAACTCTCACTTTAAAACACACATGGCTCCCAGCTCCCAGTGGAGTGCGAGCCGACGGGGCCGGCGGCTGGCAGGCCGCAGCTCTTCTTAGGCTGTACGCAGAGTTAGGGACTGAAACACTTTCTCCCTGTGCTGCTCCCTGTGGCCCCACAGGCACGGCCCCGCCCTGGAGCCTCGGTCCTCATTCATTCTGCTTGTCCCTAGTGCTTCACAGCCACAGACTTCATTTATATCACGCTTGTTCTGAAAAGGAATGGAAGCCACTCAGTCTAATTAGGACTATTTAAAGGATTGAAATTAAAAAAAAAATTTTAAAAACAAGGAACTTTAAACTCCTAAAAATTGGGAACATTTCTGAATATTTAAAATGTATTAGGTAATTGCCTGACCTGCGGTGGCACAGAGGATCAAGTGTCAACCTAGAACCCTGAGGTCGCTGGTTCAAAACCCTGGGCTTGCCTGGTCAAGGCACATATGGGAGTTGATGCTTCCTGCTCCTCCCCCCTTCTCTGTCTCTCCTCTGTCTATAAAAATGAAAAAAATAAAATATAAAAAAAAAAACTTTAAAACGTGTTAGGTAATTAAAAATAATAAGACTAATGAGCCAGGAGACTAGGACTTTTTGATCTTTTGACACACAAACACATGCCTTTGCACATTATTTCAAAGTAATGCATTTGTTACTTTCTGCATTTTCCCTTAATAATAGGATATTTTAAACCTAAAAAAAAATGTGTCTCCAAATGAACATAATTCTGAATCATAAACAAACCTAAATCAGCAATCTTCCACCACCTGGACTTCAAACTCAGGACTTGTGCCCCTCTCCCTGATTAGATCTTTTTACAGAGATCTGACCATTCTGTTCAATCAGTTTTTAAATCAAAAAGCTTTGAACTTCTGGCAGGTTGACAACTTGGACCTTGGATGTTTATCAGAAACTTCCTCAGATAGGAAGGGTGACTCCATTACTACCCTTGGAGTTTCTCCTTGTAAGAGCTGGCACCTAGCCAGGACCTTAGAAGTTCAAGAAATGAGTTTGTGAATTGTTTGTGTGTGGTATATAGAGAGCTCTGAAATGTGCCTGACATCAGACCAGATGGTTCCCCAGGGAGAGCCAGGTCCATGACAAGGCCCTGGACATGCTCTGAAAAAATCTAGGTGGGCGACCTCCCAGCTGAGAGAGTCTGCTGATGAAACAGGTAAATGTGGAGGTACATCCCGTGCACAGTGACGTCTAGCTCAATTCAAATTTTAAGGGGAAAAATAAAGAGTGGTCACAGGAAGCC
Organism: Saccopteryx bilineata; assembly: GCF_036850765.1. NCBI lineage: Eukaryota > Metazoa > Chordata > Mammalia > Chiroptera > Emballonuridae > Saccopteryx > Saccopteryx bilineata. The sequence goes on from NC_089492.1 coordinate 208,458,103, forward strand.
AGGTAGCAGTTTGTTCTGACTCCATATCGTGCAGCCTGGCATTCGTACTTAGTGCTGGGGGACCAGGGTTATATTTTTCTTTGCTGCCTCATAGCTTCAGGAGAGGGAGAATGATGGCTGCCTTCTGTATGCATCTCACCTGTGAAGTTCCGATGATGCAATATGAACAGCACTGCGCAGTATGTACCTCCACATTTATCTGTTCCATCAGCAGGCTCTCTGACTGGCAGGTCACCCACCTAGACTTTTTTGGATCTGGGGAACCTTCTGGTCTGATGTCAGGAACATTTCAGAGCTCTCTCATGCTTTCTACAGTGGATACCTGGGCCTCTACTTCATTTCTTCTTGTACTACTGCATTACTATAACGAATTCTAAACTCTTGCCTGCCTAGCTTCTCTCAATGTCTATACTATTTTCTCTCAACTGGCTACCCTCTAGCCACAGGCCACACCGGCTTCATTTAGGGTTCCTCAAACATGCCGACCTTGTTCCCACCCCAGAGCTTTGCCCTCGCTCTCCCTGTGCCTGGCACAGCCTTCCGCTGGTGCTTTCACAGCTATCTCCTCTCAATAGGCAGGTCCTAGCTTAACTATCATCTTCTCAGCAACCTGTCCCTCTGAAATGGACATAACCCCAATAAATCTGCAGCATTCCACTCTCTATTTCCTCTATAATTCTTACTATATAACCTGCAATCGTCTTGTTTAGTTAATTGTATTTATTATCTGGGTTCTTCCCTAGAATATCAGCTCTGGGAGGACACTGTTTCAGATGTTTCATAGCTATCCTGTTAGTTCACATAGTTCTCCACCCTGTAAAAGGGCAAGTGCAGATTACTGAAGTGTTTTGGCTGCTAGAATATCTTCAATGTTGGACTAGCCCTTCAGTTAGAGACCCAGAGGAACTGGGCAGAATTTTCCAGGTAAAGTACTGGTACTTATAAAATCAGTGTACTCTAATTAATATAGGTGCTGTATATAGATACTGAACAAATAAATAAGCCAGGATCAAAGTGGCTTTCTTTGCTACAGGACTGGACAAAAAGAGTGACGCCAGGCGATACACAGATGAATCCACCTTGTTTTCCCCGACAGCATCCCAGGTTGCTGATCTTGCCCAACAGGAGGAGTGCAGAGTTTCTAAACCAGCTCTAACAAGCAGAAACCAATCACAGTCATTACACAGCCCATTACAAACCCAGGGAAGAAGTCTTTACAACCATAAGGTGTACTTACTCACATCCCTGGTGGATAGGAGAAAATATTCTATCGTGTTCTGCAGTTGACCCAATGATGCGACCACACAGAACTGCATTCCGTCACATTACAACTAGCTACAAGGAGATACAGATCCTAACTTAAAGACACCTTGGCATCTCTTTAGAATTGGATGGATGTAGTTCAGAATCTGGTGTTATGATAAAAAAAAATACTTGTGCTTCTTTTTGAGGGATTTAATGACACAGAAAGTGGGCTTTGAGAATACTCTCCAATATGAGATGACATTAAAGGGCGGTTCTTTTTTAGGTGTCACCATTTTTTGTATTATGGTTATAGATATATACATATTTTTAAGTAAGTTCTTATCTTTGAAAGACATATACCAAAATATTTATAGGTAAAATAAAATGAGGTCTGAGATTTGCTTTAAAACAACACCAGAAAAGGAAAGTGGGTGGGAGGAGCCAGGGCAGAGCTGGCCTTGGGGTGATAACTGTTGGAGCGGGTGATAGATAAGTCCACGGAGGTTAATTACACTATTTACTCTATTTTGTACATGTTTGACATGTAACCTAATAAAATGACTTTTTTAAAAAGCTGTTTAAGTCAAATCATTTTCCCTCATGAAATGAAAGAAGTTACCTGAAGGTGAAAACTTCGCCTTCCCAATCTCGCAGTGGGTGCTCCTGGATGACGTCCTGTGTCAGGGCTGAGTTCTGCCGTGGGGACCTGGAATGGGGCAGGGTGCCCATGTGACTGAAGTTATCACAGGACCTTATAGGAGGAGGGCCCTTCTTCTTCCGTGGAAGGGTGCCGTGTATGGACACGTCGTGATAGGCATCTGGGCGATGATTGGCGAGAGGTGACTTGCTGCTTAGAAGGTCCATGGAGGAGGCCAGGGGGAACTGGTGATTCACTGACATGTTTCTGGGAAGGCTTGCAAATTTTCCCGCAGCCATGATTCTCAACTCTGAAGGGAATGATAAGAGGGAAGCTATAAATCTAAGATCATCACAAGAACTGACTTCCTAAGTACAGAAGGAAATGGAAATATACTGCCTAACAAAAGAAAATGCTTGCTGCATTAAAAGACAAACATTGAATGGCATCACTAGTGAAACAGAATGCAAACAGGAAGTTTACTCATCTCCCTTTTTTGCTATTACAAAGGAATTCTCCTGGGCTGGCAGCAGATCTGCCAACAGAAAAGGGCAAATACATTTCAGAGACGTTAGAAGCACATGAGCTGTTTCATTATTTCAGGTGACTGAAGCTGATGGGAAAGCATGACTACAAAAAAGATTACTGAGGAAGGACTCAAGGTTTTAGTACTAACGGCGTTAGAGAAAATGTTATAAAGATGTTAATTAGCTTACATCTCTCCCACCCTGTAAATACAGCACAGGCGGAGCTGACTGGAATTCCTCAGCTGCTGGAACTCCTTCAGCACCAGACCAGCCCCTAGGCTGTGCTACCCAGAGCAACTGGGCAACTTTCCTGTCAATGACCTGGTGCTTATAAATAAATCAATGTGCTCTAATTAACGAAGACAGGCCAGGGTCAGGGGTCAGGAGGTGGCCAATCCTCCATACATCAGTGGGCTCAGTTGCAGGGGAAGCCACTGAGGCAGGGGGCTCCATGTATACGGTCCCCCAGAGGGTTAGCAATGTGCATGGTGTCCACATAGTCAGGGAAGAGTGGGAAGGGAAGAGAAAAAGAAAATAAAGGGGGGTATGGAAAAGAAAGGAAAGTGATACCTAAGGTTACATGCAAATAAAACAGCCCCAATAATTGTTCCCAGCTTTGACCACTAGTAAAAATATTCATCCTGAGAGAATCAGCACCAACACCCCCAAAACAAACTATGGTTTTGACTTAAGACAAATTATATGACATTTTAAAGACCAATATTTGAGGAAAAGAAACATGAGCCTGAATAAAAATAAGGGATAGTCCTGGAGACATAAGGATCCAGAATGTGACTACTGGTCGTGGTATCAGACTGGTCTGGACAACACAGCAGCCTCGCTAAGCCCAAGCCTAGCCTATTCCAGGCTGACAAGTGGAACACTGCCCTGCTCTGCAGTCAGCTCTCATGCCCTGCAGCCCCGGTCCCATGCAGACCAATCTTCCCACTGCGAAGGAGACAGCTTTCTTCCCACTGCGAAGGAGACAGCTTTGAGTGACAATCATCGCTTACTAGTACCGCTGCAGTTTCACAAGGAACTGGGATTTGGGCTATGGCTTGAAGACAACCAAGAAGAATGCAGCCCTCCAGAACCTCACAGTGTAAGAGTTAGAACTGGGATGAAGACAGCAGAGTGTGCAAAGAAAACAACTGATGACGAAAGCACACAAGAGCTACTGCCTATGCATGCAGCAGAGAGAAATGCGCAAGTGCCAGGGGCTGGGGGGAAGGAGACCCCTCACTCGCGTATATAATCCTAACCCTGTCCTCAGTTCTTTCCCAAACCTGGTAATTCTGGGGTTTGTCTGCTCCATGTCTAACTGGGACCACACAGCAGGCCTGGCTCACAGCGGGTACAGAACAATAGAATTGTGAGAGCCCTTCCTGTGTGGGCCCTCCCGGGTCTGACCAGTACCTGGCACACAGTCAGCACTTGCTCAACATTACTCATCATTATTAAAAATGGAACCACACTCCTTACCCCTCCCTGCCTGACCACCAGTGACGTAAACTGACAAGGATTCCCTCTCCCCCCACACACACAGCTGCGAACGCTCACCTGTCTGAGCTCTCAGCACCTTCCTTCTCCACAGACAGGCCTGGATCATTTCAAAGGACCTGTGGGGAGGCCCAGAGCACCCCATAGAGCCTCTTTGTGTGCAAAGGGCCACACTATTGATCAACTCTATTTCCAGGCTCCAACAATGGGTCAGTAGCCCTGGCTGCAGTGTTCCCAGCAGCCTGTTTCCTCTCTGCCTATCCAAGATCTATTTCAAGATCGAGCTACTGTTCTAGAGGGCCTTTCCGCACATTACCCACACCTCAGTTTACTCTTGGATAGAGAGGGATGTTGACACCTGCTCTTTCTACTCTCAATTCAACAAATATTTAAGTGCTTCTTCCTTATAGGATACTTAGAGAAAGCAAGGAATCCTAAGCCCCAATGCCTGATTATGTACTCTGAGAATAAGATAAGGACTGGCAACAAGGATTCATCAATAGGGGTCCCTAACATGCTGGAGAGGAGAACAATTAACTTTTAAATTACATTTATTGGGGTGACATTGGTTAATAAAATTATAAATTTCAAGCATACATTTCCCTTCCTTCCTTCCTTCCTTCCTTCCTTCCTTCCTTCCTTCCTTCCTTCCTTCCTTCCTCCCTCCCTCCCTCCCTTCCTTTTCTTATCAAGTGAGAGGCAGGGAGGCAGAGAGATAGACTCCTACATGTGACCCGACCGGGACCCATCTGGCAATTCCCATCTGGGACTGATGTTCTGCCCATCTAGGCCGTTGCTCTGTTGCTCATGCAACCAAACTATTTCAGTGCCTGAGGTTGGCTGTGGAGCCATCCTCAACACCCAGGGCCAACTTGCTCATTTGAACCCTGGCTGCAGGAGAAGAAGAGAGGAGCAGGGTGGAGAAGCAGATGCAGGTGGTAGCTTCTCGACTGTGTATGCTGACTGGGAATCGAACCCGGGACTTCCACATGCCAGGCCAATGCTCTACCGCTGAGCCAACTAGCCAGGGCCTGAAGTGTACATTTCTATGCTATAGCATCTGCATATTACATTGTGTATTCAACACCCAAAGTCAAATCTTCCATCGCCATGGATGTGACCCCCTTTACCCTTTACTACTCTCCCACCCACCTTCCCTCTAGTAACTACCATACTGTTATCTGTGTGTATATGAATTTTTGTTTGTCTTGTTTGTTCATTTGTTGCTCTTAGTTTTATATTCCACATATGAGTGAAATCATATGAAGAACAATTAATTTTGATGAAAGGATTCAAGGTCCTCTTCAGAGAAGACCTCACTGTAGATGAAGGATTTTGAAAGGAGAAGAATGGTCAGGAGAAGCCTTCCAAGACAACGTTTTAACAGCAGATGCATAAAGACAGGAACTGCTCCCCAGGCTCAGGAAATTGCACGCTGTGTCGTGTCATGTCATGTCATGTGATTTGGTTGGAGTAGAGAGGTCGAGAAGCATCTTCTGGATAAGCACCGCTTAGGACCAGATTATGAAGTCTTAAAGGCTATGTCAAGGTGTCTGGACTTAATTGTAAGTGCTAGGAAAGATCTGGAAGGGAGGGGCAGATTCTAGTCCATGCCCAGGTAGGTAACTCTGATAATTCTGGAGGGGAGAAGAGGGAGGCAGAGAGGTCAGTCTCGCTAAAGGTAACAAGCCAACAAGGAACAATAAAGACTGACCTGGGGAAGTGGCCAGGTGAAGGGAAGGGAGGGGCAGAGCAAAGAGCTAGGAGCTGAGGCCTCTGGCTGGGAGGACAGAGGCCGTAACCTGGGGACAATGGTGCGATGCTGTAACATACCAGTAGCATAAGAAGGGGACGCCTGCAGGAAGGTGGGTAACAAGCTCACCACTGGAGCTGTTCTGTGTGAGGTACCAGCAGGACAGTTTGGTCCAGGAGGTTAGATACTGGTATGTGCAGTCAGGAGCCAGGACACAACGTAGATTTTTAAGAGTCGTCAACATAAAGGGAATATTTAAACCAGAGAGTAGATCCCTTAGCTTGTTATTATCAGATGTGATAACAGATGTGAAAGTACCTCTTAAAGTGTCAGGAACCACACAATATCCATGAATTATATCCCTATTCTCTCTTACCATGGCTGCTTCAACCAATGCAAGGAAGGAATGCTAAAAATTTAAAGTGGTGGTTCTTAAACTAGTTGCACATTAAGAAGCCTCAGAAAGCTTTTAAGATCCTGACACCCAAGGCATGACCCAGACCAATGAAATCAGAATCTCAGTGGGTAGCACCCTGGTATTGTCCAATGTGGAGGCAGGGTTGACAATCACTGGATAAGCAAGTCTCTTTGGTACAGAGCAACTTACTCAGATTTGTTTTCCTCGGTAACATAAAAGAATGAAAATGAGGAAGTATCATTTATTTAATAGATGCACTTATTCATTCTTCTGTTCAATACTCATTTAAGGATGGCCTCCTATGTGGTGAGCACTGTGCCTGTGTGGGGACAGTGTCCAACAACTGCATGCGATTACTTCTCTGTGGAGGAAGCAGACAGTAAGTGATGACCACTGTTGGTGATTCCCAGTGCTCTGGGAAGTGGGGACCAGGATCTAGCAGCCCTGAAACGGCTTCCCTGGAGGGTGTGAAGCAGAGTTTATCAACTGGAGGGAGAAGAGCATCCAAGGTGAAGTTTCCAGAGAGTTCTCAGCTGCAGATAAACAGAAAATACACAGGCCAGGCTCTCCTTTACAATTCCCGCCTCTAAATTGGAACTCTTTCCTATGAAAATACAGTCTTGCCCTATGTCTAGTGATTTGGAAAGACTATCTCGACCCTGGGTCCTGTGTCAAGCTTGAATCAGGCCAATGATGGGGGAGGTGGGCCCAGCCCGGAAACAAAACTTTGAAAATAAAACAAACGAAAAGTGGGGCAGGGGATGGTAGGGGAACTACAGGTAGAAGGAGCTCATTTGCAATCTTTGGGTGACTCTATTTCCTACTTGAGCTTTATCTACTTTTAATTTTTCCAGATACCAGGAGCCCAGGGAGAAATCCAAGCGATGGGAGTGCACAGTGTGTAGTGTGAATCTAGGTTCATGGTAAGTACTTTCCATTTTGACAGAGAAGCCACTTACCACCTCCGACCACTAGGCAGAATCTCAGCGTGTTATATGTAGATGGGATCTCAGACAATCAAGTCCCTTCCTTTTACCAGATAAGAAAATAAATGTTCATTCATTCAGTATATATATATTCCCTGAAGGTTTCCAGTGTACCAGGGCTGAAGACCTAATAAACTTGACAAAGTCCTGCTCTTACAAGAGCCTTCACTGTGATGGGGGAGTCCAACCAACACAGACAGGAAAACAAACTCGGTCATATCCCCATCATGAGGGCACTCAAGAACACAAAACAGGATGAAATGGCAGACTATACTGGCTGGGGATGGATGGCTCTTTCGGATTAGGCTGTATAGGAAGGCTGCTTTGAAGAGGAAACAATGACATGAAACCTGAAGAAAAACAAGAAACCAATGAAGAGAAGATCAGAATGATTTCCAGGCCAGGGACTCTACAAAAGAGAAGGTCCTGAGGTGGGAACACCTGGCTGGAAGAGCACTGAGGAGACTAAATCCAAGTCTCCTGTCTCTGGCTCCCATATTTTCTCCACCTGGACTTGTTTCCCTCTTGATATTTCCAGTCACTGATAATTCCATCATATGTACTATTTGATTTTTATAAATCAAACAGGGTTGACTCAGAACCTAGGCTTGCTCTAGAGTCACTGAGAGATTCAAATCCCTACTCTACCATTGATGGACTAGCTCAGTGGATCTCAAAGTGTGCGCCAGGGCGCACTGGTGCACCCTAGAAGATTTCCAGATGCACCTATGGTATTCCAGGGAAATATGTGCCTGTTGAAGACCAAAAAACCAACAGGGTTTTTGGAGTTTAGAGTTTGGGGGGACAAAGGTGTGAGTAATTGGCTGTAAGCTGACAGGTCTGCCCAACTCCCCACCTCACTTGCCTGACTAGGTTGCAAAAGGCTGTTAAGCTGTGGTGCTGGATTGTTTACACTGCCCCCATGTTACCCGGAAAGACTGGAGGCAAGTTTCTTTTATCCTTTGTTTGGTGTAAAGTTAAGATGATATGTATGGTGAAGGTTTTTTGCACTCAACACAATTAAGAGTTAAAAGACAGGAATTCTTCAATGTATTGACGAGGGAATGAAATGAGACTTTGCCTTTCAAATACAGTGTGTCCGTAAAGTCATGGTGCACTTTTGACCGGTCACAGGAAAACAACAAAATACAATAGAAATTTGAAATCTGCACCAAATAAAAGGAAAACCCTCCCAGTTTCTGAAGGATAATGTAGCAGCATGTGCACATGCACATATGATGACATAACACTGTGTATACAGCAGAGCAGCCCACGGCCATGCCAGTAGAGATGTGGACGGTACAGAGGAAAGTTCAGTGTGTTCTGTGGCTCGCTAAATTCGAATCCGTGACCAAAGTGCAACGTGAATATCGACATGTTTATAACGAAGTGCCACCACATAGGAATAACATTATTCGGTGGGATAAGCAGTTGAAGGAAACCGGCAGTTTGGTGGAGAAACCCCATTCTGGTAGGCCATCAGTCAGTGACGAGTCTGTAGAGGCTATACAGGATAGCTACTTAAGGAGCCCTAAAGAATCTGTGCGTGAGCCCACATGGAACTGCACTGAATAGGTATGAAACTGGGAGAGTTTTCCTTTTATTTGGTGCAGATTTCACATTTCTATCGTCTTTTGTTGCTTTCCTGTGACCGGTCAAAAGTGCACCATGACTTTACGGACACACTGTAAATGCCCAAACACTGAAGAAATCGCTAGGACTCATCAGGCTCATGTTTCTCATAAACACAAGAATGAAAAAAACACATTCGCACCAGGACCTGCTGAATTTACTAAATCTTACTAAGAATGTATCTATCTATATATATATATATAAAAAGATAACTTTTTTGTCTTTTTTAATTTTTTAACCCCTCTTTTTTTTTTTTTTTTTGTATTTTTCTGAAGCTGGAAACGGGGAGAGACAGTCAGACAGACTCCCGCATGCGCCCGACTGGGATCCACCCGGCACGCTCACCAGGGGCGACGCTCTGCCCACCAGGGGGCAATGCTCTGCCCCTCCGGGGCGTCGCTCTGCTGGGACCAGAGCCACTCTAGCGCCCGGGCCATCTTCGCTCCAATGGAGCCTTGGCTGCGGGAGGGGAAGAGAGAGACAGAGAGGAAGGGGGGGGTGGAGAAGCAAATGGGCGCTTCTCCTATGTGCCCTGGCTGGGAATCGAACCCGGGTCCCCAGCACGCCAGGCCGACGCTCTACTGCTGAGCCAACCAGGGCCTTAACTCCTCTTTTTTACAAATTCTAAAAAAACATAACTCAAAAAATGTAACATAAAAATGTTTTTTAATGTCAGAATAAATTTAATTTTGTCGTATTTATTTCATTTAATTACAATAAAAGCACACTTGAACTTTTTATTTTTTTCTTTAATATTTGACTTAATTATTATAACATATTTCTCAGAAATTTGTATATAGTGTGCCTACAATTATTTTTTTGTGTGCCTACAATTATTTGTAGGATTTTAAATGCACCCAACTTCAAAAAGTTTGAGAACCACTGGACTAGCTATAGGGCCTAGGACAAGTTACTCAACTCTGACAGTTTCAAATTTGTAAAAACAGATTAACAATACCTATTTCATGGGGTTGTTGTGAAAAGTAAATGTGATTGTGCACAGAATGTCCCTGACATATAGTGAGCATTCAATAAAGAGCAGGTGTCCTCTAAGCAGGGCAGGGACATGTCTATATTGCTTGTCATTGTAGGCCTATTATAATGAGAGTTCACAAGTGAAGTCCCTGCTTCTGAGGAAGACTGGCCAGAAAAGATGAGGACGGAAATGCTTTAACTTAAAGCAATAGATGTAAACATACCAAACCAAGTAGGATGTAGACACACACACACAGGCACACCAAGTGGCACGTCTTGAGTTTTTAAAAGAAAAGCCCAGGTAAGACTTTGGCCACCAGACTTCACCTCTCTCCACTGTGCAGGTAAACAAACATAGTGTTATCCAGTCTAACGCCAGATCCTAAAACACTTACAACCATGCACCGTATAAGAACATTTCAGGCTATGATGAACCACATATACAACAGTGTTCCCATAAGATTATAATGGAGTTAAAAGATTCCTATCACCTAGTGATGTTGTACTCATCATAATGCAACATGTCACTCGTGTGTTTATGGTGATGCTGCTATGAACAAACCTACTGTGCTGCCAGTCATATAAAAGTATAGCACATACAATTATGTGCTATAGTTTTAGAGTACTCTTTCTACTTATTAAAAAACCCAATTTGCTGTAAATAGTATGCTATGCTACACCAGCAGCAGCCTCATACATCTCATGTTTACTCCATTTATTGATTACATCATTTTCTCTTGTGATTGATTTAATCTTGTGTTGTTTTATAAATTTAGTGTAGCCTAAAGTGCACAGTGTCATAAAGTCTATAGCAGTACACAGTAATGTCCTAGGCCTTCATATCTACTCACCTAAAGCAACTTCCAATCCTACAAGTTCCATTCATGGTAACTGCACTATATAGGTATACTCTTTTTAATATTCTATACTGTATTTTTACTGTATCTTTCCTGTGTTTAGATATGCTTAGATATATAAATAGTTACCATTGTGTTACAGTTGCCTACAGTATTCAGTACACTAATATGCTGTACAGCTTTGTAGCCTAGGAACAGTAGGTTACCCAGTAGTTTTCAACCCCTGGTCTACAGACTTGCAGTTGAAAACCACTGGGCTATACCATATAGCCAAGGTGTATATAGTAGGCTGCTATACCATATAGATTTGTGTAAGTGCATTATATGATGTTCCTACGATGATGAACTAACTCACCTTAACACCACATTTCCCAGAACGAATCCCTGTCTTTAAGTAGTGTGTGACTGCAAAGGTCAAAGATTCTATGTCTTGATGTGAAAATGAGACCCATGTGAATGTTCAAAGAGCTGAAGTCTCAGTGGGACAAGAGCAAGCCTGACAAGCTCACAACCTATGTGCTGCCATCCAGACTCTGCAGCTGTGCTTTTGAAATGCTTGTGAATAATAGCCTGACTCACTTGCTTTACCAAGATATGTCAAAGAAACTGATGATCAGATGAAAATCAAAGCAGAGATAAGCGGTCCTCCTACTTGGACTTTTCTATTTTCTTTCTGATATGAAATAGTTTCAAGTCAAACTCATAGACGGTCATCTGATATGGGCTTTAAGAACTTACTATAATATTTTAAACTCTGGAAATGTAACTGCCTCCTCTGCCCCCATTACAACCTTGGTAAAGAATTTACAAATTAGACACATACTTTTATATCTTCTGTGCAGAATCAGACAGGGAGAGGAGATTCAACAACCTCACACATGAAATCAGCTTATCCACTTAAAATGAAGTTTTGCTTGCGTTTAAAAATTAAAAGTATCCCTCCTGACCAGGTGTTGGCACAGTGGATGGGGCATCAGGCTGGGACACAGAGGACCCACGTTTGAAGCCCCAGGGTCTCCAGCTTGAGCATGAGTTCACCGGCTTGAGCATAGGGTCACTGGCTTGAGTGTGAGATCATAGACATGACCCCAAGGTCGCTGGCTTGAAGCCCAAGGTCGCTGGCTTGAGCAAGGGGTCACTAGCTCTGCTGTAGCCCCCCCCCCATCAAAGCACATATGAGAAAGCAATCAATGAACAACTAAGGTGCCATAATGAACTGATGCTTCTCATCTCTGTCCCTTCCTGTCTGTCTGTCCTTATCTCTCTCTCTCTCTCTCTCTCTCTCTCTCTCTCTCTCACACACACACACACACACACACACACACACACAATATCCCTTTATTTTTTAAGTAAACTTAATGAAGTCTAGCCAAATGATTAAAGTATGAATAATTCTTCCATGGATTGTACTTCAAGCACCACAGCACAGGATTTACACGATAAGGTTCTTAAGATAAAATCCATTGGACAAGCAGTCCTTTCCATATGAATCGGGGGAGATGGAGATCTTGGTTAGTCATCCTGGAAATGTCAGACTCAGCAGCAGTTGAGAGAAAGCTGGAGTGGGGGTTGGGGGAGGGAGCCTTTGGCATGGCAAACTGTTTACGTTATATTCTATGCGTCCCCTTGCACACCGTGCAACCGTGTATTAGTCTGTGGCTTCCCGGTATGTAGGTACTGGGCAGCCCCTTTGCGCTTTGGACCCCCAGTCAACTGAGCCCCGCCCCCAGCCCCAAGGCCTCCCCTTCTTCCCGGATCTCGCCCCAGTCCTTGGCAACACGCAGGGAGATTCTCCACTTTCAGAGTGACCTTCCCTTCTCCAATGTATTTTCTTTGGAGAGATCTGCGTAGCCTTGGAAGATAAGAGTCAAGGTTTAAACGAATCTCTGAATGCTTGGCTCATTTTCTCTCTCAGCTAGTGGCTTTACGCGAAAGCAGACACCAAGTTAAGCAACCGGTCTTTTCCCTTCGCACCTTGCTTCAAGTGAGTTAACACCAAACAGAATTTTCTACCCCTCAAAGCCCCAGCCACGACTGGCCGTGATCCCCACGGAACACGCCGCCTCTCTAGCTGTTCCGGAGCTCACTCGAGCTCTCCCGGACGAGTGTCTACACCTGATCAAACTTATAATGTGGTGGCAGCCTGCTCCGGCGAGGGAAGATGGTCTGAGATCGGAACCTCCTCCCCTCCCCTCTCCGACGCGGAGGGAGAGACACAACCAACTATTCATTCTTTCTCAACAAAGGGAGAGAGGGAGGGAGATGTTGTCAACAGTTACAAGGCAGGCTCCTTCGCTTTCTTTGCAAACTTTTCAAGAGATTAGGGGAGAAACTCGCCTCCTCCGAGCCCCGGGCTCCCAGTAGAGCCCCTTTGTCCCCGCGTCCCCTGACCCCTGCCGGCCTTGGGGCTGAGAGGGACGGGACGGGACAGGACGGGGACGGGCTGCTGGCTGAGCTACAGGGGTTCAGGAGAGGCCAGCGCCCGGGAAGATGCCGTTCAAGATGCCCGCCGCAAGTCGGCGGGCGCCTCCCCGCGGACCACGTTTTGGGGAATCACAGCCGCTTCCGAGGCCCCCGAGGGCGCAAGTCCCGTCCCAACTTCAGCCACTCCCGACCCCAAACGCCAACTCAGCTGGGTGACTGGGGGGTGGGGTGGGAGCGCCGGCTCTATTTTCTCCGCAGCCTAAACTTCATCCAACAAACTTCCCAGCCGGTCCCCCTTGGGAGAGAGAAGCCGAGGCTCCCCGGGAGGAGCAGCACCCCGGGGGACGCGCGGCAGAGACTCACCTCCCCGCGTGGAACTCGGCGAACGGGTCTCCCGCAGAAGCTCAGAGGCTCCGCACCGCGGGCTCCGTGTCTCGGCTGCACCCCGAGCAAGGGCCGCTCATAGTCTGCGGGGTGGCCGCCGAGAAGCCCGCGAGCTGCTCGCTGTGCGCCAGGCGCTCGCACTCGGCGCGCCAGCTCCGGCCGCGGCAGCTGCTGGAGCGGCTCTGAGCCGGCGGCGCGCACTCCAGCCCTCAACTGCTGATTTGATTCACGGCCACACCCCGGCGAGCCGATCCACTTGGCCTGGCACCTGGCGGAACCCCCTGCGACATTTACATGCGCTGACCTCTCCCTTGCACTCCTCTACCCCGATTTTAGAGTTTAGTTCTCATAGTTCCCGGAGAAGACAATACTCAAATGTAGATAGACCACTTCCTCACTGTACCCCTCTTGTGGAAACAACCCCGCCTAATTTACTCCTCCCCTTCCCCGTGTTATTTAATTATCCAGCAGATCTGCTTTGTTCGACTGCAGACACCTGGCTGGCTTTTAGTTTAAAGGTTTTGATGGGATAAAAATCCAGGTAACTACAAATAAACCATGAGAAGAGGCAAATCCATCACATCCTCCTCAATGTATTGAAAGCAAAGTGGGAGGCACAAGTGGCTCTTCAGTACTGGATGGCTTGGTGGGGTGAAAAATTAGAGACTTTTACAGAGCCCTGCAGGAGGGCTTACATATCAGACATCAACACCAACTAGGAAACTATAGAAACAGTAATTGGCAATAAGGATATATGAACTGAGCAATAGAATAGAGAGTTCAAAATCAGATCTACATATATGGTCCTTGATTTATATCAAAGATGCTGCTTGATGCATTGGGAAGGGATGGTCTATTTTTTCATTAAATGATGCTGGATTGACTGAACACCTACATGGGGAAAAAAGAAGAACTTTGACCCTTACCTCATACCATGTCAAAAAATCAATTCCAGATGAATTTCAAACCTACCTGTAAAGAGGGACAAATATATGGTGACAGAAAATGATTTGACTTTGGGTGATGGGTACACAACAGTTCAAATGCTCTAGAAATGTTTACGTGAAACCCGTGTACTCTTATTGATCAATGTCACCCCATTAAATTTAATTTTTAAAAAACCACACAGTACTAAAAAAAGAAGTAGAAAATGGCTTGTCACTTAAGGAGATGTGTGTAGGCCAGTCATTTGCAAAATAAAGGTAATACTTTTTAAAAATCTATGTGTAAAAGGTAAAACAAAACTATTCTAAGTTAATATAAAAAAATATCTTCATGACCTTGAGGTAGGCAAAGACTTTTTAAGCACATATAGTACCACCTCTAAAAAAATCTGATCATCAAAACAACATTAAGACCTCCTGCCCATCAAAAGACATCATCAGTAAAAAGCCACAGAGTGAGAAAAAATAATTGCAACACATATACATAAAAAAGGACTTGCATGCAGAATATAGAAAGAACATTTACAAGTCAGCAAAAAGAAGGCAGAAAATCCAATTAAAAATAGGCAGAATATTTCAACAGACATTTCTCAAGAGGGGATAGGTGTTTCTCAAAAAAGGCAACAAACATATGAAAAGGTTCTCAATTATTGATCACTCAGAAGTACAAACTGAAGTTACAATGTGATCCACTTCACACTCACCAGAATGGCTAAAATTAGAGATTCTATGTAACACTTTAGAAACTTGTTTAGGCCCTGGCCGAGTAGCTCAGTTGGTTAGAACATTGATATGCCAGGGTTGCAGGTTGGATCCCCAGTTGGGGCACATACAAGAGTCAACCAATAAATGCATAAATAAGTGGAACAACGAATCAATGTTTCTCTCTCTCTCTCTCTCAAATCAATCAATAACAAAAATTTTAGAAACCTGTTTAGTATTACATACTAAGCTAAATTAACTTGTAACCTGTGACTTTGTAATAGCAACGTCATCCCTAGGTATATACCCAATAGAGATGTATACATATATTTTCCAAAAGACATGTTAAAAATATTTATAGAATCTTTCTTTATAGCAGTCCCAAAGAAACAACCCAATCTACAGAAAAGAAATAAACTGTGTGGTAATGAGAATGAATGATGTTGAGTGAGAGAAGCTGGACACAAACAGGTACATATCTATGATATGAAAGGTGCAGATAGGGATTATCTTGAGGGGTGGGTGGTAATGGGAAGGGAACCCAGAGGGGATTCTAGGTGCTGGTACTACAGGTGTACCTCATAGAGATTCTGGTTTTGGTTCCAGACCACCGCAATGAAGTTAGTATCACAATACAGTAAGCTGTAATCTTTTTACGGGGGAGGGTCTTGCTTTCAATTTGTAAATTGAAAGCTACATCTGTGAAGCACAATAAAATGAAGTGCAGTCAAACGAAGTCTGCCTCGTTCTATTTCTTGATCCAGGTGCTGGCTACACAGAAGAGTCCTATTTTATAAAAATAAACTGTCCATCACTTTATAAAAAATTAATTGGTTTGTGCAATGCTCTGCATGTATGTTTTACTCCAATAGAAATGTTTTTAAAACTGTGCCATGTTGGGAATATTTTATCATTTACATCTCCCTGAGAAGCTATTGGCAAGTCGGTATGATTCTAAGGGCAGCATTCCTTAGAATGAGTTTCTACATTTTTCTTAGGGGTATTTTTATAGCTTTGTTTTTATCTTCCCTACCTCATTAGAAGCACAAACTTTTTATTTTTTGTTGGAGTTTTCACAAAGTGCTTAGTGCAATAAATGTCAAACAGACCAGCTGGTGTATTTCTAAACTGCATGGTCAGAAATGCATTGACTGGCTTTCTGCTGCTCTAGAGCATCACTGATAACAGTGGTAAAACTTACTTTGGTTGTTCTTGATTTTCAAAATTTCCTGATGCACCTACTGCATGGTGCATCATGGAAGGTAGCAATAAAGAAAGACCAAAAGACAACTCATACCCAGAGAGACCTTAGGCAAATAAATCACTGTTTCTCACAGTCCCTCCATTTTCTCTGGAATGAGAGGGTGAATGCATGTGAGAGGGCAAGAAAATAGTGGCTGTGAAAGTGTCTAGCATATAGCAGTTACTATTGACTATTACTGGAATTGATGACACATTGTATCATTTGTCTTTACAATACCCCGTGAGATAAGAAGCATCTTTATGGCCATTTATGTGGGAGGAAACAGGTTCAGAAAGTTTAAGTAACTTCAACCATAAATTTATTCAACATATATTTGTTGCATGCCTACTATGTGCCAAGACCTATAGATAATGAGAAGCAGTCAGAATTTGAGTCAGATATTTTTAACTTCAAGTTTAGAATCAGATATTTTTTGTTTGTTTTTATTTTTTTATTTTTAGTGAGAAGAAGGGAGGCAGAGACAGACTCCCACATGTGCCCTGACTGAGATCCACCCGGCAAGCCTACTAGAGGGTGATGCTCTGCCCATCTGGGGCCCTTTCTCCATTGCACCCAGATCCATTTTTTAGCGCCTGAGGTAGAGGCCATGATGCCATCCTCAGTGCCCAGGGCCAACTCGCTCTAATCAAGCCATGAGTGCAGGAGCGGAGAAGACAGAAAGAAAGAAGTGAGAGGGGAGAGGGGGAGAGGGAGAGAGGGGGAGAGGGGGAAAGGGAGAGAGGGGGAGAGGGGGAGAGGGGGAGAAGCAGATGGGTGCCTCTCCTGTGTGCCCTGACTGGGAATTGGACCCAGGACATCCACATGCCAAGTCGACGCCCTACCAATAAGCCCAACAGCCCAGAGATTAGAATCAGGTATTTGAACTTCAAGTTCAATGGTCTTTTTAGCACACAACTACTTTCACATTTGTATCCCCAGTGCCTAGGACATAGTAGGTGTTCAAGACATTAATAGGGATATTTTAATATACCCCATTTGATTAGGGAATATTCACCTGGTTCACAAATTGAAATATAAATGTAATGGTATAACAGTAAAAAGTCCTCCTCATAAGTCTGTTTCCCACCTTCCCAGTCCTCTTCCCACTGTAGGTAATAACTGCTATTAATATTGAGTATGCCTAGCAGAGTGTTTCTAAGTGTATGTGTGTTAACTGCCCACCCATACACAAAAAGTAATACACTATACCTACAGTTCTACACTTTGCTTGCTTTCCCACTAAACAGTATACCTTGAAGATTTTCTCGTATTAAATGCATGGTATTCCTTTGAAGAGATGTACCATAGTTTATTCAATCAATGTCCTATTGATGGATATTTAAGTTGTTTTCAGTCCTTTCCAACTACAGACAACACTGAAGTGAGTAATCTTGTAGATATGTCATTGACATGTGCAAGTTTATCTGTACAATAAATTTTCAGAGGCAAAAGTGCTGAGTCAAAGGGTATATATGGGCCCTGGCCGGTTGGCTCAGCGGTAGAGCGTCGGCCTAGCGTGCGGAGGACCCGGGTTCGATTCCCGGCCAAGGCACACAGGAGAGGCGCTCATTTGCTTCTCCACCCCTCCGCTGAGCTTTCCTCTCTGTCTCTCCCTTCCCCTCCCGCAGCCAGGGCTCCATTGGAGCAAAGATGGCCCAGGCGCTGGGGATGGCTCTGTGGCCTCTGCCTCAGGCGCTAGAGTGGCTCTGGTTGCAACATGGCGACGCCCAGGATGGGCAGAGCCATCGCCCCCTGGTGGGCAGAGCGTCGCCCCCTGGTGGGCGTGCCGGGTGGATCCCGGTCGGGCGCATGCGGGAGTCTGTCTGACTGTCTCTCCCTGTTTCCAGCTTCAGAAAAAAAAAAAGGGTATATATGTTTGAAATTTTGGTATGTACTGCTCAGTTACCTTCTATAGGAATTGTACCAATTTATACTCCCCAGCAATATAAGAAAATGCCTATTTCCCCACATTCTGGCCAGAATCTATTATGAAACTTTTGTGTTTTTTTTTGTCAACCTGATAAGTAAAACGAATTTTAGTGCAATTTTAATTTGTATTTTTCTTATAATAAGTGAGGCCATTTCTTATAATAGCGTTTAGTAGCCATTTTATTTTCCTTTTTGGAATTGGTACTTCCATTTTTCTCCACTTGTATGTTTTTGTATCAATTTTTTAGGACCTCCTTCTAAATTAGGAAGCTCAGCTCTTTGTGGTTTGAGCTGCAGATATTTTTCCCATGACACTATTAAAGAGATGACCTATGCAAAGCTCTGTTGTTTTAGGAAGCTCATGCTGGAAGCCATGTAGAATGAACTAGAGACGTGAGAACCAAGGCAGGAAGGACACTGATTATAAGACCATAGCAATTGTCACATGACAAGGTTTTTGACTAGTTGGTGACAGTGGGAATGGAGGACCAAAATAACCAGGTTACCACCAAGGACTAATTAGCAAGAGTTAATAATTAGCGATGATAAAAATGTCAATAACAGTAGCTACAATTCATTTAGAAGTAACAACAAGCTATATATTATGTTATGTGCTTTATAAGTTTTAAGCCAGAAGCTGGTACTATTATTGCTCTCACTTCACAAATGAGAAAAGTGAGCTTTAGCAGTTAAGGGACTTGCCCAATTTCACTCTAGATATAAGTGTCAGGACAAAAGCTAACCCAAGTCTCTTTGACCCCAGCTGCCTGGCAGGGAAGGAAAATGATCAAAGGTCTGCAGTCTAAGAGTCTGAGTAATGCTGGCTTGATGACAGACCTGGGAGCCAGGGAACAGCTGCCTCTCACTGGAACGAGAGCAACAGAGCTCTCTTTTAGGTACATTGAGCATTTTTTTAAATTTTTTTTGTATTTTTCTGACTGGAATCCACCTGGCACGCCCACCAGGGGGCGACGCTCTGCCCCTCCGGGGCGTCGCTCTGCCACGACCAGAGCCACTCCAGCGCCTGGGGCAGAGGCCAAGGAGCCATCCCCAGCGCCCAGGCCATCCTTGCTCCAATGGAGCCTTGGCTGCGGGAGGGGAAGAGAGAGACAGAGAGGAAGGAGGGGGGGTGGTGGTGGAGAAGCAAATGGACGCCTCTCCTATGTGCCCTGGCCGGGAATCAAACCTGGGTTCCCTGCACGCCAGGCCGAGGCTCTACCGCTGAGCCAACCAGCCAGGGCCACATTGAGCTTTTTTCAAAGCCTTTCATGTATATGATTATCCTTTCTACAATGTATCTATGAGTCTAAGGAAATGGTATATCCCTATTTTACTGATGAGAAGACTGAAGCATTCTGAAATTAAATAACCAATACCAGCTTAGAAGTTCTGTTCTCTGGGAAATCTTCCCTGAAACCCAGAACAGGTCACATACTTCAGTTATATGTGCCTTACAGCCTCCTTTCCTTCCTGGAATTTGTCACAGTTCATAATTACACATTTGTATCTGTTATTTCTGTTTAATATCTGTTGCTCTATACAAAAATCTATGTCTGATTTTGCTTTTGTTTTGTTCCTAGTTTGGGGCCTAGCATATTATTGGCAGCCAGTACATATTGAATGAGTGAATGAATGAATGAATGAATGATGAACTACAGGCTTGTAGATCCTTTGTCTTTTTATCATTTTTTTTTATCCCAGAGCTCCCTTTAGGCTAAATACAATGCCATGGATGTGGGCTTATAAACAATTTACAAATTCAAATCTTTTCAAATCTACAGCCAGTTTTCACATTAATGTTTAAACAGCAAAACCCTGGGCTGCTTCAGGCAAAGGGACATATGAAAGGACAATGTAACCAGTGATACAGAGGTGATGACTTTAAGGCAGTTCAAGAGACTTTGTCTGCCTCGTGTTGATCCCCTTCTGCCACAAAGCAATTTGTTGTGTCCCACCCCATAACATCACTAGTTAACAGGCAGCTGGGGCAGGCACTGGGCAAAATGCACTTTAAGGGAGAAAAACTTTTCAAATTCCAGGTTTGCCCAGATCTAAATGATAATAAGTAAGGAACAACAGATGTTTAAGCTATTTCTATAAAGACAAAACAGAAAGTCTGAACTTGAACAATTGCTGATAGAGAGACTGAGAATTCCCTGAAGTCAGTATGTACTAAACCACTGATATAAAGAGCTGGCAACTCTGATATGGACCATAGCAGCAAATGTTGCAGTATTTTGGGGAGCCTTACTCTTCAGGTGCCAGCCCTGGAAAGATCTAGCCATGGACTTGGTCACAGGAATACCCAGTCTACTAACCAATCAGGGAAGTCAACCCAACTTCCTAAA
Source organism: Saccopteryx bilineata (assembly GCF_036850765.1). Classification (NCBI taxonomy): domain Eukaryota; kingdom Metazoa; phylum Chordata; class Mammalia; order Chiroptera; family Emballonuridae; genus Saccopteryx; species Saccopteryx bilineata. The sequence goes on from NC_089492.1 coordinate 208,478,607, forward strand.
GACCTGTATGATGGCTGAAAAACTCACTGACATATCAGCTAGCGAAGTTATTGTAGGAGGGCTCTGGTTGGATAGATCCTCAATAAATATTTACTGAATGAATGAGTGAGTGAAAAAAAGATGGAGTTCTTGACAACAGAGGCTCACTTTCTATATAAGGTGCACTTCAACCTGATGGTCTACATCTGAACAACCTGTTTCAGGACTTGCTTTTATCACCAAACGCTGGACCCTTGTTCTCCAGTTACTTACTACCTTAGCCTGATGACCAGATATGCATTATTCAACACCTAGAAGGAAATACTCTGAAATGTCTCTGGATAGTTATGAAATTATATAATATTTTCATTTCTTTATTTACAAAGTTATTTTACTTATTTTCAGTAAGCATGTGTTATTTTATTAGTAAAAATGTCATTTAAAAACCAAATTCACCAAGGCCCTACCATTTGGAAAGCATCACTAACCCAAGGAGATAGGAAGGCGAGTATGTCACCAGGAACTCACATTCTTGTGGAGAGTGTGGCACAGATACAATGTGAGAGGAGGCTGGCTGCAGCAGGGGTCGCCTGTGCTGTGGCAACGCAGAGAAAGGAGAGGTTAAGTGTTGGGGGACAGGCTACCGATGCAGGTGAAAATAAAGGAGAGGGAGGAAATTTAGAAAATAAACGTTCTACTATGGAAATGAAGAGAGAGAAAACAAACACGTGCAAAACTGGTGCAATGGCCACCTGCTGCCATCTTGAGTTATGACAGGAAAGAGATCAGTGTGGATGCTGCAGGCTGCCCCAGTGGCAGGTAGCGGGAACCGTGGCCACTCTGTTCTAGGGCAGAAGGAACCTGGACAGTTGAAGGGAAAAAAGGGAGCGTGAACTTCACCAGTGGTGGCTCAGTGGATGGAGTGTCCATCCAGAGTGCTGAGGTCACCAGTTAGAGACCCAAGGTTGTCAGCTCCATCCTTGGGTCCCCCGCGTGAGCCCAAGATTGCCAGTTTGATCCCTGGTCAAGGCACTTATGCGAAGCAATCAATAGATGCACAACTACGTGGAACAAGAAGTTGATCTTCTCTCTCTCTCCCTTCCTCTACATAAATTTAAAGGCGGGGGGAGGGGGGCATGAAGCCTACCAGCTCCCTTACACAGAAGAGGGCAGAATGCCAGGAAAGTCTAACTTCCTTGGATGTACTCATTCAGTCTTTAAGACCAAAGTTGGCTTTCCAGACATGCAGACTTCAGGCTAAGACAGCAATTTTCAACCAGTGTGCCACAAGAATCTTTAAAACATGCAATACCTGACTATTTAGCCAGGGGCACTGACCTCTTTTTCCCTTAGATTGTCAGTTTAAAAATGACAACAGCCAACACAACAATAGCCATTTGGTGTGAATGAATCAAAATGATACTTTTTTTTCATCAGATCGGCAAAAAAAAAAATTTTTTTTGGTGTGCTGCAGAATTTTAGTAATTAGTGTATGTGTACCATGAGATGCAAAAGGTTGAAAATTGCTGGTCTAAGAGAATGGTTTGTGAGCTGTGGGTAGGACTTACCTACCATTTTATAATCTCCCTAGCGGTGTTATCACAACTTCCATCATTAGCTGCTCATTCCTTTGTATAGGCCCCTCCCCTCTTTCTCTCTCTCTCTCTCTCTTTGAAATACAATGATCATCCTTAATGGATGACCAAATAGAACATTTGCTCTGAATGTGCCCTTTGCCCAGCAACTCCACTTCTGGAAATCTGTCCTACAAAAACATTCACTCACATGTACACACTAAGATACTTGTGGAAGCATTGTTCGCAGTTTTAAAAAGTATTTCTCTGCAGAGGGATGACTAAATTAGAGATGAGAGCACATCTGTACTGTGGCACACACTATGTAGCTAGTAAGAATAAGGTACTGACACAGAAAGGTATCTGTGAAACATCATAAAGTGAAAAAGCAAGTTGGCCCATCAATGTAAAAACAACAAACAAGTTTGTGTGGGATTATGTGTCTACATGTTTTCATCTGAAAGAATTTCCTCCCATCAAACTGTTTGAAATGAAATTGACATGTGAGCAAGAGGGGACTTTCCTTTTTCCTTCAGGTTAATCTAAACTGTTTGAATTTTTTCCAATGAATACCGGTTGCTTTCATGATTAAAGATAATTTACATACTTCTTACTATGAACTTTATTTATATCAATTCCAACAACTTATCAAATTCCAACAACAATCCTATGAGATGGCACTATTCTTATCCTCCTTTATAGATGAGGACATGGCCCCTGTCCAGGTCACACCATCATGTGGAAAGGTGCTGAGCTTTGAACCCGGGCCATTTGGCTCAGACCTTGTGCTCTTCTTAGTCATTAGGTTATAGGCCTCAGAAGATTACATCAATAAACAAATGGCACTGCTTTTAGCATCAGACACCTGTATCTGAATCTAAGGTTTTGCTGACGAGCTGCATGCTTCTTAGGAAGTGTCTTATTTGTATGTCAGTTTTCCCCGCTGTAAAATGGAGGCTGGTAGGCACATACCTCATGAGACTGCTGTGAGAGCCACACAGAATATCTTTGGTGCCAGACACGTAGTGAGCACTTGATAAATATAAACTACTTCCTCTATTGAGATTAAATTACTAGCCCTTTAATGTATCTTACTTTAACTGTCTGTTTTTGGCAGCAGCTGGTGCTTCAAGGGTAAGTGGAGGAGGACTTGCAAATAAGGGGGAATTGGCTTAGACCAAGACAACAGAAAACGCTGAAGTAACACTTCACCTTGTTCACAGTTTTGTCTACAGCTAGTCCAGTAAAGTAACTAAAACTAATAGCATTTATATGAGTTTTAAAGTAATTCTGGGGTAAAATATCACATTTTTAGAATGAGGGTATTGAGGTACAGGGTTTTGCCCAAGGTCATTGAACCAATTAAATAACAAAGTCAGGACTAAAATTTAGATTTTCCAATTTCCCATCTCACCCTCTTTCCTACGACACCCACCACCCGAATTGGGGTGGGGATGTCATGGTTGGGAAGAGGTGACTGCAGCCTCTCAGAAGGAACGTGCCAGAGAGATGTGAAGAGTGTGGTACTAACAATGCCACCAGGGGAAATGTCCCATCCTTTCCTGTGCTGCTGTGTCTGAGTGAGGACGGTGGCCTCCTCCATACTTTATTTAGTGCTGAACTGACTCATTGACAAGTGTGACTGGCCCTCTACCTGTGGGGTCCGCAGAACCCAAGGTCAGATTACTCTGTCTCTTTCTCTCTAGCTGTCTGTGGTACTCATCTCTACACTGATCATCATTCTACACCAGGACACAGCCACCCTGGAGGGGACAGATGGCCTGAGCAGGCAGGTGGCTGCAGGCAGGTGGTGGAGGCTTCAGAGTGGAGCCTTGCTCATGGCTCTCAACTCAACAGTCTCTTGCCTCTGCCTCATCCTTCCTCATTTTTTACTCAAGAGCACTGGGGGTCTGGCCAGAGCCAAGGAAGGACTTTTTGTTTGTGGGGCTCCAGTTGTGCCCACCGTTTTTCAGGCTTAGTCAACTGCTGCCAGCTAGGGGTCATTACCATTCTCCAGAGAGAAGAAATGACAACCAGAAATGGATCAGAAAGACCCAGAGTTCGCAGCCTTGACTCCAACGAGACACCAACATTGTATAACACTTTCATGTGAATGCTGGGGGTGTGTGATCTCGGGGCACAAGCATGAGATGTGATCCCACAACTTTTTCTTTTAGTCAGATACCCTGTGATTGCTAAAATGTGCATAGTTATTGGAGCTGAGGTTTGTTACACTACTTTGTTGTAGGCTTGAAAAATGCCATGATGAAAAGTTAATAAAATTTTAAGTAACCCGTTGGAATGCAAATGCATGACAGTGGTATTACGACAGAGAATCTTGTATCTGCCAGTTTATTTTAAAAATAAATTATTTCCAATTTGAGATACCGCATTAACAGTAATGAAGTTGGAACAGCAAGTTGGGCTGGGTGGGGAATCAGTTTGGCCTTTCTCTCCCTCCCCAGCATGCACACAAGTGTACACACACACACATACACACACACACACTCACACACACTCAGTTGGTGTGGGGCATTCCTCTTGAATGGTGATCGTTTAGAATTCCTTCAAATGGCCCTGTTTATAGTACCTAGGTTACCAAGTAGTAAGAACACAGTCAGGCACCCTTAGAATTGGTATGAGTATCTACAGGAAGGGCAGAACACCAAAGATTCTGTGGGAGGAAACACTGCTTAAATTGGAATAACAGCTATGTCTACCTGCACTGGACCGAGCTTTACATACATCATCTCAATTCATACTTTCAGCAACCACTAATTCACTACTTCGTTCTCCCAGAGGGGTGGAGGCTGTTAAGTCCGTTTTACAGAGGAAAAAAATGGAGGCAGAGGAACCAACCAGGTTCACATAGCCAAGATGTGGAGGACCCTCCACTGGATGCCCTGACTTTATACCACCCCCATGTGAACCATTTCTCAGCAAGCAGGAGACTTTGGGCCAAATTGCTTGAGTGTGGCATGGAATAGCAAAGTGACTTAAGCAAGCTAGCTGGGTTAACTTGTGGCTGGCATTCAATAGTTATTTGTGAACCGGACTTTTGAAGGGAGTTTCAGACACAGGGTGGAGGTGGGTGGGCGTCTCCGGTGGGTTGGAAACCACAGGCTGGGCCTTCATGAACACTGAATTTCCCCTGTGTCAGGAAACCACACAGACAGGTTCACAGGTGTGAGCCGTGTAGTCCAACGCTGCCCAGGAGTGGTCTGGGAGTGGCAACCTTGCCATCCCTGGGGGGCTTGTCAGAAAGGCTGAACCTTCGCTCCACCTGAGACTGACTCAGAACTCGCATTTTAACAAGCCTCCCAGGTGACTCGTTCAGAGGCCCTGCCCTGGCTCAGCAGCCCTCCGGCAGGGAGTGTGCCAGTCATCATCCTCCTCTGGCCGGGAAAGAAATTCCTTTTTTCTGTTCTAGGCATCAGGGGGCTAACCCCACGTGCTGCCCTGACCTCCTTCCACTTGAAGGACCATCCGAATGGGGGTGGGAGGCAGACTGCTTGGTGTCAGCATTTCCAGGAAGTTCGAACCCCGGTGTGCTCCCCATGTGACCTCTTCTGGGTCAGGACTTATGAAGTTGAGGGCATTCGAGGAGCTCTTCCTCACAGCATGACCAGGCAGTGACAAATGCACCACATGGGAGGAAATTAGTGAATAATTCTCAAAATTCTGAAATGAGTCATACTGGCCTTTCTTGGAGACTGTGCTCCAGAGGATTAGACTTGTGGTTTCTGTTTCTTAATTCAATGCACACTGTTAACAGACACCTAGAGTGTGTCCCCCAAATACAAGATACTGAGGTAGCAGGTCAGGCGATCCCTGGTCTTGAGGCACTGTATAGAGAAATAATGTTACACTGTTACCACCTTTGGTAGCAAAGGTAGAAGAAAGGACAGGTAAGGTGCTTCTGTAAACATGGATTCTGGTGATTTGTTAATTAACAATTAGGGTCAGACACTAATCAGCAGTAGCCCAGGGACCCTCAGCTCCTGTACTCCCCCCATGTCTCCCTTACTGTCCCTCTCCCGTTGGCTCTGGCCCTCCGTGCAGAGTGTAGCTGGTCGTGACCAATGGTGACTGGCCCTGCCATTTGCTCTAGCACCTATTACTGGCACAGTGTTTGCTTTACCTGTTAATCCTCATGATAGTTCCTTGAGGTATTATTGGCCCTGCTTTATGGATGAGGAAACAGAGGCTCCATGAAGTGAAGTCCTCCACAGTCACGAGTCTAGCAAGTATCAGAGAACTGGAGTATAGCTCTGACAGGGATCCTAAAGCCCAGGGTCTCTCCCTCCATACCTGTCTGCCTCTATCTCACCTCCCTCCTTGTGGAATTTCAGGTGAGAAACATACTCAGCTGAGAGGGAAAGTGGGTGGCAAGGTGTCTAAATCACGTCATACTGGTGGCTATCAACTCCAGTTACATGTCCATCTGGTGCCAGCTCCAGGATCCAGAGATGTTCTGCATGAATCAGTGAGGGGCGGAGAGAGGACCCCTCCCACCACCGCCACAGTCCAGGGAGGATTATCTAAGCCCATAAAGTTTGGGGGTGGTATAAACTCCTTCCTGGTAGTGCCTCCTGGCTCTGTTTGGAAACACAGATGAGGTAACTTGATAAAGCACCTCTGTGTTTGAAACTGAGACAAGTACTGGCCATTTGCTGTTGGGACCCACCAGGATGAGAGACAGACAATGAGGGCACGGAACAATGGCAGGAAAGGAAAGCCAGGCAAGCGAGGAGTAGCAGAGGAGCTAGCTGATCCAGGCTTCAACCCAGCCCGCTGTTTGTAGGTGAGACGCTCCTTGGAGGGAGAGGACCCAAGCCCAGGCCCACAGTGGTTCAACGCTTAGTGGTTCCAGGCTGCTATTCAGTGTTGCCCAGGATTCCAGCGTTGAGTCTGCTACTGTTCTTTCACACTGGGGCTCTGTGGGGGATTCACAGTAGAGCTCTCCTGGGGGAATCACTCAGCATCCAAAAGGTAAGCGCTCTGGGTATGGATTCTCTCTTCACCCTTTCCACAGTTCTCCTCTTACCTGGCCCAGCTCTCCCTGCTCAGGGTGTCTGCCAAACCTTTCCTTTATCCGTTCTTCTCTAAACCTTGGAGGCTTACCCCTTCCTAATGTCAATGTTCTCAAACTTGCCTGATGGTAACAATCACTGAGTGAACTTGACCACGCAGAAGCCCAGGCTCCTCTCCGGATTGCAGAGATCCTGGCGGAGGCCCCGAGACTTAGAGTTTAACAAGGACCCACCTGTCCTTGTGATCAAACATGTTTAGGAAACCCTGGACTGTACTCCTCTGTCATCAGATACTAGTTCACCCCGGTGCCTGCTACAGTCCTCAAAGCCACCCATTCCTGTCCTGTGAAAACACCTTCAATGTGCCAGCCTCAAAGCCTCCTAGTTACACTGACCTCCCAACTCCAGAGGCCTGCGCCCATGCTCCACCTCACCTGCCCCTCCCTGGCCCCACAGGACCTGCTTCCTCTGACAGTGCACAGCAGGAGCTCGTTTCTGCCACATTCCCCTCACTGGCCCACACTCTCGCTCCCTGGCTTCTGGCCCCTGACCACTGTACTTTTATGCATCCACGTCTTCCTAGTCTATCAGGCCCTCCTGAGCTTCCTTCTTTCTCCTCTGTACCTTTGGAACCATGGTTGAATGTTTGAGCTAGCTTGTTGCCAGTCTGAACCTATATCCTTCTGCTATAATACCTCCTTGGCAGGCCTTAGATTAATTAATCCACCACCTTCTTTCCACCTCTCAGGGAGCTGGAATCTGATCTCTCCACAGAAACCCCCACAATCTCAGGCTCACCCCATCACAAATACGTGATCTTCAACTTCATCTGCGCTCAACATCAACTAGAAATTGAGGACATGAGGCCATGACACTTCAGCTCCCCACCCTTTCTCTACAATAGAATTGACATCATAGTCACTCCCTCTACCTGTCCCTCCAGTTGCAGAGAAGGTTTCCCTCATCTGAAACGTCTTGCTTGACTTGATGCTCCCCTTTACCATCTACCACCTCATCTCTCTTCTTTCTTTCTCCCAAAGCACTGCAGCTCTCTGTGTTTTTAACCTTTTTGCTGCATTTGACACTGGTGACCACTTCCTCCTCTGTGAATCTTTCTACTCTCTTGACCTTGGAGACACCATTTTCCTGGACTCTCCTACCTCTCCCAAAGTTTCCAGTCTGTCTTCCCCGTGGGTCCTCTTTCTCCAACAATCTTGAAAGTGGATATATCTGGGTCCTGGACTCAGCCCATTCTTCTTTCCATAATTGTAATGCAACCTGTTTCTTGAGCTTTAGTTTTTACATCCAAACAGTCTGCTAAGTGTTAAGGTTGGCACAGACAGTTCCGCATTAGCATATCCCAAACCTAACTCACTCCAAAGCCAGTTCCTCTTTCTCTTATACGTATATCAGATGCTACCTCCACACAGCTGGTTGCCTGGAAATCATCCGGGGTCCCAGTCTCTCCCTCACCGCCCCTTCCCCCATTATTACACAGCCAGCCATTCACCAAGTCCTGGGGACCTTATGCCTAAATAGTTTTCAAATTCATGTGCCCCTCTCCTTTCCCCACTGCCACTCAGTACAGGGCCTCAAACGCTCTCGCCTGGACTCTCATTGCCCCCTGGTTGGTCCCTCCGCCCCGTTCTTCTCCAAGCAGTGTTCCACTCGGCACTTGAGTGATATTTCTAAAACTCAAGCCTCATCCCAGCTCCCCATCATTGAAAGCACCTCAAGAGCTTCTTGCCACCATAGGTTGAAGTCTAAATTCCTACGGTTGGCTCCCCAAAATGCATTACTTTGTTTCACCCCTCCATGTCACCGCTCACAGTTTCTTTCCTCCTCTCTCTAAACAACTCCCACCCACCCTCTCCCTGCCCTGGCATTGTGCCCACCACTTTTCTCCTGGCTCTATCTGACTGGGTTAGTGCTCCTCAGAAGGGCTCCTGGAACGTCCTTTCACTGATGTGCATAACACTTTCCACTTACCAGGTTACAGTGACAAATTTAGCTTTTGACTGTGGATAGAGAGAAAGCTTGAGGATTGTTTTATAGATTTACAGCCTCTCTCCAGCCCTAGTTGTTACCATGGTGACCAAGAGTTGCTCTTCTTCATACTTATGGACATGTCTGAAGCCAGCTCTTCGCTCCCTCTGCCTCTCAGGGTAAAGCAGGAGGACCACCCAGGGATAAGCCCACCTCTATCTCTGCTCTTCCAAGGGAGTGGCCTCTTCTGGCAATTGGCAAAGCTACCATAAACTTGGCTTTGGACCATTCACATCTAACAGGTGGTCCAGATATTCCAGCAGCGACTGTGGGTTTAAAGAGTGAGGAGAGATGGAATCATTAAATGCCATGTTCTGGCTACTCTGACCCCTACGGGCCAGGTCACTGCTGAGGGAATGCTGTACTGGTGGACAGCACAGTTTCTTTCCTCCTCTCTCTAAACAACTACACACGGGAGCAATGACACTAATCTGCATCCCTGCCCCTTTCAGGAATCCTTGGATGTCAGAGCAGGCCTTCAGGAGGGCGGTGTACCACCCAACCTGCCAGCCCTTCTGGGAGGAAAAGTGAAGTGGCTGAGACTCGTTCCAGAAGCCCCAGGACCCCAGGACGAATGCTCTTGAGCAAAGCGGAGGGGGCCCTGCCCTCAGCCTCTGTGGGCATTCCTCGGGTTGGCAGGGATTGACACTATTACAGAAGATGCGATAACCTTGGCCCGGACTGTGAATAATGTCAGAAAAATACTGTTAAATTGGACTTTCTGGAGCCCTTCAAATGTCCTTTGTTCTGGGGGGAATGGGTCACAAAGTCCTTCAAAGGCAGGACGAGGAAACCTAGCAGCACCAGACTGTCTTTCGCGACCTATTGAAAGCTGGTCACGCAATGGAAAGGGCTACAGTGGAGGCAGGAGCAGTGAGTTCAAGGAGACAGCAGCAAACAGTCTGGCCAAGACAGACCATTAAAGAAGAGAATGGAAAATAGGACCACCATGTACGAGTTGTGCCGGCTGTTCACTGCACACGGTTGCTCAGCTGAAGGAGCAAGTGGGTGCTGAAGTCCAGCCTGTGCACCCATTTGCTAAGCTGCATGTCCTGGGGCAGAACCGCATTTGCTTGGAGAAGGGGTGTCTGTTTGTAATTTGCAAAAAGACACCATTTGGGATTGTTGTGACATTGATGGGGAAGACGTTGAGTGATGAGAAAGCTCAAAATGCAAGAGAAACTCAGGATCTGGCAGAAGATGACAAGGGTTTGGGGAGCCCCAGGGACTTTACTAGGTGGGGAATCAGAATTTCAGCCTATGCAGATGTTGCCCAGGACCATAATTGTACCCTACTCCTCCCTGCTACCCCTTTACCACCATCCCAATCCCTCCAGCCCACCACCAGTCATCCAACGCCTCCATCGCCAGAGAAAAGCAGGCTAGTATATTCATGACTCTGGTCCCAGCCACCTAATCCCTAATGACCCATTCCTGACTAGGACACCTGGTAAAGAGTGGCAGTCTTCCATGCCTACCCTGTGACCAGCACTGTGCTCGGCTATTAGCAGAGACCTCAGCTGCAGAGCTAAGCTTCAAGTCCACGGTGGAATGCCAGGTGGGAAGGGGCTGTTGCGTTCTCCTTCTGTTCCTTTACTACCTATATAGTTCCACTTTAACAGCATCCAGTCCTGGAGACAGCTCATAGCTTCTAGCCTGCCAAGAGAACTTCTAGGAAGATTATATCCTTGTTCTAAAAGCTTGTAGCCCACAACCGAAGGGAACCTGAGTATTGCCTCCTGCTCCCTTTTGGCTGGAAACAGAAGGTGAACAGGCAAGTGGAAGGACCCTCTTAGATAGGTATGGAGGGGAGGCCAGGGTTGGGGGAACTAGCTTTTCAGAGTGCCTACTTTCTGCTGTATTTTCATGATCCTATTTAAGTCTCCAACATTCCTTGGTACTCAGTAATGAATATCATCACCTCCGTTCTACAGATGAAGAAACTGAACCTCCGAGAGAAGAAATAACCTTGGCTGGCTATATGCCGTAGGGATCTGATTTGAATTTCCAGGTCTGTCTAGCTTCTACACCTGGGTGTTTTGTTGTTTTTTTTAATCCTACAATGTGTCACCTGCAAAGCATTTCACTCAGAGAGAGAGAAATTAGAACAGTGAAAAGAAACAGAAAAAGTTTGAAGAGTTTTGCTTTAGCAGCTGAAGCCAATCTCCCTACAATTGTCTCCCTCTTGGTCCTATTTCCAAAACACTCTCAGGGAAAAATTATACTCTCTGCCTCCCCCAAGGATTTTATACAGGTGAAATCATTGCACTGAAGCCGCACCTTGTGGAGGGGAAGGAGGGCAGGTAGAACTCATGACCTGATTATATACAAGCCAGCGCGGAAGAGCCTTCTTTCCCTCCAGCCGGCTGCTCAGCCCACTGCTCAACCACATCATCTCTTGGGGAGTAACTGCCAAGACCCATGGCTCAGTTAGTAACATGTGAGAGCAGGAACGGGCTGTAAACAATAATAGCAATGTTTACTGAGTGCTCGTTGTGTAATAGCCAAGCGTTGTTCTAGGGGCATTACGGAGAGACCCATTTAATCCTCAGACACACGCACACCAAGTACGCATGGGGAAACAGACCCAGGAAGGTGATGGAACTTGCCCCGTCTCCCAGCTCTGATGAAGGGGACACGGAATCAAACTCACACAGCCTGGCTCCTAGACGCTGCCCTGCCTCTCTAGGATGGTCTCTCCTAGCTGCCTGCACCCTATTTTACAGGTGAGGAAACAAACCAGGGGCGGGGGAATTGCCCACCAGCCAAGCAGAACCAGGCCCCATGTCGGGTTTTCTGACTGGGAACTGGGGCTCTTGCTCAGCACACCCAAGACCCCAGGAGTGTGCGAATGGCACTCCAGTTAGCTCAGATTTCAGATACCATTCAATGCTCTGAAGCAGAAAATTCTTAAGTACCTATTTATCTGTCTGACTCTGTTCTGTGCTTGAGCTCCCTTCTGGGCTCAGGGAAGGCTAAATATAGCTTTCATTAGATTCTTTATCTCTCCTTCCCCAGCAGACAGATGCAAACAGCAGCCAGGAGGAACGTAGCACCTCTCACGTCCAGCAGTGCTAGGCACAACTCTAACTAAGCACTCCCTGCAGGGCCAGCAAATATTTTGATAATCTTGCCCTTGTAGGAACCTCCTGTGGAGAACAAATGGACACAGCAGTGATCTTTCAGCAGATTCCACAGGAAGAAACATTACATCAGTGGAAGGGATTCTGACTTAGACCTTTTGGGAAGGAAAGCAGATTTGGAGGCATGGGCTGCCTAGAAGGCTGTGTGTCTTCGGCCTTGGCTCTGCCACTTAGGGCTGTGTGACCTGGGGGAAACTCCTTCATCTGTTTCTGGGCCTCAGCTTCCCTACTATAAAAAATGGGGAGGCCCTGGCCGGTTGGCTCAGCGGTGGAGCGTTGGCCTGGCATGCGGGGGACCCAGGTTCGATTCCTGGCCAGGGCACATAGGAGAGGCACCCATTTGCTTCTCCACCCCCCTCCCCTCCTTCCTCTCTGTCTCTCTCTTCCCCTCCCGCGGCCAGGACTCCATTGGAGCAAAGATGGCCCCGGTGCTGGGGATGGTTCCTTGGCCTCTGCCCCAGGCGCTGGAGTGGCTCTGGTTGCAGCAGAGCGATGCCCCAGAGGGGCAGAGCATCACCCCCTGGTGGGCAGAGCATCGCCCCTGGTGGGCGTGCCGGGTGGATCCCGGTCGGGCGCATGCGGGAGTCTGTCTGACTGTCTCTCCCTGTTTCCAGCTTCGGAAAAATACAAAAAAAAAAAAAAAAAAAAAATTAAAAAAAAAAAATGGGGATCAAAGGAGTACTCATCTCTTGGATTGGCCCCTGAGACTTAGATACAACAATGCCAGGGAAGCACTGAGTACAGGGCAGGCACATGCAGATGCTCAAAAACGATTGCCCTGGACGGGTGGTTCAGTGGATAAAGCATTTCCCTGGTACATGGAGCTCACAGGTTCAATCCCCAGTCAGGGAACGTACAAGAAGCAATCATTGAGTGCACAACTAAATGGAACAACTAAGTGCAACAACGAGATGATGCTTCTCTCTCTTAATCAATGGGAAAAATAATTTTTAAAAGAATAGTTAAAAATTAACCATAACACATCATTGTGAGATCCTTCACCTCCTTGAAACGAGCTCATAGGGTGTGTTCTTCACTGTTGTCCACTGTCACTTATCCCCTTTACTGAGCTTCCCTTAGAGGGCTTCAGGCCCCTCAGCTGACCCAAAGTGCGACTTCTGGGGAGGAGGAGGAGCCCGGAGTGACAGGACGGCCAGGGCCACAGGCTCCGCATGTTGGAATGGAAGTCGATGGCCATCCCCCAGACAGCCATTTCCCCTCGTGCGTCAGGCTGGCTGGGCAATGAGAAAAGCCCCACATGTTCTGGCAGGGGACGTTCTTCACAAAGGCATATTATTTTGAAAAAGATAAAGCAAAATTAATGCTTATGGAAAGCAAAACCATATAAAGCCATTGGGACAAAAAAAGCTTGTACAGACAGAGCAGCACAGAGTGGAGTGTAGCTTGCTGGGTGACAGGAGGCCTGCTTGACAAGGTGGCCTTCTTTGCCCCCATCTCAAGCCCATAATCTGGTCCCACCCCTGGGGCTTCTTTCAGAAGATGGTTGTTCCTATTATTGGTGTCTACACGCCCCCCCACCCCCACTCCAGGACATGGAGGATGGCCCCGAGACCCAACATTCTCCTGGTGACTCACCAGTCAGGTAATGGGTACTTGAGGTAGAAGAGCCACTTTCTGTGTCCCTGAGCCACCAGCCATCCAAACCTATACCTGATAACTGTCTAAGAGATGCCTTTTACACTGAGAGCACTTGAGTCACCTCCAGGAACCTGGTCCGGAGAAGGGGCTGGGTGAATTTACCCAAGCCACGCACAAACCTAAGGTTTGGAGTGGGGTGAGGTGTGAACACAATGCTTTATCCACAAAATAGACCCAACATTTCCTAATGGTATTGACCTGTTCCACGTGCACTTTGGAAAGAAATTCTCATGGTGGGAAGTCTTGGAGCCAACACACATCCCCCCCCGCCTGGCACATATCCACACCACTGCAACAGATCCCTCCTGGAGCCACACCCCCATGAATACTGCCTTCACACAGTCCAAGAATTCTTTGTGGGGGTATGGGAAGAAAATGTGTGGCTAGGTGTAGGCGTGTGTGTGATTGTGGGTGGTGGGAGTAGTCTGGTAGGGAGGGAGAATCTTGACAAGAAATCCAAGTACAAGGGCCAGAAAGAAGTCTTAAAAACAACTGCAGACCCCTTGTCTACTCTCTGTGCTCCCAACTTCTCAGCTCACTCTTCGGGTCAGGTGAGTTCCATGGCCCGCTTTGCACAAAAAGCTGATCTGGTTCCCAGACCCAGCACAGGGGCCTTGAGCAACTGAAGAGGTTGTCATGGCCACTGAAGTAAGTGCCTGTGCCTGGAGTCCCTGGATTTAGGCGCGGTGAGGACAACAGCATGTCCTGTCCCTGACCTGACTGCTGCTCCAGTCACAGGGCTCTCTCAGAGGCGACTCAAAGCCAAAACACTTCATTAAGACTGGAGGTCAGATAACAGCCCCGGCCCTCTTTGGAAACCACACACCAGCCAGTGGCACGGAACCGACCAGGTCCCAGCCCTCCCAGGAGCCCCAGGCATCTTGTTTCAGCTCACTTCTGCTGCAGCTACTCCACAGGAAGGAGAGGACTTGCTCCCCGCCTTGTTCTTAACTTCAAGAATACTGTAATCCCTTTAGGAATACTCATATTTTCATTGCAGCCAGAGTGGCGGCTGCCTACGCACTTCAGAGGCTCCAGACCTGATCCGGTGAGCGCAGAGCTGCAGTCTCTGGGAAGCAGGTGAACAGGCCTGGAGGTCAGCGAAGGTATATGCTCTCCATGGTCCAGGGCTGCCGCGGAGGCCAGGGCCCAACAGCAGCACTCCCAGGTGTGCTTACCGCAGCGCAAAAATGGCTGCTCAGAATTTACAGGAAACAGAATCTGGGTCAGGTCAAGTCCTCCTTTAGCTGCCAGAGGAGAGGTAGGTTATATATACCACCTGTTCTGTGAGGGATCTTATCTGGAGAAATGAAGAATACACTCATAAAACAGAAAACTACTTCTTAACATTGTTTTCAAATATCAGCTTGCCTGTGTGTGCATGTGCGTGTGCGTGTGCGTGTGTGTGTGTGTGTGTGTGTGTGTGGTATTTTTAAAAGTGAAACATTTAAGCAGGCTTTCCAATTATATACACATATAATGATAATATAGATTAAATTTATATAATGCATTATGGTTTACAAACTACTTTGTATGCTCATTTATTCATTAAACAAATCTTCAGGAGACCCTACAAAGATCCAGACACTTGCCTAGGTATGGTGGGACACAGTGTTGAACAAGGCAGTGAAGACCCCCACCCCCAGTTCCACTGAGTTTATGCTGTAGTTGGGGAAACAGACCATAAACAGCAGACAATGAATCAGCAAGATAAGTTCAGGGAACAAGAAGTGCTGTGAAGATGATAGAGACAGGCAGGGGGCTAGGGCTGCCCTGTTCAGTGTGACAGCGATTTGTCAGTCATACGTGGTGATTTAAATTTAAGTCTAAATTAATTTTAAAATGATATAAAGTTAAACATTTAGTTCTATTTCAAGTGCTGAAGAGCCACATTTGGCTAATGGCAAGTGTATAAATAAAGAATATTGCAATGAACTAGAGAGTGACTTGGGACTAATTTAGATTGGGTGGTCAGAGAGGGCTTTTTGAGGAGGTGCCTTAAGTTGAAACCCCAAAATGAGAAGAAATCACACTTCACAGACCTGGGTGGGATTGCGAGCAGTGGGCAGAGAGGTCCAGGTACCCCAGGGCAAAGGTCCAAATGTAGGCATGAGTTTGGCACACCTAAGGAGCAGGAAGAAGGCCGGTGTGACTGGAATGTAATGAGCTGGAGGGTGTGGAGAACAGAGAATGGTGAGGTAGGTCAAAGTAATTCTAGAAAGAGCTGGCCGCTATTGAGTGCTCTCCAGATGACAGGCATCTCTGAAGTGGGTACTGTTATCCTCCTTTTACAGATGAGAACACTGGGACAGAAAATTAGACACACTTAGCCAAAGTTGCTCAGCCTCTAAGGGGACAGAGGTGGGATTTCAACGGGGCTTGTGTGGCTCTGGAGTTCAGCGTCTGCGCTACACTGCCTCTCCACAGAGAGGGGGCTGGGTCAGGAGCGCCCTGTGAGGAATTGGGACCTTATCTGGGTGCAACAGGAAGTTTCTGCAAATTTTCAGGTAGGAGAGTGACCCAATCTATTAAACTTTTGAGTGGCTGATTTCCTCATAGAGGGAAGAACAGGTTGTAGAGGAAGCTGCCTCACTAATCCAGGCAGCACCATTACTGTGGCTCTCACTGGGATTGTAGCAACTCTTTGTTTTTATTTATTTGTTTTTATGTATCTGTTTGTTTGTTTCTTTTCTTTTTCTTTTAGTGAGAGGAGGAGAGGCAGAGACAGACTCCTGCATATTCCCCTACCGGAATCCATTTGGCAAACCCACTAGGGGGTGATGCTCTGCCCATCTGGAGCCTTTGCTCCATTGCAACCAGAGCCATTTTTTGGAACCTGAGGCAGAGGCCATGGAGCCATCCTCAGCGCCTGGGCCAACTTGCTCCAGTCAAGCCATGGCTGCAGAAAGGGAGGGCAGAGAGAGAGAGAGAGAGAGAGAGAGAGAGAGAGAGAGAAGAGGAGGGGGAGGGGGAGGGGATGGAAAAGTAGATGGGCACTTCTCCTGAGTGCCCTGAGTGGGGATTGAACCCGGGACATCCACACACTGGGCTGATGCTCTACCACCGGGCCAATCTACCAGAGCCTGTTTTTATTTTTTTTTTATTGGACATTGCATTTCTACTTTTCATTACTTACTTATCTTTGAGGACTTTGGCAGAAAAATGAATGTGTCTTTTATTTTCTTTAAAATCCCCTAATATTTACATACTGATAGGAAAGCCGGTTTTTGCTAATCTTACCTAATTCCATTTAAAGCATCTTTTCTGTATTCTTTAGACTGGTATCAAATTAAACCAATCATTTTCCTAAACTGGGAGGTTGGCTTGGACTCCAGCCAAGGTTGTTTCCAACCAAGAGAAGGGGTGATGTCTTGGTGTGTTTGGGGAAGCCAGGATGTGGGGACTTGTGGGGAAGAGAAAGAACTTCATGGATCTACTGTTCCCAAGCGTCCTGCTCGTGAGCATTCGGAGGGGCAGGTACGTCAGTGATAATCACGGCTCCCCAGGCCGATTTGTCCTGCAGTGTTGACTTTGGATGTGGCATCTGTGTGTTCCAGGTTCTTTTGTAAAAGACAGAATAAAGGCAGACTGACAGACCTCCCAGGAAGGGATGCATGAATGTTATTTCATATAAATCTTCTCTGAGCTCTTGCAAACAGTTGCCTCGGGAGCAATTGTAAAATACAATCTGTAATCGCCTCCATCATCAAATTCCTTAACACTCTACCTCATCAAATTCTTGTCTTTAGATATTCTTTTCCCAGGAGTGATGGGATAAGGGGAGTAAGATGGCTCAACCCATGTTTCCCTTCTAGTCACAGCTACCTTCTGAGGCTTAGAGTATCGTGGCCTGTTTCGAGGTACAGGTTCAAGTCAAGGTCATTGCCCTGCAGTGCTCTCTATGCCTTACACCCTTCCCCCTAAGTCAGGTTATCTAACCTCTCTGTGGTCCCCTTTCTTCATCACTGGGATGAGAATAATTAATGTTAACTATGTCCTACCTCATTGTGCTACTGAGAGAATTAAATAAGTTAGAATTAAATGAGTAAAGTCAAACAATTATCATTGTTAGCTATGACATCATGTTATTATTACTGGGAGGGAGAGGATAGGAAAGGAGGTGCCAAATCCAAAACCCAGTCTCAAGGCTACAGTGAGTCAGAATCCAGAAATCAACCAGGAAGCAACCCTGGAGTTTCTGCAGGTTAGTCAAGGAATTCTCCTAAGCTTCAGTCTCCCAAAAGTCATTTTGTAGGCAGGATCAACACCACTCCATGGCACAGCTGCAGTTTCCACTGGCTCAGCATGGCCAAGTTCTAGGGCACAACAGCAGCAGCCGGAAGTCCCTACCTTGCCTGTCTCCCACCTCCTGAGGCTGGCTTCAGTCAGATGCAGCAGCTCCTAGGGAATGCAAAGGAAAGGTCTTCTCAGTTTGGTGTGAGGAAGTTAAGGAAGCTCGGGCGCGGCTTGGGCAGCTTCTGTGGTTCCGCCAGAGGGTGAGGAACCCCAAAGGCTGGCTGGATTCCGCACTCTGGCCTCTTCTGGGATTGCCTTCCTGGGGCCCTGAAGCTGACACCACCCAACCCTCCCAGATGCTTTTTTGTGGTTGTCTCAACAGCTGACAATTTAATTCTAAATAACACTGACTCACAGGATAGCAGTTCCCTTTTTAGCCAGAGCAGTACTGTATAGATTAAGCCCTTCTCCCAGGTGAAGGAAGATCTTTGCTTTTCAGTTGAGGTAGAGGGAGGCAAGGAAAGTGCTGTGATTAGGAGCACAGACTTGGAGCCAAATTGTCTGAGTTTGGATCTGGCTCCATCACGTCCAAAGTGAAGTGACCTTGAACAAGTTACTTAACCTCTCCTTGCCTCACCTGTGAAATGGGGACAATTATAGCACGTCATAGGGTTAATGTGGAGGCTACATGAATTAGTATTTATATATAGCTTAGATCTATGCCTGGAATATATTAAGTGCTCATATAATATTCAACAAATAAATGTTCAAAAATGGGGAATTAGTTTTATAAAATTTATATAATGGAATACTACAAAGACATTGTTAAAAGAAAGAAAATAAATCTATATACCTTGAAAAATATGCTAAAAGTATGTGCACCAAAATGGTATTTTTGTGTCTGCCAAAATTTGTGTTCTATATTACTTAGTAATAAGAAACAGTAAGAAAATAATAAAAGTATTCAATAATAAAAAGCAATAACCATTATTCAAATATAGTAGAATTGCATAATCTAGATTAAATGATCATGCTTTAAAATGATTATGATGATGATAATGGTTCTGACAGTTCCCAAGCACATAGATCATTCAGAGCTAAGGCTGAGAGGTGTCACTACCACATGCTTTGATGATTAGCCAAATGTTACCATCAAGAAGAAAAAATAATATGACATGTTTATATGGCTATGCCACACTATTTTCCTTCTGGGAATAATCAAAAGCTAACCATACCAACTCAGCCAGATTTAAATCTTCCTTAAGCAACACGTGACCCACATATTTAAAATAAACAAAGAAGCAAAAGGCAGCGTTAAAAGCAATGAATTGTGTGTGCTTTGCAAGGTGGTGAGTGAAGAGGGAGTCACAAGACTTGCATGCATAGATAGGATAGGTTGCGGTGGGGAGAGCACTTCTAGCCACTGGGTGGGAGGTTTCAAGAAGGAAACGGAACTTCAGGGGCTGCTAAAATAAAGGAAGGAGATAAGCATCGTTTTTTGCTGCTCACTTGTGTAGAACTTGAATGGAGAAAAGAGTAAGTCAAGAATTATTCCCTGAACCATGACCTTAGTAATGGGCAGACTTCTCTACTCTGTCAACAAGCCACTTCTCACCCTGCTCTATGGTGTTTTAAAACCCAAGCACGCTGCGTCTGGGCTCTGATAGATGGGACTAATATTAAATTAAGCACTCTGTGTCAGAGGTAGTAGGATGAATTCAAAAAAATCTTAACTTCACCTCCAAGATGCCCTGTCTGCTTTGCCCAGTTTTGCTGCTAACACTCATAGTTTCACCTCATTTCCCAAATGCAACCATTGCAAGTTGTCATGATCTTGCTTATTTCCATATTTTTAGTTCAAAAATTCTCTCCCCAACATCCTGTTACCCTCCAAAGACATAAAGAGCTTTGAAAGGAAAAACAAAATACTAGTTGCAAATTCTGAAATTGTGCTGGCTGCATGAAACTTTTGACTGACAGAAACCGGTTTCAGTTCCCCTTCAATCTTTTCAAATGTCACTACCATAAGGCTCATACTATAATTTACCCTAGTCACAAACCACATTGATATTTACACGGAAACGATCATTGCAATAACTCCCTAAACATCTGAACTAGCTGGAATTGCTTCTTTCTTTCCAAAGAACCGAGGAGACCTGGGCTGCCTTGACCTCTCCCAGGGCTGTGCCCAGTACACGGGCAGGAGGTTGGCAGTGATTAGAATACCCAGATGCTTTCTGTTGATGCTTGTAAGGGATCAGCTTCTAAGCTTCAGGCTTGTAAAAACAGGGGTCACAATTTAAGTATTAGAAGAACTTAGTTACACATTTTATGGCAATGAAAAGAATCATTAGAAGAAGTGCCATAGTAACTTGAAAAGAGTCTTCATTGTGTTTAGAGAAGGGAGGGCCAGAAGAAGTTAGAGCTTTTCTCTGTCCAAAGGCATCTGGTTCAAAGCCACGGAGGAGAAAAAAACAAGGGGGTGTACACGGGCTTTGTGAGCGGAGCGCTCCTAACTGCTCAGGCACATGTGATAACACCAGGCCTCCCCAGAAGTGGGGTGGCTCCCTCCTTTCAGCAGCCCTGTTTCCTGTCCCCAAGAGTTAGAGAAGTGACACTGATTTACAGCTACATTTCTTTTCCCTCCCAGCCTGTGGTCTGTTCAAAGCACACTCAAGGGAAAGGGAGGCCAATGAATCTGCCTGACTGGGAAGTGGTTTTGAGCACGCCCCAACGTCCTGACACGGCTCTGTCTTAAAGTGGGTCGGTCCCCTGTGCTTCAGTGGAGCAGCGCTGTGTCAGTGCAGGTGTGTGTAATGGCTCCCAGCACTTGGTGCAGGTGACCCTCTGTAAGGATGTCCCCAGCTACTGGCCTCGCACATGTGACTGTGGTGAATGCTTAGTAGGTGCCTCCCTTTAGTTCTCCCTTAGAACAGCAAGAAGCACAGAGGGGAGTATCTCTGGGACTCGAGAGAGAAAGAGAAAAAAGAAGGCCATTTAGATGGGAAAGCTGGTATGTTTTTTTTTTTTTTTAAGATTTTAATTTATTCATTTTTGAGAAGGGAAAAAAGAGAGAGAGAGAAGGAGGGAGGAACAGGAAGCATCAACTCTCATATGTGCCTTGACCAGACAAGTCCTAGGTTTCGAACTGGCGACCTCAGCATTTCAGGTTGACACTTTATCCACTGCTCCACCACAGGCCAGGCTGCTGGGGGGGAGACAGACTCACACATGCATGCCAACCAGGATCCACCCAGCAAGCCCACTGGGGTGTGATGCTCTGCCCATCTGGGGCCGTTGCTCCATTGCAACCAGAGCCATTTTTTTTAGCACCTGAAGCAGAAGTGCTCAGTGCCCAGGGCCAACTTGGTCCAATTGAGTCATGGCTACTGGAGGGGAGGAAGAGAGAGAGAGAGAGAGAGAGAGAGAGAGAGAGAAAAAGGGAGGAGTGGAGAAGAAGATGGTCGTTTCTCCTGTGTGACATCCACATGCTGGGCTGATGCTCTACCACTGAGCCAGGGCTTTTTTTTTAAAATTCTATTTATCATTTAATAACTTTAGATTGGTGGAAAAAATTCTTCCCTTGATTTACACTACCATCCTCATAAGGACTGAAGTTTTGCTCCTGAAGTTTTGCTCCTATAATGTCATCTCTGTGGAAACCATTTCCTTGATGGGACATCATGTTATTCTTTCTTACTGCCATCTCCAATATATTTTAGTATTTGTGCTTCCGAAGCTAGCATGCTATCTTTTTTAAATGAGAAAAAAATGTTATCTCCCTGTAACCAAGTCACAAAATGAATAGCTCTGTTCAATGCTGTGTTTGCTGTCTCTCTGTAAAGCTGTTTGGGGGAACACTCATATACATATTTAGACACCTTTTCACTAGAAAAAAAGAGGTTAGGCCAGCTTGACCAAATCCATGAAGGAATGAAATGAGTCCAGGTGCGCAGTAGAGGTTGAGAACCAACAGAAGCTGGCCAAGAGATGGCCTCCTTCCCTACACCTGTAGCCCTTGTTTCTGCCTTTGCACTTGCCAGAGGGGCCACTCTAGAAACTGGGCAAGCATGGTTATGCTGTGCCTGGCATAGGTAGCTGTGGCGGCGGCAGTCCCACCTCCACGAGCCAGGTGCCTGCCACCTCTCCCTTTGCCCCTTGAGGAGGAAGAACTAAAACCCCAAAGCCACTGGTTTGGAGAAACCTTATTCTAGGAGGCTTACAGGAGAACTTGGTGCAGAGACTTGCGCTCTGCCCCCAGCCCCACCCCCGAGCAAGCCCATCTCCTTCATTCAGGCTGTGACTTTCACCACTCTTCCCTAGAGGATGGCTGCTACAGTTGAGAAGAAGTCTCCAGAGCTGGCAGCTTTTCCGCAAGTCACGGGCACTGACTGATGGCTTGTGATTCACAGCCCAGCCCCCAGAGGTCCATTCGAATTCCTGAGCCATGACTGCTTTCTTGCTGCTTTAGCTGCTCTCCTAACCCACCTACCTCTTTCTACTCTCAATCTGTTTCTTTCTCTCAAAGTACTCATTCCATCCCTTGACTCCTTAACATATATTCTTTCATGACTGAGTTTTTCAGGCTTTCTGAACATAAGTGTCTCTAAAAGCCTCCTATTCCCTCTTTACATCTCTAATTCTTTTTATGTGACCATTTTGCAAACTCCCTGGCTTCTCTGTGGCACCCACTCCCTCTTTCCTTCTCCATCCTTGCTCCTCCTTCTCCCTCCCCTGACTCTGCACTTGTCTCTTCAGCCATCTCCCTGTTTCCCTGCTGACTCCTCCTTCCTGCCACTTTTCCATACTCTCCCCCTCCTCTGCTGCCCGCCCACCATCCCCGCCACAGCACTGACCCCCAGAGTGTCTGGATGGGTGTCCCAGGAAGATGAGAAGCAGCCTCCACTGAGGATAGCTAACGTTATTTCTAAAGGGTCCTCCCAACTCTAATAGTTACCGTTCATGAGTGAGGCCAAAGAAGGACAATACACCTTAGACTTGTGTTCCTGTCCTCTTCTTACTAGTCTAAGAATCGGGGCTTCCTCGGAGTGCCCAGTGCCTGGCCCCTAATAATGTGGTTATTGTTGCTCCTAAAGGCAAACTTCTTAGTAAGACCCACAGGCCACATCCAATGGCTCTGGTCCCCACCGACCTCTCAGCCTCATCCCTGCTCTCTGAACTCCTGCCTCGTTGCTCTTCCTGCAGTTCCTCAAATGTGCTGTATTCCCTCTACCTTGGGACTTTTGGTCATGCTGTTCCCTCTCTCTGGAACATTCCACCTCCTCTTCCTGCTTTCTCTAGTTAACTCCTTTTGCTAGTTATCTGTTGCTATGTAATAAATTACCCCCAAAGCTACCAGCTTAAAACAACAAAAACTGGTTATTTCACAGTTTCTTTGGATGAGGAATTTGGAAGCAGCTTAGCCTAATGGCCTTGTGTCATGGTTTCTCAGGAGGTCATATTCAAGCTGTCAGCCTGGGCTTCATTTCAGTCATCAGGAGCTTGGGACTTCCCTTCCCAGCTTACTTACTTGGTGGCTGGTAGACCTCATTGACTCTTGGGCTGTTGGTGGAGACCTGAGTTCCTTGCCACATGGCCTCTCTATGGTCTGTCTGAGTCCAAAGGGCATGGAAGTTGGTTTCTCCAAGACTGAATGGTAAGAAAGAGAGAAAAGCCTGAAACACAGGTTGTAGTCTACAAAAACCCGATCTCACAAATGATACTTCATCCCTCCTGCCATATGCTATTGTCAAGCAGATTGACCCTGGTGCAGTGAGGGAGGAGACTACACATGGCACAAATACCAGAAGGTCACTTAGTTGCCACTTTTTCCCCCCCTTAATATATATTTGTAAGATTTTAAAATTTATTTCATTTTATTTTGTATTTTTTAAGTGAGAGGAGGGGAGATAGTGAGACAGATTCCCATATGCACCCTGGCCAGGATCCATCTGGCAACCTCATCTGGGGCAAATGCTTGAATCAACCACATGATTTTTAGTGCCTGAGGCTGACAGTTGGACCAACTCAGCTCTCCTCAGCACCCCAGCCAGTGGTGGGATCCAGCTGGTTTGCACTGGTTCAGCAGAACTGATACCTAATTTTTTGTTGAGTTTAGCAAACTGGTTGTTAAAATGGCACTTGTAACCAGGGTTCTCTCTAAGGTGGGTGCCTGGGTACCTGCCCAATGTGGAAATCACAAATTTACCTTCTTTGTTCTTTTTTAATGTTCATCTGCACAACAGCATATTCTAAGCACCCGTAGTAATGTTCATTCCATCCGTAAGTGAAAAAAAATTGCAAGTGAAGATGCCAATCAAGAAGTCATATGGAAATATCTTAAATAACAGTTTTATTGCTTTTTATCAGGTATTAATATTTTTTCATTGATATTTTAAAACTTACAACAATCTAGTTTTGTATACCTCTTTTATTCTTATTTAATTATTAAATACATTAAATAATAAACTACCTTTTGGTATATTGTTTTTTTATACTTAAAATGGTCATTAGGGCAGAGAACTGTTGTTAAATTATTTGAATTCCACCAGTGACACCAACTGATGCTTGAAGCAACCAAGCCACTGGCTGCAGGAAGGGAAGAGGGAAAGAAAGGGGAGACAAGGGGGGAAAGAAGCAAATGGTCACTTCTCTTGTGTGCCCTGACCAAGAATCAAACCCAGGACGTTCATACACTGGGCCAATGCTCTATCCACTGGACCAATAGGTCAGGGCCTATATTTGTAGGATTTTGTGCTTAAAGTTTGTCTTCTCCATTGGTCTATAAGCTTCTTGAGAATAGGTATCTGTTTTGCTCATGTATCAATTAGTTTTTGCTGTGAAACAAACCAACTGAAAACTCAATGGCTTAAAAATACATTCATTTATTATTTCTCGTGTGTCTATAAGTCAGCTGGAATTCTGCCCTGGACCAGGCTCGGCTGATCTGGCTGGGCTCTCCTATGTGTCTTGGCATCAGCTACTGGGTTAGCTGGGGCTGATTGATCTAAAATGGCCTCATTTGTCTATCTGGCAGGTGGCTGGCCACTGACGAGACAATGGAAGTGAATGGACCACGTGTCTCATTATTTAGCAGATGAGGTAGGGTGTGTTTGCACAGCAGTTGTAGGGTTTAAGAGTAAGACTGGAAGGTACAAGGCCTCTTGAAAGATTTGGGAAAGTTTCAACATCACTTTCTGTTGGCCAAGATAAGTCACACAGCCTGCTGAGATTCAAAAGGTGGAGAAATAGATATAATCTCTTAATGGAAGAAGCTGCAACGTCACACTGCAAAGGGATGTGGACAGTGGGAAGGGAAAAATGCAGTCATTTTCATAAACAATTTACCACAGCACACCATAGCATCCCCACAGCCTAGCATAATGCCTGGCACATAGTAGATACTCAATAAAAAGAGTATTTCTTGAATGAATGAATGAATGAATGAATGAATGAATGAATGAACATTGTACCTTTAGTTGCCCTTATTTTGCTCTTGGCTTGTCTCCCTCACTGCTATGCAAGCACCGTAAAGACAGGGAACCTGTCTTACTCATGTCTGTGATCCCAGCACATTGGCATGGCATTGGACTTCAGGACTGGTGAATAAATGTAATACCAACTTTTCCAAACTCTCTTTGCATATTTTCTTATTTTTATTTGTGTGCATGTGTGTGTGTGTGTGTGTGTGTGAGAGAGAGAGAGGGGGGGGCAGATAGGGACAGAGAGGCAGGAAGGGAGAGAGATGAGAAGCATCAATTCTTCATTGTGGCACCTTAGTTGTTCATTGATTGCTTCTCCATGTGCCTTGACTGGGGGGGCTCCAATTGAGCCAGTGAACCCTTGCTCAAGCCAGCGACCTTTGGGCTCAAGCTGATGACCATGGGGTCGTGTCTATGATCCCACGCTCAAGTCAGAGACCCCGCACTCAAACTGGTGAGCCCACACTCAAGCTGAATGAGCCTATGCTCAAGCCAGCGACCTTGGGGTTTTGAACCTGGGTCTTCAGCATCCCAGGCTGATGTTTAACCACTGTGCCATCATCTGGTTAGGTAGCACATTTCTATTCTTCACTTTCCTCAGAGTTTAAGGCTTCTATGCACAGTAGGTGTGCATAGGCTTTGCAATCCAACAGACCAGGGTTGGGATCTTGAATCTGTTGCTCTCCAGCTGCATGACCCTGGGCAAGTTCCTTCACCCAGCTGGGTCCTAGTTATTTTTCCCCACAAAGTGAGGATACCCAGCTTAGAGCTGTTACAGGCTCTCTGTAGTGATGCTGAGCATGGTGGCCGGCACTGAGTGAGCACTATCTCCTAATGCCCGCAGCCCTTTGACATTTGGCTCCTCCAGTCCCAGCCCTGGCTCAGCAGTCTGTCACAGGAAAGCCACACCTGTCTCACACCTTTGTGGATCTCTTGAGCACAATCATTGGCATAGCATGAGTACAGCTAAACTCTAATTAGCAGCACAATTCCTGCTGCCATGGAGGGGCAAGAAGAGACTTCCATCACAGATGACTTTGGCCACTGCCTGGTTGAGCTTCTCAGGTCCTGAGGCAAAAAGATCTCCCCCTTGCTCCCATCAGTTTTCCAAAGGCCCAGCTGTCTTCTGCTCTCTGCCCTACTGACTCTTTGCCCTCCGGCCACCATACAATACTCCCTGCAAGGGTCCATTTCTTAACCCTCCAGACATTTCTTCTTACCATATCAGCTGTCTTATCTGTTCTCCCCTTTACTTATTTAGAACTTCTCCTTTCTCTTCTCAGCCCAACCCATCCTTACTATTTTTTCATTTTTCCATATGCTAAGCACTTCATATTAGTTGTCTCATTAATTCTTATGTTAATTGTAATGGCACAAGAACTATTACAACCACCATTTCCCTGCTGAAAAGACTATGGCTCAGAAAGTTTACATAACTTGTTCTTGGCCGCCTACCTGGTGGGTCATAGAACCAGGAAGAAACCTGAATTCTGGTCCCAAAGCTTGTACCTTCACTCCCATTTTATACCCTCCTCTCCTGATTAATTACTTATTCATCCTGTGACAGCTTCCTGCTAGAATGTTCCTTTTTGTCTCTATATGGCTGGTCTAGATGTTATTGGTTTTCTCCAAAATTACCACCTTCTTCCTCAGTTCTTCACTTTTCTTTTCACATAGGGCAACACAGTTCAATAGAACCTTCTGGAATCATGAAAATGTTTTCTGTGCTGTCTATTATGGTAGCTACTAGATAATTGTGGTTTTTAAGTACTTTTTCTTTTTAATTTTCCATTGATTTGAGAGAGAAAGAGAGTGAGAGAGAGGAAAGGAGAGAGAGAAAGAGAAAGAGGAAAGAGAGAGAAAAGCATCAACTTGTTATTCCACTTAGTTATTCCAATTAGTTATGCATTCACTGGTTGCTTCTCATTTGTGCCCTGATGGTGAATCCAACCTGTGACCTTGGCATGCTGGGACAACACTCCATCCATTGAGCCAGGCAGCCAGGGCCACTTTTAAACGCTTTTGATATGTGGTTAGTATGACTGACTAATCTTAATTTCTATTAAACTATGTTGCCCTATGATAAAATTTTATCTTACTTCAATTAATTTAAATGTAAATGACCACATAAGATTCTCATTAGGAAAAATTATTTAATGATGCCCAGATTCCTGGTCCATGATACTAAATTTCTCCCTTCCAATCACCCAAGTCTTGATGAGGTCATCAAGAATGCCAGCCCCTAAGTATAACATTGAGGCTCTACAGAAGGATGGCTTTCTTGAGTAACATGCAGATTAAATGTACTTATTCTAGTGTAGGGAGAGTGAGAAGTCAATGCTGAAGTAAGATTTCCTTTTTCATTTCTGGCCAGATACTTGGTTGGTTAGAGCATCATTCCAACATGCAGCGGTTGCTGATTCAATCCTTGGTCATGGACCATACAAGAAGGAATTGGTGTTCTTGTTTTTCTTTCCCTCTCTCTCTTTAGTAAATAAATTTTAAAAATATTTTCTTTTTCAATGTATGCTGCTGAAATCAATATTTACTCAGTATGACCTTTGGCCTGCAGTTTGCAACTCTAGAGCAACTTTATTGGGACTATACAGCAAAATTATATAGTACCATTCTATGGGATTTTTAGAAATGCAGATTAAAAACTAACAAGCAATGGTTCCAGAAACCTGATTGCCTTTTTGGGGAATATTAAATCAACACAGCTCCCAGGAATTTCACATAAAGAGGTCTCTGAAATGCTTACTTGATGAATTTGATTATTGTAATTCCTCAAAGATTAACAAATTTCTATTGGAAAAATCTACCCAGTTTTAGAAGCAAAAAGTTTATTATTTTACTCTTTCATTCACCCAACTGTTCATCCATCCACCCATGAATATTTTCTTAGTTTATAGGAAGTTTTAAAATGCAGACTTGAAAAGGAGAAGATAAAAAAAAATGAAAAAGACAAATAACTCTTATTTGAAGATTTAATTTCTTTTTAATTTCAAAAGTAAATAGGTACAGTATATTTCAAGCTAGTAACCCAAAAAGACATGTAGCACTGACTCCTTGCTTTTAGTATCTATTACCAGGCATCTTTTATCCACCTATTTATTGATTGATTATTGTCGAGTCTCTTCAATGCAAAGATTGTCCGTTTAGTAATTGTCATGAGAATTTTGAAGTTATAAAGCACTTTAATTGTATTTTTATTATGGAACTTACCTCAGTAAACTGCAATCTATCTCTTAACATATCATCTCTGTCTCTAGAGTAGGGTCGTCAAGGGTTAGGACAGCATATGACTTTAGTGTCCTCACTCCCTCGAACACTGCCTGGCACAGAGCAGGTACTTCCCTGAAGGAACATAAAACCACAGAAGTGTGATGTTTGGTTAGATCCACGATTCATTCCACCAGCATTCTGTCTCCAACATGGGAGTCAAAATCCCAATGGCATCTGAATCAACCGTGCTGAGATCAGCCTCCCATGAGTTCCCCACCCTACTGTAGTCATATTTTCAGCCTCTAGTGTCTTGCAGGATAAGAAATCGCTAAGTGTATTGATCACAAATATGACCTCATTACTTTTTCTTTCCTTCTTCTTGTGCATATGTTCTAAAACCTTACCAAGTTCAACAGTTGTCCTGTATCTACTTCTAATGACACAAAACTTGGTAAAGATATAAAGATTATAATAGTCTTATTTATGACTTTCACAGTTTTATACTTTTGTTGCATCCATTTTTGACCTGTGCCTTTGCAGATCAGAAAATGCTCTTGAAAAAAGCCTTTTTTAAATATGAAAGCTGCCCATTCTGCCTGTTTGCCATCTCTATATACTCTTCTCTGAGTGCTTTCCATAGGTCAAGTGACATAACTGTATAGAATAATCCTTTATTTGAACACTCATTCAACAAATGTTTATTGCATGCCTACTATATGCCAGGCACTGCAATTCTGTATTGGGTTAAGACTGAATAAAATTAAAAACCAGAAATACCTTCTTATTCTTCCCTCTCTGCTAGTCTCCCCTGCTTAACTTCTAGAACAGATAGTATGCTTGGTGTTATGGGCTCAGTTGGGTTCCCCCACAAACCCAGATGTTCAAGTCCTAACCCCAGTACCTCAAAATGTAACTATATTTAGAGAAAGAGCCTTTAAAATGTAATTAAGGTAAAATGAAGTCATGAGGGTTGGCGCTAATCTAATATGACTAATGTCCTTATAAGAGGAGGAGATTAGGACATAGACAGACATAGGTGAAGACCATGTGAAGACACAGGGAGAAGATGGCCATGTACAAACCAATGACCTGTGGTGGTACAGTGGGTAAGGTGTTGACCTGGAATGCTAAGGGCACAGTTTCAAAACTCTGGGCTTGCCCATTCAAGACCCCAGCCTGTTCAAGGCCAATATGAGAAGCAACTACAATTTGACGCTTCCTGCTCTTCTCCACCCCTTCTTTCCCTTTCTCTTCATTCTCTCTAAAATCAATAAATAATATCTTAAAATATCTTTTAAAAAAACAGGGAGAGAGAAATCAGCCTGCTGACACCTTGATCTTGGACTTTCAGCCTCTACAACTTTGAGAAAAATGAATCTCTGTTTTATTTATTTTTTTAAATTTATGGATTGATTTAGGGAGAGAGGAAAGGAGAGAGAGACACACACACACAGAAAGAGAAACATTACCGGTTGTCCCACTGTTTATGCACTCATTGGTTGATTCTTGTATGTGCCCTGACCGGGATCAGACCTGCAATCTTGGCACACCCAGCTGATGCTCTGACGAGCTGGGCTGCCCTGCCAGGGCCAGATCTCTGTGTGTAAGCCACTCAGTCTGAGGTGCTTTGTATGGCAGCCCTAAACTGCCTTTGGCAATTCATCAACCCTGTGTGTGTCTCTTTTTCTCTCTTCTAGTCTCTGTCTTTTAAAAAAATCTTTCTTTTGTTTTGAACTGTTGACGTTATTTTTTTTATTTTTATTTTTTTCTGACGGAAACAGAGAGAGAGAGAGAGGGACAGATAGCGTCCGACAGACAGGAAGGGAGAGAGATGAGAAGCATCAATTCTTTGTTGCAGTTCCTTAGTTGTTCATTGACTGCTTTCTCTGTTCCTTGATGGGGGGGCGGGGGCTACAGCAGACCGAGTAACCCCTTGCTCAGGCCAGCAACCCTGGGCTCAAGCTGGTGAGCTTTGCTCAAACCAGATGAGCCTGCATTCAAGCAGGCGACCTCAGGGTCTTGAACCTGAGTCCTCCTTGTCCCAGTCCGACGCTCTATCCACTGTGCCACTGCCTGGTCAGGCTGTTCACTATCGCTTAAAGATGTTTTCTCTACTTTTCATATGCACGTCTTCCTTCCTGAGCTAGGTTATAAGTTCCTAAAGGGAAAAATGAAAGAATCAAAGCACTGTTTTGAGGACTATTACCTCCCCCAGTGCAATTGACAGGACCGTTGCAAAGGTGAAGAAACAGGCTCTGGAGAGGTAACTAAGTTGCCCAAGATCTCTCAGTTGCTGGGATTCTTTTTTTTTTTTTTTTTTTTTTGTATTTTTCTGAAGCTGGAAACGGGGAGAGACAGTCAGACTCCCGCATGCGCTCGACCGGGATCCACCCGGCACGCCCACCAGGGGTGAAGCTCTGCCCACCAGGGGGCGATGCTCTGCCCCTCCGGGGCATCGCTTTGCCGCGACCAGAGCCACTCTAGTGCCTGGGGCAGAGGCCAAGGAGCCATCCCCAGCGCCCGGGCCATCTTTGCTCCAATGGAGCCTTGGCTGCGGGAGGGGAAGAGAGAGACAGAGAGGAAGGAGGGGGGGTGGAGAAGCAAATGGGCGCTTCTCCTATGTGCCCTGGCCGGGAATCGAACCCGGGTCCCCCGCACGCCAGGCCGACGCTCTACCGCTGAGCCAACTGGCCAGAGCCGAGGCTGGGATTCTTAATAGAACTGCTTGGTCCAAGGCCTCCAGACCTGTCACCTTTCCAGTCTGTCTCCTTGAGTGCCTAAGCTGATGGTTCTTGAGTGCTTGAATACTTGTAGAGCTGAGCTCAGAGCTGGCCCACAGCAGACAATCAAAAACTATTTATGGACTTGATTTCAATAAATGCAGATGGTTTGGCTGATCCAGGGCAATTAACCTGACAGCATATTTTCTCTCATATTATTAGGCAGATGGCAGCTCTTCAGGAGAAACTTAAAGACCTTGGGTGTTATGATTCATTATCTCTTCCTCTTTCCAACTAACAGATAAAAGCTGCAAGCTTGGCCTTGACTATGTACTTTCTAGATTTTTGTCAGAACAAGTCACAAACCTTAATGCATTTAAGTAGCACACAGCCAACTTGCAATTATATGTAGTGACAGGGGGCAAAGATGGCATCCGCCAAGGATGTTGACATCCGCCAATACTGCCAAGTTTCCTTTGGATCAAGGATGTCAGCTTGTTACTCCAAAGGACAACTGTTTGACCTCCAGCAGTGAGGTCAAACAGCCCCCTGCAGACTGTGGGGATGTATGAGCCCCATAACAAGCTTCAGGAATAGGAAGGGCAAGACGTAGGCAAGGAGTGGTCTTAAGGAATCAAGGGCTAGCTCTATGGGTGGTTTAAAACAATCCACTAACAATGGCTATTTAAATGCTCTGTGAGTGGAGAAAATAGTTATAAAAATAGATCTGACCTTTGTTCTTTCTAATTTTGTACCATGTGTATTCATTACCTATTGAAAAATAAGTGACTTAACAATAACAACAACAAAAAGATCTGTATATTCTGACATCCAAAGCCTGAAACAATGTAGAGTTGACTTAATAACATTGGCCTGGAAGTCAGTGGAATTGGGTGTTAGTTCCTATACTGCCTCTAGTTTTGTTCCTAAAACACAAAGTTTTCCTGCTGAAAACCCTCAGAAGCTCAAACACCTACAGAATAAATCCAAATTTGTTAGCTTGGCCCATGAGATCGGGGGTAGAGGTATGGGGGAAGAACTAACTCCTGCCTACCTCTCTTAGTGTTGATTTCCCCAGAAGAAGACAATCCTTAGGTAAGATTTTGGGTGCAATACTGCATGATGGAGGGAAATGGTTTCCAGAGCATAGCAAGGTGGTGGGGATGTGAGACACTAGGAAGGGAGGATGCCTATAAAGGATGTATTATGAACTGGTGACTACTGTGAGAAGCTTGGTTCAACCTCCTAGGGTCTGAGAGGATGTGTTGAACACACCTTGAAATTAATTATTTGACAGAGAGCAGGCAGTTAGGGATTTTGTCTATCTGCTCCCTTTCTCACTGGTTGGGGGGCAGCCAGAGAGCACTAACTCTTCTGCCCTTCTGGTCTGCCACATGTACGGCTGAACACGTTCTCATGACCAGAAAATGTACTCAGGCAGGGGATGCAGAAGCTTGAGCTAGAAAGCTGCAGGTGGGCTAGATAGGTCACAAAATGGCCACAATACTGGGAAGCTTTTTCCATCCAGAATGTATTTCTCTGCCCCTTGAATCTGGACTGGCCATTTGGGAAATAGAATATAGAGGTGGCAAGGTTGAGCTGGTGTTGGCTAGGCCAACAAAGCATATAGTCAAGAAACCTTATAGCAACAGCTCCTATTTTCTTGGAACTGTGTTGCCACTGTGTGGATAAGGCCAGGCTGGGCTTCTAAAGGATGAGAGACCACACGGAGCAGAGATGAATTATCCCAGCTGAGCACTCCCAGGTCAACAAGCCCCCAGTAAACTTGCCAGGTGACCAGAGACACATGAATGAACACCACCAAGCCCAGATGAATGACTCAGGTGAGCCCATCCTAAATTTCTAAACTCATAATCATAAATTATAAACTCAATAAATTCTTGTTGTTTTAAACCACTAAATTTTGAGGTAATTTATTAAGCACCAAAAGTTAATTGACATAACATTTAAGTGACTGTTCTAAGCTTCAGAAAATCTCCAGAGTAGACCAGGGGTACCAAGAGCATACACTGTACCACCTGTATTAGTTATCTATTGCTGTATAACAAATTACCTTAGTGTGTTAACATGGCACTTTTTTTTTAATTAAGTGAGAGGTGGAGAGGCAGAGAGACAGACTCTTGCATGTGCCCTGACCAAGATCTACCTGGCAAGCCCCCGACAGGGCAATGCTTTGCCCATCTGGGGCTGCTGCTCCATTGCTCAGCAACCAAACTATTTCAGTGCCTGAGGTAAAGCCATGGAGTCATTCTCTGTGCTCAGGGTCAACTTGCTCAAACTATTCGAGTCATGGCTGCGGGAGGGGAAGAGAGAGAGAGAAAGAAGAGGGGAAGTAAAGGGGTGGAGAAGTAGATGGTCACTTCTCCTGTGTGCCCTGACTGGGAATCAAACCCGGGACTTCCACACGCTGGGCCAATGCTCTAACATTGAGCCGACTGGCCAGGGCCTAATATGGCATCTTAAAACAAGGAACAATTATTATTTCAACGGCTTCTCAAGATCAGAATTTGGGAGGGGATTAGCCGGGTAGTTCTGGCTCAGGGTCTCTCACAAGGCTGCAGTCAAGATGCTGGCCAGTACCTGGCCTGTGGTGGTGCAATGGATAAAGCTTCAACCTGGAATGATGAGGTTGCCAGTTCAAAACCCTAGGCTTACCTGGTCAAGGCAATAAAACAAGCAATCAATAAACAACTAAAGTGAAGCAAGTATGAGTTGCTACTTCTCACCAACCCTCTTTTCTCTTTGTAAAATAAAAAAATAAGGCTCTGGGAGGTTGCTCAGTGGATAGAGCATCCACCCAGTATATGGATGTCTAGGTTTTGGTTCTTGGTAAGGACACACAGGAGAAGTGACCATCTGCTTCTCTCCCTCTCATAATAATAAATAAAATCTTAAAGAAAAAATATGCTGGTCAGGACTGCAGTTATGTGAAAGTTTGACTTGGGGCAGAGGGAAGACAGAGGGTGTCTTCTTCCAAACTTACTCATATGGCTGTTGCCAAGTGTCTTCATTCTTTCTGGCTGTTGGCTGGAGGCCTCAGTTCTTCACCATGTGAACTTCTCCATAGGACTGTTTATAGCACATCTGTATTGTACTGATCAACACAGACTGTAGAACAAGGTAGGAGAATCTATGCAAGGGTGGCACCATCAGGAGCCAGGACCTTGGGAGGCTACTTTCCACACTACTTTTTCTCTCTCACCCGGCAGCACACACCCTCTGCTATATACTCCAGCCTTCAAATGACTTTTTCATTCCCTGAATACAGTATAATGAAAACAGCTATTATTGCTTTTGCAAGCCTACTAAGTTCCAGGCATTGTGACAGTTTATTTATAAAAGCCACATCCTTTCTTGATCTGTGAGCCATTATTCTCCTGGGAAAGATCTCCCATGGTCTTGTGATATAACAAGAAGTATATATTTGATCTTCATCCCCTGTTCCTAGCACAGATCTCTTAAAACCCCTTGGTATTTCTGAGGGACAGGAGTAAGAGGGGTGTCTTTTGTTATTTATGATGACACCCTTCAACCACACCTGCCTTCACACAGCCATCCCTTCCCTAGGCCACAGCCTGTGGGGAACCAAAATCAAGGCTGCTCCTCACTCTTGCCGCTGAACAGGCAAAGAACAGAAAACTCCTAACTGCCTTTTGTTTGTTTGTTTGTTTTCTGTTTTCCAATGAAAAAAATGGAGAGTCACTTTTGTTAAAACAAATGAACAACAACAACAAATGAACCGCCGCAGAAGGAACACACCCCACGCAGTACCACACCCACTGGTTCTGGGAGCTTGTCCTTGAGCTTTCTTTCCTTTGATCATTTTCTCCCTGAGGAGGAAAGAAAAGCATGAAGAAGCGTGCTGGAACCCCGGGCTCTGTGCCTGTCCCTGTGCTCTCGAGCTGCCGTCTGCCCTGACACTTTCCTGCTGGGAACGGCTGGAAGGATTGCTGGGGCGGTGGTGGGCATCAGCATGTTGAGTAAGCTGCATTGAGCCTGAGCTAACTCCGTGGGTGCTGCTGGCTAAGGTGATGCTGCCCCGGTAGTGGTGCACAGACAGTGGTCAATGGCAGTGGCTGGTTGGCAGCTCTGGACCTCTTAGTTCAGGGATGCCTTAGGGGGAAACATTTTTGTAGGCATTTGGGTGGGGCAGGAAGGAAGGGTTGAGAAGACTCCTCTGAAGTCAGCACAGTGGGGGCCAGAGGTGAGGGGGAGGGAGAAGGTTACTCAGTTCCTGCCATAGCCCGCAGGCTGGAGCCCAGGACCAGGGGCTCCGAATCCTCAGAAACATCTTATGGAATACGGCAGCGGTTTGCCCTGTTGCTCCCTCTGCCTAAAAAGTCCATCTCCACTTTGTCTACCCAGAAGAAGAATCCCAGCATTCTTTAAGATTTAACTTGAATGTCCCCTCCCCTGGGAAGCCCTTCTTAACTGCACACAGGATGCATTCTTTTGTAAGAGCAGACTTGACCTTGCATTGTGATTCTCCCTTTAATGACACCAAACTTTTCATAGAGATCCCGGACCCAGGGGCTCCAGAACCTCAAGAACAGAGAGGAACCCTCAGTGAGTGTTTATTGGTCCGTGTATTAGAGATGACCTAAGGCATGTCTTGTATATGTGTTTCAAGCAGAAGAAAGCACTCACCAGGCCCAGTTTTCTAGTGGCTTCCTCTTAGAACTGAGTGCATCCCTGCATCCCTCCCACAGATTCCAGTGGGAGCTGTTCTTTTCAGCCTTTGAGTACTGTGATCCCAGACCTCCCCAGAGGCCATGTAGTAGAAGGGGTAACCATGCAGAATGGATTTCTTGGGTTCAAATTCTGTCTCTACCACCTACCAGCTTAGTGACTCTGGGCAGGTTAGAAGACAGATGTACTCACCATGAGGACTTAGGGCAAGGACTGAAACGCTGCTACGTGACCACTTGGGAACAGTGTCTGGCATGTATCAAGCATGTCATAATGTCAGTGTATGGCAGTAGCCGTGGCCATCATGGCCAGGCATGTGCAAGTTCCCATTAGATTTAGTCAGACAGTAAAGAAATGGCAGAGCTGAAAACTGGTGGGCCATTCCTTTATTCTAGCCTCGCAACCAGCCGGCGAGTAAAAACACACAGAGGGAACCAAAACCCACTCACACATTCTCTGGATCCACAACCAGGAGAATCTCTTCCAGCTTTTCCTAGAACCAAAGGTCCCCACTAGTCTCAGTCACCTCTAGTTCCCTATCTGCTTATCTTCTCCCTCCTCATCTCTGCACAAACTGGCTTCTCCTCTAGCAACCTGCCATCTTGGCTGCTTCCTCGTTCTCTTCAGCACACTTCCTCCCTGCTCTCACTTTGCAAAAACATGGCTTTCTTCTCCTCCTTTCTTAAAACTTTTTGGTGCGAAACCCCTCCTCCAGCAAGCATTAGCATAACAAAGCCCCTTCCCAAGCAGGAAGGTAATTGGCAGTTTCACCTGGGCAGTGGGCAGTGGCCATTTTTAACAAAGTGAGCATAAAACACATTTTACAAACTTATTTGACCAACAGTCAGCTATATATGTTTTTAAATACAGTATTATTATTATTTGCTCTGTCTTCCTTGGGTCACAGAAACACAGCTCCACACAATCTCAGGGACTATCCTGAATGTGTCTGCAGACAAAGAGTGTGCTGGGAACTGACTGTCATTGCTGTTCGCACAGGCACAGGAAAGGTCTCTATAAGGGACAGGGTTAGGGGGTGACTCCAGCTCCCAGTGACAGAACCCAGGCACTCGCAAGCCTCCCCAAAGCTCTGCACCCTGACTTGGGGGTCCAAACAAGGGCCCGCTTGCATGTCAGGCCTGCCTTTCTGTTCCTGGCCTCCTGGCCTTTCCTGCCGTCCTTGGGGACAAGCTATTTTAGGTAGCAGTCAAAATAAAACTAAGATTAACCCAGGATTCTTGGCAGTCAAACAATACCATAATTATGTGCTTTTTAACTTCAGAAATCAGGCAGCTGAAGCTGACCCTCTGGGGTCTGCTGGGCACTCTGAGGATAATAAGGCCACCATCCTGCGCTGTGTCACCTTCACACACCCTTTTGGGCGGGCAGCCATCAGGGGTGCGTGAGGCTCTTAGGGACGGTATTCTTTCTCTGAGAAGGGGAGCCAACCTGTCTGAACAACAATACAGCTTGCTTTCCCCCTAAACACTGGCAGGTTGGAAGGGTGACATTACTTTGTATATCCTCAATTCTTCTCGCAGAAGTCCTGGTCCCTGGGGCTGGCGACTGTGAGGGAACAGAGGAGGCTTGTGTTCCAGGGCTGGATTTTCAGGCAGGAAATCACCCAGAGGAATGTGTTTGTGCTTTGATTGCCGACAAGGGGCACAGACCCCACAGTGGGGGCAAACAGGCCCCTTCCTCTTTGCTGAGAGCTGAGGGGGTGGGAAGGAATTAGTCACACATTAGAGCGACAGGATTAGGTCCCTGA
This sequence comes from Saccopteryx bilineata, assembly GCF_036850765.1. Lineage (NCBI taxonomy): Eukaryota > Metazoa > Chordata > Mammalia > Chiroptera > Emballonuridae > Saccopteryx > Saccopteryx bilineata. Next base: position 208,516,181 of record NC_089492.1, read on the forward strand.
GAGTAAAACCCTCCACTCCGTCAGACTCAGAAAGGGAAAGAAGAATAGGGGATTCAAGTAGATGGGGGGAGGGAGGGTGGCGATGATATCAATAGGGGTCACTGCCTGAGGAACAAAGGGGCCGCCGTGAGTGTGACTGCAGGCTCGAGGAGAACTCTCAGCTCCCAGGCAGGACCTCAGAACATCTGGAAGGGAGAAAGGAACCAACAGACCCCAGCTCCAGGGGCAGCCTTAGATGTGTGGCTGAAAAAACACATTTCTCCCCAAACACTGCCTTGGCCCTGGGAACAAGGGGCTTCTCAGAAATATGACACTCCTAGCAGAGCACTAGATATTAGCCAGGAAAGTTGACCTTGCAGGGAGATTGGAAATAGAAACCCACACCCCAGTGCCCTCTGACTGAGCTGCCCTATTGACATGGAGGCAAACAGATCCCTTGGGTGGTGAAGTCTTCACCATCCCTTTAAGGAAAGGCCATATGGGGTGGGGGGTGGATATCCCGCACAGCAAGGATGTGATGTGTGGGATGGTCCCTCTCCTGTCCACCCCACCAAGAATGCAGATGGCTCCGCCCAGTGACTGCGGTTGAGGGTTTTGTCCCTTTTGGGCACCCAGGAGCCCTTCATTTATACACTCCCCAGGGTCCTGAGATCCAGTCTTCCAGCAGCTCTCATGGGGGGTGCGGGACATGTCTTTAAGAATGGATACCAACTTCCTGCTTGGTTTTAGTTTGTTTGATTTCTGCTTTTGTCTCAAAAGCCTGGACCATCTTTCTCTGCCACACAAACCACAAGAACAACAAGCCTGGGGAGGCTAACCCAGGGGACTGGTTGGGATGAACCTAGTCTTGGAGATGGGAACTTGCATTTGGTTTAGGGGGGAGGTGAAGGAAAAAGAGGCTGAGTGGTAACTGGTGAAGGAGGCCAGGAGCTCTAAAAAGGTGGGATGGAAATGCAGGCTTCTCCCCCTCCCCCACCCACAGGCTGATGGGTTTTCACATTGGAAAAGGCTGCCCTGCTCCTATTTTCCATCCTATGTGGTCTCTAATTGGAAAGGGAAGTCACATTCCAGTGTGAAAAAGAAAGCCACTCAGCAACCTCTGTCTGGGAACTTCATGGCATTGCCTTTGTCCCTGCAGACCTGAAAGAAATGGACCAAGCCTCTGTCCCGGGCAGAAGGGGCTTCAGATGAACAGGTTCAGGTGACCATAAAGTGATTAATAAGGGCTGAGAACTGATCCCATAGGGCCTTGGCCCGTGCTTGAGGAGCTCAGCCAAAGTGAAAACAGGGAGGCCTCACGGGAGCAGAGGCCTGAGTGAAGGTGGGGATGCTGGCGGCTGGCACTGCCATCCAGCCTCCTGGGCTGGGGCCATTTATAAAGAAAGGGCTGCCTTCCCACCGGTCTTGTTAGTGGACTTTCAGCTGGCTGCATGTGTTACTGGCCAATAGTGCCCATCGGCTTCTCCCATGTGAGCATCACCTTCCTCTGACCAATCTGCTTTGTTGGGTTGTTTGAAAACTCTCAGGAGATAGAACTCTACCCAACTGATACACATACGCAGAGGCTGCCGCAGAGTTCAGAAAGCTGCCTTAAATTCTGTGCAAGGGGCGGGGCTGGGGGCAGAGCATCGACTACCCCATTTGAGAAAACGCTTGCTTCCCACCAGCAAGGTGAGGCTGCATCTACAGGGTGACTGGGTAGCCAGTGTGAGTAACCCCAAGTCTCCTCCTGCCACCCAGCCTGACTGTCAGAAGACTCACTCCTCTTAAAGTCCTCTCTAGTGGGTCTTTTCAGAGCAGGCCTTCTTCTCTGGGTTGGGCTGCAGGAGAGGATGGCAGAGAATAGCAGAGTATGGCAGCAATGTCCCCTCTGCCTCCTGCACTCCCCTGCAGGGCCCCTCCTACCCCTGACCCGCTGTCTGCATCTGAGCATGAGGGGCTGGGGAGGGTTCTCGAAGCCTCTTCTGCAAATATCTCTAACAGCAGCATGCCCTCTACGTGGTCATTAGCTGAAACTCCAGGAAGCACCCTACTGAAGGACCCAAAGGACCAGTGGGTGAGGAGACATGTTGAGGCTTACTTTGCCATCCCTCAGTCAGAGCCATGTTTTACCCTGCATGGCTTTTCCTCTTTATGCCACCGTACCTGTTGCCTTTTGTCATACTCCTACCTGATTACCTCCTTCTGCTGTCCCACCAAAGGTAAGCTCCCAAGGGTACATTTGCCTCTTTTGGTCACAGATACATCCTAAACCCATAGAGCATTTCTTGGCACCGGCGAGGCACTCATAGATATGTCTTGAATGAATGAGTTTAATGAGGATATGGATGCATTATGGTTTATGAAATGTTACAAAGTGAAACCTCTAAAAAATAAGCAAAGATAAGGCCTGTGATGGCCGCAGAAGGGCCCAGCCTGACTTGTACCACCTTTCTGATGAAGCTGAGAAGCTTTCCCTGTGCTCCCCAGACATGCTTCGTGTCCAGCCTCTGCCCATGCTGGCTGGCCCCTGGGTGACCCATGTGGAGCTGTAAGGCAGCCACCACCTGTTTACAAGCATCACCACTGCCCAGGAACACCCACCCCTGACTCCTCAGAGGTCAGCCCAGGCTGAGTCCACCAGCTCCTGTGCCTCCCTTCTTTGTCCTCTGTGACTGCCCGACTGCGGTCCTACCGTTTCCCTCTGGCACATTCCTAAGGTCCAGCCACAGCATGTGGCAGATCCCAGAGGAATGCTGAGTCACAGAGCAGTGTTTCCCAAACTAGGGCACCCAGTGAACCCTAAGAGCTGTATCCATGCACCCTAGGTTGGGGAACACTACAAAGACAAATGCAGGCACTTCTAGGTGATGCGGTAATAGATACACATGTGTGCCTTGACACCATGTCAGTCAGTGTTCAGTTGTCAGGTGGTCAATCACATGTTACAAAATGTGTATTTTTTTAGGTTAGAAACAAAATGAATTTAAAAAATGAATAGTTATTATAGCAAATGCTCATAGTTAACCTTAGAATACTTTCTTGGGCCCATGAGGGGTTTGCAGACCCCACTTTGAAACAACTAGCCTTAAAGTATAGAGGACAGCCTCGCCTTTCTGGGCTCAAGCTCTCCCATCTCAACAGTGGGTCTACACTGCAACTCTTACACACCTTCCAAATGTGAAAGTCAGTTAGCGGGACCTGTAGAACACGCTGAGCTCTACCTGATGAGGCCGTGTAATTACAACTGTGTATTCTTGTTACTTGTCCTCATCCTACCTGCCAGATGGCAGGGGTAACCAGACTGGTCCTCCTCTAGTAGCCTCGACCTTTCTCCTCCCATAAGCACCCCATTCCACTTCTCCCTGCAGAAATTATGTAAGGCCAAGTTTGCAAGAGAAAATCCACTGGTTTCTACTCAAAGATTGGATTTTGGTTTTAGGTTCTACTTATCAAATTAACTTGTATGTGGCCTAATGCTTAAAAGAAAACAAGCAGTTTGAGTAATAACTAAACTACACCGAACCCAGTGGGCCAAGGGCTCTGAGCAAATGAGAGGATCTGGGAAGGTGTAAATACACCTCACACACACCGCACACACCCCACCCCGCTGTGCTGAGTCTCTGGGTGGACGAAGGGTGCTGCTGGCCTGGCTTGCCTTGTGCCTTCCCTCAGAGAGGCTCAAGCCCCCTGCAGGGAGGCAGGGTTATTAACGCTCACCACCCTGCTGTGAGGCTGCTGTCCCAGTGCAGCTCTGGGCAGTGTCTGCCTCTCAGCTCTGCCCTACCCAGATCAACATCCTCCTGTTCCTGCCTCACAGAGGCTATTGTAACACCTGTGACAGCCCGGGGAGGGGCTGGCCATTGCTTGGGGGGAGAAATATTTAGTTTTCAATGAGCTTCTTCCTTAGAGACTTACTCTTTTCACAGCAAAATTGAGAGGAAGGAACAGAGATTTTCCATACACCCCCTTCTTCCTTCTTCTTCCCATGTGTTGTCTCCCCCATTATCAGCATCACTCATTAGAATGGTACGGTTCTTAACCACGAGGACCCTACATGGATGTAGCATAATCACCTGAATGAAGTCCAGAGTTGACCTTAGGGTTCACTCTTGGTGCTGTATACTCTGTGGGCTTGGACAAATGTATAATATCATGTAGCCACCATTATAATATCGTACAGCGTGGGTTTCCACTGCCCTAAGAATCCTCTGTGCTCTGCCTGTTTCTCAGAGACTTTTAAAAGGCGAGCTGGAGTCTAGTGAGGACCAACACCCCAGACTCCTTGTCAGTTTTGCATTATGTGTTGCTCCTTTGCAGGGACCTCACCTACCACCCCCACTGATAGAGAGTTCCAAATGCAGGGCAAACGCATCTCTCTCTGCGGCTATTCTTTGTTATTATTTGTGTCTAAAAATGATTGTTGCTGCAGGTCAGAAAGGGGAGGGGCCTCATTTGGCAGGGCTCAGTCAGATTCTGGAGTTGCTGCCCCCGAAGAAGTGAGACAGGAGAGGAAGGGAGACCTCTTTAGGTCCTTGCAGATGTTTCCTGGGGTCAGAGACTTTGGAGTAGATGATGTGGTTGGAGGACAGTGGGGGCTCCCTCAGGAGCAGGACAAGGCAGTGGAAGGCCGCTGGTCAAGATCCCAGAGGAAGAAGGGATGCAGGACAGGTGCCCATCACAGGGTCCAGCTTAGCCAAAGTCATTTTTTAAAGCTCAGGTCTTTCCAATCAGATTTTCCTATTCAATCCTTTTGTCCTCTGCCCACCCCCACCTCTTAGCATGGCATTGACTGTCCCCTGGCTTTGTTGGCCTCACAAAGCATGCTCTGGCATTGAGCTCGTTGTCTAGGAACAGGTTTTACCCCAAGGGCCCTGTCCCGTGCCACCAGACCTGCTAATTTTGGCTCCACACTGTGAAGCTGGTTCTGTGAACCTCTTTCTTTTCGCTAAATATGCTAATCAGTTTTCTTTCTCGCTTTCCCTAGAGAGTAGATGCTCTACTGGACCTGCTAACACTAGGAAGACATCACCTGCCCAGGAGGCTTTCTTCCTGGTCTTGTTTCACAGCTTTGCCTGCCAGGCCCCCGTCTCTGCCCGGCCCTAGGAGGCCTCCGGTGTCAGAGCCCTCACAGCCTGCTTTGCCCAGATGAGGCGGGGCAGGCAGAGGAAGGACTCTCAGAGAGTAGAGCCTGGTCCCTCCGCTCTCCCCTGCTGGGGATGGGGTCATTACTCCTCCTAAATAGAACTGTGTGTTAAGAGATGCTGCCCACACTTGATTGGAGCTGGAGCAGGAGTGGAGTGTGCTCTTGAACCTTCTTTTGGAGTCTGGGAGCCAGGCGCCGTGTCAAAAGGAGAGAAGGGCCTTAGATTCAGGTGGCACCTGAAATATTTTAACATTTGCTATTTATTTTTATTTTTATTTTTATTATTATTATTTTTTTTTTTCATTTTTCTGAAGCTGGAAACGGGGAGAGACAGTCAGACAGACTCCCGCATGCACCCGACCGGGATCCACCCGGCACGCCCACCAGGGGCAACGCTCTGCCCACCAGGGGGCGATGCTCTGCCCATCCTGGGCGTCGCCATGTTGCGACCAGAGCCACTCTAGCACCTGGGGCAGAGGCCACAGAGCCATCCCCAGCGCCCGGGCCATCTTTGCTCCAATGGAGCCTTGGCTGCGGGAGGGGAAGAGAGAGACAGAGAGGAAAGTGCGGCTGAGGGGTGGAGAAGCAAATGGGCGCTTCTCCTGTGTGCCCTGGCCGGGAATCGAACCCGGGTCCTCCGCACGCTAGGCCGACGCTCTACCGCTGAGCCAACCGGCCAGGGCAACATTTGCTATTTATTTACACAACAAGTCACAGGCTTCCCACTGATGTTTTCATTTCATTTAGGGCATGTTTTTGTAGCTGAGCCCCTGACCTTGTACCTTCTTCCTTTCCAACCCACCTCCACCCCCTACCTATCATCTGCACAACAACACAGACCCATCAGAGTGCTGGTCAGGCCTGGTGGCTTTTCCCTGGCATAGAACTGATGTTGTCATTCTCCCAGATTAAAATAATAATAATAATAATAAGACAGATTTATCTTTACTGAAAAGTTGCAAAGATTGTACAGAATTTTCCAATATGCCTCACCTGGTTTCTCCTCTTATAGGGACATTCCACAGGTTGTCGTTTCTCACACCGAGAAGCCAACCCTGCTACATTACAAGGTTATTAACAAGACTCCACCTTCTCTCCGGACTTCACCAGCCTTCTCCCAGTGTCCTTTCCTGCTTCAGGGTCCCATCCAGGATCACACATTACATTTACTTGTCCTTAGTCCCCTTTGTCCCGTGACAGTTCCTGAGTTGTCTTGTGTAGATGACCTTGGCAGTTTTGGGGAGTACTGGAGAGGTATTTTGTAGAACGTCCCACAATTTGCACTTGTCTAGTATTTTTCTCATGGTTAGACTGAGGTTATGAGTTTGGGGGAGGAAGATTACTGAGGTGAAGTACCATTCTTATCACAATCGATTAAGGGGTACATGTTAACAACGTGACTTACCACTAACGTTAACCTGGACCACTTGACCAAGTGACGGCATTTCTCTGCTGTAAAGTAACTGCCCCACCCTCTGTTCCGGACTTCACTCTTAGAAAGCAAGCCCAAACTCTGGGGTGGTGGGGAAAGGAGTTTCTCCTCTCAGAGGAAAGAGTATCACATATTTTATTTGGAATCTTGTATAGAGAAGGCCTTAGAGGTCTTTTTAAAGCAGGCCAGAAGTTCTCTCTGGCACTTACTGGAAGGCCAGTAGTGTTAGGCGAATACATTTTGCAGGGCCTGTGCCACAGACCCCAAGGAGAGTCTCTCGGCACACACCCTGGGAGTTTTCAGTTCCTGGGGATTGTGGGAGCAGTTTGGACATGTTGAGTATAAGATATCTATATATATATATATCTAATCACATGTAACCGCTGAGTCATTCAAAAACATTTAGTTTAGCACAAGTGCACAGCACCCTGCTGGCCACTGAAGGCACAGAGCTGTGAATGAAACTCATCGAGACCCAGGCATCGCAGGTGAGATTACATGCAAATCAACAAATGTCTTTGCACTCCCGTTGTCAGCCCAGTGCTAGGAACTGATGACACAGCAACTGCAAGGGTGATTGGATTGTAAAGGAAAGTTCAAGGTGCTGTTGGGGGAGATCATTCAAGGGGTGTCAGTGAAGGCCTCTCTGTGAGAACGAGGTTTCAGCCGAGACTGAGGGAAAAAATATTGCAGGAGTGAGTCAAGTGTATGAGGAGCAGGGGTGGGGCTCCAGGGAGAAAGGCTCTGCAGGCACAGAACAGGATGTGTCCGAGCAGACTCGAGTCAAGAGTGACATCTGGAAGAACCGAAAGAAGGCCATATGTCTGCAACTGAGAGATGTGTCTATAGAAAGAAAACTCTGTTTCCTGGAAAAATCACATGATCATTTAGTCAGATGGAATAGTTTTACTTCCTTAAAAGGAACTTGTTCTATAGGCTTTAACACATAAAACTTCGTGAAGTTTGAATATTGGATCCATACTTTAAATATTCAGCTAAATTTATGAGCAAAGCTATCTAAAGTTCAAGTGTTTCAGAAATACATACTAAAACTGAGCCTGTGTAAGAGAGAGGAGTGTGGGTACAACTGGAGCGGTATGTTAGTGTGTGCCAGTGAGTCCCCAGATCCCCGTTTCAAGACTGAGGCTCTCATTGCCCCAGAGGCTGGAAGTGGTGACTGACGAGGGCTCACAGAGCAAGAACCGCCAGTTACAATAGCAAGATGTCTTTGATTACAAGACACAGCCTGGACGATGTCCAAAAGTAAAAGAACTAGCTGGAGAAAACTATAACTTCATTGAAAGGTACCAAAGAAGACCTAAACAAACAAACAAAAAACACAAAACACCCCCAAGAGATAATCTGTGTTCATGGACAGGAAAACCCAGTATCATAAAGATATCAATTTTTTTCCTAAACTGATCAATAGCATCAATGCAATTTCTATCACAATCCCAACAGAATTTTGGCAGGTACTTTACAAGATAATTCTAACATTTAGATGGAATATAGTGTTGAGAGTAGCCAAGAATCTCTAAAGGAAAAGAATAAGAAAGCAGGAATTGCTCTACCAAATATCAAGACTTCTTTTAAAGATGAAATAATTAAAACAAAATGTATTGATGCAAGGATGAAAAAAAAAATGGCCAATGGAAGAGAAAAGGGGACCCATAAACAAACCTGCCAAATCATGAAGCTTTGAGATAAGACAGGGGTGACTTTACTTACTTCACATCTAGAAATCAATTCCTATTAGGTTAAAAGAATGAAATGTGAGCCCTGGCCGGTTGGCTCAGCGGTAGAGCGTCGGCCTAGCGTGCGGAGGACCCGGGTTCGATTCCCGGCCAGGGCACACAGGAGAAGCGCCCATTTGCTTCTCCACCCCTCAGCCGCACTTTCCTCTCTGTCTCTCTCTTCCCCTCCCGCAGCCGAGGCTCCATTGGAGCAAAGATGGCCCGGGCGCTGGGGATGGCTCCTTGGCCTCTGCCTCAGGCGCTAGAGTGGCTCTGGTCGCAATATGGCGACGCCCAGGATGGGCAGAGCATCGCCCCCTGGTGGGCAGAGCGTTGCCCCTGGTGGGCGTACCGGGTGGATCCCAGTCGGGCGCATGCGGGAGTCTGTCTGACTGTCTCTCCCTGTTTCCAGCTTCAGAAAAATGAAAAAAAAAAAAAAAAAAAAGAATGAAATGTGAAAGCCAAAACTTTAAAACTTTTAGAAAAAGTACTGGAGGGTATAGTTATACCTCTGGGTAGGTAGAAAAATATTCCTTAAATAAAATACAGATAGCACTAATCATCAAAGAAAAAATTAATAAACTACATTAAAATTAATACACCACAAAGAAAAAAGAGAAGTCCCAAACTGGAGCTATACATATAATCAATTAAAGAAAAGGTTTCCAGACTATATGAAGGATTCCTACAAGTCAAAAAGAAAAAGACAAATAATCCAAGAGGGAAAATGATTAAGAGTAAGAGGTACAAACAGGCATTTCTCTCTCTCTCTCTCTCTCTCTCACACACACACACACCTCTCTCTCTCTCTCTCTCTCTCTCTCTCTCTCTCTCTCTCTCTCACACACACACACACACACACACACACACACACACACACACACACACAGTAAAACAGGCAGAGCTAGCGTAGCTCCAGCAGAACTCCGGGCAAATCAGAGAACCAAGGTGGGGATTCAGAGTGCTGTGGGCCACCCTGGAGCTCCTTCAGATCAGTGGGCACACAGGAGACCATCCTGGGTTTCAGCAAGCTCGAGATGGGTCTCCTGCAGATGATCCACAGACCCCACTCTAAGAAAGGACAGGATAAAATCCAAAGCCCTAACATGGCATTTAAGAACCCTCACAATCTGCCAAGTCAATCTCTAGCATGCCAATTCCTGGTTTAAGAGCGCAAGGTTTTCTGGGTGGAATGCTTCCCACCCAGCTAACTCCTATGCACCCTGAAGATATATTAAATGCCAGTTCCTCTGGAAAGCCCTCCTGCTCTCCAGATTAGGTAAACTTCTCTACCAAACAACCACAGAACCCTGCACTTCCCTGCGGCCCTTCTGTGATTTCAAAATTGGACTGTAGGTTCCCTGAGAGCAGGCGCTGTACTTGTCCTGTTCACTGCTGCTTCCTCAGCTCTTGCACAGTGCAAGGCACATAGCAGGGCTCACTAAATATTAGCTGATGGAATAAGAAGTGTGACCTCCATGTCCTTCTGGTCTAAGCCTCTGGGGCATGCTATGACTTGGTCAGACATGGTCTGGACCTGGCCATGGTTGGCCTGAGGCTGCAGTGCCCAATGCTGAAAGCTGAGAAGCAACCTTCTACAGAAACTTTTTGTTTGTTTGTTTTTTAATTGATTTTAGTGAGAGAGGAAGAGAGAGAGAGAGACAGGAACATCGAGTTATTCCTTTATGTACCCTGACTGGGGATCGAACTGACAACCTTTGTGCTTCAGGATGTCGCTCTCAGCCAGTGGTTCTCAAACTTTTTGAAATTGGGGTGCATTTAAAATCCTAGAAATAATTGTAGGCACACTATATACAAATTTCTGAGAAGTGTGTTATAATAACTAAATCAAATATTAAAGAAAAAATATAAAGTCTAAGCATGCTTTTATGGTAATTAAATGAAATAAATATGACAAAATTAAGTTTATTCTGACATTAAAAAAATTTTTATGTTACATTTTTTGAGTTATGCTTTTTAGAATTCTTAAAAAAGAGAGGTTAAAAAATAAAAAAATGACAAAAAAGTTATCTTTTTACATATATAGATACATTCTTAGTAAGATTTAGTAAATTCGGCAGGTCCCGGCATGAATGTGTTAAGTTTTTTCATTCTTGTGTTTATGAGAAACATGAGCCTGATGTGTCCTAGCGATTTCTTCAATGTTTGGGCATATATTTGAAAGGCAAACTCTCATTTCCTCATCAATACATTGAAGAATTCCTCTCTTTTTACTCTTTGAGGGTGAATTCTTTTTTTTTTTTTTTTTTTTTTTTAATTTTTATTTATTCATTTTAGAAAGGAGAGAGAGAGGGGGGGGGAGAGAGAGAGAGAGAGAGAGAGAGAGAGAGAGAGAGAAGGGGGGAGGAGCAGGAAGCATCAACTCCTATATGTTCCTTGACCAGGCAAGCCCAGAATTTCGAACCGGCGACCTCAGCATTTCCAGGTCGACGTTTTATCCACTGCGCCACCACAGGTCAGGCCCCTCTCTTTTTACTCTTAATTGCATTGAGTGCAGAAAACCCCCACCATATATATCATCTTAACTTTACACCAAACAAAGGATAGAAGAAACTTGCCTCTAGTCTTTCTGGGGAACATGGTGGGTAGTGTAAACAATCCAGCACCACAGCTTAACAGCCTTTTGCAACCTAATCAGGCAAATGAGGTGGGGGTTTGGGCAGACTGTCAGTTTACAGCCAATTCCCCACACCTCTTTCCCCAAAATCTCAACTCCAAAAACCCTGTTGGTTTTTAGGTCCCCAACAGGCACATATTTCTCTGGAATACCACAGGTCCCACCTGGAAATCTTGTAGGGTGCACACTTTGAGAACCACTGCTCTAAGCAATCAAGCTACCAGGCCAGGGCTACAGAAACAGTATTCTATAGCCTCTGTACCAGAAACCTGAATTGTAGGGTAATTTTCCTGTCATCCCACATGGTTCTCCCAATCTGACAGTCCAGATAAAGAGCCTCCACTCCCACTCAAGTGTATACCACTCAAAGCCATGGATGGACTCTGACAGATAACACAGGGCCAATCTGAGACTTTCACAAACATCAGGCACTTTGCTTTTGGAGACTGCACCCAATACTAACTCACCTAATGTGAAATATAACATATTTAACCCCATGAGAGATTCATTTAGATGCAGTTGACTAGCTGGAGTCATGCTACATTTTGTAGATATTTAATTAAACCATTATCAATTCTAATTTCAGTTTTCTTATTTTGAAAAGTTTATATAGTTATAAGTCTCAAAGTTTTTACCAGCCCATGAATATCTCATTTATTTCTTTCCCAGATAGAGTGGTCCTGGATCCAAGGTAGCTATGTTCACTGCCTAAGCCACTGAACAAGCTCCTGACATCTGCTGGGAGGAGCCAGGCTTCCTTCTGAGACTCAGTTACATCCATCTGAAGTGTAGCTTTGGCAGTTTTCCTGTAGATTCTGTAGGCAGAACAGAGGAAGAACATTCCTGCCACCAGAATGAAGGGCCCGTGTCTACGAGTAGGTGGTGAGCACGAGTTTCTAAATAAGGCAGTTGGAATGAAAAACAGGCTAGTCATTGCACACTGACCACAGCATGCAACTTGGAGAATCTGGGAGGGACAGAAAAGGGAGTGTGGTAGGAAGAGGTGAGAAGAAAATGCAGCTAATTGAATGGTGCAATTATTGAACTGAATTAAGAAAAAGCTCCCAAACTTTGATTTAAAATAATAGATTGAACATTCAATTTTATGGAATGAAGAGTGATGAGGAGTTTAATTATGAAATAGGCCAGGCATTATACTTAGTCCTACAGAAAGGTGGGTGCCCTCAGGCAGTTTGTGTATGCAAACAGAATATGTGTGATTACTTAGTCTGAGGTGATAGTGCAAACAAAGAACACAAAGCAATCATTAAGGGGCAGTAGATAAGGAGACAATTATTAATGGGGCCTCAAGGAGCCCGGGAAGATCTCACAGAGACTATGACATCTTAACTGGATCTTTAAGGATGAAAGGAAATTTTCCAGGAGAGAACAAAACCCCAGGAAACAGAGGCAAAATGAGCAAAATTCTATAAATAAAAAATAATAATGGTTAACTCTCACTGAGCGCTTTCTAAGTGCCAGGTTCTGCTTCAAGCTCTTTCACAGTTAGTAATTCTCCTCATAACACTTTTATGGTGAGGAATGTTTCTCCACTTTATCTATAGCTAAGAAATGTAAGGTATGAGGTGGGCAGTGGGTTAAGTAATAGTGCAGTCAGGCTCCAGAGTCCTGATCCTCAACCTCCGCACCATGACCCAGGCAGGTATGAGTGGGGGCTGGAGGGTGTGAGGAGGAAGAGAGTCCACTGAATTGGATATAGGCCTGTTGGCCAAGGCTGGAGAATTAGATAATGAAACTGAAAACAGAAACTGGGCCAGAAATGGAAGGGTTCTCAAATGCCATGTTAGGGTTTTGAATTTTATTGCCCTTTCTCAGAATGGGGTCTATGGATCCTCTGCAAGAGAACCATCTTGAGCTTATGAAAATACAGATTCCTGGGCCTGTTCCCACACCAACTGGAACAGAAGCCCTAGTCATCTGCATTTTAAAAGCTCTCCAAGTAGCCTGACCTGGTGGTGGAGCAATGGATAGAGCATTGGCCTGGGATGCAGAGGACCCAGGTTCGAAACCCCAAGATCATCGGCTTGAGCGTGGGCTTATTTGGCTTGAGCACGGGGCTGCTGGATTGAGTGTGGGATAATGTCTGTGGTCACTGGTTTGAAGCCCAAGGTCACTGGCTTGAGCAAGCAGTCACTGGTGTGGCTGGAGCTCCCTGGTCAAGGAACATATGAGAAAGCAATCAATGAATAACTAAGGAGCCACAACAAGGAATTGATGCTTCTCATTTCTCTCTCCCTATCTGTCTGTGTCTCTCTGTCCTTCTCTCTGTCTATCCCCCTCTCACTTAAATAAATAAAAGCTCTCCAGATGCCTCTTCTGCACACTCATGTTTGAGAACCACAGCTGTAGGCCGTGTAGGTATATGGCCACTTTTAAGTTGGGGAGTAAGTGGTCACATTTGCTTTTCAGAAAGGAAAGTTTTGACTGATGTGTGAGTTGGAGAGGGGAAAGCTTGAAGCAGAAGCTCAACCAAGAACCTCCTGTCCTCCCCAACAACGATGGGGGCTGCACCGGGGGCAGCTACATGTCCTCCCCAACAACGATGGGGGCTGCACTGGGAGCAGCTACGTGTCCTCCCCAACAACAATGGGGCTGCACTGGAGGCAGCAATATTGAGAGGAGTTTTGTGGCAGAATGATAAACTCTTGGTTTGGGGATACGAGTGGAGAGACAGTGAGGTATGGACAATTAACTAATTACTCAAAAGTTTCTGCTTGGGTGGCCAATGATGAGGTTGGGCAGTGAAAGAGCACAGTTCAAAAGACTTGAATTCACATTCTATCTCTGGCACCTGCCAATAGGAAGCCAGCAGCAGCTCAGTTTTCTTGATGGCAAAATTAGGACACTTTTACCCACCTCATAGTATTGTTGTGAGGATTAAATGACATGCTGTAAAGAAATATGCACATTCCTGACACTTGATATTTTTCATAAAAGGAAGGTTAAAAGTGAAAGTATATTGAGGAGAACTCGTCTAACAAGCATGCCCAAGCCATAGCCACAGCAGGAACCCACCCCAAGCCCACCCGACAGGTTGGCAGTGGGACTGTGCCTTGCCCTTGCTAGATCAGCCCTCACTGCTGACTTTGGTGCCAAGGATGAGCTGCATTGAGGAAGAATGTGCTGACTGATGTTGAGCAGAGCTGGCTGCAGGTCAGTGGTAAGTCTCTGCCTGGCACCAGCGACTTCCAAGGTGGGTAAAGGCTTCTCCAACAGCACATCTGTAAATTCCATCGCCAGAGGGCTGGGCAGGTTGGGCAGACCAGCACCGAGTCCAAGAAAGCCTGCTGGAAGATGCTGGTGGCAAAGGTATCCGGTCTGGGAGCACGGCTGTGGAAATGGCATCCTGAGTCAGGTGAGGGAGGTCCAAGGATAGGAACGAGAGTTGCCAGGCAGAATACAGGACACCCACATCCTTAGCACATGGCAGAAGAAGAGGTTCTGAAATGCTAACCTTGAAAACTGTAAACTTGTGACACGGTGACACGGAATCCTAAATAGGAAGGCATTTTCATTTGGGGAGGATAGTCAAATCACACCAGGCAGGTATCTTGTCACTTGAAAGGCTGCTCATTGTGACACCAAATACTGACAGGTGTGACCTGTCAGGCCTAGGAAAGTTATCATCTCCACAAAGATGCTTTTTCCCACAGACACAGGCAAAAACAGCACAATCCCAAGGGGCCAATATTGGGAGGGAGCCTTCCGGCCTCAGCCACAGCTGGGTCATCCATTCTAATCCCACAGAGCACAGCCCCTAACCTCAGCCAGAACCTCCCTTACTCCCCATCAACCCGCTGGGGTTGGTGCTGGCCCTCACCCAATGGACTGGTCATTGAGCTTTGGGTGGTACTCCCAGCGGGGTGAGGAGGACGGCAAGCCGGAAGGGGTGCCTGGACTCCTCTCCCTCTGCTCTCTGAGCTTTCTTTTCCTTTCGTCTTCCTGCTCAGTCCTCCCCCACCCCAACCTAATCCCATGTGTTCTCCCAGTTCCCAAATCCCTGACGCATCTGAACTCCCACAGCATCAGTGGCTGCAGAGCAGAGCAGAGGTCAGGGAGAGGATGGCCTTTCCCATCCCTTTTGTTCCAGTTCAGTTGCCTGGCCTTAAGTCTTTGCTATCTGAGGTCACAGGCATTGGGCCTGGCGGCCCAACCGAGAAGCCCAGTGGGAAATTCAGTAGAGCGGACTTTTTGTTTATTTCTAATAGGAAGTTAGGAATTACCCGAGAACACAGGCTATGTTTTCAGCTGACAGCCTTGTGTTCAGCCTCTGATAAAAGTGCTCTTGCTGACTTCCACATCCTCTGCCGCCAGCTTTATTGATAACAGCTGCATGTAACCCAGGGGAGAGCATGGCTTTCTGCCTGCTTGGCTCTGCTCTTGAGTCCTTGCTTGGCTGACATCAAGTGACCAGCACCCAAATCTGCCAGATGGCTTCAGGAAATACACTTACCAGAGTCAGATGAGATTCTAGATGCTGGTGTTGAAGGAAGTTCTTAGACTGGCAGTTAGTGGTGGGGGTTGGGCCCCAAATCCCCCAACATGCTGATGACAACAATGGCAGTAGGACCAAGACTATAACAGCAACTTGGAACTTAGGAAGAACATGCCAGATAATAATAGCTGATATTATTAAAGCCAGATACCTCTGTGGAGACATTACAGTATGGTTTTAGAATCATCAACTCAGGTCAGACTGCCCAGACTTGAAGCCTCACTCTGACACCTGTTAACTCTGTGACCATGGGGAAGTTCATTAACCTCTCTGTTGCCTCCTTACCTCATCAGTTAAATGGGGATAATGAGAGTACCTTCTTCATGAGGTTGTTGTGAGGGTTAAATGTGTTCATTTTCATCAAACACTCAGAATAAGCCTGGCACCTAGCAAGGGCTCAGTAACTGTCAACTATTATTTTTTTAATCCTCACAATGATACTTTAAGGAATACATATTGACAGATTGAAAAGTAACTTCAAAGGGTTTAAAAAACCTGTCCAAGTAACACATGGTAAGGATGGAGCCCTAACTTAAATCAAATACTGTGTCCCAAGCTGCACACCAGGGATGCTGGGTGTAGACAGGAGAATGGAGAGCTGTCTGGGGCTGGCATTCCCTGCCCTGAATACATCCCTTTGTGTTTCCCTGGGACACTGGAGACAGGGAAGAAGATGGTGCAGGGTGTCCGAGTGAAGACATCTCTTTGGGAGAACAACTAGCCAACCAGAAGATTGTAGGATCAGAAGGAATTAATTAAGGTGAGGGGCATTAGACTTGTTCCATTCGTACTTTGTGCTATAATTCAATGAGCTCCTCAGAGTGAAATTTTAGGGAGCGGAGTTGCTCCATGTAACTTCCAAAACCTGGTCTTTCATAGTCTTAGGAAAAAAGGGGGGAAAAGTATAATTTAGGTTTAAAGCTAAAGGCACTTTTGATTATTGTGGTTGACAAAGTGCTAATAGTTTCTAATAATCTCCCAAATTTTCATTAAGTGTTTGTCACACGGATTGTGATTCAGACCCCTGCTCCCGGGGTAAGCTTCTCTCCATCTGCCGGGTTCCATTTTATCTCATTGGTTTGAGTGCTTGGACCTGTTAAATGGCATTTATGCCTGTTAGAAGCAGTTTATCCTATAGATTCTGACCGTGTTATCTACTTTTGGTAAAAAAAAAAAAAAAAAAAAAAAAAAAAAAAAAAAAAATCTTCCCCAAACCAAATTAGACTGACAATTAAAATTGCTGGTACTAAAAATCTCTCATGTTTTAAACACTGACAAAACCACCCTAGGTTTCTGCTGAAGTACATTATTTTACAAATTGGAACAGGGAGCTTTTTTTTTTTTTGTAAACCTACTATTTAGAAAACAAACAAACAGTGCAACCCACATACAACTATTTCAGAAATGCTACCACACAGAAAAGCAGTTCTCTTGCCAGAATGCCACCATATAAAGAACACAATTGAAGAAAAGGGCACTTACTGAAATGCCACCAACATCATATTGAGTAGAATTGGAAAGAAAATAAATATTCTGCTCAACTCCATAAAGCTTTTTACAAAGTCTTTATTTTAAAAAAATGCAATATGACATTAAATCATTTATTAAATAGTAGAATATTACCTTCCTTCATATAAGGCTAATAAATATTATTTGATCAGTATTGGTATAAAAAACAATTGGGGTGCCACATTGATAACAGTGAAGCAATTACAGGGTCGGGTAAGAGAAAACCTGTGTTCTTGACATGGATGCTTAGTTCATTATTTACAGGTGAGTAACAATTTAACTCAAAACATTGGCTTAGAACATCAGCAGTCATTTATTATCTCTCACGATTTCTGAGAGTCTAAAATTTGGTGCTGGTTGAGAGTTTCTCATGAGACTGTAACTGATATCCACCAGGGCTACATCATTTGATGTCCACCACAGCTACATCATTTGAAGGCTTGCCTGGGGCTGCAGGGATGGCTCCCAGGGTGGCTCACTCACTTGGCCGGTATGAGTTGGTGTTGGCTGTTGGTGGAAGACCTCAGTCCTTCTCTACATGGACTTCTCCATATATCACTCAAGTGTCCTCATGGCATGGGGGCTGCCTTCTCCCAGAGTGATTCAAGAGATGGAGGTGAAAACCACACTGCCATTGATGGCCTCTACCATGCCCTCCACCAGATTCTCTTGGTCACAGTCTGGCCATGACTCAATGTGGGAGAAGACTACCCCAAGGAGTAAATATCAGGAGGCAAGAACGACTGAGAGCCACCCTGGAGACTGGCCACCACAGGTGGCTCTCACACTGACCAGTTTCAAGGAGCCTTCTGTGATCTTCCAGCCAGTGCCAAGTATTCCTGCCTTATTTTTCCATAATGTCCAACTCCATTCATCATCCCAGTGAAGGCTTCTGCTTTGAGTTATAGCTGCATAGAGATGTAGAGCTGAGTAGCACTGTACCAATCACCTATCTCAATTTCAAATGCCTCTTGAGATCATTTATTAAAATATGTTCACGTGTTCTCAGCCACCAGACCATAAGGACCTTGAGGACTGGGACCGTGTCTTAATTTAATGTATTCCCAGATCCCAGCATAAAACCTGTAATGTAGAGGTGTCCCAAGAATACTAACGAAAGTTCCTTACTTGCCTAGCTGAATCATTTTCATTCTCTAGACCTCAGTTTTCTCGTTGGCATTAGATTAAATGATTTTTAAGCCACTTTCCACTTTGTAGCGTGAAGAGCCTTTTTTCCTAGTGGAGTGTGGTCCTATGCTGTGGCTGCTCTTCACCTCTTCCTGGAAGCCTCTCCTTTAGGTTTGGAATGTTCTACTGGCTACTGTACCGTGGAAGCAGAGACACTCAAAAGATAGGGGTGAAATAAATGGTCATCCAAGGGTTCAATTTCTGAGTCAAAGTTAGTTCAAGAGCACTTCCCAGTTGTACTGTGGGAAGGGAAAAGAGGGATGAGATTACCAGAAGAAATTCCCTTATTCTGTGAATTCATCAATCATTACTCTCCTTCTCGAAAACCCCTTTGGTTCCCTTTTGCCAGCAGAGCAAAACTCAAATTCCTCAGTCTGCACACGGGGGCACACACCACCTTCCCCTTCATGAGCCTCTTGCTCCAGGTGTGCTGCATGTCGGCTGTACTCTGCGTGGAGCTGCATTTTCTTTATCCTTAGTAGTTCCTTCCTCCAGCACGGCCCCTGCCAAGCAAGCTCTAGGCCAGCACTCTCCAACGATCCCTCAAACTGGGTATAAATTATTTTGGAAGTTGTATTTCCAAGAGACATTTGAAATTGAAGCTAGACCAAGATGCATTTTAAAAAGTTATGCCGTGTAATTTTTTTTAAAACATTTTATCTTATAATAGTAAATAAAAAGTAGACTATAAATTAATTGTGCTTTCTCAGTTTTCTAGCTACTGTACCAAATCTTACTAGGGGGAAAACTGAGCCCAGGAAAAAGAGATCTGGAGGTGACCCTTCCGTGTCAGTGGGCACTAACCCATGCAGAGGCAGGAAGTCCTGTCTACTCTATAAATCTCACATATCATCATTTCCACTGTTCTGGAGCCCATGGCCTCTGCATTGGGAGCTTCATAAAAATAAATTCACTTAAAGTTATCCATTAAGCCCTTTTTACTGTTAAAAGATGGCCCATAGTGGGGACATGCCAACACGGCTTTTCCTCGAGGCCCTTGTCTAATGCGCTTCCAAGCAGGTGGTGTTCCCCTAGGCTCACACCTTTGTTTGGAAAACGTCATGAGGACTTTGCTGAAAGTAGTCAATCACAGGAAGTACAGACAAGCCCTTTCTTACCAAGTTACTCCTGAGTACACTGATCTCATTATTTGCCCGTAAAGTGAACAGGTATTTATTTAATGTGTCTCTTTGTGTAGAGATTGTTAGTTGATCTGTGTGCCTGTCATCTCTCTGTCTACATCGTTGCTGTCTGCTTCTTAAAAAGGAGGGTTACAGCTTAATGGTGGCCACAGTAACAGTATCACATAAGCGGCCCTGGGGAAGGGCATGAGGTGCAGAGTGAAGGTGACAGAGGTGGTCTAACCTAGCCAGGCCAGTGAATGCAAGTCCAGAGGGGCAGCAGGCTGGGGGCAACAGTAGCCTCCACCCTTCGCATTGTACATCATGGTTACCCAGAGCTTTCACTTCTGTGATCTCCCTCCGACCTTGCAATGGCCCTGTTAGTTAGGCATTATTATCCCCACCTTACAGATTCAAAGAACTGGGACTCAGAGTGTGACGAGGGTCTTAATCACAACAAAACTTCAGTGGCAAAATCACTTATCACAATGGAGCTTGATTGCAGAGCCAGCTGTAGATAAATATGAAGCTGACAGAGTTGTCCTCCTCAGGGCACATTCTTACAGGGCTAAATTTCTGTCAGACCTGCCTACCTAGGGTGTGGGGCACTGAGAAGCCCGCGGCGCTTCTCCAATGGCGGCATTGACGTGTGCAACAAAGAAGTATAGGAGAGAATGCGGGCCCTTCCTTGGATCTGGGAAATCACGGCACACAGGCCACACCCCTGCAATGCACGCTAGAGAGGCTGGCCCCCCTGCAACCAGGGCTGAAAAGAGCCCCCATGAGAAACCAGGATGCACACTGATGGTTTCTGTCTGGGCCCATTCTCGGGCACCTCCCCTGAACCCTTCATTTCCCCCACTGCATTGTTAATCATAAAGGGGCTAAGCCTGAGGCAGACGCCTGTCCTCCTGTTCCTGTTGACATCCCTGTCCCGCCTTCTCTGAATTCTGAACCTGCTCCCCCAGACCTCCACCACTGACATGACTTATTGCCCTCATTAAAGAGGATGCTTAGCCATATTCAAAGGATTTCATGCCTTCCCGACAAGGAAATCCCCTTAGGAAGCTGACACGGTGTCTGAAAGAAGAAACTGAATAAAGCAATTCGCCCAAACCACGCAGTTTCTCTTTCCCCTCCCAGGCCTTCTCTGACTTGACTTTGAGCTGGGCCAAGACCCAAAGGCATTTCTATTCAACTTAATTATCTCCAAGGAACCATAGCTATTGCAATAGAAATCAGGTACACGCATGTCTGACCTACACGTTGGGGGTCAGAGGGCTTGTGGGTGACAGCAACTCTCCTTCCCACAAATGGACCCTTTCAGATGATGAGAGGCGTTCCAGGTGGAGCACATTTGTGGGGCAGAAGCAGACTCTCCACGTCACCTGCTGGCTCTGTCAGGAAATTGTACGTGGAGGAAGAAGAGAGAGGCTGACGGCTTGGCAGTACTCGTGGGCGTGGGTAGTTGTTGGATTCAGCCCCTGCCTGCCCCCAAGGAGCTAGGCACTTTGATGACAGATTCTTTCTCTCTGCAGCAAATGAACAGAGCTTTTGTCAACAGCATTTGTGGGGGAGCAGGGTGGCCCACTTTCAGTTGCTCCAGAACTGCTTTGTCATAGGCTCTGCTGGTTATTCAGAAATTGCTAAAATGCTTCATGCCAATTATAAACGGGTGATAAAGATTCATTTGTATCTCTCTTGCCCACCCCATGCTTTTCCCTCTGACTCTAAACATTCCAGTCTCCTATTTGATAGCCAGAAAAAAAAGGGTTCTGGATTCTCATGTTGTCTCTTCCAGATTTTCCTAACTGATGGTGTGTTGTGTTGGGGGTGGGGGGAGATGTTCTTGTCTTACTTGTCCCCTATTTGGAAAGTAAGGCTATTCAAAGATTTTACTCCTGGGCATATTTCTGAGGGTATGTGATAGTATAAGTGAGAGTGCTTAGAACTCTTCAGGAGATGGAAGCTTCTATTCACTCATACATAGTACTATATTTGTGGAGTCTAGAGCTTAGCTCAAGGTCTCTGAGTGGTAGAAGACTTCAACTTTAATGAATAATTCGACCAAAGGCTGATGCTTTCCTTGGGCTCTCTTCAGGGAGAGGTAGCTGCTGTGGATCAGCCGCTGGATGTGTAAGCACCTTAGGGAGGAGGATGTTTAAAGCATAGCTTGCAGAGTCTTCCAGGACAGGCACGGAAGGAAGTGGTCAGGAGCAGCCACCAGCCCATGTGCCAAAGGGGCCTGGTCTGGGTGCCACTCCTGTGCGGGAGCAGGAAAGGGATGCTCCAGGCTGCGATGCTCCAAGGTTGTGCTTAATTCTAGTCTCCCCTCTCAGCCCACAACCTCACCACCACCACCGCCACCATTTCAGAATGCCTTTTGCAGTAAACATTTGCAAACATTAAATGTAAAGTTGAGACATTGTATGTTCTTAATCCCTAAAAAGGAGAAATTCATGGGTATTTTAGAATCTTAAAAAGAACACTAATGCCTTTTACTGAACAGAGCAACTTTCTCAGTGCAGCAGAAAGGGAGAAGCCATTACTAAATTGGTTTTCCCCACAGCCCACGGGCATCCTCAGGGAACACAGGGTTGGCCCAGCACATACACCTATAAACATACTTGAGGCGCTCCTGGCTCAACAACCCATATCCACACCCTCCTGCTCTTTGCCACTCCTTAGTTTCAACTTTCTTTCATTGTTCTTCCTTTCCCGGCCAAATTCACTCTGTCTTCATTAACACAACTCACACTCCTGAGTTTGAGTTTTCCCCTGAAATGCTTCCTCTCAGGCAACTGGCCACCTCTTATTTTTATTTATTTATTGATTGATTGATTTTAGAGAAAGAGGAAGGGAAAGAGAGAAGCAGGAACATCAATCTGATCCTGTATGTTCCCTGACCGGGGATCAAACCAGCTACCTCTGCTTTGGGACGGTGCTCCAACTAACCAAGCTATCTGACTATGGCCTGGCCACCTCTTAATTGTCCTATGTGATGTCTGTTTAGTCCTGCTCAAAGGCCTGTCTTCCTGAACCTTCTGCAACACTGTACCATCTTACTCTTTCACAGATTGGCTTGTCCTATGGTTAAGGTTTTGGCCTTCTTTGTTTTCTGCATTCTTCTTATTTTTAGTGAATGTTTGTCAATTTTTCATATCTGACTAGCCCTCTGAACTGCCTTATTCTGTCAAGGCATTCTCCACCTTAAGAGTTTAGATGGGAAGTAGAGATAGTCTAGATACTCACTTTCCCAGCTTCCCTTGCAGCTAGGATACAGGCATGTGACCTGGGCTCTGGCATATAGATGTACCTGAAAACCACTTTTGAATGAGAAGATAGGCTCAAAAAGGCACGCACCAGAAGGCTTCATTCTGGCAAGGACAAGTACTGCTATGTCATATCCAGGTTCTAGAAGTAGTGTCCAGTGTTCAGTGTCCAAACTCTAATGTCTACACCTAGCATTGCTGTGGTCAGTGTGGGGGGCACTCTTTGCTTTCCACAAAGATCCTTCTCCTGAGTTAGAGCATCACATCATCACATTTACAGGCCTTGCTGTCATCCTTACCCCATGTTATTGATTGAATCTTCTAAATATATCTCTTTTTTCTCCTTCCATGTGCCAGCACCCCTACATTAGTTGGGCGTCATTAGCTTTCACCTATACTATTGATACAGGTCCTAAGCAGTTTTACCACCTCTTTCTTCATCCCTTTCAGCCTAATTTGCCCTGCTGCCAGAGTTATCTTTCCCAAATGTAAATTTGACTTTGTTGTTTCCATGCTTAAAATATTCCAGCAGCCCCCTATTGCTTTCAGCATAAAATATGAACTTTCTAATATGACACTCAGGTTCCATCTCCCACCACTGCCCCACATACACCATGCTCCAGCCATTGCTGACTGCTTGAATTTCCTACACACAGACTGATTTATACCTCTACAGAGGTATAAATTTTGCTTACTGTGATTTTGGAGATCTCTGCCTACTTCAGTTTCACTCATCCATCAGCAGTAATGACTCATCAAGTATCTCCAGTGATGACTGAGATCCAAGCCTGGTGGTTCACTACAAGGCCCTCACCTTTAATGAATAGAAATGCCTGCCTCTAAGAGTTCTGTGTCCCCTGTCCCTGGAATAAACAGGACCTTAGGTGCCTCCCTTCCTTCCTCCCTTACTAATTCATTCCTTTATTTCTTCAGCACATATTTATTGAGTGCCTACTCAATGTCAGATACTAAGCTAGGTGTTGGGATCGAGCAGTAGACAGATGGCGTTGCCCATCTTCATAGAGTGCAGAGCCAGCTGAACTCCCACTGTTTGAGGCTAGCCTGCTCGCCTGGGTTTCTGTACTGCCTGAATTCACTCCAGTTCCCAGCTCTCGCCTCTCCCATGGGCCAGCTCCCACCTCCTCCTTTACTGTCCTCTTACAGAGGATTGTATCCTAATTCTCATGTTTTTTCCTCTGCCTTGCTTGATTATCCACCCATCCCCAAGAACTGTTTTATCCTGGAAACCTTTGGCTCTATGCCTGACTCCATCCTTTTGGTCAGATGCCTTGATTGCTAATGCCAGTCTTGGCTGGACTTGAGTTGGCTACACTCAATGATCTTTTCACTTTAACTTGTATCTCTTCTGTAGCAGGAAGTAGACCCTTTGATCACAATCTCTCTCAACCTCCCATCCACACACCACTGTTCACTTCCTCCTCTCCCCATTGGGTCACTGCAAATTCTGCTATTTATGATACTTCCCTCTTCCCCCATGATTTCCATGTCTGGCAAATGTTTATTCTTCCTTCAGACTAGGCCAAGGTCATCTCATCTGCACAGTACCCACCCTACCCCTACTTTCCTCACACATTTTCTTTGGGATATACTCATATCTTTATCAGCATTTACCCAATTTCACTGTAATTCTGTCTTGTATCACTGAACTCCATTAGGCTTATTCTGTGTCTTAAAGCATCATTATATCCCTGTGCCTGGCCCAAGATGTGACATTAGATCAACAAAAAAAATCCAACTCTTATATTGAATTCATATCCCTAAAATTAGATCTTCTTTCCAATATTCCTATTTCTATTAATGGTACATAAGTATTGATGCAAGAAATGGTTAAACAAACAATGTTATTAGTCTAGTCCTAGATTCTAAACCTAACCCATTTCCCATTCTTTTTTCCCTTTACTCTGTGACAAATGTTTAATGATTGGCTCACTGGGAGAAAAGGCCTATTTTGTAGAGTTTGCCAATTTCCCTGGTGTAAATACTCTCACCACAACTGATTTTGAGCTGTCAACATGATGGTACTAAATGTAGAGTTGGGAAAACATGTGCACAATGATACTTGGGAGCCAATAGGAACTAGCTCCTGTACACCACTGCCATCGCTCTTCACAGTTAGTCAGTTCCCGGTCCAGCTAATCGTCTCTTAATTGTCAGCACCCAGCTCTTCTTTATCACTTCATTCATGACCACATCTACCCTTCCTTCTGCATCACACCTTTTCTCCAGAGGAATCTTTGCAATGTTATAGTTTTTCATTGCATTATTTCCTGTGGCTTCCATTACAAATTGCCACAGACTTGGTGGCTTAGCATAACACAAATGTATTAGTCTCTCATATTCTGGAGGCCACAAGTCTGAAATCAGTTTTACTAGTCCAAAATCAAGGTTTTGGCAAGGCTGTGTTCCCTCTGTGTCTGCTTCTTGCCTCTTCCAGTTGCTAGTGACTGCTGGCATTCCTTGGCTTGTAGCTACATCACTCTAATCACTGCTCCTATGATTCATATGGCCTTCTCCTCTTTTGTCTCTGTCAAATCTTCTCTGTCTCTCACAGGAACATTTGTAATTGCATTTAAGGCCCTCCCAGATATCCCAGGTTAATGTCCCCATCTTCTGTTCTATAACTTAAGCACATCTGCAAAGTCCCTTCTTCTTACAAGTAACATTAATAGGTTTTAGACGACTTTTGGGGGCCATTATTCAGCCTACTGATTAGGCCTTCTACAATTAGTGTTGCCCATAGGTAGTGTTGACTGAGCCAGCCTTCCTGGTGCATTCTCTTGTGCTTTCCTTTGATGCCTAGCCTTTTTCAGTCTGTTTGGTTTACTTCTGGTGATCTCTTACTCATTAATAACCCTAATTTCCTGGTGATAGTATTTTGACTCATAGTAAATGAAAGGTTTGTGTTCTGAAGAAAACAAACATGAAGTTATTTCAATGGTTATATAATGCACTGGATATTAACATGCAATGGTGCTGTGCTCTAAACTTGTACATGGTATGCATGTGTGTATGTGTGTCCTGACCATGTTCTTCATCAGAACAGTTCTGTGGAATGCAGAGAAGATAAATCAATCCTAAGGGAATGACCACTGCTAATAAATTGTCAGGGACATAACTCCTTGGGGACTAGCTCTACTGGTCCTATAGAATGCTTATTCATAAATGTCCACATATCTAGAAGCACATCCTGCCACTAAATATAGAAAATTAGGGAAGTAGGGGAATAAAAAACAAAAAGAACCTAACATAACCTAACATAACATAACATAATCACTACTGGCATGTTGGTGCCAATAAAGCTTTGATGACTATCTTTGTGCAATTTGTTTTTCCATATTTAAGGTCATCTCTTTATATTCATAAATTTCCAGAATGACTGAGTTCAACTAAAGACTGTTAAAAATACTTTATATAATTTCTGGGCTTTAGTGACTTTGTACAATTTCCAGCCCAGAGATCAAGCCCTCTTGTAATCAGTCCACCTCTACCTATTCAACCTTCTTTTACATCAGTGGTCCCCAACCATTTTTGGGCCATGGACTGGTTTAATGTCAGAAAATATTTTCACAGACCGGCCTTTAGGGTGGGACGGGTAAATGTATTACGTGACTGAGACAAGCGTCAAGAGTGAGTCTTAGACGGATGTAACAGAGGAAATCTGGTCATTTTTTAAAAATAAAACATCGTTCAGACTTAAATATAAATAAAACGAAAATAATGTAAGTTATTTATTCTTTCTCTGCGGACCGGTACCAAATGGCTCACGGACCGGTACCAGTCCACGGCCTGGGGGTTGGAGACCACTGTTCTACATTATTCTCCCATGAGAACCACCCACTGCAGCCCAGCTGGTCTTGCCCAGACTCCTGCATGCTGTGTGTCAGTCCTTTGGCCCTGGTCCTGCTTCTCAGGTCCCTTGATGCCCACTCTTGGCAGAGTGTCTGTCCATCCTTTGCTCTCCCTTTAAGACTCAGTTCAAATAACCTTTTGGGGAAACATTCCCTTTGAAAGGCCATCCCATTTGGGGTCAGGGTCATGCAGGGAAAAGAGTACCTGACATGGAGTCAGAGTTTCTGGGTTAATATGTACATCAACTGCTTGGAATAAAAGTCACTCGCCCTTCTTGGGTCTCAATTCATAAAACAGTAATTACAATCTTGGCTCAGGCTACCTCCAAGGTACTGTCAGAAATAAGTAATATAATGAGTGTGAAATTTTGAAAAGCTTCATAAATGCAGGGTACTAATGTTACTTCTTCTATCACCAGTCCTTTTGCTCTCATATTCTGTCATAAATAGCACTTGATATACTGACCCATTTATTTTTTAATAGCGTCACAAGCCTGAAACTATCTTACTTGATATGATGCTGCATAGGAAGCTGGCTTGTTCACTGTGGCCTACGTGTGTGTGTCTACCCTCCAGCTCGACTGGGATGTGCAGGGATAGGAGCGATGCCCTGTGCTGCCTTTGCTCCCTACAACACTTAGTACAATGCTGGATACAACACAGGTGCTACATAAACCCTTGGCTGGGTACGCATATAGCCATACCGCCATACTGAGCCAGCTTAACCTCCTTCATAAAAGTTTAAATTATCATTAGGTTTAGGGTTGCAAGATGATCTGCATTAGCTACAGGGTATTTGTGTACATCTCAAAGGCATGTGACTGTGTCCTTCAACAAAAAATGGTGGGGATGATGGTGGTAATTTTGTACTAATCTCTCACTATGGCTTTCAAAGCCACTGGAGAAAAATATGTTTGTATTTAAGTTTTGGTCAATGTTCCTTCATGGTTGTCTTTATCATCCTGCCCTCAGTATTTTTTTTTAATGTAAGTCATGAATAATGTAAAAGGAAACAAACAAACAGAAAGGGAATCCTCAAAGCAGACACCTCCACAGACCGAAAACCAAGCATTTCTCCAAAAGATTCTTTGACAGTGACTAGGAAACTGTGTGATACAGGTTGGCCACAACTTAAGAAAATCCAGTTTCTAAAAACCCAAATTTATGAAATTGAAATTAGGAAGTATATTTTCACAGGAGTCTTTCATTAGGAAATTTTCCTTCTTGTATCACTCTGAAGTCAATTAAAATAGACTTAATGTTAAAATGTTTAATTGTCACTCTCCAAATCAGGACCACAAGTATTAAGTAAAGTGAATTGCACTTGGCTGAGTTTAGTAATTGTACACTCATGAAAATCTTGCTTGATTCTCGGTATTTACTTGGTGTGTGAGTCATTTGCAAAGATGACTGTGATTTTTAGCTTTTCCTGCCTTGGTTGAAATGTTTCAGCGTAAAGATATGTGATAAATGCAGATTTTTTTATCTCAAGATTAGACACCATTATTGCTCTCAAGTGAAGGAATTTGTATTCCAATTAAGCAGAGATGATTCTTTCAACTCGCCTTTGATATTTGGCACTGAACCAAGGAATTTAAAATTAGCTGCCTTCAGAATCCAGGTGTGGGCTAAGTGGAAGCAATTTAGTTTGCTCCAGGAAGTCATAGAAATTGTTGAAACTGTAGAGGTCTGGGTCAAACTGCCCCCTTCACTAAAGTCAACACTCCAGGACTCCTTCTGCAAGGAACAAAAAACCACAGAGCTGAAGGGGACCAGAGCGGGCTTCATCCTGCAGCACGGGGGAATGAACAAACTGGCCTCGCTGAGCTTGTTTCCGCGTTTGCAAAAGGGGGTCATATGACTTGTCTGCCCACCTTTCAAAAGTATTTTCAGGATTAAGTGAATGGGATTTTAAAATTGTAAGTAGAAGGCATTATTCTTTTCTACACTCACTTTGGTGATTTTAAATCAGGTCTACACATCCTTTAATGCTCCTTCCACCCGGAAATGTCCTTTCTTTGAATATAGGCAGCCAACCTTAAAGACCTGCTTATAATCAATAGAACGCAGCCAACTTTCAAGGCCACATCGGAAAAAGGCCATTCAGCTTCTTCCTGGCTCTGTGTGGGCACACGCTCTGGGAGAAGCTGGACACCATGTTAGAAGTTCAGCTGCCCTGAGAGCAGCACGCTGTGGGGAAGCCACCTGGAGAGGCCACGTGCAAGCCCTCTGGTCAGCAGTCCTAATCTTTAAGTCCCTTCCTGGCCGGGCCCCAGACATGTGAGTGACCAAGCCTTCAGGGGATTCTAGCCACAACCACTGAGATACCCCAGATTTTGAACCTTCCCCTTCCATGTCCTAGACATCAGGGAATAGAGACGAGCCATCCCATTGTGCGCTTTCTGAAGTTCTGACCCACAGATCCCATGAGCATAAGAAAATGGTTGTGTTCTTGTTGTTTTGTTTGGTGGTTGTTTTGTTTTATTTTTGCAACTGGATTTGTGCTGTTTGTTATACAGCAATGATGAAAGAACAGTCACACTGGGTAGCAATGACCACAGCAACCACAGGAACAATGCCAAGCACTGCCTGTGCTCTGCACCAGGTACCATGGCAAACATGGCGCATACTTTGCGTACTCCATCCTGACTGGAACCCAGCAAGGAAGTCATGATTTTCCTATCTCACAGTGACAAACTGATGATCAGAGGTGCCGACAATTTACACAGGTTCCACAGCAACTAAGTGGCAGGACCAAGACTGACATCTGGCTGTGGCGTGGCTGCAAAGCCCACCCCTAAGCTAGAGCTGAGTCTTCCCATGTAGTGGGTAGCAGCCCAACTGTCAACACAAAACTGGACTTCCTGTCCAAGGGCCTTTCCCTCATGCCCAGGCTGGTTTCTTTCTTTCCTCATTTGCCACCTACAGTCCCCTTCTTTCAAGAAATGGAAGGAGGCCTCTTCATTCTTCTGATCTGGTCAGCTTCAATCTGGCCTGGCATCACTGGTGGTTTTCACCCCCTGCGGCCCTTCTGCTGGTCCCTAAGGCCTAGACAGCCATGCAGCAGCCTCGCCTCAGAGGCCCTGCTTTGCCTCACAGGCCCTTCAGATTTGTTTTTTTCTGAGCTGCAGAGTGAAAATAACAAAAATAACAAATAACGTACAGAGCAACTCATTCACACATCCCAATCTCAAAAACACATGCTGTGTGACTCATTTGGTCTTGGCCACCAGAGCCATTAGCACATTTGTGACAAGTTATCTAGAAGGTTCTCCACAAAATGGTGCTCTTACGAGCTGCCAGCCTCCCTACTGCTCCTGCACAAGGCTGTGTGGCCTAGGCTGCTGCTCTGGCAAGGCCTTCTTTGCCCATGAGGGAAAATCCATGCCAGCTCTGGCCCTAGTGCCGTGCAGTTCTTGAATCTGTGGATCCACACAAAGGACCCAGATGAAAGCATGCGTCTCTAAATGTCTTTAGGAACAACACTCAGAATACTCCTTGCCAAGCACCTAATGGTATACTTTGGTTTTTTACTTTATGCTCTGAGCAGTACTACCTACACACTCTGTTCATCTTGCCCTCAGCAAGCCCTAACCTCAGGCACATCTTGCTGGCAAAAGGCCTCCCTCTTCAAAGGCGCACAGGAAGGAAGGTCGACATTCTCTTTCACAGAGTGTGAAGGAGCTGGCTTGTCTGTCTTAGCAGTGATATCCCCTAGAGCAGCGGTTCTCAACCTGTGGGTCGCGACCCCAGCGGGGTCACCTAAAGCCATCAGAAAATACATAATGCATATCAGGTATTTACATTCCGAATCATAACTGTAGCAAAATTACAGTTATGAAGTAGCCACCAAAATTATTTTTTGGTTTGGGGTCACCACAACATGAGGAACTGTATTGCGGGGTCACGGCATTAGAAAGGTTGAGAACCACTGCCCTATAGAATCCATGGCCCATTCTCTGCCATGTGACTATTATGTTCCTGAAAGGGCTAGGATTAAGCAGCTGGCACCCCTGGGCTTGGAATGGCCCTGTAGCTCATCTGTGGGGAACTGGGAGGTTCCCTCTTCCCCAGCAACAACCACCAATTAAAGTTAGTATTGATCCTCCACGATGCGCCAGGCATTGGAAATACAAAGCATAAGACAAATCCTGGCCCTCACTAGCAGATGAAGATATTTGTTTTCAATCTTGACTTTCAGGTATACCATAAGATGTCAAGTGGTAGTAAGGTGTGTCATAGGTAATTTGTTATCAATACTAGAAAGTACCAAAGATTTGAACTAAGAGCAGATTCATGGTCATGCGCACAAGACCATTGTTCTCACTCACTCTGACACAGGGAAATGGGTTAGGGAAGGGCAGTCTGAGTTCTGTGAATGGCATATGGCAAATGTCACATTTCTTAGTGTCATCTGTCTTGTGCCTCAGAGGGGAAAGGCTGGGAACTGCTGTGAGCCCAGTGAGGCCAGCATTGACAGTGGGAAATACTCTCACTTAGCGCTTTAATAAACAGCTCAAACCTGTGACTGCCCGAAAGCCCACAGATCTTACTTCCTGCTATTGGACCAGAACACCTACCAGCTGCCATGGTTGGCTGCTGGGCTGGCATTTTTGGTCTTTTGCTTGTAGACTTAAGGGCACGTTACTGTGACTTAAATCACAGGAAATCTTGCAGATAAGAGGGGGTAAAACTGCTTCCACAACTTTGCCCCTTCCTTCCAATACACACACACACACACACACACACACACACACACACACACACACGTGTGTGTTGCAGACCCCTGCCCTACACACCTAGGTCAGGTGTTGGCTCTGTGACTAAGATGCTCCACCCAGCAAGTCCCTCTGGCAGGTGAGAATGTGGTGTCCAAACTGTGACACGGGCCACTGCTCATTATGTGTCATTTAGAGCCAAGGACTTTTCACCCTCAATCAAAGTGCTTATTGAACTTCAAACTGAATGGCCATTTGAAGGGTGATTGTAACACTCCCACAGTCAGAGAAATGAAGCTTTTGGCTTTGTTAATGCTGAATCTTGGCCCAAGGTTTGAAAACTGGATGGAATTCTGCCCTCTACTTGCAAACATTTCAGGAACTGCTCAGTCAGCCTTCTGGGAAAAACAAGCCCACATCCCACTATATTCCTTCAGCTTCGCTTGTTTCAACACAGCGATCACTGAGAGCCTAACTCTAAAGTTCAGCCCTCCTTTGTTCTCTGGACATGAAGGGCAAGATACAGAGTAATCAGATAACAAATAATAAAATATGGTTATCAGTAGGGATGACCTCCATTTTTATAGCACTTCATATTTCCAGAGGGTCTCTGACCCATATAATGCATCTCAGAGGTGAAACTGAGCCAGACTTTTTATCATCAGTATGTAGATGAAGAATCAGAAATGTATAAATATATAGAGATTCATGGTGAAATTGTGTGTGTTTGTGTGTGTGTGTGTGTGTGTGTGTGTGTGTGTGTGTACCAGTGCACATACACACACTCAGAAAGGAGGAAACAGTTAATCATTTAAAATTATCCAAGATGGCATCTGATGATAGGGGCTTTTGTATCATTTTAATTTGTTGTTTGATATTCCATATCAGGGTTATCTGGAGTCACACTGACTCTGGGGCTCAGACCAAACAGAGTGGTATTCCCCACAGCCAGGAGCCAGCCTGTAGCTGAGGTTCACCTGCTCCTGACACATGAAAGAGGTTGCACGTGACCTGTCATGCAGGCTCATGGCTCCTCTAGTTAGAGCCTTTAACTATTTGAGTGGATTGCTCAGAACTGTCAACAGCACAGACAAAATGCACAGAACTGATCGTCAGAGTTTTAGAACTATATACAACCCTGAAGAACTAAATTAAGCTACTTTTTAGTTGCAGATAGTGCCCAGAATTGGTTTTCCTCCTTTGTGTGTTAGCACCTTTGGTAGCATTTGTTGTTCCTCTTCTAGAAAATCGCTGGCCCATAGTCATCCAGGGCTGTTCTTGGTATGCTTACTCTTAACTCTGTCCCCTCCAATCTATCTCTGCCAACACCAACCACTGGTCTGATAACCAATGCTAGTACCTCCAGCTCATACAGAGCCCTCCTTGACTGTGTGTTAGAAACCAGCCCACTGGCCCACCTAGAGAGCCCATCACCCACTAAATAAGTCACTGGAAACTTTGCATTTCATTTCCCCTCTCTGGGAGCTCCTGGGGTTAGGCTAAAAAGCTAATGAAGCAAGTCAGTATCCTGTGCTTATTTTCCAACTTTGAACAACATTGTTATACATTTTGAAAAATTATTTTCAAGCAAAAACATTAACAGAAACTAAAAGGATCTCAGTCAGTTCCTAAGAGGTAATACATCATTTCGACAGAAGTATGTCTGTGCCCATTGTCCCTCTGCCATAAATGACACCCTGGGGAATGCCCAGGCGCAGCCTCTGGAAAGGATGAGATGATTCTGGCACCGACAGCACTCAGAGTCCCAGGGCTTTTACAGCTGTTCCCTTGAGTTCCCATGGCTGCTGTGCCCGGAGCTACGTGCAAGTCAGCCTCCAGAGCTGGGTGCCTGGCCTTACAGAACGTATGCTCTCGGCTTCTGGAGCTGCCTGCAATGAGAAAGCTATACTGGCATCTTTGGGGCTGGATAGGGGCCAGGCCCTGAGGCACCTCCTGAGACCAGCTGTGGTTCCAGCTCAGCCCTCATATAAAGTCATTGAGGTTGGGTCTGCTCTGGATCTGATGGACAGATGAGTGTGTCTGGCCACTGGGTTCTAGGGAAACAGTGCCTTTGGGTTTTTTGTTGAGGTGCAAAAAGGGAGCCCCTCACTCCCGTTTCTTGTCATGTTCAGGGTGTCTGTGTTCAGACTGAGGGTATCTAGTGGTCTTCCAAAAGGTGGGCCTGGGGGATGAGGTTGGGCCAAAGGAGTGGGGCAGACCTCGCTTCCACTCCCCTCTTCCCCAAAGAGCACTGGGCCACACAGCAGCCCCTTCCAGTATCTCCTTCCTCTTATTCCCACTGGGCATTTTCATGACTTCATAAGACAAGTCTGCCCAGGCAACACGAAATAAAATTGTCACTGTATCATGTGCTGAGTGAGTTAACTGTCAGACAAATAACCGACTGTCTCGACAAGGCATCATGGCTCCTCTGCACTTCTTTTTCTTTCCTTGCTCTTCCAGATGGGATGACAACCCCCACAGGCTGCGAGGAGAAGGCTGGTGTCCCTCAAAGTTAATGCCTTTCCCCGGGTCTTTTCTTCACCAACCTCTAACCTCTTGGATGTAGGGTGCCCCCCCCCCCCGTTGTTTCCCCCACCACCCAGCCTCCTGCTGGTAAGAGGTACAGTCTACAGACTGCCCATGGCTGGACCTCAGGCTGAAAGCTCTTCTGTCCCCTGTCTTTAATTGTTGTGAGTCAAGTTACTGAGGGCACAGATTTTGAGATGAAGATTTATATGCAAGTGGTTCACTGGGAAGCACTGTTGTTTTCTGTTGTTGTTATTGTTTGTTTGTTTTTATTCAGTGAGAGGAGGGGAGGCAGAGAGACAGACTCCCGCATGCACCCTGACTGAAATCCACCCAGCAAGCCCACTAGGGAAGATGCTCTGCCTATCTGGAGTGTTGCTCTGTTGATCAGCAACCAAGCTCTTCTTTAGCACCTGAGGCCATGGAGCCATTCTCAGCACCTGGGGCTAATTTGCTCCAATCAAGCCATGGCTGCAGGAGAGGGAGAGAGTGAGTGCTTCTCCTGTGTGCCCTGACTAGGGATCAAACCCAAGACATCTACATGCCAGACTGACACTATACCGCTAAGCCAACTGGCCAGGGCTAGGGGAGCACTACTGAGAGTGCCACCCATAGGGAGGAAGAGAAGAAGGCTTGGACACAAGGCTGAGCAGTGTATGTTTATAACAGAGGCCTCAGCTAGTGCCACAGGGAGCTCTGAAGTTGAGTTAGCCCTTCAGGGAGATCCTGAACGAAGGCAAAGGGGTGAAAACTTAATGCCTCTATACTGTCCTGTCATTGGATAGAGTTGTCCCTAGGGTGGGAGCACAGTCTTTGGCTGAGCATAATTCCTAGGAAGGGGCCCACCTGCCCCCAACATCTGGCAGCACTCCCAGCAGCCAGGAGAACGAAGGGAGACCTGGGGAACACATGCCTGTCAGGGACCAGAGAGAGAGGAGGTGGTGCTCACTGGGGCCTCCAGTTCCCCTGCTCCAAGTCAGGAGAAAGGGGTGGAGGGGACCAGGAGAGCCCGTCCCATGGCTGGAAAAGAACAAGCATGAGCTCGGAGCTGGGGGAGGGGGACAGGCCTGGCTGCACGAGCTGATGGCCATCCAGGGACGCAGCCCAATGACCCGCTTCAAGTCCGAGAGGAGAGGCCAATCCTGCTGAAAAATCTGTCTGGGAGAAGCACCTGAGAGCTGGTTCTAGGAGGTTCTATGCCAGTTCACTAGATTCCCAAGAGGTTGTTGGAACCCAGCTCTACATTGGGCTTCCTGGTGTGTCTTTTTAAAGCATGGTAGAATCATGGGGGCCCCAGGAGGAGAATACCAGAGAAATACTTTGAGAAATACTGACCAAAGTTAGGAGCAAGGCCTGCCTATCTTTTTTTTTTTTTTACTATCTTATCTCTCTCCAAATACCTGGGGTTCACCACGTCACTGAGCTGGGTCCAATCTGGGTCTCTGCTATCTGTTCACCCCTTGGTGTCACTGCCACATTTGGATTTTTTCCACCTCATTTGGGAGGAAGGACAGTAGTTAGTGGCCGAGGACAGGCTGTATGAGAATAAAATGAGAGGAAAGTCCTGCTCTCTGCCACTGACCACCCTTCTCCAGGCCGAGGGGGAGCGTGGTTGCTTGGGGCAGGTGAATTGTGGAAGGTTCTGGGCCTGCATCCCCGGCCAGGGACACTTGTCAGTATAAATGCTACACCTTGCTGCCTGTCCCCCCTACACTACTATGCAGAATTGGAACACATGCCAGCTTGTCATTAGTCCCCACACTAACCTCACAGAATAGAGGCTGATGCAACCCACTGCCTGTGACACAGTTAGCAGCAACAGCTTTGAAAGTGTGACAAGGGTGAATATTGCCCCACTGGTCTGAAATGGCCTTTGCTGCCAACAAAGAACCATTATGACAACAGGAAGATGCCATAAACATAGTGTAGACAGGAAAGATCTCTCTCTGTTCATGACAAAGAACAAGGTTTAACCCTTCAGTGTTTGGCTAATTTCCTAAGCAACACTGGCAGGGGCCATTGCAGCTCCACCCAGGAAGGGCAGAGAAGCTCTGGCGAGAAGGCTGCCTGCTGGGCTAGGTCAGGGACGGGGCCTGGCATGTCCTCCAGTGGCCTTTGTAGGTGCCAGAGGAGCAGCCTGTGGAGCCTGGCGCACCTCCAGAGCCCCGTGGGGAATCTTTGACTGTTCAAGCTTACTGTGTTTTATTCTCTTTTCATTTATATTTAATAATCAAATGACAAATGTTTATTGAAAATCTGCTAACCCCAATACTCTTGAAATACCTTTTTTCTCTTTCCACACTGTTTCTTCTACCCAAAAGGGGGACCTAGCCTGACGCCCATGTCTTCTCGAAGCCTCTCCTTATTTCCCAGCCGCCTGCACTTTCCCCCCACCCTCTCAGAGGGTGCATTAGGTGCCCAGTCCTCTCTGTTCCACCTCGGGGTCCCCTCAGAGCTGTTCCTGCTCTCTACCCTGACCAGGCTCCCACTGCCTCAGTAGTGTTCCTCTCCTGCTCTCCCTGCCTTTTGTCTTGTCCTCTTCAATCTATCCTGCAGTGTTCATTCTAAAACACACCTGTGATTGTGTCACTTAACTGCCCAAACATTCTACAAAAGCTAACAGTTACTGCTCTCTGCATGCTGGTTCTATTCTGTGCTCTACATTTAAAATTCCCTTAGATCTCACAGTAACCCTATGAAGCATGGTTATTTTTCCCATTTCACATATGAGAAAACCAAGGCCCAGAGAGGTTAAGTACCCTGTCCAAGGTCACTCGGCTTGTAAGTAGCAGAGCCAGGATTTTAAACCAGGCAAACAGGCTTCAAATACCACTCTCTCAAGCAAAGCATTATAATTATACTGCTTTTCGATGGCTCTGCACCGCTCTCAGGATAAAGTCCAAATTCCTTAGCGTTCAAGGCCCCTCATTTTGGACTCATTCCTTTTCACCTACTGACATGGCCCTGTTTCCATTCTTTTTTATTGCTGAGTAATATTCGTGTGTGTGTGTGTGTGTGTGTGTCTCCCATCTTCTTCATCCATTCATCACCTATCGATGGGCACACAAGTTGCTCCCATGCCTTAACTATAGTAAATAATGCTGCAGTTAAGAGAAGGGTGCATATATCTTTAAAGATAGTGTTTCTGTTTTCTTTAGCTATATACCCAGATATGGAATTACTGGATCATATGGCAGCTCTATTTTTATATTTTTATTTTTTGAGGAACCTCCATATTGCTTTCCATAGTTGCTGCACTAATTAATTTACAATTCCACCAACAGTGCACAAGGTTTCCTTTTTCTTCCACCCGTGCCAGCACTTGGTACTTGTTGACTTTTTTTTTTTTTTATTGTATTTATTTTTAATGGGGTGACATCAGTAAATCAAGATACATATATTCAAAGATAATATGTCCAGGTTATCTTAAAGTTCAATTATGTTGCATACCCATCACCCAAAGTCAGATTGTCCTGTCACCCTCTATCTAGTTCTCTTTGTGCCCCTCCCCCTCCCCCTTCCCTCTCCCTCTCCCCCCTCCCCCCGTAACCACCACACTCTTATCAATGTCTCTTGGTCTCACTTTTATGTCCCATCTACGTATGGAAAAATGCAGTTCCTGTTTTTTTCTGATTTACTTATTTCACTCCGTATAATGTTGTCAAGATTCCACCATTTTGCTATAAATAATAGCCATTCTGACAGGTGTAAGGTGATATCTCACTGTGGTTTTGGTTTCATTTCCCTGATCCCTAGTGATGCTGAACATCTTTTCATGTACCAGCTGGCCATCTGTATGTCCTCTTTGGGGAACTGTCTATTCAGATCCTCTGCCCATTTCTCAATTGGACTTTTTTTGGGTGGTAAGTTGTATGAGTTTCTTATACAGTTTGGATAATAACTGCTTATCAGATATATCATTTGTGAATATCTTCATCTATTCAATGGGTTGTCTTTTGTTTTGTTGACGGTTTCCATCACCATGCAAAAACTTTTTAGTTGACATAGTCTCATTTATTTTTTTGAAAAAATATTATGAGTTTATTTAAGCCAAACTGACTACATATGCCAGGAAGCAATATCTCAAGTGCCCCCTGTTTATTTTTACTGTTACTCTTGCCCAAGGAGACATGTCCAAAAAGATATCGCTAAGGCCAGCCGGTCAGCATCTCTCAGTGCAGTGCCAGTTCACAAAGGTGTGTGGAGCAGCCTGCCAGACACAGGGAGACCTCTGGGGGAAGTTCTGTCTGGGTTTATAGCTGAGCCGTCAAACAGCACTGGTGACCCCTTCAGATCAACCCGGAACCATGTGAGTCAGTGAATTAGAAGCACTTCCGAGAAGTAAGGATTTAGACAAATGTATGAGGTGGCATTAAGACTGGTGCGTGTCTGTGTGTGTGTCTGTGTATAGAGTGATGAATCCCCCAGAAAATCTCAAAGATTGTGCTGATAAGGACCAGGCTGCCGGCTGCCCTTCCAGCCACATTGAGAGGCAAGAGAGCCCAGGAAGCAGGTAGCTGGCCCCTCCAAACATTCATCTGCCTAAACGAATTTTCTTTCTGATTAAGAATGCTAGTCTCGGAGTGATGTCACGGAAATGGCGCCGTGAGCAGCGCGTCCGACAGCTCTCCCCCAAATCACAACAAATTTATCAACTAGAAACAGAAAAATTTATCCTCGGAGCATTCCGGAGTTCCACACAAACTGATAGCAAAAGGACTGTTATCACTTGAATCTGAGAGACGAGGGTGTGGAGGAATCTACCACAGGGACGTTCTTTCAAACCGCAAGGAAGTGCGCCTGTGTGCTATCAACAAGACCACCCTCAGATGCCGATAAGAAAGAGGAAATCGAATATTATGGATACAAAAGAAAGAGAGGTAACACAAATAGATGTGGAAAAATCTATGGAGAAAAGACTTAACATATTGGAAGCCTTGGAGCTAAATGACAGAGAATTTAAAATAGAAATCTTAAAAATACTCAGAGAGATACAAGAAAACACAGAAAGGCAATATAGGGAGATCAGAAAACAACTCAATGAACACAAAGAATATATTACCAAGGAAATTGAAACTATAAAAACAAATCAAACAGAAATGAAAAACTCAATTCACGAGCTGAAAAACGAGGTAACAAGCTTAGCTAACAGAACAGCCCAGATTGAAGATAGGATTAGTGAAATAGAAGACAAACAACTTGAGGCACAACAGAGAGAAGAAGAAAGAAACTCAAAAATAATAAAAAATGAGAAAGCCCTACAGAAATTGTCTGACTCCATCAGAAAGAATAACATAAGAATAATAGGTATATCAGAGGGAGAAGAGAAAGAAAATGGAATGGAGAATATACTCAAACAAATAATAGACGAGAACTTCCCAAGCCTGTGGAAGGAACTAAAGCCTCCAATTCAAGAAGCAAACAGAACACCAAGTTTTCTTAACCCCAACAAACCCACTCCAAGGCACATCATAATAAAGATGACACAAACCAATGACAAAGAAAAAATTCTCAAGGCAGCCAGGGAAAAGAAGAGTACAACATATAAAGGAAGGCCTATTAGATTATCATCAGATTTCTCAGCAGAAACTCTACAAGCTAGAAGAGAGTGGACCCCAATATTTAAAGCCCTGAAAGAGAGGAACTTTCAGCCAAGAATACTATACCCATCAAAGCTATCCTTCATGTATGAAGGAGATATAAAAACATTCACAAATACAGAAAAGATGAGAGAATTTATCAACAGAAAGCCCCCACTCCAGGAAATACTAAGGGGGGTTTTCCAACCAGATTCAAAGAACAAAAGAAAACAACACCACAAGTAACAGCTCCACCAAGAACACAATAAAACCAAACTTAAACTGTGACAACAAAGGAAAAAAAGGGGGGAGAGGATGGAGATTAACAGTAGCAAAGGATGATGAAGTGCAGAAATACTTATAAGATAGGGTACTACAATGAATATGGTAGGTACCCTTTTCACTACTTAATGGTAACCACCCTTAAAAAAACCACCACAAAAACACTTGACTTAAAAAAGGTAGCAACAGAGGAAAGAAGTATGGAACACAAACAAACAAAAACAAATGATAGAAAAACAAAAGAGAAGAATCAAACTAGATACAAAACTAACAGAAAGCAATTTATAAAATGGCAGTAGGGAACCCACAAGTGTCAATAATTACACTAAATGTAAATGGATTAAACTTACCAATAAAAAGACACAGAGTAGCAGAATGAATTAAAAAAGAAAATCCAACTATATGCTGCCTACAAGAAACACATCTAAGCAACAAGGATAAAAACAAATTCAAAGTGAAAGGCTGGAAAACAATACTTCAAGCAAGCAACACCCAAAAAAAAGCAGGCGTAGCAATACTCATATCTAATAATGCTGACTACAAGACAGAAAAAGTACTCAGAGACAAAAATGGTCATTTCATAATGATTAAGGGGAAGTTGAATCAAGAAGACATAACAATCTTTAATATATATGCACCAAAACAAGGAGCACCAAAATATATAAGACAGCTACTTATTGACCTTAAAACAAAAACTAACAAAAATACAATCATACTTGGAGACCTCAATACACCGCTGACGGCTCTAGATCGGTCATCCAAACAGAGAATCAATAAAGATATAGTGGCCTTAAACGAAATACTAGAACACCTGGATATGATAGACATCTACAGGACACTTCATCCCAAAGCGACAGAGTATACATTTTTCTCTAGTGTACATGGAACATTCTCAAGAATTGACCATATGTTGGGCCACAAAGACAATATCAGCAAATTTAGAAAAATTGAAATTGTACCAAGCATATTTTCTGATCATAAAGCCTTGAAACTAGAATTCAACTGCAAAAAAGAGGGGGAAAAACCCACAAAAATGTGGAAACTAAACAACATACTTCTAAAAAATGAATGGGTCAAAGAAGAAATAAGCGCAGAAATCAAAAGATATATACAGACAAATGAAAATGAAAATACAACATATCAGAATCTCTGGGATGCAGCAAAAGCAGTAATAAGAGGAAAGTTCATACCACTTCAGGCGTATATGAACAAACAAGAGAGAGCCGAAGTAAACCACTTAACTTCACACCTTAAGGAACTAGAAAAAGAAGAACAAAGACAACCCAAAACCAGCTGAAGAAAGGAGATAATAAAAATCAGAGCAGAAATAAATGAAATAGAGAACAGAAAAACTATAGAAAAAATCAATAAAACAAGGAGCTGGTTCTTTGAAAAGATCAACAAAATTGACAAACCCTTGGCAAGACTCACCAAGGAAAAAAGACACAGGACTCAAATAAATAAAATCCAAAATGAAAGAGGAGAGATCACCACAGACATCATAGATATACAAAGAATTATTGTAGAATACTATGAAAAATTATATGCCACCAAATACAACAATCTAGAAGAAATGGATAAATTCCTAGAACAATACAACCTTCCTAGACTGAGTCATGAAGAAGCAGAAAGCCTAAACAGACCAATCAGCAGGGAGGAAATAGAAAAAACTATTAAAAATCTCCCCCAAAATAAAAGTCCAGGCCCAGACGGTTATACTAGTGAATTCTATCAAACATTC
The DNA here is from genome assembly GCF_036850765.1 of Saccopteryx bilineata. Lineage (NCBI taxonomy): Eukaryota > Metazoa > Chordata > Mammalia > Chiroptera > Emballonuridae > Saccopteryx > Saccopteryx bilineata. The sequence continues at coordinate 208,557,433 of NC_089492.1, forward strand.
AAAGAAGACTTGGTTCCTATTCTACTCAAAGTCTTCCAAAAAATTGAAGAAGAAGCAATACTTCCAAACACATTTTATGAGGCCAACATAACCCTCATACCAAAACCTGGCAAGGATGGCACAAAGAAAGAAAACTACAGACCAATATCTCTAATGAATACAGATGCTAAAATACTAAACAAAATACTGGCAAACCGAATACAACAACATATTAAAAAAATAATACATCATGATCAAGTGGGATTCATCCCAGAATCTCAAGGATGGTTCAACATACGCAAAACGGTTAACGTAATACACCATATCAACAAAACAAAGAACAAAAACCACATGATCTTATCAATAGATGCAGAAAAGGCTTTTGATAAAATACAACACAATTTTATGTTTAAGACTCAACCAAATGGGTATAGAAGGAAAATATCTGAACATGATAAAGGCCATATATGATAAACCATCAGCCAACATCCTATTAAACGGCATAAAACTGAGGACTTTCTGCCTTAAATCAGGAACAAGACAGGGTTGTCCACTCTCTCCACTCTTATTCAACGTGGTGCTAGAAGTTCTGGCCAGAGCAATCAGACAAGACAAAGAAATAAAAGGCATCCATATCGGAAAAGAAGAAGTAAAGCTATCACTTTTTGCTGATGATATGATCCTATACATCGAAAACCCGAAGGACTCCACAAAAAGATTATTAGAAACAATAAACCAATACAGTAAGGTCGCAGGATACAAAATTAACATACAAAAGTCCATAGCCTTTCTATATGCCAACAATGAAATATTAGAAAACGAACTCAAAAAAATAATCCCCTTCACGATTGCAACAAAAAAAATAAAATACCTAGGAATAAACATAACAAAGAACGTAAAGGACCTATATAATGAAAATTACAAAGCATTGTTAAGGGAAATCGAAAAAGATACAATGAGATGGAAAAATATTCCTTGTTCTTGGATAGGAAGAATAAATATAATCAAAATGGCCATATTACCCAAAGCAATATACAAATTTAATGCAATTCCCATCAAAATTCCTATGAGATTTTTTAAAGAAATGGAACAAAAAATCATCAGATTTATATGGAAGTATAAAAAACCCCGAATAGCCAAAACAATCCTAAGGAAAAAGAATGAAGCTGGGGGCATTACAATACCTGACTTTAAACTATATTATAAGGCCACGATAATCAAAACAGCATGGTATTGGCAAAAAAAATAGACACTCAGACCAATGGAACAGAATAGAAAGCCCAGAAATAAAACCACATATATATGGTCAAATAATCTTTGATAAAGGGGCCAACAACACACAATGGAGAAAAGAAAGCCTCTTCAACAAATGGTGTTGGGAAAACTGGAAAGCCACATGCAAAAGAATGAAACTCGACTACAGCCTGTCCCCGTGTACTAAAATTAATTCAAAATGGATCAAAGACCTAAATATAAGACCTGAAACAATAAAGTACATAGAAGAAGACATAGGTACTAAAATCATGGATCTGGGTTTTAAAGAACATTTTATGAACTTGACTCCAATGGCAAGAGAAGTGAAGGCAAAGATAAATGAATGGGACTACATCAGAATTAAAAGTTTTTGCTCAGCAAGAGAAACTGATATCAAAATAAACAGACAGCCAACTATATGGGAACTGATATTTTCAAACGACAGCTCAGATAAGGGCCTAATATCCAAAATTTACAAAGAACTCATAAAACTCAACAACAAACAAACAAACAATCCAATAAAAAAATGGGAAGAGGACATGAACAGACACTTCTCCCAGGAAGAGATACAAATGGCCAACAGATATATGAAAAGATGCTCAGCTTCATTAGTTATTAGAGAAATGCAAATCAAAACTACAATGAGATACCACCTCACTCCTGTTAGATTAGCTATTATCAACAAGACGGGTAATAGCAAATGTTGGAGAGGCTGTGGAGAAAAAGGAACCCTCATTCACTGTTGGTGGGACTGTAAAGTAGTACAACCATTATGGAGGAAAGTATGGTGGTTCCTCAAAAAACTGCAAATAGAACTACCTTATGACCCAGCAATCCCTCTACTGGGTATATACCCCAAAACCTCAGAAACATTGATACGTGAAGACACATGTAGCCCCATGTTCATTGCAGCACTGTTCACAGTGGCCAAGACATGGAAACAACCAAAAAGCCCTTCAATAGAAGACTGGATAAAGAAGATGTGGCACATATACACTATGGAATACTACTCAGCCATAAGAAATGATGACATCAGATCATTTACAGCAAAATGGTGGGATCTTGATAACATTATAAGGAGTGAAATAAGTAAATCAGAAAAAAACAAGAACTACATGATTCCATACATTGGTGGAACATAAAAATGAGACTAAGAGACATGAACAACAGTGTTGGGGTTACAGGGTGGGGGGAGGAGAGGGAGGGGGTTGGGGGAGGGGAGGGGCACAAAGATCATGGCTTGTCAGCATTGGCCATATTCCCCCCTTAATCTATAGACAGACAGCAAATATTTACGTATGGTGTTCCCACTATAAAGACTGCTGTCTTAGGGACAAATGCTGACAAACTATTTCAGCAGTTCCTCCTTCTTCAAAGACTTATATGTAAACATAGAGCTCCATGTTTCATAGGACATACCCAAGCTCACTCCATGCTTCCTGGTGCTTTAGCATAAGGGAATGCCCCCCCCCCCCTTTTTTTTTTTTTTTTTTTTTTTTTGTATTTTTTCTTTTATTTATTTATTTATTTTGTATATTTCTGAGGATGGGGATGGGGAGGCAAGCAGACAGACTCCTGTATGTGCCTGACTGGGATCCACCTGGCATGCCTACCGGGGGGAATGCTCTGCCCATCTGGGATGTTGCTCTGTTACAACCGGAGTCAATCTAGCAACTGGGGCGGAGGCCATGGGGCCATCCTTAGTGCCCAGGGTGGATTTGCTCCGGTGGAGCCTTGGCTGTGGGCGGGAGGAGAGGGACCGGGAGGGGGGAGAGGGGGAGGGGTGGAGAGGTAGATGGGCGCTTCTCCTGTGTGCTCTGGCTGGGAATCGAACCCGGGAATCCTGCACACCAGGCCAATGACTCCGATGGGTCTACCATATCATGCTTTTTACTTAAAAAAAAAAAAAAATTTACATTTCTTTTGAAAGCTGATGAACAGGAGACACCAAATCTACCTTCTTTATTAGATCTAGCTAATAACACTGTTCTGTCTTTTTTCCAAATAGCTCCAGATATATGGAAAAGATTTATATAGGCGGATGGGGATCCTCAAACCCCTCAGCGAGATCTTCTGAGAATGGCTTTTAAGATACCTAGAGGCAGAAAAAGCCCAATAGAGATCAGGGGGAACTACCAGCTTTTAGGATACACCCTTAAAGGCTCCAGCACCACAAAGGGGTCTCATAGGATGCCATCTGGGTCCTGCTTCAATAGTGGAATGGAAGGTCATTGAGCTAAAGCCTGCCAGGCTTACACACCTCTACTGTGAGGAAACAGGGACACTGGAAGGTGGGCTTCCCCCTCGCTCCTCTAAGGGAGGGTTCAGTCTCTTCCAGGCCTGCTCCAGCCACCTATGACCTAACCTTGCCCAGAATGCTGGGGTTTGCCACTGAAGGCTGAAGGTGCCCAGGGCCGTCGACCCCATCTACGACACTGTGGACGAGCCTAGGGTATTTCTTCCAAGAAGCAGGTAAACTGATCTCATTTGCACAAGGGCCACTTAACTATGTTTTGCCTGAATAGTCAGGTTCTTTATTCTTCCCTCAAAGATCTCTGTTGTGGGTGTTGATAGTCCTATTTTCTGCTGCTTTGCTTAATATATAGTGTTTCCTTTATTCCTCCTACCTCAATGCCCCACTCATATTTCAGGCTGGGACCTACTCTTAATTTAGAGCTCTCTTTCCTCCTTTTGCCAACTTGTATTATGAATTTACCTTTGCCACCCAGCTTAGTGTATCCCAAGGTTCTCTTTACCAGGCCACAGTCACAGAGCTCCAGGGAAAAGCAACCTGGTCTCAACTCTCCAGGCAGAGGAGAACAGAAGCTCCATATCCACGCATGCTGCAAATGGCTTTTTCCAGTCTACCTGAATCATTACCAGCTAGAAGCAGCGGTCATTGGGACTTGGACATGAGCTGCAAAGTATAGAATGGTGACAACAATTCCAGTGCCATACGGACTTTTCCTGTGGGGAACGTTCCTGGACTCATGCTCCCTGTGACAGCTCCTAACAGACTGAACTGTGGTTGGGTTGCATTTTTCAGGGATTTGGCATGGTGAGGGGGCCAACTTGGACTTGGGGAACATGTTAAGGACACTACTCATTTATGGATTCTTGCTGTATTGGCCAAGAGTTTGCTTAAAGGCTTTTAATCACTGTAAAAAAAATAGAGGACTAGATGAAGAAGATGGGGCACATATACACCATGGTATATTATTCAGCTAGGAGAAATGGTGACATTGGATCACTTATAGCGGAATGGTGGAGTCTTGTTAGCATTGTGCGGAGTGAAATAAGCGAATCAGAAAAAAACAGGAACTGCAGGATTCCATACATTAGTGGGACATAAAAGCGAGACTGAGAGGCATGAACAGGAGTGTGGTGGCTATGGGGGGTGGGGGGAGGGAAGGAGAGAGAGGGGGAGTGGAGGGGGAGGGGTACAGAGAGAACTGGATGGAGGGTGGCAGAGGACGATCTCTCTTTGGGTGATGGGTATGCAACATAACTAAATGACAAGATAACCTGGAAATGTTTTCTTTGAATGTATGTACCCTGATTTATTGATGTCACCCCATTAAAATAAAAATTTATTTATATATATATAAAAAAAAAAAAAAAAAAAAAGAGACATGGACAAGAGTGTGGTGGTTACCAAGGGTGGGGGGGGGAGGACATGGGAGGGAGGGAGGGAGAGAGTTAGGGGGAGGGGGAGGGGCACAGAGAACTAGATAGAGGGTGACGGAGGACAATGTGACTTTGGGCGAGGGGTTTGCAAAATAATTTGATGACAAAATAACCTAGACATGTTTTCTTTGAATATATGTACCCTGATTTATTAATGTCATCCCATTACCATTAATAAAAATTTATAAAAAAAAAATAAAAAAAAAAAAAAAAAAAAAAAAGAATGCTAGTCTCTCCAGCTACCTGGTCCACTGACCTTGATCTAGAGAGAGTCTTGGCTTCAGAGCACACCCAGCTGGTGCTGAGCTGTCTGCCTGCCCACACGTGACTCCTGCCTCTTTCTTGTAACTCTAACTCTCTAGTTATTTAGAAAACATTTGGGTCTTCCCCATTTTGATGGTATTAGCTACAATCATGTTTTGATAAGCCACTTGTGCGGGGTCTTTCTACGTGTTATCTGTTGGAGGTTTCCAGAGAATTTTTCTAGAGTTTATCTGATTAACTGGGGCCAATTCACAAAGCTCCCAAGTTATGGAATCTGCTTTAAGCTTCAAGACATTGAAACACAGACACTTAGACAAAGATGGCTGTGATAAAAATTTATATCACAGCAAAGGCTATGTTGTAGACAGAGAAAGAAGAAGAACTTGGAAGAGAATTGAGCTAGCCACGGGGTGGGGGAGATGTAGGTATGCAATCCTCAAGGGCAACTCTGTGACAGAGGGCAGGTGGCCTTCTTTCTGTGCACTAGCCAGATTGTGGTCATTGCTTTGAAGTAGTTGCTTGATTTTGAATCTGGTGCAAGACTCAGAAGATCCAACAAAAACTAAGAAAGATCCATAAGAAATTAGGCACAGAGCCTCCTAGGCAGAGTGGAAACTGGGCAGGAGTAGAGAAGGCAGAGAGAAGGGTTTTTTTCTGTAGAAGAATTGATAGTTTGGTGGAGAGTTGAACTATGTGAATGCACTATTCCTTTTAAAAGATTAAATGAGAGCCCTGGCCGGTTGGCTCAGTGGTAGAGCATCGGCCTGGCGTGCAGGAGTCCCGGGTTTGATTCCCAGCCAGGGCACACAGGAGAAGCGCCCATCTGCTTCTCCACCCCTCCCCTTCTCCTTCCTCTCTGTCTTGCTCTTCCCCTCCCGCAGCCGAGACTCCATTGGAGCAAAGTTGGCCTGGGCGCTGAGGATGGCTCTGTGGCCTCTGCCTCAGGCGCTAGAGTGGCTCTGGTCACAACAGAGCAACACCCAAGATGGGCAGAGCATCGCCCCCTGGTGGGCGTGCCGGGTGGATCCTGCGGTCGGGCGCATGCGGGAGTCTGTCTGACTGCCTCCCCGTTTCAGGCTTTGGAAAAATACAAAAAAAAAAAAAAAAAAGAAAGAAAAAGAAAAGATTAAATGAGAAAAATCCATGTAAAGTTTGATTTCCTATGCTATTTTGAAAAATAAATATAATATCGAATAACATTTCTTTTAGGCAGCTCTTCTAAAATCAGGTTACAAAAGCACATATTTCTGGGTCTGGAAAACACTCTTTGTCAAGGGGCTCTGAGCCCCGTCCTTCATGCTCTGGCTTAGTCTAGGCCTCAGAGGGACAGGGAGGTCGTGGTGCTGAGGCCCTTCAGGCTTTGCTGAGGTATGCTCAGTGAAAATCAATGTGACATGTGGGATGAGGTGACAAGCAAGTGGCTACCTGCAAGACTGTACTTTCAGGGTCAATGGCCGGGGCAGTGACTCATGATTCTTATGTGCAGAGAGAAAGCTTTCTGGGGAAGCCAAGTGCAAAGGGGGCTGGCTGAGGCCTTGCTCAAAAGACCAAGTGAGGCAGGAGGGATGCAAACAGCTGCCAAAATAGCAGGTGTACAGATAGGAGGAGACCAACAGCAGAATCCGTGTCAAAGGATGAGATAGGAAAGAAAAAACTGCACCCGGGTGGGTTTTGGCTGAAGATTGTGGCGTAGAAAACTACCCAGGCCATATGGGCAAACCGGAGAGGCGCTGGCCACTCAGAGCCGAGCTGGACAACTATCTGTGGGAGAATGCCAGGAAAAGCACCGTCGCCCACCCGTTTAAAGAGGGGGATGTGCTGGATCTTGGCAAAGCGGGGAGGTCAGAACTAGAGCTGAGAGTATGATCTGGTTACCTAGAGGGGGAACCCATAAACAAAATAAGAGAGGGCTTGTGCAGAAGAGAAACATTTAGATGAAAAAGCAAGCAGTAATGAGAGATTTTATTTCAGCCATGCGGCCATCCCAGGGCCCCTGGGGAAAGTCGAGACAGGGCAGCCTCGGAGGAAGGAAGGCCGGAAGGGCTCTTCGGAGCCTCTCTTTTCATGGGGATAAGGTATCTGGCAGCTTCCAGAACAGGGCCCTTCATGAGAGAGATGCAGGTTCCCCCTGAGCCATAAAATCCCTCCTCTGGTCCCCTGTGGGCATTGATGTTGCAGAAGAGCACCCAAGGGGGTTGAACAATCACAGACATAGGCAATCCCTTTAAGCTCAAAGGACATCCACTCCCGCCCTGCTCAGGGACTGCAGGATGCAAGATCTGAGAAGTGAATGTCGTCACATGGTCCCCAAGGGCCTTTGAGTTCTGGCTCAGAAAGGCCCTGGAGTGTTCCAGGCTCTGTGAGGTCAGGTTGGTGCATACACTTCCAAGACAAGCAAAGGGAGCCAGCTCTGTAATTTCCTAACACCGAGGGAGGAGACAGAAGGAGCGCAGACCATGGAACTTCCCCAAAAGCACAGCTGGCAAGCACACCCAAACTGTGAGGTTGCAACTCCCTGAACTAATTAAAAGGCAGAGCAATGAGAATGTCTGGATTGCCGCATAAGCACCTCTTGGGGAAAATATGTTTATGGTATTATTGCTCACCAGGGCTCCCTCTTCACTGCTGAGAGCCAAGTCGAACACAGGTGATTACGGTTTAGAGCTAAATACGTGTGTAGGGACGTGTAAATGTGAGTGTGATGGGGAGGTGGGTAAGAACTCAGGCAGGGATCATTACACTGCCATCAGTCCAGGCAGGCAGCCAGCTTCCCTCTGATTCTTCTTCAGGACAGAACAGTTGGGCAAGGACTTAAGCTGCCCCATGAAGGAACTGGTGTGGCCATTTGGGAAAATAAAAACAACTTCCAACCTATAAGGGGGTGGGTTAAAATGTCCATCTCTGATGAGAGATGTTGTTTTTTATTCTTTCTTTTTAAGCTTAAACAATTATTGTTTGAGTTGAACCCTGCCTGGAGCCAGAATAGGCCAAATCAATATTGAGTTTTTCTTGCCTGACCAGGCGGTAAACAGTGGATAGAGTATCGGACCGGAATGCGGAGGACCCAGGTTCGAGACCCCGAGATCACCAGCTTGAGCTCAGGCTCATCTGGTTTGAGCAAACTCACCAGCTTGGACCCAAGGTCACTGGCTTGAGCAAGGGGTTACTTGGTCTGCTGAAGGCCCACGGTAAAGGCACATATGAGAAAGCAATCAATGCACAACTAAGGTGTCGCCACGAAAAACTGATGATTGATGCTTCTCATCTCTCTCCGTTCCTGTCTGTCTGTCCCTATCTATCCCTCTCTCTGACTCTCTCTCTGTCTCTGTAAAAAAAAAAAAAAAAAAAAAAAAAAAAAAAGTTTTTATTTTACTTCCTGCTTTGTTAGTCTATGAAAAGGAAAATTATTTCTAATTCTTTCCTTGTAATAATATGAGGTTTAGAAAATTCCCCTGGTGTAAAAAGCCTGAATCACATTGGTATCTTTGGGTTGGGGTTGGGGGTCCAAGAAGGAGCCCACTTGGCAGGCTTCCCTCAGGAGCTCTGGCCACCTCCAGGGCCACCAGGAGAGTTATTTGATGAGGGTGTTGAGAATGTAGCTGAGCTACCAGATGACAGATAAAACTCCAACACTGAGAAAGAGCACAGAGGCAGCACGCCTCCCATCCCTTCCCTGGGGAGGCCCTGGTGGAGCCTGGGCCATATTCCGAAACAGTGATGGAGTGCACTGTCTAGCTTATAAAAAAGAAAGTAGAAAGGTTTTGAGCGAGATACTGGGGGTGGGAGTATCTCAACTGTTTCTTGGCTCAGACTCCACTGGAATTTGATCCCAAACCCTGGATAAAAATTCTAAGCCGAACCAGCACAAGAACGCTTTGAGGCGTCCAACAGAAGACCTCGGTGAGGGACAGCCTGCGCTGCTCCAGCGGGGGCTGGTGGGAAGGAGGCGCGTCAGCAGAAGCAGAGGCAATGATGGCCGATGCAGCCCCCTGGTGACACAGTGGAGGGTGGCTTCGACCCCGCCTCAAGAAAACTTGAATGATTGCTAACAACTGTGTGAAGCCCTGGGCCACTGTCAGGCAGAAGTGAGGCTGTGTTTTCAGTGGGCTTGGAGTTCCAGTGATGCTACAAAGAGGGAGATCAGAGTCAAGGATATGTTTGTTGCCATTTCTGACCTGTGTCCCTTGGGCTGGCATCAGGTGCAGAGGCGTTACACAGATAGGATGGCATGTAACCTGGCAACATGCCTGTGAACACATCGGAGGATGGGAATCACCTGTCTTCAGAGAGAAAGAAACTAATGATTCAAAGGGTTTTCAACAATTTATCCAAATTCCATTTGGTGGGAAGACTATTTATAAGCAGGGAATTACGGGGGGAGGATATAGGACTACGGATGCAACCCCACCCCACTTTCAGTTTTCTAGTTTTCTAGAGAATTAACAGATTGTTTCAGGACCACAGACAGCAGCACATGAGCCCCATCTGCATGCACCCCCCCCCCCCGCCCCATTGCCTTCTTCTTTGCCAATGGTTGTCATCTTGCGGCCCTTACACCCAGCCGAGGTCCTCAGTAGATGCTCTGAGGAACTTGTAAGGCTGTGCAGAGAACAGCTGAAGACCACTGCTCTATACCTTTAGCACTGGAATGAAAAATCAATTCTCTTTATTCCCAATCCTGTCCTCATTCAATACAGTACTAATAACGCTAGGGAATATAAAGTACTTACTATAGCTAGGTACTGCATTCCTGTTTCATTCTTACAACCCTATAAGGTCAATTCTATTATTATAATCATTTTATAGATGAGGCAACTGAGTTGGTCACAAAAAGATTAAGTGACTTTCTGAGGTCACACAGAATCTGGAACAATCTAGTTCCAAAGCCCACCCCTATTTCCACTCTGCCATGGCTGTGTTCTTGAACCTGAGATGTGGAATGAAGGTGAAATGGTAAGAAACATGACACTTCATAGGACACCTTGGCTCATGAAAGCATCGGGGGCATTAAAAGTCATCTGATTTAATGCCTTGGACTTGACAATTCCATTTCCTATAAAGACTCTGCCTCTTCTTATGACTTGCAAACACAGGAAGGCTATGTAAGCTCTCCACATCCCCATCTCCTGTCCCAGTGGAACAATTAAGTGGACCAGGCATTGTGGCTGAATGGAATAGGTGAAATAGTCTAAAGCTGCTAAAAGAAGTCAGAAATGAGAGTGTGTGTTCAGTTTGCTACATTGTGTGGTGCTGTGGCCTCCACGAGAAAGCCACAGGCCGTCGGAGCTGTCAGGGACCTGCGGGTCTCAGAATCTGTGCTCTGCAGGACTTTCACTATTTTGGGGGTGAATGCTTCACCCCACACAAGACTCCTTCTAACCACACTCCTGGGATGGTGCTGGGGGCCTTCAGGGCCAGGGAGCTCTTTAGGTCCCCAGGAGGCCATCCCTTCTCTGCAAAGTACCCTTCCTCTTCCAAATGTTCCCAAACAGCATGCCATAGAGTTCTTCAAAGCTGCTCCTTAGATGGTGCCACGTCCATCTCAGTCCTATCAGAAAGCTAACTCTGCCCTCAGGTAGGGGGGTGTCAGAGTAAATGGTCCCAGCTCCCCGTGGCAGCCCTTGGGCTAGGCACTGTTGTTGTGCCTCCCCGTGCTCTTTTCCAGCTCTGTGTTTAGGTTTCCTCAGTTATTTGTCACTCACTCTAATTTCCACAGCCTTTGCCATTCTTATCACTCTTCTCTGAATGCACTTGGGTTTTCAGTTGTTCCCCTAGTTCTCCATTGATTCCATAGATAGTTACTGAGTGTCTACCCAGAAGATAGTGAGCATGCACAGAAGAAAACCAATCTCTGTCTTTTTTTTTTTTTTTTTTTTAATAAATTTTTATTAATGGTAATGGGATGACATTAATAAATCAGGGTACATATATTCAAAGAAAACATGTCTAGGTTATTTTGTCATCAAATTATGTTGCAAACCCCTCGCCCAAAGTCAGATTGTCCTCCGTCACCCTCTATCTAGTTCTCTGTGCCCCTCCCCCTCCCCCTAACTCTCTCCCTCCCTCCCTCCCATGTCCTCCCTCCCCCCCCACCCTTGGTAACCACCACACTCTTGTCCATGTCTCTTAGTCTCATTTTTATGTTCCACCAATGTATGGAATCATGTAGTTCTTGTTTTTTTCTGCCAATCTCTGTCTTGAGTGGCTCAGGGTTGTGAGATAAGAGTGGGGAGTGCTCTCAAGCAATTGCAATATGGTGTGGGAAGTGCTATGTCGGGGGCAAACCCGGGGGCTCTGAAAGCCCAGAAGGTGAAACTGACAGGTGGAGGGGCACATACATGCATACATGTGTGCGTGCATGTGCAAGCATGCATCTTGGAAACTGCACTCTAGTGGGGAGATAAAGAAGGACCTCTTCTGGGAGTGGCCTGCAGTTTGGAACTAGTAGAGTCAGGGCCGTGAGTCAGTAGAGGACAGAGATAGGCTAGAGGGGTCAACCAGGGCCCAATCATGAAAGACATTGTATGAGACCATTCTGAGAGCAATAGGGAGCTATTGAAGGCTTGTAAGCAGGAGAATGAGACAATCAAATTTAAGTTTTAAGAACACTCCCTCTGACTGCAAGTTGGAGAAAGGGTTGGAGGCAGTGGTGAGTCTGGAGGCAAGAGATGCCACAGCCAGATGAAGGTGAGCATTTGGGAAGGTGAGCATTTATCCATGCTGCCTGCAGTTGTGAGCTATCCAGAGGCAGCTCATTCTCAATTCACATCAGGAGCAAGGGAACCTTTCCTATAGGAATAGCAATGTTAGCTCTCTTCCAGTTTTAAATTTAATTGCTTCAGTTTTAATCTTGTCAGTTTCAGCCCTTCTTTTCATGCTCCTGCCATCTTTGTGCATCTTAACTCAACTCCTTCATTTTTACTTAAGAGGAAATACTGAAGGAATGGCCAAAGGGCCCAGGGGTAATCAATGGTGGCAGCAACACTGAACCAGCTTTTCTGACTCCTAAACCAGACACCCTGTTATTCTGCCTCTTTAGGAAATTGGTCTGTTTAGAGGAACTTGAATCAAAATTGACAAGCAGCAGCTTACTTATAAGACTAGGTCTTAGCTAACAGATCCCAAAGAAAGGAAGGAGGACCCTGTACTTTTTTCTAGTATTTCTTCCTGTTGACTAAAAGATCCCTGAGCTTGGATCTACAATCAACAAGGATGGCATTACATATCTTCAGGCAACTGAAGGTCACAGTTGTTCAAACCCAATCACTGAGGCACTTGACACTGTGAGAGGCTTGAGAAAATTCCATCGGGTGGGAAAAATTACAGGCTAATGAGTGCTTAACAAAAGCGTCTCTATGAAACTGAACTAGTTTAGATTGTAAAAGCTGTTCAGGGAGACTGGACAGGTGATAAGAAAAGGGACACCTTGCAGGTATGGGGGGGGGGAGAAAGGGAGGAGCCAGGAAGCTTCCCTGGTGAATGAGGGGAGATTCAGGGTCCCTCTCAGTTGGGACCTAATCCACTTGGTCTCTGGACAGAATTTTCCATCGTCCTGTGAAACTTGTGACTGGTTTCCCCTGGGCTCTGCTCATGAAAGTCTCAGACTCATGGTCCTGACAGTCAGCGGTAAACTGTATCCAGAATCCGTGCCCAGGTTGACCAGTGCTTCCAGGTCAGTCCATGCACCCAGCGCAGATCTCCATCACTCCTTTTTCTCATTTTTCCTTGATGTGAATTTTTTTTTATGTCTGCTGTTTCTTTCTTTCTTTTTTTTAGCTAGTTTCTCAGTAATCATTACTCATTTATTAATAAAAGTGGGTTTTTTTCTTTCAGAAATATTTAAAGAATGGTAAATGGCAATAACAAAGTCTATTCTTATTATTCTCTTACAAAGGAAAGCCTTGGTGTATAGAAAAGTATAAAGTCAAAAGGCCCAAATATTGTTTTCTGGTTTTCACTCTTGTTATGTTTCTCATCTCTAGAAATCATGAGATATCCTTGAACCCTATCTTCAATAGCCCTCTGTTAACTCTTCTCTCCTATGAATTTGTTTAAAATTGCTTTCTACCTCTGTCTCTAAGCACATGCTGATTAAAATGGTTTGTTTATCTTTTTTCTTTTTAATTAATTGTGTTTACATAGATTCTAGTGTTGCCCCGAATGCATCCCCCCTCCCCCATATTCCCCTCAACCTTGCCCCCCTCCCCACGGTGCCCTCCCCCCTTCCCTTCAGGTTTATCCCATCCTATCTTCCCCTTTCCCTCTGTCCTCTTTTCCTCTGGTCCTTTGATCTCTCCTCTCTCAATTCCGTTCTTCAGTTCACATTGTTCATTGGATTCCTCAAATAAGTGAGGTCATATATTTTTCTTTCTCTGCCTGGCTTATTTCACTTAGCATAATAGTTTCCATGTTCATCCATGTTGTTGCAAAAGGTAATATTTCAGCCTGACCAGGCAGTGGCGCAGTGTATAGAGCGTCAGACTGGGATGCGGAGGATCCAGGTTTGAGACCCCGAGGTCGCCAGCTTGAGTGCGGGCTCATCTGGTTTGAGCAAAGCTCACCAGCTTGGACCCAAGGTCGCTGGCTCAAACAAGGGGTTACTCGGTCTGCTGAAGGCCTGCAGTCAAGGCACATATGAGAAAGCAATCAATGAACAACTAAGGTGTCGCAAGGAAAAACTGATGATTGATGCTTCTCATCTGTCTTCGTTCCTGTCTATCCCTATCTATCCCTCTCTCTGACTCTCTCTGTTTCTGTAAAAAAAAAAAAAAAAAAAAAAAAAAGGTAATATTTCATTCTTTTTCATGGCCCCACAGTATTCCATAGTATATATGTACCACTGCTTTTTTTCCACTCATCCACTGACGGACACTTGGGCTGTTTCCAGATCTTTGCTATTGTGAACAATGCTGCCATAAACATGGGGGTGCATTTCTTTTTTTGAATCAGTGATATAGTGTTCTTGAGATATATTCCTAAAAGTGAGATGGCTGGGTCAAAAGGCAGTTCCATTTTTAATTTTTTGAGGAATCTCAATACTGTTTTCCACAGTGGCTGCACCAGTCTGCATTCCCACCAGCAGTGCAGGAGGATTCCCCTTTCTCCACACCCTCGACAGCACCTATCACGTGTTGTTTTGTTAATGAGCGCCATTCTGACTGGTGTGAGGTGATATCTCATTGTGGTTTTAATTTGCATTTCTCTAATGATTAGTGATGTTGAACACTTTTTCAACTGTTTATTGGCCATCTGTATGTCCTCTTTGGAGAAGTCTCTATTCATTTCTTTTGCCCATTTTTTGATTGTCTTCCTGGTGTTGAATTTTACAAGTTCTTTATAAATTTTTGTTATTAACCCCTTATCAGACATACTGTCAAATATGTTCTCCCATTGTGTGGTTTGTCTTTTTATTCTGTTCATATTGTCTTTAGCTGTACAAAAGCTTTTTAGTTTGATATAGTCCCATTTGTTTATTCTGTCTTTTATTTCACTTGCCTGTGAAGTTAAAGCAGTAAATATATTGCTGCAAGAGATGTCGGTGAGCTTACTGCCTATGTTTTCTTCTAAGATGCTTATGGTTTCATGACTTACATTTAAGTCTTTTATCCATTTTGAGTTTATTTTTGTGAATGGTGTAAGTTGGTGGTCTAGTTTCATTTTTTTGCTGGTAGCTGTCCAATTTTCCCAACACCATTTGTTGAAGAGGCTGTCTTTACTCCAATGTATGCTCTTATCTCCTTTGTCAAATATCAGTTGTCCATAAAGGTGTGGGTTTATTTCTAGGTTCTCTATTCTGTTCCATTGATCTATATGCCTGTTCTTATGCCAGTACCATGCTGTTCTGAGTACAATGGCCTTGTAGTATAACTTGATATCAAGAAGTCTGATACCTCCCACTTTATTCTTCTTTTTCAAGATTGCTGAGGCTATTCATGTTCTTTTTTGGTTCCATAAAAATTTTTGGAATATGTGTTCTATATCTTTGAAGTATGTCATTGGTTTTTTAATTGGTATTGCACTGAATTTATAAATTGCTTTGGGTAATAGACATTTTAATGATGTTTTTCTTTTTAACCATGAGCACGGTATATGCTTCCACTTGTTTGTATCTTCCTTGATTTCTTTTATCAATGTTTTATAATTTTCTGAGTACAAGTCTTTAACCTCCTTGGTTAAATTTACTCCTAGGTACTCTATTTTTGTTGTTGTTGTTGCAATAGTGAATGGGATTGTTCCCTTAATTTCTCTTTCTGACAGTTCATTGTTGATGTATAAAAATGCCTCTGATTTCTGTGTATTAATTTTACACCCTGCCACCTTGATAAATTCGTTTATCAGATCCAGTAGTTTTTTGAGACTTTAGGATTTTCTATATACAGTATCATATCATCTGCAAATAACATTGGAGAACAAAAATGTTGTTGCATCCACAAAAACACTTGTTCTTACCTAATTCGAGTGTGTTGATCTCAAATTTACATTAGTTTTTCTCTGTAAGCTACAGTTGTTGTTTTTTTGCAATTCAAGATTTTAGGTTTTTATCTTATTGTAAAATTTTCAACATTTATTTTAACATAATGAAGTAGAATGTCTTCTTGGGTATCATCTTTGTGAAAATATAATTTATACAATGCAGTAGATACACTAATACACTAAAAATATGATTGCATTAGAATTTGTCTACAATTTCAAGATAGAACATATTAAAACACTTATTTTAATCATAAAATATGCACAAAACTTATTTAAATTCTATTCAAGCAAAAATTTGTGTTTGTAGCTCTTGCATTTGTGTACTTGTTGAGGACAATCTCGTTTGATGCTCCAGCAGTAGTCTGCTCATCACCATCAGCTTCAAGATTTTCAGGAAACTTATCAAGATGACTGTTCAGGAAGTGAATCTTAACACTCATGTTACATCCAATGTCATGAGGGTTTGAATTTGAGGTCCATCGAATACACCTGCTTTTATCTTCTTGAAAGACAAGGCAGAAAAAGCAGAAATAATACGTTGAAAGCATTTACTTTCTCTATTCAAAGCCTGAATAAACTGCTTCATTAAGCCAAGTTTGATGTGAAGTGGGGGAAAAATGATCCTATCTCGATTAACTACAGGTTCATTCACAATATTTTGCATCCAGAGCTTCATGTTTCAGCCACTTCTTCTGTGTCCAGTGTTTCTCCCAAGCCTGGCTGTCCCACAAACACAGAAAGCAAGAATACTTCGTGAAAGATCCACACAAATGATCCAGTTATGCTCCTCATACTTCAGAAAGTCAAGAACAATTTTTATGTCATTCTTACTAAGTCATTCAATTCAGGTTGGCTAAACTGCTGAGGGATTAATGACTGCTTGGCATCAGAAGAAGACCTTTAGATTCTACAACCATTTCCTCATGCATCTTATCAAAATACATTTCATCACCATGTTCACGTTTTTCATCCTTAGAAGAAATAAAACCATTGAAAACTGGAACCAGGAGTGTCTCAGAGTGTGGGATAGGTCGTATTGCTGAAGGAATATTAGGATATGTAATCATATGCCATTTTTTCTAGCCAATGCCCTTTGTATGGATCAGACAGAAATAACAGTCACTGCTGTGGTCCTTAGGTTCACACCAAACTATGGGAATACCAAAAGGCATTCCTTTGCATTTTCCTTTGTCCAGTCATGAAGCATTTTCTCACAATTATGACACACAATATGAGGAGCCCAATTTTTGTCTTGATCACCAAGGGGAACTTGAAAATAGGCAATATATGCACATGTCACAAATAATGAAATATTGTGCCTTTCACATTGAAGTGTGTAACAGCCACATATATGTATGCAACAGAAGGTGTCAGGACTATTCTTACATTTATGCCTACTCAAAGAAACCATGATTCAATCTTAAAACAAAATAAGAGGGTGTTTTTTTAATCAGATAATAATTTTTACATTTAAAAATAACTACTATTATGTAAAAGTGATGTTTGTAAAATATTAATTGCCTTGTGGTTATGTTCATTCCAAGAGTCACTGCCCTTCAACTCCAATTTAAAAACCAATGCATGCCATTAACAGGAACAAAAAGAAATTAAAATTGTATAAAAACTAAAGCATGCACCAAAAACCAGATTTCATATTTGGAATCAGCAATGCAGATATATATAGAAACAGTTCTAAAACCTCGTGCAACAGAAAATGGAAAAAAAAAAATGGTTCCCCAGTGTAATGATAGTTTTCCTTCTTCTTTTCCGATTTGGATGCCTTTTATTTCTTTTTCATGTCTGATTGCTGTGGCTAGGACTTCCAGAACTATGTTGAATAAGAGTGGTGAAAGGGGGCACCCCTGCTTGTTCCTGATCTTAAAGGGATTGCTTTTAATTTTTGCCCATCGAGTATGATGCTGGCTGTGGGTTTGTCATAGATGGCCTTTATCAGGTTGAGGTATGATTCCTGTATTCCCATTTTGCTGAGAGTTTTAATCATGAATGGGTGCTGGATTTTATCAAATGCTTTTTCTGCATCTATTGAAATTATCATGTGGTTTTTCTCCTTTCTTTTGTTTATGTGATGAATCACATTGATTGATTTACAAATACTGTACCATCCTTGCCTCCCCAGAATAAATCTCACTTGATCATAATGTATGACTTTTTTCATGTATTGCTGGATCCAGTTTGCTAATATTTTGTTAAAGATTTTAGCATCTAAGTTCATCAGAAATTTTGGCCTATAATTTTTTTTCTTTGTGTTGTCTTTGCCTGGTTTTGGAATCAGAATTATGCTCAACTCATGAAAGGAGCTTGGAAGTCTTCCTTCCTCTTGAATTTTTTGAAATAGCTTGAGAAGGATAGGAGTTAGTTCTTCTTTGAATATTTGGTAGAATTCGCCTATGAAGCCATCTGGCCCAGGGCTTTTGTTCGTTGAGAGTTTTTGATAACTGTTTTGATCTCATTTGTTGTAATCAGTCTGTTTAGGTTTTTTGATTCTTCCAGATTGATTTTTTTTTTTTCTGAAGCTGGAAACAGGGAGAGACAGTCAGACAGACTCCCGCATGCGCCCGACCGGGATCCACCCGGCACGCCCACCAGGGGTGACGCTCTGCCCACCAGGGGGCGATACTCTGCCCATCCTGGCGTCGCCATGTTGCGAACAGAGCCACTCTAGCACCTGAGGCAGAGGCCACAGAGCCATGCCCAGCGCCCGGGCCATGTTTGCTCCAATGGAGCCTTGGCTGCGGGAGGGGAAGAGAGAGACAGAGAGGAAAGCGCGGCAGAGGGGTGGAGAAGCAAATGGGTGCTTCTCCTGTGTGCCCTGGCCGGGAATCAAACCCGGGTCCTCTGCACGCTAGGCCGACGCTCTACCGCTGAGCCAACTGGCCAGGGCTCTTCCAGATTGATTTTTGAAAGACTATATGTTTCAAGGAATTTGTCCATTTTACCTAGGTTGTCTAATTTTTTGGTGTACCTTCATAGTATTTTCTTACAATCCTTTGTATTGCTGCTCTGTCAATTGTTATTGCTCCACTCTCATTTCTAATTTTATTTATTTGAGTCTTCTCTCTTTTTTTCTTGGTGGGTTTGGTTAAGGGTTCATTGATCTTGTTTACCCTTCCAAAGAACCAGCTCTTGGTTTCATTGATCCTCTGTATTGTTTCTTTAGCCTCTATGTCATTTATTTCTACTGTGATCTTTATTATTTCCTTCCTTCTACTACCTCTGGGCTTTACTTGCTGTTCTTTTTCTAGTTGTTTTAGATGCAGGGTTAAGTTGTTTGGGCTTTTTCTAGCTTCTTAAGGTATGCCTGTAGTGCTATGAACTTCCCTCTCAGTACTGTTTTTGCTTTGTCCCACAAATTTTGAGTTGTTGTATGCTCATTATCATTCATTTCTGGAATTTTTTATTTCTTCTTTAATCTCATTGTTAATCCATTCATTATTTAATAACATGTATTTAGTTTCCATGTGTTCGAGTATTTTTCAGCTTTTCTGTTGTGGTTAATTTCTATTTTCATGCCATTGTGATCAGAGGAAGTGCTTGATATGATTTCAATCTTCTTAAATTTGTTGAGACCACTTTTGTGCCCTAACATGTGGTCTATCTTAGAGAATGTACCATGAGCACTTGAAAAGAATGTATATTCTGCTGCTTGAGGGTGAAAGGTTCTGAAGATATCTATTAAGTCGAGTTGATCTAGTGTGTCCTTTAAGTCTGCTGTTTCTTTGTTAATTTTCTTTCTTGAAGCTCTATCTAGTGATGTTAGTGGGGTATTGAAATCCCCTACTATTATAGTATTGCTGTTGATCTCACCCTTTATATTTATCAAAGTCTGCTTTATATATTTAGGTGCTCCTATATTACATGCATAGGTTTTTATAATGGTTATATCTTCCTGTTCGATTGATCCCTTTATCATTATGTAGTGACCTTCTTTAGCTCTTACTATATATAGCCTTTGTTTTAAAGTTCATTTTGTCTGATATAAGTATTGCTACCCCAACTTTTTATCATTTCCATTTGCATGAAATATTTTTTTTTATCTTTTTACCTTCAGTTTATGTGTATCTTTTATTTTGAAGTGTGTCTCTTGTAGACAGCATATGTATGGGTCCTGTTTTCTTTTCTTTTTTTTTTTTATTTAAGTCTGAACGATGTTATATTTTTTATTTTTCTAAATTAATTTTAATGGGGTGACATTGATAAATCAGGTTACATGTGTTCAGAGAAAACATCCCTAGGTTATTTTGACTTTTGATTATGCTGCATTTCCATCACCCAAAGTCCAATGGTCTCCCATCACCTTCTAACTGGTTTTCTTTGTGCCTCTCCCCGCACCCAACACTCTCCATCTTCTCTCCCCCACCCCGAAACCCCCACACTCTTGTCCATGTCTCTGAGTCTCATTTTTATGTCCCACCTATGTATGGAATCATATAGTTCTTAGTTTTTTCTGATTTACTTATTTCACTCAGTATAATGTTATCAAGGTCCATCCATGTTGTTGTAAATGATCAGATGTCATCATTTCTTATGGCTGAGTAGTATTCCATAATATATATATATATATATATATATATATATATATATATATATATATATATATATATAAAAGCTTTTTAATCCACTCGTCCACTGACGAACACTTGGGCTGTTTCCAGGTCTTTGCAATTGTAAACAATGCTACCATAAACATGGAGGTGCATTTCTTCTTTTCAAACAGTGCTATGGTGTTCTTGGGGTATATTCCTAACAGTGGTATAGCTGGGTCAAAAGGCAGTTCAATTTTTAATTTTTTGAGGAATCTCCATACTGTTTTCCACAGTGGCTGCACCAGTCTGCATTCCCAACAGCAGTGCAAGAGGGTTCCCTTTTCTCCACATCCTCGCCAGCACTTATTCTGTGTTGTTTTGTTGATGAGCGCCATTCTGACAGGTGTGAGGTGATATCTCATTGTGGTTTTAATTTGCATTTCTCTAATGATTAGTGATGTTGAGCATTTTAAAATTGTTTTTAATTTTTTTGGATTTTTCTGAAGTTGGAAACGGGGAGGCAGTCAGACAGACTCCCACATGCGCCTGACCAGGATTCACCGGCATGTCCACCAGGCGGCGATGCTCTGCCCATCTAGGATGTCGTTCTGACGCAATCAGAGCCATTCTAGCGCCTGAGGCAGAGGCCACAGAGCCATCCTCAGTGCCCGGGCCAACTTTGCTTCAATGGAGCCTTGGCTGCAGGAGGGGAAGAGAGAGACAGAGAGGAAGGAGAGGGGGAGGGGTGGAGAAGCAGATGGGCAGTTCTCCTGTGTGCCCTGGCCGGGAATACAACCCAGGACTCCTACACGCCAGGCCGACACTCTACCACTGAGCCAACCTGCCAGGGCCAAGCATTTTTTTATATGCCTATTGGCCATCTGTATGTCCTCTTTGGAGAAGTCTCTATTCATTTCTTTTGCCCATTTTTGATTGGATTGTTTGTTTTCCTGATATTGAGTTTTACAAGTTCTTTATAAATTTTGGTTATTAACCCCTTATCAGACATACTGTCAAATATGTTCTTCCATTGTGTAGTTTGTCTTTTTATTCTGTACTTATTGTCTTTAGCTGCACAAAACCTTTTTAGTTTGATATAGTCCCATTTGTTTATCCTGTCTTTTAATTCACTTGCCCATGGAGATAAATCGGCAAATATATTGCTGCAAGAGATGTCAGAGAGCTTACTGCCTATGTTTTCTTCTAAGATACTTATGGTTTTACGGCTTACATTTAAGTCTTTTATCCATTTTGAGTTTATTTTTGTGAATGGTGTAAGTTGGTGGACTAGTTTCATTTTTTTGCAGGTGGCTGTCCAATTTTCCCAACACCATTCATTGAAGAGGCTGTTTTTACTCCATTGTATGCTCTTATCTCCTTTGTCAAATATCAATTGTCCATAAAGGTGTGGGTTTATTTCTAGGTTCTCTATTCTGTTCCATTGATCTATATGTCTGTTCTTATGCCAGTACCAGGCTGTTTTGAGTACAGTGGACTTGTAGTATAACTTGATATCCGGAAGTGTAATACCTCCCACTTTATTCTTCCTTTTCAAGATTGCTGAGGCTATTCGTGTTCTCTTTTGGTTCCATATAAATTTTTGGAATATGTGTTCTATATCCTTGAAGTAAGTCATTGGTATTTTAATCAGTATTGCATTGAACTTATAAATTGCAATGGGTAATATAGACATTTACATGATGTTTATTCTTCCTAACCATGAGCACGGTATATGCTTCCACTTGTTTGTATCTTCCCTGATTTCTTTTATCAATGTTTTATAATTTTCTGAGTACAAGGCTTTAATTTCCCTGGTTAAATTTATTCCTAGGTACTTTATTTTTTTGGTTGCAATGGTGAAGGGGATTGCTTCCTTAATTTCTCTTTCTGATAGTTCGTTGTTAGTGTATAAAAATGCCTCTGGCCTGACCAGGCAGTGGCGCAGTGGATAGAGCATCGGACTGGGATGCGGAGGATCCAAGTTCGAGACCCTGAGGTCGCCAGCTTGAGTGCAGGGTTATCTGGGTTGAGCAAAAGCTCACCAGATTGGACCCAAGGTCGCTGGCTCGAGCAAGGGGTTACTCGGTCTGCTGAAGGCCGCGGCCAAGGCACATATGAGAAAGCAATCAATGAACAACTAAGGTGTCGCTACAGAAAACTGATGATTGATGCTTCTCATCTCTCTCTGTTCCTGTCTATCTGTCCCTATCTATTCCTCTCTCTGACTCTCTGTCTTTGTAAAAATAAATAAATAAATAAATAAATAAAAATAAAACAAAATGCCTCTGATTTCTTAGTATTAATATTATATCCTGCTACCTTGCGGAATTCATTTATCAGGTCAGTTGTTTTCTGACTGAGACTTTAGGATTTTCTATATACAATATTATATCATCTGCAAATAATGATAGTTTTACTTCTTTTCCAATTTGAATGCCTTTATTTTTTTTTCTTGTCTGATTGCTGTGGCTAGGACTTCCAGAACTATGTTGAATAAGAGTGGTGAAAGGGGGCACCCCTGCCTTGTTCCTGATCTGAAGGGTATTGCTTTTAATTTTTGCCCATTGAGTATGATGCTGGCTGTGGGTTTGTCATAGATGGCCTTAATCATGTTGAGGTATGGTCCTTTTATTCCCACTTTGCTGAGAGTTTTGATCATGAATGGGTGCTGGATTTTATCAAATGCTTTTTTGCATCTATTGAAATTATCATATGGTTTTTCTTCTTCCTTTTCTTTATGTAATGAATCACATTGATTGATTTGCAAATATTGTCACAGCTTTGCCTCCCTAGAATAAATCCCACTTTATCATGGTATATATATATATATTTTTTGTATATTGCTGAATCTGGTTTGCTAATATTTTCTTGAAGATTTTAGCATCTAAATTCATCAGGGATATTGGCCTATAATTTTCTTTCTTTGTGTTGTCTTTGCCTGGTTTTGGGATCAGAAATATGCTCGCCTCATAAAAAGAGCTTGGAAGTCTTTCTTCCTCTTGAATTTTTTGAAATAGCTTGAGAAGGATAGGAGTTAGTTCTTCTTTGAATATTTGGTAGAATTCACTTATGAAGCCATCAGGCCCAGGACTTTTCTTTGTTCGGAGTTTTTTGATAACTGTTTTGATCTCATTTGTTGTAATCAGTCTGTTTAGGTTTTCTGATTCTTCCAGATTAATTATTGGAAGATTATATATTTCAAGGAATTTGTCCATTTCATCTAGGTTGTCTAGTTTTTTGGCATACAGTTCTTCATAGTATTTTCTTACAATATTTTGTATTTCTGTTGTGTCAGTTGTTATTTCTCCACTCTCATTTCTAATTTTATTTATTTGAGTCCTCTCTCTTTTTTTCTTGGTGAGTCTGGTGAAAGGTTCATCGATCTTGTTTACCTTTTCAAAGAACCAGCTCCTGGTTTCATTGATCCTCTATATTGTTTCTTTAGCCTCTATGTCATTTATTTCCACTCTGATCTTTATTATTTTCTTCCTTCTACTACCTCTGGGCTTTACTTGCTGTTCTTTTCTAGTTCTTTTAGATGCAGGGTCAAGTTGTTTATTTGAGCTTTTTCTAGCTTCTTGAGGTATGCCTGTAATGCTATGAACTTTTCTCTCAGGACTGCTTTTGCTGTGTCCCATAAATTTTGAGTTGATGTATGCTTATTATTGTTCATTTCTAGGAATTTTTTAATTTCTTCTTTGATCTTATTGTTTACCCATTCATTATTTAATAACATGCTATTTAGTTTTCAAGTGTTTGAATATTTTTCAGTTTTTCTGTTTTGGCTGATTTCTATTTTCATGCCATTATGATCAGAGGAAGTGCTTGATCTGATTTCAATCTTCTTAAATTTGTTGAGACCGCTTTTGTGTCCTAATATGTGGTCTATCCTAGAGAATGTACCATGAGCACTTGAAAAGAATGTATATTCTGCTGCTTTAGGTTGAAAGGTTCTGAAGATATCTATTAAATTGAGTTGATCTAGTGTGTCCTTTAAGTCTGCTGTTTCTTTGTTAATTTTCTTTCTTGAGGATCTATCTAGTGATGTTAGTGGGGTATTAAAATCTACTATTATAGTATTGCTGTTGATCTCACCCTTTAAGTCCATCAAAGTCTGCTTTATATATTTAGATGTTTCTATATTAGGTGTGTAGATATTTATAACAGTTATATCTTCCTGTTGGATTGCTCTCTTTATCATTATGTAGTGGCCTCCTTTATCTCTTATTATAGCCTTTGTTTTAAAGTCCATTTTGTCTGATATAAGTATTGCTACCCCAGCTTTTTTTCATTTCCATTTGCGTGAAATATTTTTTTTACCATCCTTTTATCTTCAGTCTATGTGCATCTTTTGTTTTAAGGTGTGTCTCTTGTAGACAGCATATGTATGGGCCCTCTTTTCTTATCCACGCAGCT
Source organism: Saccopteryx bilineata (assembly GCF_036850765.1). Classification (NCBI taxonomy): domain Eukaryota; kingdom Metazoa; phylum Chordata; class Mammalia; order Chiroptera; family Emballonuridae; genus Saccopteryx; species Saccopteryx bilineata. Next base: position 208,582,050 of record NC_089492.1, read on the forward strand.
ACCCTGTGTCTTTTGATCGGATCATTTAATCCATTTACATTTAATGTTATTATTGATATGTAGTTGTTTATTGCCATTTTATTCTTTAAAACTATATTCCTCTTTTGCTATATTCTTTTTCTTCTTTGATCTGTTTACACCAGGCCCCTTAGCATTTCTTGCAGCATTGGTTTGGTTGTAGTGAATTCCTTGAGGGTTTTTTTTTCTGGAAAGCTTTTTATTTCTTCTTCAATTTTAAACAATAGTCCTGCTGGATAGAGTCGTCTTGGTTGTAGGCTCTTGTTCTGCATTACTTTGAATATTTATTGCTATTCTCTTTTGGCCTCAAATGTTTCTGTTGAGACATCAGAAGTCATCCTTATGAGGGCTCCTTTGTAGGTGATAGCCTTTTTTTCTCTAGCAGCTTTAAATATTTTCTCTTTATCACTAAGCTTTGGTATTTTAATTATGATGTGTCTTGGTGTAGATTTCTTTGGGTTTCTCTTTATTGGAGTTCTCTGTGCTTCTTGAACTTGTGAGACATTTTCCTGCCTTAATTTAGGGAAGTTTTCAGCTATGATATGTTTGAACAAAGTCTCTATACCTTGTTCTTTCTCTTTGTCTTCAGGAACCCCTATGATGCAGATGTTATTTCTCTTCGTGTTGTTACAGAGCTCTCTTAGAGTTTTCTCAGACTTTTTGAGTCTCTTTTCTTTTTTCTGCTCTGCTTTTGTGCCATCATTTATCTTGTCCTCTAACTCACTGATTTGATTCTCAGCTTCATCCAGCCTGCTTTTAATTCCTTCCATTGTGTTCTTTATTTCTGATATTGTATGTCATTTCTGACTGATTCTTTTTTATTATTTCAATGTCCTTTTTTATATTTGCTATCTCTTTATTTAGGTGTTTGTAACAACCATCTATTTTTGTTCTAAGATCTTTGAACATCTTAACAATCAGTATTTTAAACTCTGCATCTGGTAATTTGGTTATGTGACTCATTCAGTTCCTTTTCTGGGGATTTCTCTTGATTCATTTGTGTTGGATTTCTCTGCCTTCTCATTTTGTCTGTGTAAAAGAAGGTTTTGGCCACTGGGGTCCACTGGGTGTGGCCTCTGTGTTTCCTAGGTGTGGTCTGTCTGCAGGCCCGCCACCCGCTCTGCTGTTGCTGTCTAGGGCGTTCAGGTATGGGTGTTGCCCGTGCCTGCTCAGTGGGGCTGTTGCTGTGGGTTTTGCCTCTCCTTCATGGGAGTAGCTGTGATCACATGCTCAGGTGTACAAGCCTCAGTGGCCTTGGCCTTTGTTCTGCCCTCACGGGTGGCATTATGCTCGGCCCTGAGGGCAGGGGTGAGCACCTTTGCTCACCTGCAGGTCTCTACCTGATTCTGGGCTTTCACCCTGCCCCTGTAGGAAGAGTCTGCTCGTGGGATGGCTGCAAGCCTTGGCTCCATGGGCTGGGCAGGACTGCATGCCAATGCTCAGTAGTGGGACTCTGCCTGTTCTGGGCTTTTTGCTCCACCGCCACAAGGGGTCCTGTTTTCTTTCTTTCTTTTTTTTTATAAATAAATATTTATTTTAATGGGGTGACATCAATAAATCAGGGTACATATATTCAAAGAAAACATTTCCAGATTATCTTGTCATTTAGTTCTGTTGCATACCCATCACCCAAAGAGAGATCGTGCTCCATCATCCTCTATTCAGTTTTCTTTGTACCCCTCCCCCCCCCCTCCCCTCCCTCCACCCCCTGTAACCACCCCACTCCTGTCCATGTCTCTTGGCCTCGTTTTTATGTCCCACCAATGTATGGAATCCTGCAGTTCTTGTTTTTTTTCTGATTCGCTTATTTCACTGCACATAATGTTATCAAGATTCCACCATTCTGCTGTAAGTGATCCGATGCCATCATTTCTTCTAGCTGAATAGTATACCATGGTGTATATGTGCCCCATCTTCTTTATCCAGGCTTCTATTTTTTTTTACAGTGATTAAAAGCCTATAAGCAAACTCTTGGCCAATACAGCAAGAATCCATAAAAGAGTAGTGTCCTGAGTGACGTCACGGAAATGGCGCCGTGAGAAGCGCGTCCGACAGCTCTCCCCTAAATCACAACAAATTTATCAACTAGAAACAGAAAAATTTATCCTCGGAGCATTCCGGAGTTCCACACAAACTGAAAGCAAAAGGACTGTTATCACTTGAATCTTTGAGACGAGGGTGTGGAGGAAGCTACTGCAACGACGCTCATTCAAGCCGCGAGGGAGTGCGCCTGCGTGCTATCAATAAGACCACCCTCAGATGCCGATAAGAAAGAGGAAATCGAATATTATGGATACAAAAGAAAGAGAGGTAACACAAATAGATGTGGAAAAATCTATGGAGAAAAGACTTAACATATTGGAAGCCTTGGAGCTAAATGACAGAGAATTTAAAATAGAAATCTTAAAAATACTCAGAGAGATACAAGAAAACACAGAAAGGCAATATAGGGAGATCAGAAAACAACTCAATGAACACAAAGAATATATTACCAAGGAAATTGAAACTATAAAAACAAATCAAACAGAAATGAAAAACTCAATTCACGAGCTGAAAAACGAGGTAACAAGCTTAGCTAACAGAACAGCCCAGATTGAAGATAGGATTAGTGAAATAGAAGACAAACAACTTGAGGCACAACAGAGAGCAGAAGAAAGAAACTCAAAAATAATAAAAAATGAGAAAGCCCTACAGGAATTGTCTGACTCCATCAGAAAGAATAACATAAGAATAATAGGTATATCAGAGGGAGAAGAGAAAGAAAATGGAATGGAGAATATACTCAAACAAATAATAGACGAGAACTTCCCAAGCCTGTGGAAGGAACTAAAGCCTCAAATTCAAGAAGCAAACAGAACACCAAGTTTTCTTAACCCCAACAAACCCACTCCAAGGCACATCATAATAAAGATGACACAAACCAATGACAAAGAAAAAATTCTCAAGGCAGCCAGGGAAAAGAAGAGTACAACATATAAAGGAAGGCCTATTAGATTATCATCAGATTTCTCAGCAGAAACTCTACAAGCTAGAAGAGAGTGGACCCCAATATTTAAAGCCCTGAAAGAGAGGAACTTTCAGCCAAGAATACTATACCCATCAAAGCTATCCTTCATACTTGAAGGAGATATAAAAACATTCACAAATACAGAAAAGATGAGAGAATTTATCAACAGAAAGCCCCCACTCCAGGAAATACTAAGGGGGGTTTTCCAACCAGATTCAAAGAACAAAAGAAAACAACACCACAAGTAACAGCTCCACCAAGAACACAATAAAACCAAACTTAAACTGTGACAACAAAGGAAAAAAAGGGGGGAGAGGATGGAGATTAACAGTAGCAAAGGATGATGAAGTGCAGAAATACTTATAAGATAGGGTACTACAATGAATATGGTAGGTACCCTTTTCACTACTTAATGGTAACCACCCTTAAAAAAACCACCACAAAAACACTTGACTTAAAAAAGGTAGCAACAGAGGAAAGAAGTATGGAACACAAACAAACAAAAACAAATGATAGAAAAACAAAAGAGAAGAATCAAACTAGATACAAAACTAACAGAAAGCAATTTATAAAATGGCAGTAGGGAACCCACAAGTGTCAATAATTACACTAAATGTAAATGGATTAAACTTACCAATAAAAAGACACAGAGTAGCAGAATGAATTAAAAAAGAAAATCCAACTATATGCTGCCTACAAGAAACACATCTAAGCAACAAGGATAAAAACAAATTCAAAGTGAAAGGCTGGAAAACAATACTTCAAGCAAGCAACACCCAAAAAAAAGCAGGCGTAGCAATACTCATATCTAATAATGCTGACTACAAGACAGAAAAAGTACTCAGAGACAAAAATGGTCATTTCATAATGATTAAGGGGAAGTTGAATCAAGAAGACATAACAATCTTTAATATATATGCACCAAAACAAGGAGCACCAAAATATATAAGACAGCTACTTATTGACCTTAAAACAAAAACTAACAAAAATACAATCATACTTGGAGACCTCAATACACCGCTGACGGCTCTAGATCGGTCATCCAAACAGAGAATCAATAAAGATATAGTGGCCTTAAACGAAATACTAGAACACCTGGATATGATAGACATCTACAGGACACTTCATCCCAAAGCGACAGAGTATACATTTTTCTCTAGTGTACATGGAACATTCTCAAGAATTGACCATATGTTGGGCCACAAAGACAATATCAGCAAATTTAGAAAAATTGAAATTGTACCAAGCATATTTTCTGATCATAAAGCCTTGAAACTAGAATTCAACTGCAAAAAAGAGGGGGAAAAACCCACAAAAATGTGGAAACTAAACAACATACTTCTAAAAAATGAATGGGTCAAAGAAGAAATAAGCGCAGAAATCAAAAGATATATACAGACAAATGAAAATGAAAATACAACATATCAGAATCTCTGGGATGCAGCAAAAGCAGTAATAAGAGGAAAGTTCATACCACTTCAGGCGTATATGAACAAACAAGAGAGAGCCGAAGTAAACCACTTAACTTCACACCTTAAGGAACTAGAAAAAGAAGAACAAAGACAACCCAAAACCAGCTGAAGAAAGGAGATAATAAAAATCAGAGCAGAAATAAATGAAATAGAGAACAGAAAAACTATAGAAAAAATCAATAAAACAAGGAGCTGGTTCTTTGAAAAGATCAACAAAATTGACAAACCCTTGGCAAGACTCACCAAGGAAAAAAGACACAGGACTCAAATAAATAAAATCCAAAATGAAAGAGGAGAGATCACCACAGACATCATAGATATACAAAGAATTATTGTAGAATACTATGAAAAATTATATGCCACCAAATACAACAATCTAGAAGAAATGGATAAATTCCTAGAACAATACAACCTTCCTAGACTGAGTCATGAAGAAGCAGAAAGCCTAAACAGACCAATCAGCAGGGAGGAAATAGAAAAAACTATTAAAAATCTCCCCCAAAATAAAAGTCCAGGCCCAGACGGTTATACTAGTGAATTCTATCAAACATTCAAAGAAGACTTGGTTCCTATTCTACTCAAAGTCTTCCAAAAAATTGAAGAAGAAGCAATACTTCCAAACACATTTTATGAGGCCAACATAACCCTCATACCAAAACCTGGCAAGGATGGCACAAAGAAAGAAAACTACAGACCAATATCTCTAATGAATACAGATGCTAAAATACTAAACAAAATACTGGCAAACCGAATACAACAACATATTAAAAAAATAATACATCATGATCAAGTGGGATTCATCCCAGAATCTCAAGGATGGTTCAACATACGCAAAACGGTTAACGTAATACACCATATCAACAAAACAAAGAACAAAAACCACATGATCTTATCAATAGATGCAGAAAAGGCTTTTGATAAAATACAACACAATTTTATGTTTAAGACTCAACCAAATGGGTATAGAAGGAAAATATCTGAACATGATAAAGGCCATATATGATAAACCATCAGCCAACATCCTATTAAACGGCATAAAACTGAGGACTTTCTGCCTTAAATCAGGAACAAGACAGGGTTGTCCACTCTCTCCACTCTTATTCAACGTGGTGCTAGAAGTTCTGGCCAGAGCAATCAGACAAGACAAAGAAATAAAAGGCATCCATATCGGAAAAGAAGAAGTAAAGCTATCACTTTTTGCTGATGATATGATCCTATACATCGAAAACCCGAAGGACTCCACAAAAAGATTATTAGAAACAATAAACCAATACAGTAAGGTCGCAGGATACAAAATTAACATACAAAAGTCCATAGCCTTTCTATATGCCAACAATGAAATATTAGAAAACGAACTCAAAAAAATAATCCCCTTCACGATTGCAACAAAAAAAATAAAATACCTAGGAATAAACATAACAAAGAACGTAAAGGACCTATATAATGAAAATTACAAAGCATTGTTAAGGGAAATCGAAAAAGATACAATGAGATGGAAAAATATTCCTTGTTCTTGGATAGGAAGAATAAATATAATCAAAATGGCCATATTACCCAAAGCAATATACAAATTTAATGCAATTCCCATCAAAATTCCTATGAGATTTTTTAAAGAAATGGAACAAAAAATCATCAGATTTATATGGAAGTATAAAAAACCCCGAATAGCCAAAACAATCCTAAGGAAAAAGAATGAAGCTGGGGGCATTACAATACCTGACTTTAAACTATATTATAAGGCCACGATAATCAAAACAGCATGGTATTGGCAAAAAAAATAGACACTCAGACCAATGGAACAGAATAGAAAGCCCAGAAATAAAACCACATATATATGGTCAAATAATCTTTGATAAAGGGGCCAACAACACACAATGGAGAAAAGAAAGCCTCTTCAACAAATGGTGTTGGGAAAACTGGAAAGCCACATGCAAAAGAATGAAACTCGACTACAGCCTGTCCCCGTGTACTAAAATTAATTCAAAATGGATCAAAGACCTAAATATAAGACCTGAAACAATAAAGTACATAGAAGAAGACATAGGTACTAAAATCATGGATCTGGGTTTTAAAGAACATTTTATGAACTTGACTCCAATGGCAAGAGAAGTGAAGGCAAAGATAAATGAATGGGACTACATCAGAATTAAAAGTTTTTGCTCAGCAAGAGAAACTGATATCAAAATAAACAGACAGCCAACTATATGGGAACTGATATTTTCAAACGACAGCTCAGATAAGGGCCTAATATCCAAAATTTACAAAGAACTCATAAAACTCAACAACAAACAAACAAACAATCCAATAAAAAAATGGGAAGAGGACATGAACAGACACTTCTCCCAGGAAGAGATACAAATGGCCAACAGATATATGAAAAGATGCTCAGCTTCATTAGTTATTAGAGAAATGCAAATCAAAACTACAATGAGATACCACCTCACTCCTGTTAGATTAGCTATTATCAACAAGACGGGTAATAGCAAATGTTGGAGAGGCTGTGGAGAAAAAGGAACCCTCATTCACTGTTGGTGGGACTGTAAAGTAGTACAACCATTATGGAGGAAAGTATGGTGGTTCCTCAAAAAACTGCAAATAGAACTACCTTATGACCCAGCAATCCCTCTACTGGGTATATACCCCAAAACCTCAGAAACATTGATACGTGAAGACACATGTAGCCCCATGTTCATTGCAGCACTGTTCACAGTGGCCAAGACATGGAAACAACCAAAAAGCCCTTCAATAGAAGACTGGATAAAGAAGATGTGGCACATATACACTATGGAATACTACTCAGCCATAAGAAATGATGACATCAGATCATTTACAGCAAAATGGTGGGATCTTGATAACATTATAAGGAGTGAAATAAGTAAATCAGAAAAAAACAAGAACTACATGATTCCATACATTGGTGGAACATAAAAATGAGACTAAGAGACATGGACAAGAGTGTGGTGGTTACCAAGGGTGGGGGGGGGAGGAAGGACATCGGAGGGAGGGAAGGAGAGAGTTAGGGGGAGGGGGAGGAGCACAGAGAACTAGATAGAGGGTGACGGAGGACAATCTGACTTTGGGCGAGGGATTTGCAACATAATTTGATGACAAAATAACCTAGACATGTTTTCTTTGAATATATGTACCCTGATTTATTAATGTCATCCCATTACCATTAATAAAAAAAAAAAAAAAAAGAGTAGTGTCCTTAACATGTTCACCAAGTCCAAGTTGGCCCCATCACCATGCCAAATTCCTGAAAAATGCAACCCAACCACAGTTCAGTCTGTTAGGAGCTGTCACAGGGAGCAGGAGTCCAGGAAGAGTCCACATCCAGGAAAAGTCCTCATGGCACTGGAATTGTTGTCACCATTCTATACTTTGCAGCTCATGTCCAAGTCCCAATGACTGCTGCTTCTAGCTGGTAATGATTCAGGTAGACTGGAAAAGCCATTTGCAGCATGTGTGAATATGGAGCTTCTGTTCTCTGCCTGGAGAGATGAGACCAGGTTGCTTTTCCTTGGAGCTCTGCAACTGTGGCATGGTAAAGAGAACCTTGGGATACACTAAGCTGGGTGGCAAAGGTAGATTCATAATAGAAGTTGGCAAAAGGGGGAAAGAGAGCTCTAAATTAGGAGTAGGTCCCAGCCTGAAATATGAGTGGGGCATTGAGGTAGGAGGGATAAAGGAAACACTATATTTTAAGCAAAGCAGCAGAAAATAGGACTATCAACACCCACAACAGAGATCTTTGAGGGAAGAATAAAGAACCTGACTATTCAGGCAAAACATAGTTAAGTGGCCCTTGTGCAAATGAGATCAGTTTACCTGCTTCTTGGAAGAAATACCCTAGGCTCGTCCACAGTGTTGTAGATGGGGCCGACGGCCCTGGGCACCTTCAGCCTTCAGTGGCAACCCCCAGCTTTCTGGGCAAGGTTAGGTCATAGGTGGCTGGATCAGGGCTGGAAGAGACTGAACCCTCCCTTAGAGGAGCGAGGGGGAAGCCCACCTTCCAATGTCCCTGTTTCCTCACAGCAGAGGCATGTAAGCCTGGCAGGCTTTAGCTCAATGACCTTCCTTTCCACTATTGAAGCAGGACCCAGATGGCATCCTATAAGACCCCTTTGGGGCATTGGAGCCTTTAAGGGTGTATTCTAAAAGCTGGTAGTTCCCCTGATCTCTGTTGGGCTTTTTCTGCCTCTAGGTATCTTAAAAGCCATGCTCAGAAGATCTCGCTGAGGAGTTTGAGGATCCCCATCTGCCTATATAAATCTTTTTCATATATCTGGAGCTATTTGGAAAAAGACAAAACAGTGTTATTAGCTGGATCTAATAAAGAAGGTAGTAGTTTGCAGGCGAAAAAGATTTGGTGTCTCCTGTTCATCAGCATTCAAAAGAAATGTAAATTTTTTTTTTAAGTAAGAAGCATGATATGGTAGACCCATAGGAGTTCCAGGATATGACTACCCCCTTTTAAATTTTTTTTAATTGACCTTAAAATGTTTGATGAGTACACTTTCATAATACCTTAACTTTAAAGATTGTAAGCATGACAAAATACAGTAAATGCTTTTGCTCCATATGCAAGAGCATTTTCAGTTTAGCCAGTTTAGGAAATCCAATAATAGAACAATGCATACAGACAATGAGCTATAACATGCTTAGCAGCCTCTCCTGTTCTGACAGAGGTTACTATAGATATGGAATATGTATCCACTGTAATGTGGACATACGACTGTTTGCCAAATGAAGGTATATGAGTAACATCCATCTGCCAAAGTTGTCCTGGTAGGGGTCCTTGAGGGTTAACTCCAAATGAAGGGGCAATATAGGACCCCTTGGACAGGATTTCCCAATCTGCTGTGCTGCTTCCTGAGAAAGTTGAAACTGTTTACACCAGGCTGCAGCGTTCTGGTGATGAATAGTATAAGACTGACTTGCTCGGTCTGTCATGGTTGCTCCATATAATTTTCTTTTGGGTAGCTTGATCAACAAGGGCATTCCTAGGCCCTTGCCGGTTGGCTCAGTGGTAGAGCATTGGCCTGGTGTGCAGGATTCCCGGGTTCGATTCCTAGTCAGAGCACACAGAAGAAGCGCCCATCTACTTCTCCACCCCTCCCCCTCTCCTTCCTCTCTGTTTCTCTCTTCCCCTCCTGCAGCCAAGGCTCCACCTGAGCAAAGCCATCCCGGGCACTAAGGATGGCCCCATGGCCTCTGCCTCAGGCGCTAGAATGGCTCTGGTTGCAACAGAGCAACACCCCAGATGGGCAGAGCATTCCCCCCCGGTAGGCATGCCAGGTAGATCCCGGTCAGGTGTATGCGGGAGTCTGTCTAACTGCCTCCCCATTTCCATCTTCAGAAAAATACAAAAAATAAATAAAAGAAAAAATACAACAACAACAACAACAAAAGGCATTCCCTTGTGCTAAAGCTCCAGGGAACATGGAGTGAGCTTGAGTATGTTCTATGAAACATGGAGTTCTATGTTGACATATAAGTCTTTGAAGAAGGAGGAACTGCTGAAATAGTTCATCAGCATTTGTCCCTAAGACAGCAGTCTTTATAGTGGAAACACCATAAGTAAATATTTGCTGTCTGTCTATAGATTAAGGGGGGGAATATGGCAAATGCTGAAAAGCCATGATCTTTGTGCCCCTCCCCTCCCCCAAGCCCCTTCTTCTCCTCCCCCCACCCTGTAACCCCAACACTGTTGTCCATGTCTCTGAGTCTCATCTTTAGGTCCCACCTATGTATGGAATCATATAGTTCTTAGTTTTTTCTGATTTACTTCTTTCGCTCAGTATAATGTTACCAAGGCCCATCCATGTTGTTGTAAAAGATCCTATGTCATCATTTCTTATGGCTGAGTAGTATTCCATAGTATATATATATATACCAAAGCTTTTTAATCCACTCGTCCTCTGATGGACACTTGGGCTGTTTCCCGATCTTTGCTATTGTGAACAATGCTGCCATAAACATGGGGGTGCATTTCTTCTTTTCAAACAGTGCTATGGTGTTCTTGGGGTATATTCCCAACAGTGGTATAGCTGGGTCAAAAGGCAGTTCGACTTTTATTTTCTTGAGGAATCTCCATACTGTTTTCCACAGTGGCTGCACCAGTCTGCATTCCCACCAGCAGTGCAGGAGGGTTCCCTTTTCTCCACATCCTCGCCAGCACTTATTCTGTGTTGTTTTATTGATGAGCGCCATTCTGACTGGTGTGAGGTGATATCTCATTGTGGTTTTAATTTGCATTTCTCTAATCATTAGTGATGTTGAACATTTTTTCATATGCTTATTGGCCATCTGTGTGTCCTCTTTCGAGAAGTGTCTATTCATTTCTTTTGCCCATTTTTGGATTGGATTGTTTGTCTTCCTGGTATTAAGTTTTGCAAGTTCTTTATAAATTTTGGTTATTAACCCCTTATCAGGCACAATGTCAAATATATTCTCCCATTGTGTAGTTTATCTTTTTATTCTGTTCTTATTGTCTTTAGCTGTGCAGAAGCTTTTTAGTTTGATAAAGTCCCATTTGTTTATCCTGTCTTTTATTTCACTTGCCTGTGGAGACAAATCAGCAAATATATTGCTGCGAGAGATGTCAGAAAGCTTACTGCCTATGTTTTCTTCTAGGATGCTTATGGTTTCATGGCTTACATTTAAGTCTTTTATCCATTTTTTAGTTTATGTTTGTGAGTGGTGTAAGTTGGTGGTCTAGTTTCATTTTTTTGCAGGTAGCTGTCCAATTTTCCCAACACCATTTGTTGAAGAGGCTGTCTTTACTCCATTGTATTTTCTTACCTCCTTTGTCAAATATCAGTTGTCCAAGAGCTTTGGGTTTATTTCTGGGTTCTCTGTTCTGTTCCATTGATCTATGTGCCTGTTCTTATGCCAGTACCATGCTGTTTTGAGTACAGTGGCCTTATAATATAACTTGATATCCGGAAGTGTGATACCTCCCGCTTTATTCTTCCTTTTCAAGATTCCTGAGGCTATTCGTGTTCTCTTTTGGTTCCATATAAATTTTTGGAATATGTGTTCTATATCTTTGAAGTAAGTCATTGGTATTTTAATCGGTATTGCATTGAATTTATAAATTGCTTTGGGTAATATAGACATTTTAATGATGTTTATTCTTTCTAACCATGAGCATGGTATATGCCTCCACTTATTCGTATCTTCCCTGATTTCTTTTATCAATGTTTTATAATTTCCCGAGTACAAGTCTTTAATCTCCTTGGTTAGATTTATTCCTAGGTACTTTATTTTTTTGGTTGCAATGGTAAAGGGGATTGATTTCTTGATTTCTCTTTCTGACAGTTCATTATTAGTGTATAAAAATGCCTCTGATTTCCGAGTATGGTTTTTATATCCTGCCACCTTGCCGAATTCATTTATCAGGTCTAGTAGTTTTCTGACTGAGACTTTAGGGTTTTCTATATACAATATCATACCATCTGCAAATAATGATAGTTTTATTTCTTCTTTTCCAATTTGGATGCCTTTTATTTCTTTTTCTTGTCTGATTGCTGTGGCTAGGACTTCCAGAACTATGTTGAATAAGAGTGGTGAAAAGGTGCACCCCTGCCTTGTTCCTGATCTTAAGAGGATTGCTTTTAATTTTTGCCCATTGAGTATGATGTTGGCTGTGGGTTTGTCATAGATAGCCTTTATCATGTTGAGGTATGTTCCCTGTATTCCCACCTTGCTAAGAGTTTTGATCATGAATGGGTGCTAGACTTTATCAAATGCTTTTTCTGCATCTATTTAAATTATCATGTGGTTTTTCTCCTTTCTTTTTTTTATGTGATGAATCACATTGATTGATTTGCGAATATTGTACCAGCCTTGCCTCCCAAGAATAAATCCCGCTTGATCATGGTGTATGATTTTTTCCATATATTGCTGTATCTGGTTTGCTAATATTTTGTTGAGGATTTTTATGTCTAAGTTCATCAGGGATATTGACCTATAATTTTCTTCTTTTATGTTGTCTTTGCCTGGTTTTGGAATCAGAATTATGGTTGCCTCATAAAAGGAGTTTGGAAGTCTTCCTTCCTCTTGAATTTTTTGAAATAGCTTGAGAAGGATAGGAGTTAGTTCTTCTTTGAATATTTGGTAGAATTCACTTGTGAAGCCATCAGGCCCAGGACTTTTCTTTTTGGGGAGTTTTTTGATAGCTGTTTCAATCTCATTTGTTGTAATTGGTCTGTTTAGGTTTTCTGATTCTTCCAGATTGATTTTTGGAAGATTATATGATTCAAGGAATTTTTCCATTTCATCTAAGTTGTCTAGTTTTTTGGCGTACAGTTCTTCATAGTATTTTCTTACAATATTTTGTATTTTTGTTGTGTCGGTTGTTATTTCTCCACTTTCATTTCTAATTTTATTTATTTGAGTCCTCTCTCTTTTTTTCTTGGTGAGTCTCGTTAAAGGTTCATTGATCTTGTTTACCTTTTCAAAGAACCAGCTCCTGGTTTCATTGATCCTCTGTATTGTTTCTTTAGCCTCTATGTCATTTATTTCCACTCTGATCTTTATTATTTCCTTCCTTCTACTACCTCTGGGCTTTACTTGCTGTTCTTTTTCTAGTTCTTTTAGATGCAGGGTTAAGTTGTTTATTTGAGCTTTTTCTAGCTTCTTGAGGTATGACTGTAATGCTATGAACTTTTCTCTCAGGACTGCTTTTGCTGTGTCCCATAAATTTTGAGTTGATGTATGCTCATTATTGTTTGTTTCTAGGAATTTTTTAATTTCTTCTTTGATCTCAATGTTAACCCATTTGTTATTTAATAACATGCTATTTAGTTTCCAAGTGTTTGAATGTTTTTCAATTTTTCTATTGTGGTTGATTTCTAGTTTAATGCCATTGTGATCAGAGAAAGTGCTCAATATGATTTCAATCTTCTTAAATTTGTTGAGACTGCTTTTGTGCCCTAACATGTGGTCTATTCTGGAGAATGTACCATGAGCACTTGAAAAGAATGTATATTCTGCTGTTTTAGGGTGAAAGGTTTTGAAGATATCTATTAAACTAGTTGATCTAATATGTCCTTTAAGTCTGCTGTTTCTTTGTTGATTTTCTTTCTTGAGGATCTATCTAATGATGTTAATGGGGTATTGAAATCCCCTACTATTATAGTATTGCTGTTGATCTCGCCCTTTAAGTCCATCAAAGTCTGCTTTATATATTTAGGTGCTCCTATATTAGGTGCGTAGATATTTATAATGGTTATATCTTCCTTTTGGGTTGCTCCCTTTATCATTATGTGGTGACCTTCTTTATCTCTAACTATGGTCTTTGTATTAAAGTCCATTTTGTCTGATATAAGTATTGCTACCCCAGCTTTTTTTTCATTTCCATTTGCGTGAAATAATTTTTTTCCATCCTTTTATCTTCATTCTGTGTGCATCTTTTGATTTAAGGTGTGTTTCTTGTAGACAGCATATGTATGGGTCTTATTTTCTTATCCACACAGCTACCCTATGTCTCTTGATTAGATCATTTAATCCATTAACATTTAAGGTTATTACTGATATGTAATTGTTTATTGCCATTTTTTTCTTTAAAACTGTATTCCTCTTTTGCTATATTCTTTTTTTCCTTTGATCTGTTTATAACAGGTCCCTTAGCATTTCTTGCAGCCTTGGTTTGGTTGCAGTGAATTCCTTGAAGTTTTTTTTTGTCTGTAAAGCTTTTTATTTCTCCTTCAATTTTAAATGATAGCCTTGCTGGATAAAATAGTCTTGGTTGTAGGTTCTTGTTCTGCATTACTTTGAATATTTCTTGCCATTCCCTTCTGGCCTCAAGTGTTTCTGTTGAGAAGTCAGAAGTCATCCTTATGGGGGCTCCTTTGTAGGTGATAGTCTTTTTTTCTCTAGCAGCTTTTAATATTTTCTCTTTATCATTTAGCTTTGGTATTTTAATTATGATGTGTCTTGGTGTTGGTTTCTTTGGGTTTCTCCTTAATGGAGTTCTCTGTGCTTCCTGAACATGTGAAATGTTTTCCTGCCTTAATTGGGGGAAGTTTTCCGCTATAATATGTTTGAACAAAGTCTCTATCCCTTGTTCTTTCTCTTCTTCTTCAGGAACCCCTATGATGCAGATGTTGTTTCTCTTTAGGTTGTCACAGAGCTCTCTTAAAGTTTCCTCAGATTTTCTTAGCCTCTTTTTTTTTTACTGCTCCACTTCCGTGTTTTTGTTTATCTTGTCTTCGAAATCGCTGATTCGATCCTCTGCTTCATCCAGCCTGCTTTTAATTGCTTCTAGTGTAGTCTTAATTTCTGATATTGTATTTGTCATTTCTGACCAGTTCTTTTTTATTATTTTAATGTCCTTTTTTGATGCTTGTAATCTCTTTATTTATGTGCTCATTATGTCCATCCATTGTTGTTCTAAGATCTTTCAGCATTCTAATAATCATTATTTTAAACTCTGCATCCGGTAGTTTGCTTATTTCCATCTCACTCAGTTCATTTTCTGGGGGTTTCTCTTGTTGGTTCATTTGGATTGCACTTCTCTGTCTTCCCATTTTGTCTGTGTATAGCCTCCTCATTTGGGTGAGTCGTTTCTAGAGCTGGCTGAGTCTAGGGTTGGTGTTGACTGCCTCCAATTTTCATTTGTGCTCTTTTTTTTTTCTGAACTTGGAAACGGGAGTCAGTCAGACAGAGTCCCGCATGCGCCCGACTGTTTTCCACCTGGCATGCCCACCATGGGGCGATGCTCTGCCCATCTGGGGAGTTGCTTTGTTGCAACCAGAGCCATCCTAGTGCCTGAGGCAGAGTCCATGGAGACATCCTCAGTGTCTGGGCCAACTTTTTGCTCCAATGGAGCCTTGGCTGTGGGAGGGGAAGAGAGAGACAGAGAGGAAGGAGAAGGGGAGGGGTGGAGAAGCAGATGGGCGCTTCTCCTGTGTGCCCTGGCCAGGAATCGAACCCAGAACTCCTGCATGCCAGGCCGGCGCTCCACCACTGAGCCAACCGGCCAGGGCCTTCATTTGTGTTCTTGATGTCAATTTTTAGAAAGATTTTATTTGTTGATTTTATACAAAAAGAAAAGGGTGGGGAGAAAACAAGTAGTTGCTTCACTCTCGCTGTTCATTGGTTGCTTGTTGTATATGTCTTGATCAGGCAAACCCAGGATTTTGAATCTAACTGGTGACCTCAGAGTTCCACATTGGCGCTTTATCCACCACACCACCACAGGCCAAGCAATGATATAAAAAAAATTTTTTTAATAGAACAGCCTTCTACTTCTAACCAACTCATTCCACATTTCTTAGTGAACTCTAGGACCTCCACCAAATGCATATGGAAACATCAAACTTGTCAGATAAATAAGAACGTTATTGATACCTTTGAAAGAAGAATATGGTTGTCTTCTAATAACTATTGATTGGCCAAATTTTACAAAGGGGGTTAAGAGCAATGAGGAACCACTCCAAGATGTACTCTTCAGAGAGATGCTATGTAAGTAAACCCTTTCTACTCTTCAAATAAAACAACCTAAGCATTTTATTTATTTTTTTTCTATTTTTTTTTTTTTTTTGCATTTTTCCAAAGCTGGAAATGGGGAGGCAGTCAGACAGACTCCCGCATGCACCCAACCGGGATCCACCTGGCATGCCCACCAGGGGTGATGCTCTGCTCCTCTGGGGCATCGCTCTGTTGCATCCAGAGCCATCCTAGCGCCTGAGGCAGAGGCCACAGAGCCATCCTCAGCGTCTGGGCCATCTTTGCTGCAATGGAGCCTCAGCTGCAGGAGAGGAAGAGAGAGACAGAGAGGAAGGAGAGGGGGAGGGGTGGAGAAGCAGATGGGTGCTTCTCCTGTGTGCCCTGGCTGGGAATCGAACCCGGGACTCCTGCATGCCAGGCCGACGCTCTACCACTGAGCCAACCAGCCGGGGCCTTTTTTTTTTTTTTTTACTAGGAGAAATAGATCAATTTGTGCACATTTTGCTTTGAGCCCTGAGACTCTTTGTCCAAGCTAGAGAGAAGGCCAGAGATGCTGACCACCACTCCAACCCTTTCCCTGTGGTCTAAGGGTCCTAGGTACAGCCATGACCTAAACTTACCGTATTTCGTTCAGGAGAACGGAGTTGGGCTGGGGGCACAAAAGCTTCATTAAAACCATTCACTGGAGAATACGTTTTTAAAGAGCATTTTCTATAGCTTTCTACCTGGTTTCTCACTCGTCTTCAGTGACACCTAAGAGCTTTGTTGAGGTGAAATATATTTGTCTGTGTAGGGGTTACTCTAACTGCCTCTCTTCCTCACCAGGAAATTCCCATTTCTGGCATGAGATGCCGAAGTCAAGTTCCACACGGTGGAGGAGAGCTTTGCTGACACAGAGGGCTTCCCGAGGATTAAAGACAAACAGCCACAAAATAAATAAGTAAAAGGAATAAACTAAAATAAAAGCTTACTTTGCTAACCCATTCGGCATGCTGCCTTTCAGAGACAAAGCTAGGCATTGAGCCCCTAGTGGCCATGAGGGGCATTGGCCGTATTAGCATTGTAGTGCCTTAACTGTAAAAGCATTTTGTCACCATCTAAATGATCGCTACATCCAGGTGACTCAAACTGAGAAACTGTCTCAAAGCCAGAGAACTTACCTAATGACTTGATGCCAGATGTTTACCTCTCTCCAGCTGGGCGTCCTCCACAGGAGACTCAAGCGCATTTGCCACCCTCAGCGCAGGCAGCTGTCCACCTGTGCTGCAGAGCTGCAGGCGCCAGGCATCCCGCACCCTGGGCGCCAGGTAAGCTTCTGACAGCCCAGCCTCCAGCTGCCGGTCCAGGTGGTTTGCATTGAGCTTGCTTCATACTACACGGCGCTTCCTGTCCTGGGAGGTGGAAGAATGAAGAAAAGGTTTTCTTAGGACATGCAATTTTCAACAAAATTTCTTTTTCTGTGTGTGTACCAGAAGGTGTGTTGCAACATTATCTGAAAGAGGAAATAACTGGGAAAGAATGCTTGCTAAGGGGACTGAAATAAATCACAGTGTTTCATATAGTGAAATAAAAAAAGGAGGATTTGTATTTGCTGCTATGAAAGGTCTCTAAGCTATTCTGCTGGGGAACAAAAAGCAGCTTGCAGATAGTATTCGCAGAAAGAACTAAATCGTATTTACTTTTGTATATGCCTAGAAAAATAGTGATTCCTAAGAAAATTAGAACACAGACACTGTGGAGGAGAACTGAGGTGGGAGAAGTGGGCCTACTTTTGGGGCACTTTCAGGATTTCTTTCTACCCTGTGTATGTTATGTACCTAGTACTTTCATAATAAAAGGAGTTTTTAAAACTCTATTTCTTGCATAATGAAAAATATTTTCGTCAGCTAGCCAGGAGCTTCCAGCAAACAAAATTTCTCCACCTTGCCTGACCAGGTGGTGGCGCAGTGGATAGAGTGTCGGACTGGGATGCGGAAGGACCCAGATTCGAGACCCTGAGGTCGCCAACTTGAGCGGGGGCTCATCTGGCTTGAGCAAAAAAAAACAAAACTCACCAGCTTGGACCCAAGGTCACTGGCTCGAGCAAGGGGTTACTCAGTCTGCTGAAGGCCCAAGGTCAAGGCCTATATATGAGAAAGCAACAAAAAACTGATGATTGATGCTTCTCATCTCTCTCCATTCCTGTCTGTCTCTATCTATCACTCTCTCTGACTTTCTCTGTTCCTATAAAAAAAAAAAAATTCTCCACCAGTAATCAAGGAGCAGCAGAAACTTTTGAAAACAGAAAGCTCAATATCCTACAAAAGTCTATCCAACAGTAGATCTCAGTGAGCCTGGGGAGGGAGATGTCCTCAGAAGATAGATTCAGATAATGCTCCAAGTTGAGAAACACTGAATTAACATACTGCATTTTTTAACTTTTATAATTTTATATGCTAAAAGATTTCAACATACAGAGAAAATAGTATAATGAACCCCCATGTACCCAATACATTCATTAACATGGCTAATTCTGTTTCATACCTAATCTATCCCCCACTCACCTTCTACCTTCCAAACAAGTCATTTCATCCAAGGAAGGGTATGTAGTCCGATAATAAGAACTCTCTTTTTTAAATACTGCCATCATACCAAGATAGGTTTTTTTTTTTAAATGGTCAATAATCCCTTTATTCATTAAATATCTAGTAGTATTCATATTTCCAAATAAGATCTATATATTGTATTTGGTTGCTAGATCTATTATATCCATTTTAATTTATAGGTTTCTCTCCCTGTTTTTTACCTTGAAAGTTATTTGTTGAAGAAATCAAGTCATTTGTCCTGCAAAATAGCCCACATTCTGGACTTTGCCAATTATACCCCTGTGTTGTTTTAAGCATGTTCTTCTCATCACCAGACAGGGTACCTGACTCTTTGGGTCTGCCTATGGCCAGCTGGTAATGACTTTGTGCAGGAGAAATTTCACATGAGTCCAGGTGATTTTAAAAGTATGTTTATTAAAGCTGGGGACAGTTAAACCAAGAAGGTCCTCGGATAGAAGAGGCAACAGGAGAGCCTAGACAGGGCTGCTCTGTCTCTAAAATCCTTACGGGTAAGAAATGAATGGGGAAGAGAAATGAATGGCCTTGGAGAGAGGTTCAGGGGGTCGGCTCAGGACAAGATGCTGCTTCCCACTGCTCCCCTGGTTGCATGTCTCATGAGGATCTTTAGAGTTTAGGAGATACACAACTTGGAGGGTAGAGTTAGAAGGGAAGGAGAAGAAGAGGGGAAGAGAAAGGCATAGGGCCTCCTCCCCCTCAGACAGGGTCCTTTGTTTTGAGGGTTTTTGAAAGACTGAAAATTCAGGAGTGGCTTTAGGGGAGGATTCCAATAGAATATTCATCAGCTTTTCCTGGTTTACCCCATCCCACCCCCAGGGCCACAGTGATTGACCAGCCCCAGGCAAGGGCACCATCAGCCACCAGGGAGGTCACTGCACACCTAGGCCTGCAGCCAAAACATAATTGAGGCCTAGGTCAGTGGTGGGATTCAGTCAGTTCACGCTGGTTTGGCAGAACCGGTTATTTTTTGTTGAATTCGGTGAACTGGTTGTTAAAATGGCACTTGTAATCAAGGTTCTCTCTAAGGTGGGTAGCTGGGCACCCAATATGGAAACCACAAGTTTACATTCCTTACGTTTTTTAACGTTCACCTGTGCAATAGCACCTGTAGTAATGTTCATTCTATCCATAGGTGAAAAAAATAGCAAGTGAGGATGCCAATCAAGAAGCAATATGGAAATATATTAAATAACAGTTGTATTTTTTGTCAGGTATTATTTAATATTTTTTCATTAATATTTTAAAACTCTCTTATAACATAATATAGTTTTGTGTACCTCTTTTGTTGTTCTTATTTAAGTATTAAATGTATAAAATAATAAACTACCTTTCGGTATATCATTTTTGTTTTTTTTATTTTTATTTATTCATTTTAGAGAGGAGAGAGAGTGAGAAAGAGAGAGAGAGAGAGAGAGAGAGAGAGAGAGAGAGAAAGGAGGGAGGAGCAGGAAGCATCAACTCCCATGTGTGCCTTGACCAGACAAGTGCAAGGTTTCGAACCAGCAACCTCAGCATTCCAGGTCAACGCTTTATCCTCTGCACCACCAAGGTCAGGCGCAGTATATTGTTTTTTTTATACTTAAAATGGTCATTAGGGCAGAGAACCAGTTATTAAATTGTTTGAATACCACCACTGGCCTACATGTTATTTCTAAGAAGGCCTTGGCTTCATCTGGCTGTAAATTGCTGGGCCAGTTTATTCAGCTATCTCAGTTTCCCCATTCTATTTGCCAAAGAATTTTCCTAGCTTCTTACTATCCTGTCTCATTCTTTCCCTTCTGTTTTCTACAAATTGGTAGTTATATCTAGACTTGGTCCAATTTGGGTCTGATTCTTTCGCAATAATATATGTCTGGTTTCTTTCTGTAATACTAGCTGCCCTTAATGGTTACTAGTTGAATTGTGTCCCCCTAAAAGTTATGCTGAAGTCCTAACCTCCATGTCCATGGAAGTAATCAGGTTAAAATAAGGCCTACCCCACTCAGCCTGATAAGAGGAGGAACATTTGAACAGAGAGACTCAGGAAGAAGATGGCCATGTGGCCACAGAGGCAGTGACTGGACCTGCATCTATAAACCAAGTGTATAATGGTCCCTGTGGAGCCTCATCTTTGCCAACACTTGGGATTCTATTTGGTCTTTTTAATTGTAGCCATTTTAGTGGGTGTATAATATTATTTTATTGTACTTGTAATTTGCTTTTTTTTTCTTTTTTCTTAGAGCCCAGGTGGGACTCTATGACTTCTTCATATGTGACTTCTGAGGCTAGGTCACAAAAGGCAATACAGCATCTACCTGGTTTTCCCTGTCTGGATGCTCACCCTTGAACTCAGCTGCCATGTTGTAAGGAAGCCCAGGACACATAGAGAGACCACATGGAAAAAACCAGGACCCCAGGCTCCATGAGCCAGACAGTAAGTGAGTCATCTTGAAAAGATCCAAAAGCCCTCCGCTGAGCTACCCCAGCTGATGCTGTGTGAAGCAGAGATAAGTTTTCTTTACAAAATCCTGCCCACACTGCAGATTTGTGTGTGTGTGTGTGTGTGTGACAGAGACAGAGAAAAGATTCCTATTATTTTACACCACTGAGTTTTGGGGTGTTTGTTGCATATCTGTAGACATCTGAAATACTGTAGATGGTAAACAAACTGTAACAAACAGCAAGGGAATAATCTAGACTTCAGGACCACGGTTACTGCTGTGAAGATCACTGGTGGGGATGTGACTGATTCAGGGCGGGTGGGAACTGCCTGTCTGGAGTGTTCTAGCCTGGTGGCGGAGCCTGCTCTAAGAGGTGACTGACACTACAGACCTTCCTCCTCTTCGCACCTGACATGCTGAGGGGCAGCAGTTCTTTCCAGCATTAAAGAACTGAAGGAAATCTCAAGCCCTAAGGGGAAGAAAGAGTCTCGATGACAAGAGTGGGCACACCAGGTTTGACCTGCCTGCAGCCCTTCCAGCATGTGTGAGTCTTCTGGACGAGGACTGCACAGTGAGTGCTCTCCTGCCTGTTGAATCAACATTTCCAGTTTTATCTGTTGACATTTTGGAAACAAAACCAAAACCCTTGAAAGGACAAAGTGAGCATTGTGCTCCTGAGCCATTAGGACTATTCAGAACTGATCCTGAGCAGAGGGCTGAACACTGGACATTTATGTTCCAGAGAGCAGGGCTTTGTGGGCAGACTGGGTTCTCAGGGGGGTGTGGTCCCGGGAAACTGCTGTTGGTGCTCCCTGTTTATGCTTTCCTTACTCCTGTTGAGAATCCCATGTTATATGGACCCAGTGTTTAACAGGCAGTGAAGACACCAAACAAGGCCTCGAGAATTCTGTTCCATGGTGGGGTTCCCAGCAGGGCCAGTCTGGGAAGCGGAGGCAGAACTGAGCAGCAGCACCATTTGGGGAGCTGGGCATACTGCTCATTTCTGTTCTTCAAATGAGCAGAAAGCTAAAGATACCCTTCAAAAAAGAAACAGTGCCCTAATTGTCTCCACCAGAGAAAAAGCAGGTTTTTAAATAAATAACTAAACTCCAAAAGGTAGATTTCTATAGAAAATGCTTTGAAAACAAACAAAAAGGATATTGTTATTATTTATTAGTTTGCTATGGTAGATTCTGAGTCTATTTTTCCAAAAGCACAAAGCCTCAAAGTCAAATCTTGTGAGACATAAATGTAATGAGTGAATGATGATAGGGAGGGGTGGAGACTGTGGCAAATGGACTGAGACAGGCTTTTATTAAGGGGGGCACCCATTAAGCTCTGGCCCATTGCTGAGATGAGGGAAGCCTGGTCTAGATGGATTCAATCTTCTGATTGTAAAGAGAAGCCAGAAATTCAGATAGTTTTTAAAAAATGCACAATATTTAAAATAATATGCCAGCTAAACCAAAAATGTATATGAATAGCATTTGGATGTGTAAAAGGGATATAACTATGTATATCACAGAGTTGTGAAGAAAATAAAATTAGATAGAATATAACCAACAATATAGTGAATATGCATCAAAAAACCCTGTAAATATAATACAAAATAGGTCAGAGTCTATTATAGACTAATATATTTTTCAAAGATGGTTGCAATATCTCCCATACCACATGATATTTTTATTATGTAACCTTGACACTTGTTCAAATGGTGGGGCTACTTTTTCTCTCCTCGAATCTGAGGGCTTTACAACTTCCTGAAGCAATAGTATGGTGGACTGGAGGTAGGTCATAAAAGTATCATGCATTGCTGCCTTGCTGCCTGGAGAGGCTTACTGCTGTAACCCAGCCTCCATACTATGAGGAAGCCCAAGAGTCATGAAGAGACCCATGTTGAGGAGAACTGAAGCACCCAGTTGACATACTCAGCTGGGTTCCTAGCCAACAACAAGGAGCTCCAATTTGCCAGTGATGTAAGTATGTCATTTCAAAAGTGGGTCCTCCAGCCCCCACATGTGCAGCCTCAGCTGAGACTGTGCAGAACAGAGACAAACATTTCTGTCAGGCCTGCCCAGACTGCAGATGCATAAGCAAAATAGATTAACATTGCTGTTTTAAGTCACTAAACTTTAGATTTTTTTTACATAGCAATAGATAACTAATAGTGTCAAAACTCCACCTTTTAGCCAGAGACACTCTTGGAAGGGTAAACAAAGAGACCCAAAGTCAATTCAGGACCTTCTATAGTGCAGAAGCAAAATATTTAAAGTTAAAAGTTAAAAGAAAAGGTATTTTTTTTCCCTAGATTTCCAAGGCTGAGACAGAACTCACTGGGACAAGCATCGGAGGGAATGGATGATCTGAGCCCTAATTCAATCCCAGAGTCAGGCTGAGCAAGGCCTTGGAATGCTTCTATATCGAGTGTGGTAACAGCCGAAATCCTTTTCAAGTTTGAAGACTTGGCATTTTTAGTTATCATCAGTGTTCCTCGAAGTGGGATCCTCGTGCTACCTCCTACATCCAACTTTCCTAGAATGGGGCCTGGGAATCTGCATTTCCAACCCCTTTCCAGATGATTCTTTTGTACCAATTTAGAAACCTATACTCCACCCATCTCCCATATAACACTTTCAGACATTTTCTTGGGGGTTATTTCTTAGAAAAACGCCCATGGTTTCCCATTTGAGCAGCCCATGGCTGTGTCAGGGGAAGAAGCTTGGCTCTGCTCCTTACCCAGCAGAAGCCCTGCATCCTTAGCCACTGGACGCACTGGGCTCGGCGATCAGCTTGAAGAGGTGGAGGGAAGAAAGCAATCAGGACAGATGAAGGGTGACAACTTAACGTGCAATAAAGCCAGAGACAGCTGTAGCTAACGGAGTCTCTTCTGGCTGGCAGGGACCTTCACATTCCCCTGGCCAGCCCTCTTAGAGCCTCGGTGTCGGGGTGTTCGCCACCCCTAACCCACACCCAGTCACTTGCTCAGTGCCAACCACCACCTAGGATTCCACCTAGACCTGCCTCCCTTTCAGTAATAGAAAGAATTTAGGTTATAAGAACTAAAAAGAAAAAATTTAGAGTGTGTGATTTTAATAAATATGATAACTGAAAATGTTGTTAAAATATATATTTTTTAAGCAAGTGGCCAGCAAGTGAAGATACTGACTTTAACGTATAGAAACCTATTATGCGCAGAGAGCTTTGCTAGGCATTCCCACAGGTGAAAGGGGTTGGGCCCTTTGTATCAGACAAAAGCCATAAAATGTTAGGTGTGCATTGCAAGAATATGTATATAGTATTATCCCATTTCTACAAACATTGTAGGTGTTGATATGTATTGGTATACTTAGTAGATAATTTGTGAGAATAAACACAAAATTGATCATTGTGGCTGCAACTTGGGATGGGGTAGGAGCAGGAGGCAGTGTGAAATGATGATGAAATTTCACTTTCTAAAATAAATTTCTCTGAAAACTTTCCTTTTTATGTTTATGGCAATGACAATGTGTTATAAAAATGTAATAAGAAATATTAATAAGAAATATAATAAGACTATTTAAAAATACATAATATTTTTACTTTAAAAACTATCTTTATGGGGCAAATTTATACACAAAAATGCTGTTTTAAGCACATACTTTGGTTTGGTGAGTTTTGATAAAAATATATACCTTTACAATTACCATTTTAATCAGGATATAGAATTGTTTACAACACCCCCAAAATATTTTTTGTCCCCTCACCCCTACCCCAGCCAACCATTAATCTGCTTTTGCTATAAAATTTTTTTTCTTGCCTATTCTAGATTTCATTACAAATTAGAATAATACATTATGTTCTTTTCTGTCTAGCTCTTTTCACTTGGCATGTTTCTGAGATTCATTCATGTTGTTATGGTATCAGTAGTTTGTTCTCTTTTATTTATGAATAGCAGTCTATTGTATAAATAAATAACAATTTGCTTATCCATTTATTAGTTGATGGACACTTGAGTTGTTTCCAGTATAGGGCCCTTGTGCATAGAATAAAGTTGTTGTGAACATCTGTGTACAAGTATTTGTGTAGGAATGTTTCCATTTCTCTTTGGTAAATACCTAGGACTATAATTGCTAGCCTCTAAGGTAAGATTTAATTTTATTTAAAAAAAAATAGGTGCTTCCATTTTGATGTAGCAATTCTTCTCACAATTTAGTCTAATAAATAACCATGGATATTTGTAAAATCTAGCTCCTGGGTCTTCATCACAACGTTGTTTATACATTTGTTACAATTTAAAGTACAACCCACAATAAAGAAGAAAACAGGAAAGGGACCATTAACACACAAAGATTTCAAAAAATTTCTTGGAAATGGTAAGGGTTGGGTGAATACTGACAAATACAGCAGGTAGAGTGGGCTACAGCCAATGAGGGCACAAGTCTGTCAGTGGACAGACTGAGACATGCTTCAGCCTGGAAATAAAAAGGATCCTAGATTGTAGGCATGCAAATGGAGCCGAAAACCACTTAAGTCCTATACATGCAGCAGCTGACACCCATTTGCCCATATTAGACAGGTGCCAATCACTTTCTATAGGTCAAACTTTGGATGGCTTATTTCTGAAGAAATTGTACAGACCACCTGGGAAGAATTAGGGCAGCCAACATGGAGTGGAGTGGAGCCTTTTGCATTCTTGCCTTTAGGGACCCTTCAAGAACAACAACAAAAACCTGGCTTCCTGCCAACTTCTCCAACAAGAAGCCTGAGAGAGGACAGGCTCTGCCTGCGTTCTTCAAACTTCTCTCAGCCTCCTTATTGCCTCAATCTTAGACAAAAACGAAAAACCGAAGTAGAAAGACTTAGGATAGTCAGCAATAGGAAAAAGTAAGGAAAAAACCAAAAGGCAGATGTGAATCTAGAAGAAATAGAAATAATTCACAGAACAGAAGAGGATTAAGGAAATAAACAAAAACTAAAAACCTCAGAGACAACTGGAAGAATATCACAATGATAAAAGAAGAAAAGGGTTCTGTGAAAGAGAAGCTATCAGAGAACAAAAGTGAGCTCATTAAAATTTCAAATGTTTGTCAAAATAATAATAATAATAATGTTAAATGATGGTATTAAATCTCCAAAGTATAAAATATTAAGATTTTTAAAGAAATGCAAAATATGACAGAAAAGACAAAAGATATAAAGGAGTGATCTATAGATCAGTGGTCCCCAACCTTTTTTGGGCCAAGGACTAGTTTAATGTCAGAAAATATTTTCACGGACCACCCTTTAGGGTGGGACGAATAAATGTATCATGTGCCCAAGACAAGTGTCAAGAGTGAGTCTTAGACCAGGGATCCCCAAACTTTTTACACAGGGGGCCAGTTCACTGTCCCTCAGACCATTGGAGGGCCAGACTATAAAAAAAACTATGAACAAATCCCTATGCACACTGCACATATCTTATTTTAAAGTAAAAAAACAAAACGGGAACAAATACAATATTTAAAATAAACAGCAAGTAAATTTAAATCAACAAACTGACCAGTATTTCAATGGGAACTATGCTCCTTTCATTGACCACCAATGAAAGAGGTGCCCCTTCTAGAAGTGGCGGGGGCTGGATAAATGGCCTCAGGGGGCCGCATGTGGCCCGCGGGCCGTAGTTTGGGGACCCCTGTCTTAGACGGATGTAACAGAGGGAATCGGGTCATTTTTTAAAAATAAAACATTGTTCAGACTTAAATATAAATAAAATGGAAATAATGTAAGTTATTTATTCTTTCTCTGCGGACCGGTACCAAATGGCCCACGGACGGGTACTGGTCCGCGGCCCACAGGTTGGGGAAAACTGATCTAGAGATCTAAGATCTAAATAACAGGGATTCCAAAAAGAGAAAATGTTAAAACAATAAGAAGCTAAAAAAGAAAGACAATAAATAATTTTCTAAGGTGAAGAAGGACATGTGTCTTTGATTGCTAGGGCCCAATAAATACCCAGCACAATGGATGAAAATAGATCCACACCTAGACATAATCACTGAAAACTTTCAGAACACCAAGAATAAAGAGTGGACACTAAAAGATTCCAGAGAAAAGGAAACAGACTCTACCTAGGATTTTATACACAGCCCATGTATTAATCAAGTGAAAGCAGAATTAAGGCATTTGCAGTCTGAAAGTACTCCTGTGCATTTTATCCTAGGGAGTTGCCAAGGACAAAGTCCAGCAAAATGAGAGTGTAAGCTAAGGAGTAGGAGACTATCTGGGTCTGACACCTGTTGAAAGCAGTGAAGGGCAATTGCAATTTGGCAGCCATGCTGCAGCCCCTGAGAGAGAAGGGCAGGAAGCAAAAGAACTACAGAACACTGCAGGGGGAGGTTTCTTGTTTTTTTGGAAAGAAGGTGAAAAGAAACAATAGAAAAATAGCCTGAAAGCTTGGAAAACACGATATGAGGACAAAATAAAGGAAATTGGTGGACTGTAAGAAAAAAAAAGAGAAAAAATAAGTTTGTTCCAGAAATATTCTCTATCAAGTAGGAACACTGGTCCCATAAAGAAATAAAGGTAATCCTAGTCAGGACTTTGATCCTCTGTGAACTGTATTTACATAGCCAAAATAAACATTAATTTCTGGCCTGTAACTTTTACAATCAACCTTAGACAAACACAACAACGAGGATTTCAGAACAAAATGTGAAAGTATAGAGAGGCTGCCGGAGGTTGGGAGGAGGAAGGGAAGAGAGGGGAGGGGAGAAGTGGGAGGGGGAAGAAAGAGAGGGGAGGGGAGAGGTGGGAGAGCCAGGTCTTCACCTGCCAGACTGAGAGCGGTCTGTGGTGGAACAGGACGTGGGGTTCATTGTATTCTTTAAGGTTGAAGAGGGGACCAGGGGAAACTCTGAGAATAATGGTTTAACTACTATATTTAGGAAGGCCAGGCAGGAGGGGAGGGAAGGGGAGTGGGAGTGGGATAGAAATGAGCTGACTTTTCACAGTAGGAAGTCAACAGAAAGACTAAAGTGGCTAAATTAATAAATAGTATCTTATTTGGAAGTGTGGAGGTCACCACCAAATAAATTCTAAACAATTTAAGAAGTGCTTAAAATTTGTCTCAGGGGAGCAGGACTATGGGTGGAGGGGGTAGGGCAGATAAGTTTTTTTCCATTATAAGATGTTTGATATTAGTTGATTTTAACTTATTAGCATACATTATTAATTAAAATCTTTAATGAAGAATTGCTGAGATAAGGCTGTGTGGAACATAGGGCATGCAGAAGTTAGAAGGCTATAAATCAAACTAGTGTTAGAAGTTGTCGCTGGGTCTTTTTTTTTTCCTGAAGTTAGAAGTGTGGGGGTAGTCAGACAGATTCTGGCATGCCCCAGACTGGGATCCACCGGGCATGCCCACCAGGGGGCGATGCTCTGCTCTTTTTTTTTTTTTTTACAGGGACAGAGAGTCAGAGAGAGGGACAGACAGGAACGGAGGGAGATGAGAAGCATCAATCATCAGTTTTTCGTTGCGACACCTTAGTTGTTCATTGATTGCTCTCTCATACATGCCTTGACCGCAGGCCTTCAGCAGACTGAGTAACCCCTTGCTTGAACCAGCGACCTTGGGCTCAAGCTAGTGAGCTTTTTGCTCAAGCCAGATGAGCCCATGCTCAAGTTGGCGACCTCGGGGTCTCGAACCTCGGTCTTCTGCATCCCAGTCCGACACTCTATCCACTGCGCCACTGCCTGGTCAGGCTGGGCTGTTGCTCTTTTGTGGCCAGAGCCATTCTAGCGCCTGAGGCGGAGGCCATGGAGCCATCCTCAGCACCTGGGCCAACTTTGCTCCAATGGAGCCTTGGCTGTGGGAGGGGAAGTGAGTGATAGAGAGGAAGGAGAGGGGGAAGGGTAGAGAAGCAGATGGGCACTTCTCCTATGTGCCCTGACTGGGAATCAAACCTGGAACTTCCACACACTGGGCTGACACTCTACCACTGAGCCAACCCGCTGAGCCAACCAACCAGGGCTTCTGGGTCTTTGGATAACACATTGTCTCGAAGGGGAAATACTCAAGGTTGTTATGCCTGATTTGTACCCACTGAGCCCCACTTCCGTCCACCTCTCAAAGACTCAGACAGGCAACTGGCCCAGGACAGCCCCATCTGATGCCAAGGTCAGGAACTATAGGATCTATGTACGGCTTCAGAAATATTTATAAAAACCTTGCCTACCTACAGCTCAGCCTTCTCCACACCAGTGCCAGCAGTCAGCAGCCCTCCACAATTCTCCACACATCCCAGGACCCTCTACAACCTGAGCCCACAGAGTATGCACCCATCTATGGGGCTTGAATAGGATTGGCTAGGGAGTTACTCAGCTCTGGTATGGAGGTCTCTGGTCTTCAAAACAAACTCATTCATGGCTAATAGAACTTGTACAGTAGAGCTGGAATTCACTTGCATTCATTTCGTTCATCTGTTCGCTTTATAGATGAGAAACCAAGCACCAGAAAGGCTAACTCACTTGTCTAATGTCAAAACAGATTCTCAGTCTTTTGTCTCTACCGGATTTTAGAAGGAAGATAATTAGGGTGTCTCGGGTTTGGGTAACAGGTAACAATCTCAATTTTAAGCAAAAGGTAAAATTATCAAAAAATTAGTGGAATCCAAGGGCAGGAGGTGCAGCTTGTGTGGGACCAGAGCGGGGTAGAGAAAGCCCCCTAGCCAGCTTCTCTGCAGCTGACTGGCAAACATGGCTACCAGGGCCCACCCCTGAGTGTCTGGAACAGTCCTCAGAGATGGGACAATTGGTCCTGCTGGACAGATACAGCCTAAGCCAGCATAGACCCAAGAGAGGGGTGATATTCAGAAAGCTTTAGCAGGGGAGGGGTGAGAAGGGGAAGGATGGGTGAAGTTCTGACAAGTGTTGAATGGCTTCTGGGCTATGCATCTGGCTGGGGACATGATTAGGGGTGTCTTCATTTTAAAGGCAAGGGACTGAGGCTCAGGGCAGTTAAGCACGTGGCTGCTAAGTAGCAGAGGCTCATAACTGGGTCTCCTTCCTCTTTGTATAAGACTCTTTGCTCCAGGCTCCTCTGTTCTGTGAAATCGTCCTCTGGCATTGGGGGCCCTGGCACAAACCCCACATCTCTCATTTGCCATTCTTTGGGAAGAGCCACCATTATCTGATGCTCAGCACTTGCTGCTCAGAGCCCGCACACCCATGGGCTTCCCTCCCGGCCCTTGGACCAATGCTGAGAAACCAATTTTTGCCTAAGTGGCTCCATCCACTTCCTGTGTTTGGTCTCCATTCGGGAATGAGCTAGAGCCAGCTCACACTGCCTCCCAAGAGCCAGTAGTATACTTTTTGAATTATACAAGCTGTTTTATATCATGTTGATAGCTTGAAACCAGCCACTGTGGGAGGATTTTGAAGCCTGGAAATTGGCAAATGCTACCAATCAGGGCTCTCCTCCACTCCCAGCCTGTTGTTAAATATTTACCAGCACATCACTAGGTCCATCTGGCCACTTCCTTCCTGGAAGACTATTGACATGTTCATATGAAAGCTCACACTTAATTTTCAGTTCTACACACCCTTTAAGTATATTTAGTGGATTTTAAAAATATCTTTGCAAACTTGAATGCTTTGTATCAATTTTGGTGGTAACTCTAGGTCAAAAGCCTAAGAGAACAAATGTATTCTTTGTGTAATTCAACCCCCCCATTTAGCTGCAGTGCTTAAACTCCCTGTTTTCCACACTCACAGCTGGCTGTGTCCTTACCTCAGATCCTTATCTTCCATGGAACCTATAGGAAAGGCTGCCTATCTGGTTTCCCTGCCTCTAGTCTTCCCCAAGTCCGCCCTCCACCATCTCTGCCTGGTCAACCTTTTAAAAGCCCTGCCTCTGGTTATATCCCCAACAGAGGCTCCATACTGTCTCCTAACAGGTCAAATTTCTGACCTGATTCTTAGCTCCCCCTCAACCTGCTTTGGGCCCATTATTCCCACAGGAATCCCACATGATGAATGTGGATTGAACTGGTCTTTGTACATGTGACGGTCCCTCTCGCTTAGAAGGCCTTCCTCCACCCCATCTCTTCTGAAACTCAGTTTATGTGGCATTTCATCCATAATATGTCTGTCCCTAATCACTGTTACCCAGCCAGGTGACCCCAGTCACTCTTGGGCCTCTTAGAATACTTTGGGAGCCCTGGCTGGATAGCTTGGTTGGTTAGAGCATCGTTCCAAAGTGCAGAGGTTGCCAGTTCAATTCCTGATCAGGGCACATACAGAACAGATAAATGTTTCTGTCTCTTTCTCCCTCTCTTCCTTCCACTCTCTCTAAAGGCAATAAAATAAACATTTAAAAATTTTATCAATATTTAACCTGACCAGGCGGTGGCCCAGTGGATAGAGCGTTGAACTGGGATGCAGAGTACCCAGGTTCGAGACCCCGAGGTGGCCAGCTTGAGCACAGACTCATCTGGTTTGAGCAAGGCTCACCAGCTTGAGCTCAAGGTTGCTGGCTTGAGCAAGGGGTCACTCGGTTTGCTATAGCCCCCGGGTCAAGGCACTGATGAGAAAGCAATTAATGAACAATTAAGGTGCCGCAACAAAGAATTGATGCTTCTCATCTCTCTCCCTTCCTGTCTGTCTGTCCCTATCTGTCCCTCTCTCTGTCTCTGTTACACACAATTTTATTTTTAAAAAAGAATACTTTGGTTGAGGCTCTCTTGTGTCCCACTTTCACTGAGATGAGGCCTCTTCATGCTCCCCACCCCCAAGAGGGAGCTCTGTCTGCCTAGAATCAGCTGTGGCTACAAGGTTGTAAAGCCAGAAGCCAGGGCCACCATCACAGCCGCCCGGCTCATGCAGGTTCACATTGGATTCGGACAGTCGGTAAAGAAACAGCGGAGCCAAAAACTGATGGGCCATAGTCTTTAATTCTAGCTTGCACCCAGCAGGCAAGTAAAAATACACACTGGGCTCCAAAACCCACTCACATTCAGTGCTTACAAAGCTACTGACTTATCCGAGTTTCCTAGAATCAAAGGTTTCTAGCTCACCAGCCTTACTCACCTCAGTTCCCCATCTCCTTCCTTCTCTCTACACAAACTCTACACAAACTGGCATCTCACTCAGCACTCCGCCATCTTGGCTGCTTCTCCTGGCCACATGGCCTCTTTCTGCTCTCTGCTCTGCTCCCTCTGCTCTCTCATGCTAATCATCCCAGGAACCAAGAGAGCAAGCTCTCATTCTGCCCCCATTTTATAGTGTAGATTCAAAACCTTTAATCCAATATACAAAATAGGGAAGTCTCTAATACAAAGTCACTTCTCTGAGGCATGATTGGATTGTACCACCCCACATCAAAAAGGGTGGGAAAGGCTTAATCCCAAAACCAAGCCCCAGGCTACAAGGATTCTGCCTGCCCACCGCCTGCCCCCAACACACATTAATATCACCTGGGCGATGGCCTCACGTAGGCAGTGCCATCTTTAACAAAGTGAGCATAACATATTTTATCTGCCCAACAAAGGTCCAACCCCTGAAGAACCAGGACAGCCTCATTATTTCTCTTAGCTTGGATGATCATCTATATAGTCTATCTATTTATATATTTTTCTATCTATTGGGACTCCTCTAAGGTGGGCTGGACACAATTGTGTGCTACACCAATGCAACTGGTCCACACCACTACACTGGTGGTTGGTTAGAAATGTACATTCTCAAAGCCCAACCCAGGCCTCAGTGAATGAAAATTCTGGGGCAGGTGGGAGGAAGCCCTCCAGGTGATTCTAATGCAACTGTTCTACTCTCCACCATTCCCACCAGCTTTTCCTACTTCATGTCCAGTTTTATGGCTGCTCCTCACAGAACCTCTCTTTTTTTTTTTTTTGTATTTTTCCAAAGTGAGAAGCGAGAGGAAGCAGACAGACAGATTCCTACATGCGCCTGACCAGGATCCACCTGGCATGCCCACCAGGGGGCAATGCTTGGCTCATCTGGGGTATTGCTTGGCTGCAACCAGAGACATTCTAGCGCCTGAGGTGGAGGCCATGGAGCCATCCTCAGTGCCTGGGCCAACTTTGCTCCAATGGAGCCTTGGCTGTGGGAGGGGAAGAGAGAGACAGAGAGGAATGAGAGGGGGGAGGGGGGAGAAGCAGATGGGCGCTTCTCCTGTGTGCCCCGACTGGGAATCGAACCCGGGACTTCCACATGCCAGGCTGATGCTCTACCACTGAGCCAACCAGCCAGGGCCAGCATTTTTTACTGTTAATATTCTCCCCTGGTTATTCAGATTCTGGCAATTTTATGTTCTGGAAGAATTGCCTTAACAAGGCTGTAGGTGGTGGTTCCACCCACCCCAGATTACATTCCATCTCTGTATTTCACAAGCCCCAGAGTGCTCCCTGAGTCCTCAGCCCCTATTGAGGTGCAGAATGTATAGCTAGCTCCATTCTGCATCAGCAGATCCCACTGTTCCTCTTTCCTGTGTAGGTGTGAATTATATTCACTCTTGTCAAAGCATTTGTAGTAAAGGTCATCTAGGTCAGGTGATTCTGCTATCAGGTAAGCTTTGTGTGCAGCCACCCTGGCCAGCCCGGGGCAAAGGTCAGGGCTCCACAGTGGTTGAAGCCTCTTTCACTAAGAAGAGTCCTCTTTATGCTCCCCACCCTCAAGAGGGAGTTCTGTCTGCCTAGAATCAGCTGTGGCTACAAGGTCCAACCACTGCAGAACCAGGACAGCTTCTTTAATTTTAGGGGGTATCTTTTTATTTGGATAGAATTCTAAAGTTACAGAAAACTTGCAAGTACAATATAAAGAAATCTCACATACCTTTGCCCATATTTACCCATCACTTACATTTTGCTCCATTTCTTTTACTACGTTATCATTCTCTGTATATTTTTTTCTTAGCCATTTAAAAGCAAATTAGAGCCCTGGCTGGTTGGCTCAGTGGTAGAGCGTCGGCCTGGCATGCAGGAGTCCCGGGTTCAATTCCTGGCCGGGGCACACAGGAGAAGCGCCCATCTGCTTCTCCACCCCTCCCCCTCTCCTTCCTCTCTGTCTCTCTCTTCCCCTCCCGCAGCCGAGGCTCCATTGGAGCAAAGTTGGCCCAGGCGCTGAGGATGGCTCTATGGCCTCTGCCTCAGGAGTTAGAATAGCTCTGGTTGCAACAGAGCGATGCCCCAGATGGGCAGAGCACCTCCGCCTGGTGGGCATGCCAGGTGGAAAACAGTCGGGCGCATGCGGGAGTCTGTCTTACTGCCTCCCCATTTCCAACTTCAGAAAAATAAAAATAAATAAATAAATAAAAGCAAATTAGAGACACTATGCTCCTTTATTCCTAAGTATTTCTAAGAATAAGAACATTCACTTATACAGACACAATACAATGGTCAACTTTAGTACAGACTTAACATTGATAGAATACTATTATCTAAACTACAGTCCATATTCAGTTTCATCAATTGTCCCAATAATGTCCTTTACATCTATTTTTTCCCCCAGCCCAGGATCCAATTAAAGATCAATCATGTATTGCATTCAGTTGTCATGTGTCCTTGGTCTCCTTTAATTTGGAACATTTCTTCAACCTTTCTCTGACTTTTTTTTTACCTTGGCATTATTATTATTATTATTATTATTATTTAGTGAGAGAGACAGACAGACATACAGGGATAGAGAGGAAGGGAGAGAGATGAGAAGCATCAACTCATAGCAGCACCTTAGTTGTGCACTGATTGCTTTCTCCAATCAATGGGGGGCTCCAGCTGAGCCACTAAGCCTTTGCTCAAGCCAGCAACCTTGGGCTTCAAGCCAGCCACCATGGGGTCATGTCTATTATCCCATGCTCAAGCTAGATCAGCCTGCGCTCAAGCCGGATGAGCCCACACTCAAGCCAGTGACCTCCAGGTTTCAAACCTGGATCCTCAGCATCCCAGGTCAGCACTCTATTCACTGTGCCACCATCTGTTCAGGTGACTTTGACATTTTTGAAGTGCACTAGCCAGTTATTTGGGAGAGTGTTCCTGAATTTAAGTTTACCCAGTGTTGCAGGGTTAGATTAAGGTAAGCATTTGGGGGCCAAGAAAATCACAAGAGATGATGTTATACTCTTCTCAGCATACCTTACCAGGGGGTCCATGGTGTCCCTATTCCCAATAATAGTAATCTAAGCTCTGATCTCTTTAAAGTCTCTTTGTGAAGGTTGCCCTCTCCTGGCTACTTACAATATTGCAATTGTTTTGCTTCTGTTGAAATGATTGACAAAGGCCAAAAGGCAAGTACAGACCCTGACACTATATTGAAACCTTGGGGAAGTCATTCAGCCTTATTGAACCTCCATTTTCTTATCTGTAAAATGAGCATGGCAGTCCCTCAAAGGGGTGGTTGGGT
Organism: Saccopteryx bilineata; assembly: GCF_036850765.1. Taxonomy (NCBI): domain Eukaryota; kingdom Metazoa; phylum Chordata; class Mammalia; order Chiroptera; family Emballonuridae; genus Saccopteryx; species Saccopteryx bilineata. Next base: position 208,617,394 of record NC_089492.1, read on the forward strand.
CTTAAGGTGCTACATAGGTGGTCATGTAGTGTTGTTTTAAACTAATGTCTGCACTGGCTGCTATGACTTCTCTGCAGCCCAGTCCTGGATGTCCCTGAGTGCCAAAGCTGCTCTTCAGGGTTCATGTCCACGATTACAAAGCCTCCAGTGTGTCACGTCTGTGGCCATGCAGAGCTGCCTCCTTCCCCTGAGGCTTCCATGAACAGGTTCCCTTGAGTAGTACTGTGAAGGAGCCCAGGGAAGACCAGGGCCCAACTTCAGTATTTCTGACCTGAGGGTCTGTCGGAGAGTGACCACTGCTCTGTGCTCCAGCCTTGACAGCCACACCCCTGAGGTTGCTGCCCTACTGCTGCTCTCAAGGAGGCGGGGCACATACTCGTGCTCTCTGACCCCACCAGACCCATCAAACCTGTGCTTTCGCCCTGGCCGGTTGGCTCAGTGGTAGAGCGTCGACCTGGCGTGCAGAAGTCCTGGGTTCGATTCCCGGCCAGGGCACACAGGAGAGGCGCCCATCTGCTTCTCCACCCCTCCCCCTCTCCTTCCTCTCTGTCTCTCTCTTCCCCTCCTACAGCTGAGGCTCCATTGGAGCAAAGATGGCCTGGGCGCTGGGGATGGCTCCTTGGCCTCTGCCCCAGGCGCTGGAGTGGCTCTGGTCGCAACAGAGCATCGCCCCCTGGTGGGCAGAGCGTCGCCCCCTGGTGGGCGTGCCGGGTGGATCCCGGTCGGGGGCATGCGGGAGTCTGACTGTCTCTCCCTGTTTCCAGCTTCAGAAAAATACAAAAAACAAAACAAAACAAAACAAAAAAAACCCTGTGCTTTCTGCAACCCTGCGCTTGCCTCGTGGGTGGGGATCGTGCAACCTCCGTTCTTACCCCGAACTAGTCTCCATCCCCATTTTCTTTGCATCCTTCTAGGATGCTGTCTGCCTGCCTTCTTTCCAGTTTCAATGAATATTTATTGAGCACCAACAAAACGCCAGACTGCACTGGGAAAGCAGGATCATGCTTGCCTCAGGGAGCTTATAGTGCACTGGGGGAAGGGAACAAGCAGTGCAGCAAATCCATTACTGAGATCTGGTACCTCTGAGGCAGGCTTTTCACATCCCGCATGACTCAGTCACACTTACTCCCTACCGCCTGCCCAGCCTGGAGCCTCCCTCTTTATGGCTTTCTATTTGTTGAGTGCTCTCTCGGGATGCCACAGCAGATTTTTGTAGAGCCCAAAGAAGAGTCCACAGAAGGAGAATTACAAGAAATAAGTAGATAAAGAGAGGAATGAAACCTTTTTCAGCCTGAAATTAATGAGTCGTTTCTTTTCTTACTCAGATTTACTCTCTTCAGAGCAGAAGCGTCCATAGTAGTGAACTTAAGCCATTTCCTGGAAGTGAGTGCTCACCCCTGTGGGAGAGCCACTGCCTGACTCATCCGTCTCACAGCCTGCTTCTGATGAAAATGAAATAAAACATGGAAAGAACTGTACACCATTTGTGTAGAGGTGCCCTATGTACCAGCAAATACATAGGAGACATGTTTCGGCCAGAAACATGAATAAGTAGGCACTGTATACTGTGATTGTACAGTGGTTTGTTAGGGAGCAGGTTAGAGCAGAGTGCAGACTGAGCAGCTATAGCCAGGGTCTTCGTTAGGTATACATCGATTAGGTCACACCTGTCCTGCTCCCTCATTCATGTGACCAGTCCATTCCCAAATAATGTTGGGGAAGAATGTGAATGGACCAGTTACAAACTCATCATTACTTCTCAACAGGTAGGTGAATAATTAGGCCATCCTGCTATGCAACAGGCTAAAGACTATTTGGGAAAGTAAAATAGAAAGTTCCATGAGGGTAAGGAATAGGTTGTCTTCTTCACCACTTTACACCCAGAACCGAGGGCCACAGCCGGCACATAGTAAGAGAATTAAAAACAACAATAGCAATAGCTGCTGTGGAAGCCTACCATGACCTTGATTGTGCTATTATTACAGTGCAACTTCTGCTTGGGAATTGACAGGAGAATAGAGTTCATGTTTTCCTGTGAACATGGCCCCCAAGCAATACTTAGAAATTATGCTGCAATTTCTAGCTTTGCTTTAATTGTTGAGTAATTAATAAAACCCTTTAGAAACTAAAACTCTGTTTAAACCAGCAATTGATGATTATATTGAAAGTATTTAAGCTGTTGCCAATTGAATCCTTGATTGACAATGTCAAAACAACCATCAATAGCCAAAGCCAGAATATTCAGGAATGCAACCAAAATGAAGACAGAACAAAAGAAAATCCCCTAGACCAGTGGTTCTCAACCTGTGGGTCCCGACCCCAGCGGGGTCGCCTAAAGCCATCGGAAAATACATAGTGCATATCAGATATTTACATTACGATTCATAACAGTAGCAAAATTACAGTTATGAAGTAGCAACGAAAATAATTTTATGGTTGGGTCACAACATGAGGAACTGTATTGCAGGGTCACGGCATTAGAAAGGTTGAGAACCACTGCCCTAGACTATCAGCTATAATTATAAAAACAGGTACTAACTTGTATTTTGCTGAGAAACTGCCTTCAGGGGCAAGAGAGCCAACAGTACATTAAAAAAAAAAAAAAAAGAGGCAGCCATAATAATAGAACCAGTTTGTCCTGAGCCCAGAAGGGCAATACTCTCCTGGATTGTTCCACAATATTTATTTGTCAGCCATCTGTTTCCCCAGACCTTCCACATCCTGTTAAACCAAGACTTTCCTGGTAACAGGAATCCCTGCTGTGACTCTATGGTATTGCTTCAGCTTCCTGTCCTGTTTCTGCAAGAGTTTTATTTAGGCTTATATATGAGTGTGCTCTTGCATATATGAGGAAAGGGCATCAAAGCAGGGGCTGAAAAGGGTCACCCCCAGGGTGGGCCAGCATGCTCTGGACTTGCTTTCTGGTTATTGGGGCCAAGAGCCAACCATTTCTGGAGTGTCTATTTCATGTTTGTTTGTTTGTTTCAATTACAGCTGACATACAATGTACTGGTAATATTAGTTTCAGGTGTACAACATAGTGATTAGACATTTATATAACTTATGAAATGATCACCCCAATAAGGGGTTAATATCTGAAATATATAAATATATACAACTTAACACCAAAACAAACTAACAAACAAATCCATTAAAAAATGGGCAGAGGCCTGACCAGGTGGTGGCGCAGTGAATAGAGCGTTGGACTGGGATGCGGAAGGACCCAGGTTCATGACCCCGAGGTTGCCAGCTTGAGCGCAGGCTCATCTGGCTTGAGCCAAAAAAAAAGCTCACCAGCTTGGACCCAAGGTCTCTGGCTCGAGCAAGGGGTTACTCGGTCTGCTGAAGGCCCGCAGTCAAGGCACATATGAAAAAGCAATCAATGAACAACTAAGGAGTCCCAACGAAAAACTGATGATTGATGCTTCTCATCTCTCTTCGTTCCTGCCTGTCTGTCCCTAACTATCCTTTTCTCTGACTCTCTCTCTGTCCCTGTAAAAAAATAATAAATAAAAATTTTAAAAAAATGGGCAGAGGACCTGAATAGGCATTTCTCTGTAGAGAACATACAAACGGCCAATAGACTTATGAAAAAGTGTTCAATATCACTAATCATCAGGAAATGCAAATCAAAACCACAATAAGATATCACTTCCCACCTGCCAGGATGACTATAATCAACAAACCAACAAACAACAAGTGCTGGTGAGGGTGTGGAGAAAAGGGAACCCTCCTGCACTGCTGGTGGCAATGCAAACTGGTGCAGCCACTGTGGAAAACAGTATGGAGGTTCCTCAAAAGTTAAAAATAGAATTACCATATGGCTCAGCAATTCCATTTCTGAGTATGCAGCATTATTTACAATTAGCAGCCTAATTGTCCTTGGATGGACAAATGGATAAGGTGTGGTACATACATATACAATGGAATATTACTCAGCCATAAAAAGAATAAACTTTGCCACTTGCAACAACATGGATGGACCTAGAGGGTACTGTGCTCAGTGAAATGAGTCAGACAGAGAAAGACAAATACCATATCATTTCATTTAGGTGTGGAAATTAAAAACAAAATAAATAACAAAACAAACAAACTTATAGCCACAGAGAACAAACTGTGGTTGCCAGATATAAGAGGGGTTGAGAAGATGGGCAAAAAAGGTAAAGAGATTAAGAAAAACCAGTTGCCAGTTATAAAAAACAGTCATGGAATCTAAAGTACAGCATAGAGAATATAATCAATAATAGTCCATGGATTTAAAAACATTTTTTTTTTAATTTATTGATTTTAGTGAGAGAGGAAGAGAGAGAGAAAGATACAGGAACATCGAGCTGTTCCTGTATGTGCCCTGACCAGGAATTGAACCGGCAACTTCTGAGCTTCTAACCACCCAAGCTATCTGGCCAGAGGTCCATGGATTTTTCTAAGCTCCCAATTATTTAGCACTGTGCTAAGTGCTTCACGTATGTTATCCTATTTTCTCATCAGATTGACCTCACAGCTGCCTAGTGAGATGGATTTTTTTTTTTATCCTTTTACAAATGAGGAAATAAGTCTCAAGAAAAGTTGAATGGCTTGGCCTTTCACATGACTCAGAAGTGGTAGAGGTGGGATTTGAACTCAGGCTGACTCTAGAGTCTATGCTTACAGCTGTTAGGTTCTTCAGGCTTTCCTTGCTCCCCTCTCCTCCCCCGGCAGCATTCTATTTCTTAAACGTCAAAAGCATGCTAGCCAATGTATCATCAGAACTTTTACAGCCAGAATCACATGATGAGATTAGTGTGTTATGGAGATTAGTCCTGGAGCGTGGGACGGTGACCTGGGGGAGATGCACCATGAGGAAGCAGCTGCCTCTCCTGGAGGAGTCCCCCCTAGAAGCCTGCCTTTTCCTCTCACTCTGAGAGGATTATTGACTATTTGGGAAATACTGAAAGAAAAAAGTGCATAAAGTGTTGTGCAAAATCAAGTTAGAATTGACACCCAAAAGTATTGGTTGTATTTCTGCTGTGCACTGTTGCTGTCAGCATTGAGCAGACCTGGTCCCAGGCAGCCTCCATCTAGTTGAGCAGTGAAGACCAAAAATAAAATAAAATAAAAAACAAAACAGAGCAAACCAAGGGCCTTCTTTAGCAGACCTACCTACAATGTCTCTTGTTGTTCACCTGTCTATCACCCCTGATGAGAATGTAAACTAGAATCCAAGAGACAGAGGCTTGGTCTGGTTTGCCCTGGTCTAGCAGACATTCAGCAGATGTTTGTTGAATGAACAGATGAACGATGGGCCATCAGCCCAGGCCTGGCCCATGCCGCCCATCCCTCTTATAACACCTTGCCTAAAGTGTCCTTGCATTATCTCGTGAGCTGCCCCTGCCAGTACATTTAGGTCTCCCAAAAATAAAAGGGTATGGATCAAAATAACTTCTCTGCACATTTGTTGTACACACAGGAGTAAGGGCTCCTCCATGGCCAGCTGGTAAGTGGAAGCTGACTCCAAGTAAGGGAGCCCGAGGGGGACCATTCTATGCAGGACAATCCGGCTGAGAGCACTGTCCTGCACCTCTCTGGCAGGGGTGCTACCCTCTCCAGGCCTCTGGAGACAACTCACAGTGCCAGGAGAAACACTGAGCAGGAACCTGGCTGCTCTTCCTTCCATTCTGGCCACCCGTGTGCTTAGACGCATCATAATCCCTCTCACCTTTGTTCTTCAGCCTTCTCCTGGCAAAGCTTCCTCTCGTTGCGGCCCTCTTTCTCTCCTACTCTGTTCCTGGCTTTATTACTTTCTGGCTTCCTGTCACACTAACCTCTTTATCTCCTCTCCCCATTCCTCAAATGACATTTTTTTGTGCCCTCTGTAAGCCCAAAGCTGCCTGCCAGGGCCTTTCCTCCTGCTCGTTTCTTCTGTTTCATCAAAAAATGCACTAAATCTGGATTTAAAGTTGCATTCTGGCCCTTTGTTCTGTGTGCCCAGGCGGCCTGAGGGCCATCCCTGCCCACCAGAGGACTCAGCTGGCCTCTGGAGGATTCTGAGAGGCAGCTGTCAGGCCTGGCTGCGGGCTGCAGACCTACGTTTTGTTCCACGAAACAGCTCCTCCTCCCCTCTCCAGCATTTTATCAAAACTCACATGTACTGACTGTGACCACTTAGTGGGCTCAGTCAGCTCTAGAATGGATTCTCTGGGTGACTATTAAGTAGATGACATTGATTCAGTACTCAAGGTCAAATTAGGGAGCCAGTACACACAAAACTCCATCAATAATACAAGATAAACTATTTGAGTGAGAAACCTATGTCCTCCCCCCCCCCAAAAAAAAGAAACCTATGTCCCCAAGTCAACCTCAGGGCTGCAGTCCCCTTTCTAGGACTGTCACCTCCGAGTCTCCATCTTAGCCTTAGTTTCCATGCCAGCCTGTAGCGTACTCTCTGTGGGCAGCGTGGCCTTCAGATTTCATCCTGCCCCAGTCTGTTTTGCTTTGAGGAGCTGGCTAGGTCCTTGGCATATGCTCCCTCCTGCCTGCAGGGAGGTAAGGTATTTTGCAGGTTTAAGCTCCTCCAAAGTGGAGAAAAAGCAACTAAGTTAAGGTCTCTTCAGAGAGGGAGTCAGAGGTTACAGCAGCAGGAGACAGCATATATTTTTGTGGGAAGTAAACAGGGTCACACACCCTTCTTTGCCTGCCTCTTCTGGTGGGGATTCAAAATGCCCCTTTCCCCTCAGCGCAGCCTCCCTCCCTCCCCAGGGCCACTGACTGAGTATTTCTGACAGCCTCAGACCACAGGGAGTGGAGGAGAGAGTGTCATTCAAAGGGTAAGGTTTGTTCTGCTCTCTCTTTGCCCCACTTCTGCTCTGGCCGATTCAGCTCTCCTGGCCCCTCCATAGCTGTGCCGACGTCGGAACCCAGCCAGAGTCTGCTCTGCCTCGTCTGCCCGCACTCAGCCCTCCGCTGCTGCCCAACCTCAGCCCAGCGGTTCTATTTCTGGGTGTTGGCTGGATTCAGCTTTCAAAGCTTCAAAGAGAGTGAGAAGAAAATTCTCTTTCCAACTTTTGACACAGAGAAGGAGCTCAGGAAATATGAGTTTAATTTGGTGAAGAATGAAAGGGAAAAAAAAGGAAAAAAAGGAGGGAGGGAGGGAGAATTCTGCTCTCTGGAATGGGTCCCACCTCAGGACTGCAGGCCCAGAGCTTCTGGAAGCTCCTAGCAGGTTGTCTGGAGTGCGTGGAGGGCCGGTGGGGAGAGACAGAGCAGACAAGCAAGTTGGCAGGTGCTCCAGAGAAGGCAGACCAAGGGCTGGGAGCTCAGAGCTTCCCCGGCCAGCCCCGGACACTCCAGGTCTGCCCCAGGGCTGGGAATGTGAGGCCCTTTCTTTTTTTCTCTCCACTGCACTTTTCTAATTCCTACTCCTTAGGACCAGGTTCAAATTCATTGAATTTTTTTTTTTGGGGGGGGGGGGAGAAAGAGAGAGAAAGGGAGGAGGAGCAGGAAGCATAAACTCTAGTTGCTTCTCATATGTGCCTTGACCTGGCAACCAACCGGATTTTAAAATCGTCGACCTCAGCATTCCAGATCAATGCTTCATCCACTGCACCACCACAGGTCAGGTGGAGAGAGAGAAAGACAGGAACATCAATCTGTTCCTGTATGTGCCCTGACTGGGAATCGAACTAGCAACCTCTATGCTTTGGGACAATGCTCTAACCCAGTGGTCCCCAACCCCCGGGCCGTGGACCGGTACCAGTCCGTGGGCCATTTGGTACCAGTCCACAGAGAAAGAATAAATAACTTACATTATTTTCGTTTTATTTATATTTAAGTCTGAACGATGTTTTATTTTTAAAAAATGACCAGATTCCCTCTGTTACATCCGTCTAAGACTCACTCTTGATGCTTGTCTCGGTCACGTGATACATTTATTCGTCCCACCCTAAAGGCCGGTCCATGAAAATATTTTCTGACATTAAACCAGTCCATGGCCCAAAAAAGGTTGGGGACCACTGCTCTAACCAACTGAGCATCTGGCCAGGGCTATTTGTTTTTCTAACAGGTGTTCAAGAAATGTTTATTGAATAAATAAAGAAATGAAAACACATTAGCTTAAAGAACCAGAATTTAAACAGGCATGGGAATCTGAAAAATAAAACAAAGCCGCCTCTTCCAGCCAGCTGTGCTACCAGGAAGGCCATTTCGACTTACCTGGGAGCGCAGGCAGCAGCCTATCCATCTGGCTGGCCAAAGGACAGGTTAGTAATGAACACATATGGCATGATTTGAGCTGGTCAGACTTAGCAAGACAAGTGTGTCACTTATCCAAAGCAGGCCTATCTGGAGCCAGTGGAGGAACCTAAGTGACTGACTGATGTCTGCCAGGCTGGGATTTCACACAGCAGGGGCTGTCTAGATGCTATCTATAAGAGAGAGGGGCTCTCTGCTACTCCTGAAATCCCATGGACTTTGGAGAATCAAAGCATCTTAGAGCTAGGGAGGACCCAGGAATCACCTGGCCAGCCCTAATGTTACAGGTGAAGACACTGAAGTCAGAGAGGTTGAGTGCCTAAGTCTAAGTGAGTGGCAGGACCAGGCCAGGTCTGAGGTCTCCTGATTCTACATTTAGTCCTCTTATGAGTCCATTTAAATGGAATAAAGGGGAAAGGGAGAGAAGAGAAGGAAGGGAGGAATAGAAGAAACTGCATCGTGGCCATTTCATGGGGACTAAAACAAAGAGCAGAAGTCCATACCAAGAATGACTAGGATATACAGTGCCTTGTAGTATATTCCTGAGTTAAGGTGACATGCTGAAAGGCAGTGAGTGAGAACACAATGCTCATCTTCCTCAGCTGAGCGCTGTCTCTCGGAGGCAAGTTATCACCCCATAGATCCAGGATGCCACTTTCTACATTTTCCTGCTTAAGGCTGTTCCATTCTTAACCAGTAGCTAGGAGCTGGGATCCGGACAAACAGCCAAAGTCTGTCTGAGTCCTTGCTCTTCCATTATCTCCCAACATTTCTTCTCACCTTCTTTCTAGTAATAGCACCTCTGAATTTTTAGGGGGCACATGGCTGCCTGGAATAAAGATTTCCCAGCAACTTGTGGCTAAGAGTTGCCTGCCTCTATGACTTAGTTCTGATCAATGGCATGTAAGCAAAAGGATTAGGTGCAGCTTCAAGAAGTCAACTAAAAGCAGTGCTTCTCTATTTGGGGATATCCCCCCCACACCCGAAACATCTGGCAACATTTGGGGGCATATTTGCTTGTCACACCTGGGAAGGAGAAAGTTAAACTTGTACCTAGTGGGTGGAGGCGAAGGATACTGCTAAACATCCCACAATGCACAGGACAGCCTCCACAACAATTAATTATCTGGCCTCCAATGACAAAAGACTGAGAAACCCTGTCTCAAGGGGAGAGGCATGCTCATCTTGCTCCTTCCTCCATACAGGTGGCTGGAGTCCGAGCTTTTGACAACGAGGTAGAAGCCACATGTTGAGGATAGTGAAGCAACAAGACAAGAGTTTGGAACCCTGATGCTTCTAATGCTGCCACATCAGATGGCTCACTTCCAGCCTTTGTTACCTAAAACAGAGCAAAATTTTAGTTCATTTAAACCTCTATTGTTTTGGTTCTCTCTCACACCTGAACCTAACTAATACAACTTCTTCCCTCCTGTTCCTTCTCCATTCCTTCCAACTCCAGTGAGCCTCTGCCCACCCACCTCCTGCTCCTGGTCTTTGTGCCCCTTTGTTGCTTTCAGGTTGTTGTAAAGCAGCGGTTCTCAACCTGTGGGTCGTGCTGGGGTCGCATAAAGCCATCGGAAAATACATAATGCATATCAGGTATTTACATTTTGAGTCATAACTGTAGCAAAATTACAGTTATGAAGTAGCCACCAAAATTATTTTTTGGTTTGGGGTCACCGCAACATGAGGAACTGTATTGTGGGGTCACAGCATTAGAAAAGTTGAGAACTACTGTTGTAAAGTATCCATACCTCAATTCCCTGGGTTTCTGTAGAGACACCAAGTCCAGATGAATTGTGAAGAGTTTTATTAAAGGAGGAGATTTATTAAATATGCTGGCCACATATAGCTTACATGGAATATTCTGGAAGCCCAAATCATGTGTCCCAAAAATATTTCAGGGGCTTTTTATATACCCTTGATCACACACGGGGAGGGGAGAGCATGACATCATAGCACAAGCTTACATCATTTGTTTAGGGGATACACAGAAACATTAAGACTTTCAAAGGAACACAATCAAAGATGTTTACAAATCTTTTAGGGTTCATCTTCCCTCACTAGCCTAGAGGTATGTTACTCTCAGGATTCCAGGAAGGGGGAGGTACCTCATTCAATGTAAGGTGGTATGTAAATTTTGTCTCCCATTGAAAGAGAAGTTTCTTGGTAAACCTTTATTTTAGATTTAAAACTAAATGACCCATTGTTCTTGCAAGTCAGAAACTTCTACATTCTTCTCTCTCCCCTCCCCAAAGGAAGGAGGGACAGGAAAGTCTGACCTTTCCTTCTATAATATCAATATTAATTTTTCAGCTTTTTGGTACCTTACAACGTTTCACCTCCAGATTTACTCAAAGCTATATTCATTCATTCTCAGTTTGATCCACATTAAATTCTGATCCTTGTTCTAAAATCCATCTCATTGCAGCTCTGAGACTATCAGGTCCTGCTCCTTTAGAGTCCCAGCCAATCAGGCTCTAATCAGTCCTAAGAATATGTCATATCATTTGGATTCTAAATGTTCCTTTGTAACCCGGTTTGCAGTGTGGAGCCACGTTCTCCCAAACTAGGTGCTATCTCTAATGATCAATATGCAATGATGCAATGTGGGTGTCAGCCAAGCAGAGTAGATGCTTGACCAATGGAAATGGATCCTGGCCCTTACTGACACAACCAGCTGGGTATCAGCCCTGGTCGTATTGTAGATGAAGAATTAAGCATTCACCTATGCATCCAAGCATTCTTCCAACACTTTCATGATTCACGTTCAAGGGTCTAGCATGGAAATCTGCTGACAATATTATGGAGCTCTTTCCATTTCTCATTATTACCACAGGCTTAAAAATGACAAACCCTTGTCTACCAAGTAGGACTTCCTAGTGAAACAGGACGGGAGGGGCCCTGGCCGGAGGCGCAGTGGATAGAGCATTGGCCCAGCATATGGACATCCTGAGTTTGATTCCCGGTCAGGGCACACATGAAAAGCAACCATCTGCTTCTGCCCCCTCCTTCTCCCTTTTCTCTCCCCCACTTGCTCCCCCTTCTCTCCCTCTTTCCCTCCTACAGCCAGTGGCTCAATTCAACCATGGCCCCGGGCATTGAGGATAGGTTGGTTGGTCCAAGTGAGTCAACCTCAGTTGCTAAACATAGCTCGGTACTCAAGCATGGGCCCAAGATGGGGAGTGGGGGTTTGCCAGGTAGATCCTGGTCAGGGCGTATGCGGGAGTCTGTCTATCCCCCCTCCTCTCACTTAAAAAAAAAACAGAAGGAAAGGGTTGGCCCCCCTCTTTATACTTCCTCATTGTTTGTGGTGAAGAGCTTGCCTTTTTTTTTTTAATTATTAAATGAGAGGGAAGCAAAAAGATAGACTCCTGCATGTGCCCGATCAGGATCCACCCGGCAAGCCCCCTACCAGGGGATGCACTGCCCATCTGGGACCATTGCTCCTTCTCTCACAACCAAGCTATTTTAGTGCCTGAGGTGAGGCCATGGAGCCATCCTCAGCACCTGGGGTCAACTTGCTTGAACAAATCAAGCCATGGAGCCATGACTGCAGGAGGGGAAGAGAAGGGGTAGGCGTAGGGGTGGAGAAGCAGATGGTTGCTTCTCATGTGTGCCCTGACTGGGAATCGAATCCAAGATGTCCACATGCCAGGCTGACACTCCACCACTGAACCAACCAACCCTGACCAGTTCTGAGAGCTTGATATTAATTAGGCTTTTCCTTCTGGGATTTTTAAAGTCTGCTGCTGGCAATCTGAGAAAAAGGTCATAGTGATCCCACCACTATACAAATGACTTTGCAATTATACAATCACACCGCCAGGGACACAAAAGTAAATTATTTATATCCAAGGGCAGATATTCCAGACCAAAAAGAGGAATTTCAGCCAGCATAATTGCTACTGTTTGAGATTGTCTACCTGACATCTTTTTTTTTTCAGGGTTCAACTTTTTATTGAACGTGTTACAAAAGAAGTTTAGTCAAAAACACCAAAGCACTTGTCATCATCAGAATCTTCAGATTCTTTCTTTGCTTCTGTTTTCTTCTCCTCAGCTGGGGCAGCAGTGGTGGAGGGGGCGGGACTCCTGCTGGTGCAGCCCCTACATTGCAGATGAGGCTAGCGGTGTTGACATGGCCAGAGCCTTTCTAAGCAAGCCTGATCAGAAAGGTTCAACACTTACACCAGCTGCTTTAATGAGAGCATTGATCTTATCCTTTGTCACCGTCCCCTTATTGTCATGCAGGATAAGGGCCAGGTAGATGCGGGTGAGCTCCGACATGGAGGCCATGGTGTGGGCAAGTTCTGGGAGCACCGCCGCAGTGGTTCTAGTCCAGATGAGTGAGGCCCTCCCCCCAACATGGCCTTAGCTTCCTCGGAAGGACCGAGCACCTTAGCAGCAGTCGGGGAAAAGGGCTGTCTACCTGACATCTTGAAGATATATGTATAAAATGCATGGGGTGGGTCATTTCAAGGGGAAAGTGGGCAATAACCAAAGAAGAGTAAAAGAAAGGGCATGCTGGTCGGCTTCCATGTCCTCCAAATGAACCCTTTTAGACACTGTGCATTGGACTGCTCAGCCTCTACCATTTTCCAGCCTGCCGTGTTCTTACACCCCACCGCCCGCAGTCTGTGTGGTCACCCCTGCCCAGCATTTCTTGGGAACAAGTTGGCCCTAGATTCTGTAGACCTCTCCAAATGCATCCTTCCTTCCTAATTACCGCTCAGGATGTGATCTCTCTCTCCCCCTGGAAGTCCCATACCACTGCGCCTGTCTCACTTGGAAACCGGTATACCTTGCATCACAATTATGTACCAGTCATCTTTTCTATTAGGCTGGAAGCCAGGCAGGCACATGCCTTTTTCTTTGTATGTCAACTAGACCTTCAATTACTGCTTGCTGAAGAGATGAAGAAGTCATAGGAAAATACCAAGTACAAATTAATTGGGATGTAATTGTCTCCCTGACCCTACACACTATCCCCTACATCAGGGGTCTCAAACTCGTGGCCCGGGGGCCGCATGCGGCCCGCCCACCAATTTTGTGCGGCCCGCAGACTAATCAAACTTCGTGGATTAGTCTGCGAGCCAGTCTGCGGGCCGCACATTAATTACTCCAAAGCATTCCAAATCATTCCAAAACAAACTAGTAGCTCTCATTATCTATTGCATTCAATCCACTCTCTTCACCTTGAATCAAGCCTGCCCCTACCCCCTTTGCCACATCTGACCTCAATCCTTTCTGGCCAACCTTTTTCCTTCATCCCAACTGTACTAACATAAGGATCTGCTTGTCCCTCTTTTCTATCTTAATGTCTAAATTTATTCATCCTGGAAATTTTCCTTTTCCTTCCCCTATTCCAATATTGCCACTTTAGTATTGGCTTAGCTGAATGTTGGCACTATTTTTTTTAATGTCTAAAAAGGCCATCATTTAAACACTGCAAATTAATTTTACCTGGCAAGAGACGAGTCTTCATAAGTCCTTTAGGGGTGGACTACACCCTTGTTTTGGAAAACTATATGGTTGGAGATGGATGAAAATAAGAATCCACCTAAGGTTCTTGAGATGAGAACTGTGAGGAAATCATGAAGCTGAACGTAGAAGCTTTCAGTCTGAGAAGCCAAGTGTTCTGTTTGGTAGCAGACATGATGTCTACAGTCAAATAGGAGTGGGGTAGGGAGGTGGAGAACATTTCTTGTGTTGCAACAAATTGAGCCAATGTTGCATCTGAATTTTGATTTGTTCCTGCAGGATGTGGGATTTCTTTGTTGAGAGTTGCTTGCTAATAACAGCAAAATGTTGTTACCACCTGCCATTTTGCAATGATTAATTCCTGTAATCCTCACAATTTCAGGATTTTTCAGATGAGGAAAAGAAGGCTCAGAGAAGTTAAGGATCCTGTCTGGTAAATAAGAGGCAGGGCCAAGATCTGAACACCAGGAGTCTGACTCTACAGCCTGTGCTCCTGACCTCTACTACAAGAATCTTTGCTTTTTAAAAATCTCATCCTTTAAAATAATTGGAGGGCAGGTATGTTTTATAATTAGCATAGTAGTAAGTGCTTATTATTTGGGAGTATAACCTCAAAAACATTTTACTGGTAGGGTTGTCTAATCACATTTTGCTTTTTCATATGCTATCTTGCATTATTCGTTGATTGCTTCATATTCATAGATTATATTTTTCCTAAAGAATTTGAAGTCTCCTTGAATCGTGTCTTAAACTTCCATTCTGTCTCCCACAGTAGGCCTAACTGTATTCTCCTTAAATACTCACTGAATTGAATTAAACTGTTACTCCTACTTCTCCCTCTGGAACAAAGCAAAGCTAATGAAAATACATTTATAACAGTATCGTAGATCTTCTGGGGAAGGCTGAAGCTGCTTCCAAGCACTGCAAATAGAAAAACATCATATATCTTTGAAATAATTCTGCTGTACAAACATGAAAAGTGTTATTGTAGACTCCCAGAGGTGTATAATGTATTTGAACTTTAAAACCAAAATGAAGCAGTGTTTAATTTAGAGTTTGCTGTCCAGGGAACTCAAACTGCAGCTGAGCAGAGATTAGCCCGCTCATAGGTGGTGCTAGTTCATGCTTTGGCTCCCTCTGTTGGCAGAAAAGAAGCGGTAAATTTTTTTTACTTGGAATGCTTGATTCCGGTGTATAATGGCTGCAGTTTACTGTATGTACTACCTGAGAAAATTCAACTCTCAGAGTGAGCAAAGAGGAAGACAAAACCTACTAACTAGATCTTTCTCCTCAGATGGCAACTAAATACACATTTGCATGACTTTTACATGCTAACATTGCCGCCTCAGAAGCCAGACTCCTTATAACTGCTTTTGTCAGAGAACACATGCAGCCCTTGTTCTGCTGTGTCTTTCCCAATCTTCTAATTGTAGGGTGTGAAAAGTACAACCTTGGTTGCTCACAGAGTTTGTCACACAAGCCTGGTTTTCCCACACTGTCTGCTGACCCTGCACCTTGGTAATGTTTTCCAAGACATAAGGAGTTTGGTCTCAAATAATGATAGTGTAGTAAGGTACCAAAAAGCTGCAAAATTAATATTGATATTCTAGGAGGAAAGGTCAGGCTTTCAGTCCCGTCTTTCCTTTGGGGAGGGGAGGGAGAAGAATGTAGAAGTTTCTGGCTTGCAAGAACAATGGGTCATTTAGTTCTAACTACAGAATAAAGGTTAACTAAGGAACTTCTTTTACCTTTTTTTTATTATTATTCATTTTTAGAGAGGAGAGAGAGAGGAAGAGAGAGAAACAGAGAGAAGGGGGGAGGAGCTGGAAGCATCAACTCCCATATGTGCCTTGACCAGGCAAGCCCAGCGTTTCGAACTGGCGACCTCAGCATTTCCAGGTCGACGCTTTATCCATTGCGCCACCACAGGTCAGGCCTTACTTTTCAATAAGAGACAGAATTTACATACCTCCCTTCCTGGAATCTGGAGAGTAACATACCTCTAGGCAAAGGAGGAAAGATGAACCCTGAAAGATTGTAAATAATTTTGATTGTATTACCTTGAAAGTCTTAATGTTTCTGTGTATCCCCTAAACAAATGTTATAAGCTTGTGTCATGATGTCATGCTTCCTATCCAACCTGTGTGATCAAGGGTATATAACCAGCCCCTGAGATGTATTTGGGACACACGATTTGGGTCTGCAAATGCCTCGTGTCAGCCATATGGAGCCGGCATATTTAATAAATCTCCTCCTTTAATAAAACTCTTCAAAACTCATCTGGGCCTGACCAGGCAGTGGCGCAGTGGATGGAGCATCGGACTGGGGTGCGGAGGGCCCAGGTTCGAGACCCTGAGGTTGCCAGCTTGAGTGCGGGGTCGCTGGCTTGAGTGGGGGGTTGCTCGGTCTGCTGAAGGCCATGGTCAAGGCACATATGAGAGAGCAATCCATGAACAACTGAGGTGTTGCAACGAAAAACTGATGATTGATGCTTCTCATCTTTCTCCCTTCCTGTCTGTCTGTCCCTATCTGTCTTCTCTCTGACTCTGTCTCTGTAAAAAAAAAACCAAAAACTCATCTGGACTTGGTATCTCTACGTAAACCCACTGAAGTGAGGTATGGTACTTTTCAGAATCTGGGGTATGCTACTTTACAACAATAGGAATCAAATATCTAAAATTCTGTTTGATTCAGTAAGTGTAATTAAGGACACACATACTGTAAAGCCAGGAGCCACCATTGTGGCCATTCACATGCAGGTTCGCATTAGATTCGGACAGAAGGTAATGAAACAACGGAGCTAAGAAGTGGTGGGCCATTTAATCCTAGCTTGCACCTGGCAGGCAAGTAAAAACACACACTGGGCTCCAAAACCCACTCACTCAGTGCTCACAAAGCTACTGACTTATCCGAGTTTCCTAGAATCAAAGGTTTCTAGCTCACCAGACTTATTCACCTCTGTTCCCCATCTCCTTCCTTCTCCCTGCACAGACTCTGCACAAACTGGCTTCTCTCTCAACACTCCGCCATCTTGGCTGCCTCTCCTGGCCTCCTCCATGTGGCCTTTCTCTGCTCTCTGCTGTCTCCTCTAATGCTAATCTCAGGAACTGAGAGAGCAAGCTCCCGATCTGCCCCATTTTATAGTGCAGAAATCAAAACCTTTAATCCAATATACAAACAAGGAAGTCTCTAATACAAAGTCACTTATCTGAGGCATGATGGGATTGCACTACCCCACATCAAAAAGGGTGGGAAAGGCTTAGTCCTAAAACCAAGCCCCAGGCTACAAGGATCCTGCTTGCCCACAGCCCGCTCCCAACACACATTAATATCACCTGGGCGACAGGCTTCCATGTGGGCAGCGCCATCTTTAACAAAGTGAGCATAATATATTTTATCTGCCCAACACATACCTTTCCTTAGCACAAGGTTTCTTTCCCAATTCCTGTTTCCAAATTTCATGAGTCTGAATTGTTACTTATTCGTGTCAATGATTCATTGTTGGAGAGTGGCTTCATGGTCTCCAGGCCAAATTCCTCCGTATGGTATTCCTACAGGGGCACTGAGCATCTCTCTTCCCCCACTCTGCCATGTGCAATTCCATAAACCAGTGAAGGCTCTGAGATGTCACCAGCACCTCACACATTGCAGAGTTCAACAGAAATTTGTTTAAATAAGTATGAATGAAAGTCATATCCTATCTTAAAGGCTAATTTTGAATATGTGAAAATTCCTCCATGCATGTCAAGACATGAGTTTTATTTTCTTAATCTTAAAGGGGACATAACAATGTTAAATATATAATGCATGTTGTCAAGTGTAAAGCCAGTAGCCATGGCCACCATCACAGCTGCCTGGCCCGTGAAGGTTTGCATTGGATTCAAACAGATGGTAATGAAACAACGGAGCCAAGAACTGGTGGGCCATTAGCTTTAATCCTAGCTTGCACCTGGCAGGCAAGAAATACACACAGTGGGAAAACACTTCCCTTTCTATTCTGGGCTCCCAAAACCACTGATTTATCCAAGTTTCCTAGAATCAAAGGTTTGTACCTCACCAGCCTTATTCACCTCTGTTCCCCATCTCCTTCTCTCTACCCAAACTCTGCACAAACTGGCTTCTTCAGCACTCCACCATCTTGGCTGCTTCTCCTCTCCTCCACGTGGCCTTTCTCTGCTCTCCTCCAGCATGGGCTCCTCTGCCCCATTTTATAGTGTAGAAATCAAAACCTTTAATCCAATATACAGATAAGGAAGTCTCTGATACAAAAAGTCACTTATCTGAGGCATAATGGGATTCCTCATAAGAGCGCACCACTCCATATCATGCAACAGTCAAGGGTGTGGGGAAAAGCTTAGTCTTAAAACTAAGCCTTAGGCTATAATAACTTTGCCGGTTTACAGCCTGTCTCCCACACCCAATGCAAACTATAAGCAAGCAAACATTTATATCACATTTACAAACTTATTTTACCAACATCAAGGAACTTTATTGATATTATGGTGGAATGAAACAGACAGGCCTGGCTCCAATCAGATCCCTGCCACTTACTGTTTGGAGAGGCAATTGACCAAAGGCCCTTTCCTATCATTGCACATTTTGCAATGAGCAACTTTGAGGGATGAGGGAATATCTTCCAATGGGACAAAGAGCAGGCTTGCTTATTGCTTGCTGTATAATAGTGGGTTCCCCAAGCTTAGCATTTCTCTACTGTAATGCAACCCATTGTATGTGCAAGCATACACCTGGGCCCATCTGCTTGGTTTCTGTGAGAACTGAGTTCAGGGAACAACACAAACATGTTGACACTCTGGCTACTGCTTTTGTCTAAGTCTTTTATCTCTGACCCAGTAGTTGTGTGTATTCTGTCAGCATCCATGAAATGTGACAAGCTGACATGTTAGCCTGCAAGAAGGGTAAAATAAAATCTGATTCTTCACAGTTCTTGACACTTACTAGTTTCTGCCTATGCCATATATTGAAACTGTTTTGGCGACAGTTTCTGTTTTTTATAAATTGGACAAAATAGTTCCTGCTCACATTGTGGGGTTAAATTAAGTAAGAATGCCTCGATACCTAGAGGGCACAAGGATCTTCTTGGGAGCTCCCTTTCCCTCTTTAGAACACTGGGGCTGATTTGATGCCTGATGGTGCTAACTGGGAGGAAAGGCGTGGACCACAGAGTAGGCTGTGGCTGATCCTGGTTCGGTGCAGAAGTGGGCAGTGGACCAGGCTGCAGAAAGCGCAGAACTGCAGCTCCGCATTTCTACGCAGGCGGGGCTCCGAAACCGGTAAACCGATTGGAGCGGGAGGCCAGGGGTTTTCGTCCTGCAGCAGTGGTTGCGTAACAACCACGCTGTTTTCATTTAGCTTGTCTATTTCAAGTGGCTCCAGGGTAGTACTGATGGGGATTCCTAGGGCAATGAAGAGCCACCCCCACCCCTTGGAAATCACGCACCTGATTCGTGGCGACCCCGCCATTAGGAGCAGGCCGCCCGCCACCCCCGGGGAACCCCGCGGTCGCCCGCACACGCACGCTCCCGGCGCCCCCACGCGCGCAGTCACCCTCACGGCTGCCGCGTGCTCCGGCAACGCGGGCCCCGGATGGCTGCGGGGCGCCCGGCCGAACCCCCGACGGATGCTGCAGCGCGGGGCGCGTCGCCCCCCTCAGGCTACCAGAGCCCGGATGCCTCAGAAATTCGGCTCTGGGTCTGTGGGGAGCGAAATGCAACCCAAACCCCGTTTTATCGAGCGCCGCGCAAATAAACACAAGCACGCACACAGACGTCGCCGCGGCCCGCGGTCGCCGCGGCGGGGCTTGGTCGCGGGCGGCCAGGTAAGAGCCTGGGACCCGCGCGGAGCCGCCGCTCGGGATCGGCCGCTAAAAGGTGCGACGTAAGTGCCCGGCGTTACCGGCCCGGCGCAACGGCCGACCCGGGGCCTGCACAGCGCCGGGGCGAGAGACCCGGTAGGCGGGGCGCTCGGGCAGGAAGGGAGCCGGGGAGGAAGACGCGGGCGTGATTTGTCCTGCGCGGCCGGAGACCAGGCTGCTGCCCTCGGACCGACCTGCGGGACCCAGCGGGCTCGCGGCCGCTCTTAGCTCGCGGGGCGCGCCGGCCTCGTAGAGTGGCGGCCGCCGGGGGAGGTCTAATGCCTGAGGCCCGCGTCTGGTGGCGGCTGCCCGGACTGGCAGTGGCCTGGCCTCGGCGATACAGGCGAGCAGCTTATGGGTGTTGGAAAAGGCGCGGAGCCGTTGCCTCTGGCCTAATATAGCAGATGCGCGGAGGCTCCAACAGGTGGCTCCGTGGCGCAATGGATAGCGCATTGGACTTCTAGAGGCTGAAGGCATTCAAAGGTTCCGGGTTCGAGTCCCGGCGGAGTCGTAGTGTTTTCCCCTCGCAATATTTTCCATCCTGTCATTTCTCTCCTTTTCCTGAACCATTGACTTCGCTTCCCGTTGACTGATCTGTCTTTCCCCTCTGCACCTGGTTCCTGCGGCCCTTTTACCTCCAGTCCGCCGCGCGGGTGCCGCAGCGCCCCGCGGCCCCGGTGGTGTATCAGGGCCTGGGCACAGCCGGCTCGGAGTCTGCTCCGGGAACTGGGAAGAGTGGCCCTGGGCGGCGGAACGAAGCCTCGCGGGCGCGGGGGAGGCCTGGGTCTCGCGTGTTCCGGGGGAACTGCCCCCACCTCCCACGCGTCATACGGTCTTGCCCGGAGCGCGACTGTGGCCGCTGGGGAGGGGACGGGAGAACGCGTCGGCTCCCTGGGCTGCGCCGCGCCCGCTGACCGCGCCTCCCGCTCGGAGCGCTGCAGAATTGTCACCAGAATCTCCCGGGGGACCCAGTCAGAAATGCAGATTTCTGAGCGTCACTCCAGGACTGTAATTTAGTCAATCAGAGGCGGGGTCTGGAATCTGAATTTCTGATAAAAATGCCACCACCCCATGATTCCCGTTTAGAGGTCCGAGGTCCACTCCGCCTGTCAGCTCCTTCAGGCAGCTATTGCCAACCATCTTGTACTTCTTCTGACAGCTCATACATAGCTTTGCACAAGATTAGGATTCCACCTCACTACATGGGAATAAATTAATTAGTGAGTGGAATTTTAAAAATTCATTGCAACAAACTTAACTTGTGCAAAAAATATGTAAAAAATAAAAAATTTTCAGAAAAGGTACAGGGAAAAGTAAACATCCTTGTCCTGTATTCCAGTGGTCCCCAACCTTTTTTGGACCACGGACTGGTTTAATGTCAGAAAATATTTTCACGGACTGGCCTTTAGGGTGGGACAGATAAATGCACAAAATAAAATTATGCGACCGGCATAAAAACTGTGGTATTTTTAAATATAATTGTCGAATTTACGAGACAAGTGTCAAGAGTGAGTCTTAGAAAGATGTAACAGAGGGAATCTGGTCATTTTTAAAAAACAAAACATCGTTCAGACTTAGATATAAATAAAACGGAAATAATGTAAGTTATTTATTCTTTCTCTGCAGACCGGTACCAAATGGCCCACGGACCGGTACCGTCCACGGCCCCGGGGGTTGGGGACCTCTGCTGTATTCCGGTCTTGCAATTCTATGAGCCATTAGTGAAGAATTTCTTGGAAATATTTTTAGACTTTATGTACATGTCATCATTTTTATATCTGGTGTCTCGCTGTTTGTTTTTTTATGTCAGCGAGGCAGGTGATTCACATTGGTAGTATACTGTACTTGCTCAGGTAGAGCTGCCTTGTTCCACTGTACCTATGTAGCATAGAGATTTAACAGCCCCCAAATAGTTTGGCATTTAGGCATCCACTATTTTCCTATTATAAACAATGCTTCAGTGAACATCCTTGCTATTACATTATTGTATACAAGTGTAAATATATTCCTAGAAGTTGAATTGCTGGGACAAAGGTTTATTTGTGCGTTCTTTGATAGGTATTGCCAAAATGTACCATTTTACTCTCACCAGCAATGTGTGAGAGTGCCCCTTTCCCCACAGCCCACATGTTATCATACAGGTGGAAAAGGATTTCTGGTTATACAGTTGTCCCTTGCCATATCGCAGTTCGCTTTTCACAGTCTCAATGTATCACGGATTTTTAAATTGTATATATCTAATTTTGTATCGCGGATTTTTTTGCCAAACCACGGGATTTTGCGATATATAGTTGTTTTTATATATTTATTATTTTAATTACTTTTGCAGTAAAATAAGCATTTTCTAGCCTGAAAAGTTGAAAACAATGTAAAAAATATTGAAAATATTAATTAAAACAAAAGAATATTAAATCAAAATAAAATACATAGAAAATGTTTAAGAGCATAGGAAGTGTTTAGTGAGAGTGTGGGAAAGGTTAATAACAGTGTGGAGAGGGTTTATAAAGCCTTAAAATATATGTAAATAATAAAATAAATATAAGGTCACTCCTTCGTGGATTTTTGCCTGTCGCGGGGGGTTCTGGAACCTAACCCCTGCGATAGACGCGGGACCTCTGTACCTCTTTACAGTATAATTGCAGCAGACACCATGTCTGAAGGTTATGTACACCATGTTAAAGAGTGTGAACTTTAACCTGACCAGGTGGTGGCACAGTGGATGGAGCGTCGGACTGGGACGCTAAGGACCCAGGTTCAAAAATCCCGAGGTCGCGGGCTTGAGTGCGGGTTCATCTGGTTTGAATGGGGCTCAGCAGCTTGGGCCCAGAGTCCCTGGCTTGAGCAAGGGGTCACTTGCTCTGCTGTGGCCCTGGTTGGGGCACATGTAGGAAAGTGATCAATGAACAACTGGGGTGCTACAGCGAGGAATTGATGCTTCTCATCTCTCTCCCTTCCTGTCTGTCCCTATCTGTCCCTCTGTTTCTCTCTGTCTCTGTCACCAAAAAACTAACTAGCTAAATAAATAAACATCGGCTGTTCTTTGCTAAACTATACACAACACATAATTAAAAAAAAAAAAAAAGAGTGTGGACTTTACCCTAAAGGCAACGGAAAACCACTGAGTACCTTTTAGGTGGGAAGCAGTGTGTTTTTAGCTGTGTCAACTTGTATCATCCCTCTGGCTGCAGTGTGGATCCCAGGCTGGAATGGCACAAGAACACCAGAGGCCGGAATACCAGTCCAGGGCTGTTGGAGTCAGGTAAGAAAATGATGAGGGCTGAAACTGGGGAGGTGGTTTTGGGAGACATAGAAGTATACATTGGAGACATATCAAGGGCGATTGATTTGATGGGACTTAATTGATAAATTAAGGGGTATATAGAGGAGAGGGAGGGAAAGGTAAGAAAAGCTTTTCATTTCCAATTAGAGCAAATGGGTGGATGCTAAAATCGTCACTAAGACAACGAAGGAGGGAGAAGTGGGTTTGGGAAAACTTAAGTACAGGTACAGATTTGCCTGTACTTAAGGTCTCTGTGGAACATCCTGGAGAAGATGTATAGTGGCAGTTGGATATGCAATGCCAAGCATATAGTAAGCTCTCACATTTATTTATTGATTGAAAGAACTAAAGGAAGGTAGGTATGTGGAAAGAGAGGGTAGGGAAAGAAGAGAAGGCAGAGCTCAGGAGACCAATCTAGGCTTGAGATTTAAAATTCATTAGCCTACAGCCCTGGCAGGGTAGCTCAGTTGATTAGAGCATCGTCCCAATATGCCAAGGTTCTGAGTCAGAGCACATACAAGAAGCAACTGATGAGTGCACAACTAAGTGGAACAACAGATCTGTCTCTCTCTCTTTCTTCCCTCCTCCACTTCTCTCTGTCTTCCTCCCTTCCCTTCACTCTCTAAAATCAATAAAAATAATTTTTTAAGAATCATTATCCTACAGATGTGCAGGGGGAGCGTAGAGTGAGAAGAGATGACAGTTGAGGACAGAAATCCAGAACAGACATTTGAAGGCTAGGCAAAGATGGGGTCCTCAAAGAGACCAGCGAGTAGCCAGAGAGGTGGGAGGAAAACCAGCAGAAAGTGTGACCTCCCAAGAACCCATGGAGCACGTTTCCTCTACAAAAGAGAGCCGAGAGGAAAAGGGAAATGTCTCACATTTTTCTAAACACCTGCTTTATGCCAGCAACTTTATTTAACACTAGCCAATTTAATTATTTCCCAGATCCTAAAAAGTATGAATTGCCCTCATTGCACAGATGAGAAAATTATGGTGCAGATATGTTATGGGAGTAAAGGGAAAGGATTAGCTTCAGAGTGATGGGGAAATGCCTGCTGGTCCGAGGCAAGGAATAAGAGGACAGAGATGAAAGCATGAAGGTGGGGAAGCAGAAGTTGAAGGTGCTTATGTTTCAGGACCTGTTTTCTTTGTGCTCTCTTTTACAGCTTGGCCTCACACATCCAGAAGGCCAGGAAGGTGCTGACAAAGTGGGAGCTGCCCAAGGGTAGAGATGTTCCCACCTTAATGCTGCTTGTGGCCACTACTGACTCTCAAGACCAGTGGCTAGGAGTGGTTTTATTTCCGCTTCCTGCTGTTCTTGGCCTTTCTAGAGCCCAACAGTATTTAAAAAATATAACCTCCCCGCCTGACCAGGCAGTGGCACAGTGGATAGAGTGTCGGACTGGGATGCGGAAGACCCAGGTTCGAGACCCCGAGGTTGCCAGCTTGAGCACGGGCTCATCTGGTTTGAGCAAAGCTCACCAGCTTGAGCCCAAGGTTACTGGCTTGAGCAAGGGGTTACTCAGTCTGCTGAAGGCCCGTGGTCAAGGCACATATGAGAAAGCAATCGATGAACAACTAGGGTTTCAGGCTTATTTTTGTTACTGGTTTTTAAATCTCCAGCTTTCAGTGCCAAAGAGGCCATGCTCAGGCAGGTGGTCACCCCCAGAAAACACATTGCAGTAAAAGAGAGAAGAAAAATATAGAGCCTCATTAACCTTCAATTTGATCTTTATTTTTTGAGTATTGGCTTAGTGCAAGGAATCATGTTGGAAACACAAAGATAAATGAGATCAATTGCATCCTAGTGAAGGACAGTGCCATGGACTGGTGATGCCATTAATTAGGATTGGCTCTGGCTATGAATGACAGGAAACAAAATAACACTGTATTTGGCAAGACAGAGGTTTCTTTTCTCTCATGTGAAAGTCCAGGGAATGGCCACTACTTCATCATGAGAGATCTGGGCTTTTATTATTTCCTCCTCAAAATTCAGCTCCCACCTCATGTTCCAATATGATTGCTTCTGCCTCTGCTCTCAGGTCAACACCAGTTAGTGAGGAGAAGATAAAGGGACAGAGCCCCACTCTAAACTCACCCTTCTTTGAAGGACACATTCCAAAAGTTGCACATACTTTCACTCGCAACCCATGAAAAGGTGGGAATCATAGCTCCCTCCTTCCCCCTCCCCAGGTGGCCACATTCCCAGTTAAAAATCATGTGCTTTGTAACTATAAAAAAAGGGGAAAAGTTCAGCAGTTGCTGCTGGTGATGCTGAAAGAGCTTTGCAGATGGTTATAGTGCAAGGTCAAAATAAGATTGTGGTAAAAAGTTATACCTATTAGCTCGGTGACCTTAGGCAGGTTACTTACCCTCTGTGCCTGAGTTAAAGTGAGGATAATAGTAGCTCCTACCTGGTAGGTTTACCTAAGCTTACCTAAATTGTTGTATATGTATATAATACATGTATGTTTCATATGTACATAAAACAGTTACATAAAAGTACAGTATTTGTAAGTCCTTAGAACATTATCTGACAGTAAGTTCTATATAGGTGTTTGTTAAATACAAGTTAAAATAAGCACAGTAAAATGGGGGTTTTATGAGGAAATGTGGACTGTCAGCTCTATGATGCCTGGGAAGACCTATTCCTTCCCTGGGCACCCAGCACCAAGCAGTGTTGGGTGCTGGGTGCGTTCAGAGTAGATGCTCAAAATATTGGTCTCTGAATAGGCCTGAAAGATCCCTAGTGTTTTGTTAGGTGGGGTGGAGGCAAGGAAAATATATTAGGTGGAGTTAACCAAATGAACAAAGACATAAATAGTGAAAACTCACTGTATATGGCACAGTTCTATGCTGGCATGCACAGAACTCGGTATGTTGACTGACAATATCAAATAGTTTGGTTTGGCCGAAATTTATCAATTGGCTCCAGGCAGAAAAAGTCCCTGCTTTGCAAATCTGCGAAGGAGGTTGTAATTGAAAGGAAGAGTAGCCAGTGGGAAAGCACCACTCACATACTAGATAGAGCACCCTGACTGTAGGACTCTCAGGTAAGCCACAGAGAACTCATCTTCCCCATCCATCACCCCCTTACCTTTCATAGAAAGGCCACAAGTCCAATTTCCCACCTTGTTTGGAAGAGGACCGCAGGCTTGCCCCCAATACGGCAAGGGTGACTACATATGGTTTCTGACCTCCTAATACAACAACCTTGCTCACTTGTAAAAATGCAGCCCTGTGAATATTGTGAGCTCACGTCAATCTGGTAACTCCCTTTTCCTTAAGAGGGCCTACCACGAAGGGGGAATGTGGGGGGTAGGACTTCCTAATACTGTGTTGAGCCCGGCTTTTAGTGCCACACTGTGTGGGTTATGTTCTGGTTTTATAGCAATTTTTATGCTATACTATTTAAACTGAAGAAAAATTTCAATTGTTATGTGTAAGGTGTAGGCGTGTTCAGGGAAGTGTTTTGGAACTTCCAGATCTGCTTAGCTGCCAGCTGAATACCACTCGTTCAGTATCACGTAGAGCAGTGGTTTTCAACTGCTGGTCCGCAGACCTGTGCTGGTCCACCAGAAATTTCATGCTGGTTCGCCCAAGTTAACCACCCTGGTGTTGTATGAAGGTTACAGGCCGGCTGAATACCACTAATTCAGTATCATGACTAAGCTGTGACCCACCAAATCATGTGATACAACCAAAACTGGGTAATTTGAGTCAGAGTTTTGGGGTGACCTGTTATGCGGTGATAACTGGAACAAAGATGCACTGTGAACCACCAATTACCTGAGCCTAAAACAGATTTTGCCTTTCTCATGGATTTCAGGGAGTATTTACTACTTTACTTACCTTTCCCATTTCAGGGATTTCCCAGTGTTACCTAATTTTACATTTCATAGTTCATTTTGAGATATTTCATTTCTGATCTGCTTATGACACTTAATTACAAGTCATGCTATTGACTCCACTTCTTGGAAACTATTAATAATTGGAAGCATTCCTCCTTTACTTTTAAATCTGGAAACGTCTTCATTTTTAAATTGTGTAGTAAGGCAACTTTTACATTTAAATTAGATGCTTTGGGTATTGGCTACCTAGAAAGCATTTTAAAAATTTTAACCCTTACTGAAAACTTCCAATAAAATGTTAGCGGTAGTTATTCTGAACAAGTTATCTTTGCTCTAGACTGTATTAAATTTTTTTCCTATATGAGCATGTTTTCCTCAAACTTCCTATTTCTAAGAGTGGGATCCCAAGAATTTAACCCAAAACCTTACTCAAGGTTCTATTGAACTTTTCCATATAGCTTCTCTCTCTGCCTATCCCTTTTCCTTTTCTTAAAAACCCTGCCATTGGACAGGCAAGTATTGGCTTTTATCTGACATCCTTGTTATGGGGAAGACCAATGGGACATTTTCTCAGGTCTTTTAATTTTACAGAGAGAGGGAAAGGGAGGAAGAGCAGGAAGCATCAACTCCCCATATGTGCTTTGACCAGGCAAGCCCAGGGTTTTGAATTGGCAACCTCAGCATTCCAGGTCGACGCTTTTATCCACTGTGCCACCACAGGTCAGGCAAGAAATTTTTGTGTTAGATGCAGGAAAGCTCAGGGCCCGCGTTTATTAAGTTTCACAGACTTGTTTTATTAACTTTCACCCTGGCTTCATCTAATTTCTTCTATCCCCACTTTTTTCCCAATTTCCTCACTTAAAAAACTAGCTGCTGCCTAACCTGGGATGGCTCAGTGAATAGGGCTTCTTTCCTCTCCCCTTTCTCTCTCTCCCCTCAAAACTACTAAATAATCTTTAAAAAACCAAAACAAAAAAACCTAGCTGTGTTGTCGGCAATTTTTAATAAGCTGTCTTGAAAACATTCTGGAACAAGACAGGCTATTTTAGAAATCGTTCATGATCTTAAGGTATTTTGAAGGCCGCCCTTTCATCAGCTTTAACCCAATCTGACTAGGTAGTCTTCATTATTTTTTAAGTCCTTTTATATTGGCCACAAGCAGATCTCTGTACCTGTATTTCCTGGACCTGAATTTACAGCTGACAAAAGGGTGTTTCTTGTCTCCCATCTCCCCCTATATACATGCACACACCCCTTTAAAATATTTTAATATTGTTATCTATATCTTTGATCATATTAAAGTTTTTGAATAAGTTAGCAAATACTTTCTAAATGTCTTTTATTTCAATTTTATTTAGATAACCAAGCACTAAAAACTTTACAAAACTGTCAAATTTGTTAAGGTTCTTTTCTTTTCCCCTCTATGGGTCTAAGCATGGATGGGTCTTTTGTAGACACACCTACATTTATTCCAAGGGACATGTGACCAATTCTCTCTCAAATCAACTTTTTCCAAACAAATCCCTATAAATAGGGTCAGTCTATGTTAGTTCTTTGTGATGGTGTTAGTTTTCAAAACATCTTTAGTGAATAAATAATGGTTTGCTTGGTGCATCTTAATTGCGAAATTTCTTCTTCTTTCGAAACTTCTTTCCTGCTGCATTTGCTGCTTTTTCAGCCATGATCTCTGAGTACTTCCTTCGATTATATCTAAAATTTAAAAATATAAACCAAACCTTTAAGTTCTAAAGTATGCCACATCAAGTATTAGAAATTAATATAACATTTTGGGGAAGCGGAGGCTGTTTAAAATTGTAAATTTTTTATTTTTATTTTTTTTGCATTTTTACCATTTATTCATCACATTAGCACCAAGGTCCACCATGTGTAGGAGCCATACCAGGAATTGGCAACAGAGGAGTGAATAGACAGGAGTGCCCTCATGGGGCTTACAGTCTGAGAAAAAAATGACAACTGAAAAGGGAAGCTTTTGTCAACTTTCACTAAAGACAAATGCACTACATCCAGCTAATATCAAATGCTTTAAGTATTTTTGTGGGATAAAAATGTAAAATGAATGATTAAGCAAAACAAAAAGTTTACACTTACCTGAAAACACACAACATACTTCTCAGAACCTTAAGAAATGTAGCACAGACCAATGGTTTTCAAAGTGTGGACCAGGAAAGAGACCCCTCTAGGAGTCCATTATGTAAACACTACTTTACAGTACACTAAGACACTGTTGCCTTTTTCATGATCATTATCTCGTGAGTGTATAGGGAAAATTTCCAGAGGATACACAATGTGTGGTATTAAAGCAAACTAATGCAGAAGTAGATATAAGGCTTCAACAATCCTTAAAACAGACGCTAAAGAGATTTAAATTTAATTATTTTTGTTTTGTTCATGAAAATATGTTACCATGTAATGGGTTTATTATCTTAAAATGAATTAGTTTCTAAATTCCAATTTCCATTATGGTAAATACTGATAAATGTAACCCACAAAGTGAAAGTTCTTCGGGTCTTTAATAATTCTTCAAAGTTTAAAGGCATCCTCAGACCACAGAACTGCTGCTATAGATTATATATCCCCACTGGGCTTTGGAAACAGAGCAGCACAATTTATTGCAGAAAAATGATACTGTAGTAGCTAGAAGCTTCAACAAAAGAAGGGCTGTCAGTCCACAGTTAATTATGAAAACTTAAAAAATTTGCTAACTATACAAAATTTCTTTGTTCCAAAGCACATTCACAGTGTTATATAAGTCTGTTACCACATTATTGAAGCAGAGGATTAGCTAAAGTTCTCTTTAAAACAGAAGCTATTTAAACCCTTTACAACTTTATGGCTCACTCAATCCCAAAAGCACAATTTACAGACTCTTGAAAAACCTAAGGTTAGACTAAAAATGAAACAAAACCAAAAACTACCCATAACACAGAAAAGCACTTTTTGTTCTGTTCCAGGACATTTCTCCTAATGAATATCCAAAGGCAGTAAATGGCACTTGGTGAAGTTCCCTACCCCCAAGTGGTCAGAGAAAACCTCTTGAGCTAGCCATAAAGGATTAAAACTTTCTGTGAAGAGACGGGCTAGTAGAGTGTTTCAGATACTGTGGCATGCAAATTAAGTGATAAAATGAACATTTATTTTAAGTAATGTATTTTGTCTTAATGTATACAGAAAAACATAATTAACAAACCCACTTACAGCTGCAATATAAAGTTTCCTTTTAAAATAAGCAGTATACAGATAATGGTATAACACTGTGAAAACTGTAGTTAGTGACTGAGGTGTGGAACACAATGAACTGGTAGGACAACCTCTAACCAGCAATTTTGAGTTTCATTTTTACTCTATTTTTAGTTTTCTGCCCCAACTTCCTTATTCTAAGATTATTACTTTCCTAAGTGTTAACCATATGTTGTAGATAAAAACCTACATTTTTTAATCCTGATGATGGCAATCTCAGAAATCACAGCAATGTTCATAGTGCTTATTTCTAAAATTTTTACCATTACTCAGACTCATTAAATAGCTTAGATAACATTTTGGATTAAATTTGTTTTCCACACTTACAATCTACATTATTTTCAGAACCCTTGATAAATATTTTCAGTTTTGATATTAAACGAACCTGGAACTTTAGCAGGCTTCTATGAGGTATGCTTTTTAATCTCCTATACTATATAAGTAGCTGCTTCAAGGACATTAAAACATACTCAGATTGTTCCCATCCTAAAAATTCTCTAAATCCACATCTGCTAGCCTTGCCTCTTCCTTTGCACAACAGAATTTCAAGAAAGAGCCGTGTCCATTCCTTCATCTCTCATTCTCCAGTTGTTTTCTTCCCCATCATCTCCCTAAAACTCCTACCAAAGTTCCTGTAACTAAATCCAAACGAAGTTTTTACTTATTTCAGTTGATCTCACAGAAGCATTTCCTGTTAACCACTCCACTTCTAAGACACTGTGCCCTACTGGTTTTCTTAATGCTCCTTTGACCATTCTTTGCTAGTCTCCTTTGCAGGCACATTCTCCTCCAGCCAGACAAATATTTGTAGTTTCTCTCTAAAGAAGTACTGGGACTGCTTATGCCCTACGGGGGACATTTGGAAATGTCTGAAGATATTTTTGATTGTCATGAATGTGGGCGGGCGTTGCTATGGCATAGAATGGGGACAGAGGCCAAGGATAGTATAGAAGAACATACTACAACGCACATGAAAGTCCCCTTAACAAAGAATGCATCCCTTCCAAAATGTAAGTAGTACTATTGTTGAGAAACAGACTAAAGCATTTAAAATGATTTGAAGTATAAAGTTTATGCATATTCTACAGGAAAACATGCTTATTATAAAATGAAACAAATTCTTTTACCTTCTGAATTCAGAATCAGCAAGCAGTTCTTCCACAATAGTTTTCTTCCTTTGTTTCTTGGGAATGCGTGAATGGTAGAAGTCAGCTGGATTGTCAACAACGGTTCCAATCTATGAACATGGATTGAAATAAGTCATGCAGTACCTGAATGCCAGGTTGCTTTCCTATTTCAGGGTAGCTCCAACAAAGTGTACTTACAGAAAGAAATGGTAACCATGAGTGTACACTGCACCAATATTCAAGTTAATTTTTCCATTTTTCAAGACAAAAATAAATCACCTATTCAATCTGCTTAAGTCCTGATAACATTTCATTATAGTAAATCCAAAATTTCTTTTATGTAATTTAGTGCCAAAGAGTTTAATAAATTCTTGAATAGTACACTAGAGGGAAAAAGTAGTACAGATAATAAAACTTTTGTTTTAGCTTCCCAATTTAATGAAATTGACACAAATTCTACTACACACCTATTTTGATCTCCTAGATCAGGGGTCCCCAAACTACAGCCTGCAAGCTGCATGCGGCCCCGAAGCCATTTATCCGGCCCCCACCGCACTTCCGGAAGGGGCACCTCTTTCATTGGTGGTCAGTGAGAGGAGCATAGTTCCCATTGAAATACTGGTCAGTTTGTTGATTTAAATTTACTTGTTCTTTATTTTAAATATTGTATTTGTTCTCGTTTTGTTTTTTTACTTTAAAATAAGATATGTGCAGTGTGCACAGGGATTTATTCCTAGTTTTTTTTTTATAGTCCGGCCCTCCAACGGTCTGAGGGACAGTGAACTGGCCCCCTGTGTAAAAAGTTTGGGGGCCCCTGTCCTAGATTATCATGAATGCTGCCAATTTAAAACATTCTTATGAACACTTTGCATTAACTCATACATTCAACCAAGTAAGTTTTACTGAATGTCTACTACTTTGTGCCAGGCACTCTCCTAGGTATAGGGAAACAAAGATAAAGATTTTCTGGTCACTGGTAGTGAGTAGCCCATAGTCTTAAAAGATCCATAGACAGGTAAAAAAATGTGAAAGCATAGGTCCTGGCTGGCTGGCTGGCTCAATGGATAGAGCCTGCCATGTGGAAATCCCAGGTTCAATCCCTGGTAGTGCAAACATGAAAAGCAACTATCTGTTTCTCTTTCTCTCCCTCTCCCCCTTTTCTTCCTCTTCCCCTATCACAGCCAGTGGCTTGATTGGTTCGAGTATCAGCCCCGGGCGCTGAAGACAGCTTGGCTGATTCAAGCATTGGCACCAGAAAGGGGTTGCCGGGTAGATCCCAGTCGGGGAGCATGCAGGAGTCTGTCTCACTATTTCCCCTCCTCTCACTTAAAAAAAAAAAGTGAACAAAACATTACAGATGCTTTAAAAACTAAGTGACCAATTCGGCCTAAGAAATTTATAAAGGATGACATTTTAGCTTGGATTTGTATGGGTGAAATTTCACCAACCAAATATGGCAGAGCCAGGCACATGCCAACAACAGTCTATGCAAATTCCGAGAAGCTAAGTGTACTTGGTGCTTAAGAGGGCCATGTAACAGAGCAGGAAGGACCAGTGAACTGGTCTGGGTGTAGATCGAGGTCCATATCAAGGGCTGTAGACTCTACCCCATAGGTCACAAAGAATCACTGAAGGTCACTGAATGATATCTGTGATGCTACTGAACAGAGCTGTATCATGAATAGACTGCCTTTTCTTTTTTAGAATATAAGACTGGCTACACTGTGGAGGATGGAGAAGAGGGAGAGCAGACCCAGAAGCAAAGGACTATTATAATAATCCAGATGAGTGACAAGAAAGGTAGTCAAAAAGAACAAAATGAACTTAAGAGCTCCCAGAGAATAACTCCACTGTATTTTCACCAGAAAACACTTTGAAAGCCAATTAACTTATTTTAAGAATTTGCTCTTGGGAATACCCCTCTAACTTAAAAAGAAGAGTTGGTGCAAATGGTTCCCTTTCCCCCTCAATTCTGTAAGAATTCTTGCTCTTAGGTGAGTATTATTCATGGATGGAACACCCACCTTATAGGTTCCATTACTTTTTTGAGAACTGACCTACGAACCTAGTTACCATCTGCAATGCGCTCTCTCTATGGAGAACCACTATAAACTGGTGGCTGCTGAACTGGGTTCTAGACATTATCATACGGCTGAGCAGATGCATACTGTAAATAGTTATATGTTTCAAGAGTAAAAGAAAACCACACTATAGTGCTTTCCAAACTAAAATCCACTGGTCACTACCACCACTATTCTGTTGCTTCATACCTGGAAGTACTTAGGGAAGCCATCTCTATCGTTTTTCTTGTAAAACCGTTTTGGGTCCATGCCAGCTCTCATCTTCAGTACTCTGAGATCATTTTTTAGTTCATCTGTTAATTCTGGAGCTTTCATACCAAACCAGCCATCCCCTGCTGTTTTTTGTCGTTCTTTCTGAAATACAGATTTCAAAAACAAACAGAATATTCTAATGTTAATAAGGTGTACAGACTATACCCTATTTCCCCCAAAATTGTACATAGAGAAAATTTCATTAATTAAAAACAAAGTTACTTTACAGTACGTATGTCTCCAGATTCATCTTTCATAAAAGGAATGATACTACAAAAAAATGATTTCTCTAGTAAATTGGGCAAAACATGATCAGTTTCATAAGTGAAGGCTTCCTTAAATTTAAATTTGTATTGTAGTAAGAACTGCTGGCTAGATGGGAGAATAACTGACAGCTTTAACTTCTGTTGTCTAAAACAGCCTAAACAAATGGTTATGTAAAAATATTTTCACTTCTGAAGCTTGTAGGTTAATGTTAACACTTTTATTCAGTCACCCAAGTATCTCAGTCACTCACTCCAATAGTCCAGAAATTTGTATTATTTCTTTAAAACAAATAAACTTATTCTTTTAAATACTCCTAGCAAGTGATTTGCTTAATTTTTTGTTTCATTCATACAACCATTGTTATGAAGTATCTACCATGTGCTAAGGTGATTCTTGTTAGTGAGAAGACATTATTGGAGCACCTTCCTCAAATTTCCTCCAACCTCTCTTGATAAGTTCTTTATGCTTACTAGTTTAAATGCCAGATAGAGACAATCCCTTATATTTTACTCAAGAAAGTAGTTTCTATTCTCTCATTTGGCAGACTAAATAGGCCAAATATTTAGCTCGCTTCATTAAGTTCCCTACAATAGCTTGTAACAAAATTCCCAGCCGTTAGTGAATAGTACCTATAAGCCAGGAGAGGAATGAACAGCGACTTTGCATGGGGACTGTCATTTTATTTTTAAGGAAAAAGAAGTTATACTTAGGTGCACCACTCAGCACACTTTAACTTCGTGAAAATCCATATAGCCCTGACCAGTTTGCTCAGTGGATAGAGGATCAGCCAGAGTATGGAAATCCCAGGTTTGATTCCTGGTCAGGGCATACAGGAGAAGCGACCATCTGCTTCTCCCCTCTCTCCTACTTCTCTCCCTGGTTCCCCTCCTGCAGCCAGTGGCTCGACTGGTTTGAGCATTGACCCAGGAACTGAGGATAGCTCAGCTGGTCCAAGCATCAGCCTCAGGTGCGAATAGCTTGATTGATTTGAGCATCAGCCCCTGACAGAGATTGCCAGGTAGATCCCAGTTGGGGTGCATGAGGGGAGTCTGTTTCACTATCTCCCCTCTTTTCACTTAGAATTAAAAAAAATGCACATAAAACATGTTTATGGAACCTGACCAATGGTGACACAGTGGATAGAGTACTGAGCTGGGATGCTGAGGTTCAAAACTCCAAGGTTACCAGCTTGAATGCGGCCTCATTTGGCTTGAGTGTGGGCTCTCCAGCTTGAGCACAAGGTCACTGGGTTACTGGCTCAGCCTGAGCCCCCTCACAAGGCACATCTGAGAAGCAATCAATGAAAACTAAAGTACCCCAACTATTGGCTGATGCTTTTCATCTCTTCCTTCCTGTTTCTTCCCCCCTCCCCCCCCCCCACTCTCTCTTTCTTTCTCGCTTAAAAACAAAAACAAAACACATTCACAGAACATTTTCTGGGCACATATGTATCCATGATAATTTTCTCTGAAAATATATGCATTTTTAATTGTATAACCATGTCACACATGAACTGAACACAATACAAACACATCTACACATCTTTATTATATGCGGCTTAAGTGTCTGTTTGTTGCCGATAGCTTATTGGTTGCTTGCGTAACTGTACTAGCCAATGGGGTGAAGTTGCCACGGCATTCAAATAGTCCTGCCTTCTGGCATGCCACCTCACAAATTGAGGTTAAAGATTGGAGCAATTACTATGCTGTTAAGAAATCTTAACACCAGAAGGGGTCTTTGCAATGGTACAAGACTGGAGGTTCTCCAATTGAAAAATGATGTCATAATAGCTAAGTCTTTGACTGGCTCCTCTAAAGGTGAAATACATGTCATTCCAAGAATTGATTTGGCTCCATCTCAAACAGGGTTGCCGTTTCAATTGAGACATAGACAATTTCCTGTAAAACTTGCCTTTGCTATGACCATCAATAAGTCTCAGGGCCAAACGCTTAAGTGTGTTGGCATTTTTTTACCTGAGCCTGCATTTGGACACGGTCAACTTTATGTTGCCTATTCAAGAGTTCGTGAAAGAATGGACGTAAAATTAAAAATAACTGATGGTCCTCTGCAAGGCGAGCTTAAAAATGATGGAAAGATCTACACAAGAAATGTTGTATACAAAGAGATCTTTGACATGTGAATTAACATTTTATTATTTAAATCACCTTTATTTATTGAGCTAGCGGTGGCTCTTAAGAAATGTACCACCAGTGGTTTCCTTCATTGCACTCTAAGCAATTAAGCAAGTAGAAGGGGGAAACCGCGTGGGCAGTAAGCAAAGGGGCGCCCTCGCCGCCTGCCCTGGGTAATTCAGTTTGAATTAGCAGACACCTTTGCACAAATCATTTTAATTACAATTTATAATATCTAGAACAGCGGTCATTTCGTATGACCGCCGGGCTTTCTAGTTCTAAATAATGAGTCACTATACTTACTCTGCGTTTTTTTTGAAGTTGATACCTTGATTCACGGTATGGTGGGACACAGTAGTTTTTCTCAAAATCAGGAGTAATGATGGCTTTCTGCATAATCTATAAAAATATTAAATTGGTTTTAAAATTTCAGAATGAAAAACTTTCTCAACACTTTTTGTCATTTGGGAAACATCTCTCAGACTGAAGACTATTCCAAATATATTAACCTTCTTTGTGCAGAAAGTTATTCCTGTGCTTAAATTAGTAGATGTATTACAATAAAAATGTTTTAGGAGGTAAACTAAAGGATTATTTTAGGAAACATATAAAATCAATCAAATTTCTTTTACTAATCTGAATCTGCACACATCAGATATACTTGAGTCCATTTGTATTTATTGGTTTGTAACCAGCCAACTGCACTAAACTGGAAAATAACAATGCCATAATGACTCTTGAAATTCCTGAGAAAGACTTGATTAGTTTTTAGTAAATTCTTCTGATGTTGGTAATACAGGCTTATAATCTGAGACTGGCTTACTATTAATAATACAGCAATAAAGACTTTGATCCAACTATACTTTTTGTTATACCAATGAGATTATCGTATCTAGCAAATCTGCTTTTGCAAATCAATGTATCTTGGATGATCTTTCAATGAGTTTATACAAAGATCAACAACTTTATTAATGGCTGTTATACACCAGTTTTTAACATTTAAGTCTCCAGATTTAATTTTTCCACTAAACATTATAAACATCATCTCTGCATACCTGTGATTACTTCTGTAAGATTCTAAAATGTGTCATTTAAAACTTTCATGGGTAATGTTAAATTGCCTTGTATTCAAATAGTGTCAACTCCTACCAACACTTAATCAGGATCCCTTTCATTATAGGGCCACTAACATTGGTATTATCTTTCTGTATGCTGTCAGTGGTGCCTCTTGGCTATTTTTATTTGCTATTGATCATCTGCCTACACTCTTTTGGGTTCCTTTTCATTTTTAAGTAGGGCTGTGTTCTTTTCATTTGTAGAAGTATATTTTGTATCTTAGTGATATTAATCTGTGGTCTTTTGTCTTTAAGATGTTTTTAATTGTTTTAAAAATTTTGTGTGGTCAATGTTAATCTTTTCCTAAATTACTTGCCTAGGATGATTAAATATTATCACCTAACATAATAAAAGAATCCTCAGGGTAGCCATTTCTCCCAGTGCAGTAACTAAAGTAGACACCTCCTTCGTCCTCATAATAGTTCACAGGAAAATAGCAAATACTAATTTGGTCAATAAGTTTGACATTATCAATTCAGACACCCCCAACTCAGGCTCAGAAGTTTCTGGGAAGTACAGCAGCAGCCTAGACTTTCTTTTCACTCAGAAAAGAACATGACATTTGACAGATTATTAAGAGCTTGTTGTGTGTCAAGTACTATACTAAGTTTTAGGACAATGGTTCTCAGTTGGGAGCAATTTCTGGTGTTGGTGTGTATGCTCTTCACATCTAGTGCACAGATGCAAAGGCTGCTCAGACACCCTCCCACTACAAAGAATTATCCAGCTCAAAACATTAATATTGCTAAAGCTGAGAAATTCTGTTTTAGGAATACAAAGATAAGACAGTAAAATCACAATTACACCACACAATAATGAATCTGACTGATACAGGGTGTTACAGAAACACAGGGTGGGAGAAGGACTAGAATCAAAAAATGTTTCCCCAAAACAGTGACTGGCCTGGGAAAGAGCAGGGTATATTCACATAACTATAGCAGTCTTCGATAGCGAGAATGTAGCAGGTGGACACAGTGCGAAGAGAGGCACCTTCAAACCTTTGAGGAACTGCTAAGGACTCAAAGTAGAAAAATCTGGCAAGAGTTTGAAGAACAAAAGAGTAAGGAGACTACTGCAATAGCCTGCTATCATTAAAAAATAAAAAGGAAAAAAAAAGGAGTGGCCTGACCAGGCAGTGGCACAAGGGATAGAGCATTGGACTGGGATGCAGAGGACCCAGGTTTGAAACCCTGAGGTCACCAGCTTGTTCCCAAAGGTCGCTGGTTTGAGCCTGAAGTTGCTGGCTTAGGGCTCAAGCCTAAGCCACTCACTCTGCTGTAGCCCCGTCAAGTCACATAAGAGAAATCAATCAGTGAACAACTTACGTGCTACAACAAAGAATCGATGCCTCTCATCTCTCTCCCTTCCTGTCTGTCCCTCTCTCTGTCTCTTTCTCTCTCTCTCACACACACACAGGAGGCTAACCTCTGGTTTAGAGGAAAAAATAAGCTTAATTTTGTTAAATCTTACTGTTATATCCAAATAGAGATGAACAATGAGTACAGGGGATTACAAATAACTAATGGACTGGAAGACAAAGAGAAATCAAAAGAAAGAGACCATAAAAGCTAGCAGAGTCCAGTCCCAAAGAGGCCTGTAATAAAAAAGGTACAAGAAAACCTATCTTACTATATCAATAATGGATTTAGTTACTGGATTAATTTGTAATGTGGTTTTAGGGATTTAAAAAAAATTATAAAGCCACAAACCTGCATTGTATTTTAAATACATTAGTACTATTTACCTCATAATTCTCCAAAAAGAACTAAGTTAAAAAAAAAAGAAAAAGAAAAGCCTGTACGAGCCAGTGACAGTGGGGAAAGAAGGAATGATGAGAGAACTGGCTAGTTCTATGAAAACCTACAGGACTCTTCATGTAACTTACCTCATTTTTCTTTTTCTCCTTGATCTGTGTTAGAATTTTCTTGTTTGACTGTAATTTGTCTGCATTAAAATTTATATACAAACCACCCAATTGCTTGATACTCAAACCAGGGTCTATGCTGCTGCTTGTCAACTTCAGACTGAAAGAGAGATGATCACTTAAAGATCAAGTAATTAAATGGACACAATTGAGACTATTTCATTTTATTGATTGATTTTAGAGAGGAAGGGGAGGGGGAGGGGGAAGAAGGAGGAGGAGGAAGGAGGGAGAGAGGAAGGGAGAGGGAAACATCGATTTGTTGTTCCACTTACTCATGTATCCTTGGTTGATTCCTGTCTGTGCCCTGAACCGGGATTGAACCCATAACCTTTGCGTAATGGGATGACGCTCTAACCAACTGAATTACCCAGCCAGGACCAATTGAGACTATTTTTAAAATCACTTTTTTGGGGGGCACATCCAAACTCATTCCCCAGATTTTCCTTAAGAGGATTAAGACCATATGATATGCCATAGACTTCATATATTTTTATAAAGAAAAGAATATAGAAGAGTAAGATATGCATCTGGCAATCTGGCTCAACTTCATAGATAAATGTAAAGTAATAAATGTACCTATTTCCATCTCTAAAACCAACGAGAAAGTCAGGTTCTACGCAGAACTCCCAAGTTATCCAAACTTAGAATATTCTTCTGGGTAACCAAAGGCATTTATTTGGTAGTGCCTCTAAATCAAGGAAGTTTAAACAGTGATGAACATCCTTATTTCCCACTAGAGCTTTTAAAAAGCATTAATGTCATACCCCAGACCTAACAAATGACTCTTCTGCAGTTGGCCTGGGGTCCTGCTGTTATACATATTTATGTATGAGAATATCTACTTTATATTGCAATTGAACCTATAGTCACTTTCTTCTCCAATTACTCATATAAATTGAGCAGCTGAAAAGTTTTAATAATCAACCTTTTTTAGAAAATGAAGTCATTCTGTTGTTGTGCCTTGGCAGTGATCCTCAACCCTGAAGGTATATTAGAATCATCCTAGAAAGAAGGATCGTGGTTTAAAAAAAATAATAATGCCTGAGCCTAGCCTCAGAGATAGATTTTACTGGGCTCCATTAATATATAATCCTTTACAAGAATGCCTGTATTTCATGAATACACTGCTACCAGGTGCCTGTACTCAGGCAAAACAAATTTATAACAGAGAGAAACTAAACAGGTACACCAAACATTAATGCTTTTTAGTGGATAGATGGGACTATAGGTCATTATTTTTCCCAGGCTTTTCTTTTTCAATTTCTATGCAATCAACATTTAGTAAAAAACAGTTGACCCCCATGCTAATATTTTGCATTTTCATGGTAAATTAGCCACTTGAAATATATATCAAAAGCTTCCTCTTTTTTTTTTTTTTTTTCATTTTTCTGAAGCTGGAAACGGGGAGAGACAGTCAGACAGACTCCCGCATGCGCCCGACCGGGATCCACCCGGCACGCCCACCAGGGGCGAAGCTCTGCCCACCAGGAGGTGATGCTCTGCCCATCCTGGGCGTCGCCATGTTGTGACCAGAGCCACTCTAGCGCCTGGGGCAGAGGCCACAGAGCCATCCCCAGCGCCCGGGCCATCTTTGCTCCAATGGAGCCTTGGCTGCGGGAGGGGAAGAGAGAGACAGAGAGGAAAGCGCGGTGGAGGGGTGGAGAAGCAAATGGGTGCTTCTCCTGTGTGCCCTGGCCGGGAATCGAACCCGGGTCCTCCGCACGCTAGGCCGACGCTCTACCGCTGAGCCAACCGGCCAGGGCAAAAGCTTCCTCTTTTTAGCCTGAACAGTGGCGGCAGAGTGGATGGAGTGTCAACCAGGTTCAAAACTCAAGGTCGCTGGCTTGGGTGGGCTCGCCAGCTTGAGCTTGGGATCATTAGTAGGATCCCAAGGTCACTGGCTCAACTTGAGCTTGGCAGTCAAGGTACAAATGAGAAGCAATCAATGAATAACTAAAGTGACACAACTATGAGCTGATGCTTCTCATCTCTCTCTTCCTGTTTCTCTCTCTTGGGAGGCGGGGAGGGGGGTCCAGGGGCAGAGGGGAAGTTTACTTTTTAAAATATAAAGGCCAGGCCCTGGCTGGGTGGTTCAGTGGATAGAGCATCATCCCGGCACAACGAGGTGTCAGATTTGATACCGGGTCAGGGCACCTACGAGAAGTATCAACGACTACACAACTAAATGGAACTAGATGTCTCTCTCTCTCCCTCCCCACCTCAAATCAATGAAAAAATTAAAAAAAAGTAAGATAAAACTTACAGTTTAGACTTTGTGTCATTTAGTAAGTCATCTTCATCACTAAACTTATCATCTCTGTCTTGATCTGATGTTTCTTCTTCACTTTTTTCATCCTCTTCCTCCTCAATGACAACCTCACTTGCCTTGTCTTCCTCATCCAAGTAAAAATTTTTATTAGAATCTAATCCAGGAGTTGTGTCAATTACAAATAATGCATTGTCACATAACTTGTTTTCTGAGTCACCAGTTGATCCCCTTTTAGCACTATTTTCAACAAAACACACAGCGTCCTCTTCTGTTTCACTGTTTTCAGACTGCTGGCTTTCATCACTGCTGAGAAGTGATAAAACAGAATCATCTTTATTCAGAGATGAAGTGAGCTCAGACTTGGACAGTTTGCTATCACACTCAAAATCTACATCCCTTTCTTTATTCATTTCTTCATTCAAAGCTATAATTGTGTTATTTTCTTCACTACTACCATCACTAGATATCACGTCACTTGTTTTTATAGTGCTCTTTCTCTCTTCAGTCCATCTGTCTATTTCTACAACTGCAAATGTTTGAGCTAATGATTTCATTACAGCCTCACAGCTCAGATTTGAGGGCTCTGATGTGGTTTCATTATTGTGGGGGGCTGAATGCCTTTGAGAAACTAACTGCTTAAGGCTAGTGTCCTGAAGTTCAGAAAAACGATTCAACTCAGAATTTTTCTCATTAATTTCTTTTCCCTTATCTATCATTCCTTCAGCTTCTTCGTCTATACTCTTACAACTCTCCTTTGTTATTTCTTTGAGAGGTGCAAGATTACCCTTTTGTTCCTCTCTTGTATTAAGACATAAGTGTTTTTGCACTGTTGGTTTTTTTCTTGATTTTCCGTGGAAGGAATCATTATCAAAGTTATAGATTTTATTACCAGAAAAATGTGGCTTATTTATCTGAGGAAGAGACCTTCCTTGTAAATAAGAAGTTTGGCTGGTATCTGAATCCTCTGAGTTCACAGGTGTATTTATCATTTGCTTTTCATTTCCTGATACAATCTTCTTATTTTTCTTCTCTGTTTGTGCCTGTAATTCCCCCTGCGTTCTCCTTGTTGTTCTCCTAGTTGCAATTCCGGAAAATGTAGAAATATCTGAACATGATGATTCAGCATCAGAAACAGCTTCCCCATGTGATTCTTGACTTGGATATATTAGGGATTTAGCCTTACTTCTTCTGATTCTTGTAGAAGGCACAATTCTAGAAATACCTGAAACATGCGATTCTGCTTCAGAGACTTCTGAAGTAGGCGACTCACTTACTGAAGTTATTTTTGGCCTTTTCCTAACACTAAACAATGGGCTGCAGGGAACTAGGATTTGCCTTCTCCTAGTTACTCTTAAAATGGGTTCCTGGAGCTCAGATACAGAACAACAGTTTGACTCTGCTTCAGAGGTCTCTCCATCAGTAGATGGTTTGTTCATTTCTGGTAATAAGCCTGTATTTCTGCTTCTCCTCTTTGCGGTTTTAGGAGTTTTAGGGATTGGACTTTGTTCCCTATTGCTCTGTGTTTCAGCAGTACTTGAGTGATGACATGGAGATTCCTTCCTGCCTTTCTGATGCACTTGAATTCTTTTAGCAGAATTCTGTAAACCAGAGAGAAAAGATTTAATTTAGGTAAGACTGGGACACAAGCAAGGTAAGTGAGGCTCGCCCCTCAGGAGTAAATTTTAAAAGGGCACTAAAAAACTCAGTTAACAAGATGAACACAATAACCATCACCAACAGCCACTATTTAAAAAATAAAAAAAACCCTCACATACTGTATCTGTCCCTGCATCTGCAGGGCCCTGCTCCACTCCTTGAACCTGACTTTAGTGAAAAAAGTAACTAAAAAGAAAAAAATTCTAGTCAAAAACGTCAAACATTCTAGGTGGACCTACATTCCGACACATACAGGTAGGAGAGAATGAGATTAACTCTGAGCAAAGACATGTTAAGGAACACACACCGACAGAACCAGTCGCTGCCCTAAACTTCCATTCCTAAGTGAATTAACGCTCATCATCACAGAATCAGAGGCAGCGGACGACCAGCGCCATCGACAATCACCAAGCTGAATTTCTGTAGACCCCCCCCCCCCCACGCCAAAAAAGTGCTGTAGTCACCGCTCTTCTCTCCAATCTCGCTGAGGCTCCCGCCCGGTGGCCGAAATTCATCCTTACTAGTACGTTGGTAACAAGTTAAAAGTCTCGAGCTGTTCATCTGCATTATAGAGCTGAACTATCCAAAGCAAATTACCTAACCTTTGTTCCTCACTAAGGGCCAACTTAAAGACTGCAGTGAAAACTAAAAAGGAAACTACAGGCCCGGTACGCAACAGGGTGCGGCAGGCTCATCCGGACGCTCCTCCTCGTCGTCGGCCGCCGCTCCCTCGCAAGGTCCGCGGGAACCTTGCGCCTCCCCACCGCCCAGAGGGCCATTCTGCGAAGAAGCGAGCAGAAATCAGGGAGCCGTGCTACTCTCCTACCTTCTTCTCGGAGCTTTCAGCCGGCGTAGCATCGATACCGGTCTGAGACCGCCCGGACCTAGTAACCACCATCTTCACCGCGTGGGGCTTCTGTCCCGGCGCCACGGAAGTGCGTCACAAAACTGCCTCGCTCGCGTTTCCCGCGAGGATTCCGGAACTCTCGGGAATCTCTTACCTACCTTGGTCCCGCCTGCCTAGGCTGGGCCAGCCGATCTGGGAGCCCGAAGGGGAGGAGCGCCGACCTGGGAGCCCGAAGGGGAGGAGCGCTAACGTCACTCGAGTGCAGA
Organism: Saccopteryx bilineata; assembly: GCF_036850765.1. NCBI lineage: Eukaryota > Metazoa > Chordata > Mammalia > Chiroptera > Emballonuridae > Saccopteryx > Saccopteryx bilineata. The sequence goes on from NC_089492.1 coordinate 208,661,302, forward strand.
GGCGAGTAGACCCTCCCTTGCCAGGGCAGTGAAACTCAGGGCAGTGAAACTCGCAGTGACCGGAGAGCTTTCGTCTCCATTTCACCCCACTCCATCCATTCTTTCATTTGCTCGGCAATTCTAAATTTTAATGTAGCCAGGGGTGTGGCCGAAGGAGACGTTTGCATTACTTATACTTAAAAAAAATAATTATTCTGTATTTGTGAAGTTAAGAATAAATAAAATTTAAATTTAACGACCTAGTTGGGGTAAAGATATTTATGTTAAATATCCCAGGAACTCGGAGGCTAATTAGGAAAGTATATAATATAATCCAAAGGCTTGGTGGTGACTAGGGGCTAGGAATAAGCCGAAAAAGATAAATGTTAAAACAAACTAAAGGAAAGTGATAAAAAATTTTTTTGCAATGAAAGGAAGAGAATGAAGGGTGGAGAGCTAGAATGTTTGAGGGGAATGAAAGGGGTTGAAGAAGTAAATGTATTGCTGGTGGGGAGAAAGGATGAGTGCCTCACTAAATATATTCTTTTCTACTTCTTTATAATAGAAAATTTTTTTCCCCTCTTAATCTAACAGATTTTTCAGTGGGCACACTGCCACTCAGCTAAATAGTTCCTTTCATTGTTTCCCTTGCAGCCAGATGAGGCTAAATTTTGGGCAATTACATATAAATTGAGTGTTGTGTAGGTCTTAGGGACATTTTAAAAGAGAGGAGGTCTTCCCTGCCTTAACTTCATTTTACTCCCTTGAAGGTTGTGCTCTCTAGTGTTCAAGCAGCAAGTCTGTGCAAAGAGAATGAGGGCCACACTTCAGGGTTGGGCAGAGGAGTGAGAAAGAAAACATAGGTCCCAGACAACCTGTGGAGCCGCTGTTATCTGTCTGAGACAGCCCATTTCTAGACAGGTGTTTGAGAGAAACACCCGTCTTTCCTTAAACTACTGTTATTTGGGGATTTTCTGTTATTTGCAGTCAAGCCTAATCTCAATTGAAGAATAGAATTTAAAAAATAGAGATGAAGGGTGTGGCCACAGAAGAATGCTCCTTCCTTTGAAGCAGCAGGGAGAGCTGATATTTGAAGCAGAGAGGAGAATGTGAATGCAGGGAAATTAAAGTGGAGAGAAGAAAAGAGGAGATTTTGGACAGATAACCCTAATTTTCTCTGTAAGATTCATCGACTCAGATGAATGGGAAAAGTTTAGATTAGTTCTTGTGGGGAATGTGGTGAGGAGCACAGAGAAGGAATTTTGGTAGAACCAAGCAGCAGTGAGACTAGGTAAGAGGAAGTACAGAAGAGAAAACAGGCTGGATTGAAGAGAAGGCAGAAGGGTATAGAGGAAGGAAAGCAAACTGAGTAGATGTCAGAGCAGCAGAGGATAACAGCATCAACCACAGCAACAGTATTGAGTACTTACTATATTCTGGGTATTAAGTGTTTTACATGTGTGAACTCATTTAATCTCTACAAAAACTTTAACATGAGCAAAAGCATGAAAATAGATGAAGATCACAGGAGTGGGTTTAGAAAATTGGGAGAATATATAAAAATTTGTAATATTCACTTGTAAGCATGGTCCCTTAAATAAAACAATTTCCCTCCATTCCTAAACGTTACAATCTAAAAAGGCCAAGAAACAAATACCAAAATTAAAATGTCAGTACATATTCATAGTCTAAGAAGACTGAGCTAGTCTAAACTGCAAAGCGTTTTGTTTTTGTTTATGTGGACTTACCAGGTCTACCCTGTTTCCCTACTTCTACCTTCTCCACCTACCGTTATTACTCAAAGTGGATTTGGGGCAAATACTGTATTCTCATGTTTAGGTAAGTACAGTATAAAAATACAGTAGTTATTACCAGACCCAAAGAGAAACCTCTGCCTTGATAGTCTATATTTTACTAATTAAACCTTCAAACTGAAGGATTGAATCTCTGAAATTTTAGGCATTAATCAAAAGATGAGTGTTTTAGTGCATGAGTCTTCTAATAATTGATACTATTCATGGTCATTCTGCGTTATTCCATATAAAAGATTACTTTAAAATTCAGTTTGATCTGTAAGAAGTTCCCCAATAATCTCATCTCCTGGTTTCAAACCTTTGAGTGTGGGGTTGGCCTGGTGAAATAAAAAGAAAATAACAAAAGTGATAGACGTCACTTTAAGAGTAGGTTACCTGGCCCTGGCCGGTTGGCTCAGTGGTAGAGCGTCGGCCTGGTGTGCAGAAGTCCCAGGTTCTATTCCCGGCCAGGGCACACAGGAGAAGCGCCCATCTGCTTCTCCACCCCTCCCCCTCTCCTTCCTCTCTGTCTCTTTCTTCCCCTCCGCAGCCGAGGCTCCATTGGAGCAAAGATGGCCCGGGTGCTGGGGATGGCTCCTTGGCCTCTGCCCCAGGCGCTCTGGTCGTGGCAGAGCGACGCCCCGGAGGGGCAGAGCATCGCCCCTGGTGGGCGTGCCGGGTGGATCCCGGTCGGGCGCATGCGGGAGTCTGTCAGACTGTCTCTCCCCGTTTCTAGCTTCAGAAAAATACAAAAAAAAAAAAAAAAAAAAAAAAAAAAAAAGAGTAGGTTACCTGATATAAGCACAGAAGCACAGCCTCTGAGAGGCCGCGATCTCCAACTCCCAGCAGGGCGGGCCTGCGGTGCTCAGTGCTCGCTCAGCCTGCAGGTCAACTGTTGTAAGTACCAAGAAGCTGAAAATTGATGTTGATGTTCTGGGAGGAAAGGTCAGGCTTTCCTGTCCCATCCCTCCTTTAGGGAGGGGAGAGAGAAGAATGTAGAAGTTTCTGGCTTGCAAGAACAATAAGTCATTCAGTTTTAAATCTAAAATAAAGGTTAACCGGGAAACTTCTTCTATTTCAACAGGAGGCAGAATTTATATACCACCTTGCGTTGATTGTAGTTCCTCCCCCTCCCTGGAATCTTGAGGGTAAAATACCTCTAGGCTAGTGAGGGAAGATGAACCCTGAAAGATTTGTAAACATCTTTGATTATGTTACCTTGAAAGTCTTAAATGTTTCTGTGTATCCCCTAAACAAATGTTGCCAGCCTATACCATGATGTCATGCTCTCCCCCGCCCGTGTGTGATCAAGGGTAGGTATATAAGCGAACCCTGAACTATTTTGGGTCTGCACGATTTTGGCTTCCAGATGCCCTGTGTCAGCCATATGCGCCAGCATATTAATAAATCTGCTCCTCTAATAAAACTTTTTCAAAATTCATCTGGACTGGGTGTCTCTACGTGAACTTGATGAAATGAGGTACAGTGCCTTTCAGAACCTGGGGTGCGGTACTTTATAACACTTCCGCCTTACACGACTGCGGTGCCCTGCAACACCTACCACTTAAGGACAACCTACTGGCTGACCTGCCCGCGAAACCTTCCGTAGCTTAAGAACGCTCAACCTGGGTGGCAACTCTTAAGCCACAGGGTGTCCAGGCCTGGCCAAGCTCGAGCTGCTCTACCTGGGTCACAGCAGCATTGCCTTCATGGAGGGGGCCTTCCAGAACCTGTTGGACCCCTTCGCTCTGCACCTCACTGTGCTCCCCTGAGCCGTCCCGCAGCCTGGCTTCTTGCTGGGCTGCCTCTTTCTCTTCCGCAACTCATGGCGCTGCGACTGCAGCCTGGAGTGGCTGTGGGGCTAGATGGAGAGCTCTGGGCGCAACCCCGATGTGCCGTGTGCCTCCCTGGGCTCCGTGGTTGGCCTGGACATCAGCCAGGTGGCCACTGGGCGCTGCTCTAATGGTCTCCATGTGGATGGACCCTGAGGAGCTGAACCTTACAGCGTCCAGCGCAGGCCTCTCCCCAGAGCCAGCAGCCTCCTCTCCAACCTGCTGGCCCCGAGGACCCCAGTAGAGAGGGGCGGTGGGATGCCGCGGGGCCAGTCAATGCCTAGCTGTCTGCCAGCCTTCCAAGCTCAGGTGGGGCGGCAGGCGCGGGCCACAACACTCTGTTTCTCCTTGGCTCTGGTCTCCTGCTCAGCGTGACCCAGCACATGGCGTCTGTCCTGCAGAGGATGTACCTGGCACACTGGGGTGGCCCAGACTGCCTTGGCCAACTGGGAAATTTTTAGTTAATTGGACTTGAAGGTGTTTGTGGTCGGAGGAGAGGGGAACAGGATGAGAGCAGGTGGTGAAAATTCCAGGGGAAGGTGGAGGGAACAGTTTGCCTCCATTTCATTTATTCCAGGTATTCCCAGAATGACCTCAGGTGTCAAGACACTTAAGGGCAGGGTAGGGAAAAAAAAGAGGTGGGGAAGAGTCTGTAGCCAAATAAATGTGTCAAATCTTAAGATTAAATAAAATTAATAGGTTTTAGCCTTTCATATGCAAACATGCATGGTGAATCTCCAGGGAGGCCACAAAATCTTTGCTTAGTGTTTTGTTGAAAGTGTTCAGAGGACACAGAAATGCTGTTAGCAGGACAGGGAGTCTACAGCTTGGATGATTCTATTAGCTGTGGAAATTATTATGGGCTACACACTCTGGGGCTAATGGCCAAGAGGAAAGAAGCAGCCAATAGCTGGAAGGGGGGCTGAAATATTTCCCACGGAGGGAGTTAGCCAACTGTAAATTCCCAGGTCTGAGCATCAGAGCAAAGGCCATATGTCTGCTAAATCTTTGCTCAAGCTGTTCTCCATACAGGGGTAGAGATGACTGCATTTGTCAACACTTTGGAAATCCCAAATTTTAATGTCCTGAGTCCCTCCCTCTGTGTTTGAAGATGTAGGTTTTTCAAAGCCCACAAAAATTCAAGCTGCACTGAGCTATCAGTTCTTCATGGTGACAGTACTTCTTTTGTGTCTCTACGTAATATTAAATATTAGAAATGTTGCGTAAGTACTACCCAGGGTAGGCATGTTCAAATAGGTTGTGACCATCAACTCAATTTAATGGGCTATAGCTGGCATTTTAAAAAACAAGATAGAACACAAAAATCTCAGCATCACATGTATGTGATATGAGTATAGTTTTGTGAAACTTTTATTAATTTGTATGCATTTTTTCAGATGTGTCTAGATTGCTTCATACAACCTGTATTTTACTGTGGATTTTTTTTTTTTTTTTTTTTTACAGAGAGAGAGAGGGACAGATAGGGACAGATAGACAGGAAGGGAGAGAGATGAGAAGCATCAATCATCAGTTTTTTCGTTGCGACACCTTAGTTCAGGGGTCCCCAAACTTTTTACACAGATTAGTTCACTGTTCCTCCGACCGTTGGAGGGTGGGACTATAAAAAAAAACTGAACAAATCCCTATGCACACTGCACATATTTGTTTGTTTTTCTACACACTGCACATATTTTAAAGTAAAAAAACAAATCGGGAACGAACACAATATTTAAAATAAAGAACAAGTAAATTTAAATCAACAAACTGACCAGTATTTCAATGGGAACTATGGGCCTGCTTTTGGCTAATGAGATGATCAATGTCCAGTTCCATATTTGTCACTGCTAGCCATAACAAGTGATATGACGCGCTTCCGGAGCCATGACAACTGCGTCCCACGTCACCGGAAGTAGTACTGTACGTGAGTGACGCCGCCGCCACATACAGTGTTCCTCTCACTGACCACCAATGAAAGAGGTGCCCCTTCTGGAAATGTGGGGGGGGCGGCAGTGGGGGGGGGTGGCCAGATAAATGGCCTCACGGGCCGTAGTTTGGGGACCCCTGCCTTAGTTGTTCATTGATTGCTTTCTCATATGTGCCTTGACTGTGGGGCTGCAGCAGACCGAGTAACACCTTGCTCAAGCCAGTGACCTTGGGTCCAAGCTGGTGAGCTTTTGCTCAAACCGGATGAGCCCGTGCTCAAGCTGGCGACCTTGGGGTCTCGAACCTGGGTCCTCGGCATCCCAGTCTGACACTCTATCCACTACGCAACCGCCTGGTCAGGCTTACTGTGGGTTTATTAAAAAGGTTTGAAAGTCACTAAAAAAAATTAGGTTACAAAAAAGGCTTCTATCCTGCACTCCCTCACTTGTTCATTCCGTGGGAAGCTAGCCATAGGTTAAGAGCTGCCCTATGGAGAGGGACATGCGGTAACCAAGTGAAGGGAGGCCTGTGGCCTATACCTATTGAACTGAGTCCAGCCAACAACCAGATGAGAAAGCTTAGAAGCAGAACCACATCAAACAACCATACAGGTGAGACTAATCTCATAATCTTGCAACAGTTTGACACCTGAGGTACACAAACAGGAAAGATTAAGTCACTATTGAATAATTTTGTCCTGCCTGACTTGTGGTGGCACAGTGGATAAAGCGTCAACCTGGAAATGCTGAGGTCACGGGTTTGAAACCCTGAGCTTGCCTGGTCAAGGCACATATGGGAGTTGATGCTTCCTGCTCCTCCCCCTCTCTCTCTCCTTTCTAAAATGAATAAATAAATAAATAATTAAAAAATAATAATTTTGTCCTAAAATTTCAAGTAAAATTAATAATACAATACATACTCTTTCATGTCTAGCTTCTTCCACTCAGCATGTTTCTAACATTCATCTATGTTGCTGTATAAACCATACTGCATTCTTTTTAGTTGATGAATAGTATTCCATTGTATGATTATAATACAACTCATTTATCCACTCAACTGTTGATAGTGTTTGGGTTGTTTCTAGTTTTCAGCAATTAGGAGTAAAGTTTTATAAAGATTCACATATGTTCTTTTGGGACACAGGCTTTTTATTTCTTGAGTGAATATCTAGGAGTAGAAGTGCTGGTCATATGGTAAGTGCACATTTAATTTTGTAAGAAATTTAAAGTTATTTATTTATTTATTTGTATTTTTCTGAAGTTGGAAATGGGGAGGCAGTCAGACAGACTCCCACATGCACCCAACTGGGATCCACCCAGCATGCCCACCAGGGGGCAATGCTCTGCCCATCTGGGGCGTTGCTCTGTTGCAACCAGAGCCATTCTAGCGCCTGAGGCAGAGGCCATAGAGCCATCCTCAGCGCCTGGGCCAACTTTGCTCCAATGGAGCCTTGGCTGCAGGAGGGAAAGAGAGAGACAGAGAGGAAGGAGAGGGGGAGGGGTGGAGAAGCAGATGGGCACTTCTCCTGTGTGCCCTGGCCGGGAATCGAACTTGGGATTCCTGCATACCAGGCTGATGCTCTACCACTGAGCCAACCGGCCAGGGCAAGAAATTTAAAGTTATTTTATTTTTTTAAAGTTATTTTTCATAGTGATCATATTCCCACCAGCAGTATAAGAGCTCTGCCTGATCCACATCCTCACCAATATTTGGTGTTTTCAGTCTTCTAATTTAGCTATATTAGTGGTATTTTATTGTAGTTTTAAAGAGCATTTCCCTGATGACTAAGATGTTTAGCATTTTTTAATGTTCTTATTGGCTGATCATCTTTGGAGAAAAATCTGTTCTAACCTTTTGCTATTTTTTTATTGGGCTAATTACTAAGTTATAAGATACTTTTTACATTCTGTATACAAGATTCTTATCATATATATATGATTTGTAAATATTTTCTCCCATTCTGTGGGCAGTCTTTTCACTTTCCTGCTTTGAAGTGCAATTCAAAATTTTTTTATGATGTCCAATTTATTTTTCATCAGAAATATATATTGGGCCTGACCAGTCCCCAGGTTTGAAACCCTGAGGTCACCAGCTTGAGTGGAGTCGCCGGCTTGAGCATGAGATCATAGATGACCCCATGGTCGCTGAATTGAACCCAAAGGTCACTGGCTTGAAGCCCAAGGTTGCTGGCTTGAGCAAGGGGTCACTTGCTCTGCTATGACCCCCCCCCCCCCCCGTCAAGGCACATATGTGAAAGCAATCAATGAATGACTAAGGTGCCGCAATAAAGAATTGATGCTTCTCATCTCTCTCCCTTCCTGTATGTCTGTCCCTATGTGTTCCTCTGACCATCTTTATAAAAAAAAATAAAAATACATATTGGAAATACTTCCCCCAATTGATGGTTTGCATTTTTATTTTATTACAGTGTCTCTTGAAGAACAGAAAATTTAAGTTTTGATTAGTTATCAATGTTTTCTTTGATGATTGTTTTTTGTTATCAAAAAACTTTGCCACCAGTTTTAATTATCCTGCTTTGTTCTAATTCCATATACATCAAAATAAATTAAAAATTTCAATTAAAAGTAAAAAACAGAAAAAGACATTTCTAGGGAAGGAAATCCAGATTTTCATTAGCAAAAGTATATCTACTGTAAGTCAGTAGACTATTATCTTCAAGTTACTGAGGGAAAGTATTTGGAAACTTAGAATTATAAAGTGTCCAATGATACTTTAAGATGGAGAATAAAATAAAGACATTTTCAGACAAACAGGACCTAAATGTTTACTGCCCAAAGACCTTCAGCAATTCCTAAGGACATACTTAAGCAAGAAAAAAAGTGAATATTAATGAAGCAGGATGCATGAATCAACAGTGAGCAAAGAAACAGGGAAAGGAACTGAGTCAAAATAAGTAATGTGTATAGTAAAATATGAACCTTCTTAAAATAACAGACCAACACACAAAAATCTTCTATGACATTTTACATATTTATTCATTGCTGAGGGATACATATTAAGGTTTTGTTTGACTTTTCCAGTAGTGAAACTACATAAACCTATATCCTGATATATTAAGAGATTTGGGCAAGTTTTGGTCTCTTTCATAAACCATGACTTTCCCAACCGTACCTACTCTGCTCTCAACAGAAGTCATTCCTTTCTATCTGGTAACACAAGTTCTTAAGGAAAATGTTTTCACTGAATTTCTAAAGTTTACATAATCTGTTGTCATTCAATAAAAGCATATTTACAAAGGATGCAAAAACATTGCAGGGTAGAATGCCCACCCACGATCCTTCTGTGATCTTACTCTAAGGCTAATTTCTTCAGAGGAGTCTTCTAAAAATAGTACTTCCAAGCCCCACTTTCTTTTACATACCCCTAATTCCTTTCCACCGCAGTTATTAACAAATGCAGCTATTTATTGCTCTGGTGCATGAACAGATCTCTCTTCCCCCAAATATGCTACATGCTCCTTGAAGATAGGGGTTATTTTTTCATTTGTGTCTAACTGCCAATACTTTGCACAGTGTCTGTTACATAGTAGGCATCTACTATATCTGTTGAATGAGTGCATAAATAGCTTTATGGTTTGGATATTTAATAATTATTCCTAATTTATTTTCAAATTATACTCAGTTTGAATTCAAATAACTCAAAATCAATATAATGTTTTGGGATGCTTCCAACTGTTGAAACAACTCAAAAATATACTCACACTTTAATTAAATTTATAATATAAATGAAATAAAAAGCTATTATAAAAATTAATAATATTTTGCCTGTATTTTATAGTACACCACTACAGGCACATAACAGTAGAATGATCTGGTAGGGAAAAGTTATGTTACCTATTTTCAAAAATAAAACTGATATATCCCATTACCAACATTATGGGAAATGACATATACAAGTTCTGGTACATTAGGAAGTTAACTTTATAGGTTTGGAATCCTAAGTTGGTATATTTAAGTTCCTAAGTTGGTATATTTAACTATAAAAACACAAATAGTTTAAATTCTCATTAAAACAACTTCAAATTTTTCTAACTGTACAATTGGCAGAAAGATGAACTATTAGCTAATATATCATAAATATATCAGTTGCTTTCATTCCCAAATACTGAAAATGCTGGGTGGAAATATTAGAAAGTCTTTCCTGAAAAGAGTATTAAATGAGCCTTAGACTTTTATCACTGAAAATCAAGATTCTATTTCAATTATTATTTGGTCTTGGTTGGGAAAAATCTGAACCATTCATTCAAAATAGAATTATCTTAGCTGCCTTATCTTTTTTGAGAATGAAAAAATTACTAGCTATTATTTGTGATTCAAATTCTAGCACGGGTTATCCCTAAATAAATACCAGCGTACTGGCGTGAGTGGTCTTCAGAATTTATATCATGTGAATGTATTTTATTAGACAGCTTGGTCCTTCTGGTGACTAGTTTCTTAAATGGGAATTCAAGATAGGCTTATCACAGAACAAACTCCAAGTTACAGTACATTATGTTAAAGTAAGGCTCCAGTGTATTTTGGAAGTGTAATATAAGCTACAGGGTTGTTTTTTTTTCATGTTTACTAAAAAACCAAAACAAAACAAAACAACAAAAACTCAAACCATTGTATAAATTCTTTCTACCTTGGTCTACTGGATACACATCTCCCCAGAAACATATCTGTTATAGAAACTATTGATAACTTAGTTTTCAGCTTTAAGCAATTATTTGGTAGTATCACTGTTATTTTTTTATGGCTTTTTAAACATCAAGTTTTTAATATTTGAAAAGTATTCACTACTTTCTGATAGTTCTCACACACACACAAAAAGGTGTGAACATCAGCTTGGAAAATTATAAAGTCTTAAAAAATCATTTAAAAAAAGATACTCAATAACAGAAACTAAAGGTATAGAAGTGAAACAAACAAAAAACTCATTTAAAAATTCCATACATGATCCCTTCACAAAATGAATCTATAATCTTCTTTGTCAGGAGTAGGGAGAAAAGAACACAAAAAAGAGGTTTTTAAAGTGTGGGTACATTAGCAACATAAGTTTTTTTCCCTTTTTCAAAGTAACCCTTCAAATGATCCAATTTTTTTAAGTCCAGGGTTTCAAAAAAACCCAATAAGTATGATATTAAAATTCCCTCTTACAATATCTTGACAAAGTCACTGTAAATAGGCGTAAATTAAAATGAGCATTTGTTTAATGACTTATGTTATATGAAAAATGTACATTTCCAAATAAAAAAACTATATACATTTAATAATATTACATGAAATTAACATAAAGGCTATATAAGGCTTTAGGAAGCTCCAAGTCCAAACAAGTTTTAGCAGGTAAATCAGCTGATTTAACATTATAATTCTAATGATCAAATTATCCAACCACTGAACCACAAAACCTTATTTATGGACAGGAAAAGAGCCTAGTGAATTTACTTTGAATATGGAACCACAGTTCTGTTCCCTAAGTTGAAAAAACTGGGTGAATTAGTTTTATATATTAGTTTATATATATAGATATGCATATAATTTAGTTTATAAACCATATATTAAAATACATGGTTTAAAAGTATTGATTGAAATACAAGAAATTTTTAAAGAACTTTTCAAATTTATAGAATTAAAGAGACCTAAAGTATATATCAAAGGTCACGGATTATTTATTTGCTATTTTCTGGTTCTTAAACTAATGAGGAATTATACCAAAGAATCTATAATCTCTTCTAGCTCTAAAGTTTTGATCATATTGTTTTGCTTTTAAATAATTAAGACCATATCTCACACAAAATTGTCTAAATAGACAATACTGGCCCTAAATTAAAGACTTTTTTCACCCCTCTCCTGGTTTTTAGTCCCTCGCAGTGATTAGTGAGGAACAAATATCACATATTTAACAACTGATTCTTAACCCCTGTGCCCTTCCTCTCTCCGGAGCCCACAGGGCCCAGCATATGGTAAGTGTTCAATACTTAATTGATATTGTTGAATGAATAGCAAAACAGTAAGGATGAATCAAGAATTAAAAGGAATCTGAAGATGACAATAGTTGCTTTTATAAGACCCCCAAACAATAATTTTGAAGTCTGTAGTCTCCCTTTTAGATTGACTTTGGTTCGTTTTTGTATATAATAGCAAGAGAAAATATAGCACAAGAATTCAAGGTTAAATCACTACAGGTAAACTATAAGCAAGGTTATTACATTATTAAGTCAACTTAAATAAAAAAAATTTTGTTTTATCCATGTATTGAAGAAATGAATTTTATTTACACTACTAGTAGATCCCAGCTACTCCAGTTACTGAGATATAATCATCTTATCAACAAGAGGAAAAATATCTTCCAATATTTCAATGTAACCAAATTGCTTAGTTATACTATAGAATAAGAAGCAATTAATGAATTTTTTGGAAATAAAAAATATGTATATACATTACCCTGATGCCTAGACCAAAATATATCTAACAACAAATTTTCTTGATTTATATTAGTCATAAAAATAAAGGAAAAATATACTGCAAATATTTTCTTTGTAGGTAATTTCAATTAGAAAATAACAGTTTAATGAAAACAATATAGAGGTTCATGTGAGTGAACTGATAGGAAGCAAGAGAAGTAGTCAAAACTTGACAGATAACATGTCAAATATAACCCGAGATTATCTGCCTCAATGACACCATGGTAATTAGATTTTTACATATCTCCATTTTACCTTCTATTCAAGGAAAATGCAAGTCAGTAGGTTATGATCCTAAGTCATAGTTACGAACCCCTTCTTTTAGCTTGTAAGATGTAGCCTTTTGATTTGATAATTCCTCTACTTTTAACAATGACTGAATATCGCAGCAGCCACAGTGGCACCCACTCGTGTGCTTGAATCCCAGGGATGCTCTCCTGAAGAGCTTCTTGGAAACTTGCTTCAGAAAGAAGTTCTTAGAACAAACAATAAAAACCCAGAGTTAAATTTGAAAACAAAAGTACCTTGCTATGTAGGTAAGCACTTAAATATAATAAAAGAAACACCTCAAAACTGAATAGAAAATATGTCTAGCCTTAATGTATGCTCTGAAACTGAACCAGTATGTCCAAAAGACCCAGGCAGCTCTTCAGAAGTATCTACACCTGCAGCTGACTGGCCTACTCATAACTTCTAGTGAATGGAGCCTAGATAATTGTATTTTTTGAAGATCTCTATGTGATTCTCAGGTACTGCTAGAGAAAATACATGAAAATAGAAAGAAGAAAAAAAAGTTACCCATGATCCTATCAACCGGAGATGGCCCATTCCTTTGCCATATATTTTTTCCAACTTTTTTTCTATATCTACCTACCTACCTATCTATCTATCCATCTCAATATCCTAAAATCTAGAAATCATACTCTAGTTACAGCCTAATGTACTCATTTTTTCCACTTATGTTATGAATATTTCCCATGTAATGAAATACTCCATGAAAGCATTTTTAATAATTTTCCCAATATTACATTATATAGATATCATAATGTACATTTCTTTATTGTTGGCCAAAAATTTAGTTGTTTTCCTAACTTTAGCTAATACAAACAATGCTATAATGCATTCCTGGCCACGGAATGAGAAGTTCAAAGTACATTTTGAAGACTAGATACAGAACATATTGCCAATTGCTTTCTAGAAAGGACCCCCTCTACACTTCCCCAGGAGCTAATAATGTTCCGAGTGCCAGTCTTACCACACTCCCAGGAGGACCAGCATTTAAAGAATATTTGCCAACGATTATCTTTTCATTTGCACCTCTTTGATGAAATCATTATCTTGTGATTCCACATTCTAGTCCAAGCTCTCTACTAATGCTCTGATGTATCTATCAGTCCCCTGCTCACTGCCTCTTCTCCAGCTATACTAAACTCAGACACAGTCACATCTTTGGGGCTTTGCAGCAGCTGCTCCCTCTTCCTCAATGCTTTTTCCAGATACCCACATGGCTCTCTCCCTCTCTGCAGGTCTCTGGTGAACATCACCTTAGGTGGGAAGCCTCCGTGACCATCATCCCATATGAAACAACAATCCCTAACCTCAGCCAACTTTTTTTCACAGCACATACCACCATTGATCACATTTAACATTCATATTAGTCTCTCCTCCCATTAGAAAGTAAATTTCATGAGGGCTGGAATTTGTTTGACGTGGTCCTATATCTCTAGTACTTTAGAAACAATGCCTGGCACATAGTAGGTGTCTGCTGAATAAACCAATCAGTATGGAAAGATTCCACTGGGGTCAGAACAACCACACAGTTAGATATTAAGTGACCATAGACAGTATGATTTGAGACCTGTTTGCCCCAAATGAACTGCTGTGATATTTGAATAGCATCAATAGTAAACTCTCACTAAATATTACCTATGATCATGTGCAGGCACTTTTCTGAGTACTTTACATCTGTTGACTCATTGAATCCACATGTTAACCTGTGAGATAGGTAATATTATTCCCCTTTACAAGGCAGACTGGTTAGATAACTTGCCAAGATCACAGAGCTAGTAAATGATATTTTTCATAAATAGAATGCAAATGTCTCTTTGGAAAAGTAACATTAACAGGTTTGTTTAATAAGAGGGTCTTGAGGGAAGAAGGCATATTTCAGATTAGATTTAATGGGAGTGGGGGAATTGGTGAAGCAAATAAAAAGGGGAAAGATCCTACTTCACAATTACATCCTGACTGTAGTTAAACTGCTAGCACAGCTTCTAGGACAAAGGGTACTGGAAAATAATACTTCCTGAGAAATAGAGTAGTTTAGAACAGAGGTAGGCTTTTAGAGGACTTATAAACAAAATTCTATTTTAGATGTCAAGCACAGTTAAATGTTTTACAATGTGATTACTTAAAAACCAAAACAAAAACATTGACATCCTGGACAACAAAGGGGCACTGTAATGAATCCAACCAAAAGTAACCTAACTGGGTGCACAGATCACAAATTCCTAAGTGGCAGGTCATGATGGATAGTCATGTCCCAGGCATACAACTTCTTTAGTAAAAGCTTTATCTTTGCCTAAAGCAAGCCTTGTCCATTGTATTTGTTCATCTACATTACACATCTTTGAAATGCCTTTTTCAGATCCTTGGAAGCCTAACCCCCTTAAGAGAGCATATATTCTTGTCAACCATTATAATCTAATCCCCACCTTCCTATACTCTTTCTTATGTTCCCTCCTTAATTCCAACTGTGTAAGAGAAGTTGCAAAACTGCTGTTTTCTGGGGCACTTGAGATCTTGCTTCACGGCACTGTCATCCATTTGACTCAAACATAAAAATTCTCTACAGGTTTGGACGTTTCTCACGTCAACAACACAAAATCAAAGAACTATGCTCTTCATTAACTTTTATATATACTTTTGATTCAACTATGTTAACGCCTTAGAATCAGCCAACATAACAAATATTTTAAGAGAGTTGCTTCATTTATAGATTGAAGTGTATAAAGATTCATTAATAGCATATGCAGAATCAGCCTATGAATTCCAGTAAAAGGATTCAGAATTCAATTTAAAAAAGACATCCAAGTGTCAAATTACATCAGTACAACAAAAAACATACAAAAAAGGATTAATTCTCTTCTCATATACATATGCACTATATTTTGCCATAACAATGATTACATGGCACATAATCCATATGCCAACATTGAGATAACATGAAAATACAATACCAGACACCTTAGTCTTCTCCTATTTCCTTTCCTATGAGAAAAAGGACAGAGTTTCTTTTAAGTGGAGCTAGGCTGGGGTACAGGCTTGTCCATCAGCTGCTGGTAACAACTGCTATTGGTAATAACTCTACTGGTTGGAAGAGCCCCTAACCCAAAGTAAACAGGTAAGTAATATTGCCAACATATGGAAAGTTAAACTTTAAATGGTTTATATTACAGAATGAATCAGCAATAGCAATTCTCTGTTAGATTTCCACTACAATTACTTTAAAAAAAATCTATACACTATGTTGTAGTATCTTTCTTTTAAAAACACTATCTCTTCAAGCGTTCAAAAAAATTTTTGTCAAAAATATTGGAGTGACATTGGTTAATAAAATAATATAGGTTTCAGGGGTACAATTCTATAATACATCATCCGTACGTTGTATTGTGTATTCTGATTTGAAATCAGAGATATATTGCTTAGTGGGAAAAGACTCTAAATTCAGCCAAGACCCAGGTCCAAGTTCAGCCTGTCCTATGCCAACTGAGTGACCTTGGCTAGTTTCTTAAACTCCTAGGCTCTATTTTCTCATCAATAAAATGCCTAGTTTCAGTTGTTACAAAGATTACAGTTAATCTCTCTGAGGCACTTAGCATGATGCCTGGCATCTGAAAAACAAAACTATTAAAATTCCTCCTCCTCTTCTTACAAAACAGTGAAAAATGAGAATGGCGCAGATGGTTAACATAAATAGCATATAGTCTTAAGAGTTTATCCATAAGTATCCTAAAAATAAACAGAATCAAACCACTAATAAATGCCATCTTTTTAAACAGAGAAATAAAAGTTGAATGTTTTTTCTCCAATAATCATCTGTAAAATATAATTTCCTCCAATACTGAGATTTAAAACTTTCCTAACATATTTCTCACTTCAAACTACCCAAAAATACTGTCATAGAGCCTGTATATTTACATATTTACTAAGTAAAATGTTCCTCTTCTCCCTATAAAACAGTGAAAAAATGAAAATGGAACAGAATAATAAACAGTATAAAGTATAAAACATTCTTTTTCCAGCTTTCCTATTCTGTAAAAGTTTAAAAAAAATTCTATGGAAGGCAGACAAGCCATTCTCATTAATCAAATGTTTCTTATTAGCACAAACATGTATGTCTTGACAGTAATGATTAATAAAATACTTATTCAATTATTGGTCCTAAGATGGTTAAGTTTAAATGAAATTTTATCTGCCTCTTTTTCCAAATATTTATCCTCTTTTAAGTGGCTCTTTGGTGTACTAGACAAGATTATATATGATACTATGCAGCATATCTTAGATATTTTTTGTGTAGCTTAATATTTATAAACTTCAACAGGCCTATGTTCAGGAAATGATCCCTCACTTTTTCCCCACTGGTACAAAGACAAAACTGGAGCTCTCTGAAACTAAAATAAAGGCATATATGTTCTGAACTAATCATTAAGAATAGTATTGGGTAACAGTATTGCACATTTATCACTGTACACTATTAGAAATTAACTTTTAACAAGTAGCTTCTTATAAGATAAAAGCTGATGATCAAATTCTGTAAATGAAAATCTGTCTTACCTTTTGGATCATTATGAGTCAATAGCTGTATGTCAAACTGTTTAGCAAATGCAGTCAAATCGGGTGGCATCACACAGCAGGAAGCAAGATTAACTTGGTTACTATTTGGCTTTACCTAGAAGTGAAACAATAATCATGTGATCTCCACCAAATTAAGTACTACTAAAAGTAGATAGTGATACAAGGATTCAATTTTAGAAAATATAAAATATCACATTCTATAGCACTTACATGAATATATTTATTAATGTATGCTTTTCTAACTCATGTTAGCAGTATCACAGAAAGGAAAAATAGCTCTAGGAGGGGAAAGCCCATATAGTACCACACTATATACGTAGTACTACTCCTGCTAGAACCTGCAGTCTAATGCATCTGCCTCAGAAAAAACTCAACTCTAAGTGTGATGGTTCGACTACAAAGGGAATATGTCTTAAAGGTAGAGGATCAAATACAAATAATAAGTACATTTAACCTAAAGTATAAAATATGATTATTAACCAGACATATTTTGAAAAAGAGAAGAATTTGATAATTTCTAATAGCTCTTCTGTTTAATTTATAGGTACATTTTGGATGTTAGCCACATTCCAGGTACCACCAAGTCAATGGCCAAAGGGACAACATTTTCTGTAGGGTCCTCCTGTCTATAAGACAACGAAAGCCCTGAAAGGGACAAGGCTGGGAACGAAGTACAGGAATAAAGAGAGATACAGAGAGTAAAGGTAAAATACCAGTAAACAACTTCCCTAATCATTTGTATGTTACTAGGCCAGATAGTGGAAGGGATTAATTTATGATGCCCACTCCATTATCAAGGTGTATGAACTAAGTCTTATATATCTTTAAATAAGTCAGCAAAATATTTGTTATATATGATATTGCCTTACTTAGGAAATTAGAACCATGGAAATAATACCTAAAGAAAAATGTAATACTTTTATTGCATAAGTAAAACTGAAGGAAACAGACTTAATTCATTCGGCTGTGAATGCCTCAATACCTATTTTCTAGTGTTTTTGTCACTCATTTTAAGTGAGGTTAATATTTAGTTCAATTAGACATATATTTGAGAAAAAAAATCCAGTGCTGTATATAAGCTTGCCTCGAAACTTCCACATTTGGAATAGTCTCCCCACAGGGAGTGTCTACTATGTGCACAACACTCCAAAGTATACAGCAAAGACTGGAAACAACATGCCCCTCCAGGGTGCTCAAGGTCTAGCTGTCCATTACCTGGGCCCACTGATAGAGCTGTTCCAACTGTGTTTTGTCTAGATCAGAGGTACCTATAGCAACAATCTTTTTACTCTGAACTAAGTTTTCTAATTCCTCCCAGTACGGCTGCAAATGCTCCAAGGAAAGATTAACTCCATCTTCAATAGGAGGTGAAGCAATGATCACAGAATCCAGCTGTGCAACTCCAAGGACTGAACAGGCTGATGTGAAGGCAAACACAAAGAGGACACATGTTTGTTACATAATAAAAACAAGTATTTCTAATGCCCTTCAAGCATCCCACCAAATTCTGTCCCTGTATTCACTAGTGTTCTATATAACATATTATTTTACTCAGTTTCATTATTTATCTGTTACTTAGAATATTTCCATCTTTTAAAATAGTGTAAGTGTTCATTCATCTACTTGACCTGTGTGACCTGCTTCTTCTTGGGAAGCCACAGCTACTTTAGGCTCCTCTTTCTGGGGGAACAGGACTCCTTGTTTCTTAGGTCCATGATTTTTTGGTGGCTTCCTTATCTTCATAACATTTTCTTCTCTAGTTCTACTAGTATTTCATCTAGATGATCACAAGAATTCTGACCTAATATTCTTGCAATTTATAGTTACAGCAAAAAAGAAAAACTTGAGACTATGAAAAACTGAATTTATGGTCTTAATCTATATTAATAGACGTAAATAATTTCTTAGTTTCTATGAAAATAATTCAAGTTTACTTTTAATGATTATTATTTACTCCACATATATTAAAGAGCTAATTATTTAAGTATTCAACATATGCAAATACTGGAAGAATTTTTTAAAAGAAAAAAAATAACTGAATAACTATAATAATACCACAGTAACCTAAACCAAGTACTGAAAACAGATAAAAAATCATTGCTTGTTTGTTGTTGTGGTTGTTTTGGTATTTTATTTATAATATTAAAAGGGCTAAGAATATGATTAAGAAGAATTTCTACCTCCAAACAGTTAACATTTAACTGTTACATCTTTTACATTCCTCTTATATATCAAAATACGGCCCTATATAAACTACTATGATTCTGTAGAAGCCTTAAGAAATTGGGCTAGTGTTAAAAGGTAAAAATTTTTACATAGACCTGAACATAAGATATACACCACAATAAAGATAAAAAGTTAATACTTTCCTTACCCATGTCAACGGCATTTCTAGTTGATGATGAAGAATCTGAGCCTACAATGAACAGTTTTGCTGGGTAACAAAGAAAACAAAACCGATGACTACATTTGGTAACATCCTACTATATAGTATTAACACTGCTAACAATACTAAGTTCACAGATAATCCTAAATGAATTACTTTTATCTTTCCTAGTCATGTAATTTTATAGTTTTCATTTTAAAACATAGAGTATATCTCCATTGTAATTTTTAAATTGTATTCTAGTTGCCAACAAATGTCTGTTTGTCAAAACAAAAAAGCAAATATTAATTAACCATTTGTTAAAAGCAGGTCAGATAAACTTATTCCTCAAAATGTACATTTTATGAATTAAACATTAATGGATCATATCATTTACTTTCTCCAATAAATGAAAATCTCTATGTAGACTAAATTAAAATTGCTTATGATGAGAAGAAAACTGAAAAAGAAAACAGAAAAACTCATAATCCCACCTTCCTAATACAATTATTTAAAAAATTTTTAGACATTACCTTAACCAGTTCTTGACCATATGAAGCAGAGTATAACATTGTTTCTACTATTTAGCTTACCTTTATGTAATATTTTTTTATATCTCTATGCAGTATTTAGTTATCTTTATTTTTTTTATCATACTAGTAATATATTCTTTAGAAATGAGGAAAACCTATAAATGAGTAGAAAGACCAAAAAAAAATAATCACCAAGTCTTACCACCAAAAACAATTACTGTTTAGACTTTTCTGTACTCTGTACTTTTAATGAATAACTGTATATACTCATTTAAAATTTTTTATTTTTTATTGAATTTATTGAGGCGACACTGATTAATTATATGTTTCAAGTATACAGTTCTATAACACATTATCTGTATATTGTATTGTGTGTTCATCACTCCAAGTCTAGTCTTATTCCATCTCCATTTATCTGCACACCTTCTTCTACCCATACTCATTTTTTAAAGATTGACCATTATTCTGTAATTTTGATAGGGTATAAATGATTTCTTGCTTTTTGAACATTTAGGTTAGATCTAGGTTTTTGTTATCACACATAATGCTAACATAAACATCTTAATAACTTTTTGTTCAACATTATGTTAAAGCTTTTCCTAAGGACAAATTATCACTAATGAGATTCTGAGTCAAAGATCTTTTTGTGTGAGTATTGTTCTATTTTATTTACCTCCTAAATTTTATCAGACCACTACAAGTTAAGAGTTGTTCTCTTAACAATATAGAATGTTATTAAAAATATGTGTGCATGTATGTGTATGTGTGTATATATATATGTATGTATATATATGTATGTATATGCTAATTTAATAGGGACTATATATATATACTGACCCAGGGCTACATTAATTGGCATTTCTTTCTTCAGCTTCAAACAGGAAAGTTGAATAGTTTTCTAAATTGAAAAGATTATGGCTTTTGCTTGATTTCAACTCAACTTTACATGTCTATATTTACTTTATGTTCAAAAACCTAAAGTTATGCATATAGAGAAATGAAGTAGTAGGAGAGCATTGAGAGAGGAAATCTGAAAAGGGAATGGAGAGAAAACAGGCTAATGAAATACACTATATTAAAGTACCTGGCCTTCAACATATACAACAAATTCTCCTTATATATTTATTTCTCTTTTCCTTTCTATTGCTAGATGATCTTGCTAAAACATTGCTTTCCTCGCATTACTTCTCTATTTAAAAGCCAGCACAGTTCCTCTACCAGGTAAGTCGCTCTTCACCACTTTGGTTCAACCTTAGCTCCCATAATTGTATTCTATGAAAACCCTCCCCACCACAATCCCTCCAGCCATAAATTTGTTTCATTTGATACGCCCTCCTCTCGCTGAAAGTAGAGGCATTTTTAGATAAGTAGAGAGAAATGCTCTTCATATGGGGAGAATTTTGATAGTTATCAAGCCTGTCAGGAACTGAGGACAACTTGTAAGAGCTCCAACATGAATCGAAACCATGATAAACTGCAGTTGACCACAGAGAAGATATTGCTTTTACTTCATTTTTAACACAATAGAAATAAATTAATAGAAATTAATTAATGTGAAATTAATAGAAAGAAATAGGCTTTGGAGTCAGGCATACCTGAGTGAATTCCTGGTTTAAGCACTTACTGGCTGTATGACAACTTTGAAGCTATTTAATGTCACCTGTGCAATGGGAATAGACCTACCTTGTAGAATTATTTGAGAATTATAATGTAATAAAAAGTGCCAACTATAGTGCCTGATACAAAGTAAGATTCAACAAATAGTAGTTATTATTAGAGACAAAAGACGATGATGCCCTGTCTCAGCTTACACGTCCATTCACCCCCCAATAATAAAATAACCCAATCACAAATGGTAATCAATAATAGCTACCTAGCATTTGACTTTGTACTAAGCACTGTATGTGCTTCTTTTGTAATTTCCTCTAACTTACAAATAAGCCTGTGAAACAGCTGTACCCCATTTTATAGTTGAAGAAACTGAGATTCAACAGAGATTAAATAACTTGTTAGCCCAAGATTATACCAGTCAGTAATCTGTACACCCAGGAATTTCAATCTTGTCAGATTCAAGCTTTTAATCACTGTGCTATGCTGACTATAAGCTGAGGGAAAGAACAGTCACCTTTTCATTTTTTCTTTCCTTGAGCTTAGTATAGTGTCTGGAAAGGAGTCACTTGATACATTTGTTGAATGAGTATAATATGTATTTCATTTCTCTTCATACAACTTGTTGCCTAGACTTCTTTCTATACTCCCCGGCCACCTCAGCCATTGTATGGTAGTGTCATGCCAGGAAGAGAGGGTTATGCCTATTCTGGGTAGACAATGTTCTGAAGACTTCCCGTTATTCTTTCCATTTCCTCCACATTAATCTTCCCACTGCCCTGAAGTCCAAAATATAAATTAATAAAAATGATTTTGAAGAACAGCAAAGTAAAGTTCTACTGTGACTCCACTGAAGTAGCCAACACAAATCTCCAATAACTCCAAGAGATGACATTAAATTATGTTAAAAGAATCTTTATATGCCCTACACACAGTGACTGAGTCATTCATGACCAGAAGCAAAGAAAGGCTTATTCCCATGACTGACAAAACCTCACCATCATTTCTATTATATAACACTATGAATTGGAAAGGCTCAACTTTACCAGAAACTTTCATTTCTTCTCTTTCATCAGGATTTATCTTTTCTACTGCATGAGATACAGTACATTCCAAGACATCCGGAAACTCCTATAATAAACACATGATATTTACAATAAATATAAAATATTTCTCTTTAGCTATTAATTTCTACTGTCCTTTTGGAAGCAAGGAACCCAAAAGATAACAGGGTTCTTTACCTGAGGTCTGAACGGGCTTCATAAGGTTTGTAAAGCCCTAAAATACAGGTAAAACACTTTATGTGCATATGTCCATTTTCTGGGAAAAAGTGTCTCATTTTGATCAAGTATTCAAAGGGATGCATATTAAAAAAACAAACAAAAAACCAATAAGTGGAGGAGGGGCAGAAGGCCTGTAAGTTGTTAGAACCACTAGTGCAGGAGATTATTTTATTTTATTTTTTAAAATATTTTATTTATTGATTTTTTAGAGAGACAGGAGAGAGAGAGACAGAGAGAGAAAAGGGGGAGGAGCAGGAAGCATCAACTCCCATATGTGCCTTGACCAGGCAAGCCCAAGGTTTCGAACCGGCGACCTCAGTGTTCCAGGTCGACGATTTATTGCACTGCGCCACCACAGGTCAGGCAGGAGATAATTTTACTTAGAAAAAAAAAAAACCAATGAAAAATAATATTACCCATTCTGATAATGGCACATTAAAAACTTTCTACATTAATCACAAACATATTAAACCAAAACATTTTTTCTGAGTGCAATAAAAAAAGTAAAGGGGCCCTGGCTGGTTCGCTCAGTGGATAGCACATTGGCCCAGTATGCAGACATCCTGGGTATGATCCCCAGTCAGGGCACGTAAGAGAAGTGACCATCTGCTTCTCTACCCCTCCCCCTCTCCCCCTTCTCTCTCTCTCTTCCTCTCCCACAGCCAGTGGCTCAGGTGGTCCGAGGGTGGGCCTCAGGAACTGAGGATAGCTCGGATGATTCAAGCATCAGACCCAGATGGGGTTGCTGGATAGATCCCAGTCAGGGTGCATGCAGAAGTCTGTCTTATTATCTCCCCTCCTCTCACTTAAAAATAAATTAATTAATTTAAAAAATTTAGGATGCCCTGGCTGGTTGGCTCAGCGGTAGATCATCGGCCCGCCGTGTGGAAGTCCTTGGTTCAATTCCCGGTCAGGGCGCACAAGAGAAGCACCCATCTGCTTCTCCATCCTTTCCCCTTCTCCTTTCTCTCTGTCTCTCTCGTCCCCTCCTGTAGCCAGGGCTCTATTGGAGTGAAGTTGGCCCCAGTGCTGAGGATGGCTCATTGCCTCTACCTCAGGTGCTAGAATGGCTCCAGCCGCAACGCCCCAGATGGGCAGAGCATCGACCCCTGGTGGGCATGCTGGGTGGATCCCAGTCGGGCTCATGTGGGAGTCTGTCTGACTGTCTCCTGCTTCTAACTTCAGAAAAATACAAAAAAAAGTAAAAAAAGTAAATGCATAATGAATCATTTCTGTGGAAAATTATAAAATGTTAGCACATGTAAATCAGAAACATATTAATTCACACAAGATTAAAACAAAGTAAACAGTAAGGTCTTTCTCATAGTTCTGGCGCATACTACAGGCCTGGTGCATGTTGACTAGCCATGCATGTACAAAGTAAGTGGTCACTTCAGAGAAAAAAATTGATAGTAAACATTAATCAGTATATGTCTAGCAGTATGTCTTGCAGTATGCTCAGGGAAAGAAGTATGTCCAGCACACAACTTCTTCCATTTTTTCAAGGCAGTCTACGTAATTTTTTATATACCTTTGGCTGAGTTGGATCCCTAAGAGTGGTTTACAGACAGGGGTTCCGTATGTTAACATTTATAATAATAGTTATATACTGACATTTAATGAAACACATTTCTGCTCAGTTTCAGCAGAAACTGACACTTTAAAAATTATTTCTAGTGACTACATTATTGGGGTGATATTCTACTAAAGCAATGTATCAACCCAAACTGTTTAATAATAGTAATTCCTTTATCAGGCTAAATATAAACTGGAAAATACACTGTGAGGAAATTCTGGTGGGAACTAAGCAGACAATCCTAGTATCTTATCTAATAGAAGAGTTGACTACACAGAATAGATGGTCTGTTTTATGCTTAAGCCTACTGAGTCACACTGCTATGTCAGCATATCAGCCATAAGTGCTAACTGCCCATTTGACTTCCCTATCAAAAATGAGGAAATTCATTTCCTGCTTACTTCACTTCCCTTTTGGATTACATGATACCTTTAAAAAAATTTTTTTTTGTCTATATATCATTTATTTTTGCTCTGATCTTTCTTCTTTATTTTTAGTTATTTATTCATTTTAGAGAAGAGAGACAGAGAGAGAAGGGGGGGAGGAGCAGGAAGCATCAATCCATATGTGCCTTGACCAGGCAAGCCTAGCATTTTGAACCTGCGACCTCAGCGTTCCAGGTTGACGCTTGACCCACTGCGCCACCACTGGTCAGTCATGGATTACATGGTATCTTGACCCACATTTTACTCACCCTAACCAAATCAGGGCTGATTTGGGAACTCCACTCATTCAAGGTCTTTTGGATACAATCTCGAAGCTGCAAAAGGAATGCATTTTGAAACTGTTAATCAAATTCTATACACTTTTCTGTACTTCCAGAATAAGAATGTATTAGTTTGGTAAGTAGGAAAAAGTTGTCCATAAGAAATACCAAACAAACTAAAACTTCAGTTCTATAAGGTTTTTTTCTTCAACAAAGAAAACTTTATATCGATTTTTATCCTACTCTTAATTCTCAAATGTTGATGACTTAAAGCAGTAATCTAATTATTTTACAGTGTTTTTGTACTAATAAAAATTTAGGTAAATTTTGAGACATAAAAACAGCCATAAAGAAACAAAAAACCTGGCTCAGTAGCTCAGTCAGTTAGAACGTGGTCCTAACATGGCAATGTTGTGGGTTTGATCCCCAGACAGGATACATACAAGAATCAACCAATGAAAACAAATCAATGTTTCTCTCTCTCTCTCTCTCCCCCCCTTCTAAAAATTAATAAATATAAATTTTTAAAAAGAGGAAACAAAAAAATTCAAAAATAAAGTTTATAAAGGAGAAACATGGGTTTCAAGTCCAGGCAGCCTGACTAGAATTAATATTAACTGCTGCATTATATTCCTCAAAGGCAAACAAATGATTCTCTAAGTGGCCACAAAAAACTCCTATTCAGATTCATCATAATTTTTTAAATTAAAATTTCAAATTCCTGAACTCCATAACAGATTTGCTTAATCACTCTATAAGGGCAGAACTTTTATTTAACAAACATCCCAAGCAATCAATATGTACTCTAAAGTCTGAGAACCACCATAGTCATATCTTACATAAGTCAACATGCATGTCAGTCCATATGCCATTTCCTAACACTTAGGTATACCTCCAACCTGTCTTCAATGTTTTCTTATATAAACTAATAAAATTTTTACACTAACATTATAGTATGTTATAAATTCATTCAAGTGTTTATATTATTTTTTATCTTATGAGTATATTTCAAACTTACTTTAGATCAGCGGTCCTCAACCTGTGGGTCGCGACCCCAGTGGGGTCGCCCAAAGCCATTGGAAAATACATAATGCATATCAGGTATTTACATTCCGAATCATAACTGTAGCAAAATTAGAGTTATAAAGTAGCCACCAAAATTATTTTTTGGTTTGGGGTCACCGCAACATGAGGAACTGTATTGCGGGGTCACGGCATTAGAAAGGTTGAGAACCACTGCTTTAGATAGTGGTTCAAAGGTAGACATACATGTGCATAGTGAGGACCTACATACATATAACAAAAATTTACAGAACAATATTTATGTTCACTACATGCCAGGCGCACTCTGATGGTCTGGTAATAAGAAAAAAATATGCTGCTCCATAAATCACTAAATTGATTTATGACTACTAATGGGCAACACTAGCAGTTTAAAATCACTGCCTTATAAATATCCAAGGGTACCGTGCTTTGCATTCTGTGGAAAATCAATGAAAATATAAATGAGTAACTAGAAGCAAGTTTCTGAATTGCAAAAGCACTTTCCTAATAGCAATAACAAAGACTAAACTTCTGAACTCTCTGATCTATTACTGCTTATGATAAAAACGGCTATAAACACTTTATTGATTATATCTTAGTACATATAATTACAAGGGACAATTAGTTTATCAATTGAAGAGCTCAGAGTCACCTATGTTAAGATTTACAACCCACAATAATACAATAACCCACATGAATTCAATTTATAAGGTTTATATCTTTATAGAAAGTATATTTATGATCAAATTTAAGTCAGCAGATAAAAATTAGTGGAAAATAATTCCACACAAAATTACAAGTCTTTTAAAAATTAGTAAAAGCTGAGGTAGCAAGATGGACTGAAAGTTAACAATTCTATTACGAGTGCTTTGGCTCAAATCATGGGAAAATTTGAGGAAATTTTCCTTTGGGAGGATGGTTCATTTGCATACTTAAGGCTTTCCTGTTGAATTACAATTCAGGAAGATAAATATATTTTCTGAGAATTCAGCCTCTTCTTGAAACCATTTCTTTAATTAATCTTAAATTCTGAAAAATGTCAGGATAAATCACAGAATAGTTCAATGTCACAATATAGGAGAAATTCATTGACTATATCAAACCTAGGGATTTTTAATCTTTTACATGTTATCTGTACTGATTGAACATTAACCTTGTACTTTTTTGTTCTTTGCTTTCTTCATTCTTCACACACACACACACACACACACTTATCACTGAAGATAAGTATCACCATAATGTAGTACATCATTAAGCCCGCGGTTGTATAAGAGTTTTAAAAATAGCATATGATTTAACTGGTCAACTACCCTTACAACAAAGAACTGTGCAAAACAGTCTTATAATGGCCCATTTAAAAAACAAGATCTGATTTCATAAAATTCCAGTGTAACAAAACATCTGGACAGAGATCACAGAATAAAAACAAACAAGCATATATTAAAACTAGAAGAGAACTTTTAGAAAATTTAATTAAACTCTCAATGTGCAAATTTTCTCAATGAGTGATTTATTGTTTCCTTATTCAATGAGGTTAAACTGTCTCAAGTAGCACATCCCTATTTGAAACCCCGATTATTAGTTTTCTTATGTGCAAACAAAACATGAGTATTTTTCCTTCAATATGCTGCTATCTCGTGTTCATCTAATATTTGCTAGTTTCTTTAGTTTTTTTCCCTCTTGTACTGCAACCAAAACAAAACATTCAAACCAGAATTAGTCTTTTGAACAATATTTTTAAACATTGTAGGGTGTGACTCATAACTTCTCTAAAATAATCAAGTTTTTAAAAATTAAAATGAAATGAAAAATATCAGAACATACAATATATGAGTTAATCTTTTCATGAAACTATATAAATATGTATATTTATACTGTATTGCAAGATAAATGAATTTCTTAGTTTTCAGTAAAAAAACTTTGAAAGCCACTACTCTAGAGTGTGTTGTAGTGAGGTAAGTGAAAATTTAGCTCAGTATTACTCAATATACATGCAAAAACAGTGTACTAAACCAGTAGCACTAAAGGAAATTAAAAGTCTAGAACTAAACATAGAAATATTTATCTTTGAAAGAAATAGTCCAAGTGGGATGGTTTGAACAGAACAAGTTGTATAAACTGAGCTGGGACCTACCTGGACAGAAAATAAGGAAAAAGATTCTGATTCCTAGTAAAGTTACAACCAAGAGTTCTCATCTCCCGATGGGCACCGACCCCCAGCAACAGACCTATGCACAGGTCCAGCACATATTCAGAGCAATGCCATTTGCTGCTCTATGCTATGTCACCAACATCTTATATAAAGCAGCAAAAACTGCTGTGGGAAGACAGCTGATAACATATTATGACATACTTTAGGAGATTTATTTTTCCTTTTAATCAGCACTGGTTTTTTCTGTATGGTGTCAGATGGATACTAGACTTATCTGGTTGATCACTTTGTAAGTCACAAAAATGTTTCATCACGATGTTGTACACCTGAAACTAATATAATATTGTATGTCAACTGTAATTGAAAAATAAAAAATTCTTTTAAAAATATTTATCTTTCTGATCGAACCAGAAAATAAGGGAGATAATATGCCTGTATGGTGTTTTCACAAATATTTTAATCCTCACAACGACTTGCCTAAAATGTTATTATCCAATTTTTTTTTTTTTTTTTTACAGAGACAGAGAGAGAGTCAGAGAGAGGGATAGGACAGGGGCAGACAGACAGGAACGGAGAGATGAGAAGCATCGATCATTAGTTTTTCGTTGTGCATTGCGACACCTTAGTTGTTCATTGATTGCTTTCTCATATGTGCCTTGACCGTGGGCCTTCAGCAGATGAAGTAATCCCTTGCTCGAGCCAGCGACCTTGGGTCCAAGCTGGTCAGCTTTTGCTCAAACCAGATGAGCCCGCTCTCAAGCTGGAGACTTCGGGTCTCGAACCTGAGTTCTCAGCATCCCATTCTGACACTCTATCCACTGCGCCACCGCCTGGTCAGGCTTATTATCCAATTTTAAAGCCACATTATCAGACAGTAACTTCCCCAAAGTCACAGAGCTCCTAAATTAAACGTTTACTTATTGTGATTTTTTTAATACTAAATTGTTCCACACCACCAATATGCCTCCACAATTCATTGTGCAGTCAATGACTGCTCTCTCAGGAATGACCAGCTATGTAACAAGTGTATGATTCCAGATTAACTTCTGCCGCTTCAAGCCAGTGATTAATCTTTAGGCAAATAAACTAGGATTAATCTTCGGCAAGAAAAAATACATAGTTTCAAAGCCGAGTTTGAGTGTTTAGTCATTTGCCTCACAGCAAAAGAGAAACTATGTGTGGTCAACATCCTAAAAACTAAGTGGACTACATCTTAACTCCAAAACTGAATCTCTAAACTATTTTTCACCTGGACAAGTGCGAGGAAGAAAGCGGGGCCGAGCGAAGCGCTGGCCTTATCTGAGCCCCTAGCCAGGGAGAGGGATCCGACACGGTTGCGAGTTCGGAGATCAGCATAAGCATGAATGGAGGCGTCACTCAGGGGGAAGCTGCACCTGCCGAGCTTAAGACCCTGGGCCCCAACAGCAGCTTTGGGCGCGCAGACGCGAGACAGCGGCCCCAGCCTCCGCCCGCCGGTCGAGCCCAGGTGAGCGCCCAGCCCGCCCACCGGCCCTCGCCCGTCCGAGCCGCCGACCCGCGGCCAGGCCCCGGAACCCCGCGTCTCCGCAGCAAGCTCGCCCGCCCTCACCTCCTCGCTGTGCGTGGACGGGCACTTCTTACGCAGGCGGCCCCAGTTCAGCAGGTTCCCTGTCTGCAGGTGCAGGGTGCGGGCCCGCGCCAGGAGCGCCCGGGCCGCGCGGCTCTCGGTGCCCATGGCAGCGGACGGACGGGGCCGGGCGGCGACGGCGCCGCAGGCGGGGAAGAAGGTCGCTCCGCAGACACAGTGCCCGAGTCCGAAAGGCCGGCGCGAGGCTGCCCGCCCCGCGCAGCGGGACCTCGGCCTGCGCTCCGGCCCGAGAGAGATCGGGCGGCGACGGCGGTGCGGTGGCCCGGGAAGGACGCGCCGGTGGCTGCGGCTCCTGCTTCTGCGGCCGCCGCTGCAGAGTTGATTCCCAATTGACCGAGCCGTTTCCTGTAAGACAATGACTAAGCAGAAATCGCGGCGTGAAAGTGCTTCGTAACCGTTACCCGTCCCGTGGCGAAGCTTGACGGGGCGGGGCGACGAGTGAGCTGCGGGGTCGCCAGTCGGCTGGGGAACTGGCCTTCGGCCTGCGGCGGGAGTGGCGCCGGGAGGCGGGCAGCGCGCGAGTCGCGCGGGGCGGGTAGGGGAGGGGCGGGACCGGCGCTCGGCAGGGCTCCCCCTGTCGGTCAGAGGACCGCGCGCCGGCAAGCGCCACCTCCACCTAGTGCCGCCAACTGCACTGGAGGTCTGGCCTCCCAACCAATGAGCGGTCACGCTGGTGATCTCCTTGCACACCTCTTTAAAAAACAGCAGCGGCTGTCTTGAGCTTTGAAATACCTGTTGGTGGTTGTTCTCAAAAACAAAGGTCAATCAAGCGCCCTTATCCCCCTGCTTTGCTCCCATCTTAATTCATTTTCTTTCTCAAGGACTTTCCCCCAAACTGCTAATTTTTCATGTTCATTAAGGTCTGTTGACTTAAAGCGATTTGTTGGGCGGTGTGTGAAGTCAAAGAATAAGACTCTTGAGAAGCTTAAACTGTAGTTCCAGAGACAAGGCCTAAGCATATCATGTGAAACAGTAAGTAATAATACAAGGCAGTTTCCAGATGAGTTCAGATTAAAGAGAACAGTTAAAACACCGGTGAGAACCTGACCAGGTGGTGGCGTAGTGGATAGAGTGTAGGACTGGGATGCGGAGGACCTAGGTTCGAGACCCCGAGGTTGCCAGCTTGAGCACGGGCTCATCTGGTTTGGCAAAACTCACCAGCTTGGACCCAAGCTCACTGGTTCGAGCAAGGGGTTGCCCCGTCTGCTGTAGCCCCACGGTCAAGGCACATGAGAAAGCAATCAATGAACAACTAAGGTGTCGCAATACACAACGAAAAACTAATGATTGGTGCTTCTCACCTCTCTGTTCCTGTCTGTCCGTCCCTGTCTATCCCTCTCTGTCTCTGAAAAAAAAGAAAAAGAAAAAAACCGGTGAGACCAGGGAAGATTTTCATCTATTCCTATTAAATTTCACATATGGTAGACTTAGTATGCACCTCACACTGAACATTTATTGAGCTTTCTTCAAGAAACTTTTACTTTCATTGATAGTAATCAGATATATTAAAAGGCAAACTGCTATTATTGACCCGTGGTGGTGTAGTGGGTAGAGTGCCCACCGGGAGGTTGAGGTCCTATTGGAAACCCCCAGGTCCCAGGCTTGAGCTAGGCTTGAGCACAGAATTATTACCATGATCCCAAGGTCGCTAGCTTGAAGCCCGAGGGTCACTGGTTTGAGCCCAAGGTTGCTGGCTTGAGCAAGCGGTCACTGGCTCTGTTTGAGCTCATCACCAAGACACGTAAGAGAAGAAATCAATGAACAACAAAGGGAAGCAACTAAGAGTTAATGCTTCTCATTTCTCCTTTCTCTCTCTCTCTCTCTCTCTCTCTCACACACACACACACACACACACACACACGTCAATAAGTAAAAAAGAGAGAGAGAGAGAGAAAAGAAAAGATGAATTCCAGTTGGTAAGAATTAGAGGTTGGTGGAAAAGAAGCTCTTTCTTCTAGTTGGAGGTTAGGAATTGAACCTGATCTTGATATTTGTTGTCTAACTGAAGGTGAATAATAGTTCACTGAGGCCCTGGCCGGTACAACCCAAGTGGATCCCAGTTGGGGCACATGCAGGAGTCTATCTCCCCTTCTCTCACTTTAAAAAAAAGAATTCATTGTGAAGGGTAATTCTAGAAGCAGGAATAAAAACGAGCTATTTAAATTAATGTGAACATTTTATTCTTTTGCTGAATTTGCTTTGGCATCATTCTTGACTGTGTATAGTCTCTAATACCATGCAAATAATTCCTTTTTTTTTTTTTTTTTTACACACAGACAGGAACGGAGAGAGATGAAAAGCATCAATTATTAGTTTTTTGTTGTGACATCTTACTTGTTCATTGATTGCTTTCTCATATGTGCCTTGACCAGAGGGCTACAGCAGACCAAGTAACGCCTTGCTCGAGCCAGCGACCTTGGGTCCAAGCTTGTGAGCCTTGCTCAAACCAGATGAGCCTGCGCTCAAGCTGGCAACCTCAGGGATCTTGAACCTGGGTCCTCTGCATCCCAGTCCGATGCTCTATCCACTGCGCCATGGCCTGGTCAGGCCCCATGCAAATAATTCTTTTTTTTTTTTTTTCTTTTTTTTTTTTTGGTATTTTTCCGAAGCTGAAAACGGGGAGACAGTCAGACAGACTCCCGCATGGCCCGACCAGGATCCACCTGGCACGCCCACCAGGGGCAATGCTCCATCCGGGCTGTCGCTCTGTCGGGACCAGAGCCACTCTTGTGCCTGGGGCAGAGGCCAAGGAGCCATCCCCAGTGCTTGGGCCATCTTTGCTCCAATGGAGCCTTGGCTGCGGGAGGGGAAGAGAGAGACAGAGAGGAAGGAGAGGGGGAGGGATGGAGAAGCAGATGGGTGCCTCTCCTGTGTGCCCTGGCCGGGAATCGAACCCGGGACTTCCGCACGCCAGGCCGATGCTCTACCACTGAACCAACCGGCCAGGACCAAATAATTCTTGATTAAGGCTTAGAGGTTACACCTCCTAAAACTTTGAGACCAGCCACCTTGCTGGGAATTTATAGCATATTAGTCACTGACGTAAACCAGTATAGCTTGCAGACCTGACTTTAGAGGGCTATTTTAACTTAGGTCACTTAGTCTCTCTGTGTTTTACTTTCTCCAACCTGGCAGATGATAGTCTAAACCATATGATATTGCTGATAACTAATCATTTTAAATTATTTATTTATTTATTTGAGTGAGAGAAACAACCATTTATTGTTTCACTTATTTACGCATTGATTGGTTGATTCTTGTATGTACCCTGACCTGGGATTGAACCCCCAACCGTGACATATCAGGATGAGGCTCTAACTGAGCTACCTGGCCAGGGCTGACCATTTTTGATGTACAGAAATGGCTAGTTCCCATGGTTTCAGCTACTATAGTATCTACCACTTTAGGTAGATGTGAAGAATTCATGAGAGGACTTACGAAAAGACCTTACTTAGTACAGCACTTGGCTCATAGTAGTCAGTGAGAGCTCCTATTACTAATGTCTCTGCTCTTTCTTCATACAGCCCAGTTTTCACAACATTGGTAAATTCATGACATGAATTCACAGCGTGTTGTGTTATGTGAAAAATAATTTAATCCACAAAAATTTCAAAATTTGTTAAAAATTTCACTATTAATAAGTGTTGGGGTCCCAATAAAAACCTAGATTATTCATCTTCAAACTCCTTACTCTTTCATACTACAAGTTACTCTATGACACAAAAAATGTATTTGTTGTGGTAATTTTAATTCTTGAATGTGTGTGTGCATGATTTGTATGCTTTTTATGCCTGTACAGCTTTATTTTACTATATATTATATTTAATGATACCCTTGCCCTGGTACCATAGTTTTGGGAGAGGGAAACTTAATCTTCTAAATTTATTTGGTGACAAAAACAGGGAATGCAAAATCAAAAGAACTTTATTATATACAGTTATTTGGAGTGAGTCATTTTTCTCCTGTCTATGGAAGAAAAGTAATATTGATGACATTTCTATCATTGGGAATAGTGTAAATTTTGGTTTTCAATGATTTAACATTCTACTGTAAATGTTTATAAATACAGAGTCACTAACATCAGCTGTTCATCTTTTCATTCTCCTTGACCTTTCCAGGATCTGATACTACTGTCCATGCTCCCCTTTAAAAACCATTCTTCTCACTTGGCTTGTAAGACACTACACCAGTTTTCTAAAAATAATTGTTCACAGAACACTTAAAAATTATAATGTTGGAAGACCAACAGGGACTAATGAGCTGTAAGTGTTTATATTAAAGCAGGCAGCAAAAAGGTCTCATAGATTGTCTAATTGTTTCAGGAAGGTCTAATATTTACAGGGAGTGATCTCATTTTCCCTCATAGTCTGTTTTATTTTATACAAGAACAAACTAAATTTGAGAATTAAAATTCATTTTACTTTACTAAGGGACCACCTGGTATACTTTATTCTTAAGATAGAATGGATTTAAATTCTCAAATTTTGGTTTAATTCCGAAAACAAGTGTAACTGCTATGTTTGTGTTACCATAATTCAGGAGCCCCTAATTGGGTCATGGTCACTCTAGAAATGGGGTTTTTTTAAAGACTCCTTTAGGATTTTTCTAACTCAGATTCTTTGGAAATAGTATAATTTTCACTATATTTTTCATAAGATTTGGAGGAACAGAACTTGGTTTGGAATATATCATGGGCAAGTGCAGAGGAGTGGAAATAACTACAATGTTTTCTGAAGATATAAGAAAGGGAGGCACCTGTATTGAGCAGGGTTACTCCTTGAAGGTGAAGGGATGAGGCTGTGATAATGGAGGACCATTATCATCAAGCTGAGGCTATTGGGCTTGATTTAAGAAGCCTCTTGACCTTGAATAAAGCAGAGTCTTGACCCCAAGCAAAAAACAAGAAAAAAATTGTATTTAAAAATACTGTTGGCTCAGCGGTAGAGCGTCGGCCTAGCGTGCGGAGGACCCGGGTTCGATTCCCGGCCAGGGCACACAGGAGAAGCGCCCATTTGCTTCTCCACCCCTCCGCCGCGCTTTCCTCTCTGTCTCTCTCTTCCCCTCCCGCAGCCAAGGCTCCATTGGAGCAAAGATGGCCTGGGCGCTGGGGATGGCTCTGTGGCCTCTGCCCCAGGCGCTAGAGTGGCTCTGGTCGCAATATGGCGACGCCCAGGATGGGCAGAGCATCGCCCCCTGGTGGGCAGAGCGTCGCCCCTGGTGGGCGTGCCGGGTGGATCCCGGTCGGGCGCATGCGGGAGTCTGTCTGACTGTCTCTCCCTGTTTCCAGCTTCAGAAAAATGAAAAAAAAATAATAATAAATAAATAAATAAATAAAATAAAAATACTATTATTCAAAAGAAAATTTTCAAGGATCCAATACTTCTCAGGTGCTGGATAAAGCACCACAAATTCTTAGTGAGTAGAGTGAGACTTTATTCCTGTTCTCGTATAATTTATAGTTCAGTGGAGGAGGGATATTTTAATCATAAACTACAAGTAAATGTAAAATGCTATTGTGGTTGACATTAAAAATGAGTACAAATATAATATTTCTGCAAGTGGTATGTAAAATTGCAGTGGGGAATGACTCAATGCCAAGAGACCAGCAAGAAGACTCCGGAAGTCCTGGTCATAGATCAGGGGAATCTGGCCCATGGTGAATAGCGGCTGTGAAGATGTATCGGAACACAATACACGTGCCTTCCTTTTGCCTAGTTAGTAGAAAGGAGAGAAATCAGGTTACCGTGGTGGGGTTAGGAAAACTGATAAGATTTATTTAGAGTAAGCAAAATAGAAAATGGGTAAAACAGGAAATTCAGGGAGCCAAAACGTGGAAATTAGCCTTTCAATGTTATTTTTCCATACTGATAAGAACACAGCAAAACTGATGAAATCATAGCACAGTTTGCCTCTCATATCATATCCAACTTTTAGGTGTATGTGGTGGGCTGAAGTCACTTTATGATAATTATCTATTACTTAGTAGATTAAAGATTACAGGATGTATCCAAAGGAGTGATCTGTTTATATAGACAGTACTATATTCCTTTGAGCAGAAATCAAGTGCTAAGCGCTTAATAAATATTTGTTGAAGGAATGAGTGCTATTTCTAAAGGTTTGCTTTAGAGCTGGGATGAGTGTCTACGCAATGGTTATTCTCTGAGGTCACAGTCATCCAGCTTAATCATTATCATTCAGCCACTGCTAAACTATTGCTGCAGCTGGAGACTGGGCCCCAACTGTGGCCTCACCTCCCCCTGCCCCTTTACACTGTGCAGTCTAGTCAAAGGGGCAGAAGAGAGAATGCCCTAAGAAAGCTGGCAGTGGGAAGACAAGATGGCGCTAGAGTAGGCGGACGTACCAACATCCGCCTCCCAGAACCAAAGTGGATTACAAAATAATTTTAAGAACTATCATCTGGAAAAACCAACTTTGGACTAAACTAAGAGGACTCTTCAACCAAGGAACACTGAAGAAGCCGCACCGAGACTGCTTAGTGTATCCCAAGGTTCTCTTTACCATGCCACAGTCGCAGAGCTCCAGGGAAAAGCAACCTGGTCTCATCTCTCCAGGCAGAGGAGAACAGAAGCTCCATCTCCACACATGCTGCAGATGGCTTTTCCAGTCTACCTGAATCATTAGCAGCTAGAAGCAGCGGTCATTGGGACTTGGACGTGAGCTGCAAAGTATAGAATGGTGACAATTCCAGTGCCATGCGGACTTTTCCTGGATGTGGACTTTTCCTGGACTCCTGCTCCTTGGGACAGCTCCTAACAGACTGAACTGGGGTTGGGTTGCATTTATCAAGGACTTTGCATGGTGTTGTGACCAACTTGGACTTGGTGAACATGTTAAGGACACTACTCTTTTATGGATTCTTGCTGTATTGGCCAAGAGTTTGCTTAAAGGCTTTAATCACTGTAAAAAAAAAAATTAGACGACTGGATAAAGAAGATGTGGCACATATACACCATGGTATACTATTCAGCCATAAGAAATGATGACATCAGATCACTTACAACAAAATGGTGGGATCTTGATAACATTATATGGAGTGAAATAAGTAAATCAGAAAAAAACAAGAACTGCAGGATTCCACACATTGGTGGGACATAAAAATGAGACTAAGAGACATGGACAAGAGTGTGGTGGTTACGGGGGGCAGGGGGAGGGAAGAAGGGTGAGGGGGAGGGGGAGGGGGAGGGGCACAAAGAAAACTAGATAGAAGGTGACGGAGGACAATCTGACTTTGGGTGATGGGTATGCAACATAATTAAATGACAAGATAACCTGGACATGTTTTCTTTGAATATATGTACCCTGATTTATTGATGTCACCTCATTAAAATTAATAAAAATTTATTTATTAAAAAAAAGAAGAAAGCAAGCTGGCAGTATGGGTGGTTTTTTGTTTTGTTTTGCCTGCTAGAAAAAGAGAAGTGAAATCAGTCATTCATAGGCATTATCATGCACAGGAGCACAAAAATTCTGGAAAACAAATGGTATGGGTAGCATTTCTTCAGTCATTCAGGAAGAAAGGAAGTTGTATTGACTATCTAATGTGGCATT
Source organism: Saccopteryx bilineata (assembly GCF_036850765.1). Lineage (NCBI taxonomy): Eukaryota > Metazoa > Chordata > Mammalia > Chiroptera > Emballonuridae > Saccopteryx > Saccopteryx bilineata. Next base: position 208,698,615 of record NC_089492.1, read on the forward strand.
TAAAGATTGCAAGGAATTTACACTCAAATCTAAATTGCATTTCCTCTCACAATCACCACCACTAAGTTTTATCCATCTTTTCAGTTTTGGCTGGTCTGATGGTATTTTATTATTTCTTGATTACTAGTAAGTTTTTATTGTTTTATGATATATTGCAATCATACTCTATATAATTTTACGGTGTGTGTGTGTATGCACGCATGTGTGTGTGAAATAGAGAGAGACAAAGACAGACAGACAGGAAGGGAGAGAGATGAGAAGCTTTAACTTGTAGTTGTGCCACTTTTTAGTTATTCATTGTTTCTTATATGTGCCTTGACAGTGTGTGTGTGTGTGTGGGGGCTCCAGCCAAGCCAGTGACCCCTTGCTCAAGCCAGTGACTTTGGGCTCAAGCCAGTGACCATGGCATCATGTCTATGGTCCTATGCTCAAGCCGGCCACCCGTGCTCAAGTTGGTGAGCCCGTGCTCAAGCTGGATGAGCCCACGCTCAAGTAGGTGACCTCAGGATTTCAAACCTGAAATCTAGGGTTCTCACCATCCCAGGTTGATACTCTATCTACTGTGCCACCAAATGGCCAGGCTAATTTTGCATCTTTTAAAAATTAATATTGTACATATGCATTTTCTCTATGTAATTATACTAAATTATATTCTAGTCTCTGTTAACACAGACAAGAACATTGCTAATTCTTATCATATTCTTTGGGCCTTAAAACATGTTTAATCAAGGCAGCTATCACATATCTGTTGACAGTATGTAACCCCTGAAATCAAACAAGCTTTCAGTAAAGGGTAATGTACACATTTAAAAAAATTCGCAAGCCAACTTTCTTTTCCGTTCGTGTCTCAGTAGCAATTTCAATGAAGCACATTTGGACAACACTGCATAAAGCACCAGAGACTGCTGTCCAATTGCTGAGGTGGTGGTTTTCAGTGGCACACAGACCACAGTGTCTCACAGCCATAGTTATAGGGTACCGATATAGTATACAATCAATTATATATATATATATATATATATGATTGCAAGTACACCATATGTAACCTATTTTCTAGATTGTCTTTAGCACTCCCACCCAGTAATGCAGAACTATTGAAGCCAGATGTTCCCACATCCCTCAGGGGAACTACTGAAGCAGGATGTTCCCATACCTCTGAGAAAATGACTGGAGCCCAAGAAGCAATAAAGACCGTGATGAGATCAGAATGCTGTGGAGAAGAAATTATGAATCCAGGAACTGGCCATCCTGCTTGATGACTCTTACAATGCCAGGAGCCAGCTATCCTGCTTTATGACTAACTGCATGCTCCTCATTGTACTAACCTCACCTGAGAAAGTGTATAAGCCCTTGCAACTGAGATAGTAAGGCAGGCTTTGGGGTAGGACATGCCACCTGTCTTCTCTAGTAGCTGATAATCTTGATCAAAGATGCCTGTTTCCTCTCAGAACCAATCACTGCTTATTGGCTATTGCTGTAGCAGGTGACCCGAAACCTGGACTGGTCGAGGTCCAGTAACAATAGGAATTCCATGCTACGTTATTTAATAATGTGCTTTGCAGTGGAAATCTTAAATTGGCACTCAATCACCAAATTCCTTCTAGACTGTCTTCCTGTCCTCCCTGTACGACAGAGCCTGGAAGCTAAGCACTGCAGTTCTCAGAATCCCTTGCAGCTCTCATTCTAGTACAAATTAGAGTACAGCAATTCCATGTACTAGTTTTAGATTTCAAAGGTAGTAATATAACAAAAGGCATCTTCCTGAATCTTCAGTTGTTGAGTTTTGTTGCAGCCATGGTTTGATGTCCTATCTCCAGCTTTGCATGTGTCAGGGGGCAGTTAGAGCCACTTTCTGATCTCTAGATCACAGTGATGGCAATAAGCTCTCAAATTCAGCAGATTTAATGGCAAGCTCCTGATTGTCCCTGTCCCCCCAGCCCCCTTATTGTGGCACAACTGTCCTAGAAGGGAAGTTGAGCAGTGTCATTCTGGGAGTTATTTCTAGAGGCCCGGTCCAGAGCTTGTTTGTCCAACTTTCAATTTTGTAAGCACTCAACTCCCTGTATTAAATACTCTCTGCTTAAAATAGAGTGGTTTGTGTTTCCTGCAGTTGAACCTTGACCGATACCCTTTCTGTTCTTATAACCACATTTGAAATGTACTACTACATTAAAAATGTAATAAAATTTTTTCATCTCTGACAAACATCCCCTATAATTTTTAAATGTACATTGATACAAGTGTTTACATATTTTGGAAGAGTGTAAACTGTAGTTTGCAATTATATACACAAAAGAACACCCATATGTATGATAAACATATTTAAAATTTATTATTATTTAAAAATATTAAAAAGTTCTAAGGAGATTAAAAATAGGGAAAAATCATAATTCTGATGTGCCATGTTGAGGAGTATAGGCATGGATAGAGAAATAAATGATAGATGACAGCTAGCCACAAAAGCAAGGAAAGCAAGACCATTGCCTCAGACAACCTGAGTTCAAATCCTGTCTCTAGCACTTGCCAGTGGCATGTTTTGGGTGTAAGTTTTTTATTTTTTCTAAGCCTTGGTTTTCTCATCTATAAAATGAGGATAATCCTAGCACTCACCTCCTACAGCTATTATGTAAATGAGATAACATGTAAAATTTTGGGCATGATATATGGCACATATAGCTCAATAAATATAGCTGTCACAGGAACAAATATATTAACTTTTTTGCATAATTTACTTTGAAAATACAAGACTTTTAGAACTATTAACCCTTTTTGGCAAGGAAACTATACTTATTGGTTTCTAGTTTTAGTTAGTTCTATGTATTATTTCATATAATCTATTCTATGGTATGTTGGCTACTTTCTTCAGAGATTCATCCAAAATCGCTGAGAAAGTACTAGATGATAAGAGAAATTTCCTTCAAATGTATTCAAAACTTGCTAATTTTGTACAAGTTTTATTTAAAAATCTGACTAGTATTTGCATATTCATTACATTACTGGATTTGCGTATTCATTACATTGCTGGATGTTGTTTGGGTACCTATGGACTTTAGGCCAGGTCTAGGCTGCAGTGCAAGGGGAACGGATAACCTAGATCTTATCTTAACTGTCTCTGATGACCCTATCCCAAGGTGACCATGGTTAACAGTCAGGATAGCGTGTTTACCCTTAAGTGAAGAATCACCACTGAAAGAAACAGAAGGGGTTGGAAACCCTGTCCACCGAGCTAATGGGAGCCCAGGCCGGTGGTCGGCAAACTCATTAGTCAACAGAGCCAAATATCAAAGTACAATGACTGAAATTTCTTTTGAGAGCCAAATTTTTAAAACTTAAACCATATAGAGAGGTACATTGTTATTAACTTAATTAGGGTGGAGTAGGTGGAGTACCCTTTGTGGAAGAGCCACACTCAAGGAGCCAAAGAGCCGCATGTGGCTCACAAGCCACAGCTTACCAACCAAGGGCCTGGGCCAAAGCCCAAAGTGCTAAGCAATGGAGGTCCCTCGGGCAAGCTGGGAACTTTCGCTGCTGTCAGAATCTCACTTGTGAAGTGTGGAAACAGAATTAGATGATGCTGTTTCCCAAGGGCTGGTTCATTGGCCAAGAAGAAGGACTTCTGAATAACCAGCAACTGAGAAAGCAAAGGTTTATTCTTGGTAGGGTTGAAATTTAGAGGTGAAAGAAGGAACAGTAAGTATTGTCCTTTTGCTCTCTAACCCTGACCCTCCCCGCTTGCCCCTGCCCAACTTCTACCCCATCCTTTATTTGCATTTTCACAGTAACTCTGTGAAGGAGGTAGGTAGGTGTTCTCTCCATTTTATCGTTGAGACATGGCTCATGGAACAGTATTGTTCTTATTTAGAAGATACTGAGTTGATGGAGAAGTACTCTGTTGGTTTTTTGTCATCTCTGGGAAATAAACATGCCTTGGCCATCCTACTGGCCAAAAGGATGAGAACCATATAGAACAGACCTGGACCTCACCTCCAGCTTGTGACAAGCCAGCTGAACCTAAAGCCCAAACGACCTTAGTTGACCCACATATCATACGTTAGAATAAATGTTGCTTTATGCCATTAAATTCTGGGGCTGTTTATTATTAATCAAATGTGGCAATAGCAAACTGACAGGATGCCCTAGCCACTTTTCTACTGCAGTGTTTTAGCTTGCTGATTTGTAAGCACTAAAGACATAATTGCCTTTTAGTCTTATGTCACATATGATTTCTCCAATTTAGCATTTTCTTTTTAGTTTTGGTTACTGTATTTATCGACTTACAGAGGCTTTTATTTGTTTATGGACAAATCTGACACTCTTCCTTTATGGCCTCCGCCTTTGGTGTTATGCTTAGAAAAGTTTTTCCATCTCAAGATAGCATAAATATCTCTGTTTTCTTTTAGTATTTTTATTATTTCAATTTTTTACACGAAGAGGACTCCATTTGGAGTTTACTTTGGTAAAGGATATGAAATAAGTACTATTTAATTTGTATACATATGTGGGTCTGTTTCTAGTCTTTCTATTCTCTTACGTTGTTCTGTCTTCTACACAGTGGCACACTATTATGTAATTTTATTTTATTTATTTTAATCTTACAGTATGATTTTGATTATATTGATGAAATAATGCTATACCCTTTGAAGATGCATATGCAGGTGTTAAAAATAGAAAGTAAAGGAAGGAGACGGTAGTCACAAAATTCAGGAGTGGCCACTGCTGAAAGTGAGGGCAGGCTTGCGAGGTACGTGGTGCACACAGCTGGCTTCCGGGTGCCACCGACATTTTATTTCCTGACCCGAGGAAGGTTATACAGGGTTCGCCTCTTAATGCTTTAAACAGCGCCAGTATGTTTCACTTACTCTTTCTGTAAAAATGACCTTTCATAATTTAAGAATGTTTTTAGAATTTCTTACTACACTCAGAGTGCCTTTTAAACATGTGTGTACAAAGGATTTTAAAACTAGCCAGAGGGGTGGATCCTTATACCCAGAAATGTTCTATGCTGTCCATATAAACATCATGCTGGAATGGTTCACAGTTTATGGAAGGGGAAGGTCTGTGAGAGTGTTTGTTCAAAAGCCCCAAACCTACTCTTCCACTAGACATTCAGACTTGCAGGTCAGTCCCCAGATGTTCTTCATGTCCCTTCTCGCCGCTTCTCCCAGGGCCCACATCCCAGTTTAGGTAGGCAGTGCCTGTGCCTGGCTCCTCCTACCCTTTGCCCAGCCTCAGTAGCTTTTCCCCATCTTTCCTGACCGTCCTTACTACCCAACTGCAATGCTATGACTATCACCAAGTCCTGACAGTGGAGCTATCATTACCAAGTATTCCTCACACACAGCTTCTGATCTAGTAAGTCCTTTTATCACCAACTCTCAAGGAGTCCCACTGCCTGCTGGGTAAGGTCCACATTCTCTGCAGGCCAGCGCTTCTGGCTCCAGTCTGCCTTTGGCCTCATTACTTGGACTCCCCACATGAGCCTTGCATTTAGGGCAACTGAACTTGGTGCCTTTCCTTTCTGCACCACCTTCCAGCTTTCCTGACTTTGCACTCCCACACAGAATCCCAAACAGCCTGATCTTCAAGGTCTGTCTCACCTGCTCTCTTCTTCACAAAGCCACCATCACCTGTTCTGCTCCACAACTCTCATGGCCTCATTCTTTTCTCCCTGAGATATGCTTAGCAGTTTGTCTGGTTCTCTCCCTACTCCCACCCCTCCAATGCTCCATGCCTTTTATCTTTTAGAGTTTCTTCTAGAATTGCCCATGACCTCTATCACAAGGTCCAGCAGGGGTTAAGACCCTCAGACCCCTTCCAGTCCTGTCTCAGGTCACTCCTATATGTGAACCCTCTGCTCTAACCAAATCTCCTCTTCTCCATATCTGAGACACTGGGTGGTACCAAGGCCGTACCTTTATTCCAGCTCTCCTTCCATCCTACCTGCCGTCTCCTTTATTTGCTTGTTGAAACCGAGCTCATTCTTTTACCCTGTTTAGCTGGCACCTGTTCTCCAAGAAACCCAAGAAACCTTTCCTCATTCATCTGGTTAAATTTTCCATTTTCTACCTCTGAGCTTTTGTGACCTCTAATTCCCATGGACATTTGTCACAAATGTCCTTAAATTCTCCTTTTTGTATTTGCTTCTCTAGCCAATTTAGTAATCAATTCATAGAGCTGGTGTGCTGTTTCTTAAACTTCCATTTTAATATCTCCCATGGTTTTGAGTGTTGTATCTCAGCCCCATAGGTTACTTGACAAAGACGTATTGATTGAATGACTAGACTACCCGTGTACCTAATTCAATTCTGAGTAGGTACAGGGTTCCTTGGCTTAGGCAACAATATCTTTACCTTCTTCATAGCTTACTTTTCTAGGTTGCAAAATGATGATATTTTTACTCCATAAGAGTATAGGACAAAGCTAAATTGGACAGATGCTCTATGCTTTTCAATGGCATGTACTTTTATTATCATTTAAAATAAATTTGCTTCTTAATCCAGAGGAAGCCAGGTTCTCTGGGGTGTGGCTACATTTCCCAGCTAGCTTGTGGTAAACATTGATAAGGTTTTGGTTCTGTTAGATAACTTAGGGAAAAAGAAAATATTCAACACAAAATTTCAGTAAATTCTACTTATTAAAGGGCCTCAGAGCAGAGACCTAAAACAAGCTCTGTACTCACAGGGGAGACAGGTGGTGCCTTTTCTTTTAGTAGTTGAAGCTGAGGCATGACTCCAGCTCTGTGCTGTGCACATTGGACTCCCTGCAGCACCTCCCTCCTGGACACCTCCTCCACTCGGAGGACCCACCAGCACCTCACACTCTTGACAGCTAATGCTGGCTCCTTATTTCCCCTCTTCAACTGTTTTTTCTTTGTTTTGTTTGTTTGCTTTTTTAGTGAGAGAGAGACAGGAAGGGAGAGAGATGAAAAGCATTGATTCATAGTTGTAGCACTTTTGTTGTTCATTGATTGCTTTCTTATAAGTGCCTTGACCAGGGGGATCTAGCTGAGCCAGTGACCTTGGACTCAAACCAGTGACCTTGGGCTTAAGCCAGTGACCTTGAGGTTCAGCCTGTGTTCATGCTGGCAGAGCCTGCATTTGAGCTGCTGACCTTGGGGTTTTGAACCTGAGACCTCAGTGTCCCAGGTTGACACTATCCACTGTGCCATCACTGGTTAGGCTCCTCAACCATTCCTTTTTTTTTTAAGTGAGAGGAGGGGAGATAGATGTGGATTCTGATAACCCCCATCTGGGGCTGATGCTCAAAACAACTGAGTTATCCTCAGCACCTGGGGCTGACATTTGGACCAATCAAGCCACTGGCTGTGAGAGGAGAAGAGAGAGAAAAGATGGAGGGGGAGGGGAAGAGAGAGGCAGATGATTGCTTCTCATGTGTGCCCTAACCAGGGATTGAACCTGAGATGTCTGTACACCGGGCCAACGCTCTGTCTTCTGAACAAACCAGCCAGGGCCTCCTCAACTGTTCTTTATCTCACTTGATGTCACCACTTTCAGCAGTTCCAGGGGAACCATGACAGTCAGCAGAGCTCTCCTGTCCTCTTTTATTGCTCCTACTCTCCATGGTACCATACTGATCAGAATACCATACTGATCTTTCTAATGAAAACTGTCATTGTTTGCCATTTCTATCCTTAGTTCCCTCACTCAGTTCAAACACTGCAGAAGCCTCCTCCTAGTGTGGATTTCCACAGTGCCACTACAATGATCTTTCTCACCTGCCAATGAGCACCGTTCACCCCTGTTTAAAACCGGTTTCTATTGTCCTGTTTGCCTCCTCTCCTGTTTGCCTGGTGACAAATTCATTCTTGGAAACTCTGCACGAGTGTCTGTCCTGGACCGTGAGCACTGTGGCTCACTCATTTTAGTACTGTTGGACCCAGCATGCTGCCCAGCACCTAATAGCAGCTGCTCAGTTCCTGTCTGTTGACTTGATTGTGCAAATAAACCATCACGGGCTGGTGATCCCTCAGAAAGATGGAATATGCTGTCTTCTCATTTGAGTAGGCATCTTAGAGCCCCCAAGCAGCTAGTGACCACTGCATGATTTTGTTCTGCCCTGTCCTTCTGTGCATTTGACAGGACAAGCCTCCTCCTCTTGTGGGCCTCTAGTTCTCATCAGCCACCCCTCCATGTTGATAAGTGTATTTTTCCTATGTACCACGTGGTATAGTGGAAGGGTCACTGAGTTTGGAGTCAGTAGAGCTAGGAACTAATTTACCTCTGCCGAAACAACTAACTAGCTGTGTGGCCTTGGACAAGTCATGCTTTCTTTGGTGAGACTGCTTCATTTAAAAACATTTTTTTTTTTGAGAGAGAGAGAGAGAGAGAGAGAAAGAGACAGGAAGGGAGGAAGAGAGAAAGCATCAACTCATTGGTCCACTAAGTTGTATATTGATTGTTTCTAAGTGCTTTGACCAGAGATTGGACTGGAACCCTCCAGCTCAAGCTGGTGACCTTGGGATCATACAGTGACCCAGTGCTCAAGCTGGCGAGCCTGCGCTCAAGCCAGTAACCTCAACATTCTGGATCAACGCTTAATGCACTGCACCACCGGTCAGGCAAGTCATACAAGTTTTCTTTCTTCTTAGCTTTAGGCTTTCCTTTTGTAAAGTGGCAGGGGCAGTGGGTTAGACTAACTTGAGTGGTGTTAGAAGTTCTCAGGGGTAGAGCTTCAACAGCTGGAACTGAGGCCGGGACCAGGCTTTCATCCAGAGCAGCTCTGTCTGGGTTTTACTTGTTTATACATCTTGGTAATATTTAGTTTGAGCAAAGAGTTACTCAGTTGAAACCTGTAAAAATCCTTGACTTAGGTGAATTTTAAAATCCCTCTCTTCCTTTTATTATCTCAGGAACTGCAGTTCTTCATTTGTTAATAAGAATGGACTTTGTTGGTCTTCTAAAAACGTTTTGTGTTTTTTTTTTACCTCCTAGGCCAATTTTTTCTTTTAATATTTGTAAAATTGAGATCTAGCCCTGGCTGGATAGCTTGGTTGGTTAGAGCATCCTCCGAAAGCACAGAGGTTGCCAGTTTGGTGCCCTATCAAAACACATACAGGAACAGATCAATGTTTCTATCTCTCTCTCTATTTCTCTCCCACCAAAACCAATAAATAAAAGTTAAACATTAAAAAAAATGGAATCTAATGATAGGTTCACTGGTTCTTCAAACTGACTTGACTTGTACAATCCTGGCTTGTTTGTATTTTTATTGTCTTTCCAACTTTTGCTCTCAGTTCATGCTGGGATTTGTAGCTGACTATAAAACATAACTCTGCAGTGAGGTCATCTTGGAGATTAGCTTGCCACTCTAAGAGATCAGAGGCAGGCCCAAACTTGTTTTCTGCAAATTGAGTAGGAAGAGAACCAGTGAGCATTGGTAAGATTCATTTTAACACTCATCGCTGAACAAAGCATCTGTTAAAAAAAAAATAGGGCCTGACCAGGTGGTGGTGCAGTGGATAGAGCATCGAACTGGGATGCGGAAGGACCCAGGTTCAAGACCCCAAGGTCGCCAGCTTGAGCGCAGGCTCATCTGGTTTGAGCAAAGCTCACCAGCTTGGACCCAAGGTCGCTGGCTTGAGCAAGGGGTTACTCGGTCTGCTGTAGTCCCACGGCCAGGGCACATATGAGAAAGAAATCAATGAACAACTAAGGTGTCTCAATGCACAACGAAAAACTAATGATCGATGTTTCTCATCTCTCCGTTCCTGTCTGTCTGTCCCTGTCTATCCCTCTCTCTGACTCTGTAAAAGAAAAAAAAAAAAAAAAGGGAAGCAAACTAAAATTTAGTATATTTGAGTATAGAAAATAAAACAAAAACAGGCATTTGTTGGGTACCTGCCATGTGCAAGTTTCTGTGCTGGAGGGGGCGTGGAGGGGAGAAAAAGCCAAGACTGCACTGTGTTTTGTCATAGGGAGTCTACAGATCAGAAATCTTCCAAAAAATGGTGCAATTAACCTAAAATTTTGAGGTTCATAAATGTTTGCTAACTACTGAAAGTAAAAGAGTTCTTATGAGCCATTTTGACCTTGTTGGCATAGCCTTCAAAGATGAATTTAGTTCAGACTTGCTCTTTGCAGATCTGACTCTGAATTCTTTGCAGTTTGCACACGAATGGTTCAATGGATGAGAGGCACGTTACAAATTCTGCAATAACTGTTACTTAGTGATGAACTTACTGTTTGTTTTATTTTTTTAAATGAAGCAATCTCGCCAAAGAAAGCATGTACTTTTGCCTCCATGCCTTTCCATGTGCTCTTCCGTCAACCTGGAACATTCTTCTCCCTGTTCCCACATTTTATGACTATGGTCAACTGATTCTTTAAGTCTCTCTTTAGAGCACAACATCCTTTGAGGAGCCCTCTTATGTCTGGGTTATCTGGGTTATGCACCTATCTTATGACCTCCTAAAACATCTTGTACTTACCCTTGCTATAGAGAGCACACATGTATTACTGTATCAGTCTGTTTCATCAAAACTTGTATGTAGGACTTCCTGGGTACTAACCATCAACACACTTAATATATATAAATTCACTTAATCCTTTCATTGCTATGAGGTAGGTACTGTTATCATCATTATTGTATACATGAGGAAACTAAAATATACAGGCTTAAGTGACTTGCCCAGGGTCACATACAGTGGTGGGACTCAGTCGGTTCACACCAGTTTGGCAGAACTGATACCTAATTTTTTGTTGAGTTTGGCGAACCAGTTGTTAAAATTACTCTTGTAATCAGGGTTCTTTCTAAGGTGGGCGCCTGGGCAGATGCCCAATGTGGACAGCACAAATTTACATTCTTTAGTCTTTTTAACATTCATCTGCACAACAGCGTATTCTAAGCGCCTGTAGCAATGTTCGTTCTATCTATAGATGAAAAAAATTGCGAGAACATCAATCAAGAAGCAGTATGGAAATATAAATAACAGTTTTATTGTTTTTTCTCAGGTATTATTTAATCAGGTATTATTTAATCTTTTTCACTAATATTTTAAAACTCTTATAACATAATCTAGTTTTGTTACCTCTTTTATTGTTCTTATTTAAGTATTAAATGCATGAAATAATAAGCTTCCTTTTGGTATATATTTTTTATACATTAAATGGTCATTAGGGCAGAGACCCAGTTGTTAAATTATTTGAACCCACCACTGGTCACATAGGCAGCTGGGCTTCTGGTCCAGGCATTCTAGCTCCAGAGCCTATACTCTTAAACATGATGCCTTTCCACTCCCAGGACAGTCTTGCTCAATTTGCTTGGCCCTAGAAGGCATTAAGACATACTTGTTGAAAGAGTGGATAAAGCATCATTCTCATTTCTAGGAACTTCCTGCATGAGGTCTGGTGACAGAGAGCTATGATATGAGGTCAGACCCAGGGCTGAGGGCCTGAGGAAGAGGGAGAGACTCAAGCTTTCTGGGAGTTGGGAACTAACATGTGGGCTCAACTTTCTCCCACAGGAACTGAGGGCTCAGCCCGACAGTGACCGCCCTCTCTGGTTGAGCTGGGCAGCCTGGAACCTGTGTTGTTGTGAATCTTGAACAAGTTACTCAGATGATCTTAATTTTAAGAGAAGTATTACTTATTTGATTTGTAGAAGTCTACTGAAAACAAAAACAAGCCTGACCTGTGGTGGCGCAGTGGATAAAGCGTCGACCTGGAAATGCTGAGGTCGGCGGTTTGAAACCCTGGGCTTGCCTGGTCAAGTTGATGCTTCCAACTCCTCCCCCCCCTTCTCTCTCTCTCTCTCTCTCTCTCTCTCTCTCTCTCTCCTCTCTCTCTCTCTCTCTCTCTCTCTGTCTCTCCCTCTCCTCTCTAAAATGAATAAATAAATTAAAAAAATTAAAAAAACAAAAACAAAAAATTTCTCTCACTGCCAAAGAGTGAAGAAACTGAACTTGCACAGAACTATCTGTACATTGAATTTCCAAAGTACAAAGAAAGAGCAACTTTTTTTTTAAAGGATTGAGCTTGTGTAGGAGAAGCTCTCAGGAGCCACTGCAGTTAGACAAGCCCCACGTATCCGAGGACAGAACGTCAGCAGAGGTTGGCTGAGGACAACTGCGAGGGTGGACACATCCCTGCCTACCCTGCAGCTCTTCCATCCTGAGGGCTAGGGGTGAGGCATTTACAAGAGCTGCTGAAATTAACAGGTGATTTTACAGCTTTTATTTGTACATGTCCAGGTAGGCTTTGCTTGGACAGCCTTGATCCATCGCAGCAGAGACATGAGAAAATTTTGCGGTAACAAAGTCCATGCTCGGTCTTGCCCCTGCTCCTGAACATGCCAGGCTCTGTCCCGGTAGATGGGTTCCCTGCCCTTCCTCTGCCCTGGGCCCCTCCAAATCCCTTCCCTTTCCCACTGAGCCCTTCCAAGTATCTCCACTGCTCACTCATCCCCCAATTTTTGGAAATACTAGAACATTTGTGATTTGTAGTAAAATGGTAAAAGCAGTATGAACATCTGTTGAAGGTTTAAGACCTGCTCCTGCTGACTCCTTTGGCCTGCAGCTGCATCTCTCTGAGCTGTCACATTAATAACAGTTCCTATGAATGGGACTATTATGAGGATTAACTGAGGAGATAATGTAAAGTGGTTGGCATAGTGCCAGGCACCCACCACACAAACCCTCACAGGCTAATCCCCTACAACAGGGTTCCAGGAGCCTTCCTTTGTCTCTGGGTCCTCTTTGATCCTAGTGGTGTCCCAGAGGTGACTTTGGGGTTAGAGATGGTTTTGTCTGTCATACACCACATGCAGAAGACAGACGCAGGAAAGTTGGACAGGGACTAAAGCTACTAATCCAGTGTCTCCATCCCTCGTGATGGGGGGGGGGGGGATCTCTTCTGGGTTACAGAAGAGAATGTGCTAGAGCCACTTAATCACTAGCCTATTTATTAACCAAGTCAAGGAGAATGTAGCTGAGAACTGGCCTTATATTGGAAGCATTAGTCTTTGTTCACTCTATTGCCTGACTCATCTAGATCCTTTGATTTTATTTAAATGCATGATCCTGAAGCCAATTCAGATAAACCAAAAGGGTTTAGTGGCCCAGAACTGCCAGAGGCACCTGGGACCCACCTCTCTACATATCCAGTCAGTGCTCCAAATTCCAGGAATTTACTCCCCCACAAAGCAGTTTGCGGGGATTTTTCAGGAGATTAAAGAGTAACTATGCTGAAAGTCTCACTGTGAGTAAGCAAAAGCTTACTGGGTCAAAGGCACTGCAGGCTCCAAGTCGGCAACGTGAATTTGGGCAGCCTGACCTCAGGGCTGCGCTGCCCGGGCAGAGAGAATCCATAGATCAGAGCCGCGGGAATCCCTGGTGTTGGGCAGATAAAATGTATTATGCTCACTTTGTTAAAGATTACGCTGCCCACGAGGAGGCCGTAGCCCAGGTGATATTAATGTGTGTTGGGGGTGGGCTAAAGGCAGGCAGAATTCTTGTAGCCTGGGGCTTGGTTTTGGGATTAAGCCTTTCCTACCCTTTTTGATGTGGCGTGGTACAATCCAATCATGCCTTAGAGAAGTGACTTTGTATTAGAGACTTCCCTATTTTGTATATTGGATTAGAGATTGTGAAGCTACAATATAAAATGGGGGCAGAACAAGAGTTTGCCCTCTTGGTTCCTGAGATTATCATTAGAGGAGAGAGCAGAGCAGAGAGCAGAAGGAGGCCATGTGGAGCAGGCCAGGAGAAGCAGCCAAGATGGCGGAGTGCTGAGTGAGATGCCAGTTTGTGTAGAGTTTGTATCTGGGATGAGGAAGGAGATGGGGAACTGAGGAGAATAAGGCTGGTAAGCTAGAAACCTTTGATTCTAGGAAACTCGGATAAGTCAGTGGCTTTGTGAGCACTGAATGTGAGTGGGTTTTGGAGCCCAGTGTGTATTTTTACTTGCCCGCCGGGTGCAAGCTAGAATTAAAGAAAATGGCCTATCAGTTTTTGGCTCCATTGTTTCTTTACCGACTGTCCGAATCCAATGGGAACCCGCATAGGCCAGGCTGCTTTGATGGTGGCCCTGGCCGTGGCTTCTGGCTTTACACCTGGGTTTTGAGTCTGCCACTGTGGTCAGGAGGGCCAGCCTCTACATGGAGATTTACATTTGAGTTCTCAGCTGTTGTATCCAAAGTAGCTGGAAAGATGGGGTGGTGGGCGGGTGGTGTGAAAAGACCTGAATTCTGGGCTGTGAGATCAGCATTGAGTTCTGACAATGATTCAAGGAGAAATCCTTTTTAAAACACAAACCCTATTGCTCTGTGCCAGACATTTCCAGGCTGCTAACAGTTACTAACATTTGCCAAGCACTCACTAGTCTGCTTAGGCTGCCCTGTGCTGTGTGTTTGACAAGTGTTGTGTCATTTACTCCTTATAACAACCCTTCAGGATAGGCGTTATATCCCCACTCTGCAGATTCAAAACAGATGCAGAGAGGTTGGAGACTGGCATAATTAGATAATTAGAAAGTGGTAGAATTGAGACTTGAACCCAAGTCTGATCCTTGCCCAAGCCTGTGCATTTAGTAGAATAAAGGAAAAGTATCAACAAATACCCTCCTTCCCCCCCAGCTCAGTAAAATCAGTGGGAATAGACGTGCTCCCTTCTTCCTGTTGACATAGTTGCCCAACTCCAACCCCTTGATCTATGGATTCTCTCTGCCCTGGCATGGATTGGCCTCCAAAGTTGCCTCAGGTAGGGAAGCTTAAGCTGGTGATTGCCTGGCCTCAGCAGAGATAACATTCAAGCAAAACTTGTACTGTGGGAAATGGGGTGTGAGGAGGCATGTGTCTTTTCTCTCAAAGGAAAGGCAACAGTCCAGTCTGGATTTACATGTTCGTGAAAAGCACCAGCTGCAAGGATTGTGTGAGATTTTTGCCCTGTGACCCACATTGTGAATGAGTTTGTTTTAAGCAGGAGGGTTTGGGTTGGGTTGTATCCAGGGCTGAGGTTAAGGTTGGGTAGACCCCGACTGATGTGCTTTTCAGATTGGTCAGCTTCTCTCCCATCTCCAGGATCTCAGCTAGCACCCACCCCAGCTCTGCCTCACAGGACTCGACAGATGGGCCTGAGAGGTGAAGGGATTTGCCCAGACTTGGAGCCAGACCTCCAGTCCCCGTGAATGGGCTTGCCTGGCCTCCCAGGCCTTATACTTCCTCTTTGCTCCTGGTAAATGGCCACATCGAGAACTTCGTGTGGGAGGTCCACAGTCCCAGTTACCTCTGCTGGCATTTAGCTCTCTTTTTGTGTTGACATTTCTTTTCCAGGAAGAGACACTTCAGTAAGTGCAGTTATTTGTTGGAGTTTTTTTTGTTTTGTTTTGTTTTGTTTTTGTTGGAGTTTTGCCACTATCTTCTTTCCCCAGGGACAGCGAGGAGCTTAAAAATTAATCAGTGAGGCCTGACTGGAGGAAGCCTGAGGGTTAGGCCAGGCCAACAGGTTATTCATTCAGCAAATATTTATGGAACTGTACGCCCAGCGCTGGAGGCTGCGGTGGTAATGCTATCATCCCAGCCAGTGAGACAGCTACCAGTCTGGTGGGGCCACAGTCGAAGTCAGGTGACCGGGATAGTGTTTCAGAGAGTGGCACAGGGTGCTTGCAGAGCAGAGCTGATGCTATCCACCCAGGGGGACTCTCTGCTTTGGGTAATAAAACAGCTGGGAATGGAAGAATGAGCCACGTGGCAGGTGAGGTGCTCCAGATTTGAGAGAAGTGGCAGTTTGGGGACCACATCTAGTTTAGTGCCTGGAGCAAGAGCTGGAAGAGGGGAGAGATGGGGCTGGAGAGGAAGGTGGGCCTGGCCTTCGGAATCTTGATGAAAATGTTGGACATTTTCATGAGAGCAGTGAGGTATGAGACCTTGGGTTCCTCTCTTGTTTGCATCCTAAGCATGTGTGAGGACCTGGTGGTGGCTGTTTTCTAAGAACTCTGGAGGCAGAATAAGTCAGGACCTCTAGGCCAGGATGATAACTAGCCTTGGTGCCCCACGCTGGCCACCAAACCAGCTTTTGCTCTTGGACATGGTTTGGTTCCGGTCGCTGGGGCTAGGGAAGCTGCCATGCATCCCATTGCCCTGTGCTGTATTTCCTGCCACCAGTCACGACACACGCCAGGTGACATTATTGTGGGCTCATGCTGTCACCAGCATGCTGCAGAGAAGAGCTCAATCCTTAAAAGCCAAATATCACATTTCATACATATATTTTTCTAAATGGAACTGTCTTCTTGCTTGCTAATATTATGAAAGTAATGTTTCTTTTTTTGAAAGTAATATGTTTCTTATTTTAAAAAAATTAAAATACTAGAAATGTATATACAACAGAGAGTGGAATTTCCTGCCTCCTCTCATATCCCACTTCCCTAAGAAAACCATTATTCTTCCAGACTTTGAGAGAAATGCATACATGTGTATGCCCAGACATTCTCTGTTGCAGTATCCCAAGGAAAAACTGTCTCTGAGGCCCCTCAACATGTCCTTCATCTCTTTCTGGAAGTCTCCAAAGGGTGCCTCACAAGTGTCTATAAACCTGACAGGCGTTGTGTCTCCAGAGGACAACTTCTCTGTCCTGCTTCTCGCAGGTTTCTCTTGTGTCCACTGCCCATAGAAGCTTGGAGAAATTCACAGAAGCCAAAGAGCAAAGTCCATACCATTGCTGTCTCCAGATGGAGAGAGGGAAGTCCATACCATTGCTGTCTCCAGATGGAGAGAGGGAAGTCCATACCATTGCTGTCTCCAGATGTAGAGAGGGAAGTCCATACCATTGCTGTCTCCAGATGGAGAGAGGGAAGTCCATACCATTGCTGTCTCCAGATGGAGAGATGGAAGTCCATACCATTGCTGTCTCCAGATGGAGAGAGGGAAGTCCATACCATTGCTGTCTCCAGATGGAGAGAGGGAAGTCCATACCATTGCTGTCTCCAGATGGAGAGATGGAAGTCCATACCATTGCTGTCCCCCAGTTTTCCAGTCTTTGGTTGTTAGAGTTGGGCTGTGGCATTTCAGGCCGAGAGGGGGAAAGGGCCATCTGCTCACATGTGCCAGCCACCCTGTGTCCTTGGGGCATCAAGGCTGCTCTGCTTTGATCCTGTCTTGAGATATCTCTGCTGAATGGTTTCCTCTGTGTCTGCTGCTAATGCCACTTGTAGGGATGTCAAATTCAGTCTGGGGTCAAGTGGGAAAACATATGCTTCTCTCTCTCATTGTTCTCTTCCCCTTTCATTGCTTCTGCCCATTGTCACAGCAAAAATCTCTTCTCTCCTGCCCTTTGTCTTCAAGGAGTTTATATTAATTTTTATAAGCTCTTTATGTATTATATATGTCTATACTTTATATATATTTTTATTTCTCTTGAAAATATACTTGTATCAGTTTATCTTTAACATTGTTAGTCTTTGTTCTTAAAATATTTTTTTGTTGTTGTTCTTAAAATATTTTGAAATTTATTTAGTCAAATCTGCCTAATTTTTCCTTTATTCTGTGTTTTCTGTTTTGCTTATAAAGGACTCCCTTGCCCCAAGGTTACAATATTCTTTTCTAGTAATGTAGGAGTTGTATATTTAAGTGAAATTCTTTCATCCATCTGGAATTGGTTCTTGTGAATGTCATGTGGTTAAGTGAAATTTCTTTAAATTTTTCCATCAAGTTCGGTGTCGAAGCTAAAAGCTGAGAGAAGAGAGATTGAGAGACTCAGCTGGCTGAGGCCATGTTCGGGGGAGGCTTGCTTGCTGAAAACACGGAAGATTGTGCTCTTGGCCAGCTTGGAGTCTCATCTGCTTTCTGTTGAGAATGACTCTCAAGCCTGTGTCGTCAGTGCCAGCCTTTTCTGTGTGATTTTAGTCCAGGCTTCGGAGGTTCAGAGGATTGTTTTCTAGGCAGCATTTTGCTGTGTGTGTGTGTGTGTGTGTGTGTGTGTGTTGGGGGGGGGGTTGAAGAATCACTGTGAATCACGGGGATTGAGTTTGAGAGAGGGCCAGGACTCTTCTGTCCACAGGGCTGGGCCCTACCCTGGTGGGGTGGGCAAGGAACCATGAGTTCCAAGCTGCTCTAAGACCCTAAGGTCTTCGATGCCTTCTGCCTTAACTTCATCCATTATTCTACCTCAGTGCCTGGCACTTGCTAAGGTTTCAAAACTTTTACTTGTTGAATTGTTAGTAAGCCATTAGGGAGGAAGTAGGGATTCCAAGAAGATGATGGCTAAAATAAAAGAACGATAATGGCAGTTTTGTGTAGGAGAGTTGGCATCCATCCATCCATCCATGCATTCAGCAAATATTGAGTGCTTAAAATGCCAGGCACTTTTCTAGAAGTATAACTCTGTCCTTTTCCAATAGCAACCAATTCTCCAATTTTTCATCACCAGTGGAATATCCAACAGTTCACCTCAATTCCGACACTATTAGGAGATAGTGCAGACCCCAGAGGTTAGGAGGTTAGGAGCTCTGTTCCACAAAACTGTCCCATTTCAGAGGTCAGCTGCAAATGGTGTCTCACACTTCTACTGGCTGACTGCCAAATTGGGGGCTCCCATACCCATCCCTCACGTTTGATAATTTGCTAGGATGACACACAGAACTCAGGAACTTATGATCACAGTTTATTGTAAAAGGCATAAATGAACTGCTAGATAAAGAAATACCTAGGACAAGGCCCTGAAAGGTCAACTACAGGTGCCTCTGTCCCAGTGGATTCCGAGCGCACCATGCCCCCAGCATAGGAATGGATTCAACAAACTGGAAACTCCTGAACCCCAGTGTGCAGAGTTTTTATATGAAGTGTCATCACGTAGGCATGATTGGTTAAATCGTGCGCCATTAGTGACTGAACTCATTTTTTAGTTCTTCTCTCTTCCTCAGAGGTTGAAGATGGGACTGAAAATTCCAACCCTCTAATCACATGGCTGGTTCTCCGGTGACCACCTTTCATCCTGAAACTGTAGAGGACCCCACCACCAGTCACCTCATCACTATAAACTCAACTATGGTCAAAGAAAGATTCATTATGGATAACCAAAGATATGCCAATTACTTGGGGAATTCCAAGGGTTTTAGGAGCTCTGTGCCAGGAACTGGGTACAAAGACCAAGTCTGTATTTTTTATTATACCATAATAAAATATGTACAATAAGACCTTGTGCAGTTTACAGTCTGGTGGGAGAAGACCACAATAAAAACAGAGATAATGTTATATATGCTGGAAGGTGATCAATGTGATGGGAAAATAAAAAGCAGAGCAGAGTAAGGGTGGCTACCACTGTAGGTGGTTATGGGTAGTCAGTGTGTTACAATTTAAATGTGTTTCGGGTGAGAACTGATTTAGTTTTAGACCAAGAACTCAAGCACTGTGGTTGGTGCAGAATAGAAGCATTAAAGAAGGGACATGGAGGACACAGTAAGAAATAAAGCACATGGTTGAAACAAATTGTCTTGATTCGCTATTCCTCTTCTAATAATGAGTCGAGTTCTATTTTGGTCGGTTAGCATCTGCCGACAGGGGTAATGCCAATCAGGGGTAACTCTCAACCAGGTTCAGAGTATATTTGAGGCAGGATTAAAACAAGGTACTGACTAAAAATCCAGGATAGTCATGTGACACAGTAGTCATGTGGTCTGCCAGGTGAGCTGAGGGCAAATAGAACATTAGCGGGTGTGGAAGAAGTCCCATTAGAAATGGGGTTCATGAGGCCACCTCTGAATGCCTAGAATCACCTTGACCTTTCCTTCCCATTTCACAGAGCTGGATGTCGACAGTCTTGAGATATTGCATTCATTTATTTTGTAGAAAGAAGCTTCAAACAAACCCTGAGGCTCATCAAAACATACACATTCCTCAGACAGCTGTGTTAAAATTTCCTTAAAGTGACTGTTACCCCAACCAGGCAGAGAGACTTAGAACTGAGGGGGGCTTCAGAAGGCATTTGATCATCTACTTCAAATCCTCATTTTATAGACGAAAGAATTGCCCAAAGCCAGTGCAGAGAATTCATGTGAATCAGGTGATTTTTTAATGGTGTTTTCCCCACCACATTGTTTTGTCTGTATTATAATCTTATGTTTAGAATGGGGTTACTATATATTTTTGTGTGTGAATAACTATTTAGGAGTAACTTTTCTTTTTGCTAAGAACTCTGTCCCTCCTAGGCTAAGTCCTGGAAGCCATGCTTCTATCTGGTATCCCTGCTTCCACTGTGTCTGATCTGTTGGACCCATTTGATGTTCAGTCCAAGATTTTGGACTGAATCCTGGAGTTGGGAATGGAGTCTTACAAACTGCTTAAGCTGTAGAAGAAAGGTCTTCAAATTCCCTTACTGAGGTCCTTAAAGCTATCTTGTCCTAATTTCTTCCAAAAAAACTCTTATTTTATTGATGCTGACTGCTGTTTGCATTAGAAGAAGTCTTAACCAAGAACCTTAGAAGTTGAGAAGAATGAAGCACATTAGTTGCTTCCAGATTTGAGTTTTATTGATAGTTAAGAACTTCACTTAAGAGCCATGGATCTTTTGATGTAGGTCATTACATCGTTACCATGTAGGCAGTGGTTATGCCATTAAAACATGAGGGCTTAGTCTACCTGGAACTATGAGAGATCAGGTGCTCACTGTAGTGGCTTATCCTCAAGGAGCTTATGATCTGTTGTGTTCTGTTAAGATTCTTTTTAATTAATTAATTAATTTATTTATTTTTTTCAGGGACAGAGAGAGAGTCAGATAGAGGGATAGATAGGGACAGACAGACAGGAACGGAGAGAGAAGAGAAGCATCAATCATCAGTTTTTCGTTGCGACACCTTAGTTGTTCATTGATTGCTTTCTCATATGTGCCATGACCGCGGGCCTTCAGCAGACTGAGTAACCCCTTGCTCGAGCCAGTGACCTTGGGTCCAAGCTGGTGAGCTTTTTGCTCAAGCCAGATGAGCCCGCGCTCAAGCTAGCATCCTAGGGGTCTCAAACCTGGGTCCTTCCGCATCCCAGTCCGACACTCCATCCACTGTGCCACCGCCTGGTCAGGCAAGATTCTTGACTTGTATATTATAAGACAGTGTGAAAAATATTTGAGTTGAGTGTTCCAGAGGGCAAACCCCTGTCAGAAGCAACCTCAGTTTATTTATCTGTAAAGTAGGAATAATACCGTCCTCACAATGTGAGAAAGAGTAAATTGTACTAATTTATCAAGTTCCTATTGTAAGCCAGAAACTTTCAAAATAATTCTATGAAGTAGTTATTTTTACCTCTACCTTTTAGATTACAATACATTAAAATGAGATGAAAATGAAATAAAATGAGATAACATATGGATTCACATCCTTCTCTGCCTCTCATTAGCTGTATGGCTTGGCAAACCACTCAATCTCAGCTGTGTCTGTAAATATTGACCTCCTGAAACTCACTTTTGTCACTTGATGTCTGAAAACTAGTCATGCTGAAAACTAGTCATATGCTTCTCAGTAGAGGCTCTGAGCTGAGGACTTTTTATAAGGTAGAAGTGTGGTAGTGGAGGCACCCTGATCTTTGTATCTGGCCCTAATAACATTGGTGTAAATATGCTCAGGGACTTTCTAGGCCAGTAGGTCACACAAGACCAATCAGTAGAGATTTTGCTGTAATTTTTGTTTACAGTAGTTGGAAATTCTTGGCCAGAAAACTGAGAAATAGCTGTCTTGCAGACAAGGCAGCACACCCAAGTATCTTGAGTATGGTGTGGTGAAAAGAACGTGGGAATCGGGGCACACAAATCTGGATGAACCTCATCTCTATTACTTACCAGTTACATGACCTTGAATCTCTCTGATCTCCAGGTAAAACCTCTTAATTAAAGTTGGAATAATAATACCTGGAATTAAATAACATGAAATGGATTTTATGTCTGTGAAAGTGCCTCACACATACGTCCTTACTTTTGCCAAAATAGCTATAAAATAACACAAACATAGTGTTTCAAAGATAACTTAAAAGTCTATCTTTATTAAAACAAAACAAATTGTTAGGTCTTAAAATTCTTTTGAGATTTAGGTACCTTTATTCCAGATCAGAATGGACGGTGACAATGCCCTACACGTTCGGGTAGTTCCAAGCCCTTGTTCCCAGGTATCATGGGCAGAAAAAATAGCAACCATCTTTGGATTGTCCTGACCTCTTGGCCTCTACACCAAGGCATAAGGGTACTTGGCTGGTCTAACTGAGGACCACCACTCAACTCCTCATGTTAATGAATCATAGTGACTTTATTACTTTAGTTCTTTAGAGTAGAATAGCATGCAGATGGCCATCTCTTCAAGCTTTAATCATGGAATTGAAAGTTGATTACAAATAATCAACTCTTGAGAAACTCATTTACTATAAATATATATATTTAAAATTTTCCATTGGTTTGAGGGGGGGGGGAGGGACGGGGAAAGGGAGCAAAGGGAGAGAGAGAGAAGGATCTACTCAGTGTTTCATTAAATTGTTCCATTTAGTTATGCACTCACTGATTGCTTCCTGTATGTGTCCTGACCAGGGGTCAAACCTGTGACCTCTGGAGGGCCAGGACAACACTTTATCCACTGAGCTACCCAGCCAGTGGCAATTATAAATATATTTGATACCTATGTTGAAATTTACTCCTCAATTAATAATATTAGGTTGATATTTCTTAGATTTTTAAAGTATTGACTATACACCCATGAATGTCATACAGTTACACATACATACAAATAATATTTAAATGTTTATGACCTAGAAATTGACTGACAAGTTGGCAAAGAAAACCCAAAATGTTTGGGTTAGGTCCCTGTAGCTGATTGCAATGAAATCATCTCTTAATGGCTGTTTATATCACCTGAACATGACAATTTTTCCATTTTCTTCTCTGGATCCTCAGTGGTGTCAAAAAGCCAAATAGCCAGGATGACGTCAGAGTAATGGCGGGGTAGGAAGCGATACCGATAAATCTCCCCCAAAACTCAACAAGATCTTCAACCAGAAACAGAAAAACCTATACTTGGAGCCTCCAGATGCTTCGCAATACACCCGAAGGTATGGTCAAGTGAAAAATTGGCTAAATATATAACCAAACCCCGAAGGAAATAGGGAGTAAGAAATGCTCCGCCTTCCTCACTAACCTAAACAGGGCGGCTTTCTCTGGTAACTGTGAATATAGAAACTGAGGCGGGCAAAGGGGGTGAATAGATCTAGGCCGCAGCACAAATGGCCGAACCAGGCTGTGGCACGGAGATCCAAGCTGAGGAAAAACTGATCCTGTGGCAACCCGGGCAATACAAGCTAACACTCGCGCCAAACCCAAACAAAGAAAGACAAGCGGGGCAGCCATTTTACCCGATCTCCTGGTCGGCGCGCAGTTAGTGGGCGAGAGATTTCTTCCTAAGCCCCGGGAGTGGGTGCCCGTGTTACCCCACAGAGAGGCAGAGTCAGAGGCCTTTCTGTGGGCCGAAAGCAGAATCTCTGGGCAGCCCCAGTGCCCTGGGAAAGCCGCGCACGGGAGGGAGTGAGAACTAATTCCAACAGTGGAAATTTTCCGTGCTGGTGGGGGTTTCACTCAGAGGGAAACGCGGCCGGCCTCATATCCTGGTCTGCACGCACAGATAGTGAGCGAGAGATTCCTCCGAGTGCCTCGGCAGTGGGCGCCTGTGTTATCGCACAGAGGGGCAGAGTCAGGGGCCTTTGTGTGGGCCAAAGCAGAATCTCGGGCCGCCCCAGCACCTTGCAAAAGCTGCGCACGGGGACGGAGCGAGAGCCAATTCCAATGCTGCAACTTTTCCATGCGGTTGGGGGTTTCACTCAGAGCGTGAGACTGCTGGCTGGATATCCTGGTCTGCGCGCGCAGATAGTGAGCGAGAGTTTCCTCCAAGCGCCCCGGAAGTGGGCGCCCGCCTGTGTTACCGGACAGAGTGGCAGAGCCAGAGGTCTTTGAGTGGGCAGAAGCCCCACCTGATTATGCTAGCAGCTCTGACTGACTGAGCCTTACCCAGAACCCTGTGCTGAGTGGAAATAGAGTGGGGAGTTGCCAGCTCTTTGAGCCTCTTACTATCCAGGCAGAGGCAGCAGCAACCCCATAGCTGGATTATCAGGCTACTAATTGAGGAAGGAAAGACTAGGAGAAAGGCTCCAGGAACATGGACTCTCTCACTGTCGGAGCCTATAAATGCTAATGAGCCTTGACTGCCAACGAGACTAAAGCACAATACATGACATCGCCATAGAGACTTATCAACTGCAAACCTCTACCTGAGCGTGCCAAAGGGGCAGAACCCGGGGTACAGAGTCACCAACCAGGAAGAGGGAGAGAAAAGAAAAAGCAAGAAGATAACCTCTCAAAATCAAGAATAATCCGCAGACTTTATAACCTATCCCATTTTATTATATTTGTTTGTTTGTTTCTCTTATCTTCATTCTTGATATTTTTTTTCCTCCTCCAATTTGGCCGATTAACTCTCTGTCGGTCTTACTCTCTCCTCTCCTTGAACTACACTACCCATAAGTGTTACATCTCCCATTATCTTTTCTCTCCTCTTCCTTTCTCTCTATGAGGGTTGCACTCCAAAACCCTTAACTCACTCTCTCTCTCTCTCTCCTCTTTTTTCTTTTTTCTTCTTTTAG
Organism: Saccopteryx bilineata; assembly: GCF_036850765.1. Taxonomy (NCBI): domain Eukaryota; kingdom Metazoa; phylum Chordata; class Mammalia; order Chiroptera; family Emballonuridae; genus Saccopteryx; species Saccopteryx bilineata. The sequence continues at coordinate 208,723,224 of NC_089492.1, forward strand.
TGGTTCCCTCTTTTTTCTCTCTCTCTCTCTTTCTTTTCTCCCTCTATATTAGTTTCTTCCTTCCTCCTTTACATCTCCTCTCATTCAAACCTCAATAACAAACAAATTATCTTATCTGGGATTCAAACTTATGTTTGTGGCATTTTGGGGGGTTTTTACTTCACCTTTTTAACTCACTAGCAGTGCTCCCATTCCTGGCTCTCCATTTTATCTAGTTCTTGTTCCACTAAATACTATAGTAATTTTTTAATTTGTCCCCCCATTTTTCTGTTTTCCTCTTATTCCTCTCATCATAACTCTTAGACAACCAACACCTAAAAGCAAATCATTTTATTCTTGACCCAAATTTTTTCCTTATTTGCTTTTTGTGGGTCCATACCCCCTTCTTTTTTCTTCTTTTTTTTTCTTTTTTTTGCCCCTTTATTACTTTTCCCCAATTCAGGCCCTCCATTACAGGCATTGTTTGTTATAATTCACAGTTCACCACAAGATTTTCTCAAGAAAGAGGGGAGAGGAGAGGAGAGGAAAAGAGGAGGAGGGGAATAATTTCCTTTTTTTAAAATTTTTATTTTATTTTATTTTTCTTTATTTCATTATTAATTTTTTTTAAAAAAACCAACTTTTTTCGATTTTTTATTTTTTTAACTTTTTATTCTTTATTAAATCTCATTAATACTATCAACAAAACCACCCTCAGATGCCATTAAGGAAGAGAAAATCGAATATCATGGATACAAAAGAAAGAGAGGTAACACAGCTAGATGAGGAAAAATCTATGGAGAAAAAATTTAATATATTGGAAACCTTGGAGCTAAATGACAGAGAATTCAAGATAGAAATCCTAAAAATACTCAGAGATATACAAGAAATCACAGAAAGGCAATTTAGGGAGCTCAGAAAACAACTCAATGAACACAAAGAATATATTACCAAGGAAATTGAAACTATAAAAACAAAGATGAAACTATAAAAACAAACAGAGATGAAAAACTCAATTCACGAGCTGAAAAACGAAGTAACAAGCTTAGCTAATAGAACAGGTCAGATAGAAGAGAGGATTAGTGGAATAGAAGACAAGCAACTTGAGGCACAACAGAGAGAAGAAGAAAGAGACTCAAAAATTAAAAAAAAATGAGATAGCCCTAGAAGAATTATCTGACTCCATCAAAAAGAATAACATAAGAATAATAGGTATATCAGAGGGAGAAGAGAGAGAAAATGGAATGGAGAATATACTCAAACAAATAATAGATGAGAACTTCCCAAGCCTGTGGAAAGAACTAAAGCCTCAAGTTCAAGAAGCAAACAGAACTCCGAGTTTTCTTAACCCCAACAAACCCACTCCAAGGCATATCATAATGAAATTGACACAAACCAACGGCAAAGAAAAAATTCTCAAGGCAGCCAGGGAAAAGAAGAATACAACATATAAAGGAAGGCCCATTAGATTATCATCAGATTTCTCAGCAGAAACTCTACAAGCTAGAAGAGAGTGGACCCCAATATTTAAAGTCCTGAAAGAGAGGAACTTTCAGCCATGAATACTATACTCATCAAAGCTATCCTTCAAATATGAAGGAGAAATAAAAACATTCACAGATACAGAAAAGATGAGTGAATTTATCATCAGAAAACCCCCACTCCAGGAATTACTAAAGGGGGTTCTCCAATCAGATACAAAGAACAAAAAAAAAACAGAGCCACAAGTAAAAGCTCCAAGAAGAACACAATAAAACCAAATTTAAACTGTGACAACAACAAAAAGAAAGAGGGGGAGAAGATGGAGATTAACAGTAGCAAAGGACGATGGAGTGCAAAAGTACTCACAAAATAGTTTGCTACAATGAACAGGGTAGGGACCCTTTTCATTACTCAAAGGTAACCACCATTGAAAAAACCACCACAGAAGCACATGAGATAAAAAAGATAGCAACAGAGGAAAGATGTATGGAATACAACCAAATAAAAACAAAAGATAGAAAAACGAAAGAGAAGGATCAAACAAGACACAAAACTAACAGAAAGCAAGATATAAAATGGCAATAGGGAACTCACAAGTGTCAATAATTACACTAAATGTAAACGGATTAAACTCACCAATAAAAAGGCGCAGAGTAGCAGCATGGATTAAAAAAGAAAATCCAACTGTATGCTGCCTACAGGAAACTCATCTAAGTAACAAGGATAAAAACAAATTCAAAGTGAAAGGCTGGAAAACAATACTCCAAGCAAATAACATCCAAAAAAAAGCAGGTGTAGCAATACTCATATCGAATAATGCTGACTACAAGACAGGAAAAGTACTCAGAGACAAAAATGGCCATTTCATAATGGCTAAGGGGACACTGAATCAAGAAGACATAACAATTCTTAATATATATGCACCAAACCAAGGAGCACCAAAATATATAAGACAGCTACTTACTGACCTTAAAACAAAAACTGACAAAAATACAATCATACTTGGAGACCTCAATACACTGCTGACGGCTCTAGATCGGTCATCCAAACAGAGAATCAACAAAGACATAGTGGCCTTAAACAAAACACTAGAGCACCTGAATATGATAGACATCTACAGGACATTTCATCCCAAAGTGACTGAGTATACATTTTTCTCCAGTGTACATGGATCATTCTCAAGAATTGACCATATGTTGGGCCACAAAAACAACATCAGCAAATTCAGAAAAATTGAAGTTGTACCAAGCATATTTTCTGATCATAAAGCCTTGAAACTAGAATTCAACTGCAAAAAAGAGGAAGAAAATCCCACAAAAATGTGGAAACTAAACAACATACTTTTAAAAAATGAATGGGTCAAAGAAGAAATAAGTGCAGAGATCAAAAGATATATACAGACTAATGAAAATGACAATACGACATATCAGAATCTATGGGGTGCAGCAAAAGCAGTGATAAGAGGGAAGTTCATATCACTTCAGGCATATATGAACAAACAAGAGAGAGCCCAAGTGAACCACTTAACTTCACACCTTAAGGAACTAGAAAAAGAAGAACAAAGAAAACCCAAAACCAGCCGAAGAAAGGAGATAATAAAAATCAGAGCAGAAATAAATGAATTAGAGAACAGAAAAACTATAGAAAAAATTAATAGAACAAGAAGCTGGTTCTTTGAAAAAATCAACAAAATTGACAAACCCTTGGCAAGACTTACCAAGGAAAAAAGAGAAAGAACTCATATAAACAAAATCCAAAATGAAAGAGGAGAAATCACCACGGACACCATAGATATACAAAGAATTATTGTAGAATACTATGAAAAACTTTATGCCACTAAATTCAACAACCTAGAAGAAATGGATAAATTCCTAGAACAATACAACCTTCCTAGACTGAGTCAAGAAGAAGCAGAAAGTCTACTAATACAGACCTATTAGTAGAGAAGAAATAGAAAAAACCATTAAAAACCTCCCCAAAAATAAAAGTCCAGGCCCTGACGGCTATACCAGCGAATTTTATCAAACATTCAAAGAAGACTTGGTTCCTATTCTACTCAAAGTCTTCCAAAAAATTGAAGAAGAAGCAATACTTCCAAACACATTTTATGAGGCCAACATAACCCTCATACCAAAACCAGGCAAGGATGGCACAAAAAAAGAAAACTACATACCAATATCTCTAATGAATACAGATACTAAAATACTAAACAAAATACTAGCAAATTGAATACAACAACATATTAAAAAAAATAATACATCATGATCAAGTGGGATTCATCCCAGAATCTCAAGGATGGCTCCAACATACGTAAAACGGTTAACGTAATACACCATATCAACAAAACAAAGAACAAAAACCACATGATCTTATCAATAGATGCAGAAAAGGCTTTTGATAAAATACAACACAATTTTATGTTTAAGACTCTCAACAAAATGGGTATAGAAGGAAAATATCTCAACATGATAAAGGCCATATATGATAAACCATCAGCTAACATCATATTAAATGGCACAAAACTGAAGGCTTTCCCCCTTAAATCAGGAACAAGACAGGGTTGTCCACTCTCTCCACTCTTATTTAATGTGGTACTAGAGGTTCTAGCCAGAGCAATCAGACAAGACAAAGAAATAAAAGGCATCCATATCGAAAAAGAAGAAGTAAAGGTATCACTTTTTGCAGATGATATGATCCTATACATCGAAAACCCCAAAGAATCCACAAAAAGGCTACTAGAAACAATAAGCCAATACAGTAAGGTCGCAGGATACAAAATTAACATACAGAAGTCAATAGCCTTTCTATATGCCAACAATGAAACAATTGAGAACGAACTCAAAAGAATAATCCCCTTCACGATTGCAACAAAAAAAATGAAATACCTAGGAATAAACATAACAAAGAATGTAAAGGACTTATATAATTAAAACTATAAACCATTGTTAAGGGAAATCAAAAAAGATATAATGAGATGGAAGAATATACCTTGTTCTTGGCTAGGAAGAATAAATATAATCAAGATGGCTATATTACCCAAAACAATATACAAATTTAATGCAATTCCCATCAAAATTCCAATGACGTTTTTTAAAGAAATAGAGCAAAAAATCATCAGATTTATATGGAACTATAAAAAACCCTGAATAGCCAAAGCAATCCTAAAGAAAAAGAATGAAGCTGGGGGCATTACAATACCTGACTTCAAACTCTATTATAGGGCTACGACAATCAAAACAGCATGGTATTGGCAGAAAAATAGACACTCAGACCAATGGAACAGAATAGAAAACCCAGAAATAAAACCACATATATATATAGTCAAATAATTTTTGATAAAGGGGCCAACAACACACAATGGAGAAAAGAAAGCCTCTTCAATAAATGGTGCTGGGAAAACTGGAAAGCCACATGCAAAAGAATGAAACTGGACTACAGTTTGTCCCCCTGTACAAAAATTAACTCAAAATGGATCAAAGATCTAAACATAAGACCTGAAACAATTAAGTACATAGAAAAAGACATAGGTACTCAACTCATGGACCTGGGTTTTAAAGAGCATTTTATGAATTTGACTCCACAGGCAAGAGAAGTGAAGGCAAAAATTAATGAATGGGACTACATCAGACTAAGAAGTTTTTGCTCAGCAAGAGAAACTGATAACAAAATAAACAGAAAGCCAACTAAATGGGAAATGATATTTTCAAACAACAGCTCAGATAAGGGCCTAATATCCAAAATATACAAAGAACTCATAAAACTCAACAACAAACAAACAAACAATCCCATAAAAAAATGGGAAGAGGATATGAACAGACACTTCTCCCAGGAAGAAATACAAATGGCCAACAGATATATGAAAAGATGCTCATCTTCTTTAGCTATTAGAGAAATGCAAATCAAAACGGCAATGAGATACCACCTCACACCTGTTCGATTAGCTATTATTAGCAAGACAGGTAATAGCAAATGTTGGAGAGGCTGTGGAGAAAAAGGAACCCTCATCCACTGTTGGTGGGAATGTAAAGTAGTACAACCATTATGGAAGAAAGTATGGTGGTTCCTCAAAAAACTGAAAATAGAACTACCTTATGACCCAGCAATCCCTCTACTGGGTATATACCCCCCAAACTCAGAAACATTGATACGTAAAGACACATGCAGCCCCATGTTTATTGCAGCATTGTTCACAGTGGCCAGGACATGGAAACAACCAAAAAGCCCGTCAATAGATGACTGGATAAAGAAGATGTGGCACATATACACTATGGAATACTACTCAGCCATAAGAAATGATGACATCGGAACATTTACAGCAAAATGGTGGGATCTTGATAACATGATACGAAGCGAAATAAGTAAATCAGAAAAAACCAGGAACTGCATTATTCCATACGTAGGTGGGACATAAAAGTGAAACTAAGAGACATTGATAAGAGTGTGGTGGTTGGGGGGGGAGGGGGGAATGGAAGAGGGAAAGGGGGAGGGGGAGGGGCACAAAGAAAACAAGATAGAAGGTGACAGAGGACAATCTGACTTTGGGTGATGGGTATGCAACATAATTGAACGACAAGATAACCTGGACTTGTTATCTTTGAACATATGTATCCTGATTTATTGATGTCACCCCATTAAAAAAATAAAATTATTAAATAAAAAAATAAAAAAAAGGAAAAAAAAAAAGCCAAATAGCCAATAAAGCTCAATCCCAGCAAATACGAGTCAGGATTTAGCCCGTGAAGGGGCACTCCTGCTAAGCATAAGAAGAAAAATAATCTGGGGTTTTCCAGGAAACAAATGTCCCAGTTTATAAATTGGAAACTGGGTAGCTGCAGAGTGAGCTGTTCCCACTTCAGCTGGGAAGCTGAAAACAAAGCCCAGCCCACCCATACGGTGCTGGTCTCTTGCTCCTTTCAACCCTGCTTACCTGAGTAGCTGCTGGGTATAGGGAGCCAGGAAAAAAAAAAAGCCCAAGACATGGCTCTTGACCTCTGAGATGTAAAACATGAAATAGAATGTGACCAACTATAGCATTTTCCAACTGGGGAGACATGTGACTTTGCAGTGGAAGAGGAGTGGGCAGACTGGGCAGCTCCTGGGCTCTGCAGGCTCCTAGGGCCTGGGCCCTGGGGTGGTGTGGGTGCCGAGCCCCAAGGTGGGGGAACATCCCCTAGTGCTGTCAGCCTGGATCAGTCGGCTTGGCTTTCAGGCTCAGAATCACCAGGTTACAAAACGGAAATTTCTGTAGAAATCCAGCTCAACAAATTGGCATTGCCAGGAAATAAGTGGACAAGTTTTTGGTTGCAACATCATTGTTGTAGCCACCGGAAAATATCTATTGATGTATTTATCACCATTGGCTGCAAGAAACTAGGCTACATTATTCAGGATAGGTTCAGTTCTTAGAGGTGGTATAATTGGCAATTTAGGGGTAAAGAGCGGACAAGGCCTACACCCGAATTCCCTGGGCCTTTGTTAACCAAATGAGCACAAGTTCTGTCTTGTCAGGAGCTCCTGTAACCCGGCCTAGACTAAACAAGGATCTGCTGCAGGTCAGCCCCCAACAGGGCCTGCATCCCCCAGAAGCCAGAAGTCCACAAGTGGACATGGGCACCAAGGTTCTCATGCTTTCACAAGCAGCACATCTGCTGCCCTGGGTTTTGCGTGACAGAAGGCCTAAAACAGAGCAGTCCAGGATCACTCAGGCATGACCTTCCCAGCAGCCTCTTTTCTCAGGAGACTGTCTTTTTCAGAGCCAACTCTGAGCTTTGCAGCCCCTGGGTGACAGAAGGTTACTGGGAGATTACAAAAGGATTAGGGGCTTTGCTGAGTGAGCATGTATGGGGTACTTTCTGCCAGAGTGGGTTTTCTGAAATGAATCTGATCACGCCACCCCTCTATGGCTCCGTGTCTCTGGCAGCTGTATTTGGAAAAGTACTCAATCATCCTCTGCATTAAACTTAGCCGGCCAAGGGAGTGGTTATTAAAATACAAGTTTCTGGGTCCACTCCCTCATCTGTTGAATCTGAATTTCTGCATGGAGGATTCAGAAACCTACCGTGAAAACAAGCTCCCACACTGATTCTTAACTACACTCAAATTTGAGAAGCAAAGTACATTATAGAATAAAGTCCACACAGCTTAGCTTGTACACGGCCCACCAGGCTATGACTCTGCCCACCTCTATTTTCTCATCCCCCTGGAAACACCTGCCCACCTCACCTGCCTCACTTTCAGCCATACTATGAGTACCTCCCAGAATTAAGCTCTCTCACCCACATGCTGCTCCCACTACTTGGAACACCCTCCCTCCCACTCTTCCTTTCTTCCGAAGCTTCCCCTTGTTATTCTTCTATTTTTCTTAACTATTAGCTTAGTCATTGTCTCCTTTGGATGATGCATGCCTCCTCCACTTACCTTTCAGTAGCATGCACACTGAATCATAACCATTTAGATAGTTGCCTTCCTCCCATTGGACTATGTGCTCCAAGAGAATGGGAACTGTGTCTTGTCCTTGGTTTCCCAGTGTGTACTATGCTTCCTGGCCCTTCATAGAGGCTCAGAAGCAGTTGGGAATGAATCAAGTTCTCAAGTCAGAGTCTTGATCTACTTGGGTTGAATACATCTTCTTAACAAAACCTAAATAGTTGTAGTAGTTGTTTTTAAATTCTGGTCTCTTGGCCCTGGCCCATGGCTCAGTGGATAGAGCATTGGCCCAGCGTATGGATGTCCTGGGTGTGATTCCTGGTCAGGGCACATAGGAGAAGTGACAATATGCTTCTCCCCCATATTCTCTCCCTTTTCCCCTCCCATAACCAGTGGCTCAATTGGTTTGCACATGGCCTCGGGCACTGAGGATGGCTCCCTTGGAGTGTGTCCACCTCAGGTGCTAAAAATAGCTTGGTACTCAAGCATTGGCCCCAGATACAGTTGCCTGGTGGATCCCGGTCAGGGTGCATGCAAGAGACTGCCTCACTATCTCCCTTCTTCTCACATTAAAAAAAAAAATTCTGGTTTCTCAAGGACAATGAAGAGATTAATAAAGAAGAAATAAACTCAGGCTATCAGATTAACCATGTACATTTTGAAGTTGTCAGGCAAATTGTGATGTGCAACAAATTAAAAACAATGGTACAACCACAGAGTGACTCTGTCCTACCTGCAAAATCACACTTATGGGGCTGAAGTTAGACAGCAGTGGTATTGTATGGGTGGGCTACAGCTGGGAGTCAGGGAAGCCAGGGGCTAAAATTAAAATAGAGGTCCTATCTCAATACCTACAAGGAGAAAGCAGTTAGAGGTCTGATTCAGCATTGGTAGGTGTACAAAGGGTTGCACTCTAAAGATCAAGTAACCTCAGCAAGTCCTGAAGGCAGCAATCAAGGTAGGAACCATGAACTACTGTCATTGAGAGTCAGGAGCTAGACAAACACTGGGTCAAGAACGGTGAAGATTAGAAAAGGCAAAGGAAGCGCCTCTCCCCTGCAGCTCTTGGGATGGTGTGACATGTCTCCACGATGAGGTTTCATAATGAAGGCCTAGATTTGGGCTGAGCTGAAGGGTGTATGTTCATGGGGACATGACACCTACAGGAGGGTAGGCATCCGGGCGTGATGGGCCCCTGGATAAAATTCTCACCCACCTCTCTCCTCTGTCTCCCTTTCAGAAATAAACGACAGATTTCTTTCTCGGTGTTCTGGAGGCTGGAAGTCGGAGATCAGGATACCAGCATGGCTGGGTTCTGAGAGGACAGACTGCTGACTTCCTGCTGTGTCCTCACAGGCCAAGGGCTGAGAAGAAGCAAGCTCTCTTGTTGCAGCCTCTCTCTCTGACTGTGCTACTGACCATGGCTTTTGTGGTTTTAAAAGGCCATCATTTCTCTTTCTGCTCTGGCCAACCATAAATCACCCCTTTTCATCAATTTCTTCCCCCACCAAATTAAGTCAGATCATGGAAGAGTGAGCCTGTAAGTCTGCATGTTTGAAACTTTAGCAAGCTCCTAAAGCCGTGAGCCTTTCCCCTTTTGCATTTGTCTCTGACAGAAGACAAGGGTTCCTAACATTCACCTCTGGCTTTAACTATGTGCGCTTTTTCTGTCTTTGGCCTGACGGGGAGCTTCTGTCTGTCCTTCTTACATGAACTAAGTCTGTCCCCGGATCCCCAGGGGGTGTCAAGACCAGGGTGTTTATTCCAAATGTCTCACCACTCATGTTTCTTTAACTTTATTAAATTCTTTTCTGTCTTTTTATTTCAAGTTAGGCCAGTATCTCCATTCTTGTCACCTCATGAAAATGTTGAATAAAACAGTGTTTGTTCGTCAGATTCCCCAGACTACTGGGGCGTCTCATGAAGGCAAATTGTCCCTGTGACCCCTAGCCTCTGTCCTGGGCCCCATGTGTACGACCTGAGGTGTGCGCCTCCAGGTGGCATACATCTCTCTCTGCACACAAATTCTGCTTATTTTCAGCTCCTTCTCCATCCAACGCTGCTGTTTCAATCCCAAAGTGCACTTCTCATTAGTATTTAAAGCACCGTAATGTATCCGTTCTTTTCTTCCAGCTCTTTGGAGGTAATTGGAGAAATACTGTGCTTTTGAGAAGAGGGTCTGACAGGTACATACATGCAACTTTGACCTTTGCTTGATACCAGTCTGTTTTTTCCACTATTCTTTCTAATTAAAAAGGAGAAAGACGTGAATGTGGGCTGAAGACAGAACGGGGGCCATAAGATTGGACCCTGATCTTGGCTCTGACATGAGTCTCTTTCTGACCTTGGGCATGTTCCTTAAATTGTCTCTTTTTCACTGGCTCTAACAAAGAGTCCAGGCTCTTACTTGGAGACATACTAAGTATTGTTAAAAATGTTAATTACAGAAAATATCTTCCTAGATGTCTTCTCAGCTACACAATGGCATCCTTTGACAAATTCTATATTCCTTTCTGCAAGGTCCAGGGTCAGACACCCTAGATCCCTCTGCGTGGGCACCTTTATGTAGCTGGCCCATTTTTTCACTGAAATAGATATAGCAGGCATGGATATTCATTAACTGTAGCTATTTAAAAAATAACCCAAACTCCTGAGCAAATTTAAGTGGAATGTGGTTATGAAAGCCAAGCCCTTTTGCCAAAGAAAAGTGTGTGTGGGCATGTATGTGTTTGTATGTTGTGTATACAGTGTGTCTGTAAAGTCATGGTGCACTTTTGACCAGTCACAGGAAAGCAACAAAAGACAATAAAAATGTGAAATCTGCACCAAATAAAAGGAAAACTCTCCCAGTTTCATACCTATTCAGTGCAGTTAGATGTGGGCTCACGCACAGATTCTTTAGGGCTCCTTAGGTGGCTATCCCATATAGCCTCTACAGACTCGTCACTGACTGATGGCCTACCAGAACGGGGTTTCTCCACCAAACTGCTGGTTTCCTTCAACTGCTTATCCCACCGAGTAATGTTATTCCTATGTGGTGGCGCTTCGTTATAAGCGCGCCGATATTCACGTTGCTCTTTGGTCACGGATTTGAATTTAGCGAGCCACAGAACACACTGAACTTTCCTCTGTACCATCCACATCTCGACTGGCATGGCCGTGGGCTGCTCTGCTGTATACACGGTGTTACATCATCGTCTGCACATGCGCACATGCTGCCACATCATCCTACAGAAACTGGGAGGGTTTTCCTTTTATTTGGTGCAGATTTCACATTTCTATCATCTTTTGTTGCTTTCCTGTGACCGGTCAAAAGTGCACCATGACTTTACGGACACTGTATAACACCTGATCCCCGTGGGCTGTGTGTTGTGTTATGTAACACCTGATCCCAGACACCTGGATGTTATTCAGTGAGTAGCTGCTTGGATTTGGAACTTAACATGTTTTGGAATGTGTTGCCTTGCTGGGAATGAGATGACTGCAGTGAAATTTAATCCAGCTGTTAAACAGGCTCTTCCCCTGGTCCATCTGAAGCAGCCCCGCTGGTTTTCAGGTCCAGTGATCTTGCTTACTCTGACTCCTAGAGAGAGTTCCTGAGGCTTAGCTAGGAGCCTGCTACCCAGTTTACAGCCGCCCACACCCCACCAGGCTTGCAAGCAGGGTTTTGGGTACTTCTGAGGCCATCTGGACTTCTATGCAGGGGTTTTCAAATGTGTTCTGTTGAGGAGCTTAAACATCCTAAGAAGCTGTCTAACTTTATTTGGAAGGAGCATGTGTGTGTGTTTCCACGTAGAATAGAGAGCGCACTTTACCTGCCTCTAAGGCACGCTTCTTCTGGCTGGGGGCTGGCTCTGCAGCCCATCCCTGCCAGGGCACAGGCCTGGGGGCCTGTTACAGCTTTGGATTCAGTCTACAAGGGTTTAGTTTTGGCTGTTGGGTGTATCAAAAATGATCACAACACCTAAATCAACTAAGCTAGGTGCTGTACCCAGAGAAACACACTAATTTGGGCCAGCTAAAGGGAGTGTGCTGTATTGCTGGTCAGTTCTGAGGCGCGTGCACACGCACACAGACACACAGACACACACACAGACACACACACACATGCAGAGTCCTCTGTGTTGTGGCTCTGCCCTCCGTAGTCTTTAAGGCTGTTTCCATGGTAGAAGTTGGGTTACCACAAACGAAGTTCCAGTTGGCAGAGCAGAGAAAAGAGCATGGAGGGCACTCTTGCTCAACTGTGTACACACTCCTCCCACTTTGTTCTGCCTGAGTGAACTCAGTGACAAGACCGCACTTCCCTACAAGGCTTGGGGAACGCAGTCCCGACCAGGGCAACTGCGCACGGAGTCACTGCTCTGCTCCTGTGGAATAAAGGAGAATGGATTCTGGTGCACAGCCAGCAGCCTTCCACGTCCTAGCCTTTTAAATTATTCGATACTTATTTTTTTCAATTAAAAAGTGTAATATTATTTTTTATTTTTAAAATTACAGTTGACATTCAATATTATATTAGTTCCAGGTGCACAGCTTAGTGGTTAGACAAGTTGGTATAACTTACAGAGTGACCCTCCTCCATACTTAGGGAGCTCTGCACTCCCTGCTTGCCTTCAGTGGGGGTTTCCTGGGTGTGGCACCTGTGCCCCTGCATAGGATTCCACGCTCAGCAGGGCCTGGCACTTGATTTAATATTCTGCTACTGCCATCTTGAAATTCTAAGCAATTTTTTTAACAGGACACCCACATTTTCATTTTGCAGCGGTCCTCAAAAATATGTAGCCAGTTCAGTTTGCCATTTCTCAAATTAGCATTTTGATTCAACCCAATTCAATATTAACTAAAAATCTGCTTTGTAATAGGATACCATAAAGATAAGATTTAATATCAGGAGTCCTATGATTGAGGCGGGGAATGAGAGAAGTGCCAGAAGTTGTCACTGGAAAGAGTTGCCCACACATACTGTGGATATTCATGGGACTGAAAGGCAGTCTCTGATTGTTGGTGGTATAAGATGTTAGCTCGGGGCTGGATGTTTTTTTTTGTTGTTGTTTGTTTGTTTGTTTGTTTTTTTACAGGGACAGAGAGAGAGTCAGAGAGAGGGATAGATAGGGACAGACAGACAGGAATGGAGAGAGATGAGAAGCATCAATCATCAGTTTCTCCTTGTGACACCTTAGTTGTTCATTGATTGCTTTCTCATAGGTGCCTTGACCGTGGGCCTTCAGCAGACCAAGTGACCCCTTGCTCAGGGACCTTAGGTCCGAGCTGGTGAGCTTTTTTTGCTCAACCCAGATGACCTTGTGCTCAAGCTGGCGACCTCGGGGTCCCGAACCTGGGTCTTCCGCATCCCAGTCTGATGCTCTATCCACTGCGCCACTGCCTGGTCAGGCGGGGCTGGATGTTTTTTAAATGAACTATTTCAAGCATATAGAAAATATAGAGAGTAATCTTATAAACACCTATCTACTCACCACCCAGTTTTTTGTCACTTTGTGCATGTTACCATATTTTCATCAAATATTTTTAAGAAATTTAAATATTACACATCCAGTTGAACCTCCTTTGTGTCTCTCCCCAAGCTCATTCCCTTTCCTCCTCACCTGGAAGCAATCACTTCCTGAATTCAGTGTTTATAATCCCCATGCCTGTCATAGAATTTTTTGTACTGCATATACATGTGTCTGTAAATAATCTGTAGTACCTTTACATGTTTTAAACTTTAAAAATGGCATCATACTTTATTCATTCATTACTTTAACAAATGCTTATTGAGTAGCTACTATGGCCAGGCACTGTTTTACATACTAGAGGAAAGCGCTATGCTGCACAATTCAGCTGAGTGGGTGCACCTGGTAGGGCCGAGACGCTCTCTCCAGCTCCACAGGGAGAGTCCTGGCAGCGCTTGCCACCCAGCTCTCCAGTCATCTGTGAGGATGGCCAAGACCAGTGCAGCAGTGCTGTGGGCTACTCCCATACCTCCCATGGCCTAGAGCAGGGGTCGGGAACCTTTTTGGCTGAGAGAGCCATGAACGCCACATATTTTAAAATGTAATTCCGTGAGAGCCATACAATATGTTTAAAACTAAATACAAGTAAATGTGTGCATTTTATGTAAGACCAATGCTTTTAAAGTATAATAAGTCTCTGAATTCTTTTTAATAACGTTGTTATGCTGTTGCTAACCAATGATGAATAAAGTACTTCTTACCATTAATGCGACTTCTGGTGCTGCATGGTTTTGCTGATGGCTTTGTAGTCTGGTTGATACATGGTGAGGTTAAGCTTCATGCAGGCGTTGAGACTTCTATCCGTTAAACGTGATCATAGGTTGGTCTTAATGTTCTTTAGATGTGAGAAAGACTGCTCACATGCATACGTAGAGCCAAACATTGTCAGTACAGCAATACTCACATGCTGCAGCATGTGGTATGTGAGGGGAAGAATGTTCCAAGTTTTGACAATCAGCTGGTCCGCAGGTTGAAGTTTTTTCATTTGTCCCCACTTGTGTTTGCTTGCCAGCTCTGCTTGCTGTCGTGCAAGTCTTTCCAAATCTTCATTCAGTGACTTGAACTTATTCACCCACATGTCTGAGGCCTTCAGGTCAGCAGCTTGTAGCTCAAAATCTCTGATGGAGACACTGGAGATGTAACTCGGGTCGGTGCTGTCCCCGCACACTTGTGTGGATGGGTGATGAACTTAAAAAGACAAGTGTGCTAACGAAATTCTTCAAAGCGTGCTTTGAATGACTGCAGGAGATTAGATGTGAAGCCCGCTAGCTGCTGGAGATCAAGATGTTGAGCAGGGTCACTTGCTGTACATGCATCTTTAAACTCCCAGTTATTCAAAGTGTAGTAAACAACCTATTTCAATGTCAGCGATGAAGAGTTCCAGCTTGTTTTCAAATGCAAACATTGCTAGTTGAAGGGATAAAACTGTATTTCCAACACCTTGCATTTTCACATTGAGCTGGTTCAGATGTTCAGTCATGTCCACAAGATAATAGAACTTCAGGAGCCACTCAGTGTTAGCTAATTCAAGATGCTTGACATTTTTCATTTTAAGAAAAGTCTGGATTTCGCTCAGACAAGCCGCGAAATGGCTGAGCACCTTTCCAGTTGACAACCAACGCACATTGCTGTGCAGAAGCAGACCAGGATAATTATTCCCAACTTCATCCAGCAGTGTTTTAAACTGGCGATCATTTAAACCTCGGGCAACAATAAAGTTGACCACCCGAATGACCAGTAACATCACCTCACCAAGCTGCTGGCCACACATCTGAGTACAAAGCGCCTCCTGGTGTAGGATGCAGTGAAAACTTAGGATGGGTTTCTTTTCATGTTCACGAAGAAGCGCTACAAATCCTCTGTTTTTCCCCACCATGCATGGAGCACCATCTGTACACACCGAAACAAGTTTATCCATCGGTAGATTTTTTTTCTTTAGCGAACTCAGTGAAAGACTTGAATAAATCCTCCTCTCTTGTTGTCTCTTTCATAGGCAAAACAGCAAGACTTTCCTCACATAGTGTGTCACCGACAGCATACCTTGCAATCACGCTGAACTAGGATAAATGGCTTACGTTTGTTGACTCATCCAAAGCTAGAGAAAAGAATGGTGCTGCATTTATGTCCTTCACTTGTGTTGCCTCAATTTGATTTGCCATCATGATGGTATGATCGTGAACAGTTCTTGTCAACAGAAGCATATCTTTTATTCATTTGATTATCTTGTCTTTATCTGAAAAGTCATCAAAAAGTTCATTGGCAACATCAAGCATGAATGTTTTGGCATACTCCCCATCTGTGAATTTTCTCACAATTGCTAAAGCACCAGCAAAGCTAGCCGAATTCCAGTCACCTTGTTGGGTCCAAACACGGAGTTGCTGCTGACTAGTTTGCACTCTGCACAGTAGCTCTTGACATGCTTTCTTCCTGCTGTCTCCCGCTGGATATTTCGATGCAAATGTAGTACGGTGTATGTCGAAGTGCCGCTTTATATTTGACCATTTCATCGATGCAATTTTATCATTGCATATTAGACACACTACAGAACCTGCTCTCTCCACAAAGGCAAATTTATCTGTCCATTCCTGCTGAAAAGTACAATACTCCTCATCTTTTATTCTTTTAGCCATCTTCTTCGTCAAAAGGATTTCTGAAATTAGCTAGCTGACTACTTGATTAAAAGGAGGGAAGTTTACTTCCTGACCTCACAATGACCTGTGTACGTTACTCATTATCCAATAAAAATTTGGTGTTGTCCCAGAGGACAGCTGTGATTGGCTCTAGCCACTTGCAACCATGAAATGAATGGATTGTAATACATGAGAATGTTTTATATTTTTTACATTATTATTTTTTTTTATTAAAGATTTGTCTGCGAGCCAGATGCAGCCATCAAAAGAACCACATCTGGCTCGTGAGCCGTAGGTTCCCAACCCCTGGCCTAGAGGGACCACCTCTAGATACCTACTCAATTCAAGGACAACACACCATTTCTCCTTTAAATCTGGCCAAGCAGAACCAGGGCTCAATACAGCATTCTCACTTCACCACGATGCACAAGGGGACTGGATTTGCCCGAGTTGACTCCAGCTCTCCACAGATAAAAAGCTATTGGGCAAGTTCAGATGCATCTAGCTAGTCAAACCACCCATGAACTTGCCATTCCAAATAACGTAATTAGCTGCATAATCAGGTGCCAAGGCACCAACACTAATGAACGAGATCTGCCAGATACCCAGGGCCCGCATCAAAATTTCCAACCCAGTGGAAGGCTCTTCCAGTAGGAAGGTTACTATCACTGGTTCTGCTGCCAGTATTAGTCTGGCCCATTATCTAATCAATACCAGGCGTCCCTTTAAGGAGGGCACAAGTGCAGCTGGAACAGTGTAGGTTTACTCACAACCCTGTCCACTGTTCTCCCATGATCCAACTGTGTAATTTCTGGCTGGTCACTCCAGGTTTTAAATAGTTTGAAAGTGTTCAGTTCCTACACAACTTTATCATTTTCTGAGAATGAAGAATCACATTCTCTGTTCAGCTGTTAATGCTGAGATCCATATTTAGTTTTATAAGCTTTTCTCTGTTTTTTAGTTTTGCTTTGGTTTTTTTTACTGATGAATTTTATTTCTATTTGTTGATGAGCAGTGTCATTTTGGAATGTTAAATTTCAGTTTAGTTCTGTAATGTCAAAAATTAATGTAAATAACCCTGGCTGGTTGGCTTTGTGGTAGAGCATCAGCCTGGCGCGTGGATGTTCTGAGTTCAATTCCCCATCAGGGCACACAGGAGAAGTGCCTGTCTGCTTCTCCACCCCTCCTCCCTCTCTCCCCCTCCTCTCCTCCTCCCCCTCCTCTCCTGCAGCCAAGGCTTGATTAGAGCAAGTTGGCCCCAAGTGCTGAGCAAAGCTCCAGGCTTCCACCTCAGATGCTTAAAAATGGCTCTAGTTGCAACGGAGCAATGCCCCAGATGGGCAGAGCTTTGTCCCCTAGTGGGCTTGCCAGTGGATCTCAGTCAGAGGGAATGCAGGAGTCTGTCTCTGCCTCCCCTCCTCTCACTAAATGTTAAAAAAAAAAAAAGGTTTAATAAATGAATTGGTTAACAACAACAAAATAAGTAAAGAAGTTAAACAAAAGTTCCTGCTCTCATGGAATTTTTATTTTAGGGGAATAGAAAGACAATAAGCAAAAAAAGCAAACAAAAACATATAGCATGAAAAAAAAAGAGAAAAATATAAAGTATGTTAGATAGTGACAACTGCCAAGAATATAAAAGAAAAGAGAAAGAAGGGTGTATGAAAGTGGAATGGGTTTAGGGGCAGTTGAAATTTTAGGTGCTGTGCCGAGGAAAGGACTTGTTATTCCTATCCTTCTGCCATTACATCCTTTTGTTAACTATTATGCGTTGAAACATGTTTCTAATTCATTCACTTCCATTACTATAAAACATTCATTGCATAAATAGGCCATATTTGATTTTCATTCTGTTACTCAATATTCAGGGTTTTTTTTAATGTAGTATTTTGCTATTATAAACAAGGCTGCAAGGAACACACTTGTACATGCTCCCATGTGCACACATGAGAAGTTTCCCTAAGACAGACAGCCTAGGAGGAGACTTGTTGGGAGGTCAACAAAGTTGACTAAATTGCTGTTCAAACTAGTCATATTTATGTATGCTGTCTGTAGAAAAGTGCCAACATGGCAGTCCTGAAGCTGTTGTCTTTTTTTTTTTTTTTTTTTTAGTGAGAGGAAGAGATATAGAGAGACAGACTCCTGCATGTGTCCTGGCCTGGATCCACCTGGAAACTCTGTCTGGGGTCGATGTTTGAATCAACTGAGCTATTTTAGCACCTGAGGCTGATGCTCAGACAAACTGTGCTATCCTCAGCACCCAGAGCTGATGCTTGAACCAATTGAGCCACTGGCTCTGGGAGGAGAAGAGGTAGAGAAGAGGGAGAGTGAGGGGGGCGAGAAGCATATGGTCACTTCTCTTGTGTGCCCTGACCAGGAATAGAACCCAAGATGTCCATATGCCGGGCTGAAGCTCTATGCACTGAGCCACAGGGCTGGGCCTGAAGCTGCTGTCTTTAAAAGGTCCTGCTTGCAAGGTTAGCCCTTGGGAATTGGGATTTCTGGAATGTTCTCCCTGTTCTTTAACTGATAAGGGGACTGTCCTTTGCCTAGATGGTGGGTAAACACTGTGATTTATGCTTAACACCTGCTTTCTTTAAGGGAGTCTGGAATTTTAGAACATGCTAGAGAAAGAGTGTGCTTATGTGACACAACAAGATCTTTGGGTGCTGAGTCTTTAATGGATTTCCCAAGGCAGAAACATTGCATACTTGTTGCTGTGTTTTTATTGTTGGGGAAAGAGTGGAATTAGTGCATGGATCTTTTCAGATTCCACCCATGTCTTTTCCATGTATGATCTGTCTGTGCATTCCTCCTATACTGCTGCAATAAATCTTAGTAATTATAACTATATGCCGAATCCTGCAAGTCCTTCTAGTCAAGCTCTGACCATGGGAGTGGTCTTGGGAATTCCTAGCACACATTCTTACCAGTAAGTGAGAGTTCCCATGGCCCCAGGACCTTGCCAGATTTGGTATTTCTTATGGACTAAATGTCCCTAAAGTTCATCTATTGAAGTCTACCCATAATGTGATGGTATTAAAAAGTGAGGCCTTTGAGAAGTAATTAGGTTATGATGATGGAAACTTCATGAGTGAAATTAGTGCCCTTATAAGAAAGAAGAGGCCAGAGAGCTAGCCCACTCTCTTTCTACCATGTGAGGACACAAGGAAAAGTCAGCAGTTTGAAACCTAGAAGAGGGTTCTTGCCAGGACCTGACCATGCTAACACCCCAGTCTCCAACTTCCTGCCTCCAATTCTGGGAAAAATACAGTGTGTCCGTAAAGTCCTGGTGCATTTTTGACCGGTCACAGGAAAGCAACAAAAGACGATAGAAATGTGAAATCTGCACCAAATAAAAGGAAAACCCTCCCAGTTTCTGTAGGATGATGTGGCAGCATGTGCAGACGATGATGTAACACCGTGTATACAGCAGAGCAGCCCACGGCCATGCCAGTCGAGATGTGGGCGGTACAGAGGACAGTTCAGTGTGTTCTGTGGCTCGCTAAATTCAAATCCGTGACCAAAGAGCAACGTGAATATCGGCGCGCTTATAACGAAGCGCCACCACATAGGAATAACATTACTCGGTGGGATAAGCAGTTGAAGGAAACCAGCAGTTTGGTGGAGAAACCCCGTTCTGGTAGGCCATCAGTCAGTGACGAGTCTCTAGAGGCTATACGGGATAGCTACCTAAGGAGCCCTAAAAAATCTGTGCATGAGCCCACATCAAACTGAATATGTATGAAACTGGGAGAGTTTTCCTTTTATTTGGTGCAGATTGCACATTTCTATCGTCTTTTGTTGCTTTCCTGTGACCAGTCAAAAGTGCACCATGACTTTACGGACACACTGTACACTTCTGCTATTTCTAAGCCACCCAGACAATGATACATTGGTATAGCAGCTCAAACTGGACAAGATAATTTGAACTTTCTAATTTTTGCCAACCTGATAGATGTAAAAGAGTATCTCATTGTTATTTGGATTTTTATTTCTTTGACTGTGGAAATCTAACGAGGTTGATCAACTTTTCATATGTTTAGTTACCATTTGAGTTTCCTCTTCTGTAAAGCACCTATTCATATATTTGATAATTTTTCTTTAGGTTGTCTTATCTTATTGCATCACAGAAGTTCTTTATATCTAATTCTTTGTTCATTGTGTGCACTGAAAATAACTTCTTTCTGTCTGTAGTCTGCTTTTATTGTTTAGAGCACATTTTCTTTTATGGAACAAATACAGGTTTTGTTTTTTTTTTAATTTTTTTTTTTTTTTTTTTTTTTTTATATTTATGAAGCTGGAAACGGGGAGAGACAGTCAGACAGACTCCCACATGCGCCCGACCGGGATCCACCCAGCACGCCCACCAGGGGCGACGCTCTGCCCACCAGGGGGGATGCTCTGCCCCTCCGGGGCGTCGCTCTGTTGCGACCAGAGCCACTCCAGCACCTGGGGCAGAGGCCAAGGAGCCATCCCCAGCACCTGGGCCATCTCTGCTCCAATGGAACTTCAGCTGCGGGAGGGGAAGAGAGAGACAGAGAGGAAGGAGAGGGGGAGGGGTGGAGAAGCAGATGGGCGATTCTCCTATGTGCCCTGGCCGGGAATCGAACCCAGGACCTCTGCACGCCAGGCCGACGCTCTACCGCTGAGCCAACCGGCCAGGGCTAAAATGTTTTTTAAAAAAATATATTCAAATGAATCAACCTTTTCCCCTAGGGTTATGTGTTTGTTTGTTTGTGTTTATATGCACATGTGTGTATGGAATATGTATGGAGTAGACTACGTAGGTTTAAATCTCAGCCCTGCCACCTACTGCTCAATTTAGTTAACTTCTTTGGACCTCCATTTACTCATCTTTAAGGTGGGGATAATCACAATTCTTGCTTATTAGGTAGTTGTAAGAACTATATAATTAAACATGTAAATTGCTCAAAACAGTGCCTGGCACATAGTTGGTGCTTAGTAAATGTTAGCAACCAACATTATTGTTTAAGAAAACTTCTTATCCCAACATGAGGAAGACAGTATCTTATATTTTCTTCCCAAAGTTTTCAAGTTTGGTTTTTCAAATGTAGTCTCCAGTTACTCTTCCTTTTCTTTTCTGTTCCATTCCTTTCCAGAACAAATTACTTTTAAGGACATTAGGAGGGATAGAACAGGGTAGATGTCCATGTGGGGCTGCACAGGGAGCCTCAGCGACCCTGGGTGGGGTGTGAGAGGCTATGTGAGGTGAGGTGGGCTCCATGTAGGGGGGAGACTGGTGGCAGAAATTGGAGATGAGTTACATCCAGGGGGACAGATCAAATAGCTAAATATGTATGTACATATATCAGAGATAGTGAGAGCCAGCCTGTCAGAGAAGGGAGATAAATATAGGGAATAGGAGAAAATTAAAGTGAGTCCTGTGTTGTTAGATTAGAATTGGAGGTATCAATGTGAACTCATGATTCAATACATACATATATATGTGTATATAAATATAGGTAAATGACTATCTACATATAAATACATAGATAAACTCTTAACTGTCTACTGAGAGGGTCTAGATGTTGGCTTCTCAGTAACATATTCCTTAAAAGGAACAAGGGCTCTTTGGAAAGTGGTTGACTTTAGCTGGGAAATGACATGATGCACCTGCAATGTCTTCTTCTGCCTGAAAGCAAGGAAGTGATAAAAGAATGGTGTGAAGTCTGTTCAAAGAACACAGAAGCCAGCATAATGGATTTCCATGGGTTGAATTAGGGACAAATTAAGCATTAAAATAAATAAGTATGTAAAGAATTAAATCTATTGCATAAAATAGGAAGCCATGAATCCATGCAGATGTAAATAAACAAATGATTATTTTAAGTGTTTGAAGAGGAATGGCATAATTTACGTAGTCTCAAAAATATATCCCCACAAAGTACTTACTCATTACAAAGGGAAAAAGAGGAATTTTACAGTGGAGAAGTCTGACATCTCTATAATCAGGTAATCAAAGTTAACATTATTAGTAATGGGCCAGATAAAAATTCTGTGCCCTCTACTAGGTGCAGAGCCAGTTATCTCACGGCTCACCCCTCTTTTTGTCCCTCTCATAGTTTTCCAATGGGCCACATGTGCCATGTGCAGACCTGAGCCTGCAAGAACAAAGACTACCTTGGCCCACATGGACCCAAAAAGCAGGCTCTCGACAATTTAAGTAGAGAATTCTGGAGTTCTGGTCCCGGGGGGCATGTCTCTTTGGTCATGGGAGTAAAGTAATTAGAGGAGGACCAGCCTGGGGCCCGCAAGGAAGGCTGGGTAGCCAGCCAAGTAGATTAATTTTTCTGAGACTCATTTTCCTTTTCCATTAAAACACTGCAAAACAAATCTATATGGACTTAGTTTTTAAAAATTGACATATTGTCTAGCTCTACAAGCCTGTGGTCCTGTAAATCTGAAACTTCTAGTATTTCAGCTTTCCCAAACTTGATAACCACTTGAAACAAAACGTGCTGGCAATTCTGCCCTGTAACATCAGTAGACACAAACTGTTCATCTCAGGCGACCTGCTGAGGCACTGAATCAGCGCACCGAGGAAAGCAAGCCCGAATAACCTGGGCCCGGTGGGCCAAGTCCTTCTGGTGCCTGCAGCAGCTATCCCTCAAGGGGGATGCTGCCATATTTTTCGGCTTGCCGGTGCAGAACTTCCTTCTCATTGGTGGCCCCTGTGCAAGCACCCAGGGTGTCACGGAGACCCTTTCTTCTAAGCCAAGGGCTGTGCTGACCTATTGTCTGCCCACTTCCTCCTTCCTCCCTCTGTACTACGCCATAGCAACAGGCACAAACGAAGCTCTGGGAGCTTTTCACTCAGAGTAAAAGAGATTCTCTTTTCATCCCAGCTATTCCCAAACCTTGAAGAACTAGAAGAACTAGAAACTTCAAAAACCTGGCGGCAAGCCGTGTTCCTGGAATATCCCCTGAGTGGTCTTATTTTCTGAATGGACTCTCTCCATCTTCTCCTCCTCTTCTTTGTGAATCTCTCTTATTTAACCAGACTGGGAGGTCTTTCAATAGACTAGCATGTTCTCAGGAGATTTGGACCAAGCTTTCATCTTGAATAGTCCTCAGATGCAAGCTAACTGTGGACAGGCCTCGTCCTCTCCCTTGATTTTTTCCCTGCCTGTGCTTTGTGACCGATATTTTCTAAAGCATGGCATTTGCTGTTGCTCCACTTGCCCTTTGCTGCTGTCTCAACCTTTCTGAAGCCTCACTTTCTTGGACTTAATGCTTTTATGTATATTTTTGCTGAGTTTTTATAGTGCTTAGTTTGACAACTATTTGTTGAGTGTTTTCTGTGTGTCAGGACCTCAGAGAAGTGACAAAAAAAGACACAAAACTTGCTGCGGGAAAGCTCCGGTACGGTGGAGACAGACAGCTAAACTGAACTTTTCTCCCAAAGGCAGGGTGAGATATTACCTATACCTGACTGACTCTTTCCAGTCTGCGATGCCTGTCTAACACCCTCACAACCCACTAATGACAGCTGGTCCCCACTCCCTGCTATGTCTTTGTCCCTGTGATGTTGTATTTGCTAATTTAAACTACAAAACCAGCCAGAATGCAATAGCATGATGCTGAGTATCAGCAGCACATTTCTGGGCTTTCCTGAACTCTATTCTAAGGATTCTACTTAAAGTGGTTTTATGGGGGTTTTTTGTTTATTTGTTTGTTTTGTCTTTTTTCTGAAGCTGGAAACGGGAGGCAGTCAGACAGACTCCCGCATGCGCCTGACCGGGATCCACCCGGCACGCCCACCAGGGGGCGATGCTCTGCCCATCCCAGGCATCGCTCTGTCACGACCAGAGCCACTCTAGCGCCTGGGGCAGAGGCCAAGAAGCCATCCCCAGTGCCCGGGCCATCTTCTGCTCCAATGGAGCCTCGGCTGCGGGAGGGGAAGAGAGAGATAGAGAGGAAGGAGAGGGGGAGGGGTGGAGAAGCAGATGGGCGCTTCTCCTGGGTGCCCTGGCCGGGAATCGAACCTGGGACTTCTGCACGCCAGGTCGACGCTCTACCACTGAGCCAACCGGCCAGGGCCGGTTTTATGGTTTTGATCATTGGTATATATATATATATAAATCAAAGCCAGATTAACTCTGAGGCTACCCGTTTTGCAAACTCTAGTTATTTACGAAGTGGCCAGTCAGCATTGGGCAGGATTTAAAGTAGCTCCTGCCCCCTGTCTGCCTCTGGAGAAACCAGCACTCTCCTTCCTCAGGAAAAATGTCAACATCTTGTGTTCACATTCTTCTATGTCCCCTTCTCAGTAACAGTCACTGGGTCTCCTCATCTTTCTCTTTCTGTTCCCTCTCCTACCCCCTGGCCAGATCTGGAGGACAGCTATGCTATATAGTGTGCTTTGGGAGGCATTGCTCCACAAAGTGTTAGAGTTAGGAAGTCCATCTGTGGATGTGTAGAAGAGGCTGCCTTGGCAAGGAAGTCCACTTGGCCTTCTTGTCCACAAGTCATTTGAAATGGTGTGGTTCAAAACTATTATTTTCTGATTCTCAGTGAGCTTTTATGTGAACAATTAGATACCCTGTTACCGCTGCTTCATATTGTCAGCACTGTGGAACTGGCACATCACTGTATGAAGGAGGTCTCAACACCTTTAAACAGTTACAAAGCCATGTTGTATCTTATATCCAGTCACAGGTCCACTCTCACTGGTCCTTGCCTCTTCTTCTCCTGTATTAATTATATGTATGAGCTAGACATTCAAGCTGAGTACACAGACATAAAACATAGATTTAAATAATACTCAGTTAACAATGGATAACTGAGTTGCCTGACCGGGCAGTGGCGCAGTGGATAGAGCATTGGACTGGGATGCGGAGGACCCAGGTTCAAGACCCCAAGGTTGCCAGCTTGAGCATGGGCTCATCTGGTTTGAGCAAAGCTCACCAGCTTGGACCCAAGGTCACTGGCTTGAGCAGGGGGTCTCTCTGTCTGCTGAAGACCCGTGGTCATGGCACATATGAGAAAGCAATCAATGAACTAAGGTGTTGCAACAAAAAACTGATGATTGATGCTTCTCATCTCTCTCCATTCCTGTCTGTCTGTCCTATCTATCCCTCTCTCTGACTCTCTCTCTGTCTCAGTAAAAAAACAAAAAGAGGGAACTAAGATGGCGCTGGAGTAGGCAGACGTACCAACATCTACCTCCCAGAACCAAAGTGGATTACAAACTAATTTTATGAACTATCATCTGGAAAAACCAACTTTGGACTAAACTAAGAGGACTCTTCAACCAAGGAACACTGAAGAAGCCACATAGAGACTGGTAGGAAAAGCGGAAATGGGGAAATGCGGAGAGGGCTGCCCAGCTCCCCGGAGTGAACGGCAGCAGGGAGAGACTCGCATGGCGGAAAGTGAGTTTAGCAGAGGGGGAAGGGTCCTGAGCCCCAGGAACAAAGCCCCAGCCTAAAGCCCCAGAGCCCAGAAGAGGCATAAGGACAGTATTTAGCTGGAAACAAGTCGGGATACTGTTTTTGAGAAAGAGTCTGATTTCTCAGATCCAGGATCCTTCTTAAAGGGACCGCACAGAACATCTCTCTCATAACCACCCACCCGGGGCTCCTGGGGACGGGGGGAGAGAGGAGAGGACCAGAGTAACAGGAAGAGAGCGTAATCTAGGAGGCACAGGGAGAAGCATTTGGGGAGATAGCCACCCTAACCACTGGGACGAGTCACTCCCCAAAGCTGAAGTGAATATTTCCCCTGGAAACAGCAATACCAGCAAAGGGAAGCAGGAGAGCAGCCAAACAAGCTCCCCCGCAGCATTCAGAGCAGAGTTGCATAGAAGGAGAAAGCTTTTGGGTCTACAGTAGTGAGTCTTAGGATCCGAGCTGCAACCCACACGGCTGAGGGCGCGCCGGAGGGTGGGCGGCAGCAAGAGACAAAAGCGCGGTTCTGCTGGCAGGGGCGGAAGCCAGGTGGCCACCACTGGGCTCAGGTGTGAGCTCAATCCTGCCTGGCTGGGAAGAAGGGGGCGTGCAAAAGCGGTCAACCTCAGCTGCCAGCAGCCTGTAATCCAGCCTGCGGGGGGGGGAAAGGGCGGGAACCCCGGAAAGGGTGGAGACCAGCCCCTGAGCAAGGGCAGAGGAGCACAGCCTTGCCCCGCCCAAGCAACCCAGGCTTGCAGTCTTACCTGGTAGCCGGCTCCTCTCGTGGGGGTGGAGCCAAAAGCCCAGAAGAGATGGAGTTCCGCTACTGAGCTGAGCTTGGGAACACAGTCCTGCCCAGCGGTAGAGCCAAGGCTAGCAGCCGTTCCACAAGTGGGCTCCTCCTGCAAGGGTGGGGTGAAGACCCGGAAACAGGTGGAGACCCGCACCTGAGCAAAGGTACTCGCCAGTGCCCTCAGGACCAAGCATAACGTCACACATGGGGGCGGGGCAAAGGCCAAGGCCACCAATGCTTGTGCACCCGAGCACGTGATCACAGCCACTCCCGTGAAGAGAAAATGCAGAGGCAGAGAAATACAACACAAATAAACCAAGAGAAATCCCCAGAAAAGGACCTAAGTGAATCAGATATAACCAAACTACCAGATGCAGAGTTTAAAATAACGATTGTTAGGATGCTCAAAGATATCAGAACAACCATAGATGGCCATTACAAAAACCTAAATAAAGAGATAACAAATATAAAAAAGGACATTGAAATAATAAAAAAGAATCAGTCACAAATGACAAATACAATATCTGAAATAAAGAATACAATGAAAGGAATTAAAAGCAGGATGGATGAAGCAGAGAATCGAATCAGTGAGTTAAAGGACACAATAAATAAAGGCATGGAAGCAGAGCAGAAAAAAGAAAAGAGACTCAAAAAGTCTGAGGAAACTCTAAGAGAGCTCTGTGACAACATGAAGAGAAATAACATCTGCATCATAGGGGTTCCTGAAGAAGAAGAGAAAGAACAAGGGATAGAGACTTTGTTCAAACATATTATAGCGGAAAACTTCCCCCAATTAAGGCAAGAAAACATTACACATGTTCAGGAAGCACAGAGAACTCCATTAAGGAGAACCCCAAAGAAACCAACACCAAGACACATCATAATTAAAATACCAAAGCTAAATGATAAAGAGAAAATATTAAAAGCTGCTAGAGAAAAAAAGACTATTATCTACAAAGGAGCCCCCATAAAGATGACTTCTGACTTCTCAACAGAAACACTTGAGGCCAGAAGGGAATGGCAAGAAATATTCAAAGTAATGCAGAACAAGAACCTACAACCAACACTACTTTATCCAGCAAGGCTATCATTTAAAATTGAAGGAGAAATAAAAAGCTTTACAGACAAAAAAAAACTCAAGGAATTCACTGCAACCAAACCAAGGCTGCAAGAAATGCTAAGGGACCTGTTGTAAACAGATCAAAGGAAAAAAAGAATATAGCAAAAGAGGAATACAGTTTCAAAGAAAAAAATGGCAATAAACAATTACATATCAGTAATAAGCTTAAATGTTAATGGATTAAATGTTCTGATCAAGAGACATAGGGTAGCTGCGTGGATAAGAAAACAGGACCCATACATATGCTGTCTACAAGAGACACACCTTAAATCAAAAGATGCACATAGACTGAAGATAAAAGGATGGAAAAAAAAAATATTTCACGCAAATGGAAATGAAAAAAAAGCTGGGGTAGCAATACTTATATCAGACAAAATGGACTTTAAAACCAAGACCATAGTTAGAGATAAAGAAGGTCACTACATAATAATAAAGGGAGCAATCCAAAAAGAAGATATAACCATTATAAATATCTATGCACCTAATATAGGAGCACCTAAATATATAAAGCAGACTTTGATGGCTTAAAGGGCGAGATCAACACCAATACTATAATAGTAGGGGATTTCAATACCCCATTAACATCATTAGATAGATCCTCAAGAAAGAAAATCAACAAAGAAACAGCAGACTTAAAGGACATATTAGATCAACTAGATTTAATAGATATATTCAGAACCTTTCACCCTAAAACAGCAGAATATACATTCTTTTCAAGTGCTCATGGTACATTCTCTAGAATAGACCACATGTTAGGGCACAAAAGTGGTCTCAACATATTTAAGAAGATTGAAATCATATCAAGCACTTTCTCTGATCACAATGGCATTAAACTAGAAATCAACCACAATAGAAAAACTGAAAAGCATTCAAATACTTGGAAACTAAATAGCACATTATTAAATAATGAATGGGTTAACATTGAGATCAAAGAAGAAATTAAAAAATTCCTAAAAACAAACGATAATGAGCAAACATCAACTCAAAATTTATGGGACACAGCAAAAGCAGTCCTGAGAGGGAAGTTTATAGCATTACAGGCATACCTCAAGAAGCTAGAAAAAGCTCAAATAAACAACTTAACCCTGCATCTAAAAGAACTAGAAAAAGAACAGCAAGTAAAGCCCAGAGGTAGTAGAAGGAAGGAAATAATAAAGATCAGAGCAGAAATAAATGACACAGAAGCTAAAGAAACAATACAGAGGATCAATGAAACCAGGAGCTGGTTCTTTGAAAAGGTAAACAAGATTGATGAACCTTTAATGAGACTCACCAAGAAAAAAAGAGAGAGGACTCAAATAAATAAAATTAGAAATGAGAGTGGAGAAATAACAACTGACACAACAGAAATACAAAATATTGTAAGAAAATACTATGAAGAACTGTATGCCAAAAAACTAGACAATCTAGATGAAATGGTCAAATTCCTTGAATCATATAATCTTCCAAAAATCAATCTGGAAGAATCAGAAAACCTAAACAGACCAATTACAACAAATGAGATTGAAACAGCTATCAAAAAACTCCCCAAAAAGAAAAGTCCTGGGCCTGATGGCTTCACAAGTGAATTCTACCAAATATTCAAAGAAGAACTAACTCCTATCCTTCTCAAGCTATTTCAAAAAATTCAAGAGGAAGGAAGACTTCCAAACTCCTTTTACGAGGCGAGCATAATTCTGATTCCAAAACCAGGCAAAGACAAAATAAAAAAATAAAATGATACGCCAATATCCCTGATGAAAGTAGATGCAAAAATCCTCAACAAAATATTAGCAAACTGGATCCAGCAATATATGAAAAAAATCATACACCATGATCAAGTGGGATTTATTCTTGGGAGGCAAGGCTGATACAATATTCGCAAATCAATCAATGTGATTCATCATATAAACAAAAGAAAAGAGAAAAACCACATGATAATTTCAATAGATGCAGAAAAAGCATTTGATAAAGTCCAGCACCCATTCATGATCAAAACTCTCAGCAAAGTGGGAATACAGGGAACATATCTCAACATGATAAAGGCCATCTATGACAAACCCACAGCCAACATTATACTCAATGGGCAAAAATTAAAAGCAATCCCCTTAAGATCAGGAACAAGGCAGGGGTGCCCCCTTTCACCACTCTTATTCAACATAGTTCTGGAAGTCCTAGCCACAGCAATCAGGCAAGAAAAAGAAATAAAAGGCATCCAAATTGGAAAAGAAGAAGTAAAACTATCATTATTTGCAGATGATATGATATTGTATATAGAATACCCTAAAGTCTCAGTCAAAAAACTACTAGACCTGATAAATGAATTCGGTAAGGTGGCAGGATATAAGATCAATACTCAGAAATCAGAGGCATTTTTATACACTAATAATGAACTGTCAGAAAGAGAAATCAAGGAAACAATCCCCTTTACCATTGCAACCAAAAAAATAAAGTACCTAGGAATAAATCTAACCAAGGAGATTAAAGACTTGTACTCGGAAAATTATAAAACATTGATAAAAGAAATCAGGGAAGATACGAATAAGTGGAGGCATATACCGTGCTCATGGTTAGGAAGAATAAACATCATTAAAATGTCTATATTACCCAAAGCAATTTATAAATTCAATGCAATACTGATTAAAATACCAATGACTTACTTCAAAGATATAGAACACATATTCCAAAAATTTATATGGAACCAAAAGAGAACACGAATAGCCTCAGCAATCTTGAAAAGGAAGAATAAAGCGGAAGGTATCACACTTCTGGATATCAAGTTATATTATAAGGCCATTGTACTCAAAACAGCATGGTACTGGCATAAGAACAGGCACATAGATCAATGGAACAGAACAGAGAACCCAGAAATAAACCCACAGCTCTATGGACAACTGATATTTGACAAAGGAGGTAAGGAAATACAATGGAGTAAAGACAGCCTCTTTAACAAATGGTGTTGGGAAAATTGGACAGCTACCTGCAAAAAAATGAAACTAGACCACCAACTTACACCACTTACAAAAATAAACTCAAAATGGATAAAAGACTTAAATGTAAGCCGTGAAACCATAAGCATCTTAGAAGAAAACATAGGCAGTAAGCTCTCTGAAATCTCTCTCAGCAATATATTTGCTGATTTGTCTCCACAGGCAAGTGAAATAAAAGACAGGATAAACACATGGGACTTTATCAAACTAAAAAGCTTTTGCACAGCTAAAGACAATATGAACAGAATAAAAAGACAAACTACACAATGGGAGAATATATTTGACAAATATCCCTTATTTGCGTCTGATAAGGGATTAATAACCAAAATTTATAAAGAACTTGTAAAACTTAATACCAGGAAGACAAATAATCCAATCCAAAAATGGGCAAAAGAAATGAATAGACACTTCTCCAAAGAGGACACACAGATGGCCAATAGGCATATGAAAAAATGTTCAAAATCACTAATGATTAGAGAAATGCAAATTAAAACCACAATGAGATATCACCTCACACCAGTCAGAATGGCGCTCATCAATAAAACAACACAGAATAAGTACTGGTGAGGATGTGGAGAAAAGGGAACCCTCCTGCACTGCTGGTGGGAATGCAGACTGGTGCAGCCACTGTGGAAAACAGTATGGAGATTCCTCAAGAAAATAAAAGTCGAACTGCCTTTTGACCCAGCTATACCACTGTTAGGAATATACCCCAAGAACACCATAGCACCGTTTGAAAAGAAGAAATGCACCCCCATGTTTATGGCAGCATTGTTCACAATAGCAAAGATCTGGAAACAGTCCAAGTGTCCATTGGTGGACGAGTGGATTAAAAAGCTTTGGTATATATATACTATAGAATACTACTCAACCATAAGAAATGATGACATAGGATCTTTTACAACATGGATGGGCCTTGATAACATTATACTGAGTGAAAGAAGTAAATCAGAAAAAACTAAGAACTATATGATTACATACATAGGTGGGACATAAAGATGAGACTCAGAGACATGGACAACAGTGTTGCGGGTACAGGGTGGGGGTAGGAGAGGGAGGGGGTTGGGGGAGGGGAGGGGCACAAAGAGCATGGCTTTTCAGCATTTGCCATATTCCCCCTTTAATCTATAGACAGACAGCAAATATTTACTTATGGTGTTTCCACTATAAAGACTGCTGTCTTAGGGACAAATGCTGATGAACTATTTCAGCAGTTCCTCCTTCTTCAAAGACTTATATGTCAACATAGAGCTCCATGTTTCATAGGACATACTCAAGCTCACTCCATGCTCCCTGGAGCTTTAACACAAGGGAATGCCCCCCCTTTTTTTTCCTCTTTTCTTTTTCTTTTTTTTGTTTTTTTTTTTTTGTTGTTGTATTTTTTCTTTTATTTATTTATTTATTGTATTTTTCTGAGGATGGAAATGGGGAGGCAGTCAGACAGACTCCTGCATGTGCCTGACCGGGATCCACCTGGCATGCCTACCAGGGGGGAATGCTCTGTCCATCTGGGGTGTTGCTCTGTTACAACCAGAGCCATTTTGGTGACTGGGGCGGAGGC
This sequence comes from Saccopteryx bilineata, assembly GCF_036850765.1. Lineage (NCBI taxonomy): Eukaryota > Metazoa > Chordata > Mammalia > Chiroptera > Emballonuridae > Saccopteryx > Saccopteryx bilineata. The sequence goes on from NC_089492.1 coordinate 208,755,107, forward strand.
CATGGGGCCATCCTTAGTGCCCGGGGTGGCTTTGTTCCGGTGGAGCCTTGGCTGCGGGAGGGGAGGTGAGAGGCGGAGAGGAGGGAGAGGGGGAGGTGTGGAGAGGTAAATGGGCGCTTCTCCTGTGTGCTCTGGCCAGGAATCGAACCCGGGAATCCTGCACACCAGGCCAATGACTCCTATGGGTCTACCATATCATGCTTTTTACTTAAAAAAAATTTACATTTCTTTTGAAGGCTGATGAACAGGAGACACCAAATCTTTTTCGCCTGCAAACTACTACCTTCTTTATTAGATCCAGCTAATAACACTGTTTTGTCTTTTTCCAAATAGCTCCAGATATATGGAAAAGATTTATATAGGCGGATGGGGATCCTCAAACCCCTCAGCGAGATCTTCTGAGCATGACTTTTAAGATACCTAGAGGCAGAAAAAGCCCAATAGAGATCATGGGAACTACCAGCTTTTAGGATACACCCTTAAGGGCTCCAATGCCCCAAAGGGGTCTCATAGGATGCCATCTGGGTCCTGCTTCAATAGTGGAAAGGAAGGTCATTGAGCTAAAGCCTGCCAGGCTTACATGCCTCTGCTATGAGGAAACAGGGACAGTGGAAGGTAGGCTTCCCCCTCGCTCCTCTAAGGGAGGGTTCAGTCTCTTCCAGCCCTGCTCCAGCCACCTATGACTTAACCTTGCCCAGAATGCTGGGGTTTGCCACTGAAGGCTGAAGGTGCCCAGGGTCATTGGCCCCATCTTTGACACCATGGAGGAGCCTAGGGTATTTCTTCCAAGAAGCAGGTAAACTGATCTCATTTGCACAAGGGCCACTTAACTATGTTTTGCCTGAATAGTCAGGTTTTTTATTCTTCCCTCAAAGATCTCTGTTGTGGGTGTTGATAGTCCTATTTTCTGCTGCTTTGCTTAAAATATAGTGTTTCCTTTATCCCTCCTATCTCAATGCCCCACTCATATTTCAGGCTGGGACCTACTCCTAATTTAGAGCTCTCTTTCCCCCTTTTGCCAACTTCTATTATGAATCTACCTTTGCCACCCAGCTTAGTGTATCCCAAGGTTCTCTTTACCATGCCACAGTCGCAGAGCTCCAGGGAAAAGCAACCTGGTCTCAATTCTCCAGGCAGAGGAGAACAGAAGCTCCATATCCACACATGCTGCAAATGGCTTTTCCAGTCTACCTGAATCATTACCAGCGGTCATTGGGACTTGGACATGAGCTGCAAAGTATAGAATGGTGACAACAATTCCAGTGCCATGCGGACTTTTCCTGTGCGGACTTTTCCTGGACTCCTGCTCCCTGTGACAGCTCCTAACAGACTGAACTGTGGTTGGGTTGCATTTTTCAGGGATTTGGCATAGTGATGGGGCCAACTTGGACTTGGTGAACATGTTAAGGACACTACTCTTTTATGGATTCTTGCTGTATTGGCCAAAAAGTTTGCTTAAAGGCTTTAAATCACTGTAAAAAAAATAGAAGACTGGATAAAGAAGATGGGGCACATATACACCATGGTATACTATTCAGCTAGAAGAAATGATGACATCGGATCACTTACAGCAGAATGGTGGAATCTTGATAACATTATGCAGAGTGAAATAAACGAATCAGAAAAAAACAAGAACTGCAGGATTCCATACATTGGTGGGACATAAAAGCGAAACTAAGAGACATGGACAGGAGTATGGTGGTTACAGGGGGGGGCAGTGGGGGGAGGGAAGGAGGGAGAGGAGGAAGGGGAGGGGGAGCGGTACAAAGAAAACTGGATAGAGGGTGACGGAGGACGATCTCTCTTTGGAGGATGGGTATGCAACAGAACTAAATGACAAGATAACCTGGAAATGGTTTCTTTGAATATATGTACCCTGATTTATTGATGTCACCTCATTAAAGTAAAAATTTATTTATATAAAAAAAACACACACAAAAAACAATGGATAATGTTCACATGCGTTGCCAGCTGGGTGTCTTCTTCAAATCCTATAAAGCAGGTGTGACATGAAACATCCAGACTAGCCCATTCACTCCCACCCCAGTGTGGCAGAATCTTGCCATGACTGGCACTTTTGTAGCAATATCTCTCACGGAGGCTCACGCAATGACAGGAAGCTGCACAGGCGCAAATGATGTCTAACACTGTCTCAGACGATGCACACCAGGGAGATCAATGAGTTCGCATACTGTGTGATAAATAGGTTTGCATTTTATTTTCTCCTTAAAAATAAAACTGACACACATACACACAGAGAAAATCGGATCCACCTGAAGTGCGAGTGACAGTGAGATGGAAGCTACTAAGAGGAGGAACTAGGGCTTCCACTCCTGTGGTCTGGATGGAGAGGGCTTTGCACTTGCTTGGCTGGTCAGTTTTACCCTCAGGTGTCCCAGGTGAACCAGTCAGCGTGGCTTCCTTCTGAAAAAGCCCCCTTTAGAGTTCTCGGTGTGCCCCCCATGGGTATGTCTCTGCTGTGCCTCACGGGTGCTGGCTGGTTGGGCTGGATGACCGTGGGGCACAGGCTCCAGCACTTTCAGCTGCCCAGAGTTCCTTCCCAGCTGCCATGAACAAACAGTGTAGAAGGTGATCAGACCTGCGGAAAGAGATCGGATAGACTTTTTTCATCTTGGTTTTCTGAAGAGCTGGTATGACCACTTTTAGATTTTAAAAGTTAAATAGCCATCAATTAATCATTGGAGGAAGCTCAGCCAAGGGCACTGTGATTCTGTCAGATCCCCAAGTTTGTGGGCTATGCTTGTTTCCATGTCTAAGAGGGCTCTACAGTGCAGAGATCATAAAGGCTCATACCTTCTCTGGGCACACATCCTTACTCCTTAGAGGAAAGCTACACCCTCTGGGTGGTTTCCAAAGGTTGTCATGGTATCTTTAGGCTTGCTTCTTAGTCCAGGAAAGCTACCAGGCTTTTCCTGTCTAACAGCCAAGAAAGCAGGTTTGAAATTAACTGCTATAGACCACAGACCATCAGCCCTTTTGCCAGGCCCAGAGATGGCTTGGTATTAGCCCTTTAAGAAAACATATGACAGGTGAGAGTAGGGAAAACACCGGTAGTTCTAGGCAACCCCTTTGCTACTCAGCAATGTATTCTGAGTTATAGAAGGGATTCATAATGGCAAATGGCTTTCAAAGGATTTTCACAGATGTAAACAGCAAGTTCAAGACCTATCTATGAGAAAAGAGTGGCCAGAAAATCTTAACAAAATTAACTTTCCCTGAACGGAACCTTTACTTAAACATTTCTGGGACCTCTGGGGAGATTGGGGAATGCGAGTAAAGTCAATCTTGCCAAGTAGCCATTAGGTCTCTACTAATCCAAAGGAAGGGAAAAATTCATCATAAGCATGACCTTTCGAATGCAGTGTTTCAATCATTAGCAGTAGGTATTTGGTTTTTCTTGCAGTTAAGAAACTGATGGGAGGAATGAGAATTTTATGGGAAATAAGGTTTTGCATAGCTTTGCTGATTGAAAAAATGCTTTGATTTTATTTGATTTACTCTCCAGGTAAGCCTAGAGAGAAAGGCTAAGTTAATTTGTCCCTTTTTTACCTCAGGTTTAAACCAAGGCACCCGGATCCTGGTGCCTCCTCCAGTCCTTTCTCTAGCACACACACACTCTTTGGTTCTCTCTCTGTCTCTCTCTCTGGGGAGCCAGGATGGGGTGGGAGTGCTCCTTGCATGGGTCTGGGCGCCACGCCAGGGCAGGAACCTGGAAGCACCTATTCTATGAGTTATCACAGGCCAGGACACATCCCTTTATTGCTTCTTCCTTTATCGTCTTGATAATTTTTAAAGAACAAAGAGCCCTCTTCCTAAAGCAGACAGTAATCCTTGCTCTAACCAAATGTGTCCACTGTGCAAGTGAAGTGGCACTTAATTCCTTTCCTTTGGAACTCAAACACATGACCAGACATAGATGCTAAGTGCCCCAACAATCAAGACGTTTTAACATTCTTTCCTGTTTTTCCTGCTTATTTCCAAAATCTAAATTCTTTTTGCTGTAAGTAAAAACGTGGGTAAATTCTTACTAAAAAGGCTCTCCCACATCATCCAAATGGTTTCCCGATTAAAAAAGGAACACACGCTAGACCAACTGATTAAAAAGACTTTTTGCACAGACTGGAGGGAGAGATAGGCGGGGACAAGGAGTGGGTATGGTGGGCGGGGCTCTCCGCAGGAGGCGGACCTGCGCCCTGGAGCCCCGCCAGTGCAACAGCAGGGCACTGAGAAAGGGTGGCCAGGTACCTTGGCTTGTCCGCTGGCTCCAGCAGCTCGAGGGTGCAAAGGGAGGTCATGCGTTTCAGTCTGCTGTTTAGCAAAGTTCACAAAAACCTGAAGGCAAGAATACAGCTAGAATAAATATATGTTTCCTGAAAAATGGTGCCCTCCAGCCAGCCAGCCACCCACTTTCTTGCTCCTTCCCACAGTTAATTCACAGTGCTGCTGGTGTAGCTGTGTCTTGCAGGAAGGGAGGCTGGCCCATCTGAGGAAGCCCGGCCACCAGTGCCTGGACAGGGCTTGTTTCTTAGAACTCTGAGCTAAGCCGAAGGAGTTCCCATGGAAGGATTCAAAGGACATGGAGTACACAAGGCAAGGCAGAGCTCAGGTAGCAGCACCTTTCTACTCCTCTGAAGAAGAAACAAAAAGCAAAACAGAGTCCTATCTCATCTCTCCTCTGTTCTCTACTCAGTGTGCAGTGCAGCCATGACACCTGCTTCTGCCTCCATCTGCTGACAGCTGAGAAGAAGGTGCTGGTGAGCCAGCTCCTCAAACGATGAATGGAAACTTGCCTACCTCCACTGCTTTACTGAACAGTCTTTTAGAGTGTCTATTTAAAAGACACACAGCAACAACAAAAAACCTCAGGAACAACTCAAATGCCCAAATAGATGAATGGATAAATAAAACATGCTATACACATACAATGGAATATTACTTAGCCTTTCAAAGAAGCATATTCTAACATGTGCTGCAACATGATGAACCTTGAGGTCATTATGCCAAGTGAAATAAGCTACAGAGCCTGACCAGGTAGTGGTACAGTGGACAGAGCATTGGACTGGGATGCAGAGGACCCAGATTCAAAACCCTGAGGTCACAGGCTTGAGTATGGGCTCACCAGCTTGAGCATGGGGTCGCTGACTTGAGCATGGGATCATAGATATGACCCCATGGTCACTAGCTTGAGCCAGAGGTGGCTGGCTTGAAGCCCAAATTCACTGTCTTGAGCAAGGGGTCACTCACTCTGCTGTAACCCCCTGGTTACAGCACATATGAGAAAGCAATCAGTGAATAGCTAAGGTGCCACAACAAAGAATTGATGCTTCTCATCTCTCTCCCTTCCTGTCTGTCTGTCCCTATCTGTCCCTCTCTTTGACTTTGTCTCTGTCAAAAGGAAGGAAGGAAGGAAGGAAGGAAGGAAGGAAGGAAGGAAGGAAGGAAGGAAGGAAGGAAGGAAGGAAGAGAGAGAGGGACAAAATACTGTATAATTCCATTTATAGGGGTATGTGGAGTAGTCAACATTAAGTAGAACAGCGGGTACAAGTGGCTGGAGGAGAGAGACTGTTGTTTAATGGATGCAGAGTTTTAATATAGGAAGATGAACAATTTCTGGAAATGGATGGTGGTGATGGTTGCACAAAAATGCAAATGTACTTAAGCCATTGAATTGTACATTTAAACCAGGTAATTATGTTATGTATATTTTACAATAAAAAGTGATTACATGTGAAAAACCTGACACATGGCATACATGTTTATCAAATCTCACCTTAAATCGGTACATTTTATTGTGTGTAAATTAAGCATCAATAAAATTGATTTTAAAAAGGAAAGAAAAGCCACCACTGCAAATAAGAAAGGATGAAATAAAGTCAGTGTACTGGAGAAGAATGATGTAAAGTCAGTGAAATTTGCTGATAATTAAGGTAGTATTAGACAGCACTTTCTTTTTTTCCTTCATTTTTATTTTTTAAGTGAGAGGAGGGGAGATAGACTCCTACATGACCCCCAGCCAAGATACACCAGGCAACTCCATCTAGGGCCAATGCTTGAATCAACTGAGCTATGTTTAGTGCCTGAGGCCAACATTCGGGTCAACCGAGCTATCCTCAGTGCTGGGGCTGATGCTCAGATCAACCAAGCTATCCTTAGCACCTGGGGCTCACACTCAAACCAAACGAGCCACTAGCTATGGGAAGGGAAAAGGTGGGAAGAGGGGGAGAAAGAGGCAAGTGAGGGAGAAAGGGGAAAATGAGGAGAGAAGCAGATGGTTGCTTCTCTTGTATGCCCTGACTAGGAATTGAACCTGGAACATCCATACAGCTGGTTGACTCTCTATCCATTGAGCCAATCAGCCACAGCCTAGACAATACTTTCTAATAGACCGTGTTTTACCCTAATGTACAGATGGACCAGGATGTTTAAACTCAGGCGTAGCCTGCCTTCCTGTGGTGTGGAGTCCAGCTCAGGTTGGGCAGTCCAGCCCAATCTTTGCACAGCCCTGCTCTGCACCTGGCCTTCTCTCCCCACCCCCAGGGGACTTGCCTGGTCCAGCGTGGTCTGTGTGACTGAGTACTCCTCAATGAGCAGGCTGTCCTTGTGGGAGATGAGCAGCCGGAAGATCCTGGCCAGCGAGGAGGAGGAGACCTGGAACTGGAGCATGTTGTAGTGCCGCTCCCTCTGCACGCTGCCTGGGAAGTTTCCCTGGAAGAACTGCTCCACAGGGTTCAGGTCGGGAAGCAAGTTGTCCTTTGGAGATTTGATCTTCATTGTGACGATGTAGCCATCTCCAAACCTAGGGGATGCCCATGGTGGCGTGTTACAGGCCTGTTAGGAGTTGGGTCTAATGTTTTTGTGCATGTTTAAAATGAAGAGGAGGCCCTGGCTGGTTGGCTCATGGTAGAGCATCAGCCCCATGTGTGAATGTTTGGGGTTCGATTCCTGGTCAGGGCACACAGGGGAAGTAACCATCTGCTTCTCCACTCCTCCCCCACCCCCTCCCATCTCTCTCTCTCTTTCTCTCTTCCCCTCCCACAGCCATGGCTTGATTGGATCAAGTGCATCGGCCTGGGCACTGAGGATGGCTCTGTGTAGCCTCCACCTCAGGTGCTAAAAGTAGCTCAGTTGCAAGCATGGCCTCAGATGGGCAGAGCATCAGCCCCAGACAGGGTTGCTGGGTGGATCCCGGTTGGGGTTCATGTGGGAGTCTGTCTCTCTATGTCCCCTCCTCTCACTGGAAAGAAGTGGGGGGAAAAAAGAAAAAAGAAAATGAGGAGGAAAATACTTATGATAGTTCCTGGAGAAATAGTTTGATACTAGTTTTTAGAAGTTTAAATATCTGTGTGTGGTGAAGTAGGTCACCAGACCTATGTCACAGCTTCCTGTGTCCAACTCCTAGAGGTATGGGTGTTCTCTGCACCTTCTCCTCTCACATACTTGCTGAGATCAAAGGTGGCTTTAGCCCCCCTGGGAGATCACAGACCTGCCCATGAAGGCAGGTGGGACCAGCATTCACTAAGTGGTGGAAAGGCCATCTGTTCCTTTAAGAGACTGGCCATGTGGGAACAAAGATTTGGAAAGGCAGCAATTCCCTGTGGAAGCTTCCAAAACAAATGGAGCTGCCAGGACCAGGTGCTACCCGCCTTCCTTCACCAGGTGAGCTGGTCAACCATATGAGCATAAAAAACAGTCTACTACAGCCTGACCTGTGGTGGCGCAGTGGATAAAGCGTTAACCTGGAAACACTGAGGTTGCCGGTTCAAAACCCTGGGCTTGCCTGGTCAAGGCGCATATGGGAGTTGATGCTTCCTGCTCCTCCCCCCTTCTCTCTCTCTCTCTCTCCTCTCTCTAATGAATAAATAAAATCTAAAAAACAAACAAACAAACAAACAAAAAAAACAGTCTACTACAGATTGTATGCATGGCCCACTGGCTGCCCCAAACGCTTACGTCTCAGTATAACCGTGCCAGTTATAACTTACTTCAGTGTTCCCTCCATGATCAAGGGTTACTCCCCACCTACAATAAAATGCCTTTACTTTTCAGCTCTGGAAAACTGTCCACCCACTCGGGGAACGGTTCCTTCTCCCCTGCTCTACCATGGGGACACTGAAGGGAAAGAGGTCAAGGAGGGACAGCCATGTCTGCAGCAGCAGACACAGGAAGTTGCTGACACAGGTCTGGTGACTTCACACACAGAACTCCCCCTAGATAGCTGTGCAGGGTCCAAGCTGAAGTTGCTCGAGAAATCATGGGTCAAACATCCAAATGCAGCTAATCTATTAGACCTTTCTCTCAATCACTGATCTGCCCTGATGCATGTAAGGATGATGTGTCCAGTGCCACGTCCTCCCATGGGCATATCTCAGCATGGATAAGGTGGGTCATGTGCTGTTCCTCTCACCAACTAGCATGTTGATTTTTATGTTTCAGGCTCTTAGAAAGCATTTGTTAAACAAATAAATGATACTACAAATCCACCCTTCCTGGTTTATAATGCACATCAGAATGCAAGGTTGCAAGGCACTATTTTTATAATTTTATTTTAACTGACTGCCAGCTTTGGCAGAGAAACCATGATTAATACCACACTATTTATAGAAGTTTAAAATTTACAATATACTGAAGATTGCTGGCATTTCTGGTTTGTTGCATAATACATGGTTATTTCTGAAACTCAAAAGCATACAACACGCCAGAAAGAAACTAATTCTCAGGCTGTTTGGTCTCTTAATCATTCCTTTGTTGGCTGTGGGCTCTTATTAAATAGGTCATTGGTCTGGGACTTGTTGGGATAAGTGGTAGGTTAATGAGGCAGTGATAGTGACCCTCCCTCACCCCAGCCAGGCTCTGCATATGCCCCAATCAGAATGCTCCATCTGGAGACCTGGGCAGGCACTTGGCCCAGTATAGAGAGTTTCTTTCAACACAATGACTTTTTCCATTTGCTGCTGCAGAATGAGGCCTAGCCACTACCTGCCTCTGTGCATGGTGTGAGAGGGACAGCTGGACCCTCTCAAGTGTCAGTAGAGAGCACAGGGCCTGGCTGACCCCCACCCAGTAAGATAGCAAAGGCACCCTCTATCCCACAATCTCCTTACTTGTATTTGAGGTGCTGAATGGTGCCCAGACACTGAAATGTGCCCTTTACCATGATGGCCAGCCGGGTACAGAGGGCCTCACATTCTTCCATGCTGTGGGGTAGGAGAGAGGAGGTGAGCAGGGGGGCTCCCATCTGCCTGCATGCTCCCTCCCAGCCCCTGGGAATCTCTTGCCTGTGGGATGTGAGGACCACAGCCCTCCCTTCTCTGATGATGCTCACGATAGTGTTCCACAGCATGCGGCGTGCCTGGGGATCCATGCCTGTGGTGGGCTCATCCTGTGGAAGGCACAGAGGGCAGGGGCCTGGCTTACTGCACCATCCGTGGTTGGCTTCCCTTGAGCATTATCTTTGGCAGACAGTGCACACAGTCACTTCCTAGTGGGGTGACACTGAGTACTAGCCATAGACTATGCAAGGCAGGCGGTGAATCGGGGGGTAAAGACAGATCACGCTCACCTCTGGACCCATTTCACCCCAGAAATGGCTTAAAGTTGACTAAGGCAAAGGTACAATTACCTTAAAAACGACCAAGCAAACAAAAAAATCCCCAAACTTAAAATATGTTTGCAAGGAGGCAAGGAGATAGTTTAGGTGACTTTTCTGGTTCCCTATCAGTCCTGTGACCCATGGCCTCATAAACCCTGGACCTTATGAGCACAAGGGGCCTTGGGCTCCAAGTGAGGCTCACATGCGCCTTTGATCGAGGCTAATGCTCCTGTTCACCCCAAATCCTAAACAGACCTTGTCTGGCAGTAGTAATTTCTGAGCAGACCCTGACATTCCACAGAGGGGCTGAGCTTCCCTGTTGTGATCCTGTGGCCCCACAAGAAACTTCCCAGGGACTCAGAGTGAGGATGTGTTGTTACTCCAGTTTCCCCAAGAGCTATGAACCAAACACTGGACTGACCTGCTCAAAATGAGCACGACAGGAGAAAGTGCAAACCCTGCATTTTCTAAATCTCTGACCCAACCAGAGATGCATCACTTGGTTCCAACCCTTGGGTCCACCTGTCCCCACGGGTCACAGTGCCCCTTACCAGCAGCACCAGTGGTGGGCAGCCGATCAGAGCAATGGCTGTGGAGAGTTTCCGCTTATTGCCCCCACTGTAGGTGCCAGCCAGGCAGTCTGCGTAGAGAGACAGGCCCAGGCTCTGAATACTCCAGTTTGCCACCTAGGGGAGAGAAAGAAATCCCACTGGGAAAGACAGACGAGCAAACACACCCTACCTCCACCAACTCAAAGCCTCATCTCCCAGACCTCACATATTTAGGATGACAGAAACTCAGCTGAAACAGTGCCACCTGCTGGAACATGCTCCAGGACCAGACATCGTCTTTCTACTCTGTGCCTTAGATCCCAGCTTGGTCAGCTAGCGCCTGTTGGGTGCAGCCCCCTGGAAATGGGCTTCAGCCTTATAAAGAGCAGCACAGAGCTTCTTACCCAGTGTCCCAGACTATGGCTAGGATGGGAAGACGAAGAGTCGTAGGGTCTCTTTGAGAAGGTGGTGGGTATCATTGATTCCACCCTCAACAGGTCACACTGGAGGTCTTGTGCATCAAATATGTACTTATTGAGCACCCACTATGAGCCAGGCTCTGTCCTAGGCACTGGAGGATGATGGTAAACATAGCCATTGGCCTTGTCAATGGGGGTGGTGTGACAGACAATTAAAACAAACAGAATGCAGTCTATAACAGTGCTTTGAGGGAACTCAACAGGGGACGATGCTGGAGAATACCAAGTGTGCGGATGTGTGTGTGCCTGCACACACACGTGCACAGAAATAAAACTAGGGAAGTCACTGGTGAGAAACCCACCATGTTCCTGCCTTGCACAGTGGTGCCTCTCTCTGCTGGGAATGTTCTTCCTCCAGATAGCCACCTGGTCCCTCTCTCAGTTCCTTTATGTCCCTACTCAGAACTCACTTCCCTGGGAGGTGTTTGCTTGGCCACCTAACCTACAAGTGCAAATCCCACCCCAAACATTGTTCCCTGCTTTATTTTTCCCTTAAGGACCCTTCACTCACAAATATACTGTATATTTTACTTATCTATATTATCTGTCCCTCTCATTGGAATGTAGGCTCTATTTTTAACTTATTTGGAATCATTTCCAACTTACAGAAATGTGTAAAAATAAGAAGAGTCAAAAGAACACTCATAAACCTTTTACTCTTTTTCTCTCTTCCTCTCTTACACACGCACACACACCTTTTTCAGACCCAAAGCTACATCATGGCCTGTCACTCCTAAACACTTTGGTGACTACTTTCCAACAACAAGGTCTCAGACAGGACTACAATACAACTATGCATGTCAGTAAATTTATAGTTACTGTACTTTTATCCAATCTACCATTCACAGTTCAGTTTTGTCAACTGGCCCAATAATGCCCTTCGTTGCATTATTTTCTCCCCAGTGTAGGATGAAGTCTAGTGTCCATTATTCAGTCACGTGCCCACTTGCCTCCTATGATCAGGAACATTTCCATAACCTTTCTTTGCTTTCTTTGTCTTTTATGACTTTGATTCTCCTGAAGATTTCAGTCCCTGTCTCCTTGCTATTAGAGTCCTTTTCCTTCTTAGCCCTTTCAGTTATACACATACACAAACATGCACACATATATGCAAATACATACACATGCATATGTGCGATATACAGGAACGCATTGCACATGCATGTGCAAACTCATGCATATGAATATTTCATGAAGTTAACAGTGATATCTCCGATTCCAATCCATTCAACAGGGTAATTTCTTGTTTTCCCTTTTTCCATACTTGCATGTCCCTTCTTTCACAGAGGGAACCCTGATTCCCAACATTAAAACATTTATTTATTTACTTAATCTTGTTACACATCTAAGTTGTCTTAGAACTGCTTTCCCCATACCACTATAAAAAATAGACTAGAACAATTCAGAATTTGTCGTGTTTTCCCTCCATTTCACTTACTTAAGACTGAGGATACAGAGTCAAGCACTGTGTCATCAGTTATTCATATTAGTTCTTTCCCTCCATTTTTGCAAATAATACTTATTTGAAATAAAATTGGATTAATTAGTTTTAGTTCACTTTCAGTGTTAGGATTTTCTTTTTGTTCTCATTTTTACCCCCTTTCTATCTTATTTAGTTTTATTTTTTTTAATATGTAGAATATTAACATGCATCCAAAAATCAAAACTATATAAAATGATATACTCAGAGAACTGTCATTCCCAATTCCCACCATTTTCCTCTTGCCAATGATGAAATTTATTATTTTCTGGTTTCTTCTTTCTATCTGTAAAGATAAGCAGGCATATGTATGTTTTCTTTTCTTTTTTAAAAAAATTTTTATTTTATTTATTCATTTTAGAGAGGAGAGAGAGAGAGGAGAGAGAGACAGAGAGAGAGAAGGGGGGGAGGAGCTGGAAGCATCAACTCCCATATGTGCCTTGACCAAGCACGCCCAGGGTTTCGAACCGGCGACCTCAGCATTTCCAGGTCGACGCTTTATCCCTGCACCACCACAGGTCAGGCTTGTATGTTTTCTTATTTGTCATAATTTCTTACATAAAGAGCATTATACATGTGCTATTTTGCACTTTGCTTTTTTTTAACTTGAAAATATCTCTTGGAAATAACTCCATATTAGTGCAAAGATTTTCCTTGTTCTCTCTCTCTCTCTTTTTTTTATAGCCACATAAACCTTTATTGTATGTGTGCACTGTAAGTTACTCAAGCAACATCTTATTCCTGAACATGTAGGTAATTTCCAATATTTTGCAACTGAAATGCAATGAATGTGTGCATTTTGTACCGTGAGAAGTATACCTTCAGGGTAAATTCCAAGAAGTGGGATTCTGGGTGAAAAGCCAATGACATACATTGTTTTGTGAGATATGAAGGCAGGGGTATTTTTGTCTGTTTTGCTCATTGCTATACCTCCTCTTCCAGAACAGTAGTTGGCACATAGCAGACACTCAGTAAGCATTTGTTGAATAAATAATCAGATAGCACGCTACAGTTTTCCCATGTCTAAACAACTGCACTCTTATGAAGTAGTCTTGTGGTTTACCACATTTTTTTAATTTACCACAACAAACCATTTTTTACCCTCTCAATTTCCTCTGCTGGTACACCTCGAAGCCGGGCATAAAGGTAAAGATGTTCTCGCCCTGTGAGCAGGTCATCAATTGCATCAAACTGAGGACAGTAGCCCATACTTTGATGGACTGCAGAAATATTGGTTAAAATACTGCAATAAGAAAAAGCAATTAGCAAGTAATTTTCAGAAGATGGGTGACCAGAGAGCAGGGGCTGGAGGAGTTTCTGCCAACAGGATGAGGAAGCTTCCTCTTCTCTTTTCCCACTTTATTTTAGAAATGTATGTGACATTTAGGAATTAAAGCCCTTTGCTTGGAAACTGATGAAGTTCAGGAGCTCTGAGCTTTGAATCCAGTCAGATCCTTCAAAGTTTCTCTATCTAAGATAAATTGATTACCTGTCACCCAAATTAGCTTTGGTTTTTAAAAAAGGTTTTTTTTTCCTTTTTTTCCAAGTAAGAGGAGGGGAGATAGAGAGACAGACTCCTGCATGCTCCACCCAGCAACCCCCATCTGGGGCCATGCTCAAAACTGAGCTATTTTTAGAGCCTAAGGCAGAAGCTCCATGGAGCCATCCTCAGCGTCTGAGGTTGATGCGCTCAAACCAATCGAGGCATGGCTATTGGGGGGGAAGAGAAAGAGAAAGAGAGAGAAAAGGGGCAGGAGAGCGGTGGAAAAGCAGATGGGTGTTTCTCCTGTGTGCCTTCACCAGGAATTGAACCTATCACATCCACATACTGGGCTGATGCTCTACCACTGAGCAAACTGACCAGGGCCTGGCTTTGGTTTTAGATTGAATCACCTCAGATATAAGTTTTAAAAGAAAGGTAAAATTAGGTTTAGAAAACTGAACAACGGTTTTTTATCCCTTTCAGACATTTGGGGGGTAGCTAGAGAAGATGCATGCTTCCCAATGAAAGTAAACTTCTTCATCTGTATTTATTGGCAGAGATATAGTCAATGAGAGAGGAGCCAAACAGATCACCCCCCAGAGCAATAGGTTAGCAGAGAGAAGAGAGGAAGTGAATTGAGCTCTATTAATCCTTTTGACTAATATGTTCTCCCCCACTAGAAAGCACATTGCCTTGATGAAAAAATAAACGGTCCACAGACTGGTCTAATCTCTTTCCCTTTCCCTTATAGCTTAGAGTTTATGATTAAAAGGTAGATGCAATAGGGTGGGACAGAGAGAGGTCATCCACTATGACTGTTCCCTACTATGACAAAAATGACTTTGGTTATGGCTGGGCCAGTAAATACCACCCAGGGAGGCAAGCAGTGAAATTCACAGGAGCTTCTGAACCAGAAAACCCCAATTTTGTGTCTTAAACCTAATGTTTATTTCTAGGTCCCATGTTGATTTTAACCTCCATGCATCAGATTGTCTCTCACTTGGACTATGACTTGGTGTCTTATGGCAAATTTCATTACATCGCCTTGCCCTCTGCCCCCTGCCCCCTAAGACTCCTTTTGTTACCATTGAGGTCATTTGTTTGACTGTAAGCTAAGCTGGATCTGCAGATGAGATGGACCTAACTAGCAATGATTTCATTCCACCTCTGCTAGTCCCTTTGCTCTGGACCCAATAGGGACGACCAGGCAAGACCCAGGAATCAAATTCATCATATCTGAGCCAGGGAAGCATGCTCAGGACACCCTCTGCCCAGTGGGGATTGAACCATGTTGAGGACAGCTCTTAGGTGATGAGGCCCCAGTCAGGCAAACACTGGGAAGACATGAGCAGTGCCTAACTCCACTTACAAACCAGGGTAGAGTTCCTGGGATCATGTGTGTGAGCTCTGCTGTTCAAGGAGCAGCTAGAGAGAAGCAAATAGCGTGAGCTCCTGTTCTTGTTCTGAACCCACACACCAATTTACTGAAACCTTATTACAAAGAGCAGAAGGCACCCTCCAGAATCCAAGGACACATGCTAGTTTTTCCTTTGCCTGGCAAAAGCAAGAATCAGCACAGAAATAGCCAACATAGATTAAAGCCCGCAAGGACCCTGGGCCCAACCCATCTGGAAGTTTAAAGTAAGGATGCTTCATAACTGGGGTCCTGTGCATCAGGGCTTAGTAAGTTCCCCAAAATTCTTTGCAAAAATATGTGCAGGGAGGTAATGAGGGACAATGGTGTATTTTTTATAGAAAGTACAAATGTTCATCAAATGCTCAGAGGAGTCTGTGGCACCAGGAGTAAAAACCACTGACTTGGTACATCCCAGAACTTCCTGAGAATCCATGCTAACATAGGAATCTCTTAACCCTGAGACAGGACAGACAGGACACTCACCTCTTGCCTGCTACAGTAGCATCACCTGATGTCACTGGGGTGTCCCCAGTGAGCATCTTGAAAGTGGTTGTTTTGCCAGCCCCATTCACTCCCAGGAGGCCAAAGCACTGAGGAGGAACACACAGAATTGGTTTTTCCCTAGAGCCCAACGAACGGGGTCTGGAGTATCAGGCCCTAGAGCAAAATGTGTGTGTGTGTGGGGGGGGGGGGATTTTAGACCTGCTTCCTTTAGGAAGCCACGAGCTCCATGTGGTACAGGCTAATAGAATATGCTACCCCAAAGGTGCCATATTTGCATAAGGATGATTTTGAGTTGAACACAATTGAGAAGAAGCAGATACAAGAAAAGCACTCTGCTCTCTTCTTATCTGCCCAAAAGTAGGACGTAAGTTTACAGGGTGTCTCCCCTCCCCTCTCTACCAGAAGGACAGAAGTTAATCACTGAGGACAATGCCAGACTCTTGTCAGCCTGGAGATGTCATCAGAGGAATCTACATAACAAATTTTACTAACTAGCTGTTACTTATCATTGGTTTCCCATAGATGTGCCTTCTTACAGTCGGCTATTCTAGAAACTCCAAGTCCTGTTCTGTTGTCTTGTCACTTCTCTAAAACTATATTGTTCTTTTGCTAAGATGCTGTATAAGCCCAAGTTCTAACCAGCCACTTGAGTCATTTGTTTCCTCATGTACATGTGACACACATGCTAACAAACTTCTGATTGTTTTTTCTCTTGTCAATCTGTCTTTTGTCAGAACAATTTATGAAGCCTGAGAACCTTGGAGGGTAGTAGGAAAGAGGATGTTTCCTTCCCTACAGGGGCTATTGAGCATTAGAAATGCATTTAGTCTGAACTGATTTGTGGTATAAGTATAAAACACCTGGGGTTTATTTGATAGTATGGCTTTAGGGCAGGGCAGGACAGGCGTGCATGGGAACTGATTTTCTGAAGCCCTTTCCTGTTGACCAGCAGGGTACCCACCTCTCCGGGACGGACTCCCACGCACAGCCTGTTCACCACTGGGCTGGAGGCACCCGAGTAAATCTGTAAGGCCAGAGAAACTGGGCTGAGGGCTGAGAGATTACAGCAGGGAAGGCAGGAGAGAGCAAAGAGTGGCTTTGGCGAAAACTACCGATGCAAAGAGATGACAGATTAAGGTGGGCACGCAGAAAGGTGCTGCAAGCCCTTGGAACCTTGCAACTGACCCGGTGCGGAAATGGACCAGACAAGGTTAATGAGGCTCAGCTGTAGTGGCTCTGGCTGAGCCCTGTGTCAGTACCCAAGAAGAATACTAGGGGAAAGGCCTTGGAATTCTACGTTCCTGGAAGACAAGTAAAACAGAAAGATGACAAGCCCGCAAAAAATTAGAAAAAAGAACTGCTCGCATAGGCACCTTGCTCGTTCTACAGAAGGCAAATGACAGCACTGTGCCATCTCTGGGTCAACCAGCACCTCCGAAATAACATGCCTAACCTATTTTCTTACCTTGGTTAGCTCAGTTAGACTTAAGATATCAGTTTTGTTCCCCCCACTAAGTATTCTTTGTCTTTCTTCAGCCACGTCATCATCTTCATCCATGATGGGCTCCTTAGTGCGCTCGGCCATCCTAGAGGAGGGAGGGGGAGAGGACTAGGCTGGTGTACAGCGTCCTCAGCACTGCCCTCTTCCTCCCTACCTTCTTTCCATTCCCTCATTTCGGCCCCAGCCTGGCTTTCTATCCCTTAAGACATCAATTCTTAAAAAGACTCTCAATAGGCCCTGGCCGGTTGGCTCAGCGGTAGAGCATCAGCCTGGCCTGCGGGGGACCCGGGTTCGATTCCCGGCCAGGGCACATAGGAGAAGCGCCCATTTGCTTCTCCACCCCCCCCCCCCTTCCTCTCTGTCTCTCTCTTCCCCTCCCACAGCTGAGGCTCCATTGGAGCAAAGATGGCCCGGGTGCTGGGGATGGCTACTTGGCCTCTGCCCCAGGCGCTAGAGTGGCTCTGGTCTCGGCAGAGCGACGCCCCGGAGGGGCAGAGCATCGCCCCCTGGTGGGCAGAGCGTCGCCCCTGGTGGGTGTGCTGGGTGGATCCCGGTTGGGCGCATGCGGGAGTCTGTCTGACTGTCTTTCCCCGTTTCCGGCTTCAGAAAAATACAAAAAAAAAAAAAAAAGACTCTCAATAGGAGAGGCATTAGGCAGAGAGGGAAAGTGCTCAAGCCCAGAGTCAGCACTGGGTTCCAGCTCCTATTTCATTCAATCCTTACAACCCTGTGAGTAGGGTGGTGGATTTGTTTCTAATAACTCAGTTCCTTCTGAAGCAAAACCTAAAACAAGGCCTCTGAATCTCTCTGTACACACAACCAGGCTCAGCCTGAGAGGTTGAAAAGATAAGAAACAAAACACTATTCAGGAAAGCGTGTTCTGATGGCCCAGTGATTTGTAATCCAGTCTGCGGGGCAGAGCCCAGTGAAGGGCAGCTGGGATTGCAGAGGGGCTGCCTGCTGAAAGCCTGAGCCCCCGCGTCAGAATGAGGGGGTCCGGGGCCAGAGCCCGGGAGAATGGCTAGGCTGGGTCAGGGTTGGCAGCCACCACTGCAGGAGGGGGCACTATCCCTCCCTCTCTGCTCATTTTATATCACTCCCATATTACAAAGGAGCCTCCTTTGTCTATTTTCTGTGAACACACACAGCTGTACTTTGAATACCCCTTTACCACTATCACTTGTGATGCTATCATCCAATTTTAAATGAACATTTGTTAATAAAGTGAAGGATTAAATATTAGTGATTGAAACTAATAACATTGCATTTTAAATACTTTAAAGTCTAGATTCTTTATAGATTCTTTAGTGCAGATTTTAATGTGTCTCCTCTTCTTGAGTTATTCAGAGCAAGCCAGGCTTTGAGAATGTAAAAACCATCATGGCGCGTGGCTCATGGGGACAAAAACGACTCTATGGATGTAAAGCCAAGTCCCCAGATGTGGGTACCCTCAGGGCAGCAGCATGGACATACTGTCGGGTGTGGAAGAAGTGGTTCTGGATGAGGATGGTCAGGAGAAAGTACACCACTCCTTCTGCTGCCATGGCAACCAGGTTCTTCCCAATGAGGTCCCATTGGAATGGATTTGCATAGTTCTCCTCACCTGGGGACAGAGGCCAGTGGAAAGAGACAGGAATTAAGTTCACTCTGCTGCCTCAGCTGCCCCTAAAGACCTAGTTTCAACACTTGGCTCAGCTAGACCAGGCAGGTTTCATGTAAGGGGGTAAGCAAGAGCCAAACACAAGTCTCTGCTTGGCTTTTCAAGTCAGAGCAAGGAAGAGCAGAGCCCGCCCTCATCCACTCTTGTGTCCCCTCAGCCAGGGAAACAGAGATACCCTGGTCCCTTCTAGACTACAGGACAACCCAGATCGACCAGGTGCCACCCCCCGACCCCAGCCCAGGCTGCAGGTCTGGCATAGGAGCTCCCCCCATGAGGCTGCAGCCCTCCCAGCCTCAGAGGATCCAGGGCCATGCTCGACTGGCTTTAACTGCCACCCACCAAACCGGGCATAGATGTCGGTCACCGCCTGGCTCAGTGCCAGGTCAATGAGGCCCCGGCCCAGGCAGAAGTGGGGGAAGACGATGAGCAGCTTCCTCAGCACAGCATTGAATCTGAGCAGCGTCTGAAACACAGAAAAGCAGGGCAGTCAGGAATGGGGCCAGCCCACTTGCCTGTCCTGAGCTGGGTGGGGCCCGGACTTCCTCACCGCGAAGGACTGAGGGACTACAGACAGAAGGGCAGCCGACTGTCCACGGAAGGGATTTGTCAAGCAGGTGGGAAAGGTTTGAAATATGCATGGGAGGTGCCTCTTGGGGAGCTCACTGCAGTCATACTTTGAAATGACACAGAGCCTGACCTGTGGTGGCGCAGTGGGTAAAGAGTTGATCTGGAACACTGTGGTCTCCAGTTCGAATCCCTGGACTTGCCTGGTCAAGGCACATATGGGAGTTGATGCTTCCTGCTCCTCCCACCGTCTCTCTCTCTCTTTCTTTCTCTCTCCCTCCTCTCAAAAATGAATAAACAAAATCTTAAAAAAAAAAAAAAAAAAAAGAAATGACACAGAAACCCTCTAAGACATTTGTTACCAGGAGACACAGTAGCTGCTGGGGAGGTGGCTTGGGATCTCTGTCCTCTGGTACAGCTGGGAGCCATCACTGTCACCACAGACTGATGCTCTCATTTGCTCTGTCCCAGCCCAGCTTTGACCAAGGGGGAGAGAGTCCCCAGAGCATCTCCCAGCTCTGCTTCTCAGCTCCCCCAGGATAGCTACAGGCTGGGGGCAGATGTCACCAGTGCTAAAGGAGGCAGAGACTCTCTGGCGTCTGTGTTGAGTCGGGGACTTGTTTTCAGGTGATCAGATTGAGATTGCTGCTCAGCCTTGAAGTGCCAGGCAGAGCCTCCCCCAAGAAGGCAGAGGGAATACAAGGAGATGAAGCTGAAGAGGCCACTGTTGCCTATTTATCTGCCCATCCCCAGCGCACAGCCTCCTGCCCTTCTAGCCTCCACGTGCCCCAACTGTTCCCAAAAGGCACCCTGTTCTTTTGCCTCTGGGCCTTTGCACTTGCAGCTTCTGTTAATTGTTGCTATTAGCAGAACACCCTTCTTTACAAAGCTGGCTCCACTAACCCCTGCTCTCATAAGCCTTTCTAGATTTCCAGGGTAACATACCCACCCCTGCTCTCATAAGCCTTTCTAGATTCCCAGGGTAACATACCCACTCTGGTACTACTTTCCAAATTGCCAAGGTTAATTATTTTTTACCTGCCTTCTTTCTCCCCTAGTCAGTGGTCCCCAGAGACCAGGGACTGGGTCCTGATCCTATGGTGTCCTTCCTAAATACATTGTACAATGATTAGCTCATAGTAGGCACTTCATTGTTCATTAAATGGGCTAATAAAATTCTACTTATCCCAGGCCAGGCTCAAATTGAATTTCCTCCACCAGGATTCTTCTGACCACTGCAGCCCAGCTCTTTGGGGCCCACATTGATCTGTAGTGTTTTATCTGTTTTGTTCCTTTGATATCCTGTCCTGTCCTACAGAATGTTGTGTACTGAGTTTTATGTCAGTTCCTAACTTGGTGAGCAGGTCATTTCCTGACTGGAAGGGGAGTTCTAGGAATGCAGTTCGAGTGGGTCATACTTGTTTGTATTGGCACAACTGTCACATGTGCTTAGTTGAGTAGGGACAGCAGCTCCTGGGACCTGGGGAGCCTCCTCTGGGATTACTGGGTATTTCTGCAGCATCTGTCTGATAATTTATGTGAAAACAACCAGCTTTTATGCAGGGGAGGAGGGTGTGCTCAGTAAATGTTGGCTAAGTGAACACAACAGGCAGGAAGGAGAATGTTTTGAATTGCTTTAAGTTTTCTATAGTTATTCTGAAGTAACACTCTCTTAAGACTTAGTGGGCTGTGAGCCTGTGACAAAGACAGCTTTGAAGAGCAGCATTTCAGTCCGCCAGGATGCTTTGGCCATTGCAGGAGTAGGGGACCAGAGGGGGCATCTGTGTTCCCATCACCTCCCTTCTGGGGTCTGACTGTGACATGGTATATTTTTTATCAGTTATGAGACAGAAGGAGGGTGGTTTTTGCTTGCTTACTGGCCGCAGGAAGTCTGATAACGTTGGGAAAGAGTTACTGTCAAGAAGCCATGAGACTGGGTGGTTAGTGCAGATTTGCCATGGGTCTTCCCAGCAGGGCCCAGAAGCAGGAGTGGGGACAGGGGCTGCAGGACATCAGAGGAGATGTACTGGCTGGTGCCCACCCTCTGAACTGTGAAGACCTAATGAAGAAAGGAAAGGCTAGACAGGCCACTGGGGATACAGGCACAGGCACACGGGCAAAACCTCCAACCCCTGGGAAAGTTCCCAGGATGGCTACAGCCAGGGCTCAGACACTGCAGGTCAGAGTGGGAATGTGGGGCAAAGACAGCTCTACAGCCATGGTCACTATGTTTAGAATTCAGTTTGGCCAGTTCTTTCTGGGCAAAGAGAAGTCTGGGGGGCTATGGATGGGATGACCGGAATTTACAGGTCATAAAATGACTCATTCAGCACTGTAAATTCCTAACCCTATCCTCAGATTTAATCTTCTTCTAGAATAGTATATATTACTCTATTACAATTTGCATAAGAAAGTGGAGAAAGAATATGTGTGTATTTGCTTATATGTCTCCAGAACACATGAGAAACTCAAATGAAAAGTTGCTTCTGGAGGAGGGAACTAGGTGATTGCAAAACAGAGATGGAAGGAGATTTTTCATTGTATGTCTTTTTGTTTCTTTTAAATTTTGAGAACGTGAATTCTGTGTGTGTGTGTGTGTGTAGAAAACCTAGCACCCAAAGTCCTCAACAAAACTTTCTTGAAAAAGTAAGAAAATCTAAAAGCTTAAGATCATGGAAGGTATTTTATAGCTTGAAAATGAGCTCAGAAAACCGTGACACTAGAGGACATACATGTATGAGGAGTTTAAAAAAAGAAAAAAGGAAGGAAGAAGGAAAAAAGGAAGGAAGGAAGGAAGGGAGGGAGGGAGGGAGGGAGGGAGGAAGGAAGGAAGGAAGGAAGGAAGGAAGGAAGGAAGGAAGAAGGAAGGAGGAAGAGAGGGAAAGAAGAAGCAATATTTACTTATGCACTAAGCTTGTCCAGGCACAGCATACCCATGGCTCTGCCTGACCATCACATACTCTCTAGTATCCTACTAATCAAACAAGGAAGCCAAGAAAGTCAAGCTCACCTGGTTATTCTCAAATAATTCCAAGATGAAGGTGATGGCACTGCTATTGATGCCAATGAACAGATTAGCACAAGACAAGGCCACGTAGGCCGTGCTGGGGACATCAAACAGGAAGGATGCTGGGTACATCATGGGAATGATTGCCCATCTGTGAAATGACAAAGCGCAGTGGGACAGAGTGCCAATCTCCATTCCATCTGCTGTACCCCTAGATGTAATATCTCCTCACACATGAGATGATATGTTTAAACGGGCAAGAGTCCCAGGAAGACCAAAGAGATAATCCATCCCTTGGACTTTGTTCCCTATCTTTGAATTGAGATAATCATGCCTTCCCTGACCATCTTATGGGGGATTTTCTGAGGAGCAAATGAGATAGTAACCATGAACATACATAATTATAAAGCCTGTACAATGCATAGGAGTATTCTCTACCCTTCAATGCTTTTTACTCTAGTCTGGGTGAGCAAGGCTGAGATGAGATGTCTTAGGCTCATATTCATGGTTTACTTGAGCTGATGTGTCAGTCATGCTGGTTTCTGAATTCTCTCTTCAATATAGATAAGTGGAGACCATTACTCTGGTAAGACTCTACTGGCCCCATCAGAAGGGTCAGGTATCATTATCTCCATTTTACAGGTAATAAAACTGAGGCCTAGATGAAGATATTACTTGCCCACAGTACACATGAGGTATGTGGTAGGCCTGGACATAAAGCTGCAAGCTTTGTTCTATAATTCCACTGCACCTAACCTCTGTGACATCCTCTGGCCTTGACTCAGGAACCGCTTTTCAGCCAGTCTTCTACTATGTACTAATAGCTCTTGGCCAGTACAGATGAAGATGCTGTGATGGAGAGATGGGCCACAGATGAATCAGAATCACAGCGGGGTGAGGAGCAGGGGAGTGAGATTCCTGGGTTTGGGTTAGGCCTCAGTTTGACTGGAAGAAGTCTCGGGCCATGTAGGGTGTCTCCATTGTCCCTGAGTGGACTGAGTCTCAGAAGCACCTCCATGCACAGAGTCAGAAACACAAGCTGAACAGGTTTCTGGTCAGGCAGAAGACTGTGCTGGGGGCTAGAAGCTAATCTGCCACCAAAAACCTTCTCTGACTTCCCTTCTGATGGTACAAACAACTCACCCATACAGCATGAGCAGGGCAACCAGGGCGGGGAGATTGTTTGGAGACGTGTAGGCTTTCTTCTGAAACCCGATGAAGATGCCCACCACCAGCGCAGCACTCACAGCATAATTCATCTGGTAGAGAGAAGAAGAGACAGGACGCTTCACCTCGCTGGACCTCTGTTTTCTGCCTGTCAAACGAGGACAAGGCCAGCTCCTCTAGCATCTGTGGTCTGGGATTCTGATTCTGTTTGTCTAAACAGTTTTTGGCTAGCAAACATATGTTAAGTTGTCCCTAGTCCTCCTACCCCACCACACCCCCTTGTGCAGGGGACCTTTAGTCTATATATTTTAAAGGAGTGAATTATAAAATTCCACCTGATCTCTCATGCTCTCTAATTGGTCATAAATTCCTATTAATTTTACTAAGTATGTCTCTAGAATTCAGAAAAACTCCAGATATCATCGTTGGCTTCATTGACCCCCAGCCAGGGAACTATGCATAGGAATCACCCACTGAATGCATAAGTGGGTAGAAGAGCAAATTGACGTTTTTCTCTCTCTCTCTTCCTCTCTCTCTGAAATCAATCAATAAACATTTTTTAAAAATAATAAAATAAAAAATGTGATATAAATAAAAAAATAAGAATTTAATATATATGTGCTGAGTGAATGATAGAAACAGTGTATGTGTTCATTCATTCAGTAACGACCCCAGGCATATGTTCTTTTTGCCACTGGCTAAGGAGGATGCTAAGCTCCAGCACCATAGGTCCCAGAGTTTGAATTCTAGGCTAGACTTAATACTCTAGAGCATGGTTCTCAAAGTGTGCACCAAGGTGCACTGGTGCACCCTAGAAGATTTCCAGGTGCTCCCTATGATATTCCAGAGAAATATGCACTTGTTGGGGACCAAAAAACCAAAAAGGTTTTGGGAGTTGAGTTTTGGGGGGACAGAGGTGTGGGGAATTGGCTGTAAGCTGACAGTCTGCCCAAACCCCCACCTCATTTGCCTGATTAGGTTGCAAAAGGCTGTTAAGCTGTGATGCTGGACTGTTTACACTACCCCCCATGTTCCCTGGAAAGACTGAAGGCAAGTTTCTTCTATCCTTTGTTTGGTGTAAAGTTAAGATGTTATATATGGTGGGGGTTTTCTACACTCAACACAATTAAGAGTAGAAAGAGAGGAATTCTTCAATGTATTGATGAGAAAAATGAGACTTTGCCTTTCAAATACATGCCCAAACATTGAAGAAATTGCTAGGACACATCAGGCTCATGTTTCTCATAAACACAAGAATGAAAAAACTTAATACATTTGCACCAGGACCTGCTGAATTTACTAAATCTTAGTAAGAATGTATCTATATACATAAAAAGATAACTTTTTTCATTTTTTAATTTTTTAACCCCTCTTTTTTATGAATTCTAAAAAGCATAACTCAAAAACTGTAACATAAAAATCTTTTAATGTCAGAATAAATTTAATTTTGTTATATTTATTTCATTTAATTACCATAAAAGCACTCTTGGACTTAATATTTTTTCGTTAATATTTGACTTAATTATTATAACATATTTCTCAGAAATTTGTATACAGTGCACCTACAATTATTTTTAGGATTTTAAATGTGCTCTGACTTCAAAAAGTTTGAGAACCACTGATCTAGAGCATCAGGAAGCCTGCTAACCTCATACCTGCTCTTTTCTAACCCTTCACTGGGGTGTCTACTTTGCTTGTATCACCTCCCCCTCAGACACCACTCTGATCCTTCTATTCACATATCTCTTCTTAGGCTCAGACATCTCTGTTTGTAGCTAGGCACATGCATGGGTCAGCCCCCAAGTGTAAATTCTATTCCTCATCTTTTAAAAACAGTAAAGAAAAAGCCCCAGCACATTAACAACTCTTCAGTGCAGGTGAGTCTAGCTCTTTTCATGTTCTATGCACAAGGCCAGTGCAGGATCTTGTAAGTGATGTCTTTGTCTAAAGTGAGGCTTGTGGAATCTGACCTCCTCCCCAGGTGTTCAGAAGGTCCCTGGAAGCAGGGCACACAGAACCCCCACTCAGTAGCTGTAAGTAGGGCCCTATATTGTTCCCTAGCTTGAGGCTCCTAGTTCTGCGCCTTTCTCAGGTCAGCAGATAGCAGGCACACGAGGCCCTTGGCACAGGCACCTTCCAGTGGCCCTGGCAGTGCGAGAGCCCCACCCTGCCGTGTCCCTCAACCAGAGGAGACACAAGTACCCCTGCCCTTAGGACAATGGAGGTGAGAGAGGCACCATGACCTGCCACTTACGATGTCCCAGAGGAAGTTGGTCAGCCAGTAGGTAGTGGGGCTCACACCACTGATAAACTGGAGGTGCTTGGCTTTGTTCACTCTCTCCTGGATCAAATAAAGGACAAAGCTGGCTGGGACGAAGGACATGGCGAAAATAACGCAGATAGCAACCACGGCATCCACAGAAGTGGTCAGCCTGCAGCAGGACAGGAGTACAGGGTGAGAGAGGTGGAGAGGGAGGAGCAGATGTGGGAGAAAAACAGTCAGGCTCTGGGGAGGCTCCCCCAACCCTACGTAACAGCTTCCCGAATCCCTTTCCCTGGCCTGACATTCGTCATTTCATTCCATTGTCTTAAACTGGGTCAAGGTTATATGGATGTTTTTAGATTTTTTGTTCCATGTTATGTTGAATATGGTTCTATTTTATTATGGAAACCTAGATAAATATTCTCTTTATTCCATTTTCAAATTATTTATGGATGGCTACAGAAATGGATTTTTATATTAATGTCATATACAACAATGTTCTCATTAGTTCTAATAATTTATCTGTAGATTCTCTTGAATTTTCTAGGTAGAGAGTCATGTGGTCTGTGAAATTTATTTCTTTTGTTTTATTTTTTTATTTATTTTTATTTTTTTTTCATTTTTCTGAAGCTGGAAATAGGGAGAGACAGTCAGACAGACTCCCGCATGCGCCTGACCAGGATCCACCCGGCACGCCCACCAGGGGCGACGCTCTGCCCACCAGGGGCGACGCTCTGCCCACCAGGGGGCGGTGCTCTGCCCATCCTGGGCGTCGCCATGTTGCGACCAGAGCCACTCTAGCGCCTGAGGCAGAGGCCACAGAGCCATCCCCAGCGCCCGGGCCATCTTTGCTCCAATGGAGCCTTGGCTGCGGGAGGGGAAGAGAGAGACAGAGAGGAAAGCGCGGCGGAGGGGTGGAGAAGCAAATGGGCGCTTCTCCTGTGTGCCCTGGCCGGGAATCGAACCCGGGTTGTCCGCGCGCTAGGCCGACGCTCTACTGCTGAGCCAACCGGCCAGGGCTATTTCTTTTGTTAAAAGAAGTAAACTATTGCCTGACCAGGCGGTGGCACAGTGGATAGACCATTGGACTGGGACAAGGAGGACCTAGGTTCAAGACCCCAAGGTCACCAGCTTGAGCGCGGGCTCATCTGGTTTGAGCAAAGCTCACCAGATTGAACCCAAGGTTGCTGGCTCGAGCAAGGGGTCACTCACTCTGCTGTAGCCCCCTGGTCAAGGCACATATTAGAAAGCAATCAATGAACAACTAAGATGCCACAATGAAGAATTGATGCTTCTCATCTCTCTCCCTTCTTATCTGTCTGTTCCTCATTCTGACTCTCTCTGTCTCTGTCAAAAAAATAAAATGAATAAAGTAAACTATCTTGTTAAAACATGAAACACATCATAGTATGGGGGAAAGCTGGAAAAGAGAACAGGCCGATTATACAGGACTTGGCTCTATTCACCCTTTTCTGGATCACGTAAAAGGCATCTGGCTAAGAGGGCAACTATGGGTTGAAATCCAACCTGAACTTCACGTACAAGTCACGTCTCCTTGCATGGGACAGTGCTCACCTAGAGAAAGGAGCACTTTAATTCTCACAAAGGCACCATATGTGCTAGTCAGTGGCCTTTTAAAAGTAGAAATAGCACGATCCACACAATATAGTAAGTGTAGAACAAATGACTGAAAGGGAAATGCGCAGAAATGGTTGGAGGACATACCCTAAACTGTGTAGGGTTATAGGTAGTAAGTTCTTAAAACTCTAGTCTGTAAACCTTATTTAATGAACATATACTTTTTTGTTTGTGTGACAGAGACAGGGAGAGGGACAGATAGGGCAGACAGACAGGAAGGGAGAGAGATAAGAAGCATCAGTTCTTCGTTGTGGTACCTTAGTTGCTCATTGATTGCTTTCTCATATGTGCCTTGACCGGGGGGCTACAGTAGACAGATTGACCCCTTGCTCAAGCCAGCGACCTTGTGCTTCAAGCTGGTGAGCTGTGCTCAAACCAGATAAGCCCATGTTCAAGCCAGTGACCTCAGAGTTTCAAACCTGTGTCCTTTGAGTCCCAGTCCAATGCTCCAACCAACTGTGCCACCGCTTGGTCAGGCGAACATATACTTTTTTATAATCACAAAAGGTTCCTATTCATATTTCAAATTCAAGAGACTTGCTAGGGCTAAGTGAGAATAAACACAAGACAGACTAGACTATTCCTTCTCAGATGAGGGCCTTCGAGGGTGTCCAGAGGAAGGCCCCAAGGGGCCAGCTTTTAGCCACTGACACTTGGCATGTAGAGGGCCCAGTGATCAGGGCATTCAGAGTACACTGGGGAAGGAAAATGAGGACCCTGCAGCTTACCAGGAGAAGTTTGCATTAATAGAGGCTACAAACAGTACAAATTACACAAAATTGGTGTTTTTTATTGCCTGAAACTGTGCAGTAGGAGCCTAAGCTTGAGGATGGCAAGGACCTGTAGATATATCCACAGCCGACTGTCTGAGGGAAATGACCAGCATCTGAGATCATTGCTGTAGCGGAGATGAAAGGTTTACTGAACTTCCTGGTTCCAGGCAGCCACTTTATACACCGAAAAAGGGAATATTTGTGGAAGCTCCAAGAGCAACTTCTTACTAAGAGCCAAAGGGAATGGAACCAAATATATACTTACCTTCTTACTAAATATGAGAAGAAAGAATGGCCAAGCAGTTTGGCACACAGAGCACTAGAAGCTTTACATTCATGTTTGCCTGGTTAAACAACCTTGCCATTCAGACCAGCCGCCCACGTTGGTGAAAAACCTCTGTGTTTCCAATGAAAAGAAAGGGTGACAAGAATGCTGTGAGGCTGGAGGCCGTGGTGGCTTACACTGTAATCTCTGAGAGCTGCTCCTTGGTCAAATTCAGGGGCTGGCTGATGAGGGTGATGCCATACTCCTCGGGGTTCCTGTCCTGGTGCAGGCTGGCCCGTAAGATGGCATTGTGCGCCACGTTGAGAAAGCTGACCATGGCATGCCAGCCTTTATTGTTAAACCACACCTGGAGGGAGGACATGGACTTTGTTAGACCATGTTAAACAGGACACCAGAGGCCTGTGCTAACAACAGCTGTTTAAAGAAAAACTGAGCCAGAAGAAAAGGAATGTAAGGAAGATGATATGTTTGGCAGCTGGAAGACATTCCATGCTAGATTTCAACAGGAGATGCGATAGAATTTAATTAAGCTGGGAAAATAAAAATGAAGTAACCAGCTGACATGCATTTTTTAGCTCTAGGGCAGATTATGCAGGGCTAATACTTTTTTAAAATATTTATTGAATGATTTTTATAAAATGTTCTTTTAATTTTTTAAATTGATTTTAGAGAGAGAGGAAGGGAGAGGGAGCGAGAGAGAGACAGAACATCGATCTGTTCAAGTATGTGCTCTGACTGGGGACAGGGCCAGCAACCCCTGCATTTCAGGATGAAGCCTGAACCAACTGAGCCACGCATCCAGGGCTTACTGACTGCTTCAGAGAGACAGAGAGAGGAATGGGGGAAAGAGAGAGAGAGGAGGAGGGAGAGAGAAAGCATTCATCTGCTGTTCCACTTAGTTGGCACTCATTGGTTGCTTCCCATATGTGCCCTGACTGGGATTGAACCCACAACCTTGGTGTCTCAGAACGAGGCTCTGACCAACTAAGCTAACTGGGCAGGGTCAATACCTTAATGTTGTCTTCAGTTTCTAGATGTTTAAGAAAAGCAGAGATTTCTTTGGCAGCCTCTCTGGTGACATGGCCCTAGAAAACCATAATGACCAAGCAAGAGGGATTTTAGTCTCACCCTTCACAGTCATGATAATTTCTCTTTCCAAAAAAACTGGCATGTTGAAAGTCCTACCCAAATCTCCAGTCTGTTTACATACCCCGCTCACATTCAGTATCTGGCCAAGGTCACTTAAAAATCCAACAAATGTTTCCCCAGTGATGGGGACAACCGGGAGTTTTCCTCCGATGGAGATTCCTCCGTACCTGACAAGGGAACAAGAAGTCCTCAGATCAGTGCCATGAACCACATCTGTGGGGCTTCATGCTTGCCAGGAGCTCTCTCAGTTTCTGTAGGGAAATGTATACTTTTGGGGAAACTGTCTGCCCTAGCGAACACGGCTCCACTTTACAAACCAACTTTTAATGCTTTCTCATTGCCTCCAGATGAGTTCTGATCCCTTCCGAGCTTGGGCTCTGCCTGCCTCTCCAATCCCTCCTCATGCCCTCCCCTTGAGTGGTGTATTCTGGCCGTGTCCAATCGCTTCCAGAGCTGCCAATGGGCCAGGTTGTCTCTGCAGGGCTGCCTGCTTCTCAGGGGAGCCCTTTTCGTAAATGAGCATCAGGCCACCTCTAACTCTTCTGTCACATCATACTGTCTCTTTGAAGTCTTCTCTGACTCTCCCCTCATCCCAGCAGTGACCCCTCTCCTGTCCCACTTCTGTACTTCACAGGTACTCCCGGCAGCACTGGGTTCACCTTATTCTTTTTTTTTAAAATTAATTTTAATGGGGTGACATTAATAAATCAGGGTACATATGTTCAGAGAAAACATCTCCAGGTTATATTGACATTTAATTATGTTGCATACCCATCACCCAAAGTCAAATTGTCTTCTGTCACCTTCTATCTGGTTTTCTTTGCCCGCCTCCCTCAGTAATCAGGACCAGACCTGCCATGTCTAGCTCTTGGGGCCTCTCAACCCCACCCCTCCCTCAGGCAGCCACCTCCACCTCCTGCCCTGACTCAGGCTCTAGCTCCTTAACCAAGACCCTAGCCTTGGGTCTGACAGCTCTGAACCCATCTTCCACACAGTTATGGAAGTCTGAGCAATCATTCTCAAACACAGATCTGGGTGTGTCTCTTGGCTAAAAACCTTTCAATGGCAGGATAAAAGCTACTGTATTTCCCCACGTATAAGATGCTCCTGTGTATAAGATGCACCTTAATTTGGGGGCCCAAAATTTGTTTATTTGTTTGTTTTGGGGTTTTTTTGGTGAGCCATTTCTTTTATTCTAGCCTTGCACCCAGTGGGCGAGTAAACACAAACACATGGGGCTTTAAAACCCACTCATTCAGCACTCACAAAGCTACTGACACATCCGGGTTTTCCTAGAATCAAAGGCCCCCACCAGTCTTGGGGCCCAAAACTTGAAAAAAAATGTATTACATAAAGTTATTGAACTCAAGTTTTATTCATCATAAAACTCATACAACTCATCACTGTCAAAACTCCCATTCATTAGCTTGTCCTCATCTGTGTCTGATGATGAATCACTGTCTTCAACAATGAGCGCAAAAACAAGCATGAAAAAGCGGGAAATGCAAGTAAAAAAATCTACAACCACTATATAAGATGCATTCAGTTTTTAGACCTTTTTTTTTTTTTTAAAGGTGCGTCTTATACACGGGGGAATACGGTAACTCCTCTACAAAACAGTTAATTTGCTAAACTTTGTTTCTCAGGCAATCAAATTGCACTGCTCTGCCCCCAACTTCCTGCTTCAGCTGTGGATCCATTCTTCCCTCCAGGGAGCAATTCTAAAAGCTGGATTTCAGAATCACATCAACATCAGCTCTGCATGCAGCCTAGAGGCCCTTTCCTGAGGGAACCTGGGAGGCCAGCTCACTCTTTAAATATCCCTGGAAGAGCGTCCAAACATCTGGAGCCACTTGGGTCTCCAGGGTGCCTCAGGAAGAAGGTGAGCTAGGGCTGGGCCAGACTTCCTAAGGCTTTAAAGGAATAGGCCAAGGTGTGCCAGGGCTAAGGTCACATGTCCTCTCATTAGTGTTGTAAGCTATTATACACTTAGAGTTCTTAGAATTTCTCTTGAGTGAGAATGATCTAGAGCAGTGGTTCTCAACCTTTCTAATGCCGTGACCCCGCAATACAGTTCCTCATGTTGCGGTGACCCCAAACCAAAAAATAATTTTGGTGGCTACTTCATAACTATAATTTTGCTACAGTTATGATTCGGAATGTAAATACCTGATATGCATTATGTATTTTCCGATGGCTTTAAGTGACCCCAGGGACTATCACTTTCCAGCTATGTCCTTCAAGGATATCTACCACTGGGCATCTTCTGGCCCTGGGAGTCTTTGTCCTGCAGGACGTGTTGTGACTTCCTGAACATATACAGAACATCTCTACGGCTTTGAGGTGTGGCTTTTTTAATGTGCATTAAATAGAAAAATCTGAGATTTTAATTTCTTACAAAAATAGTTTCTTACCTCTGTTCATTGACCCAGAATTTGTTCTTTAAGCTGAAATGAAAACAAATCATCCAATGAATACCATAAGCATGGCAGTAATGTTAACTTTCTTGCCCAAAAGCTCATTGGAGTGTCTCTAGGGGCATTTTTTCATTTCCTGATATCCAAGCAACATAGAACCCTCCTAGCCTAGGAGCTGAGCCTGAATACACATGAAGAGAAAGGACTGATGTTTTCCTCTGCTGGCTCTTCAAGTCAAATACCACATGCTGGGCTTTCTGGGTGGCCCTGTTGTCAGGTCATTTGTCAGAGCATCTGTAGCCCTTCCGTCTTCCACCAGCACAAATAAGCCTCTAATAGTCACCTGCACACTGGGGGAAGTTCGGACCTACTCTAAGCCCAAAATTCAGAGACTTGACTCCCATCCAATCAGGGGTAAAATTATAAAATAGAAGACAAAGGGATGCCTACTGTAGACCTTATAGGTCAGGCCCATGAACTATCCCTGTCATTAAGCACAAAATCCAAAATTCCTTATTGCTGACTTGCTGCCAAGAACAAAGTTTGGGATGGTTGTTGTTTATCTCATCGCTGAATAAATGCTGTGCACTCTGCTTTTATTTTTGGGCTTGAAGGGCGTTCTTTATTTTGCTAACTGCTGGCTTGGCACTGCCTTCTTGGCCGCTGCCTTCACCATCTGCAGTGTGTTGACCGAGTCCATTTATTCTTTGTGCATGGCTCTGCCAGAGGAAGCAACTGAAAGTACTACTAAAATTAGACAGTATGTTTTCTTTTAAAACCCCAGTGCACGTGGGGCCTGGATCAGGGTTTCTTATGATGCTCTCTCGGTAGCAAGCTCTTGTCAAGCTGCTTGCTCTCAGACAGGCTGCTGAAGCCAGTACATCCCCAGTTGGGGCTTGCTAAGAACAGCTGCAGTGCTGACACAGACAGACACTTATTGAAGAGTTACTGGCATTTTAAAGGGCAGCACTATGATAATCTACAGTTAGAGTGTGACAGGTACCGTTAACCTCACTCAGATACTATACCGCTGCCTCTATCCGATCTTGGTCTAATTTTTTTCCTTTCTGCATTTTGCTTCTTATTTTTCTTCTTTCTTTTTTTTTTTTAATTTTTAATTTTATTTTATTTATTCATTTTTTTTTAGAGAGGAGAGAGAGGGGGAGAGAGAGAGAGAGAGAGAGAGGGAGAGAGAGAGGAGGGGGGAGGAGCTGGAAGCAGTAACTCCCATATGTGCCTTGACCAGGCAAGCCCAGGGTTTCAAACCGGCGACCTCAGCATTTCCAGGTAGACGCTTTATCCACTGCGCCACCACAGGTCAGGCTCTTCTTTCTTTTTCCTCTACCTTTCCCCCTTTACTCTCGCTCTTCCCTCCAAACTTCATCTCCCTTTCTTAACTAGTTAAAATATGAGGTTGCACTATTTGATAAATTCTATACTTTTTTAATTTCACTTTTAACAGTGTGTAGGTTAACCTTTAAGACTGCTTAATCTAAACAAAACAAAAACAAAATTAAACTTAAGTTGAATTTTATTTGCATAAGCCTTAATTGTTTTTTTCTGTTGGACTATGACCTCAAATGAAGAGAAAGAAAAAACTCCATTGCCCCAACTGTTGTTGATTAATCATGAGAGTAAATCCTTCTGTCCTTAGTTAATAGTTTCTATAGGAAGCCTGGATGAAAAGCATAAAAGGGTCTCTCCTTACCTGCTGCGTATAAGAGCAGGATACGTTTTTACTAGGAAGTCGGAGATGTTCCTGTCTGTCAGGTCTTGGAGAATTTCACCGCTGCGCTGTATTCTCTGAGGCAATCAGACATTAGTGTTAATTACTTTGGAGTTTGAGTTTTTACAGTTTGTGAAACTGCTTGTTCTTCACCAAAAGTTATTTATGGACTCAGCTGCTGGGAAATGGAGCTACTAAATAAAGCACTGACATTTCCTTAGTTCCCGCATCCTTGAGCCCTCTCTTTTCATTGACGAGAGAGGAGAAAGCACTAGCTCCAAATAAACATCTAATACATCAGCATCCCTCTGTTTCCACTACTGCCATCCTAGCCCAAGCCTCTACATACACCTCACCCAGACCTCAGCAGAAACTTTCAGACTCGTCTCCCTGATTCTGCCTTTGGTCCTCCACAACCCATTCTCCACCCAGCAGCTAGATTGAACTTTAAAAAAAAATAAAGCAGATACTCCAGTCACCTTGCTTACCACTCTCCAATAAGCCCTGGGATCAGACCCAAGTTCATTACCAAGGCTGATGCAGCCTAGCAAGCTGGCCCTGCCTTGCTCTCTGAGCCACCTACAGCCCCTCTACTGTTCCTCCGCACCCTCCCCACCTATTCGCTCTGCTTCTCAAATGCTCACCCTCATTCCTAAAGTAGCCTTGCGCTTGGCTGTTCCCAGTACCTGAAATGCTCTACCTGGCCAACCTCACCTGGCTAGCTCATCGCCATGCAAGTCTCAGCCCAAATTTTATTCCTCAGAGAGGTATTTTCTATTTTGCATCACTCTGTAGCATAAAACACTGTTATATTATCTTCATGTTTTCATCCCCACCTGAAGTTTTCTTTCCAATTGATCTGTTTACTTATTTTTGTCTGTTACACTCCTATATGATATAAATTCTGTGAGAGCTGGGATTTTTCTCTGACTTATTAGCTGCTGTGTCCCCAGCACCCAGAACAGTATCTGACACATAGCTAAAACAATAAATTTGTGAAACAAATGAAAGAATTCAAGCGGTACCTTCCATTTACAAATCACCTTCCAAATACATTTAAACCAGATGCTCCTTTATCCAAGGATTTTGGAGAATGCAAAAGAGCATGATTTTGGCCACCAGGTGGCAATATTACTCTAAATTTGGGAATATGTAAGGTTAGTTTAAGTAGTTTCTGGTCAGTCATGTCCTTGGGTGTCAACCAAAGGTAGTTGAGGACATTTTTGGTGGCTTTAAAACTACCGTCATCACACACCATTTTCTTGTTTATATACACTTTCTGTCTCTTCCTCCTTTCCCATTTTCCCTCCCTCTTCAATTAATTTTCTTTTTTTTTTTTTTTTTTTTTTTTATTTTTTTTTTATTTTTTTTATTTTATTTATTCATTTTTAGGGAGAAGAGAGAGAGAGAAAGAGAGAGAGGAGAGAGAGACAGAGAGAAAGAAGGGGGGAGGAGCTGGAAGCATCAACTCCCATATGTGCCTTGACCAGGCAAGCCCAGGGTTTTGAACCAGCGACCTCAGCATTTCCAGGTCGATGCTTTATCCACTGCGCCACCACAGGTCAGGCCTCAATTAATTTTCTTCACCTCATTCCTCTCTCTCATGTTAGAACTAGCCTCTACAGAATGCTAATTGTGTGCTAGGCACTGTGTTAAATGCTCTGTGTACATTATAATAGATCCCTCAATCCTCCTGCCCTTACGAAAGAGGAATTATTACTTTAATTTACAGACAGAGAAAGGGAGGTTCAGAAAGGCTGGCTCACTTATGCCGGATCACAGAACTGGTATGTGGTTGACCGAGGATTTGCATCTGCCTCTGTCTGACTCTACAGCCCTCACTCTTCACTCCACCACCTGCCTCTCAAGCTGAGAATGGCACCCAGGGGGACTGTCCAACTCTGCAGGCTGAATCTAGCCTGAAACAATTGCTGGTGCCTGGGATGTTTATGATACCTTGTTTTCTGAAAAATTTTGTAAAATAAAATACTCCTATAACTTTATGTATTCTAGAGGTTGGGGAGGAAGCACTTTCACCTCAGGACTCAGTACCACGTAGAGTGCTAGGGCAGGACGGGACTCTACAGAAGACTGCATCCGCCATCCGGTTTTCCAGTTGAGGACAATTCACTACCTCTGCACCAAACCGATACCTCTGGCTTAATTTGCTGACCGGGAGAGTGTGTTTGACTGAGTGGGTATAAACAGGAGTATGAGTGTGTGTGTGTGCGGGGGGGTAGTTCCTGTGCAGATTCATGATGTTCAGTTTTGCTCCCAAGGGAAACATAAATGACAATGAGGAAATGCAGGTGTGAAAGAGTCACAGGAACTGGTTAGTCTGTCTCCAGGACTTTGGCTGTGGTGGCCTGTTAAATTTTTTCCCCGGGGACCAATGACTAACCACTGAAATTAAGTTTCTATAAGCTAGACAGGCAGCCTTGAAACTAGGGTTCACTGAGGAAATGAATCTCCATGTAGCTACTCGCAGCTTCCCTCCTGCCCTGCCCTCGCCAAGGACTCAGGGTGCAGAACTCTCTGCAGATGCTAGATGTGTTAGAGTAGAAAGAGCCAGAGGGGCCCTCAGCAAACCCAAGAGAAGTAAAGCTTCCTCTTCAGGCACAGAAAATTGGGATAAGCTCCCTGAGGTCCTCTTTGGGATCCCTGTGATGCTGAGTGGCCGAGTTATGATTCAAAGGGAAAACATATTGAGAAATATAAAGTCATATGCTTTTAGCATATATATAAAAGGATGCGTATAAACATAGAATCATTTATAAGCCAGTAACTGTGACTGATGATACAACAAAATTCACTATAGTTGTCCCCCATGATCGGGTGTGCCTTCCTGCCACGTGCCATATGAATGGACTTTATTGTTGGGTACGAGGCCACTCGGACTAGAGACTCTAGTTCCCAGTCTCCCTTGACTTTCGGTTCTGGTCACTAATATATGAGCTAACAGCTTCTTGAAATCTTCCTAGAAGACAGCCTGTTTTCACACTTTGTCCTCTCTTGTTATTCATCCCTTCTTCCGTTCTGCTGCCTGGAAAGTAGATTCTGCCATCTTGGCCAAATAGACTGAGATCTATATACCGCAGAAAAGCAGCAAGCAGAGTGTCATTGGCCACCTGCCTAAACTTTTACACAAGAGAGAAACACAGTGTGTCTCCCTTTCTATCCACTGTTAGTTTAGGGTTGTCATCGCTGAGTTGAATGTAATTTTAAGTAACAGTTTCCTTACCTACATTATTCATTCATTGGCAAATCATTAGAGATGGCAAGTCAGAGGGACCTTCTCAACCCAACACAAAGTGAGACTTCTCTGGCTCCTTCTGTCTCCGAAAGCCCTGGGAGAGGCTCACTGTGACACATTCTGGAGTTCAGAACACCCAAGAGAAGATGTTGCTCAGAGCCAAGCTTGTTGATGTCCCTCCAAAACATAGGTTGTTGGCTGTGTGTGTGTGTGTGTATGCACGTGTGAGTATACAGGTTAGTTACACAGTACATGCAAGCTTCTTAATTAAAATTGTTAATAAGTGTGCAAATACATATGCATTTGAATAGACACTACAACATTGTTTATGATGGAGAAGAATTGAGAACCCACAGATCTAACTAACAATGAGAGATTAGTTACATAAAGTAAATCCAAACAGTAGGATAGTAGGCGGGCATTAAAAGCAATGATGTAGCCCTGGCCAGTTGGCTCAGTGGTAGAGCGTCGGCCTGGTGTGCAGGAGTCCCGGGTTCAATTCCCAGCCAGGGCACACAGGAGAAGCACCCATCTGCTTCTCCACCCCTCCCCCTCTCCTTCCTCTCTGTCTCTCTCTTCCCCTCCCGCAGCCAAGGCTCCACTGGAGCAAAGTTGGCCCGGGTGCTGAGGATGGCTCTGTGGCCTCTGCCTCAGGTGCTAGAATGGCTCTGGATGCAACAGAGCGACGCCCCAGATGGACAGAGCATCACCCCCTGGTGGGCATGCCGGGTGGATCCCGGTCGGGCGCATGTAAGAGTCTGTCTGACTGCCTCCCCGTTTCCAATTTCAGAAAAATACAAAAAAATAAAAATAAAAAGCAATGATGTAGATACATATTGCCATGGGCATATGTTCACAATATGCTATTAAGTGAAAAGAACAGGTTTCTAGACATAATTTTGAATATAATCTAGTTTGAATGGATAAAAACCAAATGTTATTGGTGGTTCTTTCCAAGTGATAGGATGATGTTTTCCTTCTGACTTACCAGAATTTTTAAAATTTTCTGTAATGAGCATGCATGACTTGCATACTTTCTCCACGTTTAAAGATATTTTCTTACTAGACTGCACAGGAAGTAGTTGGTGGAAAACAAAATATTGGCCAGTGGCTTCCTTCAAGCGGCTGCGGGCCCGTGGGAGGCCCTGCTGAGAGCACCCAGGGAGCCGCGTTCAGTCCTACACTTAACTGTCAGTTCAGATTGGTATTTGGCCAGAAACTCAGGGGCACAACGTATCTTCCCCACTCCCTGCCATCACAGGCAGAGTTGGGGCCCCTGGTTTCCCACAGAGGGCGGCGTACCTGAGGGGGCGGGAGCCCCCCTGCACCCTCGGGGCACTCGGGCAGCATGGTGAGCTTCTCCCTGCTGCTGCATCTGCAGGCCGGCGAGGGCTGCTCTGGCGTCCACTTCTGCTTCTGGAGCAGGTGGGTGACGTCTGGGGACACAGAGGGGGTCTTCCAGGGGGTTGAGTTGCCACAGGGGTACTCCCTCATGGAAGACAAGAAAACATTTCACAGTCAGCTCCGAAGCTGAGAGGAGAACCGGCCCAGCCCTCTCCCGCTTTGCTGTCCCCCTCGTTCTCAGAGCCAGCGGTTCCCCTCACACTCTCACGCCTTAGCCTCTGCTCGGCAGAAACCAGGACTGCTCACACAAAAATCAGTGTGGGGCTGGGAGTAATTGTCTAGTGTGTGGACAGTTGTATCTCTTTTTGCTTTTCTGGTGGCCCTAGCTATTGAGAGACAACAAATAAAAGAGGAACTGGAAGTTAGTCTACCTTGGTCCTTATCACTAGCTCTGAAAGAGAGGGAATGAGAGAAGCAGTTAAAATTATATTTAACTTTTAGGATTCCTGGTGGATACCAACTGCCTTCTAAAACTCCCTTGTCTGGACTTACAGCAATGATGGAAAGCTGGCCGCATACAAGTTAATGCCATTCTAAGCCCAGTTACACGATTGGCATTCCCCATGTGCCTCCTTTCCCATTCAGATTCCTTTCAAGTAGGTTGTAGGAAGTGTAAATCAACTTAATATGGGACTTTGATATGGGAAATTACAGAAATAAAGAGCTGCCCAGTGATGCAGGGGCTTCCCAAGAGGTGTGAAAACTTCGCACACATGTGTTGAAGGGGAAGCTGGGTGAGTGTTGGTCAGGAAGATGGGAGTGTCCATGTGGCCCACAGCGAGAGTCAGACGGGACCTATCCCAACTCTGCGATCTCGGTACCCCAACTCCTGGGTCCCAGAGCAGCTGTTGGGTTAGGGTAGGGGTGCCCAGGGACTTACAGAAGCCACTCTTCCTTTAGGCAGCGGTTGCCAAAGCCTGGCTTGTTCAGGAGGACGTCTGTGAGTGCTGCGAGCCGCTCACTGCCCGGCTGGTCCATGCTAGACAACGCGAGGGGGCTTGCTTACTCAGTGAATGCGTGACTGGGACAGAGGAACAACACAGCCAAAGTGCACTCAACAGATGTTTAGTGTGGCTTCTACATGCCAGGCATGTGCACAGGGCACGGAACACTGTGTTGGGGCGGGTAGAGGTCTCCTTGAAAGGGAGTAGCCTCCCCAAACATGCCCAGGGATCTGATGGCACATCTGTGCCCCACAGAGATGAACATCAACCACTCCCCTAACCTTTCCCGTCTCTGTCCATACTCCTGGCCATCCTGGTTGTCCACTTGGGGTCACCCTTCCCAAGTGGCAGTTACCTTAATTTCCTTTCTGAGGGCAGTCCAAGAACCTCTGCCATGTTGGTGACTGTCCCAGGAAGGCAGAAGGTCAGGACCTCACCAAGCAGCCTGTGACCCAGGAGCCCACATGCCATGGAGGGAATGGTGACCTCTGAGGACAGGTCTCCGCACCTGAAGAAGGTGTACTGCTGCCCATACATCCAGGGGTGAAGGGTCAAAGCAGGGTATTCACCAAAAGGAGGGACGATGATGGAGAGCATCAGAGCCAGGAACACAAAAGTGGCTGGGAGCACGATCTGTGGGGAAACCAACATGGCAACGTGGGACACGCAATCACACACACACACACATGCACACACACTGACACACACACATGTTCATTCTTTTAAACATCCTGCAGCTTCATAATTGGGCCCTGGTGAAAGGTCAGACTACTGGGGAACATTATAAGCAGCATGAGCAAAGCAAGACATGTAAGAGAAAGCAGAATGTCCTAGTAACCAATGAGGATTGGGTGAAGTAGGCCACCACTGAACACTGAAGTAGACCAATGTTTAGCTAGAGGTGAACCAGAGTTTCTTTTTCTGAATAAAAGACATACAAAGAAAAAGAGGACAATGACTTTGCTGTGTAGTACTACTGCAAAAATGAGTGAAAACATGACTTAACCCTTTATTGTAAAAATAACAATATTAACATAATCACTATTATTCTATTTTCTCTGCTTAATGCGCCTGAATACTTACAGAGAAGCTTTGTGCTAACCAAGAATCAAAACAAAGGTCGTCAAGGAGGAGACAAATCTGACAGAACTTAAAGAGGCTGCTCACTGCTGTACTTGAACCCATGTGCACAGAAAACTTGGCAGAGGATGGAAAGGGCCAGAAAGGGCAGGCAGGCCCTGGCCAGGAGCTGCCCAGCACAGCCGAAGGCCCACAGTCATACCTGGGCCAGGAAGTCCTTGTAGCTGCGGACGGTGTGGTGGAATCGCTTGACCAGCAGCGCCTGCACGTGCTGGATGACAAGCTGCGCTCCTGTGTTGAGCCGGCTGCCCCGCTTCTCTGGCTCCTGGGGAGGCTGGCCCTGGGTGGGAGGAGCAGGCTCTGCAGAGCAGCTGCTGGAGCCCTGCGGAATCTGTGTGACCTCCTTGCTAGGACCCAAACCGGGGTGTCGCAGGCTGATGGTTTCTCTTTTCTGCTGAGTGCTGCCTGAGAATGAATGAATAATTTAGAAAAACACCCACAAGGTCTGGATCTTGTATACTGTTCTTTGCTTACTGCATTAGATTTCCCTTCATTTAAATCAGCAACAAAATATCAGGCCAGTTAGGTTAATGAACTTTAAAAAATTCTATTGTATAGTGTAAATTATCCATAGACAGGATAACCTGAAATCACTTAAATATTTATTCTCTACAGTAGTTAAAAATAACATGAAATATCTAAATGCCCTGAGAGGTCAGAAACTTATAACTAAGAGGCAGAATGACACGTGCAATAAGATCATACCTATGTTAGAGAATGCATACATTGTAAACAAAGGAACATGATATTTTTTATACATACACATATTTAACTGTCAAGCTTTGAGAGATGGCCTCTGTTGAAACAGGTTACCACCGCAGGACAGAGCTGTGTAAGGGGTGGGGGACTGAGCGGGAAGGGTGATTTTAGCCTTTTCTCTATTGTTTGAAAACCTTTAAACAAAACAGTATGTTCATGTATAACCTGTATATTTGTTTTTTAAAAGTAAAAGGCAGAGTCGACTTGGTTCTTTCTAAATTCTTAGAAGCCACTGTGAAGTGGTAGAAAGACTAATGAACTAGGTGGTAGGAGATCTGGGTTTGAATCCTGACTCTTACTAGATAAATTTGGCTAAGTGACTCAATCTGCCTGAATCTGAGTTTTCTCTGCTGTAAAATGAAGGGGAGAACATTTCACAGGGTTGTTGTAAAGCTGAAGCTATAGTTTATCGTCACTGTTTAATGTTCATCCACAGCACATGTTGGACATAAAGGGAGAGCCTGGAGGACCTCTGGTTGGTCCTCAGCTGCTTTCTAGACCCTCCTAACATACCCCAGGAAAGGGCAGCTGCAAAGGGAGTTGGGGCAGCTCAGTCATCTCTCAGCTAGAATTCTCAGGCACCTGCAATGCAGCAAGCCTGACTACTCAGAGGGGGAAGAACTTCTCAAGCCTAACTGACTCCAGGGTGCCAGAGTCCTAGTTCTCCAGCCTCTTTTCTCCTGAGTTGGGCTTAGGTTCGATGTCAGCTATGGCCAGCCCACCCTCTGCATGCCTGCTGCCTCTCCTCATGTCTATCTCTGGTGCCCCATCCAGCCTGGAGCCCCTCTTCCAGCCAGAGCAAAGTTCATAATTTGAGTCTTAGTTATTCCCTGGCTCTGCTGCGTTCTAGTGGTAACTGACTCTGAGCCACCCCTTTCAGAAATGGCATTGACCCTCTTGTTATTATGCAATGCGTGACTCCAATGGACAGGTACTAGTTCCTTCAGACTTTTTAGACTAGATTTGAAAGTTTCCTCTAAAACGGAGCCAATTCAAAACAAAGCATATAGCCATCTGAAAAGTTAAAGGAAGTGAGAGTGTGGCACCAGGGTCCTAGATTTGAAAGCTAAAACCAGAAGACAAGACCCAGGAACCTCTGTGACTTTAGGCAAGTCATCAAACCTGTGTGAGCTCAGTTTCCACCAGGTAGAGCTAATCCTTGCCTTACCTATCTCATGAGATTATAGTGACAATCAAATAAAACAATGGACGTTAACTGCTTTCTAAAGTATAGAGGGCTACACAAGTTTGAGGTAAGAGATGATTTGTAAATGTTGAAATTAGAATGTTGCTAAATCTTAATCAGAAATTGCATACTGTGTTAAGACATGACATGTATTAACTCATTTAATTCTCTCTCAACTCTAAAAGGTTGATATTATTATTATTCCCATTTTGCAGATTAGGAAATTGAAGTACAAAG
Organism: Saccopteryx bilineata; assembly: GCF_036850765.1. Classification (NCBI taxonomy): domain Eukaryota; kingdom Metazoa; phylum Chordata; class Mammalia; order Chiroptera; family Emballonuridae; genus Saccopteryx; species Saccopteryx bilineata. The sequence goes on from NC_089492.1 coordinate 208,797,705, forward strand.
AGGCTAAGTATTTACCCAAAGCCACTAGCTAGCAAATTGTGGAGCTCACTCAGATTTGCTGTTTGGTCAGCCTCATTCTAGAAGCTACACTCTTAACTTCTATCCTTGACTCTCTCTTTGGAACATTCCATTCTATGCCCAGGCTGACCATCTTCTGATGTGTAATTTGTTCTCTTGAGAGGGCCTGGTTACTAAGAAGGATTATTCCCTGCAGATAAAAGTCCCCAACTCTGCAATCCAGCATAGCTTCTGGTATAAATTAGCATATTTTCATTCTGGTCTTGGTTAATGTAAGTCTTTGACTTTGGTTGAGCTGAGAGAATTCAATTTCTGTTTCTGCAAAGCTGGAAAGAAAACATGGGGCCCATGGAGAGCTGCTCCCACCTCTCCAGAGGACTGTCCTTCACTCCCCAACCTGCCAGGTGACCACCTCTTCTGACCACCACACGACCTACCTGGGTCGTGGAGCACATTGGGCTGGGACAGTTGACTATTGGAAGTCATGGGCATAGCTGACAACTAAACTTCTGGGATCGTGTATGAAGCAAGATGAAAACTGTATTGTCTTAAGAGCTGAAATCTCACAGGGAGGAAATGGTTTCTGTACAAGGAAACACCGTGGTATGCCACACTGGGTAGAAAGAGGTAACCAAGGGCTGGAGCCCAAGGGAGCAAAGGAAAGTTGCCGCACAGCTTAACGGAAAAGAGGAAAATGAAGAGGGAGAAGAGCCTGGTAGAAGGTTCCATCAGATGCCTATTATTCTTTGTTCTATCAATAGTAGTCTATATTGTGCTGGTAACCCCTCCTGCACGGCCATCTCCTCACCCCCACCCACGTCCTCTACAGTAAAGTCTACTGTGCTCCTGAATGCTCTGTGCAGTTTGGGGGGTTTGGAAGAAATCACAGAGGGGCTACGTAGTACCGAGTTTCACATATTAGAAGAGAGACCCTCAGAATCCAGAAATTATGGTCCCTGCGTTTCATATGTCCACATGGCACTAAATGAGGGCTCAGAAACATTTCAACCTTGGTCTCAAAAGGACCAGGGGATCCTAGCTGGCATCTGGGTTATATTTATTGTCACCCTTATCTCTAAGGACTCTGCAGGCTATCACACTCCTGCAGACAGGAGCCGATCGAGGCCTGGCAGAGATAAGAAGAGGAGGTGAGGATGGTGACCAGGCAGGAACGAGAGGCCTGGCCAGGGGAGGAGGAGCTCGGGCACAGGGAAGCTCCCAGCCGATTCCTCCAGGGTTCTCACCCAGACCTAACGCCATTTGTCTATCCTTTCTTTGTCCTGAAAGGGAACCAAGAATGCCCAATGCTAAAGTGACCAATCATCCTTCTTTAGGGAGGACAGTCCTTTGGTAAGTTCTGTCCTCCCTCAAAAAGTGTCTTCCTACATGTCCTCCTTTTTGATATTGGAAGACTAATCTGTAAATGTCCATAGTCGATCGATGCAGAGTAGATCCATTGCATGTGATATGACGTATTTGTATCTAAATGAGTACTTTTTTCTTACAATTATTATTAAAAATTAATAGGCATGTAAGCATAATTACAATATAAAATATTACAAATGTTTTATTATGCATTTATCATATTATAGTATATTATTGTTGCAATGAATAAAGTTTTTCTTTTATTTATGATATTGTTTTCTTCAATTTATTTTTGTCCTCCTTTTCATTGTAAAAAAGTTGGTCACCTTACCAATGCCTATTATTTGGATATCAGATAAATACTACGGAGGAGTGTTTGCCTGCTTTGTTGTTTCATGAGTTTCTCCTTAGATTTTCAGGACAGAGCTTAGGGGAGGGGATGTGGTGAGGGACAAAGCCAGATTCTAACATCATACCAGCAAACAGAAGTCCTGATTCAGAATCCTCTGTGACCTTCAGAAATATCTGTCAAGGGGAAAAAAAGAGAGAATTTGGTTTACACATTCCCACTTTCAGAAGAATCTAAGCCACACTCAATTTTGTTGGGTATCACTTCACAATGGGAAGAGAATACATTATGACTCTTTATCCAAGAACATAGAATTCTATAAACACAAAAGCATACGCACAGGGTGACCACAATTATATAAACTATGTGTGCATGTGGACAAAGGCAGGAGGAAGTAAGCCCAAACATGAAGATGGTTGCTGTGTTTGGGTAGGGACTTATGGCTTTTGATTTATAAAAATATTTCCCTTTAGTGTGAGACTTTACATGTCTTCTGGTATCTGATAATACCAGCCATAATCTCTGCCTTACCTCTTCCAGGGGAGTGTCAGAAATCCCAAAGCTACTGAGTCCCAGGTCAGCCAGTGTCTCCTCTAGCTCTCGGAAGAGGCTGGCATATGCCCTCTGCTTGAAATTCTTATTTGGAAGAAGGAAGATCAGTTCTTGACCAATGCATTCCACCAGCTTTGCCTCTGGAACATGGTGGTGAACCACATCCATCAGCTCGTTCACATCCCCTAGGACAAAAACAAGAGACTGTGGTCAACACTTTTTCAGAACTGTAAGACTGTGAGCTTGCCCAGGTCTGGTAGTTCCTTCCCATTGGACAAAGGGGCATCTTGTTCCTCAGGAATGACTCTTAGAGGAGGAACACTCTCTGATATCTGTTTTTGGCTTAGATGGCCCATGATGAGCAGTAAGAGGGAAAGGGAGGTAGAAAAAAAGTGCCTCCACTAACTAGCTGTGCAACCTTGGGAGGTCATGTAATGCTCCTGGGCCAATTTTCTCTTTTGTTCAATTGAATGTTCTGTTCTTTATAAGTTAAGCACCATTGGGCAGGTCAATCTTAGTCTCTTCATCTGTAAAAAGGGAAAAAGGATGGCACTGACTTAATTGTTATATGTGAGAACTGGAGAGTGAATACACGTAAGAAACTTAGCATGATGTACTTATTGCTCAGAGGAGTGTTAGTTGCTATTGTTTTCATGAACATCATCTCAAGGAAGAAAGCACCTGTCATTATTGTTGCTCATTCTTATTCACCACAAGCCTAGGGTTAAGTCAAAGTTGTTTTCATTTTCCTGGTCTGGCCCAAGCTATAGGGGACTTGCCCAAGATGCATACCTAGCACAGGTAACTGAGCTAGGTGAGAGCTCTTCTTCCTAAATCACACGCCTAGCCTGGTCTAGCTTTTTGGAGGACTGCCAGTTCCCTTGGGATTGCGCCTGGCTCCTCAAACAAAACAAAACTTAATACCCAGCTCACAGCCAGTGCAGTAGTGGGTGGAGAAGTGTGGAGATGGACCAGTGGGATGGAGGGGGCGGGGTGGGGCAGTGTCGCAGTGTCCAGTATCAAGTATTGTCCCGATACCCTCATACAATTGAATTGAATTTTATGTACAAGCATGTGATACTTTAAAATTAAGAATCAAATTTTAAAAAGTTGAAAGCATTCATTTAAAGAGGCAGTTGCCTCATCTGGTATCTTAAGAGGCAGATCAAAGGTGAAGAAATTCGGGGGACCCAGAACCCAGCTCTTGTGTGCATTTCTGCAAGTGATCCCCCAGGCCAGAGTACCCAGGAGGTTCCTTTCTTATTTTGTTTTAGAATGACCCATGTTGAGGAATTTCATGGCTTTCAACCCAAATCCGTCTGCCTAGCTTGACTGAAAAGCTTGTTTTATGTTACATCTGGGAGTGGGACTCAATTGTCTTGAGCTGGGGGATGACCTCACAGAGGCTGGGGGGCTCCTGGCAAGAGGAAGCAGCGCTGCCCTCACCGCTCTCTAGAGGTCACGGCCATTGTTCTCTTAGGAAGGAAATCCAACCTGAAGTGCCTCATTCCCAGGAATTGTGTCTTAGCTGTGTGTGTCAGCCTTTCCAGAAGTGGCGCTGAGGGCAGCAGGAGGTCTGGGGCGAGTGTGCGGCACACGTGTGCACGGGAACAGTCCTCCGCGGAGTGAGCTGGGACAGCATGGCTTCTGCTTGTCTGTGGGCCATAACTACTTATTGTACTTCCTACCATTCACATTATCCCTGTTCTAGTAAAAGAAAAGAAATCTTTACGTAGACATCAAGGAATATTTAAAAAATCACCCAGGCAGCAGCTCTCTTTCCAGCTTGATATTTGGTGCGCCACAATAATTAATTACTATTATTGTTTTTTTAATTACCATTTTTTTTTAACCAAGATTCCTCCTGGGAGGAAGCCTCAGAAAGCAGGAGGAACCCACAGCAGAGCCAGTTAGGAGACAGACAGATGAATGTCACCCGACAAGGGCATGTCACGCTCACCATAGGTGTGACAGCAAATGTGATGAGACTCTGGGCATCTTCACTGAAATTTTAAGCAGAGTACAGAGGTATTGTCTCGTTCTCTGTAGATTTAAAGAAAAAATCATGCGAAGTAGGAAACTTTGCTTTTTCTTGGATAAGTAGACACTTTCCTTCTCCATTAACCTGGGTCAGTCCACAGGTTCAGCTTTGCCCCCATTTAGGAATCGGGGTGTGTGGGGTTCCATTGGCAAAGATGCCCCAGGAGAGAGATGGCAGGGTGGGCATTAACGGAGAAAAGGAGAGATCTGTGGCAAGCACTCTGAATCCCTGCAATCAGATCCTGTGGGGTGAGTGCTTCTGCAGTGACAACCCCTCCTCTGCATCACCCGTGAGGTGGGGGTGCCTCTCATAAGGTTTAATGCACCCTAATCCAAGGAAGAATTGCTGGGAAATTGAGGAGGAATTTAGGGGTGTGACAGGGATGTACAATATTCCACGATACGACATCTACACAGTATGATCTGACTCTCTGGGAAAGTCCCTTATGTGAGCTGCGTGTCGCCGGGGTTCCACCAGAGGGCTCCACCGGTCACATTGAGAAGCCCATTTCTCTAGGCATTGAGGCTTGTGGCCTGGAGCCAGGGCAGGAAGACCCCAGGAATGGAGGCTTAGTTCTGGGCAAGGGCACAGGGTGAACAAAGACCGATTACTCATTAAAGGGAGAGAGTCCTTCAGCGTATGACTTTTAAAATCCTTTTGGGAACAAAGGAGGAGAAAGAAGTTCAAATAAAAAGATAAGCAATTGCATGCCATGAACTTGAGAAGTGCACCAAGTGTTCTCATTGCTCCCATTAAAATGTGTAACAACAGGGATACACCCAACAACACCGAGACATGATCACCAGACAAGAACCGAGATATGGCCTGCTCCAGTCCTCACCATCCAAGATTTGTTCTGGAGTGATCTCATCTACATGGGCTGGACACCTCACGGAGATGCCCTTCGATGCACAGCTGCAGGTCCCCTACAACAGATGGACATCAGGCACTTCAGTGATAGCATCTCCCTGATGGTGACTGTTGTCACCATGCCTTATTTGTTTCTCACCACGAAATGTGGTCAATACATTTTTCTTCACAGTTTTAATCTATTACTTCATCTGAGCGTTTTGAAGGTGTGGCTATTTGATTTTATCCTGTGACTCAGGCACAGAGAGGAGTAGAACCTCAAAGGATCCCTTGGCTTGTCATTACTTCTGTGTTTGCCTGTGCAAGGCATTCTGCTCCTCCCTCCCATGGACGTGTACTGGGCTGTGGAAACCTACCCAGAACAGGAACACCCAGAGCAGCCTGACACTTAAAACTACAGGGCCATGGCCCTGGCCAGTGGGCTCAGTGGAAAAGTGTCAGCCCAGCATGTGGAAATCCCGGGTTCGATTCCTGGCCAGGGCACACAGGAGAAGCACCCATCTGCTTCTCCACCTCTCCCCCTCTCCTTCCTCTCTATCTCTCTCTTCCCCTCCTGCAGCCAAGGTTCCATGGGAGCAAAGATGGTCCGGGTGCTGAGGATGGCTCTATGGCCTCCATCTCAGGTGCTAGAATGGCTCCAGTTGCAGCGGAGCAATGGCCTAGATGGGCTGAGCATCACCCCCAGGTGGGTATGCTGGATGGATCTCGGTTGGGCGCATGTGGGAATCTGTCTGCGCCCTTGCTTCTCACTTTGGAAAATAAATAAATAAATAAAAGGGGGAGGAAAAAAACAACTACAGGGCGAGAGAAGCATAAATAATGCTACAATATAATAAGGGTGACCACCGCAATGTTGTTCATAACTTCATCTTATTTATCTTTTTAGTATTGTTTTTCAGATTTTTTATTGAATTTTCTTGGTTAATAAAATTATTAACCAAGGTGTACATTTTATAATACATCGTCTGTACCTCATTTATCTTCACCATATGTCTACCAAGCAGAATTAGAGATAATCAGTTTCATTTTCTGTATGCAAAAAAGCTACTGATGACAAGGAATGAAGCCATTTGCCTGGGATGACACAATTTGTGTGCCTTGAGGCCCAGACCCGAACCTGGGTCTCCTGATATGCTGAGGGGGTCTCTGCTAGATGGTATTTTTGGCCTCATTATTTTTAGTTTATAGTTCTAAAGAACTTTTCGTAGCTTTCATTTACCTATGGAATTAGGGTTTAATTAGGGAACATGAGTGATGGAATAAATAAAAAAGGCAGCTTAAGCCTAAGACATACTGCCTAAGACAGTATGACCTGAACAATAAGACATAACTTGTATGCTGTACCACACTACACATGTAGTTTAGAATTCTGGAGTATAATAATCTCAGGTCATTTAAAACCAGTTGTTCTGTTTGGAGTAAAGCATCTCTGTAGGAGGGTTCAGAATGTCAGTTCATCAAAATCTACAAGTGGTCCAGAAACAAAGAGGACAGTTCTGATGGCTAGAGCCTAGTTGGGGTAGAAATGCCCAGAAAGGCAACTCGGCGCTGCGTATTTCTGCTCACCCAGGACGGGCCCTTCCCTGGAAGGACATACCTCACAGCCTGCTCTAGGGCTCTGCATGATTTTCATCTTGCGCACCAAGGTTAAGTAGAAGCCCGTGCCAAAGCAGTTCTTCAGGAAGAGTGGGGTGCCCGAGCAGTACAGCCTTCCCTGGGAAATGATGGCGATGCGGTCCCCAAGGAGATCGGCCTCGTCCATGTGGTGGGTAGACATGATGATGGTTCTGCCTGTGAGGGCAAAGGTCAGGAGGTCACCAGGCATGCCTGAGCCAGGCTGGATAGGAGAGGGTCTACAGCAACCTCCTGATACATGGGTTAAAAAACTGGGAATTAATAACTAAAAACAAGTATTCTGCAGCAAAGTCCAAATTAATAATGATAAGAGCTAACTTTATATAGCATCCTGCTTCAAACAAATCACCATATATAGGACATATTTATTATTGCCAGTCAGGGTCTACTGAGTTCTGTATGCATAGTGTCTGGATCATTAAGCACTGCATTTTATAATCTTTGCAAAACTCTCTCTCTCTTTAACTAGCTGGAAATGTTATCTAAAACAAACAAACAAAAAAGGTAACAAGGATTCCAAGATGACAAATTGGCCACAAGACTGGACCTCGCCATCACTTTTATGGGCACTGAGCTCTACCTGCTGTCTGTCCTGTCTCTGCACTCTCTGTTGGAAGGTGCTTTGACAGAGAGAGGACTGTCTCACTTTGAGACATTTTCATCTGCAGCAATCTTCTGGAGCACTGAATATTGGCATGTCACCTGCACACCTGGTCCTAAATGGTCATTCAACAGCTACAGAGCTCCTTGAGATGTTTTCAGGTGACCTGGGTCCCCTTAGTTAAAGGGGAATTTCACCTAGAGCTGCACCCATTGTTTGAGACAGATGAGTTGAGAGAGTTTTCTAGAATATTTGGGAAAGTGTTGCTCCATTAGTTATTTCCTGCTTATATTTATATAAAATTCTCAGGAGAATTCCAGTGGCTCTAAGATTCCAGCCACAGATAAGGCACCCGTTTGAGTGCCATTATGGCTGTTACTATACCCTCAGTTGCAAAACGCCAGCTGGGAGAGAGGAGGGACTACAGATGAAGCCTCAGCGAGAGCACAGGGCACTGAGCAGCGGCCATTACCTGAGCGATACTTCAGGAGCAGGTCCCAGATCGAGCGTCTCGAGTAGGGGTCCACCCCAGAGGTGGGCTCATCCAGAACGACCACCTTGGCATCTCCCACAAAGGCGATGGCAATGGACAGCTTCCTCTGCATGCCACCTGGAGGCACAAGAGACAGTCACAGGGGCTGTGGAGGACGGATGAGAAAGGCCCGAGGCTGGTGGCACAAGGAGGGGTACCTTAACTCTGGCAGTGGTTTGATGCTGCCTCTTTAGATGTTAGCACAGCATTCAAACTTAGTGGTGGACAGGCCTCTTTAAATGCAGAAAAGGCAAGCTCTGCTTCTTAGGATTAGACCTTCTGAAGGCCGTTCTCACACTTTAGTTCAAACACATAAACATCAGAACAAATGCAGCCCAGACTGCTATGTTCCACGTGAGAAATGATGGGGGGCTGCTCTTAGATGCTCAGAATGACTCTGTAGACTTCACACACACACTATGCACTGAAAAGCAGTGGGTATCTGCATCCTTGTCTTTTTCCAACACCAAGCACCTGATAGATCTTGAGCTTCTTCATTCCTCTTGTGGTGGAGGCCCGTGTCCTCCAACATGGCTTCCACCTCCAGCTGGGCCTCGTCCCAGGACTTTCCTTTCAGCTGGGCGTAGAACAGGATGTGTTCAGCCACTGTGAGGCTGTGGGGATGGGGCAACCAGAAAGGCAAAGGGCTCAGCAACTCCACTTCTGGCAATTTAACTTACAGAACTACTAAGGATGGGCACAAAGATTTAGCAATCAGGATGTTTGTCATGGTGTCATTTATAATACAAAAACAAAAACAAGCCCTACTGAAATATCTAATAAACCCTGGCCAGGTAGCTCAGTTGGTTCGAGTGTTGTCCCCATACACCAAGGTTGCGGGTTTGATCCCCAGTCGGGTCACATACAAGAAACAGCTGAGCCTGACCTGTGGCGGCACAGTGAATAAAGTGTTGACCTGGAACACTGACGTCACCAGTACGAAACCCTAGGCTTGCCTGGTTAAGGCATATATGGGAGTTGATGCTTCCTGCTCCTCATCCTCTTTCTCTCTCTCACTCTCTCTCCTCTCTAAAATGAATTTAAAAAATGTTAAAAAAATTCATTAAAAAAAAGAAGCAGCCAATGAGTACACAACTAAGAGGAACAAAAATTGATATTTCTCTCTCTCTCTCTCTCTCTTCTTCTCTCTCTCTAAAAATCAATCAAATTTTGAAAATTAAATTAAAAAATAAAATATCTAATAAGAGACTATTTAAATAGCACATTTATACAATGAAATAGTATATAAAAATTGAAAAGTCATAAAATAAGGAGTGACATGACGAAATGCTCATGATATCTTAGATTAAAACAGTGGTTCTCAAAGGGTGTGCCCTAGACGATTTCCAGGTGCGCCTTATGGTATTCCAGAGAAATATGTGCCTGTTGGGGACCAAAAAACCAACAGGGTTTTGAGAGTTGAGATTTTTAGGGGACAGAGGTGTGGGGAATTGGCTGTAAGCTGACAGTCTGCCCAACCCCCCACCTCACTTGCCTGATTAGGTTGCAAAAGGCTGTTAAGCTGTGGTGCTGGATTGTTTACACTACCCCCATGTTCCCCAGAAAGACTGGAGTCAAGTTTCTTATATCCTTTGTTTGGTGTAAAGTTAAGATGATATGTATGGTCAGGGTTTTCTGTACTCAACACAATTAAGAATAAAAAGAGAGGAATTCTTCAATGTATTGATGAGGAAATGAGACTTTGCCTTTCAAATACATGCCCAAACATTGAAGAAATCGCTAGGACATATCAGGCTCATGTTTCTCATAAACACAAGAATGAAAAAACTTAACACATTTGTGCTGGCACCTGCTGAATTTACTAAATCTTACTAAGAATGTATCTATATATATAAAAAGATAACTTTTTTGTCATTTTTAAATTTTTAACCCCTTTTTATGAATTCTAAAAAGCATAACTCAAAACATGTAACATAAAAATATTTTTTAATGTCAGAATAAATTTCATTTTGTCATACTTATTTTGTTTAATTACCATAAAAGCATTCTTAGACTTTATATTTTTTTCTTTACTATATGATTTAATTATTATAACATATTTCTCAGAAATTTGTATATGGTGCGCTACAATTATTTGTAGGATTTTAAATGCGTCCCGACTTCAAAAAGTTTGAGAACTACTGGATTAAAAGAAAGCAATCACATTTTTAAAATGGCAATTTAAAAAATTGTATGCAGAGTTTTACTCGCCTTTATAATTTTAAAGTATGAATGTTTGTATTCATACAACATTTATAGAGAAATTATATACCAAGGTGTTATCAGTGGTTATCTTTGGGTGGTGAATTACTTCTTTTAATCTATATTTCCTTCCTTTCTTTCTTCAATAACTATATATAATTCTTTAAATCAGAAATAAAAGCTCGGTAGAAAGGCACCCGAAGAGCCTCCTGAAAAGCCAGTTTTTAGTGCCTGGTTGCAGAAGGAAAACGGAACACTGGTGACCTCTCTTGGCAGAGGGAGTACTCCAGGGCTAGGCAGAGGGTCCCGGGATCAGCCAGCCTCTCAGGGAGGAGGGGATCGAAGTTATATGGGAGGAGCCCTCAGGTCTGAGTAGCACAGGCACACCTGAAGGACACTTCTCACTGAAAGCAGGACAAAGGACCTTGAACATGGGGAAACCAGACAAGGGTATTGCCTCTTGCCTCCAGAGCTGACATCCCAGAGCGAGGCTCTGGAGAACATGTGTGTTGGGGGCAGGGGAAGAATAAGACATGGGGAGGGTCTCAACTTCTGTTCTACTTACTAGTGGAACAGGATATTGTGCTGGGGACACATGCCAAGGCTCTGCCGGACTGCATCCAGGCTGGTTTCAATGTCCTTTCCCCCGATGAGCACAGTCCCTGACGTCGGCGGCAACAAACCCGTCAGGATGGACCTGCCAAACATAGAAGTCGGTGGTGGAAAGGATGGCCTTTAGGAATATCTTGGGACAGCAGTCCCCACCCCATGGTCAGTGAGGACTGTCACAATAATTCTTGTCCATGGCTCGCAATCAAACCCAAACCACTATTAGCTGTGAGGACTAATAGATTCCCATTCAGGCTTAGCACCAATGTGCACATCCAGGCCCAAATGCGATGACCACATCTGCCTTCATCCTCTGGTTCTACTTATTTCTGTGTGCTCCCAAAGTCACTTACAACCGAAGGTCCCTCCCCAACTCAGCCATCACAGCTCCTGGTGTTCTAGGGGCTCAAAAAAAGGGGTTCAGTGCATGGGGCAATGCTTTGCCAGATGTCACCATTACAAAGCACAGAGGAAGGGTTTTAATGAGAAGCCCAGGTATTCAATAATTATTTGTCGACTCTGGTCGGGTAGCTAAGTTGGTTAGAGCATCATTACGATATGCCAAGCTTGCAGGTTTGATCCCTAGGCAGGGCACATACAAGAATCAAACAATGAATGCATGAATAAATGGAAAAACAAATCAATGTTTCTCTCTCTCTCCCTACCTCTCTCTCTGTCTCTAAAATTAGTCAATACGAACTGTGTGTGTGTGTATGTGTGTGTATTTGGTGATTAAGTGATTCAAGCCAGAAATTGGAACTACCATCAACCATATTGTCTTTGGATCCAAAACATGAAAAGCCCAAGAACAATGTCCGTCTTTTGTGGAAAATGAGAAATAATGACGCCCACCTCATGAAGTTGCTGTGAGAATTAAATGAGTTAATAGCTATAAAGAACTTAGAACAGTGCCAACATAAAGTAAAACTCAAAAATATTATTTTTATTAAACATTGTATTTCACCCCCAGAGGAAGTTGCATTTCAGCAGTCGATGAAGCCATGTGTTTGCCTGCGAGGAAACCTAGAGTCCTGGCTGGAGTTCTCCGACCATATTAGCTGGCAAGGAGAGAAATCAGGGGGCTCCCGTGCTGCCCCACCCAGCCCTGACCCTGAGTTCAGAAACAATCTCCAGCTCTTTGAGTTTGTACTTAGAAGCTACAATCTCTGTTGATCAACCACTAGAGGGAAACAGAACCAACTATAATGGCACCAGCCCCACATTCCATTCACATTGAACTGCCCTCGAGAACATTCCAGCGCAGGGTGTACACTGCTGTTCCTTCCTGGGGCTCTGAAAGAAGCCAAAGGACTTGAAGGCGGCATATCACATGGGTTCCCTGCCCCTTGAGAGGGCCGCTTCTGCTGCAAGTTGGGAAACATTAGCTGGTCCTGCTCTCAGCAGATGGCGCTCAGGTTCCTGAGGAAAGTGAGGAGAGCTTACTGGGCTGAGCGGTGTGTGCTGAGCCTTCATATCCCTGAACTTGGCCTTCAATGACCAGGCTGTTAACCCTTTAGAGAGTGCACTCTTTAAAAAAGATTATTTATTAATTTTAAGAGAGACGAAGGGAGAGAGAGAGGGAGAGAGAGAGAGAGAGAGAGAGAGAGAGAGAGGCACATCAACTTGTTCCTGCATGTGCTCTAACCAGGAACCAGCAACCTCTGCACTTCAGGTCAAAGCTCTAGTCAATTGAACTACCCGGCCAGGGATAGAGACTGCACCCTTTTTACTTTTTCCAGAACTACCATCAACCCGCACAGGTAGGAAAAGGAATGCTCTTCGAAGATAAGTATAACTCTGCAGACTGAGAGCACATGACAGTGATGGCCGTGATTTGATTACCACCATTGATGATAGTCACACAAGTGAGGTAGGGGATGGGGAGTGGGCTTGCATGGTCAGAGACAGGAGACAATTGTGGGAGGCCCTGGCTCTTGTTCCCACTGAACCATTATGAATTGGTGGCTTTGGGAAGTCACTTCCTCTGGATATTCAGGCTCTTGGCACACAAAAGGGGCAATAAACGTACTCCACCTCCCTCTTCAACTTCTTGTGAGGTTCAAATAAACAATACATGTCAGTGAGCATTCCATACTGCAGTGTGCTTTACACATTCCTGAGACACGAATTCAGAGCACATTTTTGTCACTAAAATTCAGTGGGAAAGAGTAGACTTAAGCTAAGAGGGAAAGAACCGAGCCAGAAAACGACAAGATGATTGGCAATCCAGCCCCTTTGCCCAAAGACTCACAAGGTGGTGGTTTTCCCCGCTCCATTGTGGCCAAGGAACGCGGTGATCTGGTTCTCATAGAAGGTAATGTTCAGGTGGTCCACGGCTGGCCTACCATAGGGCTGAAAGATCTTTACCAGGTTCTTCACACACACTCCAGGAACCAAGCCTGGGAGCTCACGTTCAAAGAAGGAGTCTTTGCAGGGAGAAAATGAACATGAGGGAAATATGGCATCTTAATGAACACATTCCCCAAAATTCTTTCTTCAGACCATTATCTCCTGCCTATAATTTCACCTGCCCCCATGGCTTTAGCTATGACCTTTGTAAGGATGACTACAGAATAATAATGGTAATAATAGTACCTAATACTTGTTGAACAGTTACCCTTTTAACAGACCTATGGAATACATGTTATTATGCCCATTTCTATAGATGGGGAAACCCTAGACACAGAGACATCAAGTGTCCAACCAAGGTCATAAGGTTCACGAGTGGCAGAGCTGGGACTCCAACCCGAAGTGCACTTACTGTCTATACGGGGAGTCAGCCCTCAACTCAACCCTCAATCCCGGGCCCTCACTTCTGACGGCCGGTGGGGCATCTCTGCAGGGATTTCTGGTAGCAGCTCAGGCTCATCATCTTCCCAAAACAACTGTCTGCCAGACCTTCTCACGTCCATCCCTGGACCTGCTTTTTCCTGCCACCTTGCCTCAAGTCTTTGTAGCAACTTTGACTGACTTTCTGTTCCTCAGAACTCCAATTTCTCTAATCAAGTGGGTAGGACTGACCACTTTTCCTCATTAAAGTCCCTTACACTAGTCCCTCCACTTTCTGCTCCCACGTTCCCCTCTATTGCAGACCCTTGTTACTGCGGTGTCCACCTCTCCCTGGTTTCTGGTCTCTCCCTGCTGTAGTTCACCCTGAACAGCACTGTTTAATCTGTTGCCTTCGCATGGTAGCTCTGGGCATTTATTTCCCTGCAAAAATCACCCCAATACTTCCTTCTATGCCTCCTGGCCTTGCCTATAACTGAGATGGGACCAGCCTCCAATCCCTTGATTTTGGCCTTAGAAGTCGACTCTGGGAGGAGGGTCTTCCCAGAGGTGCTGATGACTGCAAACCACCTCTCTAAGGAGCTGTGGGTCACTGATCTCAGCCTTGTGAAATGGTACCTGGGGTGGGTGGGCCAGAGGCATGGAGGTCAGACCCTCTCTTGCAATGTCAGGCAAAGTCCAAAGGCCAGGCGGCCTCTCTAAACCCAGGGTGAGAACAGCAAGAACATTTTAACATCTGCAGAGAAGTGCATATGCTTTGGGAATGGAGCACATTGGGAGAAGTACAGAACTGTTTCAAGAGGGGGGGAATGGAGGCAAAGGCCAGGAAAACATGTATATCCTAGTTCACCAGTTCAGGAATCATTAGGTATCCTCCATGGTCAGGAAAGGCTTTTGATGGCTTGAATGAATGGGTGTTCATATTTGTAAACCACGAGTGAAGTCAGTGCCACTACACTCTTTCCCCCTGTGCACAGAAGCATTTATTTTTGTCTTTCCTTATAGCTCATATCCGCCTTAAGTCCCAGTGACCCAAGTTATTGTTCTTGCTAAATCCTCGGAAGTCAGCACATTTGTGCAACTCACTTGGGATTTGCCTAACAAGGGCACAAACACACCACATACTTGGTATTTGCTTTCTCCAGGAAATATGTGTTCATGTCTGGCTGGACCATTCATTTCGCAGACGTGCAGCTGGACCTGGGAGAAGCTATCAAGTTTAATCCATGTCAACAGAGGGAGTCAGTTTCCTGGGTTCTGTTTCACCCCAGTTCAGAGGTGGATGGCTCGGGCCCCTTTCCTTGCTCTGCTCTGTATTCTTTACTGAGTTTTTACCTTTTATTCCTTCTGGGTATTCCGGGTCCTCCATTTCTTCTGTTATGGGTTCCGTCTTCTCCAGGGCCCTTTCTTCTCTAGTTGAACATCCTGCACCAACCAGAAGTCACTGTCACTCTCCTGGTGAGAGCTGAGATCAGTAAACGCAGGAAAGGAGGGAAGAAGGGGAGGAAGAGTTTCCTACTATTAATAGAGAACAGGGTCCCCTTAAAAGGCCAAGTCAGCATTCCCAGGGACCAGCCCTGAGCATGGCCCTGCCAACCTCTGACCTGCGGGTCTGTGAGGTTCTGAAAGTGGCCAGTGTTGCCCCAGCAGGCTGCATTGTGTAACCTTTGCCAAGCCCATGGGGAGGTCTTTTTCTTTTCTGTCTCTCACTCTCTCCCTTTCTTTTCTTTTTCTTTCTTTCTTTCTTTCTTTCTTTCTTTCTTTCTTTCTTTCTTTCTTTCTTTCTTTCTTTCTTTTCCTTTCCTTCCTTCCTTCCTTCCTTCCTTCCTTCCTTCCTTCCTTCCTTCCTTCCTCCCTCCCTCCTCCCTCCCTCCCTCCCTCTCTCTCTTTCTCTCTTCTTTCTTTCTTTCTTTCTTTCTTTCTTTCTTTCTTTCTTTCTTTCTTTCTTTCTTTCTTTCTTTCATAGGAGTTTCATCTCATCCTCTTAACATGCCAGGAGAGGCCCATGATGTCAGACATTGTGATTAAAAAATATTAATAAAGCCAGGATTGAATGTGAAGTAGGTCAATTTTTTTTAGCTTACCAACAGCACTTTTCACTCTAATCCCAAACATATCAAAGTCATGATAAACCCTGAGCAGAAGTCCATTCAAAGTGATATCATGAGAAGCCAGCTTAATTTACAGATTGAGAAATGGTTTACCAGAAAAATTACTTTTGTGGACATTACATTTTTGGGGTTTAACACCAGAGTTGAGCCTGGCTGAATTAAAGCTTGCACAAATTGTGAAGTGTTGTGTACACACACACACATGCATGCATGTCACACACACATTCTTACACTCATACATACAGGGGTCCTCGGGTCAGGACAGTCTTGAAATACGATGTTTCAAGTTTATGATGTTCACTCCCATAAAAACTTAAAAAATTGAGACATGCGTGTTTCCCCTTATCTGTTAGCATTGTATATATTGATACTTACTGACAATGTAGGCGAATTGGTTTGGTTGTGCGGCAGAAGAACATGCAGTAATGTGGCGAGTGAGTGAGGGAGTTGGTTTCCCCAGTACACTTGCCTATGCCATTTTGGACTGTTAAAAGCGCAAGTGTCCCGTTTGTGTTAGGTTAGGGTGTGTTTCGACTTACACCAAAATTCGGGTTACATCACTGTCATAGGAATAGAACTGTGTTGTGACCCGAGGATCCTCTGTACTTTCTCACACAAGATTCCCACACACACACACCACATGCACACACATACACACAAACACACACAGAGGCATTATTTTGTAATCCTGACATTTGCTTTATCAGGACATCCTGGAAGGGGACAGAAGCAGGAGAGTGAGCCAGCCAGAGAGGGCAGCAGGGCGGGAGGAAACCACTGTCACCAGGCATTGGAAGGCTCCAGCCTCCAGTGCACCCACACGGACAGGGTGAGTTTTAACACAGCCACTAGCCAGGGCCTCTGTGCCTGTGCCGCCTTCTGCAGTCCGCAGGCTGTGTGGTGCAGTGGCAGGTAAAGGGCCGGTGGTCAGGGACCCTCCAGAACTTCCACGTCTGCTCCCTGGAGGATTTGTAAATCTATTGTCCACAATTCCTTTGATCACATTATTAGCTATGACACTGTACTAACGTGTAATAACATAGCAGGAGGAAATATCCCAAATAGTTTAGTCATTGGAGTTCTTTGTCAGCATATGTGGGTCCCAGTTCCAGATTTTGTTCCAAGTGACCAATAGGAACTTGGGCAAGACACTGGCTTTCTCCTGGGCTCTAGTTCTTCATCTGTGAAAAGGAGGATTAGGTGAATAAGTTCAGATATTTTTTGATTTTAGATTTAGGAATCTATTTCAATCTAGCTTGTGAGACAGGTAAAAAATATTTGGCTTCTGCTGGGAAGAATATGTGATTCATTTTTGAAGGAGTACATTTGTCTTAAGATTTTTATTTTGGCCTGACCAGGCGGTGGTGCAGTAGATAGAGCATCGGACTGGGATGCGGAGGACACAGGTTCAAGACTCTGAGGTCGCCAGCTTGAGTGCAGGCTCATCTGGTTTGAGCAAAGCTCACCAGCTTGGACCCAAGGTCGCTGGCTCGAGCAAGGGGTTACTCGGTCTGCTGAAGGCCCACGGTCAAGGCACATATAAGAAAGCAATCAATGAACAACTAAGGTGTCGCAATGGAAAACTGATGAGTGATGCTTCTCATTTCTCTCCCTTCCTGTCTGTCTGTCCCTATCTATCCCTCTCTCTGACTCTCTCTGTCTCTGTAAAAAAAAAAAAAAAAAATTTTGTGAGGCAGAGTAACTGCTGAGATTGTAGAGAGAAAAAAAAATGCCCACAAATCCTTATATTCATTGAAATTAGAAACATTCCAGGAACACATACTTGTGTATAAAAATCTCATTTATAATTTTATAGATTTATAAAATCCCCATTTATAATGTAGTTATTATAACTTTATTATAGTAGAAATTTATAAGTTTGTGGATAGACAAGATAGTCAAACCAATGTAATGGAAAAATACTGAGCTGTGGAAGTGTTATTTGTTTGAATCATTAAAAAGAGAGAAAGAGAAAGAGAGAAGGAGAGAGAGAAAGAAAGAGAGAAAGAAAAATAGAGAAAGAACGCATTCAAACCTTTAAAAGGCTTTAGGCGGGCCCTGACCGGTTGGCTCAGCGGTAGAGCGTCGGCCTAGCGTGCGGAGGACCCGGGTTCGATTTCCGGCCAGGGCACACAGGAGAAGCGTCCATTTGCTTCTCCACCCCTCCGCCGCGCTTTCCTCTCTGTCTCTCTCTTCCCCTCCCGCAGCCAAGGCTCCATTGGAGCAAAGATGGCCTGGGCGCTGGGGATGGCTCTGTGGCCTCTGCCTCAGGCGCTAGAGTGGCTCTGGTCGCAATATGGCGACGCCCAGGATGGGCAGAGCATCGCCCCCTGGTGGGCAGAGCGTAGCCCCTGGTGGGCGTGCCGGGTGGATCCCGGTCGGGCGCATGCGGGAGTCTGTCTGACTGTCTCTCCCTGTTTCCAGCTTCAGAAAAATGAAAAAAAAAAAAAAAAAAAAAATAAATAAATAAATAAATAAATAAAAGGCTTTAGGCTAGGCCTGATATGTGGTGGCACCGTGGATAAAGTGTTGACCTGGGAATGCTGAGGTCACTGGTTCGAGATCCTGGGCTTGCCTGGTCAAGGAACATATGGAAGTTGATGGTTTCTGCTCCTCCCCCTTCTCTCTCTCTCTCTCTCTCTCTCTCTCTCTCTCTCTGTCTCTCTTCTTTCTCTAAAAAAACTGAATAACATTTTAAAAAATAAAATACATCTTTAAAAAAATAAAAATAAAGGCTTTAGGATAATCCTCTAGAGAGAACAAACACCTATCTTAGTGCTTAAAGAATAAATCCTGGCTCAGACCCATTAATGCAAGGTTAAAAGCAGGTTGATGGAGGCACAAATTGGAAAATATTTTCTTTGTTTCCAGAGCCTCGCAGCTCCAGGGGAGTCCCCAGCTCTCAGGTCAGGATTTTTGCTGCCTTCTCATACTTCACAAAGGAATCTGTGGGTTTTCTCCACCTTCTAGAACTTTCCTTCGGGCTACCTGTCCTGTTCATCAGGAAAGATAAATTTTATCTGAGATGCATTCTGTTCTGGGCAAATGCCCCTTGAGCCTTCTTCCCAACCACTGACCACTGTCAACATCAATGCTTGGAAAGCCTGAGAGCATTTGCCTTGAAGGTCACAGCTTCGCTCCGGCTCTGATTGGGTCCTTCCATTATAAAAATGAATTAGTTCATATCTTGAAAAGGTAGAAGAAATAACAAAGCAAATGTGGAGGCAGCAGCAGGTGAATGCAAAGATTCCTCCATGATTCTGTGGATCTCTGCTTTCAGTGGAGACGCTGCAAAAGTCATTTGTACCCTGAAGTGGTTTGGCCTTCTGTTACTAGGGCAATTTAACCCCCTGGGCACAAGCTGCTCAGCCACTCACCCTGGACCAGCAACTCACAAAAGGTGGGTTGGGTTCCCAGAGGCTGTGTGGTGGCCAGTAGGCAGCAGAGTAACCAGGGATTGCACGCTTAATGTAAGAGCCACTCTGTGACCCACACATGTCCCATGTGTAGCCAAAGAAGTTAGTTTTGAACATTAAAGTTTTTGTTTTTTAAAACTCACCTTCACCGCCAAGCCAGTAGGACTCTTGTAGAAGGAAGTACCATGGAAGTGGGGTTCCATACTCCCCTAAAAATAGACAGGCATATAAAGAGAGTCATCCTGCCTTACCACAGTTCTGTAAGATCTAGAATTTATCTGTGTAAACCGCAAACTGTCATTATAGGTATTTATAAATCATAAACCATTACACAGCTATCCATAAGATAACACAAAGACTACTCCTCCCGACATGTTCTAATTCAAACGGTTATGTTTTTTTAGGGTGGAACCAGCAACACTAAGACTAACGATCTTGGTCAACTTTAGTTTTCTAGGAAAACGTTTTATTAAAGAAATCAATCTTGCCCTTGTCAATATTACCAGATAATAATAATGATAACAATCACTAACATTTGTTAGATGGTCTTTCTGTGTCAGGCTTCACTGTAAGCACTTTCCATATGTTCAATAACTTAATCTTCAAAACAACTCCAGGAGACAGGCAGTAGTAGTATTCTTCTGGTTAAGGAAATGGGCACTGAGTCTGAATCATCTGCCCAAGGTCACAGCTAATTACATAGAGCTGCAAGAATTCTAATACCGGTGAACTGGTTCTAATACCGCTGAGTTAACCACCCCACTCTGCTGTAACCATCTGGGTTTCAAGGAAAAGATTCCTAAATTTCTAATCCAGTTCTCTTAGCAACCTTTGCTCCCCGTGAAATGCTGATTTTGCAAGAATACTATCATTGCTTATTTAATAGTTATTGGTAGAGCAGCCACCATCCCGAGGGCAAAGTAAACCCATGGGAGGAGGAAGGAGTGGCTTGCTTGAAGCCTCGGCCAGGCCCTTTGAACCAGCCCAGGCCTTCTTTTTACAACTGATGCTGATAATAGACAGTTGAGGCGGGATCTAAACAATTTGGAATTGTGGTAAGGCAGGATAACTCTCCAATCCATATTCTAAGAAATATTACCTTGTACCTATACAGGCAGTGATGTCACCTCGTTTTTCCAAGACTCCTGACTGACCTATATATATAAACCTTACTCCATCCCTTCCTTGAGGCCAACACAGCTTAGCCTGTTTTGGCCAGTCTGTACCCAGGCATTTTAAATACATTTTCCTTTTGGAACAGACCAGCCTTGTGTTTCCGGTTCGGCTCTCCCCGGGCCCCACCCACAGACCCAGGAAGGCTTCAGCCTGTTAGCTTTGCCGTATGGGATAAGGCAGTCCAGCTAGAGTCCCTCCAGGTCCGACCTAGTCGGGGGTTATACTCACTTGCCAGTTGCCAAGGGAGACTGAAAATTGGCTTTTCCCCCTCCCCAGTGGATCGGCCCCCCAGTTTCAACCTTTCAGTTATCCCATGTTTTATGGCCACTGCTAGACTGTAATCTCCTTGCAGGCAGGCCTGGTCTGTCTTTCCACCCCTCTTTTCCCAGAACCTGGTGGTGACCCTAACTCAGACTATGTGCTGCTCACTGAATAGTTGTCAAACAAAGTGTTAGCTTGGATGAAATGCAGTTCTTGAATTATACACAAATTTCATTTTCAATCCAACTAATTTTACTTATCTCCTTCTAGTGGCTCAGTGAGGTAGAAAAAACTGTTGCTGAGCAAGTTCAAGTGTATTGCTCAAAGTCATTGTTACGGGTTGAATTGTGTAGCCCCTCCCCCCCACCAAAAAATGATATATTGAGGTCTGTGGTAGAATAAAAAATATACTTGGCCCTGGCCGGTTGGCTCAGCGGTAGAGCGTCGGCCTAGCGTGCGGAGGACCCGGGTTTGATTCCCGGCCAGGGCACACAGGAGAAGCGCCCATTTGCTTCTCCACCCCTCCGCCGCGCCTTCCTCTCTGTCTCTCTCTTCCCCTCCCGCAGCTGGGGCTCCATGAGCAAAAGATGGCCCGGGCACTGGGGATGGCTCCTTGGCCTCTGCCCCAGGCACTAGAGTGGCTCTGGTCGCGGCAGAGCGACGCCCCAGAGGGGCAGAGCATCGCCCCCTGGTGGGCAGAGCGTCGCCCCTGGTGGGCGTGCCGGGTGGATCCCGGTCGGGCGCATGTGGGAGTCTGTCTGACTGTCTCTCCCCGTTTCCGGCTTCAGGAAAAAAAAAAAATTAGAGAATTGTTTGGTGTTGGAAAAATAAGACACATTGGGTATCAGAAATGCTATGAGAAGAAAATGACACCAGAGTCCTCAGAATCATGGCCTTGTTTGAAATAGAATGATTGTAGATATGACTAGTTGAGATTAAGTCCCACTGGAGTAGGGTAGGCCTCTCACTCAGTATGACCGGTGTCCTTATTAGAGGATGACCATGTGAAGATAAACATACACGGAGAGAACGGCATGTGAGGAGGGAGAATTTGAGTGTTGCTTCTATAATCCACGGAACGCGAAAGAGGCTTAGAAAGCACCGGTAGCTAGGCAGAGGCAAGGCATGACCCTCATACAGGTTTCAGAGGAAGCATGGCCCTGCAACACCTTCCTTTGGACTTCTGGCCTCCAGAACTGTGAGACAACAAATTTCTGTTGTTTTAAGCTACCCAGTTTATGGTATTTTGTTATGACAGCCCTAGGGTACTAATACAGTAACACGGCTAGGACCCAAACCCAGGCCTCCTAGCTCCATCTAGTGACAGACTGGAATTTTTCCTATTCCAGTCTTGCTGCCTTCTTATTTCTGCCAGCAAACCTGCCCTGAGGTGATCCAACGGTAAGTACATCCCTTCCCAGGGCCAGGCCTGGCCCCCTCTCCCCTGCTGGCTCCTGGTCACAGCCCAAGGGCCTGGCCGCAAGGTGACTGTGGCTGAGATGGAGACCACTCAGATGGAATTGGGACCTCGCTACCTACCAGGAAAGATTCATCTGAAGGAAAATCTGATTTCTACAAAGCAAATACAAAAGTGTGCAAACAGCGAATTTTGATTCAAGAGCTGATTTTCCTAGATGCAGATTAATCAGGTGTTTAGCTACCCAAAGTGAGGCACTGTTCCAGGTACTGAAACTATGACAGTGACAACTGACCCTGGACCTGTTCTCATGTTCTAC
Organism: Saccopteryx bilineata; assembly: GCF_036850765.1. NCBI lineage: Eukaryota > Metazoa > Chordata > Mammalia > Chiroptera > Emballonuridae > Saccopteryx > Saccopteryx bilineata. Next base: position 208,819,966 of record NC_089492.1, read on the forward strand.
TGGGAGAGGCCCACATTCTACTTGGAGAGTCAATACACAAACATACAGATGCATGCTCCCTCTGGGCAGCATGCCCGCCCCTTCCCCCTCCCCCGCTTCTACTCCAGGCCTGTTACCTTGGCCTTTCTCTCTCCTGAGCTCCAGGGGCCCTTCTTCTGCCTCTGTAACTTGTTTCCTGAGCCGACACAGCCCAGCTGGCTCACTTCCACTACCTCTGTAACTTTCTAAATAAACTTTCTCTTATAATGTGAAAATAAATATATAAACTCATAAGGAAATATCGTATCAGACGGCGAGTTTTAAAAAATAAAGTAGGATAAGGGGACATCAGCACTAAAGGATTACTATTTACATAGGGACAGGTATTTAGACAGTTTCAGTCTGGAAAGATCCCAGTGATAAGAGGAAATATGAACAGAGACCTAAACAAAGTGAAGAAGCAAGCCTGCAGATATGAGAGAGAGAGAGAGAGAGAGAGAGAGAGAGTATAGAAACAAGCTCCAGGCAGTAAGAACAGCAGGTACAAAGGTCCTGAGGAGGAAATGAACTCAGTGTCTTGAAGAACTGTCAATAAGGAGGCTGCTGTAGCTGCAGCAGAGAAACACGGAGTGATAGGACATAAGGAAGATGGTGAAGGCTAATAATAAAGCATCTTGTAGGACAGGGCTGAGACTTTGAGTTTTACTCTGAACAAGGGGAAAAGGCACTGGACGGACTTGAACAGAAGGTTGGCACTGTCTGACCTGTATTCGGAAAGGATCTTGGAGTTCACTGGGGAGAGCAGACTGGTAGCAGGTGAGAGCGGAAGGAGGAGGCCTGGACTGGGAAGCTTGTGTACAGGTGGTGACTAGGGATCAGGATTTGGATCTATATCTAATGTAGAGCCAACAGCATTCACTGAAGGATTTCTCACTCCTGGATTTCAGTTTCAAATGATGGTTCTGAGAGTCCAAATAAAGAGTTTAGAAAGAATGAGGTTTAAACTAGGTGAAAGGGGGAGGGCTGGGGACCTGAAGAGCCCAATTACTTTTACCCTATGAGTAGGAAACCTTACCTGGAAACACCTGGTCAAGGTACCAGGCAAGCAAGCCATACAGAGCAGCATCAAAGAGCATCATCCTCATGGACATCAGGAAACTGAATTCATCCCCTTCCATGGGACTCTTCCCAATGTTGCTCCACTGCAGCCCCAGGCCTTGCTCCTCAAAGCGAGCCAGGTACTCAGTGCCAAACCCAAATGCCACAGGAGACAGCAGGCTCTGCAGTGGGGCAAAGAGGGTGCACGAGGTGAGCAGAGACTTTCTTAGTCAACCCGACAGCACCTGGATGCTCATGAGGTAGGGAGGAGAGCCAAAAGAGGGTCCTCTTGTGTCAGCTAAAAAGCCACCTCAGAGAGGGCTTACGGCAGTCTTCCCCGAGGACGAGAATTCTAGGAACCCCTCTCAGGTCTCACAGACTCCAGCCTACTACCCACTGAGCCACCTCTCACCTCGCAAAGGACACAGTTCCATATGGGGGAGACAACGACGACACAGCATAATGCACTGAAGACGGTCTTCACATTTGCCTACCTACCTTTCCCCCTTCTTTCTACCTCTTCCTTTAGATCACACAGCTCTTGGTAGAACAAAGAAGCCAACTTGAGCTGCTTTGTGAGGAGCCCACTGGAAGGGTCCATAAAGTCATCAGCCTCCTAAAACAGGCTAGGGGGGCCACACAGGGATGCTCTCATGACCTCCTGAGGTCTGTCAGAGTCCAGAAATGCCTCAGAGAACATTGACTACCTCACCTATTCCCCTCTCCAGACAGGGGAAACTCATTTTTTTTTTCAGATTCCCTGTGGACCAGGGATTGGGAACCTTTTTGGCTGAGAGAGCCATGAATGCCACATATTTTAAAATGTAATTCTGTGAGAGCCATACAATGACCCGTGTACGTTATGCATTATCCAATAAAAATTTGGTGTTGGCCTGGAGGACAGCTGTGATTGGCTCCAGCCACCTGCAACCATGAACATGAGAGGTAGGAAATGAAAGATTGTAACACATGAGAATGTTTTATATTTTTAACATTATTATTTTTTTATTAAAGATTTGTCTGCGAGCCAGATGCAGCCATCAAAAGAGCCACATCTGGCTCACGAGCCATAGATTCCCGACCCCTGCTGTGGACAGTACTAGTCAACAGAATAGGCCATGTGCAGAGAAGGATGTCTGAAGAGGAATTGTCTGCCCCCCACCCCCACCCCGGGACCCCTGACCTGACAGAAGGTGCATAAGCACAGGCAGAGGATGGGCCAGTCCCACTCCTCTGCCCAGAGGCCCCCTAGTTTGGAGGACCTGGGGTGGTGTGCAGAATGTTTCTCTGCAAAAAAGAAGGGATTCTTTAGCTATATGTTTGCAAAAAACATTTTTAAAATCTCAGCCCAGCCCTCACTCACACAGTTGCCACAACTATAGCTTCCTGGTGGATCTACACACCCAACAATCTCGCTGTGGCCTCAAAACCCTGACCGTCTAACCAGTATGTCAAGATTGCCCAGCTTGACCCCCAGGCAGAGTCAGAAGGATTTCCTGCTACTAGCCCACTGTGACCCTTTTAGAAAAGTGAGTGCTATAAGTAGCAGCAAGTAGTTTCTTATTTAACAGGAGAAATGAAAGGCAGATGCCGTGGTAGGTCTGGAGCCAAATAAGTTTGAATTATGGGAACATCTTAGACTCTTTCCCCAAAGAAAAGGAGGTGGTGGCCCCTTCTCCACTCTACCACACAGAATGGTGGACAGGGAGGTTCTGGAGGAAAAGAAAAACTGCACCCTCCAGGGCCCAGAGCTCTTTAGCTTGGCTAATGAGAGGGCGGAAATAGCCTATTTGAAAAATGCTTAGAGAAAAAGGCAGTGGTGTTTTGGGAATTATGAACTAAGAGGTCTTTCGGGCTCTCAAAGGTCCAATTTCTGGAGACCTCTCCTGGCAAGAGGGCCTGGCTGGGGCCTGGGTCATATCTGCCCCCTTCCTGCCTGCGGGGGCAGAGCCTGAGGAAGACACGTGGAGAGCTGCCCTAACTGAAGTTCTGGCAAGAAACAAAATCTTTTAATTCACAGAAACATCTTTCTGGACAGAATAGTTAGGGGGGTGAGCTCCCTTCCTTCCCAGTCTAGTCAAACAGAGCGAAACGCACCAGCTGTTTTCCTCTGGTGGGTACACAAGGGGACCTAGGAGCCAGCTGGTTTCCAGTTACTTCCCAGGGCGACCCATCGAGCAGGTTCGGCGAAGCTGCCAGGCCCCTCCCACTCTTACCCGGCGCCTTAAAACTTACTACAGCCCTTGGCGCCAAAAGACAAAGTGGGTCCCTTGGAAGGGCGATTGCTACAGACAACGGAGGACTGGTGTCTTGCGCGGGGGCGAGCCCGGGACCCTCACCACAGCCATCTTCAGGCCGGCCGTCATTCGGTCCTGCCAGGCAAAGCAGAGGACGTGCGGCAGGTAGAGGGTGAAGTAGACCACGCCGCTGCAGGCGGCGGCCAGGCTGGCCCTGGAGAAGAAGGTGCTCAGCAGGAAGCACTGCGTGATCGTCGCGGTGGAGAAAGCCAGCAGGAACAGGAAGAGGATGAACGGGTTGCTGTAATGGAGGATCCTTCCATGCTGAAACCAAAGAGGCCACTGGAGTCAATAATTTCCACCCGCCACTGGGGGGACGTCCCTCTCGGTGGGTGTCGCTCTCAGTGGGTGACCTCTGTGAGCGAGTCCAGGGCCTTTACTAAGCCGTCTGCCTCCGAGGCATCTCTCCCACCAGCCTGTTGTTGGCACCTGAATTCCCACAGCCCACACACTCATCTGTATTTATTTCCTTAAATTCTATGAATGCCATTTCCCAAGGAGATTAACACATTATCAGTACCAACTAATTATTATGTGTTAATTAATCAAATGCTTGGTGGGATTTGAACCGAGGAAGAAGATCTGCACAGGACGTGTTGGTGCATCAACAGCTCTGGGATATACTGAGCAGATGAGAAACAAAAAAGGGAGATGGAATTTACCAATAAACTGATTTTATAGCATATAAAGGCAGCAATGGGTTCATGCTCTAAAATAAAAACAACAATAATAATAAAATAAAAAAAGAGGGAGATAAAAGACTACCCACAAGCTCTGACATTTTGCCCAGGGCTTGGCCTGTTGATTAAATCATCTGTACCTGTATTCTGAGATTCACCACTCACATAGGTGTAAATATCAGTAATTAATCCACATCACTTGGAAGTAGGTTAGTACCCCCCCATCCATAGTATCACACAGATACATTTCATAAATCCGTGCATAATACTCAGTACCTTTCACATTAACTAATGATTCAATCACTTTGGCTATGTAGGAAATAGGTCCAAACTATTTATTTTATAAATGGGCTGCTTCCAAATTACATACATTAGAGAATAAATGGAAATGTTCAAATTGATTAGGCCTTCTTGGTTCTCCTTTGTTATGGCATTCAATGAGGACTTTACCCTTTTCACATAAATCCAAATATATATAGGTTGCTCTGTACTTGAAAACATAAAGACACAAATAGGGTTCATCCCTTGAATTGGTTCTGATGAACAGGCAGTGGTGTCCTACGTGCTGGGTTCCTCTCGAGGGTGGGAGAGAGACCAGTTAGCAGTATCTGTCATGGGCATGGAGAATTGAGTAGAACAAATATGTTATTTATCTGCTGTTGCTTCCATTTCTCCTCTATTCATGCTCTCATGCCAGAGGGGCTTTGATGGAATGGATTCTTAAAAATGGAATAAAACAAATGGCAAAGAGAGGTAGAAGCGAGCCATGCTTAATTATAACCAAACTTTGAGGAAATCTAAATCTAATCCTGATTCTGTGTCAAAGAAGTCTTCACATCACCCCGGAAAGCTCACTCCTTTTCCTTAATCTCCTCAATCACACACAATAAAATAAAAGCAAGTCCACTGCTGAACCTCTGGCTTTTGGCTGGGAGAATTTTAAGATGGTTGTTGCTATCTATTCTCAGAAGAATGAAATCAATTTATCTCAGTTCAAAGCAAAGTCCTTCAAATTTTCAGGGCTATATAATTTCTCATTGATTTAAGAGAGCTGAAATTCGTTTGGCTAACCCAACATTTTCATTGGTCTTGGCTTCCTCTAAAGACCACTTTTCTTTTTTGTTCTTAACAGCTTGAATAACAAGGGAAGCTTCCTATTGTACCAGCTTCCAGCTTCTTTCCTGCATAGTTGAGGTGGGAAGGAAGAACAAGGGGAAGATGGGAGTGTCATTAAGAGGAAAATCCTATTTTGGTGTGGAAAGCTCTGTTTCCGTTGTTACTGGAACAATGTTCCCCCAAACGAAACCCTTTTGTACAAGAAACTCTTGAACATTCTTTACCTCACGTCCTAAAAGCTTTGAAGTCCCAGGGCTCATTCTTAGGAAGGAGATCTCAATGTCACTTATCAGCAAGTCTCATGGCCATTGCACACTGTCATGCTTGTTTATGCACATTATGTAAGTCAGATGGGTATGCATTTTGACTCTCTGAGGACACAAATGTCTTGGTAGTGGGGAAAGTACAAGAACGAAGAATAGAACAGAAGAAGGGACCCCCTAGAGGAAGACAAGGTGCTCAGCTTTTCCTCTTATTTCTGTGGATCTCTGAGACCCCTTGCATATTTAAAGCCACATCTGGCTTGGGTCATATTGAGCAGAAGGGCCTCTACATCAGCATTGGTTTGGATAGCACACTAGCACAGGGTTTCGCTAAGGCCACAGCTCACTGGATCACAGTACAACACTAGAAGCAAAACCTCTCAAACATCGTACATTTTCCTGCAAAGAGAAGAGGCAGGATTTAGTTTAAATGGATATATGTCAGTTGGACAGAACAGGTGATGGAACATTCCTAAATCAGGTAGGCACCAGGTAGGGTCCAGTATGGAGGTATGGAGGGCACACACTTAACCAGAGTCTGTGGATCAACACACATGTGGCATAGTGCAAAGGGACACTGAATATGGTGATGGCAATGAGGCAGAACTAGTTTGGTGCCACTATATCAGGAGCTTGCAAAGCCTGAGGTTTAAAACTTATACCAAATCTCATCAAATAAATCTAAAAAGATACCTTACTAAATTTATGTCTTTATCATTTAACAAGTATATAAAAAACATCTACTGTGGAGGAACTAAAAATAAAAAAGCAGTGTGAAATCATATGAAATAGTGCTTTCCAAGTCTAGCTTGTGAGGGAGCTGCACGTTTGTAGAGGATGGACCCGTGCATGCTGTCTGAGGCCGTAAACACTCCTATTTCTGAAAAAGGATAGACTCCAGATTACATCCTTTGAAACAGAGGTTTTGAAGACTCTGCAGGCAGCAGAATGTTCTGAGGTCAAGCCATGGGGGGGGGGGGGGGTGAGACCATGAAGATAATTAATAAACAATCCAAGTCTCCTTTCCTAATACACTGGAAAGGCTTTCCTCATTCCCACCCAGCTGGGGGCTGGGACAGTAATTCCAAGGAAATACTCCTTGTATTCATTTCTTCTGTGTTTGGAGAGAATCCATTGCACATAAAATAGTCCTGAGCTGGGCTCTGCTAACAGCAGCTCCTCCAGATAGTCTAGGGAAAGGAGCCAGATCATCTATGTAGACTGTGGCTCCCTCGGGAGGAAGAGGAAGCAGGGAATTTGCTATGATACAGTGGCCTTTTGGGGGAGAGGTTGTCTGAATGTCTTCCACTGTGGCTGAAATCACTGGGCAGTTACATGTCATGCTACTTTGGTGGCCAGATGACTAATCTAGGCACAAGTTCATTAACAGGAGGAAAGGTGGAAGGAACAAAACTATCCATGATTTTCTGCGCCTTCTCCATCTGGCTTACCATAATGAATATTGTCAGGAGGAAGATGCTAATTGCCATGATAGAGAAGCTGTCCAGAAACCAGGTACACCAGATCACTGTGTTGGAGACACCCTGATTTTTCAAGGTCTCCTTGAGTCTCAACTCCTTCTCCAAGACAATGCTCTTTACAGTCATGGAAACAGAATAGATCCAGGCCAGCACCATGAAGACAGGAAAGCAGCGGTTCAGGATGATCATAAAACTGAAGAGGAGAGAAGCAGAACAGTAGCATTCCCTGCATGTGGCAGACATGGAGTAAATGTTTGTTGAATGACTGCTGAGAACAAAACCCTGGTGAACGGAAAGGCAGGGAAATCTCCTTTGGTCATCCAGCAGGCTGCAACCTTTTAATACACTGCACTTTTCCCTGGAGAATTACTTTTTCTTTTGAGCAAAATAGTAGCTTTTTGATTAGCCCAGATGCATGTTCTGGAAGTCAAATGTGTAAATAAAATCGTACTATATGTTACATAGTACCTACATCTTGGAAGATCTTGCAGGAAAAGACTGCAGACTTGATGATAAGGCATGTGACTGGAATACACAGATATATGTTAACTGACACTGAAGTCCAAGAATGTGGAACACAATAAAAGAGAACTGGTGATAGTGAGATCAATACTTGAGTTCCCCAAGGGAGTAGCACTGTCTACCCTGGAGAATCAAACCCCAGTCATGCAAGAAGAGGCACAAAATAACTAATCAGTGTGGCAATCTCAGAAGGCTATCGATAAATCTATCAGTGATCCAATAGCCACTGACTCCACCAGCTAGGTAGATGTGGAGTAAATCTATGGATATCCAATCCAGTAAGCAGGGTAGATTTGATAATCTAGAATTACTTTACTGTAAACTTAACACTGTGCTTGATATGGTTGTAAATCTCTCAGAATTACTATCTATTGAAAACTGCTGGGTGTCACCAGAAGGGCCCAACACTTTTCTCCAGGGAAAAGTGCAGTGTATTAAAAGGTTGCAGCCTGCTGGATGACCAAAGGAGATTTCCCTGCCTTTCCGTTCACCAGTGTGGGAGGGTTTCACCCAAGATGGCCCTAGAGAGAGAATTATAAATTTATGAGGCACGCATTTCTGAGACCTGCCACCAGAGGGCTCTAACACACTAAATGGTCAGAATCCTTATTGTCTCTTCCTTGCCTACCCCACTTCCCTAAGTCACTCCCATTCTGATCCTAAAAGTGGAACTGGGCTTTTCCCCTGGCTCCACTTTCCATGTCTGGCTATTGTCCAAACCCAACTGACTACAGAATAGCCACTGTTATCTCTTTAGTCTTCTGTAGAGCAGAGGAAAGCAAATGAAATGGACTAGGATGTTGCAAGAGTATTTCCTGTGTCCATACTGGGCTTTATTTTTCTGTGTTGCCAGCTAGCAATCTGACTGTTCCTTTTTTCAGGATGTGCGTGTTTCTCTTCTCCCTGAACCGTGCAGACACACATGTACACTATGGTGACCTTCCTAGTTATTCCTAGGAGTTGAATCCCTAAGCCAATTACAAGTCTCTGTCTCTGTACTAAGAGAGACTTACAATTTCTGCCCCCACCTACCATGGTAAAGAGCCCTCCCAGTCCTCTCTGCCTCTCTATTGCTCTTTGCGATCCCCTGAGTGCATGTTCAGAAAACACTAGGCTACTCACTTAGTTTGTGACTGGCCAACAAATGTACAGGCCTGGGGATGGGGGTGGGCAAGCAGGGAGGACCTCAGCTCATCAGCACATTCTTCTACCTTTTCAGTAAGCATACCTCATAGGAATGTTAATTAGGTAAGGAGCTGCATTATTCCCAGGCTCCTAGGAACCGGACCTACTTGCAATGCAGAGTTCTTGTGTGTTGATTTGGCAATCATTGGGCAAACAGTCTGACCAGAACCCTTCCACATACCAAACATACTATGTAGTGGACATTTAAAAAGCATTTGTCCCCTCCCCCACCTTACTTGCCTAGATTTAATTTTCACCTTCCCTTTTCCACCCACAACACTAACTCCCTTCTCCCTGCCACTTCACTTGCCCATCTGGCCCTGCCTGGAGCCTGGGAGAAGCCGACTCTTCAGCCAGAGCTCCATTCTCTCCAAACTGGCCCCAGTTCCCAGGGTCTCTCCAAAGAGCCTGAAGCCTGGGGAGCACCCCACCCTACCCAGCAACCCAACAACCTGATTAGCTTGTCCAGGAGTGGGATTGGGAGCCTCCAACTCACGAGTCATCCACGAAGCACGGGTAAGGCATCTGCTGGAGATAGATTCCAACTGGGACCTCAGCCCCGGCCTGACTCCTCGTGATCCCCTGTTCAATCATGTCCTGCAGATAGGCAAACCCTCCCCAGATGTATCGAAGGTCTTCCACGGAATCAGCTCTGGGACCAGAATCCCAGTACCTATGAAAGAAACCACAGGGAGGGGTGAAGGATGGGAATGGGAACACATAGCTCACACATGCTTCACAAGCACCAGGTACTCAGAGCTCACTCTCTTGAAACCTTTCCCTAATCTTTTCTGAGCTATTCAATTCTATTTTCTAGTTCACAATTTAAATCTCAGGTATGACTATTAGCCATGTGACTTGTAATTGCTTTCATTTAAGGACTCTATTTTGAGTTATTTTTATATTTTTATTTTTTAGTGAGAGGAGAGGAGGCAGAGAGACAGACTCTCACATATGCCCCAACTGGGATCCACCTGGCAAGCCCACTAGGGGGCGTTGCTTCACTCATCTGGGGTTGTTGCTCCCTTGCTCAGGAACAAAGTCTTTTCTTTTTTTAGTGCCTGAGGCAAACACCATGGAGCCATCCTCAGCACCTGAGGCCAACTTTGCTCAAACCAATCGAGCCATGGCTATGGGAAGGGAAGAGAGAGAGAGAGAGAGAGAGAGAGAGAGAATGGGGAGGGGTGGAGAAGCAGATGGTTGCTTCTCCTGTGTTTCCTGACTGGGAGTCGAACCCAGGACATCCACATGCTGCACCGATGCTCTACCACTGAGCCAACTGCCCAGGGCTCTACTTTGAGTTTTAACAATATTTCTTATTTCCTCTCATTTAATTTTTTCTCTATTTAGATACTGAGTTCAGTCTCCATCCCTTACTCTGTACCAAACATAATTTTTCAGTGACTTTGAAGAAATCCCATTTGCAGAATCTTTATATAAAGATAATCTAATACTTGGAGGTTTCTACCAAGTTGCACCAAGGCCAGCCAGAGAGAAGTGCTGAGCTGAGGGTATGAAGACAGGGTAGCTGGGCTCTTTTGGTCCCACCAACTGGTATCTTAGTTCTTTGATATTGAAATGTTCCTCTGCCTTTCCCAGTGACTCCTGTCCTAGGAGGAAATAGGTGGCTCCTCCCCTTCCCACAGATACTTGGGGATGCCCAGGGCCTTCTGAGATTGCCTGTAACATCACCTGTCTTTGATCTTATTGGTTTTCTCCACCACATCTATGTCCATCCGGATCTTGTACTTCACATGGGGTGGTAGGATGCTGGTCCAGGGATACATGTCAGGGAATACCACACCAGCCCAGAACCTGTTTTCCTCCAGCAGAGACAGGGCTCGTTGTGTGAGCTGAATTTCATCATCGTAGCTTTCAAACTTGTCCAGGGTCAAGCACTACATATAACCACAAAGGTTGGGAGAGTTTGAGGAACACCAACTGCAAAGACTCAATTGCAATAAAGCAAAGAGGATAAGGGGGTTGCCAGGGGTGGGTCAAAGGCAAGGGAACCTATAAACTTACTGTTTGCTTAACTCCAGAGTCTGGTGTCAATTTTTCAATGTGTCTAGATTTAGAGGTGAAAGGGGGCTAGGAAATGCTGACTTGCTTTAAATCTTGCAGATTTAGTGAGGTCTGTACTACCCGGCTGTCCCAGGCTGTCCAAATATGCAAGTTGTCAAAATGACAACAATACTCATAGCTCTCAATCCCCAGCATGGGGAGTCAAGGGAGTGGGGTCACATCGAATACAGGCTGCTTTGAAGATCAGAAAGCCTGCCGATAAAAGAGTTTTAAGGACAAAAACAGTGAACCTTCCTGCCTCTCCGCAAACATGCAAGGATAGCCAGCTGAGGGAAGAACAAGGAACAAGAAAGAGAATAACAGAGGGCCAAAGCGAGTTAGTCAGAGAGTCATTGCCAATCACAATTTTATGATAGGTAATGGTGGTAAGAGAGGAATTTTGTAACGTATAGTTTTTTTCTCCCCCTGGAACAGATAAAAAAATTATTATCCACAAAAGAGCAAAACTAAGCCTTTCTTTTAATTTTAATATCAGGGATTGTTTATAAGTTTGTTTATATTACTGTATATGGTACTTGGATCTGTTTTTTCTTTAACTTCTTGTTCCTATAGTATACCAGGGTTATTGTGTTGATGTTTCTTTCTTAGAATGTAACTCACAAGAGGTCAGATGGCCTTGTATTGATTAATTTGTTCACTAAATACTTACTGAGAGCCTGCAATATGCCAGAGCCTGCTTGGCTCCAGGGATATAAGGAGGAAAGATAAAATATCTTCCTGAAGGAAACTCAAGACCTAAGAGGGAGAGGATCGGAGTAAACCAAAAATCATAATGCAGAATGACCGTGTTGTGATGAAAGCAAGCCCATGCTAGTCCGGGAGCCCAGAGGAGGGGTGTAGCTCCGTCTCCCTGGAGGGCTCCAGGAGAGACTTCTGAAGGATGAAGATGAGCAGGAATTAGCCTACGGGAGGAATGCAAGGGAGAGGTCTGCTCAGGCACAGGAACAGCATGTGGGGTGTCTGGAAATCTGAAAGGACAGAGCGGTAGCTCCTATCCCTGGCTGTGCCTTAGAGCCACTCGGGAGCTTCAAAAAGATACCCACACTCAGGCCCCACTTGAAACAATGAAATCAGATTCTCAAGAGGCAGGGCAAGCGCATCAGCATTTTGTCAAACACTCCCAGGGAATTCCAGTGTGCACTGAATCATGTAGGTGAACAGAGATGAGTGGTGAGAGATGAGCTCTAGGAAGATGGGTGGGGAACAGACTGGCTGCTCTGCTAGACTCTATGGCAGGGGTCCCCAAACTTTTTACACAGGGGGCCAGTTCACTGTCCCTCAGACCGTTGGAGGGCCAGACTATAAAAAAAACTATGAACAAATCCCTATGCACACTGCACATATCTTATTTTAAAGTAAAAAACAAAACGGGAACAAATACAATATTTAAAATAAAGAACAAGTAAATTTAAATCAACAAACTGACCAGTATTTCAATGCGAACTATGCTCCTCTCACTGACCACCAATGAAAGAGGTGCCCCTTCCGGAAGTGCGGTGGGGGCCGGATAAATGGCCTCAGGGGGCCGCATGCGGCCCGCGGGCCATAGTTTGGGGACCCCTGCTCTATGGTGTGGTCAACTAACGGAGGGTTTCCTGGGACACAAGGCTCTCTGCTCTAAAACTAGCAATGTTTTAGACAAACCCTAAAAGCCCCAAGGAGCCACATCGGGTTTTAAGCAGGGCATGACATACAGGATCAGATCATGTTTCCAAAAGGTCACTGGTGGGGGAAAAGGGAATCAGGAAGAGTGGTTAGAAGGTTGACGCAAGGGAGGCTTAAGGAACAAATGAATTCTCCCAGAGCCTGAGTTACCTGGAATCCTCATTTTACTGAAGAGAAACTGAACATGGGAGGCCTGCCAGAGGTCAGACAGTCAGGACGTGGCCGGCCTGGGTCCCCTCCCCACTCTCAACGCCAGCCCAGGCTTCTGCCCCCACATCAGGAGGCACAGCTCCTGCTGGTCCACAGGCCCCCACATGCTCAAACTGTCTTGTAAAGTGGAGAGCAGTTATTATTTATCCTCACTTTGCAGCCCAGGCAACTTAGGCTCAAAAAGGCTGAGAAACTTGCCCAAAATGGCAGACTTGGCATCAAACTCCACAGCTCAGTTGTTTCCACAGCAGTTATAAGGAGAAATGACGAAAAGAGAAAGGTGGACTGATTGTAAAGACCTGAGACCCAAGCTCCCCAACTCATTCACCAAAACCCCTCATATTTGAATCCCACCCAGGGCATCAGAGGGTGAACCAGAACTCTTTTCACCGAGAAGCTGAATTTGTTTGCAACAACAAACTGTTGCAAACCAACCCTTCTTGGGCCTTCTGAACTAAACGTCCCACCCAAAACTTCACATCCTGGGCACAGTCTCCTGTAATGTTCTCCATCTTCTAGATTAAAAAAAGAAGAAGAAGAAAAGGAAACTATTAGTTTCCCAGCTAATATGGGAAAGAGGAATATAGGCACACAAGAAAATCTAGAGGGCTAAGGCTTGAGAGACACCATAAGAAGAAGATAGTTATTTGAAAAGGAAATAGAATTTGTATTTCTTTAAGAAATACCGGTATGTGTAGGCACACATTATAGAGTTAAGGGAAATGCAAATTTTTCTTAAGTCAGCTATTCTTTTGCAAACGGACATTGCCCGGCTTAACACTGGCCAGTCCTTAGGTGAGATGAAGGATTTAAGTACCTCATAACACTGAAGGACCTCTGTCAATGTTCTGTTTTATTTTTCTAGATAGAAAGAACGTAGGGTTTGTTACTTTATGATTTTGGGGGGTGGGGTAGGGATCTTATATCTAGACTGTACTACAGTCCAAGACCAAGCTCCAGCATCTATCACTCCTTACCACTGCCCTGGCGACAGAGAATTGCAGTCTGCTGCTTGGGAGGGGAGGCATCAAAGCAGAGTGGCTAGAGTACATTCTTTTAAAAATTCAGTTTCTTTTAGAGAGTAGAATTTAGAGTTGAAATGAGAGTGAATCTGCAAAGAAATTTCTAAAACGAAAGCAAAATTATTTTGGAAGATGAACTTTTTCTTTGTAGTTTCTTTTAGCTGTGTCAATTTATGACATGCACACACACGCACACACACAGACACACACACAGGACGTTCTACCAATTCGCTCTTAGCATTACAGGATAGTTGGACAGAAGGAGTTGTAGAAATTTGTAGTCTTATGTCCTTGCTTTACGTGTGAAGAAACTGGGGCAAGGGGTGAAGGGCCTTGCCCAAGGTCAACCTCAGTCAGAAGCAGAACCCGGACCCACGTCAGAGTGTCAGTCCTGATAGTGGTACTGCTTGCTCCCCACACACTGCTCAAAGAGCACACACTCCAACCGCAAAGCTGGGACAACATGACTCCTGAACTGGAAGATTTCTTGCCTTAGAGCAACACTGTCCAGTAGAGCTCTCTGGAATATGGAAGTGTTCTAGATCAATGCCCTGTCCCATATGGGAGTCGGTAACCACATCTGGCCATTGAGCACTTAAAATGTAGCTAGTGCACCTGAGGCACTGAACTGTTCACTTTGATTTAAACAGTAGAAGCTGCACGTGCACTGGTTGCTGCCCAGGTCAGCACAGCTCTGGACGCAGTCAGCTCCTTGTGGCAGGGGCTGTGTAGTGTTAGTTATGCCTCTGGAATGGCGTTTTCTCATGAAAGGGACTCAAGTAAGTATTTACTGAATTGAATTGAATTTAGAAGTCCTGAATGTTGCAAGAAATATAGCTTTACTAGTAACTGCGTGTTTTTAACATGATCCTATACACCCAAAATTCATAATATAAACTGGAAGAAATCATTGAAAAGTTATTTTTGCTATGATGCTAATGAGAGCTCCTCTCAGTGAAGCAAAAAAAAAAAAAAAAAAAGCCATTTTCATAAAGTGACTTTCCGAACTGGTTAGTCCCTTCTCTTTGAACTCCCCTTTCATGTCTTAGAGGGAAATTTATATGGGAGTAAACAGCTGATGTTTTCAGTGACATTGTTGAGACTAGTGTGACGTGGGCTCCATCCTGGCTGTTTTATCAGGCAGCTGAGCCAGTTGTGTTTCCTGCTGTGTCCCCCTAGATTAGTACCCTGATACTCTCTAGAAAAAAAAATTTAAAAGGTCTGCAAACAGTCATTTCTATCCTGAAACATCCGACTCATTTTCAAAGTTGGATTATCTTCCTCATCTTGGAAAGTGGTATAACGTAGTATTTAAGAGACAAACAGCCCGAAGCCCACACCTCTCTGTTGTTCCTACCTGTGCAGCCCCAGTTCCTCTCTCTATAGAACTGAGATGCATCCTACTTCAAACTTGTGTTCTAAGGATCACATGATAGTTTTGTAAAGGGCCAGCCAGTGTCTCCTGGTAAGAACAAAAGCTGGTGCTTATAGAAGGTTTACTATGTGCTCCAAACTGGTTCAAGGGCTTTGCTTGTATTAATCCTTTCAATCCACACAACCAGCTTAGGAAGTCGGTTACCATGATGACTCAAAACTCACTTGTGAGGCACAGTGAGCCACAGTGAATGTCCTCTAGAGCTTAGTTAACTATACAGTTAAACTGTCTCAATAAATGCCATTTTTATTACTGTTTTTGCAAAATATCTTGAAAGTCCACAGAGTCTAGTGGCATTTAAGCCCCTGACAGGTTACCTTTCATTCATGACAGCTGTTTATTCGGGAGGAAGGCTATTATTTTCTTTAAATAATATGTCTGGGAACACAACCTGTCCATAGCACCTCATCTGGTGAAAACAATGCTATAGACAGAAGCCAAAGCCCGCACCTCACCTGAGCAATGGCGGAGGTGGAGGGGTGGGTCCTAACCCGCTGGCTTAGCTGCTCACTAGTGGCTCACTGGCCACTAGGTGAAAGTCAGACAATTCTACCCAGAGGAAAGTTTGATGAAGCTAGTTCAGAATGTCACTTGCACCAAGTCTTCCTGAGGTCAAGGCTGAGCAATTATAGAAGTTGCTTTGGACATTAATCAGAAGTCCCTGGGTCATCCTCTGAGGTATAAGTCATGATGTACCCCTGAATTCTTATGTGGAGGTCACCTGCCTCATTCCTTATTGGTACTTGCTCTGGTCCCTGAAGTTAAAATCTTGGCTAATGAGCCTGTCTATGCATGTGATTATGTGCATGAGTGTATTGGGGAGGCAAAGATGAATGACTAAACCTTTAGCCAAGGTCATTGATTTTGACATACATATTTGGTCTGTCTGAGTAGTTTGTAAGTAGGTTCTAATGAGGCTGAGGCCATAGAGTCTACCTATAAAAGCTGTTTGGCTCCACACAGAAAGAAACTATGCAATCATGGATGTTAGGGAAGAATGGAGATAGAACAAAAATTGGCCGGTGTAAGGAGCACAATATAAAGACAGCACCTCCACTGGGAAACGGATTCATTGGGCATTTTCAGTGAATAAAGAGACAGTGTCTTACAGCCTCAGAGGCAGAGTTTGGGCAAATTTTGCAACCAGAGTTCAGCATCTCAAAGTCAATCCTGTAAATGTCCTACGATAGTCAAAGGCAGTTGACTGAGAAAAGGGACTTCCTTGTCCCCTTCAGTTCCCAACTGCCATAGCAAACCCAGGTGGCAGGGTCACCACCGTTTGAAGTCCACACAAGCTCTACAATTCCTGGTGGGCTGTTTTGCTGATAGTCACCAGGAAGCAGAGTTCACCCTGGCGGAAGGGGCTGGAGTTCCCTCCAGGGCAGGCAGCTGTGCTCGAGACCTCTCCAGAATGCAGTCATCTGTTTACACAGCTAACTCAAACACCAGCTTGGGAGGAGAAGCCACAGTAGCAGCAGGCTTCCTTCTTCAACTGTGACCTCTCCAACTTTAATTCAAATACATTAAGTAATAGATAAATTAAATTATCTATTAAGTGGGAAACATTTTCCAGTGGAAGCAAAGAAAGAAAGAAAATCTTTTTGTTTGAACTTAATAATCAAAGAAGACTGACACCCTAGGCTGACATATTTTGACTAATACACCCAGGATGAGTAGGGGTGAATCCTCAGGCATAAGGGAGGTACTGCACCCCCACTTAGAGATTTTGGCTCTATAATCTGGCCTCTTACATTGTTAACTTCCAAACTCAGGCTCAGCACAAAGTGGCTGACGGATGCCAGTGGAAGTCTAAAATGGTCCTGCTGGTGTCAATGTAGACACCTGGGATTCCTTTTGAAAAATGCCAGTGGATGTAGGCAAACATCCCAGAATGAATTTCCTGGCAGATCTAGACTGTAACCCTTAAGATTAATTTCCCACCACATGGAAAAAGCCACTGGATAAAATAGCTTTGGGCAGCGTGAGTTGGTTGCGATGGTGAGATGGAGGCCCGAGGCAGGGCAATAAATTTTATTCAACACATTGGGCCCTGTGAACAGACGTCTGAAACATCCAACCACAGAGAGTGAGGAAATGCACCACAATGGGAAGACAAAGGGACAGGAAATGCACAGCTGTTAAAAAAAAGTCTGTTTCTAAAATAAATAAATACAATAATGAAACAAATAAAAAGGCCAACTTGGAGCATGAAATCTCACACTGGGGCAAGGCCACCAGGTAATGCTTGCTGTTTAGTCGGGTCCAAGCTTGACAGCCACAGGGGACTTTAGCTCTCAAAGCTTTTATGTTTAATCATTCCAACAACTCTGGGAGGTGGGTGTTACTATATTCAAAATATTTAATAATCAACAGAGCTAGGTACTGACCAATCACAGCACATTTTGGTTCACCCATCTGAGTAAACACCAGCAGACTACAGCCCTAGTTTCACCATTTTTTAGGCAGTGAGACAGTGATGTGGCCCAGACTCACAGAGCCCATAAAGAACTGCTGGAGATGATGTCCTATCACCTGCAGGATGAAGCTGCTAACAAGCCCAGACAGCTGACCTTTCCAGTCGCACCTCTGGACACTACCGCTGCCGCCCATGCCTGCCCACTCCTGTGATATACAGCCACACCCCTGCCCAGATGATCTGCTTCTCTTGAACTTATCTGGCAGGTTCCTGTCTCTCTACTTTGCTAACGCTCTTCTTTCTGCCTGAAATGGTCTTTCTGCCCTGCTCAGCCAGCAAATTCAATCTTTAAGGCCCAGTGTTAGAAGTATTTTCAGGTAGTCTGGCACAGTGGATGGAGCGTCGACCTCGAATGCTGAGTTCACCGGTTCAAAGCCCTGGGTTTGCTGGTCGGGCACAGATGGGAGTTGATGCTTCCTGCTCTTCCCCCCTCTTTCGGTCTCTCTCTCTCCTCTCTCTAAAAATGAATTTAAAAAGAAATATTTTCAGGTATAATTTGTTATGTGTGGCTGTCTACTTTATTCCATTGCAGCTCCACTCAAGTAAATCAGGAAATCAAAAGATAAGACAGTTTGTGACCTTAATGGTTTCAGGTTTATGGCGATGGGGAGGGGTATGAACAACTCGTTATTGAGGACTACAATGGAGGAAATATGGAGCACAGAAAAACACAAGAAACACAAGAGCCAAGTCCCTAGGAGGGTGAAGGTATTGAGATAGGAAAGGCTCAGCCAGTCAGTATGCCATCAGTCTCAGAACGATGAAGAATCGTGAAGGGGCTAGATGGTGGACTTCTCCATGACAGCCATTCGGGGCCACCAAGGAGCTTCAGGCAGGAAGGCCACGGTGAGCCTCAGGTTTTGGAAAGGTCTCACTGGGACAATGTGGGAACTTCACAGAAGGAGCGAGAGACTGGAGGCCCCTACACCAGCTGGGAGAGAGGGTACAGGCCTTTGTAAACAGGCCATACATAGGGAAGGAAAGAAGGAGAGATTTCAGAGATAATTTGGAAGAAGAATTGACAATATTTGTGACATTCTGAATTTGGATTTGTGCAACCTGTTTCTATTCCATCAGACTGAATTATTGTTCTTGCCATCCTCTGAGAGAATCGCTACTATGGTGTTATCCAATAACATGCTATCTTGTCCCATAGAATGTGAGTTTCTAGGGCTCAGGGATTGAGTGTATTTATTCAGATGGAGGTAATTTAAAGCATGAAAATATATGAATGACTGAATGAGCTGAAAACCTTTCTGGTTTTCTACTATAAATGTAGTTATTTCCAAGCATAAAATCATCAGAATAGTGTCTATTATTCTCAATAGTATAAAATAATTAGTGTCTTAATCTGGCTCATTATATAATTTATCCAAACAGTTCTTACTGAGCTCCTTCCTAATGTGACCGTCATAATATAATAGAAAGAACATCCTTATCAGAGCCAGACAAGTCTGGATTAGAATTCTAGATAGATCCCGGCTTATCTGCTGTGGTACGTTAGGCATGTCAGTTTGTAACTCTGTAAAATGACAATAGTCAGGCCTGCAGGCAGGTAGTTAGAAGCAGTGCATGAAATGACATGTAAAAGTGCCCACTTTCACAGCTGGCTCGTAGCAGGTTCCAATACAAGTCCCTTCCGTCCACCCACCACTGTAGCCTTCCGCCACCTGTGTTCCCCTACCTCAGCCTAGCTCTACGTTTCTGAGAGACTGATGACACATGAAATAAGGTCATTGCCCATGAGTTGCTTAGGATCCAGTTCACGGCTGTTGAAATGATATTGTTCTCATGGTGCAGACGTCCGTGTTCTTCCTCCCTCTCCTCTAACTTTTCCCTAGCCTCCCAATGCACATTTTGGAATCAATGAATCAACAGAAGAGAGCAATAGGGCAGATTTTCCACAACTATCTATACATTTGACTCTAAAGTACATTACATGATCAGTAGGTTTATCTTCCTAACTCTATTTTTCTTAGACTAGCCTAAAATTGTACTCCTTAGCACATTCTGGTTGGGTGGTGGTGGCATTTGGCCAAGAAGATGCAAGGTACAGAGGAAAAGTAGTCCCCAAATCCCATTACTAATAATTTAGCAACAGGTAATTATCAGGTAAATAATAAATAGTTATGCGCATATATAGACTGTATAGATAGCAGAGGAAAAAGCTGAATATATGTGTTTTCCCCCGCAAGACATAGGGAAAGGTAGTTGTGACTGGTTAAAGTACAGTTTTGTGCCTTGATCAGAAGTATTTTCCTATTAAAGTTTGGCTGAATTCAACTTCCTGATGTGAAACTCAAGATCTGAAATTCAAGTATACTATGAAATTAAAATACACTGTGAACTCTAAATAGTATTCCATCTGTGCCAGGCCTAACCTTTCCCTAAACAAAGACATCAAAGGGGAGGCCTGTGTCTGTTCTAACTAAAAGGATATACAGAGAAATAAATTAATAATTTTTCTAACTGTGCTTTTCTCCAGAAGGAAAATATATGTGAATAAGACACATATCAGATATGACTGTAAAAGTATGCCCATACTAACTTAAGAGACTTACCTATACGAAGACTCACTTGCCCTCAGTCTTTTTAGATATAGAGAAGAGGGTGATCAGGAAGCCTGTGCAAATAAATTTCTCCACATGCTAAAGAGGCCAGGCTCCCAAAATGTCTCCATCACCCTTTTCCCCGGTCCACTGACCACTTACTAGCTAGGTCTACCTTTTATTAATTTCTTTCTTTCCCCACTGAGGGCAGGGCATCAGGGGAAAGGGAAAGACAGAACATGGTTATCGGAACTTGTAGAAGCCCCTTATTGAGGAGGTGCTTCAAGGACAAGAAACGTTCCAGAGCCACTGACCATCATCCACAGAAGTGCCGGACTGGTTCCCAGAGCCATCCTGCTGGGCCTTCAGGGACAGTCTGACATTCCTGAGTCTAAGCCAATTCACTAAGGTTAATATGAAGAATAGCTTCACAGTCCCTGGTTAATGTTTACCCAAAGTTTGGAATTTGAGAAAAAAGGTACATTCCTTACTTGGTCTGTGGTTCAGGGTAGACATTCATGTGGTTCACAGTAAGAGCAGCCATCCATTGCACATTTCGTCCTCACAGCCACCTAGAAAGAACCGCATCACCACTCCATCTAACAGATGAGGCCCCTGAGGGCAGAGAACTTACACTCGTGCCTAACTAACCCATGGCATCGGCGTGCGGAGTGCTCTGCACACTTCTCTCATTTTGTCCACAACATCCAATACTTTGCAGGTAAAGACAATTAAGCCTTAGAAGGTAAAGTGACTTTTTTAGAGTGACTCAATTCGTTAGAAGCAAAGACCCAGATTTATCTGTATTCACTATATGGGTGAGAAGTTTCCACAAATAGTAGCCTACTGTCACATGCCAGTGACCCAGCAAAGTGACTCCTGGGGAACGGGACACAGTCCAGGCTGCTCAATGGAATATTCGGTAGCTAAGACCACACCCCAAGCACAGAAAGGAAGGGGACTTACCCTTTCTATTAGTTGAAGGGAAAAACCATTGAATCACTCCTTTTCCAATAATGATAAAAGGCTTAAAGGTCTTTGCTCTTAGTTCTGTTGTTCGGTGTCACATCTGACTACCCATTGACCTAGATTGACATAATTGTCATTTAAAACTTTTTTTTTTTTTTTGCTTAATTTTCCTTCAGGGACTTTTTTTTTTCTTTTGAATAGGCAGAAAAGTAAGCTTAGAGGTCAGCCCAAGAACGTCCCACAGCTCTTTAGTACAAGTCACAGTGCTGGAAAGGAAAGCCTCAGTCAAGCTGTAAACAGTGTGTGCAGGAATACACTTGCTGCCCTGCCTGGAGACGCATCTGAGAGCCACCAAGGGTCTGGTCCTCCACGACCCGTCTGCTACTGAGCAGTCCTCGGAATGGGAGCAGCGGAGTCTCCAAGGCTCCCCGAGACTTCCCAATACACGAGAACAGCAGCAGAAAAATCCAGGACCAATTGCAGTGATGGGTTCTTCCTCACCTCACACTTCCCCTTTTACTTTCTCCTTTCGATTCGTCCCCCTCTCACTTTCTCTTCCTGCCTCCCACAGGCAGGAAGATCAGAAACCTCATCATAACCACCTGCTGAGCTTCTGCCACCATGGAAACTCCTGGTAGGAACCCCTGGGGGGGCCCCTGACCTGTGGACACCTGGCCAGTGCCTAGGAGCTCTTCAGTGGGCTAATGGCATTGCAAAGCCCTCAGAAAGAGTTAGTGGTTGAGGCTGGATATAAGGATCGGGGAAGCTCAGTGGCCAGGCATGATTTCACTAATGCTACTTTCCTCCTAATATTTACCAAGTGCTGACTATATGGCAGGAACTGTTCCAAGTGCTTGGCATGAATTAACTCCATCCTCATGACAGGCCAATTAGATAAGAACTGTCAATACCCCCATTTTACAGTTGAGAAAACTGAGATACAATTAGCAGAGATTTAAACCCAGGCAGTCTGGTTCCAGAGACTGAATTCTTAAACATTTAAGCAACACACACACACACACACACACACATACACACACACACACACATATATATTAATTACATATATAAAGTATCTGTTGGGTGTCTAGTGCTATAGTAAGCATAAGCCACACAGAAAAATATAATCCTTCAAGAAAACAAGACCTTTATGTCACCATATACATGTCAAGTCAAACAAAAGAAAAGAAGTATGCTTTACTACTGCCCCTTTTGGTTCTCTGAGCAGAACCATGGCGGTGGGCAAGAACAGGAGCCTCACGAAAGGCAGTGAAAAGGGAGCCAAAAAGAAGATGGTTGGTCAATTTTCTAGGGAAGGTAGGTGTGATGTGAAACATAGCACCAGCTATGTTCAACGTAAGAAATAGTGGGAAGATGCTAGTCATGAGAACTCAAGGAACCCAAATCACATCTGATGGTTTCAAGGGTCATATTTTTGAAGTGAGCCAAGCTGAGCTGCAGAATGATGAAGTTGCATTTAGAAAATTCAAGCTAATTACTGAGGTTGTTGAGGGCAAAACCACCTGACAAATTTTCATGCCATGAATCTTACCATGATAAAATGTGCTCCATGGTAAAAAAAAAATAGCAGACTATGATTGAAGCTCACGTTGATGTCAAGACAACCAATGGTCATTGGCTTCATTTATTCTGTGTTGTTTTTACTAAAAAAAATGCAACAATCAGATTCAAAAGACTTTTAATGTTCAGCATCAACAGGTCTGCCAAACCCAGAAGCAGATGATAGGACTGGGCCTGGGAGGGACAGATAAATGACTTGAAAGAGGGATTCTGGTTAGCACTGGAAAAGTCACAGAAAAAGCGTGCCAGTCTATTTATCTGCTCCATGATGTCTTTGCTAGGAAAGTGAAAATGCTGGAGAAGCCCAGGTTTGAGCTGGGAAAACTCATGAGCTTCATGGTGAAGGCAGCAGTCCTGGAAAAATTACTGGGGATGACACAGGTGCTGAAGTGGAATGAGCTAAGGGATATGAGCCCCCCACCCAAGAATCTGTTTAAAATTCAGACTTTAATGATGGCAAATAAAAATCCTATTTGTGATATTTTTAAAAAGCATTCTTTATTCCTGATAATACCTCAAAAAAATTGTGAAAAACCACTGACCTCCATTCTGTAGGAATAAGGAAATAGAGGCCCTCTCCTCCACTCATGTCCCCTTCAAGAGTTCTGCCTATGTTGTAACCACAGGGGTAGATGGTGGTGCACATAGCCAAGGATGGAGACCTAGCTGGTGGAGTCACTAAGAGAAAAGGGTGACATCAACTGAGTAATTATGCAAGGGGATTTGAAGGCCCCACCAATCTCACGGGTGTGCAAATATACAGATTACCAGGCTTTGTCCTTGGAAATTCTGAGTCAGTTGACCTGATTTGAGGTCCAGAACTCTATTTTGTAAAAAGCACCCAAGGTCATTCTTGCCTTTGGACAAGTTGGGAATGACTCTGTTATGACCTAAAGTTTGGTGCTGCTGCTTATCACACCTGGCTTATTCTGAAAGGCCACCTAGCCTGTGCTGTCCCTTCTACGGTTCTAGATGGAAGGTCCCACACTCTGGGGAAAATCTGGTGGTACCTGGAGCAGCAGGGAATCCTCAAGAGCACTGTGGTGACAGAGCCAGGCTTTTTCTCACTATTCAGTTATCCTCAGGAATCTGGGGGAGGGGGCCTGTTCTTGGGGACCCTCAACTTACTTTCCTCTCTTATTTCCTGAGCATCTTCTATCTTCTAATGGGCAGATGACATGAGGCCCAGACATGACTATCAACTGGCCCGCCCACTGGCAGGTGTGTCAGCCCTTAGATGGAGAGGTTTTCTAAGAATTTGAGGTTGCAAATTCAAAAATACCTAGGACGGGCTTCCTGATCCCAACTAACTCCAGTCTTGTCATTCAGCCAGAGATGGACATGTTAACAGGTAATTCAAATTTAGCATTAATAAGGTCTAAGAGAAGTGTGAAGAGTGGGCTAGGGAAGCACAGAGGAGTGAATGGCTGAACCTTTGTGGAAGCAACAGTGACATTTGAGAGCTGAGCCTCAAAGAATGAACTAAACAGAAGGGGAAGGAAGAGTCATCTTAGGCTTTTCTGTTTTCCGCTTCTTCTTTTAAGGAAATACCCTCCCCCACTCTATAGTAATCCTGCTCAGTGCATGGAATTCAAATGAAGCTAACTCTGCTTTCCTTTCCCTGGGTAGGCACTTGACCATCACAGTGCACAGTCCCCAGGGGACTCGGGGACAGGTAGAGTAGCTAGGCCAATTAGAGAACTGTCTGGGAGTAATGCTTACACTGTAGGACAGCCACTCCTACTTCTCACAGAATTCTTGGTGTAAAGAGGACCACAGAGGGTACAAGTTGCAGACATATTAGCAAATGAAGAGGGCCAGGCCAAGATTGAAGAGGGCGGAGGTGAGCAGCAATGTGAGATGTGAGTGTTAGCATCGGTAGCTAGATGTTAATAGAGGAAGGGAGCAAGGGGAATCAGGCAGTATCATGCATGATAAACTGGGGTGCTGAATCAGACAATAAGCCTGCTTGCTTCACTAGGAAGTTACAGCTTCACACACTCCCAGGGCATCCTCCGCCCTCAGGGCCTAATCCCCAAAGGGGGCAGGAAGGATCATTACTGGTCATTACTGAGGAGGAATAAAAGCAGCAGAAGAAATTTCTCTGCTGGGCACATGCCCAGTAGAAGTCAAGATGATCCAGGGGAAGGTCTTTCTACTATGAGGCGTGAGCAATAGGAACCAAGATGGTGACCACAGTGGCCTGTCTATCTAGGTTGGTGTAAGGACAGTAGCTGCTGCCATCATCAAAGCCGCCTGGCCTGTGTAGGTTTGCATTTAATCCAGACAGATGGTAAAGAAACTGTGGAGCCAAAAACTGGTGGTCCATTTTCCTTTATTCTAGACTTGCACTCAGCAAGCGAGTAAAAACACGCAGCAGGAAAACACTTCCCTTTCCATTCAGGGCTCCCAAAGCCATTGACTCATCTGAGTTTTCCTAGAATCAAAGGCTTCCGCCTCACCAGTCTTATTCACCTCTGTTCCCCATCTCCTTCTCCTCCACGAACTGGCTTCTCCTTCACCGTTCCACCATTTTGGCTGCCTCCTCCACGTGGCTTCCCTGCCCTGCCTCCATGGGCTCTTCCACTCTGCAAGAACCTGGTCACTCTCCTCAAAATGACCTCCTAGCTCCTCCTTTTAAAACCGTTTGGCGTGAAAGCCCCTCCTCCAACATACGTTAGCATAACCAAGCAAAAAGGGCAGTTAGCTGTATCACGTGAGAGCAGCAGCCATCTTTAATAAAGTGAGCAAAAAATAACTTATCTGCCTAACTATTAGAATCAGATTGAATAAGAAACACAAAATCCTGGAAGATCTAGGAATGGATTGGCTAGGGAAGGAACCAGTAGAAGCCTGGAAAGATTAGGAAATTGATTGGTTAGTTTGAAGAAGAGCCTGATCCTTCCCAAGCCTGAGATAATATAATTCAAGCTTAATAAAGAGCTCTCTCATTAGCTCTATCTCACTGGGTAACAGGCGTTGACCTATGAGTTCCTGCATCCTCTCTTCATAGCAGCCAAACAGCTGGCAGCCGCATGGACTCCAAATGCAGACTGTAGGTGGGGGTCTGGGTACAGTGCCAGCCAGAATGCAGCTGGGAACACAGAAGCTAAGTTAGCTAGAGGGGACACAGACATAGACTGAATCGTGGCACAGAATTTACGGACACTCACCTTTCCCTTGGGCCTGATGAAGACAAGGCTGGACTTTTTCCATGGCAGAACAGACAGAGATGAGACACTGGGAACCTGAGGCAGCCTTCTATTTCTACCCAAATAAACCTTACACCAAGCCTCAATCTCCCACCCAGGAGTCTCCTAGAATGCTTTCCTTGTGACTCCATGAAAGGGCCTCCTTTCCACCACCAGAAGGACATGAGGGTCTCGTGGTGGGATTGAATTCTTAGATCCCCTGAATTTACATCAGTTATGGAGTTATGTCACCAGTAATCTCTCTCTCTCTCTCTCTCTCTCTCTCTAAAGCAAAAAGACTCTAATAAATGGGCAGAGAAACATGCGTTAATCAGAAGAGGGCAGGGTATGCCTGAGGATGGTGACAGGGCCAGAGCAGAGCCGGAAGTGTGTGAGTGAGTGAGCAGGGGCTGGGAAGGTGGGCTGTGCAGGTTTGGAAGGACTTGTGTTCCTTGGGGACTGAGTCTTTGAGTTTCTAAGTGTGATAAAGTGATGCTGGCAGATGTGTGTTTGGAATGTAGATCTGGTGTCAGTGTGGACAAATGCCTGAGCCAAAAGACACTGGACCCTGAACCCCGGAGTCGAGGAGAAAGTAGTCAGAAAAGGCTGGTGGACAGATGGCAGGACCTCTGGGCCTCAGAGAGCCTGGAAAGCAAGAGGAGGAGGTGAGGGACAGTTTGGAGATAGAGTGGACAAAGTTCTGTGTCATACTGTGATTTGTAATGAGAAATATGCATTTGGCTTTCGTGTTTCTGGCATAGAGCTCCTAAAACCCTTAGAACTTCCTATGTGATGAGCATGAGGAAGGTGCCTTTGTTACATTAATGATGACTTTTGGAAAGCACCTAAGAAACTGGAGCTCCTTTGGCTGCCAGGAGAATCAGGTGATCAGAGGGTTGGAAATTTCATTCCCACCCACCCTCCACTGCCCACCACTCCACTCCTGGGAGGGGAGAGAGGCTGGAGAACTGAATTCAATCACCAAAGCCCAGTGACTTGATCAATCATGCCTATGTAATCAAGCCTCCATGAAAATCCAGAAGGATATGGTTCCAGGAGCTTCTAGGTTGGTGAACACTCCCCTTCCCACATATCACGCCCTGTGCATCAGTTTCATCTGGCTGTTCCTAAGATATATCCTTTAATAATAAGTTGGTAACCCATAAGTAAATTGTTTATCTGAGTTCTGTGAGCTGCTTTAGCAAAGTAATTGAAGCCATGAAGGGAATCATGAAACTTGAAAACCTCTGGTCTATATAGCCAGTCAAACAATTTATGACTGGTGTTTGAAGTTGGGGGCTGGCAGTATAATTGAACTGAGCCCTTAATTTGTGGGATGTGATGTAGTCTCCAGGTAGACAGTGTCAGAACTGAGGTGAATTGTAGAACACAGAAACGTGTTGTTGATGGGGGAAACCATGCATTGAAACTGGGTACAGAGTTACCCTCCGCGACTAGACATGATAGAAGGGTCAGAAGGGCAGGCTCTGAATTCAAGCATACCGACCTCTGGGTCTCATCCAATAACTGTGGGATGGGATCTTATTTAATCTCTTTAAACCTCAGCTCTGCATCTGTAAAATGGGACCAATAACAGCACCCACTTCCTGTAGTTGTTGTGAGAATTAAATGAGCTAATGAATGAGTGGGCCCAAGAAGAAAGTTTCACTTGATGTGAACCCTGAAAAGGAAGTTATCTGCTGAGGTGGATTTCCCATGGTCAACTGAAGGCCTGGATTTTATAAAGAATAAGAACCTAGGGGACCTTTGCTGACAGGAGTTTCTCATGTACTCTGTAAACCAGGAAGAACCTCAGCCTGAACTCTTTGCTTCTCATAATATGCCCTGCTCTTTCAGCCAGCTGAGTCAGCTATTATAAGGGAGTTCCCAGTTTCATCTTTCTACCAATGGACTAAGACCTGCTCCCAATCACAACTGCTCCATAATGATCAATCAGGACGCATAATGCTGACCAGTCAGGACCGTGTGATTTGGGTTGATCAGAAGTGTACAAACTTAAACATCTCATTACATAGAAGGGACCTAACAGGGAACTTGGGAGGGAAATTTTGCTGAAGAGGCAGCCTCCCCTTGGTCTCCACGGAAAACAATTTAGATGGCCACCTGAACTGTGTCTCCTGGGCTGTGACTTTTTTTGCCCAAATAAATCCTCTTTTAAAATTCCTTATTACAATCTACAATTAATTTTGGTTTACATATGTAAAACCACTTAACCCAGTGCTTGACACAAAGTAACACTCTATAATTATGTGACAGCTATATGGAAGGGAAGAAGAATGATAATTAAGGATAACACTAAAATCTCCAGTTTGAGAAGTTGGAAAGATGCTGAGGACAGTGATCAAGATAGGACAGCAATTTTCAACCTTTTTCATCTCATGGCACATATACACTAATTACTAAACTTCTGTGGCACAACAGTCAAAAATCTCTGGGATAGGAGAACACAAATTTGTTTTTGGATGATGTATCTGCAGACCCTGGGGGTAAGAGTGTCCAGCAGGCAGGGGGACCTTAGACTCAAAGTCTGGTAGACACTGGCCAATGACGGTCACTGGGGTAGTGGGAGACAGGATAAGATTGAGGACAGACACAGACCCTCTGGGGCCACAAGGAAGCAGGAGTCAGGGAACCCTTAGGAGGCAGGAGTTGTGAAGAGGGAGCAGCTGTCAGTGTGGATATGCTGTTAGAGAACTGGATCTCTGTCTGGGGGCTGTGGGAATTCTCATTTCTTCAGTGGGGAAAATAAGGGTTAAAACCAAGTCTACCTGACTTGCTGAGAGATCTCTGGCCCTATCCACAGGGCTGTCTTCAGGGTGCCCCAGGGGGCCCATAGGTGGCTGGCTGCCCCTTACCTCCAGATATTGAGCAGCCAGGCGTAGGGCACGATCGGTGAGGTTAAATAGGTCTCTCCAGTTGAAGTTGGCCATGTCGTCAGCCTGGCTCTCTCGAGGACCATTATAGAGGAAGTTCAGCACAGCTTCAGCAGTAATATCTTCACCAAACTGCTTATTCAGAAAACCGTTTACTGTTGGGTTTGCCAGGGTATCCTTGGGAAGAAGAAATACAGTTACAGCATTTAGAAAATTCTACAGGATCTTTGGTCTTATTCGTGGGCCATTTCCAATTTTTAATGAGTGGTGATAGAGACTCTAAGGGCCCCTAAATAACTGGTGGTTTTCTTCCATCATAAGGCATAACTATCTATACCCCATTCCCCCCAAACGCACAAGTCTCTATAATAGAGGGAGGGTGTGTGTCTCAGGGTGGGGAGAGAGGTGCAGGGGAAATGCTATATAGGGACTTCCTTTCTCTATGGATCCCTTTATTCCGTCTTAATTATCCCTGCTATAACAAACCCTTGTCCCCTGGCTTTGCAAAGCTGAAAATGAGAACCGTCTTTGCAGTTACAGAGCTGGCTCTTTGAATCTGAGGCCCTCCAGAAAATTTATAAAAGCAACATTTTCCCAGAATTGAAGAAATATGTGTCCCATCCAAAGTCAGTGACTCCTCTTGGTGACAGCTTCTAGAACTAGTGCCTTTGGGCCCTGCTTGTTATATTTTGATCTAACCCCAGAAGTGATTAACCTTTTTTTGGTAAAAAGGAACATGTGGAACTTTCTGGGCCCTTTATCTTCCCACCCCCTGCCATCCGTACTCTGATCATGGTCATCTGTGTGCTCTTGTCAAAGAAGTACCAGATCTGGGGCCCCACTTCTTCCCAGGCTTTGGCCAACTTCCTAACACGCTCCAGCTCTTCGAAAGTTGAGTTAGCCTAAAACCAGACAGAGGCAAGACAGAGAAAAACAAAGCGAGAGAGAACCTTTGGTTATATCTTTCCTTTTCATGTTATAAACCCTCAATATTTAGGAAAGGCTTTTCAAGGATGCATCTTAATGTTCTCAGTTTACTGATATTTTCCAGAACAATCTGCCATTTCCCAGACTCCCAGATTAACACAATCTAATTTCTTAGTATCTAAGAGGTACATGCAAGATTGATAATGTTATTATCTCAGAACCTAACTAAAGCTAGACTTGGACTTCCTGTGAGCAGTTGCTCTTCCTTCCTATCTTTATTCCAGGTAGCCAGGATCCAGAGGATGCAAACCCTTCCCTCAGGGATATAATTCAGGTGCTGGGAAAGGAAACCTCACTGTACGCTGGGTAGAGAGGGGAGGTTCCCAGGCAGGGGTACAGGCACAAAGCATTTCGATGATGGGAGAGGAACTCAAGAGTCTACTTAACAAAAAACAAGCAGGAGCCTCACTACCAAGAGGGTCCAATATTTCCCCACCCCTGACCCCTTTCTGTCTCTCTCTCACCCTCTTCTCCCCACTTTTCTCCCCGTCACTCTCATTCTCGTGTGGTCCAAGGCAGAAGGGACAAGACCAGCAGGGACCTTACGTTCTTCAGTATCCTGCGTGCTGCAGGGGAATCGGGGGTGAAGAGGATCTTTCCCATGAGCAGAGGCTTTGCGGCCTTCCAAGCTATTTTGGTTAGAGGGTTGGACTCCAGGCTCTGGATCAATGCATTACAGAAGCTCGCTGCCAGGACAGAAGGGACAGATTTTATAGAAACTCCTGTTGCTCAGAGCTAAACAGGGTCATTAGTGTGTTCAAATCACATGTTTTATTCAACTCCAGGCTGGAGGATTTGACAAATAACCTAAATTAATAGGCCGTACCCTACCAATAACAAGCTCATCATTAGTAAGTAACAAAATGCCACAGTTCATCTCCATAAGGGCCTCATCAGAGGAACAAAGGACGGGGCTCGCCCTGTGGTTGCTTCTGATTTAGAAGAAGGAGGCTGAGAAGCCCGCTTGTGATTACTGCAAGGAACAGAGGCCACTCTCAGATGAAAGAGACCGAGAGGCCACATGAGGTGTCCCCTTGGAATCTCAGCTTTCGTCTCAGTGATTGTCCTTCAATTAGCTGCTTAAGCTTAACTTCTTCATTGTGTGTGGCTATTTGAGGGCCCAATGACTTTTGGTGCATGCCTCGCTGCCTCTTTAATGTTTAACTAGAGGGTCACCCAGTTGCATTTTCCCCCATTCTACTCTCCTTTACCCCATAGGACTCCCCCAGCCCCCCAAATATTGAACGGTGGGAAGGAGGACTTGCCATTGGGAACATAATTCAGCACTACACACAGATTTTCAGTTGCATTGTGTTTGTAAAAACATCCCACAACCGTGTTGATTTGCCAGGGCCCCTCTAACCTGAGCTTGGCTTGCAGCTCGGGGCTGCCTCCTCATTTATCTTTCTTCTCTTCCTGTAGAACATAACCCCAGTTCAATCAGATCAGTGGGAAATGTCCTCTCTGTTCCCTTTCCAAGTGGGTCTCAGATCTTTCCATGGCTCATATCCAGAACTCTTTATGCACACCACCCCCTTCCTATAAGGGGGAAGATTTTTTCTTTTTTTCTGGGAGGAGAAGCCCTTTGCCCAGGGCCCCTCACAAGAGCAAGGGAGAGTCAACCCTGGAACTGGTTTCATTTGAAAGTGTCAAACCATCCACTTAACTGACATCAGAGCCTGATTTATACATATATAACAGGACTCAGAAAACTTACTTGTTCTTTTGTCATAAGAATAAATAGACTCTTTCCTCACAGAGTCAATCCCCAGGAAGGCCTTGTAGTTATTGTCTTCATACCAGTTGAAGGAGAACACGCGAGAGCCTCCACCCTCTGGGTAGCCACACAAGAGGTCAGACAGGCTCCCCATCAGCTGTGTGAAGGTCTCTGGGCCACCAGTCTGCGTGAGGGGCCTGGTCA
Source organism: Saccopteryx bilineata (assembly GCF_036850765.1). Taxonomy (NCBI): domain Eukaryota; kingdom Metazoa; phylum Chordata; class Mammalia; order Chiroptera; family Emballonuridae; genus Saccopteryx; species Saccopteryx bilineata. Next base: position 208,851,572 of record NC_089492.1, read on the forward strand.
TCCACAGCAAGTCTTGAACACTCGGTTGATGGATGAACTGGGGCAAGACAAAGGCATTGGGTTATTTTAAGACAGAGTCATAATCTACTTTGAAATCAAATTTCAAAGTATCTGGGAGACCTCCACATATACATCTGACTTCCACACTTATAAGAAAACATTCAGATTCTTGACAGTCTGCTGCCATCCACTCAAGACCTAAGAGGAGACTACAATAAGCCTTAAGGAACATCAAAGAGGGAACCCAAAACATTTTAATATCACTTCTCTCTTCCCACATGCCCTGGGAATGTGTCCCTGGGGAAATGTAGTGAATACTATTCTGTAAACCAGTTTTTGGGTCCTGTTAATCTACCAGATGGGGATACTGGGGAAATTGGGAATAAATTGATGACAGAATTGCTGTGTCTCAGAAAGGCATGGTCAGAACAAGCTTCTTTGGCAAAATAGTTTAGAATTTAGTTTCCTATAATTGGAAAATTATCTCCTTATTAGCTTAATTTGACCAAATGTGAACTCTTTTATTTTCTTGAAATGTGTGGTTTGTGATTTCTGTGTGTGTGTGTGTGTTTTAAGAGCCCAGCAAATATAAAACAGAGAAAGTCTCCATATTTGGAAAAACACTAAAAAAAAAAACACTTTTAAAATTCTGCACTCAACTAAGAAAAGGCTGGTAGCCTCCTCTCCGTATGGGTACCAGTGGGCCTCCTCTCCGTATGGGTACCAGTGGGCCTCCTCTCCGTATGGGTACCAGTGGGCCTCACCTTTTGAAAGTAGGTCTGAGATGCTTAGAGCTAAATTAAGGGCTGCCAGCGTTGCCAGGGTCTCAGCTCCCACAATGCCATCTGACTTTGCTTTATAAAATAAAAACAATGTTTCTTTTATTCCCCTAACTGAGGTTATTAATCATTTTCAAAGGCACTTCAGAATTTGAAAACCACTAGGATTCAATCAGGTGAGACTGAAAACAGCTCCCCTGCTGCAGTAAGTGCTGTTTACCTGTCGTCCCTCTCTGTCCGCATGCCAGCACCTGCCCTCCGAAACCACTGAGTGCCGTGGAGCATCCACACAGTGAGTCATGCCTATAATCACAGTCTAGGCTTCAATAATAAAGTCAAAATTTCAAATTGCTTCAACAACAGTAAGTCTTATGACAGTCCCGTAAGGGGTTATTATTGCGTTGCTCATTTAATCCAAGCACTCAGAGATGAAGGGGTGGTTCCAGGTCAAATGGTTGAGTATCAGTTAATATGAATGGGGCCAGCTGCTTCAACCTAGTTCATAAATGCTTAGACTTGCTCTATAGAAAGGCAAGAAAACTTCTGGAATTCCCACACAGAATTAAGAGTGTTGATATGCTTTGGGAATTTTCTTTTTTTTATATTCTCAATCAACTTCAACCCTATTAGACTGGTATGAATTTTTCAAATGCTTGTAAATAAAAGAATGTTAAGCAGAGACTCCCAGTGCAGCAGGTGGCCAGCAGTACAACGGGCACAGCACTTGGCCCTAATGTTCTCTGTTCGGACTCTGTCCAGGTTGAGTTTAGCTTTATGAAAACAGAGTCTACCATATAATTTTCCAGCTTGGCTAAGCCCAAGTCAGCTGAAAATTCTGGAGGAGGAAAAAGTTTGGGGAAAATTATGTTTCATCTTTGGCACCCTTATAATACTTTTCATACTTGCCTGTTGGACTGTATGTTTCACAAAGGCGGTGACCATATCTGTTCAATGTTATGTCCCCAGCACTTCTAATCTATTGAGTGGGAGACCAGTTTCTATATGGGCAGAGGCTTGTGCAACCAGTTATTAATTAAAATGTGCACATTTTCCACAAAACAACAAAAAAGTCAATTACTTTCACTGTGGTGAAATGAGTCAATATATGTAAGACACTTAGTCCAGCAAGAATTCTATAAATGTGTGCTACTACTATTGTGGTATAGATATATGTAGATTTGACAAGCATAAGAGAATAATGGACCCCCTCAGTACTAGAAACACTTAGATTCCATTATGAGTTCACTGATAATCTATGCCACACCAGACAAATCACATTTCTTCCTAGATGTGAAACCGGAAGGATGGGTCCTTTCTTTTAGCCCTCAACTCAGGAGCACAGATAATTTAGGATAGAAACAGGTACTCCGAAACTGCTAGAGGAAAGATCAAGTGTATTTCTTCATGAGCAAGTATGAGGTACAATTAACTTGTTTGCCATAGTAAGTGCGGTAAATTGGTGGAAAGATAAAACTAAATTATAACTAACTGTCATCAGGCCACTTACCTTTTGAATTCTGGGTGACATATCAGATAATATTCTTCCCCAGGATCTCAGATTGATACCTTGAGAACTGCTGTCTAGGAGTTTAGGAAGCTGTAATTGACAGGGAAAATATTTTTAAAAATACATCTGTAGTTACACACACACATATAAATGCTATCTGATCTCCTGTATGCTGGAAAAACATTTCCTCCCTTCTTTCTGATCACAGGACCTTTTCTGCAAGATTGCTTTCAGAAACAATCTTCTTTCTCAAATTGAGAAGACCAAAGGCTCTTATTCTAAGTCACCCTGCTGAGCTAGTCAATCACAAATAGTTTCATGGTGACATGAAACACACCCAATGATTCTGATTGCTGGTTTAGTGACACCAAACAAGCTTCCTGAAGGAAGGAAAACAGAGAGCAAGGAAGGCTGCCTGCAGTGGTGCCCATCCGTTCCCCTTGGGCTTTGTACACACTCTCGGGCTTCCTCTGCATTGTTCACATCTTTGCTCCCTTTGTGTCCATTAAGGCAGGTTGAGTGGCTTCCTCTGTTCCACAGTATTTGCTATGTAAAATATTTAGCCAGTTACATCACCGTTCTTTCAAGCTGCTGCTGGCAGTTTTAAGGAGAAAGCAGTTCCCTCACAGATTCTCCTGTGATAGCAGAGTCCTGGTGACTCCAGGCCCACGCGACGACACAGGACTGTGCGCGCATTTCCCAAAGACGTGAGGCGTGTGGAAGTCCACTGGCTGGTTCTAAGTCTCACAGCCTGTTGTGAAAACCTGGTTTTCCGGAAACCAGGTTAACGTCCTGAATGAATGACTTTACTCTTCATAGTTCCAAAACTGCTTGAGTCATGGACCCTATATCTTTCAAGACTGAATTCTAAATTTTGAAACAGTGGTTTTCAAACTCAAGTGTGCATTTTGACTAGGCTGGGAGGGGATCTGCATTTTAACACACTCAACATGTAATTCTGATTCAAATCTTGTGACCACAAGCCACAGCCTCAGCTTTTTATTTGCCATGTGGTTCCCCCTAAATGATGGGTGGGTGGATCCAGCTGCAGCAGAGTAGGGAAGCAGGTGGAGCTAGGCTTTGACCAGCCCTGTCACTACTTTCTAGCGATACAACCTGCTCCTCTTTCTCCCTGCTGTAGGTGCAAGGGTGCATTCTCTCTCACCCTGAAACTGAAGAATAAATCTAGGTACGCTCTCAGGACATTTCAGGCTTATTTTCTAACTCTAAAATGAAAGGATATTTCATGCATGCAAACTAGACAGGAGAAGAATTTTCCAGACATAGGAGGAGCAAAGCTACCATTGAAACCATACCACCAAGAAGTATCTTCTCTCCTTAACTTTAACACTGGGCAGAGGCATTGGTTTTTCCAGGACTTATTTCAAACTCCTTGAAAATAGCTTCAGTGTATGCTGGGAAAAGCACTTTAATTCTTGTTTTCCCCATTGGAGAATGGGGCTAAGAAGAACAGATAGGCAGAGACAAAGAAAGCAGGTAAAAAATGTTTGCCATCCATATCGGAAAAGAAGAAGTAAAGGTATCACTTTTTGCAGATGATATGATCCTATACATCGAAAACCCGAAGGACTCCACAAAAAGATTATTAGAAACAATAAACCAATACAGTAAGGTCGCAGGATACAAAATTAACATACAAAAGTCCATAGCCTTTCTATATGCCAACAATGAAATATTAAAAAACGAACTCAAAAAAATAATCCCCTTCACGATTGCAACAAAAAAAATAAAATACCTAGGAATAAACATAACAAAGAATGTAAAGGACCTATATAATGAAAATTACAAAGCATTGTTAAGGGAAATCGAAAAAGATACAATGAGATGGAAAAATATTCCTTGTTCTTGGATAGGAAGAATAAATATAATCAAAATGGCCATATTACCCAAAGCAATATACAAATTTAATGCAATTCTCATCAAAATTCCTATGAGATTTTTTAAAGAAATGGAACAAAAAATCATCAGATTTATATGGAACTATAAAAAACCCCGAATAGCCAAAACAATCCTAAGGAAAAAGAATGAAGCTGGGGCATTACAATACCTGACTTCAAACTATATTATAGGGCCACGATAATCAAAACAGCATGGTATTGGCAGAAAAATAGACACTCAGACCAATGGAACAGAATAGAAAGCCCAGAAATAAAACCACATATATATGGTCAAATAATCTTTGATAAAGGGGCCAACAACACACAATGGAGAAAAGAAAGCCTCTTCAACAAATGGTGTTGGGAAAACTGGAAAGCCACATGCAAAAGAATGAAACTCGACTACAGCCTGTCCCCGTGTACTAAAATTAATTCAAAATGGATCAAAGACCTAAATATAAGACCTGAAACAATAAAGTACATAGAAGAAGACATAGGTACTAAAATCATGGACCTGGGTTTTAAAGAACATTTTATGAACTTGACTCCAATGGCAAGAGAAGTGAAGGCAAAGATAAATGAATGGGACTACATCAGAATTAAAAGTTTTTGCTCAGCAAGAGAAACTGATATCAAAATAAACAAACAGCCAACTAAATGGGAAATGATATTTTCAAACAACAGCTCAGATAAGGGCCTAATATCCAAAATTTACAAAGAACTCATAAAACTCAACAACAAACAAACAAACAATCCCATAAAAAAATGGGAAGAGGACATGAACAGACACTTCTCCCAGGAAGAGATACAAATGGCCAACAGATATATGAAAAGATGCTCAGCTTCATTAGTTATTAGAGAAATGCAAATCAAAACTACAATGAGATACCACCTCACCCCTGTTCGATTAGCTATTATCAACAAGACGGGTAATAGCAAATGTTGGAGAGGCTGTGGAGAAAAAGGAACCCTCATTCACTGTTGGTGGGACTGTAAAGTAGTACAACTATTATGGAGGAAAGTATGGTGGTTCCTCAAAAAACTGAAAATAGAACTACCTTATGACCCAGCAATCCCTCTACTGGGTATATACCCCAAAACCTCAGAAACATTGATACGTAAAGACACATGTAGCCCCATGTTCATTGCAGCACTGTTCACAGTGGCCAAGACATGGAAACAACCAAAAAGCCCTTCAATAGAAGACTGGATAAAGAAGATGTGGCACATATACACTATGGAATACTACTCAGCCATAAGAAATGATGACATCAGATCATTTACAGCAAAATGGTGGGATCTTGATAACATTATACGGAGTGAAATAAGTAAATCAGAAAAAAACAAGAACTACATGATTCCATACATTGGTGGAACATAAAAACGAGACTAAGAGACATGGACAAGAGTGTGGTGGTTACCAGGGGTGGGGGGAGGGAGGACATGGGAGGGAGGGAGGGAGGGAGTTAGGGGGAGGGAGAGGGGCACAGAGAACTAGATAGAGGGTGGCGGAGGACAATCTGACTTTGGGTGAGGGGTATGCAACATAATTTAATGACAAAATAACCTAGACATGTTTTCTTTGAATATATGTACCCTGATTTATTAATGTCACCCCATTACCATTAATAAAAATTTATTTAAAAAAAAATAAAAAAAAAATGTTTGCCAGTGTTAAGTCACCACCAAGCCCTGTTGGTTCTTCTCCTCACTTGCAGTGTTAAAATCTATTACAGATGAAAGGTGATCAAAGAGAGACATGAACAACATGCCATGTGTGGACTTTATTTTTATCTGAACAAACCAGCTGAAATAATGAAAAGTGAACATGACTGAGAATTAGAAAATATTAAGGAATTAAGTTCTGGGTTCGATTCCCAGTCAGGGCACACAGGAGAAGCAACCATCTGCTTCTCCACCCTCCCTTCTCTCTCTCTCTCTCTCTCTCTCTCTCTCTCTCTCTTCCCCTCTTACAGCCATGGCTCCATTAGTTGAAGCACATCGACCCTGGGTGCTGAGGATGCCTTAGGCATTAAAAATAGCTTGGTTGCGAGCATGGTGCCAGATAGACGGAGCATCAGCCCCAGATGGGGTTGCTGGGTGGATCCAGGTTGGGGCACATGTGGGAATTTGTCTCTGCCTCCCTCCTCTCACTGAATTAAAAAAAAAAATAAGATTTTCCATGGCTTCCCATTGCCTACAGGAGAGAGGTCAATACCAGTGCTAAACACACATGGCCTCTCATGAGCCAGTGTGTGACTCCCTCTCTAATCTTCTCTCTTACTTCTCCTTCAACTGACTGGGCTTCTTTCTCATGCCTCCAAGCTCTGCTACACTATTCTCCTCTCTTCCTCTGCCTGAAAAACTTCTCATCCTTCAAGTCTCATTTCTAACACAACCAGTTATGTAAAAGACAGTTGTCTTCATGGCAGATGGAGATAACAGTCTTTTCTCTGTGCTCCTTTGCTTGCCCTTGCCCTGCTCTGCTCTTCCAAGCCTCCTGCCTCTTTTTTATTTTTTTTAACAGAGAGAGAGTCAGAGAGAGGGAAAGACAGGGACAGACAGACAGGCAGGAATGGAGAGATGAGAAGCATCAATTATTAGTTTTTCATTGCGCATTGCAACACTTTAGTTGTTCATTGATTGCTTTCTCACATATGCCTTGACCGCAGGCCTTTAGCAGACCGAGTAACCCCTTGCTCGAGCCACCGACCTTGGGTTCAAGCCAGTGAGCTTTTTTGCTCAAACCAGATGAGATCGCACTCAAGCTGGTGACCTCGGAGTCTCGAACCTGGGTCTTCGCATCCCAGTCCGACGCTCTATCCACTGCACCACTGCCTGGTCCCTCCTTGCCTTTTTCTTTCCTTGCACTCCTCACCACTGGTAATTATTCCATTCCTCACTTGCCATCTGTTTATTCTTTTTTTTTTTTTTTTTAGCAAGTGGGGGGAAGGCAACAGACAGGGACAGACAGACAGGAGAGAGATGAGAAGCATCAACTCACCATTGTGGTACTTTAGTTGTTCATTGATTGCTTTTTCTTATGTTCCTTGACCAGGGGGCTCCAGCCAAGCCAGTGACTCCTTGCTCAGGCCAGCAACCTTGGGCTTTAACCCAGCAACCTTTGGGCTCAAGCCAGTGACCATGAGGTCATGCCTATAATCCCACACTCAAGCCAGTAACCCCACATTCAAGCTAGTGAGCCCACCCTTAAGCCAGATGAGCCTGCACTCAAGCCAGAGACCTTGGGGTTTCAAACCTGGGACCTTGGTGTCCCAGGTCAACATTCTATCCACTGTACCACCACCTGGTCAGGAGTCATCTGTCTCTCTTAATGGATACTAAGCTTCATGTAGAAAGGAACTGTGTCATTCACTCACACACACACACACACACACACACACACACACATGCATATAAATGCTTTTATTTTAGCAACAAGCAGGCTGAGTATAATTGTTTATATTCATGATACTCCACAAAATAATATGCTCATTTAGGGCAGTGTATTAGTCAGGATTCTCCTGAGAAACAGATCCAGTAGGATGTACAGTGGTATCTTGACACACGAATTTAATTCGTTTCATGGCTGAGCTCGTGACTCAATTTGCTTGTATGTCAAATCAAATTTCCCCATTTAAACTAATGAGAATGCAATTAATTCATTCCGGCACCCAAAAACCACACGAATTTTTTGTTTTATATGCTTTTAAATAAGAAAATGTACTTTATATATAACAAATACAAATATATTTACATAATAAGAGAGAATGTAAAGAAATAAACTGTTTATGAAGTGTATTTACCTTCAAGGTCAGGCAAAGATGTTGGCAGAGGGGGAGGAAACATTAGCATAACAATGACCCTTCCCAAGCAGGAAGGTAATTAGCAATTTCACAAACAGCTTCCCAGCGCCATTTTTAACAATAAAAGTGAGCAAACTCAGAAAATACAAATTTTACAAACTCATTTGCTCAACAATTATCATTTTCTTCACTGACTTTTGACTTTTTTGTCACGCTTTCCTCGCTTTCACTTAGAGGTCATTTCAACAAAAACCTTTCCATGGAAGTTTGTTTCTTCCTCCCTTTCAGAACGTTCAGCAGGCTATTTAGTGGAGGGTGGCAGAAGCTTGTGATTCAAAAATCCACTTGTGACTTAAAGCAAAAAATCTCGCTCGTGACTGCTTGTCTCTCAAATTGCTCATGATTTAAAGTGCTCGTGTGTCAAGGTACCACTATATATAATATATATATATTATATATATAAATATATTACTTATATTATATTATATATGGCAGGTTCTTGAATAACAGTTTGTTCAATGTTGTTTGATTAAATGTCATTTCATTATAATGTTGGTAAGATGTCATATCAACTTAACTCTTATTTATATTAATCTATGGTAAAATTGGTTTTCTTATATGTACATTGTTTTGCTTAAAGTCATAAAACTTGCCAAAGATGTTAAGGGAGGACTTCCAGTATAATATATATATATATATAGTATATGCATTTGTAGATGAAGAGATTTATTATGAATAATTGGTTTATGTAATTACGGAGGTAGGCAAATCCCAAGATCTGCAGGGTGAGTGGCCGTCTGGGGACCTGAGAAGAGCTGATGATTTAGTTTGAGTCTGAAGGCAGAAAAGAAGCCAATGCCCCAGTTCAAAGGCAGTCACACAGGAAAAATTCTCTCTTACCTAGGGGAGGGTCAGCCCTTTTGTTCTGTTCAGGCCTTTGATTGGATGAGGCCCACTCACATTAGGGAGGGCTTTGCTCAGTCTATTGATTAAAATGTTAATATCCATCAGAACCAGCACACAGAAATACTCAGGATGACATTCAACCAAATATCCAGCTTCCAGAGCATTCCTGAATGCCCACCACTGCCCTCTGCTTCAGGGGGAAAATGAAACCCACTGCTTTTCAGCATTCTGTTACTTACAGCCAACTGCAGTTTCTAAATGAGGGTTATACATTTTGACAAATATGTATTGTCTACTGTGTGCCTGGTGTTGGGGGTATAGCAATGAGCAAAGCAAAGTCCTCTCTTTCTGAGGTTTACTTTCAAGAATCTCACTTTAAGAACCTTTGGCCTTCCTATCATTATTATGATGTATACGTGCTCAAGATTCCCATACATGAAAAAAAGAACTTCCAGCCCTGGCCGGTTGGCTCAGTGGTAGAGCATCGGCCTGGCATGCAGAAGTCCCGGGTTTGATTCCCGGCCAGGGCACACAGGAGAAGCGCCCATCTGCTTCTCCACTCCTCCCCTCTCCTTCCTCTCTGTCTCTCTCTCCCCCTCCCGTAGCCGAGGCTCCACTGGAGTAAAGATGGCCCAGGCACTGGGGATGGCTCCTTGGCCTCTGCCCCAGGCGCTAGAGTGGCTCTGGTCGCAACAGAGCGATGCCCCAGAGGGGCAGAGCTTCGCCCCCTGGTGGGCAGAGCATCGCCCATGGTGGGCGTGCCGGGTGGATCCCGGTTGGGTGCACGCGGGAGTCTGTCTGACTGTCTCTCCCCGTTTCCAGCTTCAGAAAAAATACAAAAAAAAAAAAAAAACTTCCTCTGGTTCCTCATCCCCCTGGAGCTGCAGTCTAACTCCGTCCCCCACCCTGTATTTCTACATTGCTTGGAAAAGCAGCCCACATTCAGGGACTTTCTTTTTCACCAACTCTTCCCTATATTCCACCCTCACCCTGCTGTTAAGAAGCTTTAACCTGGACCCTAGTTTCTGCCTAGTAATTAAGTCTAATGGACACTGTGGGTTCTTATCTTTTCAGACTTCTCTGCTTTTCTTGACACTTTTGATCATGTCCTTTTCCTTCTTTGACATCTGTGTCATTGCTCTCACATGGCTGTCTCTGTTCCTTCTCTGCCTTTCCCTCAAGCTCCTCTGCCTACCTCCACCTTCTCCTTCAGTGCTGAGGTCCCCAAGGGTCTCCATATCATCTTCTTCTCACTCTGCACACTCTCCCTGGGTAATCTTAGTCTCTTTATCATTTGTTGATGACTTCTATGTCTGCATCTCCAACCCAGACCTCTCCCCAAAACTCCAAACTTACATATCCAATTCAGATCCAACTTATCCTAAATTGATCATGTCATCTTTCTTCAAAGCAACTTCTGTTTCTGTGCACCCTTTTCTAGTTGATGGCATGTAAAGCCAGTAGCCACGGCCATTTTCACAGCTGCCTGTCCCATGCAGGTTAGCATTTTATTCGAACAAATGGTAATAAAACAATGGAGCCAAGAACTGGTGGGCCATTAGCTTTAATCCTAGTTTGAACCCAGTGGGAAAGAAATACACACAGTGGGAAAACACTTCCCTTTCCATTCAGGGCTCCCAAAGCCACTGACTTATCCGAGTTTCCTAGAATCAAAGGTTTCTACCTCACCAGCCTTATTCACTTCTGTTCCCCATCTCCTTCTCTCTGCACAAACTCTGCACAAACTGGCTTCTCCTTCAGCACTCAGCCATTTTGGCTGCTTCTCCTCTCCTCTATGTGGCCTTTCTCTGCTGTCCCCTCTAATACTAATCTCAGGAACCGAGAGAGAGCAAGCTCCCCGTCTGCCCCATTTTATAGTGTAGAAATCAAAACCTTTAATCCAATATACAAACAAGGAAGTCTCTGATACAAAGTCACTTAGGGTGGGAACCCTGCCTACTTACAGCCTGTTCCCCACACCCAATGCAAACTATAAGCGAGCAAACTTATATATCATATTTACAAACTTATTTGACCAAGATGGCACCACTTTCTACCCAGTCACCAAAGCTAGAAGCTTGGAAGTCATCACCGATCTTCCCCTATTCCAATTCCATTGTCAAAATCTGCTGCCTAGAGATCTAGAAACAGGGTCTGGATCTGAGCGTGGGGCAGCGTGAGTCTTCTGGAGTCCAAAGAAGTTGTGTAGGAAAAAACAAAATCATTCAAGTCCTAGACGATGGGAAGATACCAAAGAGGGGCTTAGGAGCTCAGAGGCACAGAATATAAGAAACTGTCACAATCATGACTCCAGAGATTGGACATCAATGAGTCACCAGCTCTATCACTTTTAATTCCTTCCCCTTCTCTATCAGTTTGTCTGTTTTCCTCACTACCCCGTGGGCTGGAGATTATCTGTGGCCGTGTTTTGCCTTAGAGGGCGTCTTCCCTCCCTTCCCTCTCCTTCACCTCCATTGTCTCTAGGCACACTGGTCTTAAAACTCAAATTCAGCTCATTGAAAAGTCCCTGTTCTCTATCCATATCTATCTGTATTAATATCTATCTCCCAATAGAGATAGACATCTACATATACATTTATAAAGCTGTTAATTTTGTTTTTAAAATTAATTGGCCTTGAGCAACTCATTTAACAATCTGGTATGATTTCTCAGTGATCATTGCAAATACTATGACTGTTTGTAAAGCAGACAAACCTGAACTATAAATTAGTTATTGAATTTCAAATTTTATGACTACTTCCCTGGCTGGGTAGCTCAGCTGTTAGAGTGTCGCCCTCATACACCAAGGTTGTGGGTAAAATCCATCAATCAGGGCACATACAAGAATCAACCAATGAACACATGAATAAGTGGAACAATAAATCAATGTCTTTCTCTCTCTCCCCCTTTCCGTTCCTTCTCTCTAAAATCAATAAATAAAACCTTTTTATGCATGCTAAATTAACAATAAAGTTTAATAGTATTACCTCCCTTAAACATTCAATTTAATGTTTTTTAATTTCAATTAGAAAGTTTTTGTTTGTATTTCATAGCCATAATTTTTTTTTTTGAGTCTCAAAGCTTTTCTTAGGCCTCTGCAAAGCTTGCAACTCTTGGATACCACACCTATTACTTCAGGGCCTAATAGATAAAACGCCAAGCCACCCCATTCTACCCATCCTTATGCTGCCCCACAGCCAGAGTCAGCTCATCCAAAGCCACCTCTCCTTCTGCAAATGGTCTCTTCCCCTCACTACCATGCTCCTCTTGACTCCCTTCCCCGTGGGTCAGGTGCCTCTTTTAGCTGCTCCTAGAATTCTCAGTGCATTTATTTATCACTTTTATATTGGCTTGCAATTATTTTTAATGTATCTTTCCACTACACTGTAAACTTATTAAGCATAGAAATAGGCTTTATTTTGTTTTTATATCTTTAAGAGATGCTATATAGTAGATGCTTAATGGATATGCATTGTATTAATTAAAAATAATTTTTTATTTCTTGATTTTAGAGAGAAGAAAGGAGAGAGTGAGAGAGAGAAAATATCTACTTGCTGTTCCACCCAATCACGCATTCATTGGTTGCATGTGCCTGACAGGAGATCAAACCCACAACTTGCGCACATTGGGATAACACACCAACCAACTGGGCTACCCAGCCAGGGTAAGTAGGTAGCTGTGGGTTAATTAATGAGTAAATTAACTATAATCTAGTGGAAAGAGACCGGATCTGTTGAAGTTTTAGGCTCCAAGAAGTATGTCTCTAAAACAAATATGATGGTGACTTACAGGAAGGGAGTGAGGTCAATTCCACTTGGGGACAGGGAAGGTGACATTTGATCTGATGTTTGAAAAACCAGTTGGCAATAGTGAGGGTGAGGGCTGTGTTTGTACATGGAAAGGGAGGGCCAGGAATTCCTGGCCGAGGGAGGGACGTGAGGAGAGTCAGCAAGAGAGAGTGACTAGAGAGGTGGTCAGATGAGAAAGAACAAGAGCAGGAATTTGGCAGAGAGGGAACCAGGGTGACAACAGTTTGAAACGCATTTTTATGTCCTGTTAACACACTTTTTCAGTCTTGTTAATTATTTAATAATACTCATTACTCAAATATGTACTGATCTCCAGACTCTTCTACCTTTTCCCAGTGGGTATGATAAATGAGAGTCTGGACTCATACCTCTGTTTTAGACACCACTTACGTCTCAGACCAAAGCCTCTCCCTCACCCCTTCCCTGGCAAACTTCCACTAAGCCTGGTCACCAACTGTCTGAATGATATTGCCATAAATTATAAAATAACCTTCCTTTGGTTCCCCGATTATCTATTCAAAGTCTCATGGGTTGTTCTTGCCAGAAGAACTGGAAGAGGATGTAAGTTGATTGAGTGGAAATGTAAACACATTTCTAGAAAAAAGGTCATAGTCTAAATGACAAGTATTACAATCACAAACAAATACACACACACACACACACACACATACACCCCCCCACACACACACACATTGCTTCCTATGCCAAACAATTCTCTTAATTTGCAAAACAAGTAACACTTCCATTCCACAACAGGACTTAGTACCGCCAACTTAGGTTCAAGGCCTGGTTAGACCTCTTAAGGAGGATGGATATACAAATAGGGCTTCGGAAAGGTTATGTCTCTATCATCTCCCATCAGCTGTGGTTGGTGTGAGGAGTCCTTGGCCTTTGAGCATATATACCTAAGAAATGGATACAAGGCCCTAGCTACTAAAAATATTGTTTGAGCAGTAGCTGCTGATTATTTGTACCCAATGGGCTAATTAAATATATAGATTCCATGTTGCCATCATACAAAGGGATCATCTTATGACTTCAATTTATTTTACTTTCTCTGATTCAAAGAAGGTCATGTGGAAAAACAGTATTGATTTCTAAGATGGGAATCTACCTAACACCAGGGTAAATAGGTAACTATAGGTCAGGGGTCCCCAAACTTTTTACACAGGGGGCCAGTTCACTGTCCCTCAGACCGTGAAGGACAGTGGAGGGCCAGACTATAAAAAAAACTATGAACAAATCCCTATGCACACAGCACATATCTTATTTTAAAGTAAAAAAACAAAACGGGAACAAATACAACATTTAAAATAAAGCACAAGTAAATTTGAATCAACAAACTGACCAGTATTTCAATGGGAACTATGCTCCTCTCACTGACCACCAATGAAAGAGGTACCCTTCCGGAAGTGCAGAGGGGCCAGATAAATGGCCTTGGGGCCGCATGCGGTCCACGGGCAGTAGTTTGGGGACCCCTGCTATAGGTTAACAGTGTCTTTAAAGGGATGACATGGCTTGTGGAAGCTGGTGGAAGGTTCTGGAGTGAAGGATGTGCTGCTGTCTTGAAAGCACCCAGACAGAGGTAAAAAGCAGATGAAGCTGTGGACAGACAGTAACCCCCTGTGCTCAGTCCTGCGCTGCTACAGGAAATCCAGATTTATCCGGTAGGGAAGTTGTTGCTAGGCAACTAGGAGAATGTGGACTTAAAGCATGTTTGTTGCAACCTGTCAGTTGTTAAACATCAGATGAAAAGAAAGGAAGCTGGCTTCAGTGGTGAGGGAGCAACCAGAGGGGGCACCCTGAGTACCAGGAAATGCGTCATGAGTGGAGAATTCAGACAAAATCACTCAGAGATGGGGGGCAGGGGTGGGTGGAAATGCCAAACTGTCTCTAGTGGGAGAGATCACAGAGACATGCTGTCTCCCAGGACTGAAGGGGACAGAATGTCTGATGAGAGGGTGGGATGTGGGGGTATGTGAACAGACAAGTTATGGGATTCTCTTCAGCTCAACAGAAACTAGACCTTTTCTTTCCATTGTGACTTCAGTCCTGGTATTTGTAGCTGATGAAAGCAAAACTGAGTTTGGAATCTAGGGGCAGTCAAAAGGTCACTCCATGAGACAGATTTTTTACTAGTCAGAGGGGTCTGAGGAAGGAGAATGCTGCACCTAAGTGTTTGTGGGGGACATTTCTGGGAGTGGAACAATGATGGTGGAACAGCAGGGCCCTCTGCAAAGTGGCTGTGTTCTTGCTTTGGCAAGAGCAAAATGCTTTTTGTTTCAAAGTGCTTTTCCATCTCTTCTCTAATGTAAATGCCACTACCATCCCATGCGATATGTAACACAGGCCTTGTTATCATGACCTTACAAATGGAGAGGCTGAGATCCTTTTAAATGACACAAGTTAGGGGCCAACGCAGAGCCAGGACCCAGTCTCCTGGCCACCAGGAGATCTTCCTGTGCTCAAGTGGGCTGCGCACTGTCTGGCCCTCTCACCAGTGGGTCCCCTACTCAGGAGAGAAGCTGATTACTCATAAAGAGAGTTAAGGAAGAACCTGTGGCTATACTGATACCTGTTAGAAAAGGATGTATACTAATGATAGGCAGGAAAAGAATTTTAATGCCAAAGCTCTTAACCTGGTGTCTGGCTTCCGAGGTTCCATGAGCCCCCACTTCCTGTGTGTCTGTGTCTGTATTTCTCTAGGGAAAAGATTTAGAGCTGTTGTAAGATTTTCAAAGGTAGTTCTCATCTGTAAGAAGGTAAAAGACTGGGGAGATAAGAAATATGAGGCCAAAATCTTTCTTCAAACCAGTTTACTCTGGAGAGAAGCTGGTGCCTAATACGTTGTGCTCAGTCTATATCTACTCAATAAAGGCCAGGACCCCAGGACCCATTAACTTACGAGCAGTCTTCACAGGGGCCTGCTCGTATCCTAAATGACTTTAGTTTTGACTTCTCAGCACTTTTTTCTTTTTAAATTCATATAAACAACACCTGATCTGATCTGTCATGAAAATAAACCCTGGCCTACTGGATGGCTAGAGCCCAAGAGAAGTCACGTCAGGCCAGTGACAATCCAGCCTGTAGGCCTCATGCACTTTACTGTACATTAATGTTCCTCTTCCCACTGTCTTTTTATTTTTTCTTCATTGAAATCTGTTCACCCAGGGGAGATTTTGATTGCAATAGACACAGTTTTGTAGATGCAGGCAGAAACAAATTCTAACACTGTAAATTTAATTTACTTGCTGTAGCTTAATAATTTTTTTTAAAAAAACCACAACTATTTTCTAGTTTTGCTTTGTTTTCACCTATCAGCCTGCTGCTCACCCCCTTACCCCGTCCTGCTGGCACTGGGCATCACCCCTTTCTCTTCCTCCCTCCAAAAGCCCTCGCACAGAAGTGGGAGAAAGGTGATAGTCTAAAGATTCGGGAATCAGAAGGGAGAGGAAATCATGAAGATAAGGAATTAATGGGACCTCAATGCAAAGTCCTGGAGGTGTAGGGCTCTTCCAGAGAATTTTGACGTACCATTACCGTCTGAAAATTGAAAGTCATAGCTAAAAGTTAGCAAACCTCAATGAATGATCACAGAGAGCACAAACCACACTGGCCAGCTCACACTAGGCAGCAGACAGTCCACCCACATTTATTCCCCATGATTCAGAAATTTAGGGAGCAGAGCCAAGAACAAAGCAGGACATTGAAAGGAGCAGGGAGTCTCCAAAGGACCCCAAGACAGCGTTCTTTCTTTCCCAGAACACAACATTCAGCCACCCCATAGTCCAAGAGACATGGGTAAAATAAAGTCAGAAAAGAAAAAGAAAACATGGCAGAGTAATAGTTGAGAGGAAGGAAAGAAAGCTGAATCATGGCACACTGGAAGCAGCTGCAAAGGGGAAAACCATGGGCCGAAATCCTGGGGAGGCCAGATTTCCTCTATCAACATCCATTGAGGGGGAAGGGAGGGAAACTTAGATTTCCCAGCAGTGTGGCAGGTCTTGGCACCCAACTCAGTTCCCCTGCAGAACTCCCACAAATAAACATCAGAGCAGAAGGGACAGATTTGCTTCTCAGCAAGATTTCAAAGCTGTGCACCAAAGTGGGAGAGAAAACAGGAAGGATCCAAAGGGAGGAGAAGGAGGAGGAGGGGCATGCTTGCCTCTGGCCAAATCAGACGGGGAAACGTTCCCACCTCTCACCCGAAACTGACACATCAATTTTTATGAGGTGTGAAACGTTTCAGGTAATGTTGGCAGTCAGGGACTGTGGACCCAGGTCTGAACTGCTGGGTTTCAAGCTGGGGGCGGAGAGCCAGAAAGACCACAGGTGAAGACAAGCTCTTTTAGGCTTTCAACCGAGGTGAAACCAAAAGGGGATAAATCTCCCGGGAGAAACCCCTCCACCTGGCTGCTTGTTTCTTTCCCAGCCTGCCTAATTCTCCGGGCATCCACTGGGCGCGCATGTGCGAGCAAATGTACCTAAGTGTCCATAGGGGGACGGGTGAGTGGGGTAAGGCCACGGTCCCGCGTTTGGATTATTTGAGGATGACAACACTCATTTCAAACTCCAAAGGGCGAAAGGAAAACACAGCTGGCCCCAGTTGTGCTAACCCCCAAAGCCCCTCACCAATTCTCTCATCTCCCTGGGTTTCAGGGGCAGGAGGTTGTACTCCCCTCTACCCTCCCTCCTCACAACTCTCTCTCTCTCTCTCTCCCTCTCTCTCTCTCTCTCTCTCTCTCTCTCTCTCTCTCTCACACACACACACACACACACACACACACACTCCCCTCTCCTTACACAGCAGGGGCAGGTGCCCTCACAGTGGTTTGCTGGGATTGTCCCTCTTTTTTAGTGAGCCCTGACGTGGCATTTACTGAAATCTTATTTACACACTGGCGAACGTGCACATGAGAAACAGCCCGGGAGAACAGCAGGCCCGGCATTCGGTCCCCGCACTGTAGCCTCGCGTGGCTGCCAGCCAACCAGCTGCAATAACAGCCTCGTTCCAGAGAGGCCGCCCAGCCGGGCAGCACAGCCCCGGCCCTCACACACACACACACCACCCCTCTCAAAGGGTCGCAGGGTCTGCCCTGAGCTTTTCTATTTCCCCTCCGGGTTGTTTTTCTAAAAACACTGTATGGATGGATACTGACAATAAAAGTAAAAATTCTGCCTTAATGCCTGTAATTTCTTACAGGTTTTCTTATTAGTTTTTTGGGTTTTTTTTTTAATGTTTAGCTGCTCTGTTTGTCAGATGAAAAAGCACATTTGAAGGGCACCAGAAAGGGTATTTGTCCTCTTTGCTTGGGGCCCATGTGACCTGTTTTGGTCCTGTCTCCCCCCATAGAGATGAGCAGGAGAAAAAGGCCCTGTCTCACCCTGGTTTCTGGGCCACTCAACAGCTTTGGAAGGAGATCAGCAGAGAGGATGTGTCTCCACAGCACCCTGGTCTTGTGGGTGATCAGATAAAAGTGCTTTGAAACCTTAGAGGTGTTTGGGGCACTATTAGTGTTACGCTTGCCGTACAAAATTGAGATTGTAAATCAAACTCCTATGTTCAGATGCTTAGAGCGTTGTCTCCATACACCAAGGTTATGGTTTGATTCCCGGTCAATCACAAACAAGAATCAACCAGTGAATGCATAGATAAGTAGAACAACAATCGATGTGTTTCTCTCTCCCTTTCTCTTACTCTCGCTCTCTAAAATCAATTAAAAACAAAACAAAAACTCCTATGTTTTAGGCCGGTAATTCTCAACCCTGGCTGGACATTGGCACGACCTGGGGAGCTTTGAAAAATACTAAATACCAGCTGAATAAGAATCTCAGGGAGTGAGTGGGGCTGGGCATTCTCAATTTTGAAAAGCTCCTTGGGTGATTTAATTTGCAGCCTGGCTGGGAACCTCTACCCTAGGGCCCAGATGCTGTCGGAGTTGGCATTTCTGAGCTGTGCTACTACAACATGGTCTGTCTGCTTGTCTTGAGGCTAACAGAGTTCAGTGAGGATGGGAGGGGCACCCTCAGAGCCTTGGCTTCAGCACATGCCTGGCACCTCACGGAGCCCAGTTCACGTCTGAGTGCGTGGACATGTGTACAGAGCTGGTGAGCAAACATGCAGGGCCCATCTCAGGTCAGGGAAGGCAATCGGACAAAGTTCTCTTCTGACTTCTAAATTCTAGCCCTTGCCAAAGCAGGTTGTAAGGGCAGAAAGACTTTCTGGTTTTTCTTGTCTGATAAATAAATATTCTGAAATCTGTGGCCCGAGTTTGGGCCTAATCCCTAATAAAGTTTGCCTAAGGTCCCCTTTATCCTGCTACTTCTAGAACTGTCCCCCAGAATGACTGGTCGTGCCTGAAAAGGGACATTTACCTAAACCAGCCTCCAAGTTCCTCCAAAAAGAGATGAAGGCCCCGCCCCCCTTCCAGAGGATTGCAGAACCCTGGTGCCCAGGGTACCTCCAACAGCTCCACAAACACAGGTACGGTCTCCTAGCTGTGCTCATGTTCACTACCCAGGATAAGGGATTGTTATCATCTTACTCTTCTGTCTGATTCTGGAAACAAACCAAGGAGTGTGTCTGAAATCTGGTTCCCTTGGAACTTGGGACATAGAAGTTTAAACCACATGGCTTTTTATTCTTTCTGCAGTGTGGGGAGCTGAAAGACCATTTTGGGGGCCCTGGGAGATCTCAGTAGCCTCCATAGGCCCTGACCCCTCTTACCACTCTGGAGCCGGGAACACTGTAGAAGAACATTCTAAGAGAAAGACACACTGAAAGGAATCAAATGTTAACTCTGCCAGAAACTGTGTGATCTTGTTTCATTTTTAAAAACCTTCATCTTGGTTTTTAAGAAAATCTGAGAGAGGGTTTTCTGGGACTTGAGAGAGCAACCATAAAAAGGCCAAAACATAAATTTCTCAACTAAGCTCTCAGTGACTGACACTCCTCACAACATAGTTCCGGAAATTAAAATGTAGGCACAAGGAAAGAAGAAAGGGAGGGAGGGAGGGAGGGAGGGAGACTACAGTTCAATGCTAGAAACATTATAATGTTCCTTTCTCTGAAGGATTCTACTTTTCATAAAGCGTGGCCAACAGTGAGTTCCTAAGGTAGTAGGGCAGATTCTGAGCCAGGCCCAGATCCCCTGAATCCATCTCTGGGGGTAGGAATTTAGAACTTGCATCTTTTACCAGCTTCCCTGACGATTTCCATACACTCTCAAGGGAACTGCTGCCCTACAGATCCTTCGCATTGTACCCTCTCATCACTCCCTTTCAGTGAAAAGGAAATGTTACCAGGTCCCAAGAAGTGTGTCGGGATGCAGTTCTGGAACACAGCGTTGAGGTAGATCAGGGCTTTCCAAATTTTTGAGACTATAACATTTTCTCTATTATTTTTTTATACCCAGAAACAACCACTGGGGTCAAGAGCAGACCCAGAGCAGAGAGTGTAAAGCTCTTGTTTATCAAAATGTATTAAATGCTTCACATATATTTTTTCATTTTTATTTTTCTACTACTTTATAAAGTATTTATTTGCTTTACAGATGAGTGATGGGGCCAGAAAAAGTCAGCTGTGTTGTCCATGGTCACCTAGCTAGGAAATGGAAGAGCATGGAGTCAAACTGGGTCTCCTCCTCCTCGCCACGCCACTGATGGTGGTAGAGAGAATTTATCCCCTTTGGAGTTGACTCAGCCCTGTCACAACCACATACCCAGTGAGCCTGGGCCAGTGCTATACATATACTATCAGTCAGTATGCCTTTGGAACCTGGAACTTTCTCAAAGATTATTTTGAACACCAGGGTCATGTCCTCCTTGACTGTCAATTTACAGGCCTCCAGTGGCCTGCCACCAGGCCCTGCTGCCCCAGGAATCACCTTCCAAGAGGCAAGAAGCTAAATACCTCCCTTACCACGTGAAAGAGTTTGAAGAAGTCCACATTGGCATACAAAGTGTCTTCCATCCATTGAAGGGTGCCCTGGGAGAGGGGGCACAGGGCCTCACGTACTGTCTGCGCCCCTCGGCGCTGGCTGAAGATTATGAAGCGCTCCAGGAGGGTCTCACTGCAGGCAATGTCCTTCAGTACCAGGTCTGGGACTCCGTGAGCAAACTACAGGGAGGAGAAGCAACACTGGAACACTGTCTGTGGTAGGAAAACACTGTCCCCCAGAGATGTCCACACCCTCCCCCACAGAACCTGTGACTACATTATGTAGCATGGCCAGGGGGATTAAGATTGCACATGAAATTAAGGTTGCTCATCACCTGACTTTATTTTTGGATTATCTGGGTGGACCGAATATTATCACAAGGGTTATTTATTTATTTATTTATTTATTTATTTATTTATTGAGAGAAGAGGGAGAAAGAGAGAAAGAGAGAGAGAAGGATCAACTCATTGTTCCACTTAGTTGTGCCATTGATTGCTTCTCATATGTGCCCTGACTGAGGCTTAAACTGATGACCCCGGGGTTGAGCTGCTGACCCTAGAATCAAGCCAGCAACCTTGGTGCTCCAGGATGGCGCTCTCTCCACTGCACCTCTAGCCAGGACTTACAAGGGTCTTTTATATATATGGAAGAGGGAAGCAGAAGAAAGAATGTCAGAGTAATATGATGCGAGAAAGACACGATCAGTCACTGTTGACATTGGAGATGTGGATAGGGACAGTCTCTGGAAACAGGAAAATGGATTTCCTTCTATAACCCCCACCTTGGAAAGGAGGGCAGCCCTGCCTGCATCTTAACTTTCAGATTTCTGTCCTCTAGAACCATAAGATAATAAATTAGTATTGTTGTGAGTTGTTAGAACAGCAACAGGAAACTAACACACTCCCAAGCCTCATTTTTTTCAGTGAGTCATTTAAAATTTGGGAGATCCCTTCTTAGTACACCAACACTTAGGTACCATTAGGACTGACTTCTGGGGCTCAGGTGAGGAAGTGGCCAGAATGCATTTGGAGTGATGGCAAATGACCAACCTCCTCTCCCTTTTCTCACCAGATTTAGCAAATAAAAATACTGAATACCCAGTTAAATTTGAATTTCAGATAAGCAATGAACAACTTTTAGTGCAATATGTCCCAAATAGAGTCCAAATGGAACATACTTATGCTAAAATATTTTTTGCTTATCTGAAATTCAGATTAAACTAGACATCTTATATTTTATCTGATGGACCTAACCCTTTGATAGGCTACATCCTCCAGCTCCTGTGGAGTTCCTAGACAGTGACTGTTGAAGCATAATCCCCAAGATTGCCTCCAGAGTTAAGGAGGCCTCAAATCCTGGCCAGGACACTCAGCCACCCAGCGTAGAAACCGGCCTCCTGGAGTCTGGACTCCCAGCAAGGGAAAAGACATTGAGTGCTGTGAATAGGTTCATGAGCTTCTCTTGTCGCTGCAGTCTTCCCTGGCTTTCAATTAATCACACAGTCCTCTGGACTGGAGAGCAGAACAGGCCCAGGCTCTGCTAGCCCCTGCGTGGAGACTGTTCAGACCACAGATGGAAGCCTGATCTGTAAGTGAGGCACTGGTCACAGATGATGCTGGACTGGTGTGAATGTCCATCAATGTCAGAGGACTGTCACTGGGGACACACTTCAACAGAACCTTCCTGTTTTGCCTACACTTTACATCTTAGCCCCAAGCAAAATCTTACCCCGAGCCTTATTCCCAGAGTATGCAGCATTTTGAGGTGGAGGGAACCAATGAGCTCATTTTGTCCAAACCTCTAATATTCTCAGGAGCAAAGTAATGGAGAAGTGGTTCAGGGACTTAAGAAGGTTACACAGCAGGCTGGTGGGGAAACTGGGACCCCACAAAAGTTTCCCACCTATTATCTCCATTTTACAAATGAGGTAACAGAGGCACAGTCATTTGTTAACTTGCCGGAGGTCATGCTGAGATTTGAACCTACAATTTGTGCTTAATCATCACCTGTTAACTCTGTTGAGTAGGGAAGAGGAAGGGGGCAGGACAAAAAGAGGAGAGTTTATGAAGGATTTCACTGAAGAGGCAACATGAGCTGGCCTTGAAGCAAGTCCAGCAGTTTACAGGGCTGGGGATGGGGCGAGGGACTGACTAGAGACTCTCTCATCATTGAAGAATTCCCTAGATGAAGGTGGCAGGGGAGGCGGTGATGTGATTCTCTTGTGAGCTGTGCTCAGACAGCAGGCAAAAAGAAGCAGGAGGGGTAGCTAGTCCTGATGGTAAAGAACAAAATTCCATGTTTGAGGAGGATGATGAATTAGAGAGCTGTAAACCACATGTAGCTATTTAAATTTAAAATAATTGAAATTAAATAACATAATGCTGCATTAGCTCTATTTCAAGTGCCTATCTGCCACTCCTGGCTAGTGGCTACTGGCTCCGATGCACCGAGGAAGAGCACTGCTGTCATGCAGGAAGGTTTGAGTGGACGGTGCTGGTAAAAAGTGGCCGAGTTGGACAGAGCCTGACCAGGCGGTGGCGCAGTGGATAGTGTCGGACTGGGATGCAGAGGACCTAGGTTCAAAACCCCGAGGTCGCCAGCTTGAACGTGGGCTCACCAGCTTGAGTGCAGGTTCACCAGCTTGAACATGGCATCACAGGCATGACCCCATGGTCACCCAAAGGTGGCTGGCTTGAAGTCCAAGATCGCACTGTCTTGAGCCCAAGGTCGCTCAAGGCACATATGAGAAAGCAATCAATGAACAAGTAATCAATGATGCCGCAAGGAAGAATTGATGCTTCTCATCTCTCTCCCTTCTTGTCTGTTTGTCCCTCTCTCTGTCTCTCTCTGTCTCATCTCTTTCCCTTCTTGTCTGTTTGTCCCTCTCTCTGTCTCTCTCTGTCTCATCTCTCTCCCTTCATGTCTGTTTGTCCCTCTCTCTGTCTCTCTCTGTCTTTGTCAAAAAAACCCACAAGAAGTGGGCAAGCTGGACAGAGACCGAGACCGAGATAGATGAGGAGCAGGTGCCCAAGGCAGCCAGGCTGAGAAGCAGGGCGGGCCCGGGGGCAGAGGGAACTGGGTCACAAAGCGTGGCCTCTGCCAGCGCAGCAGCTCTGGCTCCCTGTGGAGCTCTGGGGTTTGCCGATCGGGAGAAGCATCTGCTAATCAGAGCCAGCAACACTAAGTGAAGTCACAACCTGGTGACCCGGGCCCTTCTTCTTCCTCAGGAGAGGCCTTGGCCCTGATGCCAGCTCCTCAACAACTAGAGATCCAATATCGCAGCTTGAGGAACTGGGAAGAAATTTCCCCTAAATTCCTGCCCTTATCTCCACCCTCTTTTTATTACCAACTGGAAGTCATCACAGGCATTTCCAGGACTTGAGTTTTATGAGCTGAAGAGAAAGCAGAGGGGAAAATGACCAGTCGATGCAGCTGTCACCACCCTTTGGGAGGGGGGCAAGGGACTCGGAGAGGACAGCCAGTCCCGGCTCCATGCCCCTCGCCAGGAGCCCACATCCAGGATGCTGGGCCAGGAGCCATAAGGCCCCAGACTAAAGCACTGGTTTTCAGCCCTGAGCCCATCAGAACCACCTGGAGGTCTGGTAGATCTAGGTGGGGCTCGAGAATTTGCATTGCTAACAAGCTTCCAGTCCTGTGAATGCTGCTGGTCTCAGACTCTGAAAAACCACTGAACTGGGGGGGGACAAGCCTGAGTTAGGAGTGTGGGAGACTGGGTTAGGGGTGGGAAGACTGGGTTAGGAGTAGGGAAGACTGGGTTAGGGGTGAGAAGACGGGTAGGAGTGGGAAGACTGGGTTAGGAGTGGGAAGACTGGGTTAGGGGTGGGAAGACTGGGTTAGGGGTGGGAAGACTGGGTTAGGGGTGGGAAGACTGGGGTAGGGGTGGGAAGACTGGGGTAGGAGTAGGGAAGACTGGGTTAGGGGTGGAAAGACTGGGTTAAGGGTAGGAAGACTGGGTTAGGAGTAGGGAAGACTGGGGTAGGGGCGGGAAGACTGGGTTAAGGGTGGGAAGACTGGGGTAGGGGTGGGAAGACTGGGGTAGGGGTGGGAAGACTGGGGTAGGAGTAGGGAAGACTGGGTTAGGGTGGGAAGACTGGGTTAGGAGTAGGAAGACTGGGGTAGGGGTGGGAAGACTGGGTTAGGGGTGGGAAGACTGGGTTAGGGGTGGGAAGACTGGGTTAGGAGTAGGAAGACTGGGGTAGGGGTGGGAAGACTGGGTTAGGGGTGGGAAGACTGGGTTAAGGGTGGGAAGACTGGGTTAGGAGTGGGAAGACTGGGGTAGGGGTGGAAAGACTGGGTTAAGGGTAGGAAGACTGGGTTAGGAGTAGGGAAGACTGGGGTAGGGGTGGGAAGACTGGGTTAAGGGTGGGAAGACTGGGGTAGGGGTGGGAAGACTGGGGTAGGGGTGGGAAGACTGGGGTAGGAGTAGGGAAGACTGGGTTAGGGTGGGAAGACTGGGTTAGGAGTAGGAAGACTGGGGTAGGGGTGGGAAGACTGGGTTAGGGGTGGGAAGACTGGGTTAGGGGTGGGAAGACTGGGTTAGGAGTAGGAAGACTGGGGTAGGGGTGGGAAGACTGGGGTAGGGGTGGGAAGACTGGGGTAGGAATAGGGAAGACTGGGTTAGGAGTGGGTGAGACTGGGATAGGGGCGGGAAGACTGGGTTAAGGGTAGGAAGACTGGGTTAGGGGTGGGAAGACTGGGTTAGGAGTGGGTGAGACTGGGGTAGGGGTGGGAAGACTGGGTTAGGGGTGGGAAGACTGGGTTAGGGGTGGGTGAGACTGGGTTAGGGGTGGGAAGACTGGGTTAGGGGTGGGAAGACTGGGTTAGGGGTGGAAAGACTGGGTTAGAGGTGGGAAGACTTGGGTAGGAGTAGGGAAGACTGGGTTAGGGTAGGGGAGACTGGGTTAGGGGTGGGAAGACTGGGTTAGGAGTGGGTGAGACTGGGGTAGGGGTGGGAAGACTGGGTTAGGGGTGGGAAGACTGGGTTAGGGGTGGGTGAGACTGGGTTAGGGGTGGGAAGACTGGGTTAGGGGTGGGAAGACTGGGTTGGGGTGGGAAGACTGGGTTAGAGGTGGGAAGACTTGGGTAGGAGTAGGGAAGACTGGGTTAAGGGTGGGAAGACTGGGTTAGGGGTGGGAAGACTGGGTTAGGGGTGGGAAGACTGGGTTAGGAGTGGGTGAGACTGGGGTAGGGGTGGGAAGACTGGGTTAGGGGTGGGAAGACTGGGTTAGGGGTGGGAAGACTGGGTTAGAGGTGGGAAGACTGGGTTAGGGGTGGGAAGACTGGGTTAGGGGTGGGAAGACTGGGTTAGGGGTAGGTGAGACTGGGTTAGGGGTGGGAAGACTGGGTTAGGGGTGGGAAGACTGGGTTAGGGGTGGAAAGACTGGGTTAGAGGTGAGAAGACTTGGGTAGGAGTAGGGAAGACTGGGTTAGGGTAGGGGAGACTGGGTTAGGAGTGAAAAAACCTAGGTTGTGCTGCCATTTCTAGCACTATAGCCCCATGTACATCAAAATCACCCAGTTGCCAGCACCTTATTGTCCCCATCTGTTAGAGCCTCTTAGGAGTCATGTGAAGAGCACACCGCTAGCAGATGTGAAAGTCATGTGTTAATGGTAAAAGAAAAATGCTCTGAATAAATGTCAGAGATTGTGGACACAGATGAAGTAAATTTTGAAGGGCTGGTAGGATTAGGTCAGATTATGCAAGGGGATGGAGGAGTTTGCCTGCTCAGAGAAGAAACAGTGCAGGAGGTCAGAGGTCTGCTCTGCGAGCTGCCATTGTCAGGTTGTGACCTGGAAGTCCCCTTAGCACAAGCCAGACTCTCTGCACTGCTGGCATCTCAGCCGGGAACTGTCCTCACAGTTATTTCCACGCTACCTTCTCTTTAGTCAGGTTTGCTCAGTTACCATCTCTTTGGGAAGGCCTTCACTGGTCACTCATTATAACTGCCCCATCCCATGTACCACCACCACCATCCCCGCCCCAGTCCCTCCCTACCTCCTGATTGACCCTGCTAGATTTTCCTCTAATCTGCAAACCTGCAAATGCATGGTTTCCTCTGCTTACTTCATCATGGCCTGTGGACCCCACAGGAAGCGCCCAGAGTTAGGGTTTGCCCATATTGTTCACACTGTATTCTAGTCCCTAAAATGCTCCTACATATGTAAGGAATACATGAATAAAGCTCAATTTCTTCAACTAGAAGAGGAGTTGAGCCATGTGATCTCTAAGCTTCCTTCCAGTCATAAAAATCTGTGCTGTCGTGTGGAGGATTTGTACCGTTTCAGAATCCTGTGAGGGAAATGCTCATCAGCTCAAGGAAACCCCTGGGGGCTTTTCTGAATAAGTGGCATGGCACTGGGGAACAATTTTTTTTTTCATTTTTTGTTGTATGAGGTTTTAGAACTGTTTCTATATATTTCTGCTTCACTGATTCCAAATCTGAAATCTGTTTTTTGGTGCATGCTCTAGTTTTTATGCAATTTTAATTTCTTTTTGTTACAGTTAATGGCATGCATTGGTTTTCAAATTGGAGTTAAAGGGCAACAACTCTTGGATTGAACATAACCCACAAGGCAATTAATGTTTTACAAACATCACTTTTACATAATTGTAGTTGTTTTTAAATATAAAAAATTATTATCTGATAAAAACACCCTCTTATTTTGTTTTAAGATTGAATCATGGCTTCTTTGAGTAGGCATAAATGTAAGAATAGTCCTGACACCTTCTGTTATATATGTGGCTGTTACACACTTAAAGGTCAAAGGCACAATATTTCATCATTTGTGACACGTGCATATATTGCTTATTTTCAAGTTCCCCTTGGTGATCAAGACAAGAATTGGGTTCTTCATATTGTGTGTTATAATTGTGAGGAAATGCTTCGTGACTGGACAAAAGGAAAAAGCAAAGGAATGCCTTTTGGTATTCCCATGGTTTGGCGTGAACCTAAGGACCACAGCAGTGACTGTTATTTCCGTCTGATCCATACAAAGGGCATCGGCAAGAAAAAACAGCATATGATCACATATCCTAATATTCCTTCAGCAATATGACCTATCCCACACTGAGACATGCCTGGTTCCAGTTTTCAATGGGTTTATTTCTTCTAAGGACAAAGAAAGTGAACATGGTGATCAAGTGTATTTTGATAAGATGCATGAGGAAATGGTTGTAGAGTCTGAAGGGTCTTCTTCTGATGCCAAGCAGTCATTAACCCCTCAGCAGTTTAGCCAACCCAAATTGAATGACTTAGTAAAAGATTTGGGACTATCAAAGAAAGCCTCCAGGCTTCAACAAAAGAATTTACTTCACTGGTAAGCTAAAGTGTCCCATTTCAGGAAGCGTGAACAAATTTTTGTGGACTTTTTTTCTGAAGACAAACACTTTGCTTACTGTCATGATATCAGTTGTCTTCTCAGCCAGCTAGGTGTTACCACTTACAGTCCAACAGAATGGCGGCTATTTCTTGACAGCAGTTCCAATTGGTTATTCAACTCCTCTGCGAGAAGATTATAATGACATAAAAATTGTCCTCAACTTTCTGAAGTATGAGGAGCATAACTGGATCATTTGTGTGGATCTTAAAATGGTAAATTTCCTGCTAGGACAACAGGGAGGTTTCATAAAGTATCCTTGCTTTCTGTGTTTGTGGAACAGCGAGCTCGGGAGAAACACTGGACCCAGAAGGAGCAGCTGAAATGTGAAGCTCTGGAAGTAGGGATGCAAAATATTGTGAATGAACCTGTAGTTAATTGAGACAGGATCATTTTTCCCCCACTTCACATCAAACTTGGCTTAATGAAGCAGTTTGTTCAGGCTTTGAATAGAGAAAGTGAGTGCTTTCAACATATTATTTCTGCTTCTCCTGCCTTGTCTTTCGAGAAGATAAAAGCAAGTATATTTGATGGACCTCAGATTCGAACCCTCATACGTGACAAAGAGTTTGCCAGGAAGATGAATAAGGAGGAGAAAGCAGCATGGCAATCTTTTGTGGCAGTTACAAAGAACTTCCTTGATAAGTTTCCTGAAAATCTTGGAGCTGTTAGTGATGAGCAGACTACCGCTGGAGCATCAAACAAGATTGTCCTCAACAAGTACACAAACGCAAGAAATACAAACGCAAATTTTTGCCTGAATAGAATTTAAATAAGTTTTGTGCAAATTTTATGATTAAAATAAGTGTTTTAATATGTTCTATTTTGAAATTGTATGCAAATTCTGATGTAATCATATCTTTTAGTGTATTAGTGTATTTACTGCATTATATAAATTATTATATTCACAAAGATGATGCCCAAGAAGACATTCTACTTCATTATGTTAAACTAAATGTTGAAAATTTTACAATAAGATGAAAACATAAAATCTTGAATTGCAAAAACTGTAGCTTACAGAGAAAAACTAATGTCAGATTTGAGATCAACACACTCGAATTAGGTAAGAACAAGTGTTTTTGTGGATGCAACAAAAATTTTGTTCCCCAGTGTTATGGATTCTGAATATGAAAGCGAGAAGGGAAAAGAAGCCAAGATAATCCTTGCCTTTCTCAGGCTCATGACCAAGGACAAGAACCTACCTGCTCTGGTCGGACCTGAGAGTTGACCAGAAGGTAGACAACTGAGTCAGACAGGCCAATACTTTTCACGAGAAATAGTGTCAGTGTTTCTTCATCTTTTAGGATATCCCGAATTCGTATTCCTCTTCCTGTATAGGAATGGGAGAAAGATTGGGGTGCCAAAGGGGAGGTGGATCAAAGAAGAATAAGCATTTAGAATTCATTGCAAGCATTTCAACTTGGTTCTTGGGTCCCCTGGGAGTGCCTGGAGGTAAGGGCTCCTGTGGTCAGCCATCACCCAATGCAGTCATGTAACTTCCTGCTGGGGAAAATGTAGTGAGAAGGCAGAGAAGGTGGAAAAGATTAGCCCAGGGTCTGGCGTGGGGTCATCAGACACTTTGTGGGGTTGGTCTAAGACAGTGACTCTCTATGGGATAGTAGTAAGGAGCTGGAAAGGGGAATTTGTCCCTCTGTGAAAATCTGGCACCATCTGGAGACATGTTTTATTGTCACAACTGGGTAGGTACTAGTGGGTAGAGAACAGGGATGCTGCTAACCATCTCACAATGCACAGGACAAACCCCTGCCCCCCACAGAACAAAGAACTCTCTGGTCCAAAATGCCAATATTGCTAAGGTTGAGAATTGCTAGTCTGGGATTAGAAAAGACACATGCTCTGTCCACACTGCAGTTGTCATGGGTAGAGGATCCTTCTCAACTTTTCTGTGGTCTCAGTTAAGGCTCTGAGCTCAGGGTATTGATGTGGCTAAGAGAGATGAGACTGTTTTGGTCAAGGAAAACTTCAAGTGGAAAAGAGAGGATGGCCTATTGTCTGGGCTTGCAATTTCATACCCTGATCATCCCAGTCACATTCTTTCTAGCTCCACTCAAAACCTACTAGAAGCAGAAATTTCTTTATGGGAGGCACAAAGGACTCCTAAGAGTTTACGTAACCTTGGGTCAAGTGATTGAACCTCTCTGTGCCTGCACTTTTCCCATCTGCCTCTTAGGATTGTTGTGGGGCTGATAAGAGACAAGAAATGCAAAGTGCTTGCTCTCAGGACTGAAAATGATGAGCACTCGGTTAATGCTTATTCTGATTGCCTTCATATTATTCTTACCCCTCCCAGGGGAGTCACACCCAGGGTGCCCACCTCCTCTGCCTGCTACCAGAGCCAATACTTAGCCTCAAGCTGGCCCCTGTTGTTACAGTTCATGAGGCAAAGAAAGTTACAGGCCGAACTATTAATGGAATAATTTCAACATTAAGGGAAAGTGTTTGGGTTGCATGAAAATGCCTATTTCTATGTTTCAACTTTTCCAGGAGCCTGGTTGACTTCTTATTGTTTAGTACTTCTTTAGCTAGACTTAATCATCAAACGCTCCTACTACCTCCAAAGCCCATCTCCTCCCTCCTCGAATTCTTCCCTTACTAGGTGGCCAAGTGGTCTAGCAGCCTGAGTACTTAACAGCCATCCCTTCTGTTTTCAGTTGTGACCCTCCCTGTACAGGGCCTTGTCCAGACTGATGTTGCTGCTCATTTCCTCTTGAAAGGGAGTGGGTCAACCACAGGCCTGTCCCTGCAGCTAGTCTGTCCTGAGGTTCCACTAAACAGTCACCTGACTCTCCAGGATGGGTGCCCTTTACAGTTGTGCCATGGGGGGTATCCCAGTATCTTTTAGGGCATCTAAGAAGAGCTCAAAGACTTGAGGAGAACCTCACATAAGAGAGAATCTGAAGGAGGAGGAGGGCTCTGAGAGGTGCTGTTCTAATTGATTCTTGCCTTTCCTTTGACTCAACAAGGTGTGTCCTGTTATCTTCCAAACACAGCTCTTGCTTCCCCTATTTTCTTGGGGCAATAGCTCAGTTGTTCTTCCCCCAATCACTTCTTTACATAGTGCTGTATATATCACACACACACACACACACACACACACACACACACACACACACACACACACACATCTCCTGAAAGCAGTTGGCCATGGATTCTACTTCCATTCATACCTCTCATCATAGCTAGCAATGTTGGGCACACAAATGTAGGCCGGTGAGGTGACCTCTGTCTGACATCAGCATTACTGCCTGACATGGAATCAGAGCCTCAATAAACAGAAGGAATGGCATGGGCACCCAATAAATACCTGTTGTCCTGACCTGAAAGTCATGACACTATTCGACTGTTGATCTCCTTGTTATTCTTTAACTCACTCACCCGACCTTACATACAAAAGCCTTACTGGGAAGAGGGACAGCACAGGGGCAGACAGGGAGGGATTTTGTCCTGGTGTCTCACAGTATCCCACCCAGGTGTCAGCGGCTGTGGCCCGAGAGAGGCAGGAGCCTTCTGGGTCCACACACCTGCGGAAGAGTGGGGGCCACCCTGCAGGGAAAGTGTGGGGCCCAGAATGTAAGAGGTGGCTGATACCAGACAGAGGTTTCACCAGACTCTCGAGGGAGAAATGTGAACTGGGGACCCGAGGAAAGAAAAATAAATTTTGTTTAAAATGTGGTTCTTCTTGTTCTCTTCCCCAGGAAGATTAGACACTGGGGGAAGGGTAGCTGGGGCCCACAGAGGGAGGGGAGCTGGAGGGGGCAGTCAGGAGGGGGCGAGAGGCTCCTGGGAAGAAGGTGGCTAAGATGATTGAGAGCCCACAGAGCTCCCTCCGGGTGGGGGTGGGGGGCTCATGTCCGTCTGTAACTGTTGATCCTCCCCAGTTGAGAATGCTGCACTACAGGTTTGCTGGAAGGAAATCACTGCCTGGTCTGTCATCAGTGTACTTTCCCAGGTGACTGGGGAGCTGACTGGCAGAAACACGCACCAGTGACAGCTGCCACCTGGCTTTCAAAGACTTAACCCTCCCCTGCAGCTTTGGGCTGAGGGTTCAGTATTCACAGGGAGCAATGTCAGGGAGGGGGGCGGCGACTACTCTGGGACAGGTTTTGAAATAATCTGCAATGCTGATAGCGGACTTCAGTCCCCAGCCTGGAATTCCTTCAGAGAGTGTCCCAGCTTTACATGGGGATGGTCCCCTGTCCCCTCTCATGGCCATAAGACCAGGTGTACTACGGAACTCTGTTCCCAACCTCAAAGTTCATTTGGGAGCCTTGGCTGGCCTTCCTGGACCTAGTCCCCCAGACCTCTGAAGCTGCTGCCGTGTGGGGTTCTCCCCCAAAGCCTGCAGGCCTGCAGAAGGACCGCTTTGGTGCCAGTTCAAAACTCTCCCTGCTTTGGGGTCAGGAAGCAGTGGTCTTGGTTCACACCCCTACACTGTAAAGAGCACAGAGAAACTGAGGCTTGAAGTGACTCCACTTACGCTTCCTCCCAGCCATACCCCACACGATGACCAAACACAGAAATGGACGTTTGATTTGATGGACAGGGTGGCAGTCGCTCTTTCATCTTAGAAAGAAAACGCTGGTGCTCCCCCCCCCCTTTTATTATTATTAAAATGATTGTGCTCATAGGACTAAATGATTAGTCCTTCAAGTTCCACCTAAGTAAATTATTCTATCCAAAGCAACAAAAGACGTGGTATTTATAATTTGGCTTTACTACATAAAGTATGTGCTTTACTATTTTTGAAACAATTAGGACGTAATGACATAGTTTTGAAGTCCCATCTGAACAGACCCCTGGCCCTTATTGCTCCAATGGGGAGTGAAGGGAGAAGTTGGCTGATGGGAGGGGGGTCAGACTCTCCTTAGAGTACTTCTCCTCTGAGCTCTTGGAGCTCTACCTGCCCCCCCCCACACACACACAAGGTGGTCATTGTTCATGCAGTCCTTCCACTTCTGCCCTGGAAGCTGGTGGACACTGTCTGGCACATGTCCGTGCCAGGGGCTCACACATCGCCTGGCCGGTAGGCGCTCGCCGAGCCTCCACTGACTGCTGACTGCTGACTGCTAACTGAGCGGCACAGCGAGGCTCCTGGGCTGATCCACACCATTCCCCACCTTTCATGTTTGGAACCCTGAGCAGAGGTGGTTCTACACAGCCCCTCCTGTCCCCATAGTAGACCTTCCTCATCCCTGTCATCCTTTAAGGTCATCCTGAAAGTCATTGCCCCCTCCATCTCCATTCTAGGAGCAGACATCTCCCAGGTCCAAACCGCTTCCTCCACAGGCTCCACGCCTGCTCCCTGAGCAGTCCTCCCACAGTAGCAGCCTTTGTTCCACCCTCGGCCCGCAGTGGCCCTCAGGTTTCTGACAGCCTGGCTCCCTCCCAGATACTGAGGTGCCCCTCCCCGGGATGGTTCCAGCCGGTGCCTAGACTTTGCCATGTTCATCCCTCCAGCCCCCTGCAGTGAAGCCCCCTGCGGTCACAGCAACTATACAACACCCACTATGCTTTAAGAAGAGGTGCCAGAGTGGTCACTGGGGTTGCGGGTATTTGTTCTTGTTTTTCCCCTGGAGGAAAGTTGCAGGAAAGGGGGCTCTTCCACCCTTTCCCCTCACTGTTCCTGACTCTGAGTCAGCCTCAGTGTCCATGTGACCCACCCAGCCTGGCCTCTCATTTCCTTTGCCTGCTTATCAACTAAACCCTCAGCTCTGCTCCACCTCAAACACGATGGCCACACCTGGGGGCTTGCTCTCACCTGTCCTGCCTACTTTTGAAATTCTGAATTCATGCACTTAATTTTTTTTTACCACAACCTTCAATCCTTCCATCTTGCTCATTTTCTCAGCCCTTAAACAGTCATGATGCCCCCTGAGATCTCTAGTTTCTTGCCCCTTTCAGCACTTTCGGCTTCTTGTCCATCCTTATGAATCCTGGACCCAACATGACACAGGTAGTTCAATCACAACCCTCAACCCCTTTGCCTCCTGGACTTTTTATGCCCCCCACAAGTCCCTGGCTCGGTATCCCCCCAACTCTGCAGCTTCTCTGTTTCAGGGAGAGCCTGGGATGCTGACTATCACTGGAAGAAACCAAACAATTGTATGCACGTATTTATGTCATGATAAACACATGCTTTGAGTCCTAATGCTACTTGGCCTTGCTCACACACATTCCAGTGAGCTCTCTCTCTAGGACTCTATGAAAGCTGTCCCATAGCTTTACCTTACCCTGCAAACCACTCTTCCCCTGCTTCCAGCACTCACCCCAGCCTCATACTGCCCAGAACACAAGCTCTCCTGGTGTGTTCCTTTCTGTCTCCGGGCTTCCCTGCAGTAAGAACTCAGTTGACATCCTTCCCAACTTCCTATCTTCTAGGCCGGTGGGAAGAGGAGTCCTCACCAAAGTGAGCTCGTGACACCTCTAGATTCTTTTCTTTCCTGCCTCCCCTAGTATCTTTTCTCACAAAACCTGCCCATCCTTCCCTGTGTCTCCAGTCTCTCTGAGGTATGAGGCAGGTGAAAGGCAGTGATGGCTGAGAACACTGACGGCCCCTCACCTGCAATTCTTTCGGGGTGAGTCCGGAGGGTGTCCATGAGCTGGGATAAGCTGCGGAGTTCTGTCCAAACGGGGCCTAGGTGCTGGGTCTCTGGTGCATCCATGACGAGTTCTTGAAAATCGCGATACACTCTTGCCAAGCTGGAAGAAAGACAATGCCTCTTCAATAAAGACATAGCTGTCATTTTTATAACACCACCTTGTGCAATTTTTAAAAATACCATCTGCTTGACCCAGCTACAACATTATGTATCTTTACAATAGTGCCAACGCAAAAGGAGAATCATATTTTTATGTCACTGTGCAAACAAGATAACAGACAAAGGCAATGAGCAATTCTCTCAGTCTTACAATGTTAACAGTGCCAGCTCACCTCTCAACCTCATTCTCGGTGTCTCTGTCCAGAGATGCTTCAAATAAAATATTGGTAGATATTACTGGAGGTTCTTTCCAGCTATTGCCCACTTCAATGAGACCTGCCGTTTATAGGGGGAGGTCTGAGACAAGGAGAATGAAGCCCAGACAACCAGATTTGTTCCCAGGAGTTTAAGTAATATTCAAGGACACTTTTTCTATTGCCCAAGCCAAGGTGCTATGAACTAAACAGCCAGCACCAGCCTGGGCGTTGAGAAGCAGGAGACACCGATCCACAAAGAGGCAGATGAAGTGGAAGCCCAGAAAGAAGCTGGACCTTGCAGGCCCAGACAGGAGACAACAACTCCCGACAGCTCTCCAGTTCCTGTCCCACCCTCCTGACACCTGTGTGCAGCACCTTGGCTTTGTGAGATGGTCCGGTGTCTAAATCATATTTCTCTCTGGGACTTAAAACATGTTTAAAAGGGTTTCTGTACCTTGCATGAAAAAGACCCATGAATAAGCCAATATTTTACCTATATTGTATGTGTGAAACGTGAAGCCCAGATTTCCTGGTTCAAATGCTGAGTGCAAACTAGAGTCTGAAGTCCTCCTTTCCCAACTCTCACCCTTTAATCTACAGACCCTGCCAGAACTAGTCCCAACGTTCTATTCAGCTTCACTGAAATGTCTCCAGGAGATGATATCAGCGTAATGGTGCGGTAGGAAGCAATACTGATAAATCTCCCCCAAAACTCAACAAGATCTTCAACCAGAAACAGAAAAACCTATCCTTGGAGCCTCCAGATGTTTTGCAATACACCCGAAGGTATGGTTGAGCGAAAAATTGGCTAAATATATAATCAAACCCCGAAGGAAATAGGGAGTAAGAAATGCTCCGCCTTCCTCACTAACCTAAACAGGGCAGCTTTCACTGGGAACTGAGAATATAGAAACTGAGGAGGGCAAAGGGGGTGAATAGATCCAGGCCGTGGCACAAACAGCCGAACCAGGCTGTGGCACGGAGATCCAAGCCGAGGAAAAACTGTTCCTGTGACAACCGGTCAGTACAAGCTAAGACTCGCACCAAACCCAGACAAAGAAAGACAAGCGGGGCAGCCATTTTCCCCGATCCCCAGGTCGGCACGCGCAGATAGTGGGCGAGAGACTCCTCCGACTGCCTCAGCAGTGGGCGCTCGTGTTATCCCACAAAGAGGCAGAGTCAGAGGCCTTTGTGTGGGCCGAAAGCGGAATCTCCGGGCCGACCCAGCACCCTGAGGGAGCCGCGCACGGGGAGGGAGGGAGAGCCAATTCCAACACTGCAACTTTTCCGTGCGGGAGGAGTTTCACTCAGAGGGTGAGACTTCCAGCCTGATATCCTGGTCTGCGCGCACAGATAGTGAGCGAGAGTTTCCTCCAAGCGCCCCAGGAGTGGGTGCCCGCCCATGTTACCAGACAGAGTGGCAGAGCCAGAGGTCTTTGAGTGGGCAGAAGCCCCACCTGATTATGCTAGCAGCTCTGACTGACTGAGCCTTACCCAAAGCCCTGTGCTGAGTGGGAATAGAGTGGGGACTGGCCAGCTCTTTGAGCCTCTAACTATCCGGGCAGAGGCAGCAGCAACCCCATAGCTGGATTATCAGGCTACTAATTGAGGAAGGAAAGACTAGGAGAAAGGCTCCAGGAACACGGACTCTCTCACTGTCGGAGCCTATAAATGCAAATGAACCTCGACTGCCAACGAGACTAAAGCACAATACATGACATCGCCATAGAGATTTATCAACTGCAAACCTCTACCTGAGTGTGCCAAAGGGGCAGAACCCGGGATACAGAGTCACCGACCAGGAAGAGGGAGAGAAAGGAAAAAGCAAGAAGATAACCTCTCAAAATCAAGAATAATCTGCAGACTTTATAACCTATCCCATTTTATTATATTTGTTCGTTTCTTTCCCTTATCTTCATTCTTGATTTTTTTCCCTTTTTTTCCTCCTCCAATTTGGTCGTTTAACTCTCTGTTGGTCTTACTCTCTCCTCTCCTTGAACTACACTACCCATAAGTGTTACATCTCCCATTATCTTTTCTTTCCTCTTCCTTTCTCTCTATGAGGGTTGCACTCTAAAACCCTTAACTCTCTCTCTCTCTCTCTCCTCTTTTTTCTTTTTTCTTTTTTTAGTGGTACCCTCTTTCTCTCTCTCTCTTTCTTTTCTCCCTCTATATTAGTTTCTTCCTTTCTCCTTTACGTCTCCTCTCATTCAAACCTCAATAACGAACAAATTATCTTATCTGGGACTCAAACTTATGTTTGTGGATTTTGGGGGGTTTTTACTTCACCTTTTTAACTCACTAGCAGTGCTCCCATCCCTGGCTCTCCATTTTATCTAGTTCTTGTTCCACTAAATACAATAGTAACTCTTTAATTTGTCCCCCCATTTTCCTGTTTCCCTCTTATTCCTCTCATCATAACTCTTAGTCAACCAACACCTAAAAGCATTTTATTCTTGACCCAAATTTTTTCCTTATTTGCTTTTTGTGGGTCCATACCCCCTTTTTTTTTCTTTTTTTTTTTTTTGCCCCTTTATTACTTCTCCCCAATTCAGGCCCTCCAGTACAGGCATTGTTTGTTCTATTTAGTACAATATAACTCACAGTTCACCACAAGATTTTCTCAAGAAAGAAGGGAGAGGAGAGGAGAGGAAAAGAGGAGGTAGGGAATACTTTCCTTTTTTAAAAAATTTTATTTTATTTTTCTTTATTTAATTTTTTTAAAAACTCTTTGATTTTTTATTTTTATACTTTTAACTTTTTATTCTTTATTAAATCTCATTAATCCTATCAACAAAACCACCCTCAGATGCCATTAAGGAAGAGAAAATTGAATATCATGGATACAAAAGAAAGAGAGGTAACACAGCTAGATGAGGAAAAATCTATGGAGAAAAAATTTAATATATTGGAAACCTTGGAGTTAAACGACAGAGAATTTAAAATAGAAATCCTAAAAATACTCAGACATATACAATAAAACACAGAAAGGCAATTTAGGGAGCTCAGAAAACAACTCAATGAACACAAAGAATATATTACCAAGGAAATTGAAACTATAAAAACAAATCAAACAGAGATGAAAAACTCAATACACAAGCTGAAAAACGAGGTAACAAGCTTAGCTAATAGAACAGGTCAGATAGAAGAGAGGATTAGTGAAATAGAAGACAAGCAACTTGAGGCACAACAGAGAGAAGAAGAAAGAGACTCAAAAATTTTAAAAAATGAGATAGCCCTACAGGAATTACCTGACTCCATCAAAAAGAATAACATAAGAATAATAGGTATATCAGAGGAAGAAGAGAGAGAAAATGGAATGGAGAACATACTCAAACAAATAATAGATGAGAACTTCCCAAGCCTGTGGAAAGAACTAAAGCCTCAAATTCAAGAAGCAAACAGAACTCCAAGATTTCTTAACCCCAACAAACGTACTCCAAGGCACATCATAATGAAATTGGCACAAACCAACAGCAAAGAAAAAATTCTCAAGGCAGCCAGGGAAAAGAAGAATACAACATATAAAGGAAGGCCCATTAGATTATCATCAGATTTCTCAGCAGAAACTCTACAAGCTAGAAGAGAGTGGACCCCAATATTTAAAGTCCTGAAAGAGAGGAACTTTCAGCCATGAATACTATACCCATCAAAGCTATCCTTCAAATATGAAGGAGAAATAAAAACATTCACAGATACAAAAAAGATGAGGGAATTTATCATCAGAAAACCCCCACTCCACGAATTACTAAAGGGGGTTCTCCAATCAGATACAAAGAACAAAAAAAAAAAAACAAAGCCACAAGTAAAAGCTCCAAGAAGAACACAATAAAACCAAATTTAAACTGTGACAACAAAAAAGAAAGGGGGGAGAGGATGGAGATTAACAGTAGCAAAGGACAATGGAGTGCAAAAGTACTCACAAAATAGTGCACTACAATGAACAGGGTAGGAACCCTTCTCATTACTTAAAGGTAACCACCATTGAAAAAACCACCACAGAAGCACATGATTTAAAAAAGATAGCAACAGCCCTGGCTGGTTGGCTCAGCGGTAGAGCGTCGGCCTAGCGTGCGGAGGACCCGGGTTCGATTCCCGGCCAGGGCACACAGGAGAAGCGCCCATTTGCTTCTCCACCCCTCCGCCGCGCTTTCCTCTCTGTCTCTCTCTTCCCCTCCCACAGCCAAGGCTCCATTGGAGCAAAAATGGCCCGGGTGCTGGGGATGGCTCTGTGGCCTCTGCCTCAGGTGCTAGAGTGGCTCTGGTCGCAACATGGCGATGCCCAGGATGGGCAGAACATCGCCCCCTGGTGGGCAGAGCGTCGCCCCCTGGTGGGCGTGCCGGGTGGATCCCGGTCGGGCGCATGCGGGAGTCTGTCAGACTGTCTCTCCCTGTTTCCAGCTTCAGAAAAATGCAAAAAAAAAAAAAAAAATGCAAAAAAAAAAAAAAAAGATAGCAACAGAGGAAAGATGTATGGAATACAACCAAATAAAAACAAAAGATAGAAAGATGAAAGAGAAGGATCAAACAAGACACAAAACTAACAGAAAGCAATCTATAAAATGGCAATAGGGAACTCACAAGTGTCAATAATTACACTAAATGTAAATGATTAAACTCACCAATAAAAAGGCACAGAGTAGAAGCATGGATTAAAAAAGAAAATCCAACTGTATGCTGCCTACAGGAAACTCATCTAAGTAACAAGGATAAAAACAAATTCAAAGTGAAAGGCTGGAAAACAATACTCCAAGCAAATAACATCCAAAAAAAGCAAGCGTAGCAATACTCATATCTGATAATGCTGACTACAAGACAGGAAAAGTACTCAGAGACAAAAATGGCCATTTCATAATGGCTAAGGGGACACTGAATCAAGAAGACATAACAATTCTTAATATATATGCACCAAACCAAGGAGCACCAAAATATATAAGACGGATACTTATTGACCTTAAAACAAAAACTGACAAAAACACAATCATACTTGGAGACCTCAATACACTGCTGACGGCTCTAGATCGGTCATCCAAACGAAGAATCAACAAAGATATAGTGGCCTTAAACAAAACACTAGAGCACCTGGATATGATAGACATTTCCAGGACATTTCATCCCAAAGTGACTGAATATACATTTTTCTCAGTGTACATGGATCATTCTCAAGAATTGACCATATGTTGGGCCACAAAAACAACATCAGCAAATTCAGAAAAACTGAAGTTGTACCAAGCATATTTTCTGATCATAAAGCCTTGAAACTAGAATTCAACTGCAAAAAAAGAGGAAGAAAATCCCACAAAAATGTGGAAACTAAACAACATACTTTTAAAAAATGAATGGGTCAAAGAAGAAATAAGTGCAGAGATCAAAAGATATATACAGAGAAATGAAAATGATAATACAACATATCAGAATCTCTGGGATGCAGCAAAAGCAGTGATAAGAGGGAAGTTCATATCACTTCAGGCATATATGAACAAACAAGAGAGAGCCCAAGTGAACCACTTAACTGCACACATTAAGGAACTAGAAAAAGAAGAACAAAGACAACCCAAAACCAGCCGAAGAAAGGAGATAATAAAAATCAGAGCAGAAATAAATGAAATAGAGAACAGAAAAACTATAGAAAAAATTAATAGAACAAGGAGCTGGTTCTTTGAAAAGATCAACAAAATTGACAAACCCTTGGCAAGACTTACCAAGGAAAAAAGAGAAAGAACTCATATAAACAAAATCCAAAATGAAAGAGGAGAAATCACCACAGACACCGTAGATATACAAAGAATTATTGTAGAATACTATGAAAAACTTTATGCCACTAAATTCAACAACCTAGAAGAAATGGATAAATTCCTAGAAAAATACAACCTTCCTAGACTGAGTCAAGAAGAAGCAGAAAGCCTAAACAGACCTATCAGTAGAGAAGAAATAGAAAAAACCATTAAAAACCTCCCCAAAAATAAAAGTCCAGGCCCAGACGGCTATACCAGCGAATTTTATCAAACATTCAAAGAAGACTTGGTTCCTATTCTACTCAAAGTCTTCCAAAAAATTGAAGAAGAAGCAATACTACCAAACACATTTTATGAGGCCAACATAACCCTCATACCAAAACCAGGCAAGGATGGCACAAAGAAAGAAAATTACAGACCAATATCTCTAATGAATACAGATGCTAAAATACTAAACAAAATACTAGCAAATCGAATACAACAACATATTAAAAAAATAATACATCATGATCAAGTGGGATTCATCCCAGAATCTCAAGGATGGTTCAACATATGTAAAACAGTTACACCATATCAACAAAACAAAGAACAAAAACCACATGATCTTATCAATAGACGCAGAAAAGGCTTTCAATAAAATACAACACAATTTTATGTTTAAGACTCTCAACAAAATGGGTATAGAATGAAAATATCTCAACATGATAAAGGCCATATATGAAAAACCATCAGCTAACATCATATTAAATGGCACAAAACTGAAGGCTTTCCCCCTTAAATCAGGAACAAGACAGGGTTGTCCACTCTCTCCACTCTTATTTAATGTGGTACTAGAGGTTCTAGCCAGAGCAATCAGACAAGACAAAGAAATAAAAGGCATCCATATCGAAAAAGAAGAAGTAAAGGTATCACTTTTTGCAGATGATATGATCCTATACATCAAAAACCCCAAAGAATCCACAAAAAGACTACTAGAAACAATAAGCCAATACAGTAAGGTCGTAGGATACAAAATTAACATACAGAAGTCAATAGCCTTTCTATATGCCAACAATGAAACATTTGAGAATGAACTCAAAAGAATAATCCCCTTCACGATTGCAACAAAAAAAATAAAATACCTAGGAATAAACATAACAAAGAATGTAAAGGACTTATTGTATATAATGAAAACTATAAACCATTGTTAAGGGAAATCGAAAAAGATATAATGAGATGGAAGAATATTCCTTGTTCTTGGTTAGAAAGAATAAATATAATCAAGATGGCCATATTACCCAAAGCAATATACAAATTTAATGCAATTCCCATCAAAATTCCAATGACATTTTTTAAAGAAATGGAGCAAAAAAATCATCAGGTTTATATGGAACTATAAAAAACCCCGAATAGCCAAAGCAATCCTAAAGAAAAAGAATGAAGCTGGGGGCATTACAATACCTGACTTCAAACTCTATTATAGGGCCATGACAATCAAAACAGCATGGTATTGGCAGAAAAATAGACACTCAGACCAATGGAACAGAATAGAAAGTCCAGAAATAAAACCACATATATATAGTCAAATAATTTTTGATAAAGGGGCCAACAACACACAACGGAGAAAAGAAAGCCTCTTCAATAAATGGTGCTGGGAAAACTGGAAAGCCACATGCAAAAGAATGAAACTGGACTACAGTTTGTCCCCCTGTACTAAAATTAACTCAAAATGGATCAAAGATCTAAACATAAGACCTGAAACAATTAAGTATCTATACATAGAAGAAGACATAAGTACTAAACTCATGGACCTGGGTTTGAAAGAGCATTTTATGAATTTGACTCCACAGGCAAGAGAAGTGAAGGCAAAAATTAATGAATGGGACTACATCAGACTAAGAAGTTTTTGCTCAGCAAGAGAAACGGATAACAAAATAAGCAGACAGCCAACTAAATGGGAAATGATATTTTCAAACAGCAGCTCAGATAAGGGCCTAATATCCAAAATATACAAAAAATTCATAAAACTCAACAACAAACAAACAAATAATCCAATAAAATAATGGGAAGAGGACATGAACAGACACTTCTCCCAGGAAGAAATACAAATGGCCAACAGATATATGAAAAGATGCTCATCTTCTTTAGTTATTAGAGAAATGCAAATCAAAACTGCAATGAGATACCACCTCACACCTGTTAGATTAGCTATTATTAACAAGACAGGTAATAGCAAATGTTGGAGAGGCTGTGGAGAAAAAGGAACCCTCATCCACTGTTGGTGGGAATGTAAAGTAGTACAACCATTATGGAAGAAAGTATGGTGGTTCCTCAAAAAACTGAAAATAGAACTACCTTATGACCCAGCAATCCCTCTACTGGGTATATACCCAAAAAACTCAGGAACATTGATACGCAAAGATACATGCAGCCCCATGTTCATTGCAGCATTGTTCACAGTGGCCAGGACATGGAAACAACCAAAAAGCCCATCAATAGATGACTGGATAAAGAAGATGTGGCACATATACACTATGGAATACTACTCAGCCATAAGAAATGATGACATCGGATCATTTACAGCAAAATGGTGGGCTCTTGATAACATTATACGAAGTGAAATAAGTAAATCAGAAAAAACCAGGAACTGCATTATTCCATACGTAGGTGGGACATAAAAGTGAGAGTAAGAGACATTGATAAGAATGTGGTGGTTACGGGGGGAGAGGGGAGAGGGAAAGGTAAAGGGGGAGGGGGAGGGGCACAAAGAAAACTAGATAGAAGGTGACAGAGGACAATGTGACTTTGGGTGATGGGTATGCAACATAATTGAATGACAAGAAACCTGGACATGTTATCTTTGAATATATGTATCCTGATTTATTGATGTCACCCCATTAAAAAAATAAAATTATAATTTAAAAAAATTAAAAAAAGAAATGTCTCCAAGACTCCCTGGATCCCACCAGGTGACCCTTGGGATCTCTAGATGGGTAGACATTCTTCTCAGGTTCCTCATAGAGATTCAAGCTGAAAGTGTAGATTGTAATTAGGGCCTCCAGGCAATGTTTGCAGCCTTGGGAGCCCAGCAAAGATAGCTCCTCCTGATTGTCCTAGGAAGCCAGGTACTCCCTCTCCTACCTTTCTATACTCCAGAGCTCAGCAAACAATTATATCTTCTAAGCTTGTGGACCATAATTCTGTCACAGTTACTCAACCCTGCCATTGTAAGGCAAAAGCAGACATAATTTGTTCCCAGTGGGGAAGGCTGCCTCTAGGCATTAGGCTGAGTTACTAAATGTTATCATTATTTTTTTTTTTCAGTCAAAATGTAGTTTTGTCCTGGAGGAATTATATCTAGAGGAAAAACTGGAGTAGCCAAATACCTCTATTTACATCTGACTTGGTGTTTATACAATAGGTTGAAGCCCGCTCTTACAACAAGTCCTTGCTGGGGACTCTCGGGTATAAGCTTCACAAGTGGCAGCTCAAGTTCAGCTCAGTGGGTGAAGGACAACCCTGTCTTCATCTCTGAGCCTTTGTCATATAGGACGTGCTCATATCATGTCCTCTTGCTTCTGAAAGGGAATTCCCAAGGTAGACTCCCTTCTTATGGGACTGGACTTGAAATTCAACCCCAGACCAGAAGTCATTAACCCGGAGTCCACTAGTCCCCTGACAGCAATGTAACGTTTTGTGTGTGTGTGTGTCCATTTTTCTTGGAAGAGGGACCATTGGTTTTCATCAGTTTCTCCGAACAGATTTCAGCCCCACAGGCTAAGAACCACTGCCCACCAGCGATGTCTCTCCCGGCCCTAGGGAACTGATGGCATTGACAAAGAGGGTTTGGAATTTGTCCTTCTCTCCCAGGAAGCAAACTCCATCTTATAAACCTTATTTAATTCTCCTTAGAATTAATTCACCCTAGAAATATTCCATGACATTTTTCTTAGCCTTTGGACATCCAAGAAGGCTTTAATACATACCTTGCATGATGTAGTTCAATCACCAACCTCAACCCCCTTGCCTCCTGGACTTTCTATACCCCTCCCCTGCCACACACACACAAGTCCTTGGCTC
This sequence comes from Saccopteryx bilineata, assembly GCF_036850765.1. NCBI lineage: Eukaryota > Metazoa > Chordata > Mammalia > Chiroptera > Emballonuridae > Saccopteryx > Saccopteryx bilineata. Next base: position 208,896,385 of record NC_089492.1, read on the forward strand.
AGAACCCCCCACTCTGCACCTTCTTGGTGCTGGCTATAAAGTTCATCCTTGCTCATGGGGCTGTACTAATCTTCTCTGTACCGTTCAATCTTCCTAGATGTGCTGCCATAGCGAGCACTATCCAAGAAGGCTTTTAAGGGAGCAGTGACCTGTCAGGGTGGACCAGGGTGGAGTGATGTAAGGCAACAGAGGGAAAATGAGTTTTTCTCATTCAGTGACTCCACCAAAGCAGATGAATGGCCCAGAGGCAGTGGACACATGTCAGCAGGGTGCTGCCATCAGACTTCGGGTCACATCTTGGAAATATAAAGACCAAGAAATCATGTCAGATGGTCCTAGTTTGACGCTTTCTCCCCAAGTGCCCTGACAGCTAATAGAATGCCCTGTTCCTATGAGCTGAAGGGTCCAGCAAGCCACAGACACTTTCATTCAGCATCACATGCTCTGTGCACATGCATGCATAGGCCCCAGCATAGGGCAGGATAAAGGGGTGAATACCTTCCTCTTCCTGAAGGTGGATTGCCAACTTACATGGAGTTGTTATAGTTTGACACAATTCCAGGGGCTTCTCCCGGGGTGGGACTTTTAAAACAAGGATTGTTCACATTGCAGAAAATTCCCTGGAGCCACGGCAACATTCCTGCTGAGGGCATCGCCTTGTTGGGAAAATGGCCTTTAAGAGAGGGAATGAAGACAAGAAGTTAGTCCTCCGGACCCAGTGGGATGAAGGTCCTAGGAGCCAGGGCCTCTGCAGGAAGGGGCCTGGCCCCTTGGGTGCCTTCCCCCACTCGTCAACATTTAAGAAGCAGATGCATTTAACATATGCCAGGCCCTGTGCTGGGTACTGGAGATGAGGTCTCTTCTCTCCCCCTCCTGGTGTAGTGGGCAGACAGACAAATGTTCTAACAAAGGCAGAGATAGAAAAGCAGAGGGAGTACAGCACATCATTTTGTGATGGGAGGCGTGAAGGGATATTTGGTCAAGAGGCCCCCACAGTTGCTGATGCTTGAGAAGAAGAGGTTCACCTGCTTCTTGTGGGCACTTGCTCCTGAGCAGGCAAGGAGGCTGCCGAATACAGGCTCCCTGGGGGTCGGGGGTGGGGGGGTGGGGGATGGAAAGGCAAGGTTTTGCTGGACAGGAAGCTGTTTCAAACTCAGGGCTTAGAACTCAGGATCAACAGGGCAAGGAGCAAGAATGGGGGACTGAGCAGCTTTGCATTTCTCCTGAGGCCTCATGTCAGCTGCCTAGAGAGAGGAGATGGCACCTTCCCCAGAGGCATATGAGGGATTTCCCCAGAGGGACAGAGTATAAAAGAGGCACTCACAGGCTCACTCTAGATCCCAGGACACCTCTGGGGTCCAAGAAATAACATGTCACTAAGCATGATTTTTATAGCATCCCTTTTCCTTACTTTTCTCTAGCACCATACAACATATCCTAAACTGGCCTCCAAAACAGTTAAGAGAACGCATCTATACCCTTCTCCATTTATTTATTTATTTGTTTATTTATTTTTGTATTTTTCTGAAGTTGGAAACGGGGATGCAGTCAGACAGACTCCCGCATGCGCCCAACCGGGATCCACCTGGCATGCCCACCAGGGGGCGATGCTATGCCCATCTGGGGTGTTGCTCTGTTGCCACCAGAGCCATTCTAGCACCTGAGGCAGAGGCCATAGAGCCATCCCCAGCGCCCGGGCAAACTTTGCTCCAATGGAGCCTCGGCTGCGGGAGGGGAAGAGAGAGACAGAGAGGAAGGCGCGGCGGAGGGGTGGAGAAGCAGATGGGTGCTTCTCCTGTGTGCCCTGGCCGGGAATCGAACCCGGGACTCCTGCATGCCAGGTCGACACTCTACCACTGAGCCAACCAGCCAGGGCCTATACCCTTCGCCTTTTAAATGCTAGCAAGAGTTTAGGTATAGGAAAAAACAAACACACAAAAAAAATCACAGTTCATCAGTAACCACATACAACTATTTGCCTAGAATGTCTGAGAATAAAAGATTAGTTTGTGTAACACTAACGAGCCTATTTTCTGCACTGCAGGCATGAAATGATAATAAGCAAATATGATCTCGGCTCCCCCAACCCCTGTGACCTTTCTAAACAAAAGGATGGTCCCTCTGGGTCTACTTCCATTATACTCACATTCATGTTTGCTGTAGAGTGGGTTGACATTTCTTAACCAAATCAAGACCAGAAATAAGGATAAAGGCCACAAGAGTTCCACCACAAAGCGAATCTGGACAAACAAAACAAAAAGAGAAAGACCAGTGATGCTAAGAGAGTATAGGAAACACCCAGAGCAGACACACTGCATCTCAGCACCCGTCTATGCAATAGAACTTGTGTTGTAGGATATTTCCTAAAGGACTTCCTTTTTTTTTTTTTAACCTTTCAAACCTCCTTCCACACTAGCTCTATGATGATGTATTAGACCAGCACGACTTCGTGTCCATCTGGGCTGCACTCAGCCTCTATTTTGGAAAACTGCATTAGCTTGGGCCTTCCATCAAGGAGCATCAGGATATGTGCCGCTGTGCTCATAAATGCGGATTCTGGTTCTGTGAGACCTCACCAGGTCTCGCATGTGACACTGATGCTGCAGGTAGTAAATATCTCATTATAAGTTCTCCTTCTGCAGATAAGGAAACACAGGCCCCAGGAGGTCAGGTTACCTGTGCAGTGTCACATAGGCAGTGACAGCATTGGGACCAAAGCCCAGCCTCCTGCCTCCGGGGTCAGTGCCCTGCCTTCTAACACGCATTAGACTTCACATATGTGGTCATTGATGTATGAATGAATGTGCAAGTGATTCTGTGAAATACTGTGATTCATAGCAAAGTCAACAGAAATCTGCATTTACCAATACTTTACCATCAACAATTTCTCGTCACATAAAGGGACAAAGCAGGGTCTACTGCTGTGGGGTTTTTACAATACTGGAAGACATTGCTGATACCAACATGTTGTTGAAAGCTGGTTTTTAAATTTTGGTTTATTTATTTATTTATTTATTATTATTTTTTTACAGGGACAGAGAGAGTCAGAAAGAGGGACAGATAGGGACAGACAGACAGGAATGGAGAGAGATGAGAAGCATCAATCATCAGTTTTTTGTTGTGACACCTTAGTTGTTCATTGATTGCTTTCTCATATGTGCCTTGACCATTGGCCTACAGCAGACCGAGTAACCCCTTGCTTGAGCCAGCGACCTTGAGTCCAAGCTGGTAAACTTTGCTCAAACCAGATGAGCCTGCGCTCATGCTGGCAACCTCGGGGTCTCGAACCTAGGTCCTACTCACCGCAGTCCAACACTCTATCCACTGCGCCACCGCCTGGTCAGGCTATTACTTATTATTAACAATTTGAGAGAGAAACATCGATTCACTGTTCTACTTATTCATTCATTCATTGGTTGATTCTTGTATGTGCCCTGATCAAACTCTCAATCTTTTGGGACGATATTCTCAAGCATATTGGGACGATGTTCTAACCAACTGAGCTACCCAGCCAGGGCAAATTTATGTTCAATTTAGAGCGTAAAGACTCTTGATTCCAAAGGAAGAAGAACCAGCTGGTTGTTGTACCCTATATACAGAGGCATTGCCTATGAGGGCAGAGGTTGGAGTTGTGGGGTTATGGGTGGTTTGGAGGGAAAGGGGATGTGAACTTGCTAATAGTTATTCTACCTGATCCCCCTTCCAGAGACTTTAAAAAAGAAACTCAGAAGATTAAAAAAAATTTAAGCAGGTGGCTAACAATAGAGACTTAAGTACATATAGAACCGGTAGGGGCTATTTGCACAGTCTTAATGATTTGTTGTTTCTTCCAAAGAAATGTGTTTAAACAGCACAATTTTGAACACCATTCCAGGAGCTCAATAGTGTTTGATCTCTTTCTGGTAGTAAGGTCTGCCAGCAAACAAATTATGACAAACCATAGCATAAATTGATGAGGAAAAAAGGAAAGTGCATTGAAGAAGAAGCAAAAACTGTTTAGGGCAGGTGGTGATCATGCAGCTGTAACTTATTACAAAATGTTGTACTCAAAATGTGTCCAGGGAAGATGTGTTAGAGGAAAAACACATAGATATTATGGGAAGAAGAAAAAATAATAGATTTTCCTTAAGGCACTCATTTTTCAGGGCTCCCCCTACACATTCTCTCTCAAAATGGCAAAACACCAATATTGAACAATTCCCACCCAGTGTTAAAGGGACTGACCCCTAGCACACTTCAGAGCTATTGGAATGTGACAGTTCCTTCTGGGTGTTCACATGAAGGGGGGAGGGGCTGAGCCTCTTCCCCAGGGACCCTCTACCATTGTTAGCATTCTGCCCTCAGCAAAGCAGCACAACTGTTCCTGCAGCAGCTCACACCTCTAGTCTTGTCACTCTTCATATGTTAGGGTCACTGCTTCATGTGTGTGGACCTCTTACTGGCTGTCACTGATTCTCATCACTACTGTTACTCTTGCACCCAGCACAGTTGCGAGCTCATAATAGGTGCCCAGTAAATATGAGCCTTTGTCAAGCCTGGTCCAGGAAGCTCCCCTGGGAAAGCTAGAGGTGGCACAGATGCTCAGGTCATGCACCATTTTCAAATTTAATAAAATGCACTGTCTCACACCTTTCATCCCAGGTCCCCCCTTGTCACTGAGTAAGGTTGAGGGGCAAGTCTGGCAAGATAGCAATGTGAGTGATAAGTGCAAATGATAAAACCAGAAGTTGTTCTTGGTGCCTTTACCAAGAAAGTGAGACAACCAGTCCAGAGTCTACACATTTGACTCTTCCTTAGGACAATTGTCTGCAACCTTGATTTTCTATCTAGTAAGTCAGCCTCTTTCCATGGAGTGAGTCTGCCTGGGAGTAGTCAGGTATGTGAGACATTGGTGCTGGTTTGGGAATGGGAAAATCTGGGTTAAGAATTGATAGATATACAAAATTCCAACCGCCCTTTTGTTGTCCCACCTGGCTGTCTGACCTTGCAGAAGAGTTGCAGAAAGCTGGTCAACCTGCCCCAAGAAGGAGCATTCCAGAAAGCTGAAATCTTAAAACCATAAAAGGGAACATACCTGAACTTTTGACTCAGTACCCCTCAGGCTCTCCAAAGCCCTATAAAATTTGCCCCTAGTCTGTAACTGGTGCCCTTCTCCCAGGAGAACTGCCCGGTAGGGTTCCTTTCTTCCTTTCAATAAAGCCTGTTACTCTGGTCTTCTCGGACTCCCATGGATTTCAACAAGAATCACTTTTGGGCTTGCTTAATCTCTAAATCTCATTTGTCTCATCTGTGGAATGGGATCATTTTGTCCTACAGTTTACACTGAGGGTTGATGGTGTGTCACTACTGAGGTTTATGCCTGTCTCTGTTCCCTATAACAGTAAGTAACCTGTTCAATGTCCCTGTGCCTCGGGCTCTCATCTGTAATGTGGGGGGTGGTGCCAGGCCCCACCTCCCAGAACAGCTGTGAGGATGAAGTGAGGTCACTGTATGAAACACTTAAGGCAGAATCTGGCTGGAGGTAATGTTCAATAAACACAAGCTATTTCTTATTGACTCTCACTTCTCACAGGGACCACAGGGCACTGCAGGTGACAGCACGTTGTAAAGGCTGAGGAGCCAGAAGTTAGCATTTAAAATATCTGAAAGCTCTTAGGCCTCCACTTACACTCATGTTTCCTCCCATTCTCCTTTTCTGGGTTCAAAACAGCTCATTGGCCAGTTTGGAAACATGGAGCTTCCTGATCTGTTGGTCAAATAAGTTTGTAAATATGATATATGTTTGCTCGCTTATAGTTTGCATTGGGTGTGGGGGACAGGCTGTAAGCAGGCAGGGTCCCTATAGCCTGAGGCTTAGTTTTAAGACTAAGCTTTTTCCCACACCCTTGACTGATTGCATGATGTGGGGTGGTGCACTCTCATGAGGAATCCCATTATGCCTCAGATAAGTGACTTTGTATCAGAGACTTCCTTGTTTGTATATTGGACTAAAGGTTTTGATTTCTACACTATAAAGTGGGGCAGACCGGGAGCTTGTTCTCTCTCAGTTCCTGCTATCATTATTGCAGGGGCCTCCCTGATCCCTTGCCCTTCATGGGAAAAACAGAATTTCTGCTTTTCCCTTGTCTTCCCTTGTGGCTTGCCTGTCTTGGTGAGACACCAATAAACAGAATGGCCCACCATCCTCCGACTCCGCCATTTCTTTACCATCTGCCCGAATCCAATGGGAACCTGCATATGAATGGCTACGATGGTGGCTCCTGGCCTTACACTATCCAACTGTCTCCTGCTCCATGTGTTAGTGGGCTTTGGGCCAGGGGAAAGGTCAGTCAGCTTGGCCTACCTGTCTCTTGGATAAAATTCCCAAACCCAAGCTTGCACCTCTCACCCCTCCTTGCAATGTTAGTGTCACACTCTCACCTACCCAGCCTTCACTCTCTCACATTTCCTCATTCGTTCTTCTGTTGTTGAAGTGTCTAGTCTTTGCAAGACATTGTGATTTAAAGTCCTCCCACCAGTAGTGGGGGTCCAATCAGAATTCTCCATTCCTTCTTCATTCTTTGCCTGGCCCCAGGATAAGCCTGGCTTTGCAGGTGTTTCTGTTCACCTTATCTTTGAGTCGGGGCTGCTGTTTTCTACCTGCAATCCCTACCCCTCATATGATCCCCTTTATTGACCTAGGTCTGCATTCTCATGTGGCTGTGCTGGAGTCATGTGGGGAGCTTAAGCTGGGGCCCAGATCAGTGACACAAGTACGGCTGATCATGGCACATCAGTTCTTTTCTTTTCTTCCTGTCTTTCTTTTTCTTTCTTTCTTTGTCTTTCTTTCTTTCTTTCTTTCTTTCTTTCTTTCTTTCTTTCTTTCTTTCTTTCTTTCCTTTCTTTCTGGCAGATAAAATGTATTATGCTCACTTTGTTAAAGATGGCGCTGCCCACGTGGAGGCCGTTGCCCAGGTGATATTAATGTGTGTCTCTGTGGGCTGTGGGCAGGCAGGATCCTTGTAGCCTGGGGCTTGGTTTTAAGACTAAGCCTTTCCCACCCTTTTTGATGTGGGGTGGTACAATCCAATTATGCCTCAGATAAATGACTGTATCAGAGACTTCCTTATTTGTATATTGGATTAAGGGTTTTTTTTTCTACACTATAAAATGGGGGCAGAACAGGAGCTTGCTCTCTCTTGGTTGCTGAGATTAACATTAGAGGAGACAGCAGAGAGGAGAGCAGAGAAAGGCCACGAAGAGGAGGCCAGGAGAAGCAGCCAAGATGGCGGAGTGTTGAGTGAGAAGCCAGTTTGTGCAGAGTTTGTGCAGGGAGAAGGAAGGAGATGGGGAACAGAGGTGAATAAGTCTGGTGAGCTAGAAACCTTTGATTCTGGGAAACTCAGATAAGTCAGTAGCCTTGTGAGCACTGAATATGAATGGGTTTTGGAGCCCAGTGTGTGTTTTTACTTGCCCGCCGGGTGCAAGCTAGGATTAAAGATGATGACCCACCAGTTTTTTTGGCTCCATTGTTTCTTTACCGACTGTCCGAATCCAATGCAAACCTGCATGGGCTGGGCTGCTGTGATGGTGGCCTTAGCCACTGGCTTTACACTTTCTTTCTTTCTTTCTTTCTTTCTTTCTTTCTTTCTTTCTTTCTTTCTTTCTTTCTTTCTTTCCTTTCTTTCTTTTTCTTTCTTTCTTTCTTTTTTTCCTTCCTTCCTTCCTCCCTCCCTCCCTCCCTCCCTCCCTCCCTCCCTCCTTCTTTCCTTCCTTCCTCCCTCCCTCCTTTCTTCCTTCCTCCCTCCCTCCCTCTCACCCTTCCTTCCTTCCTCCCTCCCATCCTTCCTTTCTTCCTTCCTTCCTCCCTCCCTCCCTCCCTCCCTTCCTTCCTTCCTTCCTTCCTTCCTTCCTTCCTTCCTTCCTTCCTTCCTTCCATCCTCCCTTCCTCTCTTCCTTCTTTCTTTCTTTTAAAACACTTCTCAGGTAATTCCATTGTGCAGCTGGGACTGAGAACCACTGGCTAGATAGTGGTTGGTAATCTTTGAAAAACACATGTTGAAAGGTCAGTATTATTGTTCTAACTCTGTGGGCGTTTGTTTTGGAGGGACTGCATTTCACACTTCACTCACTACAAAAGGACCACCAGCAGTTCTTTTCCTGTCTGGCAGGTCCTCAGAGCAACTTCTTCTCCCTCCCCCAGAATCGTGCTCAGCACCCAGGCAGCACAGTAGAGCCACATCCTTGTCCTTGATGCTCAACTGTGCAGGGCATACCCTAGGGAGGAATTCCACAGCGTAATTAAAAACATGTTTTTAGAGCAGCTCTGGCTACTCCCACCCCTTCCCTTTAAACATGCCTGTAGCTTTAATTAAGCCCAGCCAAACTCAGAACGGGCTAGTGGAAAATTTTTTTCCCCAAACTCGTATTTTCTTGTTCTCTGTCTTTTTTGCTTCCCCTCCCCCTCTTTTTACCACTCAACCTACATCGGGGAAGAGGGGTCCCAGGGAAAGGAAGAATTGTGCTTGTTGTTTTAAATCCTGGCCAGTTAGATTTTTTTCCTCCTACTCTGTTTTCAATTTAAAAGTGGGTAGCCAAGGTTTGAAATGACATGTGTGATTTTCCCTTCTGCTCCCAGAGCTCAAATGGGATTCTTAGCCTAAACAAACATGACCCAGTACCTGGCTACTCTGGGCAGTGGCTGCCAAGCCTTCCTGCACCTGCCAGGTTCTCCTCACCTAATACTGGGCCTGGGCTGAAGGCCATAGCTGTACCCACTGCCCAGGTCTGGGGTCCTGGGAATGGTAAGCTCCTTGTTCTCATGAGTCCTCAGGCCTCCCCCAAATAACCTACTGACATGGAAGCCGGGACTGGCGGATGCCACCAAGGGGCCCTTCAGCTGTGAGCTCTCAGGGGCAAGAGACAAACCTAATGATATTTTCTTTCTCCTTATTTCCTTTTTTAATGTTTATTTATTGATTTTAGAGAGAGAGGAAGGGAGGGAGAGAGAGATACAGAAACATCCATACATCCATTTGTTCCCGTATGTGCCCTGACCAGGAATCGAACCGTTAACCTTAGTATATCAGAACGATGCTCCAACCACCTGAGCTATCTGGCCAGGGCTAAACCTAATGATCTTTATAAAACTTCCCTGCAGTGCCTGGTCCATCACAAATATGGGTGGGTGTAAATATCTTGTTATTGAAAATATATGTTCTAGGGATAAATTCTCCGAGAAGTCTTCTTTCATCTGCTCCAACCTGTTTCTCCACTGAGCTCCCCGAGCTCATCTTCAACTCCCAACCAGACTTCATGCTACTCCATTGTTACCCATGTTATTTTGCTTAGTAATTGTGCCTGGCTTCAAATTCCGTGGAAGCAGGGGCTGTGTCTAACTCACTTGGCCAAATGGGCTGTATGGGGTGATCACCTAGCCCACTTTGCCAGGTCCAGTGCTAATTTATATTTGTGGGGCTGGTGCAATTGTTCATAGGTTAATAGTGCCCCCTTTTACCTTCATAACTGCCTTGATTTAACTGAAAAAGGAGATGGCCACCCTATCTTTGTGGTCTTGACGCCAGCCTCTTAGGGACTGATCCACGGCGACAGTGTGGAGTAACAACCATGTCTGCCTGTCCTGGAGTCCCAGGTCCTCCTCCACCAGTCATCAACCTTCTCTGAAGCTTCTGTGATCTCATCAGTACCCATGGGGATAATAGTGGCATCTCTCTCATGGAACTGAGGCAAGTATTAAATGAGGTGACAGTACAGTAGCAAACACTTAGTAATACTTGATAAACATTATCAGAGGAAGAAAAAAAAGGGAGGGTGAAACATCTGAAGAATTTTATCTGATGCCCTTAGGAACTGGGAGAGTAGGAATGGGGAAATTTGGTATCTGTTTTTGCTCTTGCTCATAAACACCCAAAACCATGGAAGTTTGAGAGATTAAAAACCTAAGAACTAAGTTGTGGGCTGAGCATGGTATACTTTTTTTTCTTAGAGTTACCATTTTGCCAAGTCAGAAGCTTCCTGACGAGCCAAAAGCCTAGGGCGGTGTAAGGCCAGTATCCACTGCCACTAACACAGCCGCCTGGCCCATGCAGGTTCGCATTAGATTCGGACAGACGGTAATGAAACAATGGAGCCAAGAACTGGTGGGCCATTAGCTTTAATCCTAGCTTGCACCTGGTGGGCAAGTAAAAACACACACTGGGCTCCAAAACCCACTCATTCAGTGCTCACAAAGCTACTGACTTATCTGAGTTTCCTAGAATCAAAGGTTTCTTGCTCACCAGACTTATTCACCTCTGTTCCCCATCTCCTTCCTTCTCCCTGCACAAACTGGCTTCTCACTCAGAACTCCACCATCTTGGCTGCTTCCCCTGGCCTCCTCCATGTGGCCTTTCTCCGCTCTCCTTTTCTGCTCTCTCCTCTAATGCTAATCTCAGGAACCCAGAGAGAGCAAGCTCCCGGTCTGCCCCACTTTATAGTGTAGAAATCCAAACCTTTAATCCAATATACAAATAGGGAAGTCTCTAATACAAAGTCACTTATATGAGGCATGATGGAATTCCTCATGAGAGTGCACCACTGTACATCAAAAAGGGTGGGAAAGGCTTAGCCCTAAAACCAAGCCCCAGGCTACAAGGATCCTGCCTGCCCACAGCCCACCTCAACACAGATTAATATAATCACGCCCATTCCAAGCAAGAAGGGCAGCTAATAACACCTGGGCAACGGGCTTCTATGTGGGCAGTGCCATCTTTTACAAAGTGAGCATAATATATTTTATCTGCCCAACAGGCAGGAACCCTGTTGGGTGCAGATCTCACTGCACCCCCAGACACTGAGGGTCATGGAGGATGCCTCCATCTTTACCCAGGCAGCCTGTCAACTGCTGTCAACTGTGGGGCCATGGGCTGGAGGCACATCAGACAAGAGATTTCCATTTCCAGCCCATCAGGATGGTCTTAAAGGAATGTCAGCCCAGACTTGGTACATCCTGAGAGAGTCTTTTAGTGGGGTCCTCAGCCTGAACAGCCCCCTCTGAGAGGAGAGGGGAAGACAGAGCTCCTGAAGAGGGAACACCCACCCACACCAGGGAAAGGGAACAGAGCCTGCGAGGGGCTCTGAGCCAAATCATGTCTTTGAAAATAAGGTTAATCTCTGTAACAGTAACAACATGTTTGTCTCAGGAAGGGGATCATTTCAGGTCTGCAGCCACAGTCCTCGGGGATATTTTTTGATGGCCACAATGAGCACATTGAGAGTAAAATAAAGTGAGAATCTCAATTTCTTACAGAAAAGAAAGAGAGGAGGGAAAATAGTTACATTTTAGAAGTTTTGTCTCTATTCATTCTAGAAGAGAAACTCTTAGAAGCAATTGTCCCTCACAATTGAGTCTCTGACTACTGTTAACACTTGACTCCTGGGGAAAACAAAGAACTTTAACACCAGTTTGAAGAATCAGAACAGCTCTGGCAAAGGAAAGCAGCCTGAGGACAGTGGTATCACCACTGATGAGCGGGTTCTAAGTTGGCCAAGTGCTAGCTCAGCCACACACAGAAAAAGCCCATCTGTGCACATAATTGGACTGTGTCTCTTGCTCTCTTTTGTGCTTGTTATTAAGAAATTGTCCCTCAGTGCAAACCCACCAGGCGGCCAGGGCTCCCTGCTCACGGGTCTGGCCCTGAGACCAGGCACAGAGACCCCAGCTGCAGCCTCATGGCACCCTCCCTCAGAGGTCTGAGTCTCGCCTCCATTGACCTCTCTTCTGCGTTTCCTTTGGTTCTCTCAGCTATAACTGTGTCCTGCCATTGCCACCTCCATGACTCCTTGGAGTTCTCTTTTACCCTCTCAGTTACCAACTTTGTGCCACAGTTGCCGCCTTTCTTCTCTCTCATTCCTTCCAACACCCAGGAAAACCCTGCCCTGACTACACAAGTCCATCCTGAATCAGGGCTTGGAACAAACCATTCTCTCTTCCCCACAGCAGGCTTTCTTTCCTGGCCTCCTTCCTTATTTGCCTCCTGTCCTTCTAAACCAGTGGTAGTCAACCTGGTCCCTCCCGCCCACTAGTGGGTGTTCCAGCTTTCATGGTGGGCAGTAGCAGAGCAACCAAAGTATAAATAAAAAGATAGATTTAAGTATAGTAAATTGTTTTATAAAGATTTATTCTGCCAAACTTAGCGAAAATCTGACATAAAGTACTTGGTAAGTAATTATTATTATATGCTTTAACTTGCTGTAACTCTGCTTTATAAATTTTATAAAGTAAAGTTACTTCCTTACTTTATAAATCACTATTACTGTGGAACTGGTGGGCGGTTAGAAAATTTTACTACTAACAGAGATACAAAAGTGGGCGGTAGGTATAAAAAGGTTGACTACCCCTGTTCTAAACTCAGCCCTGTCCACTCTCTACCCCCTCTTCTTTCCCCTTCTGGCTCCTTTAGTCATTTTTTAGTCATTTGGCATTAGCATGGCTCTACAACCTTGTAACAAAGTGCATATTTCCTTAGAGTTACATATTCATTCTTTACCCCTTTCCAGAAACAATTCAGAAGCCAGCTGGCATTTCCATGTATATGCTTGCGTACTCTGATTTCCTGGGGCTTTTGACTGTACTTCTCAAATAACATTCCGCCTGTGCCACTTTTACTGCTTTTGGTCTCAAAACATACTTCGGGTTTTCCCAGCTAGAACTGGAAGTGAGTCTGGAGTAGAATCTGTACCTTACGCGTTTAACCCCTGGTCCAGCCAGGCCCAGCGTCTGCTCACTGAAAGGGCTCGGGGAGTGTCTGTGAAGGTTGCTAAGGTGTTGCCTCTCACTGGATCTGAGACATCTCCGATTGTAAGATGTACTGTTATTTTTTGCACACTATAGGAGAAACAGATGTGTCCGGTTAAACTGACATTTGATTGTGAACTGCACCCCGATTTCAGAAATATGAAAAGCCAGTGTGCCCCATAGCGTCAATGAAACACAGTATTACTGGGCTGGGCAGCTTTTAGAGAGAGATTTTTTTCTGTTGAGCCTGTTCTTCAAGACTTAGATTCTTCCCACTGCACAACTGGGGTGCTCAAGGGTGTATGGACTGGACTGTGCAGGTTTAAAATCCAGGGATTGGGAGGGATGGGTGGGCAATGGAGTTTTAGGCAGGGAGGGAAAAGAAGTCTTGAATGTGACTGTGCTGGGCTGTGAGTGGAAAATGTCCATCTCAGGACTGAGAAGCATGTCTTTCTGTGAAGGACACTTGCAGAGAGGCTCACAGGACAGCCAGACTGCCAGACTGCTTTGGCGCTGAGTGGCAACCAGCCCAACCTCTGCTCATCCTCCCCACCCCCACCCCCACCTCTACCCTCTCCTCCCGTTTATTTGCCCCACACCTCACTTGGAGACCACAGACTGCACCTGTTACCTTTTGCCTTTTCCTCAGGGTCCAGTTCTTCCAGAGCAAAAGCTGGATCTGTCTCGCAAAGCCCATGCTGGTGACCACAGAAGACCAGATCAGTCAGAACCCTCCACTGAAGGGAAGCAATGGACATGAATGCTGCCCAGAGCACCTCCGGCTCAGGCTGCTGTGTCCTTCTCTGGGTGATTAAAGGCTAGTTTCACTGTCAAAGCCTAATCCCTTTTAATTACATGTAAACCCTTTGTGGAGGAAAGCAAGCCAACGCTCTACTGGCTCCTTCTTAGGAAGAAAGAGAAACCTAAAGAACGAGTGGCTGGGCACTAAGTCAGTTGAGGTGGGGGCATTTCATGGCAAACCAAAACCCTTAGGTTCTTGCCTCAATTACAGAGGTGCTTAAAATGTGGGACAAAATCTCTGCATAAATATATGCTGGGCTTTAGCCTGCACAACAGCCTGCACTGAGCCAGCATCCAGGGTTGGATGGCCCCTTCAAGCCCCACCAACCCATGTGCCAGATCTGAGGTGATCTCTTCCTCTTTTAGCCATTTATCTTGCTCTGTAGTGACTTTAGTCCAACTATTTGGGGGCATCTCTGAGCCTATTGGATAGTAATTATATATATAATTATATATATATATATATATATATATATATATATATATATATATATATATCTTGTGCTAAATTTGATTGACAAGTCATAGCTACCTGGAGCTGTGGTGGGGAAGTCGCTGGCACTATCCAGGCTCAGCGGGACAGAACCCCTGACTGACAAGCCACACCTGACTCATGCCCTGCTTATGGAGAGATGGTGGGTGAGTCAGCTACGGGCATCCCAGCCTACAGTGGGCATTGCTGGATGGCTGCATCCTCTGGACTTGGGTCCATGGGCCTGAAGGGCCCCACAAAGAGAAGACACCCTGGTCTTCACCACTGGGAACTTCTAGTCTCTACCTCCTCAAAGCAGAATTTGTCTCTTTGAAAGACTCTAAATTCTTGAGGCCTACATAGGATGGAGGGAGAGCCACAGAGTAGCAATGGATGTGGACTTCGTGGGGTTCGTGATCTGGTTGTAGGCGTGAGACATGAACCTAGATAAATTAAGGAGTATGTGATGGAAGTCATGAGGGCATGCAGGCTGTGTATGGGGGGGGGGGCTTCCCAGGAAAGGAGGGTGGTTTCCACTTAGGAAATCAAAAAGGCTTTTTGTAGGTGGTGGCATTAAAGATAGGCTTTGATGACTCACAAAATAACATTTTGTGGTACTTTTATGGTTTACAAATTGCTTTTGCATGTGTTATGTCATTTTATCCTCATTTCAATTGGAGCCTGAAGCCTAGTGGGATTAAGTACTTTGCTCAGGGTCACACATGACAACGCTGGGTTCCAGTCATTTAAATCCCATACAAAGACAGAAATAGCTTATCCTGCCCAGAGAAACCACAAGAAGTGAAGCATGGCTGGAGTGGAGGGTGTGGATGAAGTGCTAGAAAGAAGAGGCTAGAATGGGGAAATAGGAACCAGACATGAGAACTGATGATGATTATTGACTTGATTGAGATTTCCTGAGCATCTACGAAGTGATCTCTGAGTGGCCCACAGATGCAGGTCACCCCCATACAGAAGTAAGCCCCATGAAGAATAATTCAGATCTCATTACATGCTAAAGAGTCTAAGTTTTTATGGTGCAAGAAGCCATGGCAGATTTTAATCCAGTGGCTGCTAGGAGTGGTAAGTTCACACTGGCAGCAGCCCGGGATGGATGGGGAGGCAGAACGCCTGTGCATAGGCAGTAATAGCAGAGGGATTGGAGTGATAGAAGGAAAGAGATTTGATGCTTTATTGGGAGTGGGTGGCAAAGAAGAGGAAGACGTCAGCCAGGATCATTGGGGTTTAGGGCTTTGTTGGCTGGATTGGTGAGATGGTGGTACTCACAACTGAGGAGAGTGCCAGCAGAGGGCCCTGGGGAGCAGGAGGAGGTAGAATGAAGATGGGCTTGCATTGGACATACTGACTTTGAGGTTCCTATGGTGACTATTGAGTGGAGATATTCAGTGGGCAGTTCTGGGGTGGGGACACAGATTTGGGAATGATCAGCATATAGATTCAGCCCTGGGCTGATTAGATTTTCCAGGAATGATGAATCTGGAGAGTATGTTGGGTCGCTACAGCTGATGAAGGAATATACTTCCTTCTAAAGCAGGGGTCAGGAACATTTTTGGCTGAGAGAGCCATGAACGCCACATATTTTAAAATGTAATTCCGTGAGAGCCATACAACGACCCGTGTGTGTTATGCATTATCCAATAAAAATTTGGTGTTGTCCCGGAGGACAGCTGTGATTGGCTCCAGCCACCCGCAACCATGAACATGAGCAGTAAGAAATGAATGGATTGTAATACATGAGAATGTTTTATATTTTTAACGTTATTTATTTATTTTTATTAAAAATTTGTCTGCAAGCCAGATGCAGCCATCAAAAGACCCACATCTGGCTCGCGAGCCATAGGTTCCCAACCCCTGTTCTAGAGTCAGCAGATATCAGCTATGCAAGCGGTGGTCTGTCACAGTTTTAAAAGTGATCCGGCCTGACCAGGCGGTGGCGCAGTGGATAAAGCATCAGACTGGGATGCGGAAGACCCAGGTTCGAGACCCCTGAGGTCGCCAGCTTGAGTGCGGACTCATCTGGTTTAAGCAAAGCTCACCAGCTTGGACCCAAGGTTGCTGGCTCAGGCAAGGGGTTACTCGGTCTGCTAAAGGCCCGTGGTCAGGGCACGTGTGGGAGGGCAATCAATGAACAACTCAGGTGTGGCAATGAAAAACTAATGACTGATGCTTCTCATCTCTCACTGTTCCTGTCTGTCTGTCCCTATCTATCCCTCTCTCTGACTCTGTCTCTGTAAAAAAAAAAAAGAAAAAAAAAAGTGATCCATTCCTCATTGAGGTTACAAAAGAAAAACTTAAATGATGAGCACTTTGTCATAATTTAGTCGATGATACTCCAACAGAATTATACCAGTCTAACTGATGTTCTTGCCTGAACAAACATTTATTAATGTTGACACTCTTTTTAACTGTGGCAAAATATGCATAACATGAATTTACCACTTTAACTATTTTTAAGTGTATAGTTCAGTAGTGTTAAGTATATCTCTTCACATTGTTGTTCAACCACAAAAACCATTACCAGAACTTTTTTCTCTTTTTAATTAAAAAAATTTTTTTTATTTATTTACTTTTTTAGATTTTATTTATTCATTTTTATCAGAGAGAGAGGAAAGAGATAGAGCGAACAGGGGAAGGAGCAGGAAGCATCAACTCCTATATGTGCCTTGACCAGGCAAGCCCAGGGTTTTGAACTGGTAACCTCAGCATTCCAGGTTGACACTCTATCCACTGCACTACCACAGGTCAGGCCAAAACTTTTTTGCACCTTGCAAAACTGAAACTATACACCCATTGAACAATAACTCCCCATTTCCTCCTCCCTCTGTCCCTGGCAATCACCATTCTACGTTCTTTCTATGAATTAAACTACTCTAGATACCCACATAAATCCAATGTGCTATTCATTCTTTTGCATCTAGCTTACTTTGTTTAACATAATCTTCAAGGTTAATCCATGATGTAGCATGTGTCAGAATGTTTTTCCTTTTCAAGGCCAATAATAGTGCATTGTATGTATATTACCATATTTTGTTGATTCATTCATTGATCCATAGTCATTTAGACTGTTTCCACCTCTTTGCTATTATCACAATAATGCTGCTATGAACATGGTGCACAAATATCTGTTCAAATCTCTGCTTTCAATTTTTTGGAATATATATCGAGAAGTGAAATTGTTGGATCAAATAGTAATTCTATAGATATATTTAAAAAATATATTTTAAGGAAATACTGTACTGTTTTTTATAACAGTGATAAAATTTTGCTTTCTTATCTATAGTGCACAAAGGTTCCAATTCTCCACATTCTCATTGACAATTGTTATTTTGTTTTGTTTTGTAATAGGCATCCTACTGGGCGTGAAATGGTATCTCACAGTGATTTTGATTTGTATTTTACTAATGATTAGTAGTGTTGCCCTGGCCGGTTGGCTCAGCGGTAGAGCGTCGGCCTAGCGTGCGGAGGACCCGGGTTCGATTCCCGGCCAGGGCACATAGGAGAAGCGCCCATTTGCTTCTCCACCCCTCCGCCGCGCTTTCCTCTCTGTCTCTCTCTTCCCCTCCTGCAGCCAAGGCTCCATTGGAGCAAAGATGGCCCGGGCGCTGGGCATGGCTCTGTGGCCTCTGCCTCAGGCGCTAGAGTGGCTCTGGTCGCAATATGGCGACGCCCAGGATGGGCAGAGCATCGCCCCCTGGTGGGCAGAGCACCGCCCCTGGTGGGCGTGCCGGGTGGATCCCGGTCAGGCGCATGCGGGAGTCTGTCTGACTGTCTCTCCCTGTTTCCAGCTTCAGAAAAATGAAGAAAAAAAAAAAAAAAGTAGTGTTGAGGACACTTTTTAAATATTGTTGTTTTATTTAAGTGTGAATTTTCTTTCTCCCGGGGAACAGCAGTTGTTTAAAAATTATGTCTAAATAAAAGCCCATGTTCACATTATCTCAAATATTTGTGAGTTACAGTCGTCCCCCACCATATCGTGGTTCACTTTTAGCAGTCTCACTGTACTGCGGATTTTTACATTGTATATATCTAATTTTGTATGGCGGATTTTTCACTATATCGTGGGATTTTGCGGTATATTTTTTACATTTATTATTTTTATTATTTTTGTGGTAAAATAAGCAAAATAAGTGTGGGAAAGGTTAATAAGGGTGTGAAAAAGGTTTATAAGAGTGTAGGGAGGGTTTATAAAGCCTTAAAATATATATAAATAATAAAATAAATACAAGGTCGCTACTTCTCAGAATTTTTGCCTATCTCAGAGGGTTCTGGAACCTGACCCCCGCGATAGACAAGGGACCACTGTAAACCATTAGTCAAAAATGGTGCTGATAACTGCATAATTTATTCTCATGGTTATCGTCAGTAACACTAATTCAGCAATTTTCAACCAGTGTGCCTGCAAGAATTTTAGAACATGTATTATTTAGACTGTTTAGTTGGGGGCATTGACCTTTTTTCCCTCAGATTGTCAAATAAAAAAATGATAATGGTCCTGGCCAGATAGGTTGGTTGAAGTTTTGTCTTGATGTGCAGAGTTTGTGGACTTGATCCCCAGTCAGGCCACACACAGGAACAGGTCCATGTTTCTGTCTCTCTCTTTTCCTTCCTCTTTCTCTAAAATCAATATATACAGTGTGTCCATAAAGTCATGGTGCACTTTTGACCAGTCACACATAGGAAAGCAACAAAAGATGATAGAAATGTGAAATCTGCACCAAATAAAAGGAAAACCCTCCCAGTTTCTGTAGGATGATGTGGCAGCATGTGCGCATGTGCAAATGATGATGTAACACCGTGTATACAGCAGAGCAGCCCACGGCCATGCCAGTCAAGATGTGGACAGTACAGAAGAAAGTTCAGTGTGTTCTGTGGCTCGCTAAATTTGAATCCGTGACCAAAGTGCAACGTGAATATCAGTGCGTTTATAACAAAGCGCCACCACATAGGAATAACATTATTCGGTGGGATAAGCAGTTGAAGGAAACCGGCAGTTTGGTGGAGAAACCGCATTCTGGTAGGCCATCAGTCAGTGACGAGTCTGTAGAGGCTATACGGGATAGCTACCTAAGGAGCCCTAAAAAATTTGTGCGTGAACCCACATCAAACTGCACTGAATAGGTATGAAACTGGGAGAGTTTTCCTTTTATTTGGTGCAGATTTCACTTTTCTATCATCTTTTGTTGTTTTCCTGTGACCAGTCAAAAGTGCACCATAACTTTACAGACACACTGTATATTTGTTTTATTTTATTTTATTTTATTTTATTTTTTTTAATAATTTTATTTTTTTAATGGGGTGACATCAATAAATCAGGATACATATATTCAAAGATAACAAGTCCAGGTTATCTTGTCGTTCAATTATGTTGCATACCCACCACCCAAAGTCAGATTGTCCTCTGTCACCTTCTATCTTGTTTTCTTTGTGCCCCTCCCCACCCCCTTTCCTTCTCCCATTCCCCCCTCCACCCCCGCAACCACCACACTCTTATCAATGTCTCTTAGTTTCACTATTATGTCCCACCTACGTATGGAATAATACAGTTCCTGGGTTTTTCTGATTTACTTATTTCGCTTCGTATCATGTTATCAAGATCCCACCATTTTGCTGTAAATGTTCCGATGTCATCATTTCTTATGGCTGAGTAGTATTCCATAGTGTATATGTGCCACATCTTCTTTATCCAGTCATCTATTGATGGGCTTTTTGGTTGTTTCCATGTCCTGGCCACTGTGAACAATGCTGCAATAAACATGGGGCTGCATGTGTCTTTACATATCAATGTTTCTGAGTTTTTGGGATATATACCCAGTAGAGGGATTGCTGGGTCATAAGGTAGTTCTATTTTCAGTTTTTTGAGGAACCACCATACTTTCTTCCATAATGGTTGTACTACTTTACATTCCCACCAACAGTGGATGAGGGTTCCTTTTTCTCCACAGCCTCTCCAACATTTGCTATTACCTGTCTTGCTAACAACAGCTAATCGAACAGGTGTGAGGTGGTATCTCATTGCCGTTTTGATTTGCATTTCTCTAATAGCTAAAGAAGATGAGCATCTTTTCATATATCTGTTGGCCATTTGTATTTCTTCCTGGGAGAAGTGTCTATTCATATCCTCTTCCCATTTTTTTATTGGATTGTTTGTTTGTTGTTGAGTTTTATGAGTTCTTTGTATATTTTGGATATTAGGCCCTTATCTGAGCTGTTGTTTGAAAATATCATTTCCCATTTAGTTGGTTTTCTGTTTATTTTGTTATCAGTTTCTCTTGCTGAGCAAAAACTTCTTAGTCTGATGTAGTCCCATTCATTAATTTTTGCCTTCACTTCTCTTGCCTGTGGAGTCAAATTCATAAAATGCTCTTTCAAACCCAGGTCCATGAGTTGAGTACCTATGTCTTCTTCTATGTACTTAATTGTTTCAGGTCTTATGTTTAGATCTTTGATCCATTTTGAGTTAATTTTTGTACAGGGGGACAAACTGTAGTCCAGTTTCATTCTTTTGCATGTGGCTTTCCAGTTTTCCCAGCACCATTTATTGAAGAGGCTTTCTTTTCTCCATTGTGTGTTGTTGGCCCCTTTATCAAAAATTATTTGACTATATATATGTGGTTTTATTTCTGGACTTTCTATTCTGTTCCATTGGTCTGAGTGTCTATTTTTCTGCCAATACCATGCTGTTTTGATTGTCGTTGCCCTATAATATAGTTTGAAGTCAGGTATTGTAATGCCCCCAGCTTCATTCTTTTTCTTTAGGATTGCTTTGGCTATTCAGGGTTTTTTATAGTTCCATATAAACCTGATGATTTTTTGCTCTATTTCTTTAAAAAACGTCATTGGAAGTTTGATGGGAATTGCATTAAATTTGTATATTGCTTTGGGTAATATAGCCATCTTGATTATATTTATTCTTCCTAGCGAAGAACAAGGTATATTCTTCCATCTCATTATATCTTTTTCGATTTCCCTTAACAATGGTTTATAGTTTTCATTATATAAGTCCTTTACATTCTTTGTTATGTTTATTCCTAAGTATTTTTTTGTTGTTGTTGTTGCAATCGTGAAGGGGATTATTCTTTTGAGTTCCTTCTCAGTTGTTTCATTGTTGGCATATAGAAAGGCTATTGACTTCTGTATGTTAATTTTGTATTCTGCGACCTTACTGTATTGGCTTATTGTTTCTAGTAGTCTTTTTGTGGATTCTTTGGGGTTTTCGATGTATAGGATCATATCATCTGCAAAAAGTGATACCTTTACTTCTTCTTTTCCGATATGGATGCCTTTTATTTCTCTGTCTTGTCTGATTGCTCTGGATAGAACCTCTAGTACCACATTAAATAAGAGTGGAGAGAGTGGACAACCCTGTCTTGTTCCTGATTTAAGGGGGAAAGCCTTCAGTTTAGTGCCATTTAATATGATGTTAGCTGATGGTTTATCATATATGGCCTTTATCATGTTGAGATATTTTCATTCTATACCCATTTTGTTGAGAGTCTTAAACATAAAATTGTGTTGTATTTTATCGAAAGCCTTTTCTGCGTCTATTGATAAGATCATGTGGTTTTTGTTCTTTGTTTTGTTGATATGGTGTATTACGTTAACCATTTTATGTATGTTGAACCATCCTTGAGATTCTGGGATGAATCCCACTTGATCATGATGTATTATTTTTTTAATATGTTGTTGTATTCGATTTGCTAGTATTTTGTTTAGTATTTTAGCATCTGTATTCATTAGAGATATTGGTCTGTAGTTTTCTTTTTTTGTGCCATCCTTGCCTGGTTTTGGTATGAGGGTTATGTTGGCCTCATAAAATGTGTTTGGAAGTATTGCTTCTTCTTCAATTTTTTGGAAGACTTTGAGTAGAATAGGAACCAAGTCTTCTTTGAATGTTTGATAAAATTTGCTGGTATAGCCGTCAGGGCCTGGACTTTTATTTTTGGGGAGGTTTTTAATGGTTTTTTCTATTTCTTCTCTACTGATAGGTCTGTTTAGGCTTTCTGCTTCTTCTTGACTCAATCTAGGAAGGTTGTATTTTTCTAGGAATTTATCCATTTCTTCTAGGTTGTTGAATTTAGTGGCATAAAGTTTTTCATAGTATTCTACAATAATTCTTTGTATATCTACGGTGTCTGTGGTGATTTCTCCTCTTTCATTTTGGATTTTGTTTATATGAGTTCTTTCTCTTTTTTCCTTGGTAAGTCTTGCCAAGGGTTTGTCAATTTTGTTGATCTTTTCAAAGAACCAGCTCCTTGTTCTATTAATTTTTTTCTATAGTTTTTCTGTTCTCTAATTCATTTATTTCTGCTCTGATTTTTATTATCTCCTTTCTTCAGCTGGTTTTGGGGTTTTTTTGTTCTTCTTTTTCTAGTTCCTTAAGGTGTGAAGTTAAGTGGTTCACTTGGGCTCTCTCTTGTTTGTTCATATATGCCTGAAGTGATATGAACTTCCCTCTTATCACTGCTTTTGCTGCATCCCATAGATTCTGATATGTCGTATTATCATTTTCATTAGTCTGTATATATCTTTTGATCTCTGCACTTATTTCTTCTTTGACCCATTCATTTTTTAAAAGTATGTTGTTTAGTTTCCACATTTTTGTGGGATTTTTTTCCTCTTTTTGGCAGTTTAATTCTAGTTTCAAGGCTTTATGATCAGAAAATATGCTTGGTACAACTTTTATTTTTCTGAATTTGCTGATGTTGTTTTTGTGGCCCAACATATGGTCAATTCTTGAGAATGATCCATGTACACTGGAGAAAAATGTATACTCAGTCACTTTGGGATGAAATGTCCTGTAGATGTCTATCATATCCAGGTGCTCTAGTGTTTTGTTTAAGGCCACTATGTCTTTATTGATTCTCTGTTTGGATGACCGATCTAGAGCCGTCAGCAGTGTATTGAGGTCTCCAAGTATGATTGTGTTTTTGTCAGTTTTTGTTTTAAGATCAATAAGTAGCTGTCTTATATATTTTGGTGCTCCTTGGTTTGGTGCATATATATTAAGAATTGTTATGTCTTCTTGATTCAGTGTCCCCTTAGCCATTATGAAATGGCCATTTTTGTCTCTGAGTACTTTTCCTGTCTTGTAGTCAGCATTATCAGATATGAGTATTGCTACACCTGCTTTTTTTTGGATGTTATTTGCTTGGAGTATTGTTTTCCAGCCTTTCACTTTGAATTTGTTTTTATCCTTGTTACTTAGATGAGTTTCCTGTAGGCAGCATACAGTTGGATTTTCTTTTTTAATCCATTCTGCTACTTTGTGTTTTTTTATTGGTGAGTTTAATCCGTTTACATTTAGTGTAATTATTGACACTTGTGAGTTCCCTATTGCCATTTTATATCTTGCTTTCTGTTAGTTTTGTGTCTTGTTTGATCCTTCTCTTTCGTTTTTCTATCTTTTGTTTTTATTTGGTTGTATTCCATACATCTTTCCTCTGTTGCTATCTTTTTTATCTCATGTGCTTCTGTGGTGGTTTTTTCAATGGTGGTTACCTTTGAGTAATGAAAAGGGTCCCTACCCTGTTCATTGTAGCAAACTATTTTGTGAGTACTTTTGCACTCCATCGTCCTTTGCTACTGTTAATCTCCATCTTCTCCCCCTCTTTCTTTTTGTTGTTGTCACAGTTTAAATTTGGTTTTATTGTGTTCTTCTTGGAGCTTTTACTTGTGGCTCTGTTTTTTGTTTTTTTTTTTTTTTTTTGTTCTTTGTATCTGATTGGAGAACCCCCTTTAGTAATTCCTAGAGTGGGGGTTTTCTGATGATAAATTCCCTCATCTTTTCTGTATCTGTGAATGTTTTTATTTCTCCTTCATATTTGAAGGATAGCTTTGATGGGTATAGTATTCGTGGCTGAAAGTTCCTCTCTTTCAGGACTTTAAATATTGGGGTCCACTCTCTTCTAGCTTGTAGAGTTTCTGCTGAGAAATCTGATGATAATCTAATGGGCCTTCCTTTATATGTTGTATTCTTCTTTTCCCTGGCTGCCTTGAGAATTTTTTCTTTGCTGTTGGTTTGTGTCAATTTCATTATGATATGCCTTGGAGTAGGTTTGTTGGGGTTAAGAAAACTCGGTGTTCTGTTTGCTTCTTGAATTTGGGGCTTTAGTTCTTTCCACAGGCTTGGGAAGTTCTCATCTATTATTTGTTTGAGTATGTTCTCCATTCCATTTTCTCTCTCTTCTCCCTCTGATATACCTATTATTCTTATGTTATTCTTTTTGATGGAGTCAGATAATTCTTGTAGGGCTATCTCATTTTTTTTAATTTTTGAGTCTCTTTCTTCTTCTCTCTGTTGTGCCTCAAGTTGCTTGTCTTCTATTTCACTAATCCTCTCTTCTATCTGACCTGTTCAATAACTAAGCTTGTTACTTCATTTTTCAGCTCGTGAATTGAGTTTTTCATCTCTGTTTGATTTGTTTTTATAGTTTCAATTTCTTTGGATATATATTCTTTGTGTTCTTTGAGTTGTTTTCTGAGCTCCCTAAATTGCCTTTCTGTGTTTTCTTGTATATCTCGGAGGATTTTTAGGATTTCTATCTTGAATTCTCTGTCATTTAGCTCCAAGGTTTCCAATATATTAAATTTTTTCTCCATAGATTTTTCCTCATCTAGCTGTGTTACCTCTCTTTCTTTTGTATCCATGATATTTGATTTTCTCTTCCTTAATGGCATCTGAGGGTGGTTTTGTTGATAGTATTAATGAGATTTAATAAAGAATAAAAAGTTAAAAAAAATCAAAAATCAAAAAGAGTTGTTTTTTTTTAAAAAAATTAATAATGAAATAAAAATAAAATAAAATAATAATTTTTAAAAAAAGGAAATTATTCCCCCCCTCCTTTTTTCCTCTCCTTTCCCATTTTTCTTGAGAAAATCTTGTGGTGAACTATAAATTATAACAAACAATGCCTGTGATGGAGGGCCTGAATTGGGGAAAAGTAATAAAGGGGCAAAAAAAAAAAGGGGGGGGGTATGGACCCACAAAAAGCAAATAAGGAAAAAATTTGGGTCAAGAATAAAATGATTTACTTTTAGGTGTTGGTTGTCTAAGAGTTATGATGAGAGGAATAAGAGGAAAACAGAAAAATGGGGGGACAAATTAAAAAAATACTATTGTATTTAGTGGAACAAGAACTAGATAAAATGGAGAGCCAGGGTTGGGAGCACTGCTAATGAGTTAAAAAGGTGAAGTAAAAACCCCCCAAAATGCCACAAACATAAGTTTGAGTCCCAGATAAGATAATTTGTTATTGAGGTTTGAATGAGAGGAGATGTAAAGGAGAAAGGAAGAAACTAATATAGAGGGAGAAAAGAAAGAGAGAGAGAGAAAAAAAGAAGGAACCACTAAAAGAAGAAAAAAGAAAGGAGAGAGAGAGAGTTAAGGGTTTTGGAGTGCAACCCTCATAGAGAAAAAGGAAGAGGAGAAAAAAGATAATGGGAGATGAAACACTTATGGGTAGTGTAGTTCAAGGAGAGGAGAGAGTAAGACCGGCAGAGAGTTAATCGGCCAAATTGGAGGAGGAAAAAAAGTATCAAGAATGAAGATAAGAGAAAGAAACGAACAAATATAATAAAATGGTATAGGTTATAAAGTCTGCAGATTATTCTTGATTTTGAGAGGTTATCTTCTTGCTTTTTCTTTTCTCTCCCTCTTCCTGGTCAGTGACTCTGTACCCCGCGTTCTGCCCCTTTGGCACGCTCAGGTAGAGGTTTGCAGTTGATAAGTCTCTATGGCAATGTCATGTATTATGCTTTAGTCTCGTTGGCAGTCGAGGCTCATTAGCATTTATAGGCTCCGACAGTGAGAGAGTCCGTGTTCCTGGAGCCTTTCTCCTAGTCTTTCTTTCCTCAATTAGTAGTCTGATAATCCAGCTATGGGGTTGCTGCTGCCTCTGCCTGGATAGTAAGAGGCTCAAAGAGCTGGCAACTCCCCACTCTATTTCCACTCAGCACAGGGCTCTGGGTAAGGCTCAGTCAGTCAGAGCTGCTAGCATAATCAGGCAGGCTTTCCGCCCACTCGAAGACCTCTGGCTCTGCCACTCTGTCCGGTAACACAGGCGGGCACCCACTTCCTGGGCGCTTGGAGGAAACTCTCACTCACTGTCTGCGACCAGGATATCCGGCCAGCAGTCTCACGCTCTGAGTGAAACCCCCTACCGCAGGGAAAAGTTGCAGCGTTGGAATTGAGTCTCGCTCCGTCCCCGTGCGCGGCTTTTGCAAGGCGCTGGGGCGGCCTGAGATTCCGCTTTGGCCCACACAAAGGCCCCTGACTCTGCCCCTCTGTGCGATAACACGGGTGCACACTGCCGAGGCACTCGGAGGAATCTCTCATTCACTGTCTGCGCATGCAAACCAGGATATGAGGCCAGCCGCGTTTCCCTCTGAGTGAAACCCCCTCCAGCACGGAAAATCTCCACCATTGGAATTAGTTCTCACTCCCTCCCATGCGTGGCTTTCCCAGGGCGCTGGGGCTGCCCAGAGACTCTGCCCTCGGCCCACAGAAAGGCCTCTGACCCTGCCTCTCTGTGCGGCAACACGGGCACCCACTTTCGGGGCTTAGGAAGAAATCTCTTGCCCACTAACTGCGGGCACGCCGACCAGGAGACCGGGTAAAATGGCCGCTCCGCTTGTCTTTCTTTGTTTGGGTTTGGCGCGAGTGTTAGCTTGTATTGCCCGGGTTGCCACAGGATCAGTTTTTCCTTGGCTTGGATCTCCGTGCCACAGCCTGGTTCAGCCGTTTGTGCCGCGGCGGCCTGGATCTATTCACCCCCTTTGCCTGCCTCAGTTTCTATATTCACAGTTACAGAGAAAGCCGCCCTGTTTAGGTTAGTGAGGAAGGCGGAGCATTTCTTACTCCCTATTTCCTTCGGTGTTTGGTTATATATTTAGCCAATTTTTCACTCAACCATACCTTTGGGTGTATTGTGAAGCATCTGGAGGCTCCAAGTATAGGTTTTTCTGTTTCTGGTTGAAGATCTTGTTGAGGTTTGGGGGAGATTTATCGGTATCGCTTCCTACCCCGCCATTACTCTGACGTCATCTCCATATTTGTTTTAAATGACAACAGCTCTAGCTGGTTAGCTCAGTCAGTTAGGGTGTAGTCCTGAAATTACAAGTTTGTGTTTTTGATCCCTGGCCAGGGCACATATTGGAAGCAACCAATGAATACACAACTAAATGGAACAACAAATGAATGCTTCTCTCTCTTTCCCCCTTCCCCTCCCTCTCTTTGTCTCTCTAAAATCAATTGATGAAATAAAATGACAACAGCCAACACAACAATAGCAGCCGTCCAGTATGAATAAATCAAAATTATACCTGTTTTTTGTCAGATCAACAAAAAAAATATTTTTTTGTTGTGCTGAAGAATTTTAACAATTAGTTTATGTGTGCTATGAGATGAAAAGTGTTGATTAGGGTAAATCTGGAATTGATGTAAATTTAGAGAAAGCAGTGGTTTTAGAACCCTACACATAAATAGAAAATTGTGAAGTTAAGTGATGAACCATATCATCCCGTATTTATCTTCATATGTACAAAGATATGTCAAGACAAATGGTAATGTTGTTAGGATTCTGTCATTCCTATTTTTGAGGGTCAAAATGCAGTGTTATCAAGAAAGAGATATTTTGTTACTTGTACCAGTTAATCTGTGAACAAAAATTCAGTAGTGGGAAATATATATATATATTTTAAAAATTCTATTTGGGAGAAAGTTCTGGCAAATGTTTAAGTTCAATGAGTTAGAATAACTGCAATTTTGGAGTGTATATATAAATTTGATAATGAAACTAATACCAACAGATACCTATCAGTTAACTTGAAACAAGCTGAGAAAAATAGAACATCCCCCAAACATATCATTAAACATGTTATGTTTTTTTGAAAACAGTGATGATAGGTGAGATAAGAAACATTATGAATCTACATAATAAGCATAAAGACAGTTTTGAGACATTATAACTAAAATCAAAGAAAAATACTTTGATTTCTAAATTTGAGTCTATTCCTACAAATTCAAAACTAAGTCACTTGGCAATTAAATTATAAAACTCCTACAATCATCATGAGTAACTAATATTTCCTCTGCTTATTCAATAATATTTGATAAGGTAATAGTGCAATAAATGAAAATAAACATTGGATTATGAAAGTTACTCATAGGAAAAACAATTCAAGGCTGGGTAGATGCTGCTAGCAGGTCATCTTCCTGGCTCACAAAGACTTATTCTTCTCTGCAGGTGACCCCAATGCCAAAGGAAGGTCTACAGAAGCCTTGTCAATGCTGTAGGTGCCTGTATACTGGCCATAGCTGATTGGTCATATATGTGACGTTACCTAGACAATCAGAGCCTATTCACAGAATTTTTTACCATGGGCCTAGAAAAAGACTGAGTTTATCATTACAGAAGTTCAGAGCAGCCCTGGCTGGTTGTTCATTGGATAGAGCATTGACCTGATGTGCAGACTTCTCGTGTTCTATCCCTGGTCAGAGCACACATGTGAAGCGACCATCTGCTTCTCTTCCCTTCTTTCCCTCTTCGCCTATCATAGCCAGTGGCTCAATTGGTTTGAGTTTCAACCTCAGGTGCTGAGGATAGCTCAGTTGGTCCAAGCATTGGCCCCAGACAGGGGTTGCCAGGTGGATCCTGGTCGAGGCGCATGCAGGAATCTGTCTCTCTATTTCCCCTTCTACCACTCAAAAAAATAAAAAAGTTCAGAAGCTATGGGAAATTAGAGGCCATACTGAGTCTCTAGATTCAGGTTGTACTCCATACAAAGGCAAGAGTAGAATTTTGGCTGAAATCTCACTTGCTTTTACTGACCAAACCTTGGGCCCTGGAATAGGATTGCCTTTTTCTTTTCATAAAGGAGTTTTCTGCTCACCAAATTCTGCAACCTTTAGACTGCCTCCACCCAGAAAAGCACCTTTTCTAATTCACACAAATGTGCCATGCAGGCTAACTGAGGGCTTGAGGCTGCATACCCCACCATGGGGAGAAATCGGATCTGCAACAAGGGGGAATGAAGAGAATGCACAGAGAGAGGCCAAGGCAGACAGCACAAGTCCCAGCTGCAGCTGTGCCCCGTTTCCAGCTGTCCTTGGGACACAGCTGCTCCCTGATTTTCTTTCCGGCAATTTAACTGTAAGACACCCCAGTCCTTCCAATAAAATCCTCTTTTGCTTAAATCAGCTTAAATTTGGCTTTTTTTTCTTTTTATTCAGTGAGAGGAGGGGAGGCAGAGAGACAGACTCCTGCATGCACCCCAACCTGGATCAACTCATCAAGCCCATCAAGAGGGATGCTCTGCCCGTCTGGGATGTCTCTGTTGCTCAGCAACCGAGCTCTTCTTAGTGCCTGAGGTGGAAGCCATGGAGCCATCCTCAGTGCCCAGGGACAACTTGCTCCAATCAAGCCATTGACTGCAAGAGGGTAGGAGAGAGGGGGGTAGAGAAGCAGATGGGCACATTTCCTATGTGTCCTGACTGGGAATTGAACCTAAGACATTCACACTCTGGGCTTATGCTCTACTACTGAGCCAACCAGGTAGGGCCAAGTTTGGCTTTTATTAATTGCAATCAAAAGACTTCTGACTAATGTGAGTTATAATCAAAGAGAAGATATTATCTGGATCAACTGACATTAAAAAAATTATCTGCAGCTTATTGGGATGTATCTGAATAGAGTTCCTGAGTAGGTACATGATTGTAATATTAACATAAGCAGAAAACTCAGGAAAGGTGCAGCAAAGTTTAAAAAAGAGCTATAATGTCATATCTTTTTTTTTAAGTGAGCAGAGTGGAGATATAGAGAAAGACTCCTGCATGCGCCTTGCCCAGGATACACTTGGCACCCACTGTCTGAGGCCAATGCTTGGAGCAACCGAGCTGTTGGCTGCGACAGGGGAAGAGAGAATGAAGGGAGAGAGGAAGGGAAAAAAGAAGCAGATGGTCACTTCTCATGTGTGCCCTGACCAGGAATTGAATCGGACTTCCGCATGCTGGGCTGCCACTCTATCCACTGAGCAACCAGCCAGGGCCTGTCATATCTTTTAAGAAAGTAAAAGAGGCCCTGGCCAGTAGGCTCACTGGAAGAGCGTCAACTGAGCGTGTGGAAGTCCCACGTTCAATTCCTGGTCAGGGCACACTGGATAAGCGACCATCTGCTTCTCCCCCCCCCCCACTTTCCCCCTTTTCTTTCTCACTCTCTTCCCCCCGCGCCCCCACCCCCACCCCTGCAGCCAGGGCTTGATTGATCCCAGCACATGGGCCCTGGGTGCTGAGGATGGTTCAGAGAACCTCCACCTTGGGTGCTCTGTTGCCAGCAGCCCAAGGTGGGCAGAAAATCAGCCCCACAGGGGGTCGCTAGGTGAATCTGGTCAGGAACCACGTGGGAGTCTGTCTCTGTATCTCCCCTATTCTCAGACATTTCTCTCTCTCTCTTTCTCTCTCTCTCTCTCTCTCTCTCACACACACACACACACACACACACATACACACACACACATACACACACACAAAAGTAAAAGAACTTCTAAATGTCTATATTGTCAATTCCTGTTTCTAGTAAGAAACAACTGATATATTTTTAAACATGTTAAGCAGTGTGAAGGAATGACAAGCAGGATAATGTGTAACAGGTTCAAAACACATCAGTCATTGTATGTAATAGCTAGGAGTGAAGTACTTCATAATTTATCAAAACATTAAAAAATTATATCAATTTATTCTTCAAATACCTTGGTGGCCAATGAGTCAAGTGGGATATTTATATTTGTCTCTAGTTTTGAGCCAACTTTTTGTTTAAAATCTATTATTCACTAAGTGTTTCAAGAATTTTTTCTAAAGAGCCTCAAAGTAAAACTGTAAACACATTTTTCCTTTGTTTTTCAAAGAAGAAGCAATACCACATAGTTTATCATCAGAGAGAAGTGATGAATATTGCAAAACCATTTGGCACAGAGTAGAAGGAATTTCTCCAGAAAAAATAATCTCTAAAAGTCCCATATTTAAAAATATCTGGATGAGAAATCATGAAAATTTGGGTAGTGCATTTTTTCCTACTTCCTCAGGATAATATAAAATTAATATCTGTTACTATGGATTATTAACTATGCCACTAAATTGAATTTATATTTTTTGCTGAGAATGATTATACCAAAAATAGAAATAATTTCTGAATTAAGCAGTATCAAAATACATTAAAATTTTCTTTTACCAACTTGATACAAGTACAATCACAGAACTTTGCTTTTCCCTAAAATAGCTACTGCTCAATTTCACCTTTAAATCAATCTTGCCTCTTACTTGACATGGTATTATTAGTGAGTGTTGTGACTTAGAGCTATTGCATATTGCTTTGACTTGACTGGTCACTGCAGCTAGAATGGCATGCCCAATTTCTACTTTGCCTTGATAAGAACGTTTACACAGTGTCACAAAAGAGGTGCAGGCTCCATCACTCATTATGGGGGAGTAGAAATTAATGACCAAAGTAGTAGAACTTAAGTATGCAGTGGTTTTATGGAATCATTGGCCTTATACACAGAGAAGTAAGTTATATTTTACTAATTTAACCTCTCTTATAAGAATCTCACACGTTAGCTGGCATTAATTTAATTTTTCCTGCTAGAATTTTGGACTTCGGGTTGCTGTTATTGTTGGGTCAATGTGCAGATACTGAGTTTTAGCTTATGAAAATTGTACTATTTGAAAAAATGCCTACCTGAAACATTACCACAAGCTTCGTTTTTATTTAATGAGGGGAGACGCTGCCCTCATGTCTAAGCAATCTTTGCTTACCTACCTCCCAAATATTCTGGAGTCGCTCTGGAGGAGTATGTAGAGGGAGAGGTCTAGGATGGAAATCCAGGGAGCTCATCACTTAAAAAGCAGGCACATGAGGCCTGGTTGGGTAGCTCAGTTGGTTAGTGTCATTCCAACATGCCAATGTTGCAGATTTGATCCCTGGTCAGGGCACATACAAGAATCAACCAATAAGGGCATGAATAAATGGAACAACAAACTGATGTCTCTCTGTCAATCTAAAAATCAATAAATAAAAAATTTAAAATCAGCAGGCACATGAGTGTTTTATCACATCACATCTTCTAGTAGCAAAAACTTAAAAACTCACCAAATGTTTATAAGAAAAAAATGGATAGATGAATTGTGGTGTATTCTCCCAGTCAAAGCACATACAGCAACAAGCATGCACAAACTACATATACCTACAAGAATAGGGTTAATTCTCCAACTATGGTGCTGAGCAAAAGAGGCCCACACAAAGTATCTGGAGTCCACATTTACCTAAAGTTCTAGCACAGGAAAAACTCATTTCTGATATTCAAAGTCAGGATGATGATTACCCTTTGGGGGGACATGGTTATTGGAATGGGGTACAAGGGTGTTTCTGAGAGTGCTGAAAACAGTTTATCTTTTTATCTGGGTGCTAATTACTGAGGTATTTGAGTTTGTGAAAATTATCAGCCTGTAAACATATGATTTTTACACTTCTCTACACATATGCTATACTTCAAAACTAACCATTTTTTAAAAAGCAGATGAATAAAAAGAACACAGTGAAAGAGCCTGATCAGGATGAGCCAGAAACAGTGGGGGAAAGTTTGGAAAGAGGAGTGCTTCGGAAGCCACAGAAAGAAGATGTTCCAAGTAAGAGGATTTGGTCCTTGGAACCAAATGGCTCAAGAAAGGCAAGTAGGACAGAGACTGAAAGCAGTCCATTGGACTCAATGACTGACCTCTGAGAGAACAGTTTTAATGGGAGGCAGAAACCAGGCAGGAGAGGGTTGAGAAGTGATACATGGAGAGTACAGCTGCTCTTTTAAGTAGCTTGACTCTGCTGGGAGAGAGAGGGATACAGACAGTAGCTAGAGGGAACATCCGGTCAAGCTGGTCTTCATTTCCCTGAAGACAGGAGAGATTTGACCGAGTTAATATGTGGGAAAGAGACAGTTGAAAGAAAGATTCCAAAGTTCATGAGGAATGATTGATGGGGTTCCAAGGAAGTGGAGGAGGTGGAATTAGCCTTGGGCAGGGGAAGGGGCACTTCGCATTCCAGACACTGGGGGAAAGGGCAGCCGGGAAGGTGCAGGTGCAGACTCATTTAGGAAGCCCAGGCACGAGTTGAGGGTGCTCACTCTCTGGCACCTGTCTTCAATAGGGGATAGGAAAACTGGGATGAAGTGAGATAATGTGAATTATAAATTGATAACAAATGCAAATTTATAGTCTCGTCTTTCCTCTTCTTTGATTCCTTTGTTAAGGAAAGTACATGTCTAGCAAACCATCTAAAATGGAAGAGTAATTTACATAGAATGTATAGAGACCTTAGGGACCAAATTATTCTTACAGTCTTCCTTCCACCACACACACACACATGCACACACACACACACACACACAGGCACATGCACATGCATACATTAGCTTTTTTTTTTTTACAGAGACAGAGAGTCAGAGAAAGGGATAGACAGGGACAGACAGACAGGAAGGGAGAAAGATGAGAAGCATCAATCATTAGTTTTTCGTTGCAACACCTTAGTTGTTCATTGATTGCTTTCTCATATGTGCCTTAATCGTGGGGCTATAGCAGACCGAGTAACCCCTTGCTCAAGCCAGTGACCTTGGGTCCAAGCTGGTGAGCTTTGCTCAAACCAGATGAGCCTGCGCTCAAGCTGGCGACCTCGGGGTCTTGAACCTGTGTCCTCCGCATCCCAGTCCGACGCTCTATCCGCTGTGCCACTGCCTGGTCAGGCTACATTAGCTATTTATATTCATTAATTCATTGGCAAATTATAGGTAGTCTTGTATGCAATTCATATTGACAGTTTAAACCAATAACCAGCACCATCAAAAATGTTTTCTGAAATTCTTCTCCCAGTTTCAGGTATTTCTGCTCTGGGAGAACTGAACCCTTTC
The DNA here is from genome assembly GCF_036850765.1 of Saccopteryx bilineata. Taxonomy (NCBI): domain Eukaryota; kingdom Metazoa; phylum Chordata; class Mammalia; order Chiroptera; family Emballonuridae; genus Saccopteryx; species Saccopteryx bilineata. Next base: position 208,930,398 of record NC_089492.1, read on the forward strand.
AAAAGTCTGCTGACCCTGGGAAAGCAAGTTCTAGCTTCTGGGTCTCATCCTCCACCTTCGCCTACACTGCAGCCCACCAGGTCCCCTCCTGGTTTCTCTGAACTCTTCTCTTACCTCGACACAGCCCCAGTAATGTTTCTGGAGTTGGTTTGACGTTTTTCTCGTTCTTCAGACTGCATGGAGTATTACTGGCACCCTGACCTTCATCAATGCCAGGATGAATTTGGGGAAATCATTCACATGGAAATGAAAAGATCTGGAAATGTACCCATGTATCTTTGGAAATGGATGGTGGACTTTGGGAGTAGTCTATACACCCAAGTATGAAGAATTCTGCCTGAGCAGAAAAAAACTAAAGCAAGCAGTTATCAAAAGTGAGGTTGCTATCCAGCACATTTTATACATGCACTTCAAAAGCTGTTTAGAGTTTTGCTGACTTGACATTCAGAAACCCACCAGAGTCCATGGATTTTACATTTTCTGGGTATTAAGTGCAAAAAGACTTGGCCAGATAACAGCGTTTCAGGGGAGGCCAAGGAGTGTTTCATAGCAGACCATTAGTCTGAGCTGTTATCACATGAGCCGCAGTGGGGGTTTTGAGCTGCGGCTGTGCACAAAGTCTGATAACACCTGCATCAACCCCCCTCCCCAGCCAGACCTGCCACTCTGCAAGCCTGGGCATTGTGAGCTCAGCTTCAAGACTCAGACATTCCAAAGGGTTCCTGCTAGAGTCAAGCAACCAAGTGACAAACTTGAAAAATAGTGGGAAAGAGATCTTCTGGAGCCAAAAATACTTTTTGAGACTCAAAGACCTGGAGTAATTCAGAATAAGTTCTTTGTGGCGATCTTTTCAATAAGATAAATAATAGCAGTGATATGCAAGTACCTGTGTGGAGGTGTGTGCCTCCTTGCAATGCTAGGAAAGACCACAGACCCGCCCTGCAGAATCGGCAATGAGGAGGCAGGCAAGTGACATCGCCACAGCCTGGGCCATGTGTGTCTGCTTACCTCTCACCAGCTGGTGCAGAGCCTGCCTCCTGGTGCCACCTTACAACAAACAAATGATCAGAAGGAGCTCACTTCCAGTTTTCCTGACGCAAAACCACACAATGACCAGAACATGTCAGTTCTTCAGTGACTGACCTTGCACATGGGGAAAACAGAGGAAAATGGAAAACACTTAAGCAGCACTCTGCGAGGTGGTAGAAGTGGTGTGGGAAAATATTTCATGTGGTTGTTGCTGGCTCAGCCACACAAAGAAAGCTTGTGGTTGGTTGTGTTTCCTTCAGCTAAATTTGTCGAAGGGACAAAAACCTCTCTTGGGTAAGGGAAATCTCTCCCTTTAGACAGCTCCTTATCACCTCCTTCCTTAATGACTCATAGCACCCTGGCCCTCTGCCTCCTCCTCTCTTCACACCCATCGCGGCAGGGGAAGTTGGAATGGGAAAGAGTGCACACACTTAGCTACAAATAGTGCGTCAGCCCTCTGCCCGCCTGGGCTCATTTCTGACTCAGCCCCGGCGGGAAGGTTGCTCGGTCCTGTTAGCTGAACACAGACAGCCTTGGGAGCACTGGGGCCCAAGCAGTTCCCCTTCGCAGGCATCCGGGAGCTCCCATGAATGGTGTGTAAGCTCCTTCTGTCCCCATAGCTCAACTATATTCTGATTCTCTTTCCTTCTTAATAAAATTAAAATTTATTTTTAAAATGCTATTTCTTGGTAGCCATCAATGAAGAGTTGAGTGTGAGTGCTGTGGTATCGCAGAAAATCACAGTCTTTGAAATCAGACAAAACTGGGTTTGGACCTCAGATCTGTCCCTTAGCTGTGTCACTGCCGGTGACTCGCAAAACCTCTCTATGTTTTAAAAATAGGGTGTTGCTGTTAAAATGATGAGAGAAAATATCTGCATTAAACCAGGAGTTCGTCAAGAAAACACCTGTAGCGTTTAAAACAAAGACAGGTGATGCTTCTTGATTCTTCCCTCAACAGCTATTTAAGTTTGTTAGATTACATTTGGAGCAAGACTGGACGTGGCCCATCTAAGTTCCTTAGTACAGAAGACTGTGTTGCTTTTTAAAGAGGTCACATCAGGTCAATATTGGTTTCTCATCGTGACCTAGAGAAAGTCCTGTCATTAAAGACAAAACAAACCTTGTAGTAAAACAGTTATCACTGGCTTTCAACCTTTAGCAGCTAATGGCAGCCAAAGAATGGCAAACACTCAGGGCCTAACCCAGGAGTGAATTCCAGTTGAGGAAGGAGTTCCCGCAGGGCTGTTGTGAACCTTTGTCAGAGCACTTAGGCTTTTCCTGTGAAGGCTGTTGGGTCAGGACTTTCAGATACCAAAAGTAAATTCTTGCTTTTCAAATTAGCGACTCATGCCCTGTGTAGAAGGCTCAGCTATGGTTTGCATCTCTGTGTCGTGGAGGTTAAAGAGCATGTTTCTTGGAGAAGGAATAAAAGCACGCTTTAACTCAAGCTAAGTGCTTTCAACCAATGTAGGGGAGGTGGGGCAAGGGGTGAGCTTTGGGGAGCATGTCAACAGACCTCTTTGCTGTGGTTATTGCTGTTGTGAAACCATGGAGAGATCACTAGAGCTCAAGCAGAGAGAGCCCTGACAAGCTCCTCTGAGATGAGTCTCTTTTCAAACAGAGCCAGTTTTTGTCAATGCTCCCTAAGATCGTGTGCCTTCCACTTTCCCCATGTTTGCTGACACATACAACACCTGGACTTTATTATATTTAATAGATTTTTAATTGGCTCACTTTTTATATTTAGCCAATCTTCAACAATGATCTGGGTAACCACAAGGGTTTTAGATAATATTTTTCTGGAGTAATTAAAGCCCAGAACTATTAAAAGACATTGCTCATTGACCTCTTAAAATCACCTGTATCCCAGCAGTAGGCACACCATACTTTGAAAAGCATTTCTTTGGATGGCCAAACATATCATGAAAGAAGTGACTGCTACAGGCATGAGATTAATGGCTATTTTTCTTTTTCCCTACTAATTATCAGTCTCCTAACCTCTTTTTGGTTAAAGAAACTCTTACATATATATAAAATTAATTTCATATATACCATCTCACTGGATCCTCACAACTCCCTGTAAAGTAGGCTGGGTGAACATTGTGATAGCCACTTATAGAGGAAATGAAGGCTCGGAGTTTACATTACTTACTCCAGAACACATAGCTAGTCCCTTTTAAGATGGGAATAAGAACTTATCCTTTCTGACACTTCATCAGTCAGTAACATCACAATTTCTCCTTCTTAGCAAGTTCATGGTTGACAGGGGCCAGGTGTGTGTATGTGCATTTATGCTACTCTCATCATCATGTACCAATTTCAAAGACAGAAACTTAAGACAAGGTCAACCTGTCACAGAGACAAGACTTCTGTTTTAATCCAATGGAAAATAGTGTAGCTTCAATTATTTTCCAGATTTTGGTGGTAGCCCTGGCTGGGTTGCTCAGTGGATAAAGCATCAACCCAGTGTGCTGAGGTCATGGGTTCAATCCTCAGTCAGGGCACATATGAGAAGCAATCAATGAGTGCACAACTAAATGGAACAACTGAGTGAAGCTGCGAGTTGATGCTTCTCTCTCTCTCTCTCTCTCTCTCTCTCTCTCCAGTCAATGAAAAATATTTTTTAAAAATTTGGTGATTAAGGACACATGCTTTAGAGTCAGACATACTGGGGTTGAAACTCTATTCCACTATTTATTAGGTGTATGACCCTGAGAAAGATTTAAAAATTTTAATTTTGATCAATTTCACCACCTGTAAAGTGGGAATAATAATACATGTTGCATAGAGTTGCTGATAGTGGTTGTTGAGAACCCCTCCATCGTAGGGCCATGATTTATCGAGGTGATATGAAGAGTTTATCACTGTGCTCAGTCTAAAAGAAACATTAAGTGATGCTATTATTATTTTGATAACAAATGTCTACTGTTGATGCATTTGCTGCAGATACTTTGAAATCAATGATAACACAATTAAACTTTGAAAATGTAGGTCCATCTTTACACATATAAAAATATGCCTGTGATAATAGAAGTCCAAACACTTACTATTTCCCCTCAAAATGCATTAACAGTTCACTTTTCTTTTGCTTCATATTATGACCCAGTAGCCATCACCATTTCTCCACATACCTTCATGGCAGCAAAGATACTTTTCATTATTATAGGGCTTAAAATGTACATTAACTCTTAACTCAGGTTTACTAACTCAAGTCACCTGTCCTTCACAACTGCCCTCTGTTACAGGTATTATTTTCATTTCACAGTTGAGGGAACATTCTCAAAAAAGTTGGGTGACCCGCCAAGGTCACATAGTGTGTAAATAGAAAAGTTGGGTCGGAAACACAAGACTTCTCATTCTTTCCCACCATATGAGTCTGACAAAGCAGGAAATAAATGCATGGCTGAATCTTCCCTTGACTTACTTCTCTTCCTGGTACATAATGTCATAGTTTCTGCAAAAAGTCGCCCAGGGCATCAATGAGCTTTGGGAAGCATCCCCTTTTCGATCAATAGGAGCACAGGAAGTGGTTGTTACCTCTCCATTCTAGACTGCCGCTGGTCAGTGGTGGTTTTATCCCTTTTACTTCAATAGGGAAACCAGGGAACAGAAACAGAGCATTTTGTGGGAAGGAAAACTGAGTCATTTGTTTTATGCTGATTTCCATTCTCACCTCCCACTGTGCTGAGAGATGGCAAACAGCCCCAGAGCCTTAGGTGACTCAGCCACATATCAGCAGCTTGTCTGGGGTTCTAATTCAATTTCAGGATACTAACTTCCTATTTCCTCCCCATTTCAGAAATTATCACAATAGACTTTAATTACCACTGTGAGCATCCCAAGGGAGGAAACTGTGGGTTGGTTTTACACACTGTTGTGCTCTTCCAGTCTTGAAGAAAATACTCTCTTTGACGGAGAGCCTGAAGGTAAATGTATCACCCAGCCACCTTTCTTTTTTTCTTTTAATTTAATTTAATTTTCTATTGATTTTAGAGAGAAGGGAGAGAGTGAGAGAGAGAGACAAGGAACATCAATCTGTTTCTATATGTGCCCGGACCGGGGATTGAACTGGCAACCTCTGTGCTTCAGGACAATGCTCTAATCAGCGGAGCCATCAGGTTCGGGCACAGCCATCTTTCTGAAAGGTCAAATAACCCCTTCAAAGGGCTCTGGGTCTCAGACTTCACTCACACTTCTGTGAAAAAGTAAGGGAAAGCAAAAATGTAGAGCACTTGAGAGAAGAGGAGAAAGACTAGAAAAATTAAGGGGGGACAGAAGGGAAGGGGCTAACCTCAGGTTCCTTTCACAGCCCAAAGTCAGAAAAATCCAGTGGTTCTGAAGCAGTTGGTTCCTATTCATCCCTCTTCTCCTTCCACAAAAGCTTTGCAGCCTGATCACCATTTTAACTGAACACTTTTGTAACATTAAGCATTAACTAACTGCTTCCCACTATAGAGAACTGTTATTGTGTCAGATTACTTAGTAGTCTTCTCTTGATTATATTATGAGTTCTATTAGAAGTTGTTTTAGTGGAGTCTGTATTCTGTTTTCATTGGGGTTAAAGGGTAGGATTTAAAAAACACTCCCAACAGCTTTAATAAAATACTTTAATTCACTGGGTTTAAAAACATTGGCTTAAGACTGAATTTCAAACAGGAACAAATATCTCTAAGGGTAATATAAGGTTCTTGGTGTAAAAATACATTTGTAAAAAAACAGGTTTATGGCCCTGGCCGGTTGGCTCAGTGGTAGAGCATCGGTCTGGCGTGCAAGGGGTCCCGGGTTCGATTCCCGGCCAGGGCACACAGGAGAGGCGCCCATCTACTTCTCCATCCCTCCCCCTCTCCTTCTTCTCTGTCTCTCTCTTCCCCTCCCGCAGCGAGGCTCCATTGGAGCAAAGATGGCCCGGGCGCTGGGGATGGCTCCTTGGCCTCTGCCCTAGGCGCTAGAGTGGCTCTGGTCGCAGCAGAGCGATGCCCTGGAGGGGCAGAGCATCGCCCCCTGGTGGGCAGAGCGTCGCCCCCTGGTGGGCGTGCCGGGCGGATCCCGATCGGTGCATGCAGGAGTCTGACTGTCTCTCCCCGTTTCCAGCTTCGGAAAAATACAAAAAAAAAACCCCAAAAAACAGGTTTAAGTTTGACCTGTGGTGGTGCAGTAGATAAAGCATCAACCTGGAACGCTGAGGTCACCTGTTGGAAACCCTGGACTTGCCAGGTCAAAGCACATATGAAAAGCAATTATGAGTTGATGCTTCCTGCTCCTCCCCCCTTCTCTCTCTCCTTTTTCCTCTCTTAAAATCAATCAATTAAAAAAATTTTTAAACCAGGTTTAATAAAACAGTATAATGCATGCCTAGCACAGGAAAGTTTGTACGGTGTGTAGGTTCTTAAGCACTTGCATGGGTTGTGAAAAAAACAAAGTACAACCCAGAGTGTCTTCCTGTAGATGTCATACCCCTGCATGGGAATCAACATGGAAAGACTGTTAGACAGATTCCTGGGCTTGGTGGCCAAGCCACTCAATCAGGGTTCCTAGGGGTAAGACCAGGAATCCATATGTTTAACAAGCTTTCCAGGTGATTATGACCCACCTTGACTTTGAGAAAGTCAGGCCAGTGCTGTATTCCATGAGTGTTCCAAGCTTTGCCTTCAGGCTCTGTCATTCAAATTCAGTTCATTCTTATACCTTTCGGATTACTACAAATAACCAACCACTACTGAAGAAACCACCAGGAGTGGAACTGGTTTATACCAAGAAAATATAACACTGACTTCCATTACATCACCTGCAAATCTTTGGGAATCTTAATTTATTAAATCATGTAACTCAGGTCTGGGATCTTTTATGTGAAACTCTTATTTGAATGCATGGTTATTTATTCATTTTTAATGCAAGAAAATGATTACATAAATAATAAGAATGTTTTATGACAACAAAGGCATAGTCTTTGTGCAATCTTAAATTATTAGAAACCTGAATCTCCTTACCAAAAAAACAAAAAATTACAAGAGGTTGGGCTTGTCCGGGTTAAATCAATGATTTGGTGGGCTCAGATGACACAACTCGAACAAGTGCAGCTGTGGCTTTGTCAGCATTTTATTTACTGAGAATCACTGGACTTGATGTAATGACTGCCAGTGACCCCTCAAGTGAAAGCTCAATCTCTAGCCAGTTCACCAATTATAAAACAGTGTTTGAAGGTTGTCTATGTGCCAGGCAGTTATGCTGGGCACTATAGATAGAATTAGGGTGTAGTTTTCTAAAGAGCGCCTCTCAATTCTCAGCCATGCGTCAGTATTACCTGTAAAGCTTTGCAAACATACTGATGAATGTGCCCATCCCATATCTACTGAGTTGAAACCATTAGTGGCAACATCCACGCAACTGAATGTAAAACCTCCCCAAGTGGTCTTAATGCAGAGCCACGATTCAAAACCACAGTGTTAGGAATCTTACACTGATAATCTCTAGTCTAGAATAGATCATACTGAGGCCCTGCCTAGGTAGTTTACTTGGTTATAGTCCCAATAAGCCAAGGTTGCAGGTTCAATCCCTAGTCAGGGAACATGCAAGAATCAACCTTAACCAATGTCACCCCACTAAATTCAATAAAAAAGAAAATGAAGAAGTGAATTTTAAAAAAAGCAACCAATGAATGCATAAATAAGTGAAACAACAAATTCATGTTTCTCTCTCTTCTTTCTTCTCTCTCTAAAATCAATAAAGTTTAAAAAATAAAATAAAATAGATAATATTAATGTAAATATATTTGTCATAAGACATGTAGTAAGAACACATTTTAGACAAAACACAATAGCAATAGATAAAAGATCCAACACAGAAACAAATATATATATATACAGAAGGATAAATGCAAAATTGGCAGAGATTAGGGAAAGCACAGAGATATTTCTGGGCAGATTCTATAGCATCTGGTTGACGGGAGGAGCAACAGAGTGCGTTTGACATTTCAAATTAAAGGCTTATAGTCAGAAAAATGGCTCTAGTCTAAAAGGCAATGCCTTAACTTTTTCATAATTCTGACGTATTTAAAGTTGTGTAAAAAATTATACAAAGAAAGTATCTTGAGTATATACAATTTGTTTTAAAATTATATGACCTCTAATTTTTATTTTGGCATAAAGCTACAAACAACTAAGTTCTACATAACATTGTATATGTTATCCAGGAAAAATAAAAGACTAAACCAATATGCGGTGACTATGTATGAACATATATTACATGTACACTTAAATGAATTCCAGGCAGTCGTATATCAAGTGAAAAAAAAAATCAAAGGTTTGCAGTCTGGCTAATGAGAGGTTCCCTGAAGGGCACTCCGTGGAATGTATTTCCCTTGGCAGTTGCTCTCATAGACTCAATTAAATTCTAAGCAGATTTCTTTAATCCTTAGCTCTAACTGGGTCAGCATCATCTGATTTTAAGTAGTATTACAAGAGACATATGCACAATGATTATTGAAATAGCTATAACAACCTTGCCTGGACAGTTGCTCTTTCTTTAAAAATGCTCAAAAGACCCAATTAATATAAATTGAAAAGTCTCAGGTAGGACCACCACTATTATAGGGAAGGGAACACACTGAGGTGGCCCTCAGATGACAAACATGCCAAAAATTCTACTGAGGTTTTTTTTCTGTTTTTGTTTTTAATAGGCTGCTTAGGAAAAATGCTTAATTGGCTTGCCATATTTTCTAATTGGTTCACATAGATTCTGTTGGGCAATCTGAAGACATGGACTTGAAGCGTTTTCAGAGTTGGGAAGATAAACATATTGTTTGTAAATCAGAAAATCTAAACAAAAGAGTCAGTCGTGTGGTCACCCTTTACCAGAGACAATTACCAACAGGTGGGACAGTTATACTATTTTAAGATAGCTGTGGGGGCTCCTCGTGCACTTAGGGTCCTTATCCTGTACCCCATCATCTCACCAAATTCTCTTATTCATAGTTTGTCAGGATTCTCTTGGAGGTTTTATGTTTACAGTTATATTTCATCTACAAATAGTTACCATTTTATCTCCTCCAAGTTTTTTACCTCCACGTTTTTTCTCTTGCTTAATGATATCCGCCGATATTTCTAGTACAATGTTAACTAGTGGTTAGATAGCAGTAGTGATAAGCATTCTTGTTATGTTTCTCTATATCAGAATATCTCTGGTGTTGCTGGTCCATTAAGTATGGTGCAGACATTTTAGGTTGCCTCCCCACACCATCCCCAGGTAAAATTACATTAATGGACTTTTATGTTACAAGACCATTCATCCATACCTGGAAGAAACTCCAGACTTTCCCAATGTATGAGGCCCTATATTGGCAGGGCCTAAGGAAGCCATAGCACCATTTGTCAAGCATCTGAACTACGGAAGAGAGGATCTTAATTCTGTTTGCTTTTGAGATCTATAGATTGAAAATTCATCACAGGAAGCATACTTTATCCATCCCTATGTTCATAAATATTCATTGCCCAGATATGCACTGTAAGGAACATTTAAAAATGCACTCCATCTTTGTAATTGTGTCTTTGAGTCCTAAAGACAGGTTACCTAGAGGAGTTCTCCAACCCCGCAGACCCTGTCTCTCACACGCAGCACAGCGCCCCAGGCACGAGACTTCTGGCACTCAGGGGGCTTATACACTCCACACTATCGCCCTGTTGCATCAGTCAGATGTCTGCCTATCTGTGATTTCCACAACGGAAAGAGCAGCATCTTTTCTTGTTTAACAGCCTTTGGAAGTTGGCACGTGTCTAAAAGCTGAGGATTAGAAGTAAGATGAGATGTCAGGGACCCTGAAGGCAGGATTTCCCAACTCATCTCAGAGAATGCAGGCTGGGGATGGGAACAGGGCAGATGTGGGGAATGGGAAAGGGAGACTAGGCAAGAAGGAAGGAATGACGCTCCCACTGAGGTTTGCCAGTGATGAGAAAGAGATGTCAACTGACCAGGTAATTCCATGATATCCTCCAGCTGCATTTGTCTTAACATGCTAAAAGATATGTGAAGTTAAAATGCATAAACACTAACACCTATTATTTAATAGTAAGATTAAAAGCTCTGATTTAGTAATCTGACAGTTCTGTGTGTGAGTCCTGGCTCTGTCAATCACTGGTTATGTGATCTTGGGCAAGTGTCTTAATGAAGACTTTGTTTCCTGGTTTGTGAAACAGGGATAACACCGCAGCCTATTTCTTAAGCTTGAGTGGATGAAATGAGAGCATGTGTGTAGAGTGCCTGGCACACAATGGAGGTTCCTAAAGGTTAGTTACCATGACTTTCTTTGTGGGTTTCCAAAAGTGATAAAATTCTTTCATATTTTACACAATGAAGACTAAAATCAAGGCTCCTAGGCAAACAGAGTGGGCCATTCATTTCTCTCTAGTTCTTAGTGCCATTTTTCCCATGGGGGAAAAATGTACGTCAGCTGACAGCTGAAGAAGTATGATTCAAAATGTTGAAAAACAAGAGTATGGCTCAGAGAACTGAATAAAGTCTAAGAGACCACAATTTTAGAGGAGCTGTGAGTCCTTAAAATAGATTACAAAACTTGAGTTTGTATATACATTCAGCAGCTATAACAAAGTCATGCAAAACACATAGTACAGATTAATTTAAATGCAGATGCTAATGTGGACATTAAGGTTATTTTGGCCTGTCTTATGTTCTATTTTAGATACATTAGTCAAAACCCAGAAGAGGGAATTCCTGTGCGTAAAACAAACATTTATTGGAATAGCAAGAGAAACATTCAGTCTGACTCATTCATCAGATCCAGGGATCAGTACACTTTTTCTGTAAAGGGACAGAGAATAAATATTTTAGGCTCTGCAGGCTGTAGGGTCTCTGCCCCAACTATTCAACTCTGACATTGTAGCCGGAAAGCAGACACAGACATTATGTAAGTGACTGGGCATGACGGTGCTCCAACACAACTTATTTACAAAAACAGGTGATGGGTCAGATATGGTATGTGGGCCATAGCTTTCTGCTCCTCTTGAAACCTTATAGCATACTCTTAAATAATGTGACTTACTCAACTATTCAAAAACAAATATAGTCTGATATCTGTAGTAGTTAGTTAACAATTTGTGCGCTGTTCATATATGAAGATAGATAATTATATATCATATATAAAATTGATATATTATATATACTTATATATAAATGATATATTATAAATATATACAAATTTAAAATGTTTTACATAATTGTGAGAAAGCTTAAAACTCTATTGTATTTATTTTATACCCATATTTCAGTTTTTGACAGTTTTTTTAAAGTAGATTTACATTTCTGAATACACAAAACACAGTTTATTCTTGTATTATTATTTATTATTATATTATTTTCCATATGAATAACTGTAAACCTACTTTTGCCCCACCCTGTATGTTTTAATATGCTGTTCCAGATTGGCATGGGGTGGAACATATTCTTTTATTCATTCATTCATTCATTCATTTTAGAGAAGAGAGACAGAGAGAGAAAGAAAGGGGAAGAGCAGGAAGCATCAACTCCCATATGTGCCTTGACCAGGCAAGCCTGGGGTTTCAAACTGGAGACCTCAGCATTCTAGGTCGACGCTTTATCCACTGCGCCACCACAGGTCAGGCTTGTTGACAGTTTTATTTATTTATTTATTTTTAAAGATTTTATTCAGTTTAGAGAGGAGAGCAGAGAGAGAGAGAGAGAGAGAGGAGGGGGGAGGAGCTGGAAGCATCAACTCCCATTTGTGCCTTGACCAGGCAAGCCCAGGGTCTTGAACCAGCAACCTCAGCGCTCCAGGTCGACACCCCATCCCCTGCTCCACCACAGGTCAGGCTGTTGACAGTTTTATAATGTGTCTTTTTACAATGAAAAAATACACTTAAGTGGGTCATTGAACTGTGAGATTCAAAGAAATCATATTTTTAGAATATTGTTTGATGGCTTTAAAACACTAATAGTTCATCCCTCTCCCAATATTTCTGCTTTGTTGTATGTACACATTGGTTTTTTAAAATCTACTTTTAATTATAGTTGACTTATAATATGGTATTAGTTTTGGGTACACAACTTAGTGATTCAACATTTATATGCCTTATGATGTGATCATCACAATAGTCTAGCAACCATCTGTCACCGTACATAATTATTATGATATTATAGACTGTATTCCCTATGCTGTACTTTACATTCCTGTGACTTATTTTATAACCAGCAGTTTGTAGCTCTTAATCCCCTCTCCCCTTTCCTCCCCAGCACCCACCTCCCCTCTGGCAGCCATGTTTGTTCTCTGTATTTATGAGTTTGTTTCTGTTTTGTTTTGTTCATTTGTTTTGTTTTTAGATTACATATGATTTTTAAATTTGTAATCCAGTTCTGAGCTTTTTTTGTTGTTAATTAATTAATTTATTTACAGAGACAGAGAGAGAGTCAGAGTGAGGGATAGACAGAGACAGACAGGAACAGAGAGATGAGAAGCATCAGTTATTAGTTTTTCGTTGTACATTGCGACACCTTAGTTGTTCATTGATTGCTTTCTCATATGTGCCTTGACCGTGGGCCTTCAGCAGACAGAGTAACCCCTGCTTGAGCCAGAGACCTTGGGTCTAAGCTGGTGAGGTTTTGCTCAAATCAGATGAGTCCGTGCTCAAGCTGGCGACCTCAGGGTTTTGAACCGGGATCCTTTGCATCCCAGTCCGACGCTCTATCCACTGCGCCACCACCTGGTCAGGCCAGTTCTGAGCTTTTTTCACCATTACATAAAATATTTAAGTTGTTAGCATTGAATTTAATTAGAACTTAACCAGGCAGTGGTGCAGTGGATAGAATGTTGGCTTGGGATGCTGAGGACCCAGGTTTGAAACCCTGAGGTCACCAGCTTGAGCACTGGCTCATCCAGCTTGAGCGCCGGGTCACCAGCTTGAGTGTGGGATCATAGACATGACACCATGGTCGCTGACTTGAAGCCCAACATCGCTGGCTTGAGCCCAAGGTCGGTAGCTTGAGCAAAGGGTCACTGTCTCAGTTGGAGCCACCACCCCTGCCCCGCCTCCCATCAAGGCACATATGAGAAAGCAATCAATGAACAACTATGGTGCTGCAACTGAGTTGATGACTGAGTTGATGTTTCCCATCTTTCTCCATTCCTGTCTTTCTCTCTCTCGCATACAAAAAAAGAATTAAATTGGAAATTTAAAATTTATGCCTAAGACCAAGTGATGAAAGACAACTATCAACTTTTCTTTTTTGGTATTGATATTTTTCTGAAGTAAGAAGCGGGGGGGGGGGGGGGATCGGCAGGCAGATACTCTCGCATGCACCTGACGGGAATCACACCCATGCCCACCAGGGGCGGATGCTAGGCCCATCTGGGGCGTTGCTCTGCTGCAACTGGAGCCATTCTAGTGCCCGAGGTGGAGGCCATAAAGCCATCCTCAGCACCCGGCCAACTTTTGATGTGTTGGCGGGAGCCTTGGCTGTGGGAGGGGAAGAGAGAGACAGAACGAATGGAGAGGGGGAGGGGTGGAGAAGCAGATAGGTGCTTCTCCTGTGTGCCTAGCTGGGAATCGAACCTGGGACTTCGACACAACAGGCTGATGCTCTACTACTGAGCCAACCGGCCAGGGCCACCACTATCAACATATTCTAAAACCCAATAGTAAGATATAACTAACCCACATGATTCAGAAACAGGCTAAAGTCCACCTTCTTTGTGCAGTGTAATGATTGTCACTGATAAAAACTAAACTACTTTGGCTATTACAGAAAAATATTAGAAAATGAAATTGTCAGTCTTCATTAGAACATAAAAGCTTATGTTTTCTTTTTTTAAATGAAGAATATTTTTTTAAATTGATTTTAGAGAAAGAGAGCGAGCAAGAGAGAGAGAAACACCATTTGTTGTTCTACTTATTTATGCATTTACTGGTGGATTCTTGTATGTGCTCTGACTGGGAATTGAACTTGCATCCTTGGCATTTTAGGATAACACTCTGACCAACTGAGCTACCTGGCCAGGGCAAAGTTTATGTTTAACAGAGGACAATTGTTAAAATAAAATCCTGTCCTCTCTTTAAAACTACATAATTTATACTGGAGAGATTATTTATTATTTTGTTGTTGTGATTTTTTAACCACTGAAGTCAGAAAATTATTTCTATAAATACTTAGTTCCATCCTAGAAAGACTGCTTTTTATTGAATTTATCTATCAGCTTGATGACCGTACTTTATTAAAGATAGATTAAAAGTGACCATTTGACAGGAGCAAAAATATCAGTGGAACTTTAAAATCAGCAAGTGGTATCTATAAGTTTCAAAATCCAAAATGTATGATATGTATATTGCTTAGAAATTACTCAGGAGGCTTACAGACTGTCACTGCATGTTTGAGCTTCAATGAACTTGAAAGCAGTTCAAGAATTTGAAACTGATTTTTTTTTTTAGAACATCTTGGTCCACAGCCAGAAACCCAATTTTTTTTTTAAAGAAATGAATGTTAATTTTTTACAAACTAAATTTCAAGAACATTTAATTAATGCCAAATTAGACTGAGTTCGTAGGTGTATAACCTTCTAAATCAATAGAGAGCTCACTAAAGTTTGTTGAGAGAAACAGATGCCAAGTGCTTGGAACAGTACCTGATTATGATCAGCATTTCTTATAATATACAACCACATCAAGGGACAGCAGAACCACCACAAGCTTAGAAGTCAGACTGACTAGGTTCACATTCTGACAAAAGTAAATTACTTAGCCCCCCTTGCATAGTTTCACCATGGGCAAAATAGTACTATCCTAGATTTTATAGAACACTTCCAAACTTGTCTTAATTTACACTTCCTGTTTCTGCCATTTAAAATAGTCTGTCTATAGGCACAGTTACAGGTATAGGCAGGTTTTAGAGGAAATTGGGGTTTTTCAGACATGTTTCATTTTGAAAAGGAATGATGTTTTGAACTCTTGGTCTTTGTGCCAGTATATAATGTCATAGGAAAATAAAACTATAACAAAATCAAACTTGCAGGGCACTCGCTAAAAAAGCCTTAGTTGATGGACTTAATCTCAGAACAATAGAAAAATTATATAATTTCATTAAACAAGGTATTCTCCCTCGAAAAGATACATACGCAATAGTAAATACTTCTTGTTTAGCAGACAAAAACTGTTACCTCCTCAATAGAAATATTTATCATTAAATTCTATGAAAGTATTGGTTTACTTTGAATAAAACTATATCTGTGTGTGTATTAAAATTAATGTAATAAACAACTAAAAAACACAGTTAATTTAAAAAACCTTGCTTCTGTGAAATTCTTCTTATGAAAATTTTAGCAAGTATTTCCATAATTCAAATTCATAGAAGTGAATTTTCTGGGTTAAAGGGTTGTCACAATTATATGGTCACATTGTAAATGTCATATTCACATTGGTAAATTAGGCTCAGAAAATTTATACCAATTTACACGCCAATCAAATGTAGGTGTGCCCTGAATCCTAAGGCTTTTGCCAACTCAATCTGCTTTTCAGTTACACTCAACCCACAATGAGAGCATACCATATGAAATGCCTCAGATGTCTTTTATATTTGAACAACTAATAAATGGCCTATAATTTCATCCTGTCCAACTAATTCTAATAGTTGGTAAATTCATTTGTATTTTCTAAGTACATAATTGTATCATCTTCAAACATATGCTTTTCTTTCTTTCTTTTCAAAAATCTTTATGCCTTCCATTTTTTTCTTCTCTTATTATATGATTAGAATCTCTAGCAGACTGTTGAATAGAAGCAGTGACTGTATGTATCCTTGTGGTGTTTCTGATCTCAGGGGCAAAACTTTAATATTTTACCCTTTCTATCTGCAGTAGACTGCAACTCTATTAGGAAAATTTCTTCAATAAATGTTTGAATGAATTCACTGGTGAAGTCTTACTTTTCTTTGTGGGAAGGCTTTTAGAAATCAATCACATTCAGGGTGGTTTGGTTTTAGATGTCTAGGGAAGGCTTTTAATAACTGATGCCGTTTCCACTAATGGAGACTCTCCAGATTTCTTATTTATTTTGTCAGTTTAGTCTTTGAGGAATTTGTCCTTATTCAAATTTTAAAATTGATGTTCACCTGTTCATTATTTCACCTCTTTTTAATATTTGTAGAGTCTCTAACATTCTTTATCATTCCAGATGTCACTTTTTTCTTTTTTATTGATTTCTTACTGGGGGTTTATCAATTTTCTTAAAACTGTCAAAGAATCAGCTTTTACTTTTGTCTTTAGCTTTGTTTTCTATTTCACTGACATCCACTGTTTCTTGTTTCCTTCTTCCTACATTTTTTGGGTTTAATTTACAACTCTTGTCTCTTGAAATGTTTAATTGATTTTAATCTTTTGACCTTTATAGTAAGGTAGTTAAAGTTATACATTTTTCTCTAAGCATTGCATTAGCAGCTGCATACAACTTTTGATACAGAATATCTTCAATATCACTCAGTTTAAAATATTTTCTAATGTCTATTATTTCTTCTTTCATCCATGGATTATTTAGAAGTGTGTTCTGTTTAATTTCTAGGTACTTGAGGATTTTCTAGTTATCTTTCGTTACTGATTTCTAGCATAATTTTTCTGAGGTCAGAGAACATATTTTGAATTATTTCAATCTTCTGAAATGTTTGGAGGCTTTCTTTATGGCCTACTTATCATCAGTTTTGGTAAATTTTAAATATGGGCTTAAATGAAATATGAATTCTGTCATCACTGACAGTGTTCTCTGGATGTAAATTAAGTCTTTTGTTAACTGTGTTCTTTAGGTCTACATTTTTACTTTTTGTTGTTCAGAGATATAATAAAGTAATACTTATGATTGTGGATTTGTCCATTTTTCCTAGTTGTCTATTTTGTCTTGTATATTTGAAACAATGTCATTGATAATTGTGAAATCTTCCTCATGTATTGATTTATCATTATAGAATATCCCTCTTTATTTCCAATAATACTTCTTGACTCAAAGTTTGTTTTCTCTTTTAAAAAAATTTTTAATGCTTATTTTATTAATTTTAGAAAGAGAGGAAGAAAGGGAGGGAGAAGAGAGGCTGGAAGATCAATCTTTTCCTAAAGGTGCCCTGACCAGGATTGAACCAGCAACCTCTGGGCTTTGTGACAATGCTCCAAGCAACAGAGCTATCCAGCCAGGGATGTTTTCTCTGATAATAGTATAGCTACATCAATTTTTTCATTAGTAGTTGCATGGTTTATCTTTTTTCAACCTTGTAGTTTGTGTGACTTTTAAGATGCATCTGTTGAACACAGGATATAAATAAGTGTTGTTTTCTTCCCTAGTCTGACAACATTAGTTTATTACTTGCGGTATTTAGTCCATTTTCACTTTATGTAATTACAGGTTTAAATGATTTTATGTCTACTATCCAACTATTTATTTTCTATATGACCCATTGTTTTATTTTTTCCTTTTGCTTGCCTTTCAGATTACTCAAATATTCCACTTCCCCTTCTTTTAACTTATTCTTTTTGATATTACAACACATCTTAAATCTACTATATTTACTACTTCCTCCATAATGCCAGAACTTTATACTTTCATCCCTTTTACTTTTCCATTATTATTGTCATGTATCTTAACTCTCCAAAAATTTCATACTCCACATTACTAGAATTGTTTGACAGCATCAGTATTCACTTATACTCACCTTTCTGGAGGTCTTCATTCTTTCCTATATTCCTGTATGTCCATCTGGGTTAATTTTCCTCCTGCCTATAGATCCATCTACAGGCCTGCTAATGACTTTCTTTTTTGTCAAAAACATCTATAGTTCACTTTCTTTTCTGAAGAATATTTTTACTCTCTGTAGAATTTTGGGTTGACAATTTTTTTTTCTAGGTAATATGTTGACATCAGTAACTGACAAAATGAAAACACTGAAACTGGCCTTGGCCGGCTTGCTCAGTAGATAGAGCATCAGCCTAGTGTGCAGATATCCCAGGTTTGCTCCCCAATCAGGGCACACATGAGAAGCGACCATCTGCTTCTCCCTCTACCCTCTCACCATTCTCTCACTTCCCCTCTGGCAGCCAGTGGCTTGACTGGCTTGACCTGGGTGCTGAGGCTAACTCGGCCTGAGCGTCGGCCTCAGATGGGAGTTGCCAGGTGGATCCTGGTCGGGGCACATGCAGGAGTCTATTTCCCCTCCTCTTACTTAAAAAACAACAATAAGACACTGGACTTTCATAATGCAATGATTTTAGGATTTCTAGCACCTGGAAACATCTTAGTCGCTGTAAATTCAAGGTCACAGAATCAGGATCAGAGCATGAAAAGACTTTACAGATGATCTAGTTCAATTTCCTCCCTAAAATAATTCTTGTTGTTATATAGTTTTTTATTTTGCACACTATATATTTTTTTAAGTTTGGGAAACTCACCAAATTACAAAATAATGCATTTCACTTGAAAGCAGTTTTAACCATAAATTGCTTCCTTAGAGAATAATGACATGAAAATGTCCTCCATTCAACTCGGTCATGGGACTTCAGTTGACTGAAAAAAGCAAGCAAGACGTTTAACTTTAATCTTTGTTTTTTCACTTACATTAGAAGAAAGTTAAGTCCATGGCTAACCAGGTTAAGCATCCCTTTCTCCACCCTGCCCAACTCCACCTTCAACCTTCACCAACTCCACATTCACATGAGTCACTAATCCCTCTCAATTATGTTTCTAAAAATAAACTGAATTTAGGTCATCATCTCTAAGACAATGACTTAATTTAAGACCCATTTCTCACCTGGATTACTAACTGTTTTCCGGATTAGGAGCAGAAGCTAAGAGATCCCAGGCGTACTGCAGTCTCGCTATGCTTAAAATCTTCACCAGCTCTCCGTGGCAGTATCGTTTTTCCAGCTGCTCCAAGAATAGAGTGTGGTGGAGTAAAGTTGCTGTTACCTGCCCTGTTGTTCTCTCATTATTAGCCGGCTTTAACCTACAAAAGCAGCTGAAACCCAGAAAAACTATGGCAATTTTATTTTTTTTAAGGACTATTTATTTATTCATTTTAGAGAGGAGAGAGAGAGAGAAAGAGAGAGAGTAGGGAGGAGCAGGAAGCATGAACTTCCATATGTGCCTTGACCAGGCAAGCCCAGGGTTTTGAACCAGTGACCTCAGCATTCTAGGTCCACACTTTATCCACTGTGCCACCACAGGTCAGACAACTATGGCAATTTTAGATACGACAGTTATAATTAAATGAATAAGCTTTAAGACACACATACTAAAAATGACTTTCAAGTTGGGATATAGCCCTAAACCTCAGTATCCTAGCAACTAGAAAGAAAAAAATATAGCCTGGAAGTCTACGATTTATGACAGCCAGTCTTAAAACAATGAAGATGCAATAATTTAGAAAGACAGAATTTAAGGACAAAATTTATAATAAAGACATGGGATCAAGTGCTATCATCCTTTTTTACTCCTTTACCAATCACCCTCCTTTAGGGAGGACAGTCCTTCTTTTGTAAGTTCTGTCCTCCTTCGAAAAGTGTCCTCCTACATGTCCTCCTCTTTGATATTGGAAGACTAATCTGTAAATGTCCGTATTTGATTGATGCAGTCGATCCATTGCGTGTGATGTGATGTATTTGTATCTAAATGAGTACTTTTTTCTTACAATTATTATTAAAAATTAATAGGCATGTAAGCATAATTACAATATAAAATATTACAAATGTTTTTATTATGCATTTATCATATTATAGTATATTATTGTTGCAATGAATAAAATGTTTATTTTATATATAGTTTTCTTCAATTTATTTTTGTCCTCCTTTTCATTGTAAAAAGGTTGGTCACCTTATTATTAGCTAACTTATAGTAAGTTATTTAACCTCTTTGAAGTCTTATTTGTCTGTCTAAAAAAGACAGTTAAGACTACCTGATTTGGTAAAGATTAATTTAGATGACAACCACAAAACAACTTTGTTTAGAAAAAGAAAAAAAAGTAAAAAATTTTCAATGTAGCTAGCATTGGTCATCATGACAAAAATGCTGGAAGCAAACTAAATGTCTATCAATAGTGGGATGAGTAACAAATTGTAGACTATTTACCACAGGTATACTTCACAGTAGTTTTAAAAAAAGGAAAAATATGTTAGCAGCTGTAAACATCTACATGGATTAATCTCAAAAATATGAATGTAAGAAACAAGCCATAAAAGAATCAAACAATGATTTCACTTGCAAAATGTTCAAAAAAACAGGCAATATTAAATAATATAGGTAGCAAATTTTTTTTAAAAAGCCAAGAAATGATACTATAAATTTCAAAATAGTGGTTATAGCTGGTGGGGCAAGAGGCATGTGACCAGGGAGGGGTGTTCTGGTGACTTAACATTCTTTTATATTTCCAAGATTTTATTTTTAAAGTTTTGATATTAAAATAATTTTTTTATTCATTCACTTTAGAGAGAGAGAGAGAGAGAGAGAGAAAGCGGGGAGAAGCAGGAAGCATCAACTCCCATACGTGTCTTGACCAGGATTTTGAACAGGCGACCTCAGCGTTCCAAGTCAATGCTTTATCCACTGCACCATAACAGGTAAGGCTTCCAAGATTTTATTTGATTTTTAGAGAGATGAGAAAAAAAAGGAAGGAAGGAAGATCAGTAAGCATCAACTCAAAGTTGCTTCTTGTATGTGCCTTGACTGTGCAGGTCTGGGGTCCCAAACTGGGGACCTCAGCATTCCAAGTTGACACTTGATCCACTGCGCCACACAGGTCAGACAACATTCTATTAAGACATTTGAGGACAAATGGGAGCTCATTTTATAATTATTTTTAAATGATACATACACATTTATACACTTCTGCATTTATGATTTAAAACAAAAAATAAAACTCTCAATCTGATTTATTAAATATGTATCTGCACTTGTAGATGTAGAATTCATAGATTCATGGCTGTCTCCTATGTTGAATCACAACATACTCTGATTTGACTGGCAACTGACTCGATGGATTCTCATAATTTGAAAAAAATAGTTGGATATAGGAAAATTTTTATTTCATTGGAAGTGGACCTCAGAAAGCAAATTTCTGATGTAAAATGAAATGAGATGTAATTAACTTCGAGAACAGTAACTGTTATATGCCAGGCTGTACCTGAAATTGTAAATAAGTCTAACCATACTCGGTCTATGCCTTGACTTTTATAAGCTAACTGGGTACACTGTTATACCATCTTTTCAATTCTTTCAACACGATAAGGAAATTTACTATATCCTGTAAGGAGTGGGCAGGACCACATTCAGAAACCTGAGACAGGTTTTTTATGTAATGTATGGCTGTTATTTATGTTTACTTAAAAGCCAACAAGAAACCCATATTGAACATGTCACTCAGAAATATGGACAATTAGTCTCTTTTACTCTATTTCCTGAAAAGTATGCTAATCTTTATTATATGCGGCTTAAGTGTCTGTTTGTTGCCGATAGCTTATTGGTTGCTTGCGTAACTGTACTAGCCAATGGGGTGAAGTTGCCACAGCATTCAAATAGTCCCACCTTCTGGCATGCCACCTCACAAATTGAGGTTAAAGATTGGAGCAATTATTATGCTATTAAGAAATCTTAACACCAGAAGGGGTCTTTGCAATGGTACAAGACTAGAGGTTCTCCAATTGAAAAGTAATGTCATAATAGCTAAGTCTTTGACTGGCTCCTCTAAAGGTGAAATATATGTCATTCCAAGAACTGATTTGGCTCCATCTCAAACAGGGTTGCCGTTTCAATTGAGACGTAGACAATTTCCTGTAAAACTTGCCTTTGTTATGACCATCAATAAGTCTCAGGGCAAACGCTTAAGCGTGTTGGCATTTTTTTACCTGAGCCTGCATTTGGACACGGTCAACTTTATGTTGCCCGTTAAAGAGTTCATGAAAGAACGGACGTAAAATTAAAAATAATTGATGGTCCTCTGCAAGGCGAGCTTAAAAATGATGGAAAGATCTACACAAGAAATGTTGTGTACAACAAGATCTTTGACATGTGAATTAACATTTTATTATTTAAATCACCTTTATTTATTGAGCTAGCGGTGGCTCTTAAGAAATGTACCACCAGTGGTTTCCTTCACTGCACTCTACTTTAAGCAATTAAGCAAGTAGAAGGGGGAAACCCCGTGGGGCAGTAAGCAAAGGGGCATCCTCGCCGCCTGCCCCGGGTAATTCAGTTTGAATTAGCAGACACCTTTGCACAAATCATTTTAATTACAATTTATAATAACTAGAACAGCAGTCATTTCGTATGACCGCCGGGCTTTCTAGTTTCATATATGCAGAGTAATTAAACTGGTTGATTGCAAAGACATTAAAAAAACAGCATATGTAATACAGTTTAGTTATTATAGGAAGTACTAATACTATTTAAGCATTATTTGTAAGTATTAGGGCTGAGTCAAAAAAAGGGAAAGTCATATAAACTTTCTATAAATTTCATGTATTTGCCTATATTTAAACATTTCTTATAAATACATACAACCATTCATTTAAAAACTTTCCCAAACATCAATGAACACATTTAATAGATGCTTATAGTTAAAAGATCATGAATTTATCCCTTCCCTCCTTTCCTGGTGGGGTAGAGGATTCAGTCAGATGATCAGGGCCTAGGATTCAATGGTATGGTCAGGACTGACACTGCTGGGGTCAAGGATTCAGCAGGCCTCTTCCTTGTTGATAGGCTTTCAACTGGCACATCAGTGATCAGTGTGGTGAGGTCCAGTATAACAATAGTTAAGGAGTTACTTGGCATAATTGGGGCTAGGTGAGCCAGCACAGCAGCTGGCACTGTTGGGAAGTTGAAACATTAAGGAAGAGTAAGTAAATAATATACTTGGTATAATGGGAGCCAGATTTCTCACTGTGAGAGAAAAGTTACAAATAGGTACAGTCTAGATTAAACCCTGAAGTACTGAACTAGAATTGAATATATCAATGTGAACTCAAGGTTTTCATATATAGGTAGATGCACTGGTGGGATTCAGTCAGTTCGCGCCGGTCCAGCAAAACTGATACCTAATTTTTTGTTGAATTCGGCAAACTGGTTGTTAAAATGGTACTTGTAATCACGGTTCTTTCTAAGGTGGGCACCTGGGCAGCTGCCCAATGTGGAAATCACAAATTTACCTTCCTTACTCTTTTTTAATGTTCATCTCTGCAACAGCGTACTCTTAAGTGCTGTAGTCATGTTCATTCTGTCAACAGGTGAAAAAAATGTGATGGAATTATGCTTAAAATATTTATTTATTCATTTCATAACACTCATTATACCTTTTTATGAAATATTACATTTTGATCCCTTTGTATTTGTTATTTCAGTAAACAAACATATAACGTAGAACAAAAATGCTAACAAACCAGGGGGTGACAGGCTTTCATTGGAAATATTTTAAATGATTATTGGTTTTTGTCAGATATTATTTAATATATTTTCATTAATATTTTAAAAGTTTCTTACAATATAGTTTTGTGTACCTCTTTTATTGTTATTTCAGTATTAAGTGCATGAAATAATAAACTACCTTTCAGTATATCTTTTTTATATACTTAAAACAGTCATTAGGGCAGAGAACTGTTTAAATTATTTGAATCCCACCACTGGATATATACCAAAATATATATGTATGCCAGTGTGTGTATACACACATGCATTTCTTTGATCTGTCCACCAACAGGGCTTAAAACCAATGACTTCCAGTAGCAACGAGCAGCCCTTGTTTTCCATATACTATTTTCCTTTTAAAGGAGCCAGGACTCCTTGGAAAAATGGCTGGGGCAGGAAAAAGATAAACTTGGAATACCTTCATGTGTCAGAAAATAAGCTCAAAAAGTTAAACGGACACAGATGTGAGCTTGAAGAGATACCCATGGACCAATCTGGCAATGGTTCAGTATCAAAATAAATGACAGTAATATAGTGTAACTTACTGAATAAAGTAGAAATCTATGAGTCCATAGTCATATAAATGAATAAACAAAAGAACAAATGGAGGAAGGACTGCTCTTACAGTAGTATATCAATCAAAGCACTAGGAAACATTTGGCAACCAGAATAGTAATAATTGATTCAAACAAGAAGTGCTAATGGGCTCAAACTAACTGGTGAAAATTTGATAATAAACATGATAAATACTATCCTAACCAAATGATCAAAGTTAGCATTACCAGGAATGGGACAATTTGATAATGTGTGTGTGCTTCATGGTAGGATACAGTGAGAATACATCATTTCTGTGGCATTTCTGATAAAAATGTATATTCCGAATCTAATCAAGAGGAAATATTAGATAAGCCAAAACCAAGGAATATTTTATAAAAGACCTGGCCCATACCCTTTAAGAGTGTCAAGATCATGAAAGACTATAAAGCTGGACCAGATTGAAGGAGACAAGAGGACATCTAAATTCACTGTATGACTCTAGACTAGGATGCTGGTGCAAAGACAAACATTATCAGGATAATTAGCAAATTTGAATGCAGTTTTTGGGTTAGATGTCATATGCCAAAATTAAGCTCCTGTACTTTAATGGTCATACTATGATATGGTTATGTAGGAGTATTCTTATCTTAAAATTTCACTAAAGTATTTAAGGGTAATGGAGCAACATGCCTACAACTTACTTTCAAATGGTTCAAAGATTATATTGGATGGGATTACATTGAAATAAATAAATATAAGGTAAATGAACATCTTTACTATTATGTGAATCTTCCAATCCATGTACATAGATCTTAAGTGCTTGTTGATATAGTTTTGGGTTTTTTTACAGAGACAGAGAGAGAGTCAGAGAGAGGGATAGATAGGGACAGAGGAATGGAGATGAGAAGCATCCATCATCAGTTTTTTGTTGCAACACCTTAGTTGTTCATTGATTGCTTTCTCATATGTGCCTTGACCATGGGGTTACAGCAGACTGAGTAACCCCTTGCTCAAGCCAGCGACCTTGGGTCCAAGCTGGTGAGCTTTGCTCAAACCAGATGAGTCCACGCTAAAGCTAGCGACCTCAGGGTCTAGAATCTGGGTCTTCCGCATCCCAGTCCGATGCTCTATCCACTGTGCCACCGCCTGGTCAGGCTGTTGATATAGTCTAAACATTTCTCCATGAAGATTTTTATATATTTTGTCAGATTTAGTCTTATATCAAATGTTTATGCTATTGTTTAAGAGATTCAAAAACTTTCATGTTGTTAGTTGGTGATATACAGAAATACAGCCAACTTTCCCATATTTATCGTGAATGTAGCAGCTTTGCTAAATTATAGATTACTGTAACTGTAGTTACTGATTTGTCTACATTTATAATCATACCTACACATCAAAACAATTTCCTACCTCTAGGGAAAGAAAAACTCAAAAGAATTATGTTGACTATAACTCGTCATAAAAATAAACTCTTGCCATTTAAAGAAATTTTTATACTTGTACAAATACTGTTAGTAAAACATTGGCCCTGGCCAGTTGGCTCAGTGGTAGAGTGCCTACCTGGCATGTGGACGTTCCAGGTTTGATTCCCCACCAGGGCACACAGGAGAAGCACCCATCTGCTTCTCCACCCATCCTCCTCTCGCTTTTTTCTCTCCTTCTCTCCTCCTGCAGCCATGGCTTGATTGGAGCACGATGGCCCTGGGCACTGAGCATGGCTCCATGGCCTCTGCCTCACGCACTAAAAAATGGCCCTGGCTGCAATGGAGCAAGGGCCCCAGATGGGCAAAGTATCACCCCCTTGTGGGCTTGCCAGGTGGGTCACGGTTGGGGTACATGTGGGAGTCTGTCTCTGTTTCCCCTCCTCTCACTAAATAAATTTTAAAAAGAAAAAAGAAAAGAACGTTACTTGGGGTAGTATAACCACAGTACCGTCTTTGTATTAAATCACTCAAGGAAGTGAGGTATGATTTGCTTCTGAGATCTCTAGGCAACAAGTCTCTTACAGGGATAGCTTCATCTCTGTATTAAAAGAAATACATTTTCTGAGGTGCACTCTAAGTAACTATAAATACTCATAAATTTTAATTAAGTTCTCAGCATGTGAAACAAGTCTATCTAGGAGTTACTATCAACCCTTCACAAACGACTTCTTGGAAACTGAACAATACACTTTCCATAAAGCTTGCTGGTGGTCTGGCAACTCTAAAGGGACTCCTGGTTGCCCTTTCCTCTGGCTCACATTTTCCCCTGTGCCATAAACAACTTCCTGGTGAATGTCGCCATGCTGCTATCAGGGCACAGTGTACACTGTGGGTACTCTAGAAATAGCAACATCTCAGGAGACACTTGTTTAATGCCCCAGGAAACTAAAAAGAATCTAGAGACTAATAGCTTAAGCGGGACAAGATGCAAAACAGCTCTAAAGGCAAAAAAAAAAAAAAAAATACCCAAAATGGAACTCTTGCTTATAAGGTTTAACAGTGTGATGGGAAAACAAAGAGGCAACCTGATTATATATTCTTTCACTGGGTTTCCTTAATATAGTAAAAAAAAGAACTGGAGTTTTAAAAGTACATTTTCTAAACCCTGGCCAGGTAGCTTGTTGGTTGGAGCATCATCCCGATGTACCAAGGTTGTGAGTTCAATCCTTGGTCAGGGCACATATAGGAGTCAACCAATGAGTGCATGAATGAATGGGTAGAACAAATCCATGCTTCTCTCTCTAAATATTAAAAAAGTAAAAGTAGCCTGACCAGGTGGCGGCCCAGTGGATAAAGCATCGACCTGGGATGCTGAGGACCCAAGTTCGGAACCCCAAGGTTGTCCGCTTGAGTGTGGGCTCATAGACATAATCCCATGGTCACTAACTTGAGCCCAAAGGTCACTGTCTTAAGCAAGGGGTCACTGGCTTGGCTTGAGCCTTCCAGTCAAGGCAGGCATAAGAAGCAATCAATGAACAACTGAAGTGATGCAACTATGAGCTGATGCTTCTCATTTCTCTCCCTTCCTGTCTCTCTCTCAAAAAAGGGGAAGGGAGGAGTACATTTTTTAGAATGGTATAAGAATATTCTAGAGATTGAAGGTGGTCATGATTATAGAACAATGTGACTGTACTTAATGCCACCAAAAGGTGAATTTTCTGTTGTTAAACTTACTTGATACTGTTCCTTAGTAATTCCACAGCCATAAGAACACTAACCATCCAAATCTGACAGACCTGTGCTTGAGACTTGACCCCAACTGTTACACCTGTGGCACCTAGAGCACATCATTTAACTAAGCCTTCGTTTCCTTACCTACAACCCAGAAATAATAAAATACTTTCCTACCCAGTATAGGCCACTGTAAACTTGAAATAATCTATGTAGAAATTTAATAGTTCATTGCACAGTAACTATTGGATCTTATTTTCTTTTTAGGTTTTTGCAGGAATACAATTCTTTTATATTTTGTACAATGAGGACAAAAAAGCAAGGTCCAGCACAAAAGGGTTTGTTATATAAGGTCTACCGGAAAGTTCTGTCCGTTTCTATCACAACAAGTTTCGACACGTAAGCACATTTATTTGGTGCATGTGTGCCTATTTTTATCACTTAATGTATACATACTGACGTAGCAAATTAACTAAAACAAAGTTGATTCACGTTAGTCTTATGTGTGAAGCGATAGTGTACCCATGGCTACTGATAAAGTTCATTTACGCCACTGTAATTTTTACAAATTTCAACAAGGAAGAAATGCTACAGAAGCATGTCTGTCGCATCCACCATATTCCCCGGACTTAGCACCCTCCGACTATCACTTGTTTTTGTCCTTACAAAATTTTTTGAAGGGCAAAAAAATTCAAAAATGAAGAAGATATCAAACAAGCACTGGTTCAATTTTTCGCATCAAAAGATAAAACATTTTTCAAAAATGGGATATACAAATTGCCCTCACGCTGGCAAGAAATCATTAATAATAATGGCAATTATATTATTTAATAAAGTTTATTGATGGTAAAAAAAATTTGTATTTTGTTTTATTCCAAAAATGGACAGAACTTTCCGGTAGACCTTATATAAAACTATATAATGACTTCCCATAAAATGGATTCCACATTGTAATAAGTGAAGGAATATATGAACCCAAGTGTTGACCATTAAGCCAATAGTTAATAAACCTTAAAGTTTCACCACTTAAGAGGCAACAGTTTCAAAGAAGCCTAACAACTTGAAATAATTTAACAGGTTAATATATATTAACCTGTTACTTACACACACACACTCTCTCTCTCTCTCTCTCTCACACACACACACACATACACTTTATAAAGTATAATATGGTCATACAAAAGTATTTACTACAAATAGGATTCACACATACAAAAAGAGGCAATTTTATTTTCTTGTCCCTTTTATATCCTATTTTAGGCAAAATGACGAAACCCAGAAAATATCAGAACTGCACTAGTTCTAAAAATTGGGAATTGTATACATAAAATATATCCAATCATCTATACCTCTTCTCAAATTCCAAACAGTGAAGCTTATTAAACTATACGTAGAATCAACTTCAATAAATCTTTGTACGATTCAGATGAAACATACATTGTCAATGGTTAAAAGTCCAGGTAGAAGTACATAAAATTATTCATAAGTAAAAACATTTCACAAAAAAGAAATGTTTTTTTAAACCCAGACAATATCAAGAGGAAATGCATTAAATTTTAAAACATTTTTTGGACCATTATATAAAATACCAAAAGGTTCAGAACTGTTGAACAACAAAAGTTTATGCAGAACAAAGCCAAAAGGTAAAAAACTATTAAATGTATTAAAATCATCTAAAGCCAAATAAGACATAACTGCACTGTATAATTTAGAAACAGGTTTAAGTGCATTTTCTTTGTACAATTCAACCGACTACCGTTTGCAAATCTCACAATTAATTGAAATGCAATTAAATACAGATTTACAAGCCTTTTGGCTATTACCTAAATATTTAAAAGTTAATTGCCAATTGAAAAATAAAAGGTTATATACACACCGTAAAAGCACAATGGTCAAAGATGCACTATAAAATTGTGTTAAAAAAAACAATCATACTAAACAAAGATCTTTCAGGCACTTGCATTCAGAAACATTCCTTTTATAAATAAGCACATAGTTTCATTTAAAAAAAAATAAAGCTGATTTTTCCAATTGCAGCTATTAGTTGAGAACTATATCATATATTAGGGATGCATTTAAATGGACCATTTTATGGGGAAAATAAACTAAACTTTAAAAATATGAGTCTACCTATTCACAACTTCAAAAATACAGATAAGTCCAGTGAGACACAGATGTGGCCCTATCAAAACACATTCAACACAACCAACACAGGTAATACAATACAGTGACAAAAAAGGAAAATCGACAATTTGGCAATCCTATACAAACTGGGCCCTGTCAAAAACCTTTTCACAAAACAAACAACTAAAAAAGAAAAGTTGAATTTTGACAACCCTACACGAACTGTGGGGTTTCATCTTCAAGGTCTTCAAATTGTTGCATTCGTTTAAGCCTTGGTCTCTGACACGCTAAATGCACTTCGGGCAAGTTGTGCTCCTCAGAGTTCTCTTTAGACTTACTGGTCGGCTGCACGGGACAAGCTGGTGCATTTTCTGAGTCTGGAACTGATTTCAGCACGTGCCCCCCAGAAGTGTGAGTGGTGCCAGGGGGCGTTGCTGGGGAGGATGCCGCCGGTCTCTCCTCACTCCCTCTCACACCACCAGCGGGAGCACGTGGTTTATAAAATGTTGTCCAGTGCTGGGGCTGCAGGGTCCTGGGCGCTCGGGCAGAAGCAGGAGGGCATGAGTCAGAGGACCGTCTCTCTGACACTTGTCTTGCTGACCTGACTGAGTCTGCATATGGCTTGCTGGGCTGGGTGGCACTGTCTGCATGGTCCCCACCAGTCCTGATGCTCGTCACCACTCCTCCTTCCTGGAGTGCAATGGGCACAATCATTGCAGTCTTTGCATGAAGGTCATTTTGATCATACTGTTTCTCCCTGGTTTTCTGTAGAGTTTGCTGGTCAAAGCCATCAAATTTGCAACGAAGAGTAGGGGTGTCTTTTCTACTAATTCCTTCAAAGGTAGGATTCTTGCAAAACTTGTCTGAATTTACATTTCCCATAATTCTGCCATTTCTCTCATGAGGAGGAGTTGCAAGAAGCAGTCTATCGACAGGCAAACTTAGAGGTCTAATCTTGGTCCTTGGAGTATACCTCTCAACAACACTGTTTGCTTCCCTGTCGGGTTTCAGAGGGACCAGCCTGGAGGTCCTGCAAACATCTTCCATCTTTTGTGATGCTGATTCAAGCTCTGGGTCAACAAGCAAACGCACTTTGTTGTCTGAAAAAGGAACAGATTTATTTAAAAGTCAAACTTCCTGGCACCTGGTTAACAAGAGAGTCTGAATGAGTTATAGTGGAACATGCTCTCAAAATAAGGGTCTTAGATATTCTTCCCAAGTTATTTTCGGTTTTTTATGCAGAGGAACTTAAAGGTGGATTCTGAATAAAAATGTGAGAATTTCATGTTTGCTTAAATCAATATAATAAATAGCTACAAAATTCACTGCTGGTTAAAAAATCCCAACATTTGCTGAAGTACTTTTTTTTATGTGCTATGCATGAACAAACAAGTAACTGCTGGGTCAAAGGAGTGTCATAATTTGAACAGGCAGACATGGGTAAATTCACCTCTGAAAAGCTACATCAATTTATAGGCCAGACAAATATGGGTGTGCCCTGAACGCCAATGCTTTTGCCAACTCTCAAATCTGTTTCTCAGTTATACTCAATCCCCCAGTGTGAGCATATTATATGAAATGCCTTAGATGTCTTTCAGTCTGATCAATTAATCAAGGGACTGTAACAGTCACCCTATTTAATTAATGTTCAACGGTTTTACTTGAAGAAAAAATGTCCTTCACTCCATTTACTGTTTACCCCCAGCCTTGCTTTCTTCTCTTTCCTATCGTTTGGACCCATGGGCCATGTGTTTGTTCTTAAGCCTTTTTTTGCTGCATCTCCCCTAAAGTATTTCAATTTCTGGAAAATTTAAGCCCCCTGCTCAGACTCCTCTTTTGGGCAGTGGTCTGCTGACAGGAGCTCATCGAAATCACTGACCTTCCTTCTTACCTGAGGCTGCTGCCCTCTCTTCCCCAAGCTCCAAAGCAACATTGCTGTTTCCCATCAGCACCCTTACAGATCACTCTGAGGGACTTGAGACACTGTTGTCGGGCTGTAGACACCCACCAAAGTATCTGAAATTCTAGGGAAAAACTTATAGCCTAGTGGATAGGAATGCAGACTCTGAAGTCAGACGCTCAGCTCTACTGCTTACGTACTAGGCAAGGCAATCTCACTGTCCCTCAGTGTCTTCACCTGTCAGAGAGAATCATAACTGTATCTATGGTGACATGTGGCCTAATGATCTAATTATAAAATGCTTAGAATGATCCAGTATACAATAAAAATTCACAAATGACATCTATTATAACTATTTTAATTGGGCGTCCTAGATCATGGAATAGTCAAATAAGCACATAGGTTCAAATACAAGCTGAACAATTTTTGAGGGTCAGGACCTTTGGCACGGTTTCACCTCTCTCACACTATCAGGCTGTGGTTGAATGGGGTTCATACTTTCTACTTTATAGCACTGTTATGAAGATCACATCAGATAACTGGACTCAAACAATAAGCACAGCACTTAGCACAGTGTAGGCAGGTACTTAATGAATGTTACCTCCCCTACACTTCAGACCCAGTCAGGCTTCTCACTACTGTTTGATCAGACATAAAATTTAACACATATGGTTGAACTTTTAAAACTGGGGATTTATAGTAATGTATCAAATATAGTAATAAATGGAGACATTTCCACTAGCTTGATAGTTATCAATCACTGCAACTAAAATTATCATAAAATGAATAAAATGGCTGCAATCAAGGAAATAAAATATATCCACATATGTGTGCTTAATGTGTTAAAAGGCCAGGTGACAGGTAAAGCATTTGAAAAAAAAATTAGGAATTTTAGGCATCTAAATTTTAAAAATGGAGTCTAGTTGACTTCTTATGAGCAGTTAGACCAATACACAACATAACAGAGATGCTGATGAACTATGATACGATTCAGCACATTTCTATCATGACTATAATTGATGGCAAAAAATTAAAAAAATAGAAAGTTCAGAAAGAGCACAAAACATCATGAAATCCAAGATAGTTTTTTATAAGAAAGACTATTATGAAGAATGATATACATT
This sequence comes from Saccopteryx bilineata, assembly GCF_036850765.1. NCBI lineage: Eukaryota > Metazoa > Chordata > Mammalia > Chiroptera > Emballonuridae > Saccopteryx > Saccopteryx bilineata. The sequence continues at coordinate 208,962,714 of NC_089492.1, forward strand.
TAAATGTGAGGTACACTAACAGACAATAACGGCAAAGCAAGATCCACTGACTTAAAGCAACTTTTTTCTCTGACTGACCTCTCAACCCCACTCACCTTGGCTTTTAATCATGGCTTACTGACATAGTTTTAAGGCAGCAAATAAGTATTTTACATAGCCACTCACCAATGAGACATGCATCACATTTTTCTAATGTATTCTGTCTTTGTTCTGATTCCTCAAATGATACAGTTGGTTCAAGAATCTTGCTTTCACTGTCTGCAGTACGGATATCCTGTTGATGGGAGAGAAATTTTAAACTTGAAGAAGCAAAACACATCTCACAATAAACAGTTCAAAGATTTTTGACTTAACATAAACATTACAAATTTCCCACACAATTCTATAAAGGTCAAAACTCACTTCCTTTGAGGAGAAAAACAGTGACTTCATGAAATGTTCTGGGTCTCTCTCTTCTGGTGATAACAGAGGCTTCAGGAGACAGCCCTGATCTGCCTGAGGTGCAACACCACCTGTACTACAGACAACTATATCTTGTGGCTGCAGGGACCCGTCAAAGATCTTCTGGGAATAGGTAATGAGGAATTCTACCAACCGCGCCTGATTTGAGTATTCAGCGAGAGAGGAGATGGTTATTGGAGCAGTTGTGGGCCTTGGCCTGATGAGACTTGGTCCAAATATCACCCCCAAGTTTTTGGAGTTCATCTTGTTTTCTTCAGCGTGATCAACAACCCTGCAGAGTAGAACACATAAAGCAGTATGAGATCTGCCTGTTAAATTTCCTGGATGGTAGTAAACTACGGATAGGGAAGGGTGTAGGAAAAACGGGCTGCAGCTGGTTCCACTTCCTACAGGCAAATCTGAGCATGCCAAATTCCTCGTTCAAAGTACTTCAGGGGTACAGAGGAAGACATTTAACTCATCTTCCAGGTATGGAAGATTCTCCTTACCAGGCTCTGCCTAGCTCACTGCTACCACTGCTTGTTTTATCCTAGCTAGCCTAATCAAACACTTCCCAAATGCAGAATGATCTCTTGTCTCTGTGTCTGTTACCCTCTTCCAGGAATGCTCCTCTGCACATTCTCTGCCACTAAACCACTTCCAGTCTGGCTCATGGCTGCTTTCTCTGGTCCAGGACTCCCATGCCCGGGCCCCTTCCTTCCCATGCTGTGTGCAGCTCCAGTACAACATGAAGGATGCTGCACTGCACTTTTCTGCAGATCTGTCTCCCAAGCTGACAAGCACAATAGATGACAGCAGCCTTATGTTTTCATTCTTGTGTCCCCAGCAGAGCCTGGCACATAGGTGGCATCTGAGGGAAAGACAGCTGCATATGTGAATACATTCATTATCTCCCTTTCCCTGACATGTATTAGAAATGAAATGTTCATTTAAATAAAAAATAGTACAATAGAAATGCACTTAATAGTATTGAACTGTACACTTAAAAATGATTAAGATGCGCCTGACCAGGCGGTGACGCAGTGGATAGAGCATTGGGCTGGGATGTGGAGGACCCAGGTTCAAGACCCCGAGGTCGCCAGCTTGACTGCAGGCTCATCTGGTTTGAGCAAAAGCTCACCAGCTTGAGCCCAAGGTCACTGGCTCAAGCAAGGGGTTACTCGGTCTGCTGAAGGCCCACGGTCAAGGAACATATGAGAAAGCAATCAATGAACAACTAACGTGTTGCAACGAAAAACTAATGATTGATGCTTCTCATCTCTCTCCGTTCCTGTCTGTCTGTCCCTGTCTATCCCTCTCTCTGACTCTCTGTCGCTGTAAAAAAAAAAAATAAATGATTAAGATGGTACATGTGCATTATGTGCATTTTACCACAATTAAAAATAAACACTAATTAATTATCCATCCATTACTGGACACTTTTCTTATGCAAAGTTCTTACCGCTTAAGATGTACTATGAGGTAATGAAGACTGTTAAAATTTGATGGTGGCAATTGTCTTAGAAGGTCTTTGCTTTTTAGAAGAATTCTGTTTATTTCTATACATGTAGTTGACCATTTTTTGTCCTCAAGATTGTCCTTTTTTGTCTCTTGTTCTTCATTTACATGTTGGATCTCTTTTGCAAGGTCTATAAATTCCTTGTACAATCGGAATAAAATAAATGGTTCTGGGAGCTAAAGAAATAAAATTACATTAGAATGTCATTCAGTGCTTTCCCCCACTGTTAATAATCTACTGAACAGCTACTGAATGTTTTAACATGTCCCTTTAGATGAACAAGACTTCAGGTCAATATGCACATGTAGAAATTCACATATAATTGCTACAGATGTAATCTATAAAGTAAATCCGACACAATCACCATAAATCATATCTTTATTAAAAATGAGTTAACTAGCGTGCGGAGGACCCGGGTTCGATTCCCGGCCAGGGCACATAGGAGAAGCGCCCATTTGCTTCTCCACCCCTCCACCGCGCTTTCCTCTCTGTCTCTCTCTTCCCCTCCTGCAGCCAAGGCTCCATTGGAGCAAAGATGGCCCGGGCGCTGGGGATGGCTCTGTGGCCTCTGCCTCAGGCGCTAGAGTGGCTCTGGTCGCAATATGGCGACGCCCAGGATGGGCAGAGCATCGCCCCCTGGGGGGCAGAGCACCGCCCCTGGTGGGCGTGCCGGGTGGATCCCGGTCGGGCGCATGCGGGAGTCTGTCTGACTGTCTCTCCCTGTTTCCAGCTTCAGAAAAATGAAAAAAAAAAAAAAAAAAAAAAAATGAGTTAACTAATAATCAGTAAAACTCTAAATTACTGCCTCAAAGCATTATCTTCAACTGTTTTATTGAAATAAACCCAGGATGATACACAAAATAAGTCAAGTTAATTAGAAAAAGCTTATACTCTGAGTTTTACTGTTATGCGGAAACAGAGAAAATGCCATAGGGTCTTTGTGTTTTACTTAAATCAGACTGAGGATCAGTTTAAGATAGTATGACTTACAAGAAAGAAACTGTCAACACATTACTTAATTTTTAAATACAAATTGAATTGCCGTAAGTAGGTCAACAGAAGTAGTTCCTCTCTCAAACTATCAAAGGGAATATGCCACCTTGATCTGTCTACTGACATAACATTTCAATATTTCTACTAGTCAGTGATGAAAAATGCTCCATGTATTTCTGCTTAGCTGATGTTCTATACTATCTATGGTGAGGAGAGGCTTTGAGATTCATTTCTAATTCCACCACTGTGGGATCTGAAGACTAGGTAACTTTACCTCTTGGAGTTTCAGGTTTCCCACAGGGTATATGAATAAAATGAAGGCTACTCTCTAATACTGTAGATTTGAGTATGGCTTCCCACACTAAAGTCTTGGTCCCATAGTATTCCTAAGACAGAATGAAGGCTGATAGTATTGGACCCCATTCATTCTCTTTCCCTGATTGGCTGGAAGAAATAAAGTATGATTGAGAGTTATAGTCATTCAAAAGTAACATGCTTCCATTTCTCTGAGAATCCTGTAAAATGTGATTACACAGATATCAATAGTTTCCTGGGCTAACATGGCAGATATCAATAGTTTCCTGGGCCAACATTTGTACCTAGTTTCTTTTCCTCTACAACCTCACTGAAATACAGTTGGGCCCACAGAACTGAGTGAGAGAACAGTAATGAATGGAGCCAAAAGCAACATTTCACAAGCTGAAGAGCCAATGAACAAGTGCTGACTTAGCAGGCCTGAGAAAACTGCAATCCCAAACTGATCCACCATGGTCCACCATGGTTTACTGGAGACTCAGGGACTGTCAGCATGAGACTTTCTAATTCTGAAGGAGCATTAGATCTCTAGATCCTTATGTCCACAAAACTCTGGAGGGTTCTCTGGATAGGTAATGCCAAATATAAGAAACAGGTGAGCAACTATCTAAAATTAGGATTTGGTGACTGCATGCACGCTAAATGCAGAGATCCTGAGTCTTCTTACCCTAATGGGCTCCCAAAGTCTGGCACCACACCTCTAGGCAGTAAACAACCCTTCTCTGGGGGTTCAGACCAGCCCAAGAATAAAGACCTAGAGATGCACCAAGTGTTTCCCAGACAGCCCACCTAGATCACACACTGCAGTAAAGCTCAAAATCTTCAAAACCTTCATGTATTCAAGAGCTTTCAAAGTCATTTCAATTTAAGCTTAAGCAGACAACCATGAAAACAAAAATAGGTTTAAAAAAAACAATTTGAAGGTCTAAAACTATACTGTCTAAATGGTGGCCACTAGCCACATAGGGCTACTGAGCACTGGAAATATGGCTGGTCCAAATTGACATGTGTTTTAAATAAAAAATACACACCAGATTTTAAAGACCCTGTAATATAACAAAATAAAATATTTCATTAATAATTTTTAAATATTGATTAGATGCATAGATATTTTATTTTCAATGTTAAATAAAATATTAAAATTAACTTCATCCATTTTTTCTTTGTATGTGACTACAAAAAAATTTAATAATTTAATATTATATATGGGGCCCACATTATATTTCTATTGGATAGGGCCAAAGGCTGAACAGAGAAAAGAACCCTTCTTTTTAAAAGCTATGACTATTCTCAGGAGGGTAAGATACTGCATTAATTAAATAAGACTGTTGTAAAAAGAAACAGATAACCAGAGCTCTTAGAAATTAAAACATGACCTTCGAAAAGAAACAGTTTGCAATAAGGGTAAAAGAAAAGCTTAGGAACAGCCCTGGCAGAGTAGTTTAGTTGGTGAGAGCATCGTCTGATATGCCAAAGTTGCGGGTTTGATCCCTGGTCACATCACATAAAAGAATCAACCAATAAATGCATAAATCATAAATAAGTGGAATAAATTGACATTTCTCTCTCTCTCTAAAATCAACAAATTAAAATATTAAAAATAAATAAATAAAAGTTCCATGAACTAAAGGACAAGTAACCAGAATGACAAAGCTCATGGAATACCTAATATAGCATATCATCGTAAAATTTTCAGAGAGGAAAAGATTTGAAAAGCTTTCAGAAAGAAAAAATAGGCCAAATACAAAGAGTCAGGAATGAGAATGATCTGAGGCTTCAAAGAGAACAAGAAAAATGCTTTCAAAATTCTGAAGAAAAATAACTTCCAGCCTAGAATACTACATTCTTCTACACCATCCACCCTCTTCCATTCCTATCAAGAAAATAGATTCGGGTTTGATTCTCGGTCAGAACATACAAGGGAAGTGACCATCTGCTTCTCTCCCAGGCTCTCTCCTCCTTCTCTCCATCTTCCCCTCCTACAGCTAGTGGCTCGACTGATTCCAGCACTGGCCCTGGGAGCTGAGGATAGCTCTGTTGGTCTGAGTGTCAGTCTCAGGCACTAAAAATAAGTCAGTTGATTTAAGCATTGGCCCAAAACAGGGTTGCCAGGTGGATCCCAGTCAGGATGCATGCAGGAGTCTGTCTCACTATCTCCCTTCCTCTCACTTAAAAAATAACAAATAAAAAACAAACAAAAAATCACTTTACCTGTCGAAGATATAATTTCAAGACGTCACAGATGTCATGAGAACTAAATTCTGAAATGTCTACCAAGTGCATTCCATTTTCCAAAGCTTGACACAACTTGTCAGTTTTTATTTTGTTTCCACATACACGATAAATTCCCTTAAGGGAAAAATATTGCAAAATTCTTCTTTAGTACAAATGGCTAAATGTGGACATCTAAATATAGTTAATATGTTTACCTAAATTTTTACTAATATTTTAGGGGAAAACTTGGGTCAAGTAAGATAATATTTTCCAAATAAATCTGAAAATCAATTACCTATTAAAAATTGAAAGCACTGTTTTCCTTTAAAGCCTCCTTATCATTATAACAAATCACATAGGCATTTATGTTTAAAAACTTTAGTTGTAAGAGCTATTACATACTTGTAGACACAAGGCTCGACTTTCAATTTCTGAGGCACATATTTTGAGTATAAAAGGGATGCCATCTGGTTCCTTTTTTGCAACTTGTGTGAATTCTGCTCCAAATAAGTGTATTTTCCCCAGAAGTTTTTGATGACCACAAATAATGACTAAATTCTCCAAACACTTTCGGTGACAAACAAGGAGACACTAAGAAAATGAAAATTTGAAACTGGTTAACTCATCTTAAAACTCTTCACAACTGGACAAACTATAGGCAGAGTGGCTACACAACAAGATGAATTTAAAAGATGTTACTTATGGTGATTTGAAATACACTTAATAGCAAAATGAAATATAAAATCCTAGACGGTACAATGTGGTTCAATTATTTGCAAAGGATCCTAATCAGTAAAATTAATAACAAAAAAGTATAAAACAAAAAGTGTTAAGGGGCTAATGTAATTTCAGAATCTTACCTCTTCACATTCAACACCTTGGAATACTATAATGCTTTCACAATCCCTACATTTCGTGGGGGATCTCAGTTTGCGAAACTTGTGAGTAAGAGCAGCCTTTGACATCAATGTTTTCTTGCATGTTCCAAGTGTATTGGGTCCTTGCAGTAGAAAGAGTATACAAGAATTGTATGATGACAGAAAATTTTCCCCAAAGAATAGTATATTTTGAAAAATCTTTAGACTATAAAAACATTCATACATTACAAAAAGCTATTATTTTGAGTCTGTAACATCAAAATAAGGATATAATTTAGAAATCTCTTATAAGGCACAGATTTATCCAATATTTTAGCAATGAGTAAAAATCACTACTAAACCAGTAAGATACTGTATTTCCCCATGTATAAGACACACCTTAATTTTGGGCTCGAAATTCAAAAAAAAAATTACATAAAGTTATTGAACTCAAGCTTTATTCATCATAAAATTCATACAATTCCTCATCACTGTCAAAACTCCCATCCATTAGCTTGTCCTCATCGGTGTCTGATGATGAATCACTGTCTTCAACAATGAGCACAAAAATAAGAGGAAAATGCAAGTAAGAAAAAAAATCTACAACCACTGTAAAAGATGCACCTAGTTTTTAAGACTCCAAATTTCTTTTTTTTTTTTTTTTTTTTTAAGGTTTTTTTTTTTTTTTTTGCATTTTTCTGAAGCTGGAAACAGGGAGAGACAGTCAGACAGACTCCCGCATGCGCCCGACCGGGATCCACCCGGCACGCCCACCAGGGGTGATGCTCTGCCCACCAGGGGGCGATGCTCTGCCCATCCTGGGCGTCGCCATGCTGCGACCAGAGCCACTCTAGCGCCTGAGGCAGAGGCCACAGAGCCATCCCCAGCGCCCGGGCCATCTTTGCTCCAATGGAGCCTTGGCTGCGGGAGGGGAAGAGAGAGACAGAGAGGAAAGCACGGCGGAGGGGTGGAGAAGCAAATGGGCGCCTCTCCTATGTGCCCTGGCCGGGAATCGAACCCGGGTCCTCCGCACGCTAGGCCGACGCTCTACCGCTGAGCCAACCAGCCAGGGCTCCAAATTTCTTGAAAAAGGGTGCGTCTACATACATGGAAATATGGTACTTCAAAACTAGCACACCATAATGTTTTTAGAATTAACAAGTTTATACTGATATGCCTTTTATTGAGCAGGGATAGGGGTTACATAGGTGGCATTTCCTTCTTAGAAAATGCCCCTTTTTGAAAGCTTCAAAGAAAACTAGCTATATGAGGTTACTGTATCAGCATTATCCACATTAAGGATAAAGCTATTCTTAAATTATTATAGATATTACTAGCTAGTAATATATGAATATTATTATACTCATATTTTTATATGAATTATGTGATATATTGAGGTCATGGATATTATATTATATAGAGGTCAAATGTTCTATGTTATTTTATGAAATGATGTCAAAACAGGTATCTGGAGGTTTCCAATATAAACTAATTTATATAAGTCTAATTCAAGTAATGAAGGTAAGAGATTTCTCTTTTATATTCTCCAACATCCACAGCTTTCCTTGTCCTCAAGAAGTATGCTTACTTTTCCTGCCTAGCTTCTTGCTCTGTTTCTTTTGAAAAAGCTTTTTCAGAATTTCTCATGAATGGGAACCCTTTTAACAGCTAAGTCACTATATTAGGTTTATAAAAAAATCAAAGTATCTAGCTTATTTTAGCACCCTGCTAATACATTTTAGATCTAGTAGTTTTGCTGCTTGTATTTGTAAACATTTGATTAACATATTATCAACCCACAATTGTACATAATTTGCTAGGATATATGTATTTGATACATTTAAGTCATTATAACACCTTTTAATACATAGCAAAGTAATTCTTTAAATTACTGCCTACTATTTTCCTAATATCATACAGTGCTATTAATTCAGCTGGTTTAGTGAGAACTTGATTTAGTGACATGCAGAGAGTGCACTACCAGCTTCTGAAGGAGAAGGTGGCTCTCTCTCGTCTAGATCATCTGCAGAAGACATGGTCCCACTGGACGGAGTTCGTGGAAGTTTTCGATGAAAGTCTCCTATAAGGATATTATGAATACAATTACTTGACTGTGAACTACAGAATTTTATAAATGGGTAATGCCAATATCTTTTGAATAACACAGTCATCCTATTTTATTACCTACAATGTAAAAAAACTGCTTCATTCTCAAACTTTGGATACAAAGAATTCTGACACATTCCTGGGAACATAGGAAAACTAAACCAAAATTGACTTTTCCAGAGAAATGTAAAATTGAGGATCATATATCCCAATGACTCCTCAACTGTCAGTTTCTGATAGTTTGTGTTAGAGACTTTAAGTTCTACAAGATGGAATATTTTCTATTCATGTCTTGTATCTAATACCTGACAGTGGCTGACACAAGAGCAAAGTTGTCATTAAATGCCTGTTGAATTAAGCTACAAATAAATGTATACAATACAACCTAAAGCTTTGTAAAATACACAAAAATCTTTACATTTAGCAATATAATAGTAACAACACATTTATGTTACCAGTAAGATAAGAGACTGGGAACCAGAACAATGATTCCTGAGAGGGAGCCAAGAGCATAGAATACAAGCTATGTCATCAAAGGACACAGCAGTGTATACAGTATCAAAGCATGCTCACAAGCAGCCCAACTAGGCAGTGAGGTTTATTTGTTCCCACTAATATTAGAAAGAGGGTAATAGTTAAGAATTCACTTAACTCATGGCATTAACTATCTATGGTTGAGTTAGAAAGGGCTTTAAAAATCATTTAGACAACAACCTCTCTTCCAAAAGACTCCTCTGAACAATATGCTTAAAAGGTAGTCACCTAGTTTTTTCTTTGACTATGTGTCCAATGATTGAGAAATCATCAGGTCTCATGTCCCATATTTAGAACTATTCTAATTGTAAAACAGCTTCCTTATATTATTGAGCAGAAACCTGTCTCTCTATAAATCCTAGTCTTAGGTCATCCTTCTCCTTAAAGGAGCAAGCAAAAGTGCTCTGCTTTTACACCTCCAATATTTAAGGTCAACTGTCATGTCCCTCAATTTCCTCTTTCCCAGGCTAGGTATCCTCAGGTCTTTATACATTTAGCATATGATCATTTTCCACATTTTTGTCTAATTTACATGAAGTTTTATAAGATCCCAAGTAATTTTAGGTTTTCTCTAGAACAGGTCTTAACTTCTAGGGATTGCTAAAACCATACTGTTTTTATAAAGCTAATTACAAATACTTAATTAAATATTTAAGACACTCTCCAGAGTGCCCCTTAAACAGAGTTGGTTTTAAAGGAGGACCCAAAGTAAACCTACAAATACCAGTGCTGCATGGAAATTATTTCTAACTTAAATTCAAGAGAATTTTATTCACTTACATGAATAAAATGTCTATAGTATGTAGAACACTAAAAAATAATGCCTTGGACCTCATGGTTAAATCCTATACCATTTTCTTTCCCAGTGCTTAGATCCTAGGAGGAAGATATGTTTCCAGGAAGAAAAAAACTGGAGAGTCTTTGGTAGAGAAGTGGAGAAGAAAAAATGTCAAAGTGAAAATCTCCTGGGTTCAAGTGCCACCTTCTACTAGTTGTATTATCTATGACATGTTATCCTCTTTGGAGCCACGATGGGAGCATTCAAAATACCTCTTCTGCCTTCTAAGGAACATGAGATTATCAAAGTACCTTAAAGTAGTACAGTTATAAAAAAAAATAGTAACAATGGCTAACCACAGACACAAGATTTAGTGTTAACTATAGAGTTCTCATCATAGCCATTAACTATGAAATAATCCAAAAGATAGCTATGTTCACGGAATAAAATACTATGCAAAGTATAAAATAAAGATGGCTATTTGCATCAATATGAACCTCAAAATTTAAAAAAAGCATGAAAGTGGTCACAAAAAGATAACATGACTTCATCTGTATTATCATTCTGAAGAGGCAAGCTCAACTACATGGAGGTACTAAAACTCAAAATAGCTATAGAATGATTAATGAACTTCAGGATAATCACTTATTCTGGTGGAATATGGCAATGTTATCAAGGAGGTGTACACAGGGACCTAATATACTGATAATGTTCTATTTCTTAAGCTGGGTGGTGACTATAGGATGGTTTATTACTTTTAACTATACACATATATGTACATATTGCTCTCTATAACTCATTATAAAAATAAGGTAGTTATAAAATATTCCCCAAGGGAATATTTTAATCTTTCATTGAAATTTCACTGCTAGACTTAAATACTTACATACCTGGACTTATAGACTCTGAATCCAGAGATCTAGACTCACTGCTTCCCCCTGTGCTCTCAGAGTCACTGAACATCCCAGTAGTCCATGACCTTATAAAAGAAGGACCTTTTAAGAAAAGAATAGTTAAACTTTGCTGCAGATGGACCATAGGGCAAAATACTGACATTATATAAAATGAGACAAATTAGGTTTTCTTTAGCCGTAATCAATAATTAATTTCAAAACAATCACAGTGCTTAAAACTGAATAAGACTTCATAAAGTTACACGTAAAGGCTTGCTTTTTAAATTCTAGGGCTGCAAACTCACTTAATCACATTTAAACAATTTGATCTCTCATAAAATTTGTGCCATTTTTAACTTGGAAAACTACCTGTTATATCTGCGCTGTTAGAGCACCTGTCCTCTTCAATCTTGTTAGAACTGTCGGGAAGACGCACGACGTCCTCCAAAGAGTCCGCAGGTCCATATTCAGCAGTGTGAGAACTATTGGTTAATTGTTTAGTAACATTCCTAAAAAAAAACCCAAATAAAATTATTAATCACTGAGAAGAATGACTAAAAAGCCTATTTTATTCTATTTTCAGAAAAATGTTAAATTAATGAATGTAATTTACATGGTTCAACTTCCTAAGAGGTATGAATAAAACTTAATCATCTGTAATCATTACAGCTGAAATTATATAAAAAAGAGTGCAAAAGTAATTCATGTCATGGTTAAACTTTTCCAATATAATCTTTAGGAAGATGTAGGTTAAATCTGTGTACTAGACATTCAAAATATGTATGACCATGATCTGCCATTCTCAAAAAGTTTCTAACCCTAAAAGAACCAAGCTTTGGGTCAGATGGAAAGCTTTTTTTACTCTTAAGTGAGTTAGATCTTTAATAATATTTAAAAATTCAGAAAAAAATTAGTTAACTCTGTCAATGTTAAAAAAGACACCACTTTATATAGCAGACAGGAACTTAGCAATAAATATTTTATCTCTTGAAAAAATTTCAACTATACATTAATTCTCACCCATCAACTTTTTCTTCTTCAGTTGAATTTGTGGCCTTGACAAACTCACTATACTCTTGGCCTGGGTCATAGAGTTTGGCACTATCACAAAGAGACTGTAAAGTGTTTGCGAGGGAGGCAAGCTGTAGTTGTTGCATCTGGAAGAGGTTAACTGTTACCTATGATCAGAGAGAGACAAAAAGCAAAACAATTTATGATATACAGAATGCCATATAAATATACATTTATTTCAAGTAACAGCACCAGAAAAAGGCAATATAATGAAGCATACAACAGCGAATATCATCAGCAAACATACTATGTTGCCTGACTTTTGCAAGGTTTATATCAGAAAGAAGTTTTAATCAAACATCTAGGAGCAATTGTTTCTAGCAAAACTGGCTTTAAACTGAAAAGTTCAAAATTACAACTCCAGCCTGATCTGTGGTGGCGCAGTGGATAAAGTGTCAACCTGGAAACAGAGGTTGCTGGTTCAAAACCCTGGGTTTGCCTGGTTAAGGCACATATGGGAGTTGATGCTTTCTGCTCCTCCCCCCTTCTCTCTCTCTCTCTCTCTCTCTCTCTCTCTCTCTCCCCCCTCTCTATAATGAATAAACAAAATCTTAAAAAAAAATTACAACTTCATGTACTTACTGGTTCAAGGTTTTGGGAAATGCACGTATTTTTGAGGATCCCTAGCTCTGTATATTAATGGTCTGGCCTCAATTGTTTAAGCACTTATGTGAAAAATGTGGGGGGAAAATCCCAAAGCACTATTATTTTGATTTTCATTTTTCAATCCTATAAAAGTAGAAATGCTTTTATGTATAATGTAGCCTCAATTTTTATAATTAGGTATTATCTTGAACCTATTCTATTCAAAATACATTGTTCTACTGAGTTTCTACAAATGTCTAAATACATGGTACTATCTATCACTACTTATATGTAGTAACAACAATAATATATAGTAGCTGACACAAGCTTATCATATGCCAGATCCATTCTGAGAACTTTACGTGTATTAACCAACTTAATGGTCACAAAAACCTAAGCACTGGATATAACACACAGATGAAATCCCAGTCTTAACAGAGTGTAAGTTCTCAGACTAGCATCAAAGAGAGAGCAAACTAAGTAAATAAGATCACTTCAGGTACTGAAAACTGCTAATAATATATTAAAATTGTCAAGTTATGGAATATGACCAGATATGTGTTTATGGAAGGGTACTTTTGGAATGGTAGGTTAGTTAGTGCAGGCCTTTCTGGGGAAAGAGCATCTGAGACCTGATACAAGAAAGAAGAAACGCAAAATGTCAAGGAGTGGACCAATCCAGATAAAAGACCCTTGGGCAAAATAAGTTGGAAGGAAAGAGCTTGCCACAATGGAGAAACAGAGGAAAGGTCAATATGACTGAAGCTCACGAAAGAGGTAGAGCCAGAAAGGGAAGCAGTCATAAACCACACTAAAGAACATGGATTTAAATACAATGGAAAGGCAGTGGAGGGTTTTAAAGTGTTAAGAACTAGAACATGATCTGACATATTTTTTTAAAATAAGTTTATTCAATATATTCCTAAATATAAGAACATAAAAAAATGTATTTTCTGTTCATCTCATACTGAGAATGCTTAATGCTATATACTTTCAACAGTCTTTCTTGATGTCATTTGTAGCTTATACTGTAGAAGGAGCTTCATGTAGTCTCTAGTTTTCTTGTTTTTTTTTACAGAGACAGAGAAAGCGAGTCAAAGAGAGGGATAGACAGGGACAGACAGACAGGAACGGAGAGATGAGAAGCATCAATCATTAGTTTTTCGTTGTGCATTGCAACACCTTAGTTGTTCATTGATTGCTTTCTCATATGTGCCTTGACCGCGGGCCTTCAGCAGACAGAGTAACCTCTTACTCGAGCCAGCGACCTTGGGTCCAAGCTGGTGAGCTTTGCTCAATCCAGATGAGCCCGCGCTCAAGCTGGTGACCTTGAGGTCTCAAACCTGGGTCCTCGGCATCCCAGTCCGACTCTCTATCCACTGTGCCACTGCTTGGTCAGGCAGTCTATACTTTTTAAATGCACTCTGTCTCCTGTGTGGGGAATGTGAATGAATGCCAAATTCCAGTGGCTTAATGCTATTCAAAGACTGTCATGTTTCTTCACTGCTCTGGATATACCAAATAATATGTTGAACTTATGACTAGCCCCTATGTCTTTTCCAATGTAGACAGGCACTCATCAAGGATGACTAAGACCCATCACAAATAATATTTGAAAAGTTTACCTAACAGAATAGCTTAATTATGCCCTAACTTTTTCAAGGAACAAAGGAAATTCAAACTGTAGATGGTAAAACTTAGTTCAGCAACTAGCTATTACCAGGTAACCCTCCAGTTATTGGTAAACTGAACTTACCTCTTGATCCTAAAGGTAACCGTACATTTCTAACACTTTTTAAATAAATTTTATAAATCTACTTAAGAACTCCAATAATTTAAAAATCCAAATGAATAGACTGGTATAACCAATCCATCTGCTGAATGTCTCTGGGTGTTTACTAATAAAAGACAATAATATATAGAGGTAGTCCAATCTTAAAATCTCTTCCCCTAAATTATCAGCCTTTGCCACGTGTAACAGAAATGCTAGTGAGGCCCCCATGGGGTAGAGGTCCTGCAGGACTTATTGGGCATCTTAACTGTGGTGGCTCACAGGTACCTAAAAAATCATCATGCCTCTAGACCTTATTGTCCCTCAATGTGATGAGTGACAAATTTAGTACTTTTTTCCTATGTCTCCAATGTGTAGCAGCATCCTATATAAAGGGGAAATGACCAAATAAACAGTAGTAGAAAGTGTTATTAGTCAAGGTTATACTGTAATTCTGCATGTTTACTGGTATTGCTCACTCAGGCACATAGGACTTCTAATTCTATGCCAGATTTTGCCGTTTACATCTAATTTTTGGTTACTCCATGGGCACATGGATTAGTGCAAATTTTTCTGAAAGATGGTGAAATATAATTTTCCGTCACTTCAAATCAATGGGAAAAGTGTCCCCCATATAAATGAGCAATAACCTAAAAATTAACTTTTGTCCAATATAATTTTATATCCTGTACTTTTTAAAAAAAGATTAAAAAAAATTTTTTTTTTGTATGTTTCTGAAGCTGGAAACTGGGAGAGACAGTCAGACAGACTCCCGCATGCGCCGACCCGGGATCCGCCCGGCACGCCCACCAGGGACGAGGCTCTGCCCACCAGGGGGCGATGCTCTGCCCATCCAGGGTGTCGCTCTGCCGCGACCAGAGCCACTCTAGCGCCTGGGCAGAGGCCAAGGAGCCATCCCCAGCACCTGGGCCATCTTTGCTCCAATGGAGCCTTGGCTGCGGGAGGGGAAGAGAGAGAGAGGAAGGGGGGGGGGGTGGAGAAGCAAATGGGCGCTTCCCCTATGTGCCCTGGCCGGGAATCGAACCCAGGTCCCCCGCACGCCAGGCTGATGCTCTACTGCTGAGCCAACCGGCCAGGGCCTAAAAAATTTTTAAACACTTTAAAAAAATAAAACATTCTTGTTCTAATTTTTCTCATTCTTCAAAGACATTGATTTAATTAATTCTCTAGTGACTGACTTCATCATTTCTCCCTTCTCTCACTTAGAAATGTAATTATGATCTACATCCCACATACTTCAATAGTTCACAATTTAAGTCAATTTTGAATATTCAAACATAATCCTTAACACCCATGATATAACTATTTTGCTGGTATGTGAATCTGATCTGTGTATATTCTTTAAGATAGTGAAGAACCTGATTGTCTATCATGTTTATATCTCAATTTTGTTTTCTCTGCGATATATATGCAATAATATATCCCAGAGTGAAAATATGTATTTTTAAAAACAATTTGGGGGGTGGTATTGAAAAGTAACTCAACAAAAATCCCAAATTCTTTGATGGAGAAGAAAACATAAATCTGAGAAAGTCAAGGTTCTTACCTAGAAAATATCTCTAGTCAAGAACTGATGTTGGATTTGCTATCTGCTTGGATCTGAATGTGAATAATGCTATTCAGAGCAAGTAAAACTGACTGATTAAATTGGTTTAAAAGAACTCTAGCATGTAAGAAATTTTACTCACAAATATACATATAGAACCTCTATATAAACTGTCCCTCTACATTACATATAGTAGTGTTTTTTATGAGTTTTGGAATTGGTTCAAGTTTGGGGAACTTTAAGGTCTACTTCATACACTGATATATGCTTTCCAATTTCTCAGATGTGTTAGTTCTCTACATTTCTTTTATATAACTAGTAGGCATTAATAAACACAGGTGTGTTATATATTTACAAAATTAGGCATCCTTGTTTATACAATATCAAATTAATGGAAATCATAATTGTTGGATCACCAAGTAACATCAGTTTTTAAGAAGAATGTAGACAAACAAGATTGCAGCTCATGAGAGAATGTAAAACTATGTTATATAAGAAAACTAATCAAACTGGAGAATGTTTAATCTGGAAAAAATCCAGAGAAGGAAGATAATTTTTAAGTATTTAAAGTGTTGTCTTGTGGGAGAGAGATTATATTATTAATATATTGGTACAGTTTGACTTGAAAGGTCCACAAAGAAACAGATTTTTTTTTTTTTTTTTTTTTTTTTTTTTCATTTTTCTGAAGCTGGAAACAGGGAGAGACAGTCAGACAGACTCCCGCATGCGCCCGACCGGGATCCACCCGGCACGCCCACCAGGGGGCGACGCTCTGCCCACCAGGGGGCGATGCTCTGCCCATCCTGGGCGTCGCCATGTTGCGACCCTCCTGGGTGTCGCCATATTGCGACCAGAGCCACTCTAGCGCCTGGGGCAGAGGCCACAGAGCCATCCCCAGCGCCCAGGCCATCTTTTGCTCCAATGGAGCCTTGGCTGCGGGAGGGGAAGAGAGAGACAGAGAGGAAGGCGCGGCGGAGGGGTGGAGAAGCAAATGGGCGCTTCTCCTATGTGCCCTGGCCGGGAATCGAACCCGGGTCCTCCGCACGCTAGGCCGACGCTCTACCGCTGAGCCAACCGGCCAGGGCCAAGAAACAGATTTTTTAAAATGTTTTGTTTTTTATTCATTTGAGAGAGAGAGAGAGAGAGAGAGAGAGAGAGAGAGAGAGAGAAAGGGGGGAGGAGCAGGAAGTATCAATTCCCACATGTGCCTTAACCAGACAAGTGCAGGGTTTCGAACCGGCAACCTCAGCGTTCCAGGTCAACGCTTTATCCCCTGCACCACCACAGGTCAGGCAAGAAACAGATTTTTTAAAACTCAATATAAACATCATATTAATTCTGGAGTTCTTCAAACCCAGACTAAATAATCATTTAGCAAGACAGCATAATATTTAAGAGCACAGGCTCTAAAGGCATTCAACCAGGTTCTTAGAGCTTTACCATTTATACGTTGGGTGACCTTGATTAAGTACTTATAACTTCCCCAAACAAGTGCTTTAAAAAGTTAATATGTAAATGAATAATATGGGAATCTTGTTCAAAAGACAGATTCTGATTCCATAAGGGATATGTACTATATCCTAATACAACCATTAAAAAAAGCTATATAAACAAATATAGTAAAAAATTCAACAGATAAATTAAAATGTAGATAGGCTTTCACCAGGGAATACCACTAAACATTTGAAGAAATAACATCAATTGTACACAATCTCTTCCAGAAAATAGGATGGGAGAAAATGCTTTCCAACTCAAATTATGAAGCCAGGATTACCCTGATACCATATATGAAAGGAGCAATGCATCCTGAGAGGCTGATGTCAAGAATGCAAGGCTAAATAAACATTAAAACATCAATATAATCCATCATATTAACAGACGAAAGAAGAAAAACTACATTATCACATCAATCAAATGATACAAAAAAAAAATCACTTGACAAAATCCAACAACTTCATGATAAAACTCTCAGCAAGCCAGAAAAGGAGGAAATTCCTTAACCTGATAAAAGATATATTCAAAACACCTATAGCCACCATTATATATTATATTTAATAATGATCCTCCTAAGATCAAGAATAAGGCAAGGCTGTCTTTTCTCACCACTCTTATTCAAAAATAAACTGGACGTCATAGTCAGTGCAAACAGAGAAAGAAAAGGAATTCAGGTTGGAAAAGAAGAAATAAAACTGTTTCTATTTGCAGATAACATAATTTTCTATGTAGAAAACCCCAATGACTGTATAAACAGCTCCTAGAACTAGTAAGTGAGTTTAACAAGACTGTAAGATATAAGATCGGCATACAAAATTAACTGCATTTACAAATCTATTAAACTGGAATGTGTAAATTCTGTGTCTATGTATTTCTTTCTTTTTTTTTTTTAATTTTTTTTTATTTATTCATTTTAGAGAGGAGAGGGAGAGAGAGAGAGAGAGAGAGAGAGAGAGAGAGAGAGAGAGAGAGAGAGGAGACAGAGAGAGAGAAAGGGGGAGGAGCTGGAAGCATCAACTCCCATATGTGCCTTGACCAGGCAAGCCCAGGGTTTCGAACCGGCGACCTCAGCATTTCCAGGTCGACGCTTTATCCACTGCGCCACCACAGGTCAGGCCTCTGTGTCTATGTATTTCTATCTCTGTGAGTCAATCACATTTATAATAACCCCCCAAAATAAACATATAACTTACACAGATTTGAATCTAACAAAACATGTAAAAGACTTACATGTTGAAAACTACAAAGTACTAATTTAAGAAAATCAAGTATCTAAATATATAGAGAGACATACTATGTTCACAAATTGGATCTAAGATTTAATACAATCCCAATCAAAATATTAGCAAGATTTTTTTTTGTAGATACAAACAAGCTGATTCTAACATTTTTATGTGAAGTCAAAGGATCTTAATTACTCAAAACAACTCAGAAACAGAATAAAGGTTGAAGACTCACACTACCTGATTTTAATACTTGGTAGAAAACAACATTAATCAACACAGGATTTTGGCAAAAGGACAGACGCACACTTTCATGGAACCAAAATAGAGACTACAGATATAAGACCTGAAAAATGTGGTCAACTGATTTTTGAAAAGATGCAAAGATAATTCAATGAAGATAACACCATGTTTTTAATAAATGGTATTAAAATAAGCAGACACCTGTGTTAATCATTTTCTTAATTTTTTGTATTTTATGTTTTGACATTTTAAAAGCTTACAGATTAGGGAGAAGCTGTTCCTCCCAGGGCTAGCAAATTTTTAGCTGGGGAGCATGTCTTTCACATGCAATTCTAACCACCTCGTTATCTAACTCGCATTCACCAAGCCAATATTTTCCCCTGCCATATAGCATCCCAGGGCTTGATACCAAACAACTAGAGACCATCCCTATACCCTAAACCCCACTGGAATTATTAAAAATAGCCTATCTTATATTGCTTATCCTTGCCCTACCTAGCCATTTCATTGGAATACCCAATGAAGGCTCTTACTTGGTTCTCCTCACTCCTATTCTGCTTGATCAACCTGGTATTTTTCCTATGGACCTATGTGGCATAGCATGTCCTTATTTTTTGGGAAATGTAAATAAGTAACTCTTCAAGTCAGCATTTAGTCCTCTTCATAAATTAAAATCTGGTGGGTATCATCTTAACACAACATTCATATGCAAAAACATAAACTTCAACTTAAACTTCATGCCTTATACAAAAATTAAGTCAAAATGGATCATACAGCAATGTCAGACTATAAAGCTTTTGGTAGAAAACATTGAAGTCTTTGTGACATTGGATTAGGTTAAATCCTTTTGGATTTACCAAAGCATGACCCATAAAAGAAGAAATTGATGTTGTAGTCCATCAAAATTAAAACCGGCCCTGGCCGGTCGGCCCGGCGTGTGGGGGACCCGGGTTCGATTCCTTGCCAGGGCACATAGGAGAAGTGCCCATTTGCTTCTCCACCCCCCCCCCCCCTTCCTCTCTGTCTCTCTTTTCCTCTCCCGCAGCCAAGGCTCCATTGGAGCAAAGATGGCCCGGGCGCTAGGGATGGCTCCTTGGCCTCTGCCCCAGGCGCTAGAGTGGCTCTGGTCGTGGCGCGGCAGAGCGACGCCCCGGAAGGGCAGAGCATCGCCCCCTGGCGGGCAGAGCATCGCCCCTGGTGGGCGTGCCAGGTGGATTCCGGTCAGGCGCATGCGGGATCTGTCAGACTGTCTCTCCCAGTTTCCAGCTTCAGGAAAAAAAAAAAAAAAAAGTCAACCTGATTCCTACCGCCCACTAGTGGGCGTTCCAGCTTTCATGGTGGGCGGTAGCAGAGCAACCAAAGTATAAATAAAAAGATAGATTTAACTATAGTAAGTTGTTTTATACAGATTTATTCTGCCAAATTTAGCGAAAATCTGACATAAAGTACTTGGTAAGTAATTATTATTATATGCTTTAAGTTGCTGTGACTCTGCTTTATAAATTTTATAAAGTAAAGTTACTCCCATACTTTATAAATCACCATTACTGTGGAACCGGTGAGTGGTTAGAAAATTTTACTACTAACAGAGATACAAAAATGGGCTGTAGGTATAAAAAGTCGACTACCCCTGCTCTAGGATGAGAGGATGGGATCAGAGAAGGAAAAGAGATTAGTGAAATTATATATACATAACACAGCGTTATAGAGAGGACAGCAAATCCTGAAGGGAAGGGGGGAGGACATTGGGGAGAGTGGGGCAAGGGGGATGTTGAGGGGAACACGGGGGTGGGGAGGATGTATTCAGTGGGACACTTGAATCTATGTAAACACAATAAATTAAAATCAATAAAAAAAAACTCTTTTGCTCTATAAAAGATACTGCCAAAAGAATAAAGAGAAGCTTCAGACTATAAGACAATATATTTAAGTTCAACAATAAGAAAACAACTCAATTTTTTAAAACAGGTAGAATACAAATTGCATATAAGCCCTTGAAAAGATCATTAGTCATAAGGGAAACACAAGTTACAACCACTACACACTTATTAGAATGCTAAAATATAAAAACAACTGACAAGCATTGAAATGGATACAGAAAAATCAGAACTCTTCTATGTTGCTAGTTTGAATGAAAAATATTATGGCCACCCTGGAAACCAGTTTGGTAATTTCTTATAAAGTTAAATAGATATTTACTCCTAGGTATTTATCCTAGAAATATGAAAACTTATGTTCACACAAAAACCTGTAAGCAAATATTCATAGTGGCTCTATTCATAATCACTAAAAACTGGCAACAATGCAAATGTCCACCTGGTGAATGGATAAACATTCATGTAATGGAATACTACTCAGCAATAAAAAAAAATGAACTTTTGATACATGCATAACATTGATGAATCTCAAAGGCATTATGCTGAGTAGAAGCCAATCTCCAAAGGTTACACACTAATGATTCCATTTATATGAAACTCTGGAAAAGACCAAACTAGAAAGATAGAGAACATGTAGGGTGGGTGGAGAGTAAGACTACAAGGGGCAGCATGCGGAAAGTTTTTAAAGTAATGCAACTATTCTGAATCCTGATTGTTATGGTGGTGGTAGTTACACAAATTCATACATATGTTAATAACAAGTTCAAAGAGGCAAATGAAAACACTTGAGGTCAGGATTGTTTTGTCTTCAAATAAATCACTGGGTTCAATTTTAATATTTAATTTACTCAAATTTTGAAGAATAATTCTCATAGTGCTGACAGCGGTGAAATCCATTTTGTCAAGCAAGCCAAACAGAGAGTGACACAGGCAATTTCAAAGCCTCAGACATCAATTTTAATCAAACAAATCATCTATTCATGGGGTGGGGGTGAGGGGAACCAGATTAAAAAAATGTAACTCAAACCATATACCACTATTAAGAACTGAAAGTCAACTTTCAAGCTCTAAATGTTTTATTAACCACAGAAATTAAATCCCATTAGAATCATGGGATTTAATTTAATGACACATTAAGTATCTCTCCCTTCTACAGATAAATACATTTTCCCTGTTGACTTCAAAGTACTGAAGAAATTACTTACAGCTTTAAGGGTAAGATCACACTGGAAAACAAGTTTCCGGAGTTGTGCTAAAATTTCTCTTTTGGTATTTTCTAGATCATTTCGTCTTTCTTCAACATTTGTCACACAAACTTTGTAGAATTCGTTTGCTTCTTCTACCTTCAGGAATAACACAGAAAATAACACTAATCCTTAGAATCTCTCTCTCTCTATATATATAGATTTTTTTTTTTTTTTTCTTTTCTGAAGCTGGAAACGGGGAGGCAGTCAGACAGACTCCCGCATGCGCCCCACCGGGATCCACCCGGCATGCCCACCAGGGGGCAATGCTCTGCCCATCTGGGGCGTTGCTCTGTCGAGACCAGAGCCACTCTAGCGCCTGGGGCAGAGGTCAAGGAGCCATCCCCAGCGCCCGGGCCATCTTTTTGCTCCAATGGAGCCTCAGCTGCAGGAGGGGAAGAGAGAGACAGAGAGGAAGGGGGGGGGGGAGAGGTGGAGAAGCAGATGGGCACTTCTCCTGTGTGCCCTGGCCGGGAATTGAACCTGGGACTCCTGCACGCCAGGACGATGCTCTACCACTGAGTCAACCGGCCAGGGCCTAGAACAGGGGTCCCCAAACTACGGCCCGCGGGCCACATGCGGCCCCCTGAGGCCATTTATCCGGCCCACACCGCACTTCCGGAAAGGGCACCTCTTTCATTGGTGGTCAGTGAAAGGAGCACATTGACCATCTCATTAGCCAAAAGCAAGCCCATAGTTCCCATTGAAATATTGGTCAGTTTGTTGATTTAAATGTACTCATTCTTTATTTTAAATATTGTATTTGTTCCCGTTTTGTTTTTTACTTTAAAATAAGATATGTGCAGTGTGCATAGGGATTTGTTTATAGTTGTTTTTTTTTTATAGTCCGGCCCTCCAACGGTCTGAGGGACAGTGAACTGGCCCCCTGTGTAAAATGTTTGGGGACCCCTGGCCTAGAATCTATATTTTAAAACAAATAGTATTTAAGTAAAGCTCAATTTAAATAACTGAAAAGCCTTTATGTATAAAAATTCTGACATATTTCATGTTTCAAATGGAGTATTTCTAAAAATAAATAACATGTTCTGCTCAGTGATTCAAAGGCATTTAACTTTTAATAAATATCAAGTACAATTTACAATTAGTATATTGTTTGCCTATAAATGTCCACTTCTCATTTTCTATTTACATTTACCATTTTCTATATGATCTTACAGAATTTATCAAATTATAGTTCATTAATAGAAAGCTTCATCCTGGCCTTAGTTATAGGAATTAGTATACATAAACACTCAGTTGCCTTAAAAAACTTACTGAAGAATCAAGTCAAAATATTAAACTACTGCTTTATCTAAGATACTTCTTTTACAAAACCCCAAAATTCAAAAGATAAGCAGAAGTCTCTTAGCATCATGGTTCTCAAAGTGTGAGTCCCCACTGCAGCAGCAGCACCTGGAAACTCATTATAGAGGCAAGTTGTCTGGGGCTAACCCTACATCTTTTGTAACAAGCCTTCCAGGTGATCCTGACGCATGCTGAAGTTTAAATACCAAAGCTTTAGCAGATTATTGCTAATTCAACTTGCAAATAACAAAAAAAAATCATTACCTTTTGAAGAGCCTCCTCTTCCAGTCTTCTCTTTTTTTCTAGCTGCTTGTTGAGATTTTTCACTCCACCACTTGAGCACTGATGTTCCTCTTCTGCACGGAACATGGAAGACTTTGCTTTTTCATATTCATCTTGACGTTGTGTACATAACAATTTTGCCTTTTTAAGAGCAGTCTCTGTTTCGAGCTACACAGAAAAAAAAAAAGGAGTATTAAATACAGAATAAGAAAGAAACCCTAAGTTACAGGTTTCTTTAGCATATTCAGCAAGACAGTTAGTTGTTAATACAGCATTTTAGAAAAAAACTGTAATACTAACCATTTTATTTTGTTCCTGTTTCCAAAGTTCTTTCATTTCTTTCCTTTGTTTTTCCATTTCATTTTTCCTCCCAAGAAGAGGCTGTCAAGGGTATTTTTTAAAAAGAAAGAAAGCAAACTGTTTTCTAAAGGTATGCTGTTATTTTTTAAAATGTGTATTATACATATAAGTTTTTACCTGCACAAATTTGTTGGCTTGGAGAGCTGCAATTGTCTGCTGTAAAAGGTGACTGCTCTCTATATCATTAAGAAGAGCACTGGTAAATAGAGACTGCAGTGGCATAAACTCCTAGAATTTAAAATTAAAAAGTAAATCTTCCAATAGAAATAGCACTAGACAGAATTCCAGACCTACCTCCCCTACAATTACTCTTCTTCAAAAAGAGAAATTTTAAATTTAGCCCCTCCCTTTTTTAAAGAAAAACATCTAGTCATAAATATGACTATGGAAAAAATATTGAAAAAATAATTATAATTATAGGTAACAAGATGAACATTTGTATGAAATTGTGAATTTCTTAGTTTCTTTTTTCATAATGGGTATCCAGGCCAATTTAAAAGGATTTTATCTGTTAATAAAAAGTTTAGCATTTAAGTTCTTTCCTATATTAACTATAGCATTTTATGATTTTGCAAGGCACTACCAGGAGCTCATCTGAATACTCTGTCGGTATACAACCCTAATAGTTCACTGAACACCTACCTGTAGTCCAAAGTTAGTTCTAGTTGCCTCTGCCAACTTGACAATATTTCTAGTAGACTCCAATTCTGAAAAGGTCAGAGTGCCCAAAGATTTAAAAACTTACTTATCCCCTCACATTACAAAATTATTTATAATTCCTTAATTAAAAAGTGATCACAAATACTAGTCCACAACATGATATGATGCTGTGATTCTTCCTCAGAAGTATTTGTCAAAATCAACGAGGAAACTTTTAAAATACTTGCTTAGACCTCACACCTCTCTATGAAATGGGACTTAGGCCTGTGTACTGCCCTTTCATAGGACTATTCAGGTGATTGTGAAAGGAGTTCTCTATTAAAAATAAATAATGTAGTAGAAAGAGCATAGGCTTCGGGTAAATTCTATATTCTTCCCATTACTGCTATGTGACCTTAGGCAAATCTGTGATTTAACCTTAAGCAAATCACCAATCTTGTTTGTCTCATTTGTAAAACAGGGGTAAATAATATTCTTGCTTACTTTCCAGGGATTTGGGAAGGTTAAATGAGGTGATGGATGTAAAAGCATTTTGTCAACTACAAACACTAGGAAAATATTAGCTATTAAGATGTTCCTTATATGTCTTCATTGCCTCTGTTCATACATCTATGGTTGTTTTTATCTCCTTTTACCATATTATCTGATAGCATTTCTTTTTTACCCACTATAATATGACTTCTTTAAAGGCAAACACAGAATTTGTCCTTGTGTCCCCAGATGTAATGGTTTCTCTACAGTAATTTTCAATTAGTGCATTTATTGTAAGAAGAGTCTTTCTTATTTCAAGAAGAGAGAATGGACAATGGTGTTTTTCACTACAATAAAACAGTAAATTTGGAATCATTATTACTTATAGTCAGTAGCACATGAATTGCAAACAATTTAGTTATTATACTCCAAAGTTAATCAGATGCCCCTAAGGGCTACTTACCCAAGTTAAGCTTTTTTTCAACCCATGACACTATGTTCTTGGTATATTTTGACCATGTTTTGGCGTATGACAAAGCCAGTTCTACAGAGTCCGAGTTCTTTAAGAGCATGCTATCTAGTTCTATAGGAGAAAAATTTCCTGAAAATAAAAATATCAAGGTAAATATATATTAAATATGATCATGTAACTCTAAACAATGAAACACTCAAATCCTAAGATGCTCTTCAATGAAAACCAGTTTAAAAACACAAGTAACAAATTTAAATTAAAGGGTCACAGTTTAAACTTAAAATGGTTTCAAATTAAAATGTATTTTTGAGCTTAACGTGTATTTCTATTATTCACCAAGTTACAACCCCAATATAATTCTTGATCAGTTGCTCTCTTCACATTACCTACTCTAGCAGATTTTTTCCCTTAAGTATTCTATGTAAAATTTTACATGTTTATGTTAAAATAAATATATTAGGTTACAAAGCAAGAAGAGATCAAAACATTTATTCAAAATAACTGCAAAAAGTTCAACAAAGGTGTAAAGTACCTTAAGCATTACCTTTTTCATGGGATGAGTCCACTGATTCCATAGAAACATTTTCAAAAGACTTACAACATGGAAGAAAACAAATTTAAAATTAGAGCAGAAGGTAACAGATCAGAATTTTTTCACTCTAATTTGTTACTGTGACATAATTCCTGTTAAAGAATTTCAAGTATTTAGAACTCAAAAGGGCCTGAGAACTCTGTTTGAGTGCCAGAATATTTTATAAGAATTATATAGCTTTTGACCACAGCAGTTCTTAAGGTCCAAGAATGAATAACCTCATTGTTTACTAGTAACAGAATTAGTTAACATTAATGAATCCATTCAAAAATTTAAATTATGCAGACCTTACAAATATTAGTCAAGAAGTTACAGAAGCAATCTAAATAGATTACTATCTAAATATAAGGCAAAGACCTATCTTTTCCAGACACCTTTACCATTTTATTATTTGTTAAGCACTCTCTCTGAATGTCTACTGGAAAGTAAAGTGCAGAACTTTCTCTGGTGATGGAGATGTTCTACATTTGCACTGTTCAATAAGGTAGCTGCTACAGCTACATGTAGCTATTTGAGCATTTGAAAATAAGTACATTTTTTATTTTATTTCTTTAAAGAGCTACATGGGGCAAGAGGCTACCTTATTGGACAGTGCAGAAAAACATTATCTATCAAAATAATGAGGTCACAAACAAATTTGATCTACTGTATTTACTTGGCCAATATAGAGTATGCAGGGATTAAATACAAAAGGGATCAGAGTCCACACACTTATTAGCTGTATGACACTGGGCTATGTATTTAAGCTCACTTAACTTTGGTTTGCCTGTCTGTGCAATGGAGATAAAAACACTACTTTCACAAGGCTATTTTAAGGACTGAGATGATAAAGGCTTTGCACAGCAGATAGTACATAATAAGCACTATTAAATAAACGGCAAATATTATTGTTTTAAGATTTTATTGATTGATTTAGAGAGAGGAAAGAGAGAAAGAAAGGGATGGCGAGGAGGGGAAGAGAAAGAAGCATCAACTCGTAGTAGTTGCTCCTTTTATGTGCCTTGACAGGCAAGCCTAGGATGTCAAACAGGCGACTTCGGCATTCCAGGTCACCACTTTATCCACTGTGCCACCACAGTACAGGCTAAATAGCAA
The DNA here is from genome assembly GCF_036850765.1 of Saccopteryx bilineata. Classification (NCBI taxonomy): domain Eukaryota; kingdom Metazoa; phylum Chordata; class Mammalia; order Chiroptera; family Emballonuridae; genus Saccopteryx; species Saccopteryx bilineata. The sequence goes on from NC_089492.1 coordinate 208,989,676, forward strand.
CTATTACTTTTAAAGATATTTTTCAAAATTCTTCATAAAACAAAGTAATTTTATTTTATTATTATATCATCATGGATTTTATTTCAACTTCTAGGGTAAATTAAAAATATCAAAAAGGAAAACAAGGTACACACACAGAAAAAAGAAAAAAGTATTTCCCTATTAAGAATTAGTATAATATAAACACAGTATAATATAACACAATAGAGACACAGGAACAGGATATGATTCATAACAAAAAGGTAAAATGTCCAGTGCTTTGTCATACAGACATAATTTTATCACATTTCTGAACTTATAGCACATTTAAAAAAGATAACATTGAAGAAAAATCATGAATGATAGCAAAATATTCAAAGATCTTAAAATTCTTTATCATTCTGATATGGTTTATTACTACCCTCCTTGTTTCATCAATGGGTGACTTCAGAAATAGTCAAATTGTTTTTCTCAATACTGTAGTACTCACAACGTAATGCATACAACATAATGCTCAATATTGTAGTACATACAACAAAATGCTCTAAGAAGTCACTTGTATTTGTATCATTTTAAGAATGACCTGAAACTTTTATATGTATTATTTTGAAATAATACAAGTTTGTGGCACATTTCCAAATATTTGTTGAAATCCTTTATGAATTTGATCATCCTTAACAGCAAAACAATCAACATATATTCCTAATATGTTTAAATATCTTGCATTAGGTGAAAAAAATTTATTGAAATGAAAATACTACTACTATAAATCTTTAAAGCAATATTCTACATACATTTTTTTACGTTCTATAATTTCACAGCACCTTTTGCTCCAATTTGCAATCAAAAGGCCAATCTCCTGACACACTTATAGGAATGCTCTTAGGGAGACTTAAGACCTATAGGACTATTAATAAATGTTTCTTGATAACAAACTGTAAAATTTGTGAAATTAACACTTCTTTACTTCTTATGTTATTTTTCTAAGTTTCCCCCAGACTTTTAAGATATGTAACAATATCAAGAAGAAAAAATGATTAAGAATTACTTACTAAAATTTTGGACCATATGACCTAGATTCATTACATAAGACACCAGAATGATCAGATATGTTCTTTTAAATGAGTTATATTCAAGAAGTACAATTACATTTTTGCTCTAGAAATTGACCATAAATTATATTTAATATAAATTGATGTTTTTCTAGATAAACTAAAAAATTATAAAAGAGTAATGATGAAACTAAGATTAGAAAATTAGTGAAATATTAAGTTAAAAATACTAAAGTCTTTGCTTTCACACAAATTTGGCCTACCTTACTTTCTTGAGAAACAGGCAGTCGAAATAGTGAATCACTGTCTCCATCTCCCATGAAGAAGCGTGTCAGGCTACCCAATGAGGTTAAAAAAAAAAGAAATAAAAAGACAAGTCATTAACATTGTTCCGCCACAAAATTTACATCCAACATGTCTTCCAGAATAAATATTTTCAGTAAGACCCTTAGAAATATGTAAATTACTAGGACTCTATTCACATAAACCATGCAATCACTTGCAAATAAATGCTGCTTTTAAACAGCTCTAAAGACACCTTTAAATACTGTATTAAAACAAGACAGTATATAGCTTTTCCAATGTGGTAGTATTTTATATTGGTTAATATTTTACTTAACATAGATTTTCTGAGTTATGTAGCATAACTCTCACTGAGATACCTAGGCCCAAGATTCATTAAATGACAGTCCTCTACTCACATATTCCCAAAGGTTAAGGCCAAGGTTTCAATTGAGGAAATCACTTCTCTGAAGAGGTCATTTTTGTTTTCTTCATTAACGTCTGTGAAGTTCACAGCTATAGGGAAAAGTTGGTTAAAATCAATGAGAAAGAAAATACTTTAAACTATTATAGATTTATATAAAATCATTTAATCTCTTAAAACCCACAATTCTTATAGAAATGAACAGTTTAATACACAAAACAAACATGACGTTCAAGTTCTTAATTTAAAAATTCATTTAAAAGAATCAGCTTACACAAAAGTAGCTGGCATTCCAAACTGCCACTCCATGCATTATATAATTTGACAAATCTAAGAAATGACTCAATGTGAAATCAATCAGTCTTGGAGTCGCAGAGTCCATGTTACACCAGACCTGTCTCATTAAGAGTGCTCTGAGCTATTTTCTCTTGCATTATTGCTTCATGGCATTTTTTTTGTGTGTGTGTGTGTGATGGAGACAGAGAGACAGTGAAAGGGACAGATGGGCAGACAGGAAGGGAGAGAGATGAGAAGCATCAATTCTTCATTGCAGCTCCTTAGTTGTTTGACTGCTTTCTCATATGTGCCTTGATGGGGGGGGGGGGGGCTACAACAGAGCGAGTGACCCCTTGCTCAAGCCAGCAGCCCTAGGCTCAAGCCAGCAACCTTGAGTTTCAAGCCAGCGACCTTTGGGCTCAAGCCTCTGACCATGGGGTCATGTCCATGATCCCGTGCTCAAGCCAGTGACCCCACACTTAAGCTGGTGAGCCCGTGCTCAAGCCAGATGAGCCCATACTCAAGACTGCAAGCTCAGGGTTTTGAATCTGGGTCCTCTGCATCCCAGTCTGATACTGTATTCACTGTGCCACTGCCTGGTCAGGCGCTTTATGGCATTTTTTAAAAACAGCTAACCATACTGTGGCCTACTTAAGTCAACATGCAGTACCAATAATTGAAGTTATATATACATTTGACATAGTATAAAGCCTATATATACATAGTATATCACATAAAAAATACCTAATGTTTTAAAATTTTTAAATTTCATGCCTTATTTTCTACATGTCCTTTGGGCTGTAAGGTCCATGTTAATTGATATACAGCTGTCTTTTGTTTATAACAGGGATTCTAACATTTTGCATTCTGTTAAAGCAAATTGTGAAACATAACTGAGAAAGTTTTCTTAAAACTTCTGTGTGTTCCTTTGTTTAAAACCTAGATAGACTTTATCAGGTCAAAAATCTAAAGGTAGAATTGGTAATTTAAAATAAGTAACCCATTCTAGTCAGCTTGAATTTAAAAAGCAAGTGGCTTCCCATATCCTACCTTCCCTAGGATCCTTGCCACCAAAGGGAAGGAGGAGTACCAAGTGGAAAGAAGGCCATCCTTTGCTTTATAAACAGAGTTGTTCTGAAGCTTGGCTGCACATTAGAATTATCTACGGAGTTTTAAAACCAAAGTCTGGGTCTCACCACCAAAGGTTCAGATTTCATAGGTCTGGGTGAAGCACATTTACTAAAAAGTTTCCCAGATGATTCTAATGTGTAACTAGGGTTGAAAATGCTTGCTGGAAAGCAAAGATCCCTAAGCAGGGGTGAATTAAATCATAAGCCTGCAAACCTCATAAAATTACAACCAAGATTTTATAGGTATAAGCCTTTACAGATATGAAGGGTAAAGTCCATACCTTTCATCAGACTCTTCTAAGTATCTCTGATACAAGCAACAAGAAAAAACTTAAAAACCGCTATAACTAATTTTAAAAATACTTTTGGACTTTTGGTCTGGCCAAGATGGAAAAACAGGCTAATACTTCTACCTGAAACGATTAAAAGAAACCTGTAACAAAATAAAAGAGACAACAGTTTCCAAGATACTGGCTATCAGGCAACAAAGAACAAGAACACTGAAGGACAAAAGAAACAAATATGCTAAGCTCCACAACTGCCCAACTTATTGTCTAGTATCACACAAAGTAGTTTTCTGAGCAATGGAAACTATCAGAGATAAAGAAGGTCATTTTATAACAATGAAGTCAATTTATCAAAAGAATACAATCTTACACATTTATGTACCTAAATATAAACTTCATAATGCCTGAAGCAAAAACTTATGGACAAATTCAGAGTAATAGCCAGAGGTTTCAATAACTCTCCCAATAACTGATAGAAAACACAGATGGAAAATCAGTATGACTATGGAAGACTTTAACAATATTATCAGCCACCCTGACCAGATAGATAATTATAGAGCAGCCCACCCAATAACAACAACATACCTTCTTTTCAAGTGCACAGTGAATATTTACCATATTATTGGCCATAAAACACATCTCAATGTGTTTAAAAGGATTCAATTCAGGCAAAATATCTATATGTTCTATGACTGGATGGAATTAGATTAGAAATAACAGAGTCCAACCTGACTAGTTATGGCACAGTGGATAGTGTTGACCTGGGACACTGAGGTCTCAGGTTCAAAACCCCGAGATTACTGGCTTTAGCAATGGTTCATTGCCTTGGCCGGAGAATCCCCTCCCCCAGTCAAAGCATGTATGAGAAGCACTAAAGTACAACTACAAGTTGATATTTCTCATCCCGCCTGTCTGCCTCTCTCTTGGAAAAAAAAAAAGAGAGAGAGAAAAAGAAAAAAGAAATAGCAGAGTCCTGACCAGGTTGCTCAGTTGGTTGGAGCATCATCCTCATTAAGTCAAGGTTGCTGGTTCAATCCCCCATTAGGGCACATATAAGAATCAGCCAATGAATGCATGAATGAACAAACAACAAATCAAAGTTTCTCTCTCTCTAAAATCAATTAATAAATAAAAAATAAAAGAGGGCTTGGCCAGGTGTCTCAGTAGATAAAGCATTGTCCTGGCACACCAGGGTTGTGGGTTTGTGAGGGCATATATGAGAAGCAATTAATGAGTGTACAACTAAATGGAACAACTGAATGGAACAGTGAGTTGATGCTTTTCTTTCTCTCTCTCTCCCTCCCCCCCCCAAATCAATGGAAAAAAATTAAAAAAGAAAAAGAAAAAAAACTAGGAATAACAGAAAGATCTCTAGGAAATCCCCAAATACTAGAAAACTAAATAACACACTTCTAAATAACTCATGGATCAATAAAAAGGGAAATTAGAAAGTATTTTTCACAGAAAGAAAATGAAACAAAATTTACAAACTGGTGAAAGGAAGGCTACAGGGAGACACAGAGAGGAAATTATCAAGGGACAGGTGTTATCTGGATTGTGATGGGTTCACAAAAATATGCGTGTCAAAATTGATCAAACTGTACCCTTTAAATATGTGCAGTTTATCGTATGTCAATTTAACTTTAATAAAGCTGTTTCTAAAAATCTCACTGGAGACTTTTAAATAGTAATTTATAATGTAATCTGAGTAAAAACATAAAGCCTGCTCATATTTCCAAATTTTAACCTGTTAGACTCTTTTTTTAAGTGAGAGAGAGACAGGAAGAGAAAGAGAGATGAGAAGCATCAACTCGTAGTTGTGGCACTTTAGTTGTTCACTGACTGCTTCTCTTATGTGCCTTAACGGGGTAGAGGGCTCAAGCTGAGCCAGTGACCACTCCCTCAAGCCAGTGACCATGGGATCATTTTGATGATGCCATGCTCAAGCCAGTGATGCCCTGCTCTAGCCAGCGACCCCTTGCTCAAGCCAGATGAGCCTCTGCTCAAGACAGTGACTTCAGGGTTTTGAACCTGGGACCTCAGCATCTCATGTCAACACATTATCCACTAAGCAATCACCAGTCAGGACTATTAGACTTTAAAGGAAAAAAAAATACTTTTTAACACTATCCAAAATTCTATAATTATTCTTTCTTTCCTATAAACTTTTTTCATGGCATTAAACTGATTGAAGGATTAAAAAATAATTTTGAGTAGTGAAAAGGCAATTATTTGAGCTACCTTCCTATTTTATCTTCATCCCCACCTGAATGAGGTTACAGCTACCTAACAAAAATTCCAATTACTGCCCTTGCCTCCACTTCAAAATAGCCATGTATTTCTAATATTCTTTCTCTTTTTTGCTCCTCCTCAGTGTTCCAAAGAAGTCTTTGGCTCCTTCCAATAATAAACTTCCCCTTCTTGCCTGCATTCTCCAAAACCCTTTACCACTCATCACCCCTCAGAGCTTCACTTGATGTTTTTTTTTCCCTTATGCTACCAACATTCTCAAATCTTTCCAACATGAAAAAAATTCATTTTACTGTATTTCTTCTCAAAACTACTACCCAATCTAATATAACACTTCTTTACACGAAACCACTATACATAGGTCATGACTGAATTCACCAGGATTTGGCTTTTCATCAAGTTTAATGATTAGCAGGGGTTAGAAAACTTTTCGGTAAAGGGTTAGATAACTATTTTAGATTTTCCTGACCATATGGTTTGTTGCAACTGTTCAACTCTGACTAAAAAGAACCAAACTTAAACAAATGAGATATGCAAACAAATAAGGGTGGCTGTGCTCTATCTAGTAAAGCAATTCACAGAAATGGCAGCAGGCCAGGGTTAGCCCACTGGTAGTATTTTGCTGCCTGGGTATGGGACAGGTTCTGAAGTCAGTCTGTCTAGATTAAATTCTAAATCTGTCTCTTATTTGGTTAAGTAATGTAACAGTTCTATGCCTCAGTTTTCTCATTTATAAAGTGGGAATAATAGTATTTTGAGAACTGTTGAGCAGATTGAATGAACTTTGAACAAATCCTGTTACACAAAAAAGCTCAATATCAGTTAATATTTTCACGTAATACCACTGAATAACACTGTCAACAATAACCCACTAGTCAAACTTGGAGGCCTTTTTTCCCCTAAATTTTCATCCTACTTGACTATTCTGCAACGCTCAATAATTCTACCATTTAATATGTATACAACCTTGGAAAAACCTGTTTCAGCTTCATTATCTGTGAAATGGAAGCTGATATAACAATAGTGTTGACCTCAAAAATTTGCTGTGAGGATTAATGGGATGACCCATGAAAAGAGTTTAACAGTTTCTGGCATACAATATGTACATCCTCAATAATGTCCACTATTATTACTACAAATTTTAAAAACTTCCTTCCATCGTGAAATCTTCTGTGCTCTTAGAAGCAATGTGTTACAGTAATTTGAAGGAAGGCTTCAGACTTTCAGACTTAAGTTCAAAATTGACCTCTACTACATAGGAATGTCACTTTGGATACATTATATAATTTTAATTTCTTCAGAGGCAATGGCATATCATTAAATGGAACTGAGAAAATAACTGTAAAGCACCTGGATTACAATTATTGGTAATCAGTAAACTCAGTGTCCTCATGTTCTTTATCTATCTATAGACAATTAGTATTTCAGACAGTCATTCCCATTCATCCTGCAACATTTCTATCCTGGCTTTCTTCTCTATATATTATCCCCGCAGAAACTTGCTCACCCTCATACCTCTAAGGCAGGGGTCTCAAACTCAACTCAGCATGTGGGCCGCAGAGCAAGATCACAGCGGTTCAGCAGGCCGCACTAGGTCTACAAAAGGCAACTGTTACGCAACACTTTTCTCACTGCAGTTGAAAACAAAAAAAAATCAGTACTACAAGCACAATCGTACATGCAGTTTACTCAGTGTCACAAAACGACCAGAAACTGTAGTTCGCATCACAACTGCTGTTAACTAAGCTAATATCTAGCTAGGATGCTAGAGAAATGAAAAATACAAGTAGGCCCCTAGGCTTACTTAATTTTATCCAAAATATTTTGAACTTTGTGGATTAGTCTGCGGGCCGCATGCGGCCCACGGGCCGCAAGTTTGAGACCCCTGCTCTAAGGGAATGAATTCTTAAACTACCTGTCTAGTTTTAACCTCTGAGCTTCACACCTATCTTTCCAATGGTCTGTTTGATATATTCCTTCCCCTACTTCCCAGTCTTTACCCACAGGTACTGCAATCCCAACATGTATTAGACCAGTGGTAGTCAACCTGGTCCCTACCGCCCACTAGTGGGCATTCCAGCTTTCATGGTGGGTGGTAGTGGAGCAACCAAAGTATAAATAAAAAGATAGATTTAAGTAAGTTGTTTTATAAAGATTTATTCTGCCAAACTTAGTGAAAATCCGACATAAAGTACTTGGTAAGTAATTATTATTATATGCTTTAACTTGCTGTAACTCTGCTTTATAAATTTTATAAAGTAAAGTTACTTCCCTACTTTATAAATCACCATTATTACTATGGAACCGGTGGGCAGTTAGAAAATTTTACTACTAACAGAGATACAAAAGTGGGCGGTAGGTATAAAAAGGTTGACTACTCCTGCATTTAAACTATATCTTCCTTTCTACTCTGCACCTCAAACATACTCTTTTTCATACATTCTTTAGTTCATTAGCTTGAATTTCAAAATGCCTCAAATTGTTTATCTTCATTTCCATTCCCACTGCCACTGACTTAGTTCAAATGGCCATACTGTACCCCTAGCCTGGACTATTTAACAACCTGTTCATTGGTGTCTCTGTTTCTACTCTCACCCTGATATCAGCACTTCTTCAAAATCTCATCAAAATTTTGCTCCACATTCAAATAATTTTCTCCCTTGGGTTCCCTATTAAGTCTCAACAAGAAGCACGAAGAAACACTTAGTATGTCTTTAAGAAATCACATAAATAGCTTTCATACATACAACCCACTAGAATAGCACTTTCAAACGCTTTTGACCCCAATCTTCGGTAAGAAAAAAATTTACATTATGACTGAGTATACCATACACACATAATGGTTATCAGCTATAAAATAGCTAGAAAGCTTCTGAAAGATCCTTAAGTCTTATTCAGTTAGTGTTGCATTCTGATTTTTCTTTTTCTATTCTCTTTCATATTTTAAAAATGCTGGTGACAGTCTGCTAACTTGATGTCATAAAACAGGTTTGAAGTTTGAAAACCACTGAATTAAACAATATAATGGAGGAAAAATTTCAACACTTGCATATGGAAAAATGCTCAGGAGGGAAAAAGCTGCAAGATTTGCAAAACAAAAACTTTTGTTATTTCTGGAACAAAAAAGACAACTTGAATTGACATGCATATTATATTCTCAAAAAGAAATGCTAAGTATTTAAATTATCCTTAATTTAATTTATAAATTAACTCAAATAACATTCAAAATGCCAAGATACTTTCTGGGACTAGATAAGACAATTCAAATATCTTAAAAAAAATTTTTTTTAACAATTCAAATATCTTGATGGAAAAATAAATCCTAAACAGAAATAGTAATGGAAAGAAGAGCCACCCTTACCAGATGCTAATACATATTACAAAACTACAATAAAGGCAGTGTGATATTGGCACATGACAGAACAAATCAATACGACACAAAAAGGAACAGAATTAGATATAAATATGTGACAATTTAGTATATTTATGATAAAGATGGCGTAACAGATCAGTGGGGAGAAAGATGAATTATTTCATAAATTAGCTAGATATGTAGATACTTATCAAAGACTTATTTAATAAATGACACTGTAAAAACATTAGAAGAAAAAACACTGGAGAATGCTATTATAATCTCAGAGCAGAGAAGTTCTTCCTAATTCCTAAAACTGAAAAACTGTAGAAGAGATTAATAAATTTAAATGTAAAAGTAAATAAAACAATACCCTACACAAATCAAAAGAGAAAAAACAAATTAAAATAAATCTGAAACTTATATCAAAGATTAGGACTAATGTCATTTATACAGATTTTCTACAAATCAATACTAAAAAAAAAAAAGAATGGACAAAGGATCAGTTCACATAAAAGGATGTACAAATGGCTCTTAAACATAAAAAGATACTTAACTGCATACAAAATGAGAAAAATGCAAATCAAATCTATACTGGAACAAACAAATTTTTACTATAATTGTATATACAAAGATTGGATAACAAAGCTTTATAATCAGCTCTATTGGTAAAGGTGCAGCCTTTTCAGTGCTGCTATCAGAAGAGCAAACCTCTACAGAGGGTATCTTGCAACACCCGAAATAGAAATGCACACACTCTCTGATCCAGTAACTACCCACTGAAGAATTTATATAGGTATTCATTGAAGCACTGTTTGTAACAGAAAAACACTGGGAACAACTCAAACATCTATCAGTAGAGAAGAGGTGAAATAATTATAGTACATTATATAATAAATTTCTATGCAACTTTGGAAAAATAAATAACAGCAAAAGAATAAGGAAACCCTTTATATACAGATAACTCAGAACAATGAACAAGGAGCAGAATGCTATCATTTGTGCAAAAAGAAGGAGAAAAAAGAACACATTGTATTTGTTTAGATATGCGTAATAAGATACACAAAAAACCAGTAACAGCTGTTGCTTTAGGGAAAGAAATGAGTGGCTAAGTGAGGAAGAAAATTTCACTGTTGAATACTTTATTATACCATTTCCATTATCAACTGTGTAGATGAATTGCCTATTAGAAATTAATTTTTCAAAACAAAACATGAAACTTCTATAATTTTGGATGTTATTAAAGCTTACTTTTCTTTTTCATTTGCCAATTTTTAAATATAGGCCAAACGCAGACCATAAAAAACCTAAATGGGAGGGAGAGAGTTAGGGGGAGGGGGAGGGGCACAGAGAACTAGATAGAGGGTGGCGGAGGACAATCTGACTTTGGGCGAGGGGTATGCAACATAATTTAATGACAAAATAACCTAGACATGTTTTCTTTGTATATGTACCCTGATTTATTAATGTCATCCCATTACCATTAATAAAAATTTATTAAAAAAAAACAAAAAAAAAAAACCTAAATGGTCCTTTAGGTTTATATTATAAATGAGATTTAATTTATATTACAAATGAGACCAAAATAATCATTGATACTAATGAAAATACAAATACATAGGTACATCATAAATTATTGCACGCTGAAGATGTCTTTATCTACTTCACAAATAGGCTGTATCTCTCTTGCCATATTCCAAATATTTTGTCGAGACTAAATTTCCTGCTTGGAAACAGGAGGAGACACAGGAAATACAGTGTGTCCATAAAGTCATGGTGCACTTTTGATCAGTCACAGGAAAGCAACAAAAGAAGATAGAAATGTGAAATCTGACCAAATAAAAGGAAAACCCTCCCAGTTTCTATAGGATGATGTAGCAGCATGTGTGCATGTGCAGATGATGATGTAACACCATGTATACAGCAGAGCAGCCCAGAGCCATGCCAGTCGAGATGTGGACGGTAGAGAGGAAAGTTCAGTGTGTTCTGTGGCTCGCTAAATTTGAATCCGTGACCAAAGTGCAAGGTGAATATCGGCAAATTTATAATGAAGAGCCACCACATAGGAATAACATTACTCGGTGGGATAAGCAGTTGAAGGAAACCGGCAGTTTGGTGGAGAAACCCCGTTCTGGTAGGCCATCCGTCAGTGACGAGTCTGTAGAGGCTATACGGGATAGCTACCTAAGGAGCCCTAAATAATCTGTGCGTGAGCCCACATCAAACTTCACTGAATAGTATGAAACTGGGAGAATTTTCCTTTAATTTGGTGCAGATTTCACATTTCTATCGTCTTTTGTTGCTTTCCTGTGACCGGTCAAAAGTGCACCATGATTTTATGGACACACTGTACAAATCACTACTAGAATGAATGTGGGAAAGCTAAGGACTTTCTTTTATGGTTATTAAGAGGCAAATTTCACATTTAAAATAAAAAATAAGAGAAATCAGATTCTAATTCTCACTTATTCAAACCTGTAGTAGCACAAACAAGATTATACCTCTCTGATTCTAAGGTTATTCTGTATTTATATGTAATTTTAAAAAGGTTTTGTATATCTGCAAAATGCATTTGACAGTTCAGACCTCCAAAGTAAGGTAAGTCAGTCATTTTCTAAATGTAATCAGGTGGTTAAGACAAGAATACTCTCCACATGGTTGAAACTTTGATATAACATACCATAATTTTTCTTTATGTTTTCCTCATAAAATAGAAATAAAAAGGTACCATATAGTTTTGAAAATATTAAAGTAGACACATTGCAAATATTATGCAAAACACATTGCTACATGTAGAGCCAGTAGCCATGGCCACCATCACAGCCGCCTGGCCCATGCAGGTTCACATTTGATTTGGACAGACAGTAATGAAACTACAGTCAAGAACTGGTGGGCCATTAGCTTTAATCCTAGCTTGCACCCAGAGGACAAGAAATACACACAGTGAGAAAACACTTCCCTTTCCATTCAGGGCTCCCAAAGCCACTGACTTATCCGAGTTTCCTAGAATCAAAGGTTTCTATCTCACCAGTCTTATTCACCTCTGTTCCCCATCTCCCTCTCTCTGCACAAACTCTGCACAAACTTCACCATCTTGGCTGCTTCTCCTCTCCTCCATGTGGCCTTTCTCTGCTCTCCTTTCTCTGCTCTCTCCTCTAATGCTAATCTCAGAAACCGACAGAGAGCAAGCTCCCGGTCTGCTCCATTTTATAGTGTAGAAATTAAAATCTTTAATCCAATATACAAACAGGGAAGTCTCTTTAGTCTTAAAACTAAGCCTTAGGGTTTAACAAACCCTGCCTGCTTACAGCCTGTCCCCCACACCCAATGCAAACTATAAGTGAGCAAACCTATATATCATATTTACAAACTTATTTGACCAACCCCACGGAATAGACACTCAAAAATGTTTTCTATCTCTCCTTTGTCTTTCCAGGGTTTGAAAACCAAATTATCATTAAATAAAAAAATTAAATAAGCCCTGATTTGACCTTGATTTTTTTAGGTCACTGAACAGTTTTCATTTGAGATATCGATATTTTTAGATGAGCTGAAGAATTAAGAGTGTATGTGCGCATATGTGTGTGTGGCGGGGGAGAGTTGTTGGGGGTGTATTTAAAAACAAACTTACACCAAAGAAAACACAATTTTTAATTATATAGTTTCCAGTTTCATGGAATCCAACTGAACCAGAATAAGTTTCCCAACAAATGAATCTTTTAAATTTCACCTAGCACAAAAGTAAAATCCTAACAATCCCAAGGGTAAAGATAGTCATAGCGGAAAATAATATTCAAATGATTGCTTTACCTCAAAAAAAAAAAAAGTTCAAGGTAGCAGAAAGGCCACTTTCTTCAAGTCTGTTTCTGGAATGTGGACACCAACTATGCACAGGCACACTCCTTCCCCAGGACATCCTGACCGCACACAATAGCTACTGACAACAATTGAATGAACTGTGGTTGCTATTTCCAAGCATGGAAATTTTACTATCTATAGACACAAATTTCCCTATCTAAGTTAAGGCATTTATAAACAATCTATTTAAAAACAAATTTGGTTACTAAGCAAAATTTTAAAAGTCAAAACAGAAGTTATCTACTTTTTCCATTTAAATCCATCTATTTTTCTTCAGTGTTTGAAAAACAGAAAAGAGAACCACATTAACATGATTAATCTGTGTCAAAAGTACAGGAGGCAGTTCTTAAGTATATGAACTATGTTTCATTGAAGATTTATTTTTGTTCTTCCTGTCTCATCCCTTGACACTTGCTTTTTGCTCTCTGTAGATATGAGTGTGTTCACCAATTTTATCATGTTCTTCAACATCCAGAGTTCTTGTACAAGTGCCCTATATCAGTGGTCCCCAAACCCCAGGCTGCAGACCAGTACCGGTCCGTGGGCCATCTGGTACTAGTCCGCAGGGAAAGAATAAATAACTTACATTATTTCCGTTTTATTTATATTTAAGTCTGAACGATGTTTAAAAATAAAACATGACCAGATTCCCAGTTACATCCGTCTTAGACTCACTCTTGACGCTTGTCTCGGTCACGTGATACATTTATCTGTCCCACCCTAAAGGCCGGTTGGTGAAAATATTTTCTGACATTAAACCAGTCTGTGGCCCAAAAATGGTTGGGGACCACTGCCCTATATCACAGTCCCCAAGACAGCCCTCTAGCCCAGTTAATGACTGTTTGGCCTTTAGATGCAGGATAGGTAATTCTCCACAATGAAGCCTTCCTTGTTTTTCCTTTCCTTACTCAACCCATGGGAAGTCACTTTTTATAGTTACAGTACTTAAATTCATGTTACCTATCAGTGACATTTAACACTGATGATCACTTCTTAGAACCTTACACTTTTAAATTTCATGACATCTTTCCCCAGATTATCTCCTACTTCTTAGGTGTTCCTCTATCTTCTCTCTGCCTCTGGGATCTCATACTCAGTCCCCTCTACCATCAATAAATCAACAAACAACAAGTGCTGGCGAGGGTGTGGAGAAAAGGGAATCCTTGTCCACTGTCGGTAGGAAGCAGATTGGTGCAGCCACTATGGAAAGTAGTATGGAGTTATTTCAAAAAATTAAAAATGGAACTGCTTTTTGATCCAGTGATTCCACTTGTAGGAAGATATCCTAAGAATCCTGAAACACAAATTTAAAAGAATATATGCACCCCTATGTTCACTGCAGTGTTATTTACAATAGCCAAGTTCTGGAAACAGCCCAAGTGCCCACCAGGAGATGAGTAAATAAAAACGCTGTGGTACATTTACAAGATGGAATACTATGCAGCCATAAAAAGAGAAATCTTCCCTTTTGCAACAGCATGGATGAACCTGGAGAGCATTATGCTAAGTGAAATAAGCCAGTCAGAGAAAGACCAGAACCATATGATTTCACTCCTATGTAGAATCTAATGAATAAAATGAACTAACAAGCAAAATGGAAACAGACCTCTACACAGAAAGCACGCTGACAGCTGTTGGAGGGGGGGTAAGGGCGGTTGAGGAATAGAGCAAAAAAGGACAAAAAAGAAAATTCATGGACATGGACAACAGTCTAGTAATTTCCAGGGAAGCAGAATTAGAGAGTATAGGAAGAATGAATGGTGATGAACAAAGACCTGACTTGGGGATAGGAGTGAATACACAATATGGTGTACCAGATGTGTTGTGTAGAATAGGGAGGTGAAACCTGTATAATTATGTTAACCAGTGTCATCCATCCTAATAAATTCAATTAAAAAAAAAAAGAACATACTCTTTCAAAAAACTAAAACATTTTAAACATCAGTTGTTCAGTTATCAGTTAGTATTATTAGTGTTTTCTGCCAAATAGTTTTAATTTTTAAAAGGAAGAGTTTTAGGTATAACAATGGAAATATTAAATATTAAAGTATGCATAGCCCCTATTATATACATCATATGACATGAGATGGTCCTACAGTGATTATGAATGAAAACTTATCAGTGGGACCATTTTTGCCCTCACCACCTACTTTTATTATGTTTTTCTTACCTTTCACTTTTGCAGTAAGCATTTCTGCAGCCTTTTGAAGATCAACAGAATTGAGGTTCTGATGTTTATTCATTATAGACTTTAAAACACGGAGAAGTTCATCCAGACGTATATGAATGACTTCTTTAAAACAGTCTTAAAAAGGAAAAAGGAAAATTTAAACATCTGATTCTTAAACCAAGTTTCAATATCTAAATTATGAAAGATCATTCTGAAGCACATTTCAGGTAAAAGCATTGGATCCACAATTTTTGCCACATATATGTTCACTTCTATTCTCACCACTACAATTATATACAATTCAAACATACAGCCTTCAAAAACCTTTTAATTCATTAAGGATTTCAAGGCTTGTACAGTTATGGTCAATTTATCACTATTTTTCAGTTTTCTCTGTCTAAATATGCTCTACAGATTTCCTGTAAGGAAACTTTATAAGGTTAAGTTTTCCCTGTCTTAGTATTTTTATTCTAATATACATTTTAATACATATGGTAACAGAGTTGAAGCCCTACAATATCTGATATATTAACCACTAAGAGCATAAAATTTATCATTCAAACCAGAATACTCTAGCCACTGAAAACAGGTGAACTACTAACTCATAATCATGACAGCACTTACAGGCATAGGCAAATAATCTTCAAAGTTTCAAAGACAACCACCTTAAATACAATACTCCGAGAGGTAATTTTCCTTTCTGTGATCTTACAGAGCACTAGGTGTTTTATAACATTTATTAAGTGCTTATGTGCTAGGCACTTTTAAAAGTACTGTACTTAAGTATTATTATTTCAATTTAGCTTTCACATTGACCCTAATAGGCAGATAATTTTAAAATCTCTATTGCACAAATGAGAAATTTGAGGCACACCTAAGTTCACCATGTTACTAAACTGTGGAACCAGAATTTAAACCACAGAGCTCTTAATTTTCCCTACTGAAATAACTTTAAAAACACTTTTAAATAATGTCATTTTAAAATTATACAGTTAATTTTTTCAGAAATGTTAAAAGATAATCACTAGAAAGAAAAACTGAAATTCTACCATCCTCTCCATCAAACATTCCATTCATTAACAGCATTCTCAAAAAAGAGAAACATGTAGGATGAGAAGAGTAGGCAAGGCTGGGAGCTGCGAACATCAGGGCAAAGAGTATTCCAAGCAGTACAAAAAAATAGTTCAGGTAGTGATAGAAGCAGAGAGAACAAAGTGCCTTTAGGAGAAAATCTGACTAATTCAACCAACAAATTCTGATAGAAAAAAAAATACAGGGGACCAGATGCTGGCCTAAGGAGCCTTGAAAATAAATAGAGTAAGACTAGAGGCAAAGAAAACGCACATAAAGCCTGACCTGTGGTGGTGCAGTGAATAAAGCGTCAACCTGGCATGCGGAGGTTCCAGGTTTGAAACCCCAGGTTTGCCAGTCAAGGCACATATGACAAACAACTATAAGTTGATGCTTCCTTCTCCTCCTTCCCCTCTTCTCTCTCTCTCTCTCTCTCTAAAATAAATAAGTAAAATCTTTTAAAAAGAAAAGAGAAGAAGATACACATACACACTGTAGTCTAGTTGATTAAGTTGTATTTTCAGTGAGGGTTCAGTTTAATAATTATGACACTGCCATATATGTACACTGGAGTGGAAATCTGCAATTAAGCAGGGGGAAGAGGCTATAATAACACATGTGGTGATGGATTAGTGAATACTCCAGTAGGAATTCATGTTTAGCCTAATACTGTACAGATGTAGAAGGCTACATAGAAATACTTATAGAATTGTGTTAGTATATAGGTTAGCATACACACATACATTTCTTTGCTATGTCAGCTGAGAGGGCCTAAAAGAAATGACAGTCGCTATGTCAGCTGAGAGGGCCTAAAAGAAATGACAGTCCAGTAACAACAAATACACTTAGCACCTTCATCTTCATTTCTAATACAATTCTCCAATATAAAAACAAACAAATAATATTAAAAACCAAATGACAAAACCAGGCCTCCTTAGAGAAATGGTTTATTCTAGGACTGGGGCAGGAAATATATAAGGTAAGTGATGAGCATCTTGTAGTGCCAGAAAGTAAGAGCTTAAAAGAAACAAACCCTTACACTGAAGAGGTATGCCAAGAGTACACAGGGCTAACTGAAAGAGCTCCCAATGGCCAAAGGCAGAACAATTTGACCAACAAATAAAGTAGTACTAGATTATAACCCAAAGTATAAAGGAAGTATTCCTGAGACCATACTGATACAAATAAATGATTGAATAAAGAAATGAAATAGAAGAAACAATCCTTGCATAAAAATATTCCAAATAAATTACATATTTTGTCCTCAACAAGGTGAAGCATGTGCATAGCAACCTCTTTCCAAAGAGTACCATATGGAAAGGATAACAAAAAGAGTAATTTTACATGGAGAAACTTAATTACTACTATTTAAAACAAGTGATCAAGTGATTATGGTCATCATTAACAACGGCAAATCATGTTCATAGTTAAGTACTCCTGATAATGTGATAAAAATGGCACTTTACATCTGTTATCTTCCTCCCAAAATCCCATAACCTCAATCTAATCATGAGAAAAATATCAGGCATATTCTAATCAAGGTGCAGCCTGCGAAATAGTCCCAGCCAATACTCCTTAAACTGTTGAGGTCATCAAAAAAGAGGAAAGTTTGGCCCTTGCCGGTTGGCTCAGTGGTAGAGTGTCGACCTGGCATGCAGGAGTCCGGGGTTTGATTCCCGGCCAGGGCACACAGGAGAAGTGCCCATCTGCTTCTCCACCCCTCCCCCTCTCCTTCCTCTCTGTCTCTCTCTTCCCCTCCCGCAGCCAAGGCTCCATTGGAGCAAAGATGGCCCGGGCGCTGGGGATGGCTCCATGGCCTCTGCCTCAGGCGCTAGAGTGGCTCTGGTCGCAACAGAGCATCCCCTCCTGGTGGGCGTGCCGGGTGGATCCGGGTCGGGCGTATGTGGGAGTCTATCTGACTGCCTCCCCGTTTCCAGCTTCAGGGAAAAAAAAAAAAAAATGAGGAAAGTTTGAGAAACTATCACAACCAAGGAGAGACTCAGGAGACATAACAAATAAATGATAGGGTCCTAGACGAGACGTTAGGGACAACTTATAAAAGTCTGAGTAAACTATAAACTTTCATTAATGATGTATCATTATCATCAAATATTGGTTCATTAACAGATGTACCATACTAATCTAAGATGTTAATAAATAGGGGACACTGAGTGTAACAGTATATGGGAGCTCTCTGTACTGTCTTCTCAATTTTTCTATAAACTAAAATTATTCTAAAAATAGTCTATTCAAAAAAAACTAGGAATGGGCAAAAGATTTTAGGAATATTAAATAAAATTATTTTCAAAAATATATATATTACTTTCATAATTAAAAATTTATTTATAGATTTTTAATTCCTAGGGAAATGTGAGTATGCAACTAACTACATAATAAAATTATCTTAATTAAATAATAGCTATTTGGTCTGTTTTATAATTGTGCATGTTAGTTCAGTTGCTTTTCTTAGTTGAGGAAATATAGCTTGGTGGTTGGTTAAAAGCATAGACTCCAGAACCAGACTGCCTGAATTGGAACTCCAACCACATGGCTGAGAGATCGTGGGCGAGTTACTTAGCCTCTCTGTGCCTCAGTTTCCTCACCTGAAAGAAGATAATGGCTGCCATTTCTAGAGTTGACTGGACTAAATGAGTTCAAACCCATAAAGTAGTCAGAACAGTGGGTGGAACATAACCCTCCATAAATCCTTGCAGCTATTCTTATTAGTTATGCAGCACCACAAAGAGGTTAATGACACAGGTAGATCTGAAACTGAATATATTAATAGTAGCTCTGAAATAAAAGGAACTTCTAGAAAACAGTAAAATTTGACTAGTTCTTAAGAAATAACAATTATATTTTCCCCTTGTTTTGTACTACAAGATCTATTCTTTGTTTGGCCTATACCTAAATAAAGCTAGTTTATGGTAATACTTCTGCCTACTTATCAAAACCAAAGTTGAGTGATTATCTAGTATCATAAAGTTGTACTGTACTCCTTCTGAAGCCTGTGTTAATCTTAAAAGAGAAAAAAAAAAGCCAGTCATTTCTATCCCCTACTCTGATGTTTCAAAATAAAATACACAAATGTTGACATACTTAAGAGAATATGTATTTTGAGGTCTCACGCCCAAGGAGCTTGCCTTTTGAATGTAACAATCATCAATATTCAAAATTAGTGTTGGGTATTAAACAAGAACTACAAAATACTAATGGCAGTAAATGGCTAAATAATCTAAAGTAATAAATTCTGGTCTTCTCAGAGTCAAGGAAATTAAAGTGTGTTAAAATGAATATATTTCAAGATTATTGAATGTTTTTCAATTTTCTTAATTTTAACTTCTAACACAGTAAAAAGTAAAAGCTACAGCCCACATAAACAAAAACTCTTTGGGATCCTCAATAACTTTTAACATTGTAAGGTGTAAGGCCAGTGGCTATTGCTGTCTTGGCCATGCAGGTTCACATTGAATTCGGGCAGATGGCTAAGGAACAATGGAGCCAGAAAACAGTGGGCCATTTGGTTTATTAAAGTCTCATAAGAGTGGACAAGCAAACAGGCAGGGAAGACTGCTTATCTATCAGGGCTCCCAAAGCCCCAACTCCTTCTCCAGTTCCACAAGCTGGACTCCTTCTCTCTCAGTAAGCACTCTCCAGCCAAAACCGTTGGGGGAGGCAGGAGTGGGGGGTGGGGGTGGGGTGGAACCCCTTCCCCAGCAAATAAGAGCAAACAATAGGCCCTCCCTAGCAGGAAGGCAATATGCAATTTGCAATCTGCTGCCCTGAGGGCAAGCACCCACAGCCTTCCATAGACTATACACACCTGGTGCTGCCCCAATACAAGCAGAACAAACCTAAAAAAACCCAAAACAACTTGTTTACCCAATTTAAGGAGTCCTCAGATTGCATGCAATGGGTTTTCTTAAAAAATCACTGCAAAACATTCCAATAACTATCAACATAAATGTTTTACCAACTTGAAGTCCTTTTTGCCTACAAGGAAGTCCTTATAAACACATATTGAAGTTGCTCCAAATCAAAATACAGAAAAGCAGTTATTTAGTAAGAAATTTCAGAAATTTAGTTAACATCAAATTACCCTGTAAATAATTTCAATTTCCTGTGACTGGACGTACTTCTGAAGTTTATAAATCAATGAAAGTGAACATGACACCTGAGGAAAATGTTAATTACAAAGATTCATAAACTTTCCTATATTTTTTAGGATAACTGTCAACTACTAGCACATTACTATATCCTGATAATACTTCAGCTGGGACTTTATAAGTTATAGCAAGCCCTTAATTTACATTTTATAAATGCTAAAAAATGTTCAATTCTTACCAAATGTTCTTTTCCCTTATAAAAGAATAAAGTTACCTCAAATTCTTTTTATAAGGCAAAAGGCCTATTAAACTGAATGTAACTTTTAAAAAAGTTTTAAGGAGTTTAAGTAGCTCCCTTACCAACACTAAATATTCTGTCTCCCCCACCCCCCAAACAGTAGCAGATGAGGCAGTAACTTCTTTCCCAGCACAGAAGAAAGGTTGTGGCTAATTGGTAGGGTTGAAAACAAACAGACTTCGATCAAGACACCTGGGTGCCAATGCTTGATCTGCCACACTTCCTTGAAATGACCCTATACAAAACTCTTAGCTTCTCTGATCTCAGATTAATAATGATCAGTAAACAGAATTAATGAGAACATCTGTCCTACCTACCTCAAAAAAATGCTGTGAATATCAAATAAATTAGCAGAAACAAAATGGTTTAGTCTTAATATAAAGTTACTATTAAATCTATAAACCATCCAAACTAAATACATTTGAAAACAGATTTGTCTTGCACAGAATTACATTCAATAACAAACATACTTATAGCACAGTCCTACAATAATCTGGCTAATGAAAACGAGACATTAAAGTTAAATTTCATTTTCATTTTGTATGTAAAATCTAAATTAGTAAATTACTTGAAAATAAAATTATAATTAAAGATACACTTAATAAAAATATTTCTATACCTATACAGTTAAATTATAGTATGGTACTTAATGTAGTCATGGAAATATAATTTTTAAATTTTATAATGGCCACATTGTAAATGTAATGAAATTGAATTTATACTACACAGAGGTATTATATATGTAAATATCATAATGTTCAAACAAAATCTTAACACTAGCTATCAGAACAGTACAACTACTATATCCCAATATTTGATTATCTACCATCCCAGTAATATGGTATTCTAAAAATTAATTTGTTTCACTCATTTGTGCCATTTATTTTTTGCCTCATTCAGCTTATCAAGTGAAAACAGATTAGCCAGCTCCACTTTTTGGTTCTCATGCATTAACACAATACCGCAGTGTTTATATTGCAAACACTTCATGGAAATACTTAAGTAAATAAATGAAAAAAATCCCTGGTGTTTTCCTTAATTTTAAAAAAAACTGACAATTTTTAAAATCAGTCCTGTTAATTCAGCTGAACCTTGCTGGGAAAGCAATGAAAACAAGAAGGAGGAAAAATGTTTCAGAAATTTTATCATTAGGAAACTCCCCCACCTTTTTTTCTTTCTTTCCTTTTTTTTTTTGTTTTTTGTTTTGCTGTAATGATTTCTGAATTTACAGGATAAAAATGAAGCCTGAACAACAGCGTTCTTTATCTAGACACTTGGGGATTGTTAAAATAATAGCTGACATTTAAAACGCTTATTTGAAGAGCTTTACATTTATGAAATCATTTAATCTTCACAACAACCCCATAATGTAGGTACTATTAACTCCTTTGGCAGATGTAGAAATTGAAGCACAGAGAAGTAACTTGCCCAAGGGCAAAATGATGATTTCATGTAGGCAGTCTAGCTCTAGAATTTATGCTCTTAATCACTAGATCATAGCAGTATGGTTAAATAAATATAGTTAACGACAGTATCTACAATCTGTGATTTAACAGGCTTTAACCTATTAATATGCCAGTTATTATTTAAAGTGATGTTAAATTAGGTAAATCATTCTGGGCAAGTAGAGAAGAGGAAAGTAATCTCCTAAGAGCTGGCACATGTGTAAATGAATGAGTTACCTGTATTTCATACTTCATTCCTCAAAGATTCAATCCATATTTTCTAGGCACTAAGGCAATGGGGTTCTCAAACTTTTTGAAGTCGGGGCACATCTAAAATCCTACAAATAATTGTAGGTGCACTATATACAAATTATGTTATAATAATTAAATCAAATATTAAAGAAAAAAATACAAAGTCCAAGCATGCTTTTATAGTAATTAAATGAAATAAATACAACAAAATTAAATTTATTCTGACATTAAGACATTTTTATGTTACATTTTTTGAGTTATGCTTTTTAGAATTCATAAAAAAGAGGGTTAAAAATTTTTTAAATGACAAAAAGATTATTTTTTATATACAGATACACATCCTTAGTAAGATTTAGTAAATTCGGCAGGTCCCAGTACAAATGTGTTAAGTTTTTTCATTCTTGTGTTTATGAGAAACATGAGCCTGATGTGTCCTAGCGATTTCTTCAATGTTTGGGCATGTATTTGAAAGGCAAAGTCTCATTTCCTTATCAATACATTGAAGAATTCCTCTCTTTTTACTCTTAATTGTGTTTACTCTTAAATGTGGGGAAGAATTCCCCACCATACATATCATCTTAACTTTATACCAAACAAAGGATAGAAGAAACTTGTCTCCAGTGTTTCCGGGTAACATGGGGGGTAGTG
The DNA here is from genome assembly GCF_036850765.1 of Saccopteryx bilineata. Taxonomy (NCBI): domain Eukaryota; kingdom Metazoa; phylum Chordata; class Mammalia; order Chiroptera; family Emballonuridae; genus Saccopteryx; species Saccopteryx bilineata. The sequence goes on from NC_089492.1 coordinate 209,012,556, forward strand.
TAAACAATCCAGCACCACAGTTTAACAGCCTTTTGCAACCTAACCAGGCAAAAGAGGCGGGAGGTTGGGCAGACTGTCAGCTTACAGCCAATTTCCCACATCTGTGTCCCCCAAAAATCTAAACTCCAAAAACTCTGTTGGTTTTTCGGTCCCCAACAGGCACATATTTCTCTGGAATACCATAGGGCGCACCTGGAAATCTTCTAGGGTGCATCTGGAAATCTAGGGTGTACCAGTGTGCCCTGGCACACACTTTGAGAACCACTGCTCTAGTATAACCTATTAACATTCACATTAACCAATCCTAAGTGATATCCATTAGAAATCACTTCTAGCCTGACTGTTGGTAGTGGCGCAGATGAGGCATCGACCTGGGACCCTGAGATCCCAAGTTCAAAACCCTGAAGCTGCCAGCTCGAGCACCAGCTCACTAAGTGTGGAATTATCAACAAGATCGCACGGTTGCTGGCTTTAGCTCAGTGGGGTCACTGGCTTGAGCCCAGGTTTGTTGGCTTGCAGGGCATCACTAGCTCAGCTTGAGATCCCTGGTCAAGGCCGTATGAGAAACAATCAACAAACAACTAAAAAGTGACACAACTATGAGTTGAAGCTTCTCATCTCTCTTCTTTCCTGTTTCTCTCTCTCTCTTAAAAAAAAATCACTTCTAGAGGGGTTTACTTCTAAAAGAACAAAAGCAGAAGGCACACCTGAGACTAGCAACTTAATGTTTCTAATATTTCACAAAATCCCTGGTATACTATAGGGACTAAAAAATTAAGTAATAGTCATCAATAGTCAAATTAACACTCACTGAAATCTGTCTGAAACAAATGTACACAGTCTCCTGCATATTCACCCAGAAAGGAAAGGGTCAGGCCCTGGCCGGTTGGCTCAGTGGTAGAGCGTTGGCCTGGCATGCAGATGTCCCGGGTTCGATTCCCAGCCAGGGCATACAGGAGAGGCGCCCATCTGCTTCTCCACCCCTCCCCCTCTCCTTCCTCTCTGTCTCTCTCTTCCCCTCCTGCAGCTGAGGCTCCATTGGAGCAAAAGATGGCCCGGGCGCTGGGGATGGCTCCTTGGCCTCTGCCCCAGGCGCTAGAGTGGCTCTGGTCGCGACAGAGCAACGCCCCGGATGGGCAGAGCATCGCCCCCTGGTGGGCGTGCCGGGTGGATCCCGGTCCGGCGCATGCGGGAGCCTGTCTGACTGCCTCCCTTTTCCAGCTTCAGAAAAATACAAAAAAAAAAAAAAAAAAGAAAAAGAAAAAGAAAAAAAAAAAGAAAGGGTCAATCTGTATTGACAAGACTTCAATTAAGTCTTGGAAAATTTATGCAGAACTTCCCTCTCACACAGAACATATTACTTAATGACATTAAACTTGTTATTTAAGTCCTTTTGTTCAATAAAGCTTTCCTTAGTAAGTTATCCCTCTCTTCTAACTATAGTTCTGTCAAATTTAGGACCTAGAATTCATTAGAAGCTGTCACTTGTGAGAAGATCAGTTATGTTTTTACAAAATAAAAGCAATAACCCTCTTAAATTAGAAAGCACTTTTAAAAGAGAACTAGGCCCTGGCTGGTTGGCTCAGTGGTAGAGAGTAGGCCCGGTGTGTGGATGTCCCAGGTTTGATTCCTGGTCAGGGCACACAGGAGAAGTGCCCACCTGCTTTTCTACCCCTCCCCTCCCTCTCTTTTTGTTTCCCTCCCACAGCGGTGGCTCAACTGGTTTGAGCTCAGGAGCCCCAGGCACTGAGGATGGCTCCATGGAGCATCTGCCTCAGGTGCCAAGAATAGCTCAGTTGAGCATGGCCCTAGGCGAGGATTGCCAAGATGATCCTGGTCAGGGAGCATGCAGGAGTCTGTCTCACTATCATCCCTACTCTCACTTGGAAAAGAAGGAAAAAAAAAAAAGAGAGAACTAGCCTGACCACTGGTAGCACAGTGTATAAAGTGTTGACCTGGGACACTGAGGTTCCAGGGTCAAAACCCCAAGGTACCCAGCTGGAGCACAGAGTCGCTGGCTCAAGCAAGGGGTCACTGGCTTGGCTGGAATCCCCACCAAGTTAAGGCACATATCAGAAGCAATCAATGAACAACTAAAGTGATCCAACTACAAGTTGCTGCTTCTCATCTCTCTCCTTTCCTGTCTGTCTCTCTCTCTCTCTCTGAAAATAAATAAATAGGCCCTGGCCGGTTGGCTCAGTGATAGAGCGTCAGCCTGGCGTGCAGGAGTCCCCGGTTCGATTCCAAGCCAGGGCACACAGAAGAAGCACCGATCTGCTTCTTCACCCCTCCCCCTCTCCTTCCTCTCTCTCTCTCTCTCTCTCTCTCTCTCTCTCTCTCTCTCTTTCTCCCCCTCCCGCAGCCAAGGCTCCATTGGAGCAAAGTTGGCCTGGGCGCTGAGGATGGCTCTGTGGCCTCTGCCTCAGGCACTAGAAAGGCTCTGGTCGCAACAGAGCAACACCCCAGATGGGCAGAGCATTGTCCCATGGTAGGCATGCTGGGTGGATCCTGGTCGGGCGCATGCGGATGTCTGTCTGACTGCCTCCCTGTTTCCAACTTCGGGGGGGGGGGGGGGGGAATAAATAAATAAAAAAATATATATATATATGTATATGTATATATAAATAGTTCTAAAAAAGAGTAAAAGTTAGAAAACTATGTTATCTGAACCTGATGATAGACATCATTGTTGCACAGTAAACTTTTTAAAAAATTCATTAAAAAAAGTGTCATATAATCAATATACAAGAAATATTAAAATAACTAACCTCTGAATATATTTTATAATTGGCAATGGAGACTTGAGTCTCCACTGAGTACCAGAAAAATTAAGTACTCTGTATTGTTCTTTCTAGCCCAATTAAAAAAACCTTGTACTTTTCAAATTCCCAAATTTTGAGCTTCGAGCATGTTCCACTTGGGAATGGGCAATCTTGTCACAAAGACAGACTGTAAGATTACTGTATAAACTACAAGATTTGTAAATGAGTTCTTTGAAATTGAGAACACATTATTCCTCAGGGGGGCAACCATAAACCTGAACTGGTACTTACACTGCAAATATATTAATCTGCTGTATTATATGTATTTAAACACAGAGAATGCGTGTATAATTCAGTGCCTTCAGCATTTTAATATAAGATGCAAAATCTGCCCCGTAATTATCCATAATGTGCCATTAGAACACTGAATAGAGATCAAAACTTCAAATTCCACATCTGCTACTTGCATGGAATTACAGGGTAACCTCCTCCTGAAAATAGGTACTGGACAGAGAGAATTAACAAGCTCTAATACTTACCCTATCAAAGCAACTGTTTTCACAGGCCTCTGACCTCCCACATTAAGGTCTCCATTTTCATTTGTAAATAAAAACAGTTCAGACAAACTGCAGACATGCTGAACTCTTTCAAGGGACATAGGCTCTGGAAAAGACCTATTTTCTCTAACCATTTCCCAAACAACTACTGCAATATGAGCTTTACATTCTCAGAAAATTTTCATAAATATCACACTTAATATAGTAACCAGAAAACTAACATTCCAAAGATTCTATAGAATGGCAGGAGATGGATGTCCTCTAAAAGTATTATGTACTTTAAAAACAAATACTTAGCTGTCCTCCTCAGCTCTGAACTGTCAATAGTCACCATTGTAGAATCTCCAACTCCAACCAAATTTTGAATCACAGGATTATAAAAATGATAGCACCTGGTGCAAGTACCTCATTCTTAACAGATTAAATGACTTAAGTCATATTCTAGAATACGATAGTAGCAGACCTAGGCATAGAACCTAAATATCATGTGATTCTCTTTCCAGAGCTCTTTCTATCATCTCTTATTTATCAATTTAACTAAACTGTATAACCTGGCTGGAAATTGATCTGCTTATTCAAATCAAAGGGCATGAAAGCTACAAACTAAAGGCAACTTAGGGAAGGGGAATCCAAACAGACCCCAAGAGTTCCTATTTTTATGTAATGTTTTTCAAACTTGCTCCCATAACAATTTTCTAGGTTTCCATTTAAAGCTATAGAATTCAAAAATAACTTATAGCTCAAGAATTCATCTCAATTTCTCACAATTGATAAAGGCCAAATGTCTGTACCAGCACTGTCCAATAGAAATTTCTGCCAACAATGGAAATTTCTATAACTTTACTGTCCAAAATGCCACTAGCCACATGTGGCTAAAAAGCCCTTACAATGTGGCTATTGCAACTGAGAAGCTGAATTTCTCATTTTAATTAAATTTAGGCCCTGGCTTGTTGGTTCAGTGGTAGAGTGTCAGCCTGTGGATGTCCTGGGTTCGATTACCAGTCAGGGCACACAAAAGAATCGACCATCTGCTTCTGACCCACCCTTCTCTTTCTCTCTTTCCCTCCTGGAGCTCAACTGGTTCTAGTGCAGAGCTCCAGGCTCTGTGGAGCCTCTGACTCGAGTGCTAAAAATTGCTTGGTTGCGAGCACTGGCCCCAGACAGGGATTGCTGGGTGGATTCCGGTCAGGGCACATGCGGAAGTCTGTCTATCTCCCCTGCTCTCACTTGGGGGAAAAAAAAAACCCCAAAATGTAAATAGCCATATGTCCAGAGCCTACCATATTAGATAGTGCAGATCTAGATAATCCCAGTGAAAAGAGAATTGGCTAATGAAATGAAAACTGAGCAGTGTTTTTACAGAGTACTGGCCCCATGAAGCATGTGAGACAGAGTGGAAAGAACAAACCATATTGCACTCATGACCTTTGGGTTCCAAATGAAACCACTGTTTACCAACACTAAGCAGTTGATGAAATCACACCATCTGTGTTATACATACAACTCATCTGTGAAATGGGGCTAAAAGTGCCTGTCTTTGTGGGGACTGTGTAACTTCATACTGTTTAAAATGTAAAAGTACTCTGTCTGAAAAATGTCAAGTCTAGCCTCAACAACACAATTGAATACCTGAAACAACAGTCAAGTGATCTGCACATCAGTTCCTCATGACAGGTAAAATATACAAAGAAAATAGCATTCAAATCACACAAAAAGGTGATCTAATTATATACTTACATTCTATGTTCTTGAAAGCTAAAAGTTAGTACAAACATTCCTGTACATCCTCATGCCTCCTGACTGTCCAGAGTGCAATCGTAACAAAAATTTTTATTTTAAAAATGTGTAAGGCAACAATTAAAAAAAGGCAAATGTTATGTTCTTATTTCCATAAATCGGTTATCAAACAAACATGATTTTAAGTTAAAAAAAAATGTAACTGGAACTAATTTCATTTTTTGAAAAAAAAACCCTCACTCCCAGGGGCCAGCTAGCATGAAAAAAACTTACTACTCAAAGGGTTAACAGCCAACTGTTAAGAATTAAAAGACAAAATAATGGCAAGGCCACTAACAAGGCTCCTTCACTGCAAAAGAGAAACAGTGTAGTAACTCTTCGCTGTCTGGCCACAATTTACAACTATGGTGGTACTAAAAAATAGCAGAAGTCCAGGGATATTTCTCAACACCCAGGATAACAAAAGGACAGGCTATGTCTAGTCTAAAGAAACATATGTAATAATATCACCTTCAAAAGTTACAGAATTTTAAACTTTTTATCTGTTTTCCTGAAAAGTATATTTCATGATTCTTATAATAATTCTATTAAGCAAACAAGAAATAGTCTGATACTCTTAACAAGCTGTAAATCATGATCAATATTAAAAGCAAGCATATTATTATGTAACATTTTATCATTTATAATGAGGTTAATTTACGTTTATACATACTCCCTTGTTTAAAGAAAACAAAAAAAGTAGTTTTATCAACTCTGATAAACTAAATAGTATATTTCTAGATTTTGTTAACAACAATCCAAAGACAGAAAACCAAATTCTTCTTAAATCCAAGATTTACTCTGAGGTGACATATATACATACATCCTTTTAACTCTAATTAAAGAACCAAGCATTAAAATCAAGCTAAAGGTAAATAAAAAAATTCTCTGAACTCTGCTTACTATGAAAGTTGGTTATCCAAAAAGACGATTTTTACATTTTTTATTAATTTACCAGCCATAAATGGCAAGATTTTTTATTATTAGCAATATGATCAAGTATTTAAAATTTTGAAGTACTAGTTTTCTTATTAGAAGGATAATATCCTTACAGTTTTTTAATATTAAATTACCATGAAAAATATATTTCCATACACATACTTTCATCTCAAGGGGTAGACTCCTTTGGCTATCTTATATATATTACCATTTTTCTTTTTTTTTCCACTTAGGATCAGCTTTCAATCCTCTTTCTTCCTAATTTCTCAACTGCCTACTCACAAATAAAAGTCATATAAAAATATATATGCATATACTTATAGTCTCAAAAGAATGGCTCATGTAATTGTTGTTTTAAGGAAAATTCAAACACTAAAATTTTGAGGCTACATTTCAAGTCCAGTATTTTGGGCATTTCAATCTGAAAAATTAGAGTTAGGATAGAATAAACTCTTAAAAGCAGTATTTAAAACAAGATATGGCTTTAGTTTGTTTATCAAAAAATGAATATTAAACTTACATACACAGAAAATATTTATTGGAATCTTTAGAAATGTCTATGAAACACCTGGAGGTCACATGTAGGTAATACCAGGTATCTTCATTTTCCACATCCAGACAAACCATTTATGAATACAGAAATGAAGTGCTACTCATCAGAAAAATAAAAAAGCTGTATTTTTATTATCACTGCCATCAAATTAGCATATAAAAGATGCAATAAAAGTTGAAAGACTTAGGTACTCAGAGCAAGTCAGGGAGTATAGATGTGTATAACTACTTATCTCTGAAGAATCAAATCTTTTGCTCCACTACCCATATCTAACAAGACAGAATAAATTTTGTAATTATCCCTTAGCTGACGAAGCACACTAAAGAACAGCAAAACAGAATTGTTTGATTTTTTTTAAAAAATGTTCTCAAATGCAGTCATTTTTAGATTAGGTTTTAGGAACAATATAGAAAACCAACAATGTAAACTATAAACATAAGTCTGCTTATTAAAGACCAATCAATGCACTGTTAACCATTAAGAAGTATAAAATTCCAATGATCTAAAATATCCCTATGTCAAATGGGCCTAACTGCTAAGAACCAAAGACCTATTTTTGCTTTTTATATTTTTTCCTCACACTTACTGAAGTTCCTATAATGTACTGCACTGGATCTGATTATAAAATAGATTATATAAAATATAATAGATTATATAAAATAGATTATGAAATGTTTGTAAACAACAAATTTTTGGGGGGAGGCATAAAATAACTACAGGAGGATATCCTTTTTCTACCACTGTGTATATACTTATCTGTAACTAGGTTGGCATTTAAAAACTTTACAAACTATCCAGTAAGAGTGCTAAGAGAAAATAGTTGACAAACCTGAAAAAATAGCTTCTTTCAAATATAATAGCATATGGGAGAACTTCCTGGTATCATTCACCAACTCCTTGATGTAATCCGGATCAAAAACAGAGTTGGAACTTAAAGACTTGAGCCCCATTTCAGAAGTTGTAACATCAGTAGAGAGCTGGCCTGATGACAAAACACGTTTTTTCTTTGTCTTTTTCTGTTTGTGAGCAATCATCCTTTCATTTAAGTCAGAAAAACTGAAATCCTTAAAGGGGTGAGAAAAAAAGAGAAAAACAAATACTACATCAACCAGGGGAACATACTACTAGTTTTTCATAAATAGACCATAGCCCACCTCAGTATTTTATTAAAATTGACTACCACATGAAACGCTGTACTGTACTACTACTAACAGTATCAGCTTCCATTTACTACATACCAGTAATCTTAATACTTTATGATATGCAAACTACTATTCTCTTCATTTTACAAGTTAATAAACTTGATGTTTGGAGGTTAAATAATTTGTCTAAGCTCTTAGCTGATAAATGATGAACTGGTACTTAAACTCAGATTTGCCTTGTCACCAAAATCCATGTTCTTAACTCTGAGGGTACAGAATTTTTGTAATCTGTAAAAGTTTTCCTGAACTGTCACTTAGTGGAAGGAATTCTCCCTCATTACATCACTTTCAAAAATAAAGATGAAATATGAGCTTTGAAAAAAGAAAGACTAGTTTTTAAAATCCCTCTCCATCACTTACGGTGTGTGACCTGACAAGCTGGTAATCATCTCTCTACTTTGGTGTGCATGTCATTTATAAAATGGGAATACATCCTAACAACACCTACCTCTTGAGATTATTGTAAGCATTAAAAGAGTTAATGGTATAGAAGTGTCCACCTAACATATACATGTTCAGTTATATTTAGTTCTCAGTAATAAAGCATACACACATGTGTACATGAACACACATATGATGAACAGATAAAATCTAGGTTATCAAGTTTCAGCAAGAATATTTCTTTGTTGAAAACAAGTTCTCAGGGTGTCCACTAATCTGACACACCCACAATGGTTAAACAAATAAATGTATGATTATCGGGGCACATTTTTTGGTAATTTCAGGATCGTATAGTAAAAACACAACCTGGAATGAGAACAATTTAGGTTTGAATCCTGGCTCCTTATTTTTTTAAACGTGTGACCTGTACAATTTGCTTACAGGCTGTGTATGAGGATTAAAGGGAACCAAAAATTAACAGACTTCATTATGTTAAAATGCCCAATTCTGACACATAGTTGAAACTCAAGAAAATCTTTGTTCACATTTATATTTTACCTTTTCAGAAGATAAAGTCCTAATGTTGTTTGCATCTCTTGAAATCAAAAAAGAAATGACTTATGGAATTAAATTAGCTCAAACATCATCATTAAAATATTTTTCAAATATTCTGCCTTGAATATTTGGATCCTTTCAAAATGGTAAAATTACTAAGACCTTCTTAAAATTCACAGTAGAAAGTTTTATGTAATATTCATTTCCAGTTCACATGTAAGATATATTATCGTATCATTTACTCCTTCCTATATCTCACCTAACTCTATAAACATTTTTTCTTCCTAATCTACTGCTCTTTAGTTAATTCATTTCTATGTTTACTACCACTCTAGGTGATTTACTATCATTTATTTGTCTGAGCTATTGTTACTATTTTCCTAATGATCTCTCCAAATCATTCTTGTCTCACTCAAAAGTACTGAGTCCACTTTTCAAAACATGAATCCCATTGTGTCATTTCTCTACTCAAAACTCTTCCAAAGGACAAGAAAGAAGCTATCGTGCACTATAAGACCTGAGATCTGGCTCCTACCTACCTCTGCAATATCCTCTTTAGTCAAGATTCCTAGTCAATACTCTCAACACTCCTGCCACACACACCTGCTTCTCATTCTTCCAACATTGTTTGCTGTGACCCACAGTAGGAAATAATTTCGTATCATGGGCCAGTATGTGTATTAAGTATGTTATGTTTATGTGTGGTGTTATGTGTAGGAATGCATAAAACACAAAACAGACTCCAGCCAAGGAGCCAGGTGCTATACTCAGATAATTTATATCCTATCCCATTTCACTTTTAAAAATGCTGGCTGCAACCCACCAAATTGATTTATACTCAATGGGTTCATGACCCTATAACTTGAAAAACATTGACTGTTCAACTAAGGGTCCTATCTCTACACAGTTCCTATTGGCCTGGACTACTACTTTCCCTTTGTTTATTCATTCTAATCTCAGTTCAAAGATCACTTCCTCAAAGAAAACTTCCTGGACCACCTCTGTCCCCATAACCACCACCAACCTAGAGCAGAATCTCCTATTAGATGCTTTATAGCAGTGGTCCCCAACCCCCAGGCCGCGGACCGGTACCGGTCCGTGGACCATTTGGTACCGGTCCACAGAGAAAGAATAAATAACTTACATTATTTCCATTTTATTTATATTTAAGTCTGAACGATGTTTTATTTTTTAAAAAACGACCAGATTCCCTCTGTTACATCCGTCTAAGACTCACTCTTGACACTTGTCTCGTAAGTTCGACAATTATATATTAAAATTGTTCAATAATTTTAAAATACCACAGTTTTTATGCATAATTTTATTTTGTGCACTTATCCGTCCCACCCTAAAGGCCGGTCCGTGAAAATATTTTCTAATATTAAACTGGTACATGGCCCAAAAAAGGTTGGGGACCACTGCTTTATAGTATCTTATACTTTTCATGAACTTTATATGTCTTCCAATCTAGATGATAATTTCAAAGAAATGAAGACCACATTTGTTTGCTAATCATTTGTTTTCTGTTCACAGTATGTAGCATACTAGGGATGAATTACTCACAAATATTCAAAGAATGAATAATGAGCTTATAAATTTTATAAAGTTTTAATTAATTTTTATAGAAACAAAAATGATTAACTCCAGATTGTTCGAGTGTTTTGAATGGAAAATATCAATGGTTTTTAAAAATCTATCTCTAAAACAGTCTTTCAAAACAATACAAAAAAAATGAGATTGAGTAAAGGCAAGATTACTTAAAATTGAAATCAAAGTTGGATTTCTATTACTGTTTCTCTGCCTCTGATTATTAAAGGTGTCTGAACATTTCTCTAATAGGTTTTAAAGTTCCTTTATTGAATAATCTTATTAATTTCTGATAATTTGAGAACGTAATTTTTACATTTAAACTAGTTTAAACCTAACATTAATCCTTAAATGTGTATATAACTTCTAAAATGAATGTAGCACGGCCCTGGCCAGGAAACTCAGTGGATAATGTCCTCCTGGCGCACTGAGGTCACAGGTTCAATCCCTGGTCAGGGACAAATGAGCACACAACTAAATGAACAACTAAATGGAACAAGTTGACACTTCTCTCTCTCAAAACAAAGAAAAAAATTTTTTTTAATAAATAAATAAAACAATCACAGCACCACTTTTAAAGCACTATTATTATGCCTAAGTCTCCCCAACAAAAACAAAAAACCCCAAAACACTCTAGTGTCTTATTTTGGCACTCTCTTACAAATTACTAATTGAGAAAAGACTATTAACCTAACTTACCACTTTTGCAGCTTACTTAATGAAGTCATTCTCATTAATTTTAGCTGCTTTTAGTTTAATGACTTACAGAATTAATTGGTCATTGTCACTGGTGAAAAGGTAGTTATAAAAATTAAGGACATATCACAAGTTACAAATAAAACAATTCACCTATCTCAACAAAATAATTCACTTTAACAAGTGTAATATTAGTAACCCAAAGTTCTAAAGTGTTTCAAAACTGCTTAAACATTTTTAGTCAAAACTTAAAAAATCTGTAAACAAATAAGCAAACAAAAAACAGAACAAGAAACAGTGAAGAAAGTAAGAACTAAAAAGGTTTATACTTTAATTCTAGTCAGCATTATGGTAATGTACTAATTTTGTTATATACACTTTACTACTTTTCATATTTCAAACTTAAAAATGGTACAGGTGAAAAAAATAACAAAGTTTTTCAAGCTTATATAAAACTGAACTACGATAAGGAGAAAGTCTGGAGAATATACACTTTCCAGGATCATTCATACTACTTTCCCATGTCCCAAGATGAACATACTCTCCTTGGTGTAACATACAATGTAGTTAGCAACCGACTGTAACTGGCAATTTAATTAAATGAGGTAATAATATGGAAAGTACTTAGCACAGAGCCTGGCTCCTCAAGAGGACTCAATAACTGTTAGTCACTATCACAAGTAGTGCTTTATTGTGGGAGACTCTTTTAACAGAAGTAACGAACAACATGTGGCTTCAGTACAATATATCTATAGACTGTGAGCAAAAAAAATAGGACTAGGGACAATTCCAGAAACTTAATTGACTTCATGGAAACCTACTAAACCACTTCCAAGTGAAGTCTGAGCTGTGCAAATACTGTTGAACAAAATATTTGTGAAACTCTCCTAATTCTCATGCATCGCTTTCAACTTCAACAAATGTGTTTGATCCACTTCTCAGAAAATTTTGTAGAAAACAGAAAATTACTGGGCAAAACTACTTTCTCTGTTATGTTCTAACTTCTAAGTCATGTGTGCATTAGAAATGTGAACACTAACTTCCAGTACCCTGGAATATGGCTCTTCCAAGGCTTCAGTAGCCTGTGCTATTAATGCCCCATGCCCGTGTACCTTCCCAGCCAAATGTATTACCAAAGAAATATTTTCATTTTAGGCAGTGGATTAATTCAAGTACAAAACAGCCCCAAATATCTGTTACTCTTTCTATCTCAGGAAAAAAACCTGCCAGTTATTTCAGAAATCTGCTAGTTCAGCACAATTTGGTAAAAATCTACTTTAAAATGGCAAATAAATCAGAAAAATTCATTCTGGAGTTCTTTAAGGTATTTGATTATATTTTCAAAAAACTTTACAGAAATAGAGAATAGGGGCATGACAAAATTTTTAATAATAATATGCAAACAATTGTAATTTCTAAAGAAAGGCATGCAATGCACATACACTTCATTCCTGTGCAGTTAGAACCCAGCACATTTAAAAAAGAGAAAGCTACACAACCTCCCACGCCTCCAGAATGTCGAGCATTCCTGGCAGGCAGGGCTCTCCCTTAACCAGCTAACCAATGCCAAAGAGTATGTTCTCCATCCGAGGTTTTAAAAACATAATGGGAGAATGGAGCAAAAGGGGTGGTGAAAATTGATTGTGATGGATGAGATACCTTCACGAAGACAGCAGGAGAAAGCGGAAGGGTCACTCAGCTCCCTCCTTTAGCAGCTAACAGCCCTGTCCTCCGAAAAGGTACGAGGCCAATTCCTTCTTGAGAAAGAGAGTTTTAAAAAAGACTAACATGCCCTGGCCGGGTTGGCTCAGCGGTAGAGCTTCGGCCTAGCGTGCGGAGGACCCGGGTTCGATTCCCGGCCAGGGCACACAGGAGAAGCGCCCATTTGCTTCTCCACCCCTCCGCCGCGCTTTCCTCTCTGTCTCTCTCTTCCCCTCCCGCAGCCAAGGCTCCATTGGAGCAAGGATGGCCCAGGCGCTAGGGATGGCTCTGTGGCCTCTGCCCCAGGCGCTACAGTGGCTCTGGTCGCAACATGGCGACGCCCAGGGTGGGCAGAGCATCGCCCCCTGGTGGGCAGAGCGTCGCCCCTGGTGGGCGTGCCGGGTGGATCTCGGTCGGGCGCATGCGGGAGTCTGACTGTCTCTCCCTGTTTCCAGCTTCAGAAAAATGAAAAGAAAAAAAAAAAAAAAAAAAAAGACTAACATGAGGCTCCTCAGTCACTAGGTCTCCAGCTTGAAAGGTCTCATATTTGAGCTCATCCGTCAAAAAAAATTAAAACAAACAAAATACCGTCAAGACTCCACACATCCACAATGGAATTGAGTAGAACCACTGAGACAGAACGAAACACCGCTCCGAAGACAGACAAGGAAAACAATGCACCACGGAAACCCTAAATATCCCAGGAGTGAGACCCAGTGGAAGTGAGGACTGTCAGGGCAGGTGGGAGCCGGACGGGTCAGAAGCGACCAGACTGTAACGGTCACAAGCACAGACTCCCAAGAAAAACCCGCCCGGCTTTAAATCCGCACTCTGTCAGTTACTAGTCTGTGTATTCCGGCAGGTTTTAGCCTGTTTCCCCGTGTGAGACACGAGTGAAGTAATCTCGGACCTGTCATGAGGATTAAAGAAGTTAAAAGTACAACGCTCTTCAAACACGACGGAGACGGTAAGACCTGCTGTGTTTACTTTTATTACCGGCGTCACCATCCTCTCCGGGTCACCGCTTGCGCCGTTCTGGACCCCCCGCTCCTGGAGTCGCGCGCCCCAAGAGCCCTTGTCCGGGCCGACTTCTCTCCGAAGAACCCGAGGACCCAGGCCCAGCCTCCAGCACAGAACGCAGCCACTCCGCCCGCGCCACCGCGTGGGCCGCCCGGACCCTTGACCGCAGCTCGCGGGCAGCTGCCGCGGGTGACGCCAGCCCCGGGGTGCGGCCGCCGCCCCACACTCACCGTGGCGCTCCATCCCGCGTTCCGGACGTGGACGTCCGCTCAGCACTCACGGCCGCCGTCGCCGCCGCCGCCGCGGGCTGGAACTCGTCGCACCCATCTCCCACGATCCGCGGACGCCCGGCCAACTAGCCGCCTCGACCGCGCTGACCGCCGCCGCCCCGCCCCCTGGCCTCGCTCCTCCCTCCCAGACTCGCCCCGCGCCCCCAGAGCCAGCCGATTGGCCCGCGCGCCCAGGGGGCGGGGCTGGCGCCTAGCTCTCCCGCTCAGGACAGGGATGTCAGCTGCACCCAGGCCCGCAGACTGGAGCCAATTTCTCAGGATCTGTGAGGCTTGCGGCACACTGGGCGGAGCCAACCTTCGGAACAAGTCACCTGATGACTTTATCTGGCTAATGGGAGTTTCTCAAGAAGAGCAATCCACATTTTTTATAAGGTACATATTTGGACCATGTTGTTTCTCCCTCTTCAAATCCTTTAAGAAAACAAAAACAGGACCCCACACAGGTAAAGTGTAATACAGGCCTGGGGGCTCAACTCCTTTTCAGAAAAATGAACTACCACAAAACCAGCCAACTACTCTGACCTCTGTAGAGGGGAATACTATCCACTTAGAGTAGCGATTTTCAATCCTTTTCATCTCATGGCACGCTTAAACTAATTTCTGAAATTCTCTGGCACACCAAAACATAATTTTTTCCCCTTATAACAAAATATAGGATAATTTTGATTCGTTCACACTATATGACTTGTTGGCTGTTGTCATTTTTTTTAATTTGACAATCTAAGAGGTCAGTGCCCCTGACTAAATAGGTAGTGCATGTTTTAAAAATTATTGCAGCACACCGGTTGAAAATCGCTGGCTCAGAGCAATATTCTTCTTCAACTGTGCTCTCAAACTTGCTCGGAAAAGAAAAATGTCTTTGAAACATAAAATAATTAAAGAAAGCAGTGGGGACTAAAAGTACATAAGCGCCCATATCATACTATTCACTGGAACAAGCGGTGTCATTAATCTCTCAGTGCTGGAACATTCAGAAAGAACTGATGGAGAAACAGGGCACATGGGGAGGGAGGGTGACTGGATGATGGTGGAGGCAGATAGAAAAATGATCACACATGGGAGAAAGCAGAAAAAGATACAAAGTGTGAGGAGGAGAAGTCTGAAAGAAAATGAGGCTGCATTGGGAGAGGCAACACCAAGGAAGGCAGAAACAACTGCAGGCAGAAAGAAAATAAGAATGAGAAATAAGAGAAGGAAAGACTACCTAACTTACAGAGACACTTGAAAAAGGAAGTGAGCATGACAGAGCCACTAGTGAAGTAGTGAGAGAAGGAGAGAATACTCATTGACAAAAGAGAAGAGAGCCTGACCAGGCAGCGGCGCAGTGGATAGAGTGTCAGACTGGGGTGCGGAAGACCCAGGTTCGAGACCCCGAGGTCATCTTGAGCGAGGGCTCATCTGGTTTGAGCAAAAGCTCACCAGCTTGGGCACATGTGAGAAAGCAATCAATGAACAACTAAGGTGTCACAACGAAAAACTGATGATTGATGCTTCTCATCTCTCTCCGTTCCTGTCTGTCCCTATCTATCCCTCTGACTCTCTCTCTCTGTCTCTGTAAAAACAAACAACAACAACAAAAAAACAGACAGAAGAGGAACATCTCTCAGATCTTTGAACTCTCACAGGAAAAACAATGCTGGGGAAATAAAGCAAATTTGGGCCCTTCAAATACTACTTGAGAAAGAGAAATGTGAAAATGCTCAGCTCCTTGGTTACTTTAGCTCCACATTGAATTTCTTAGACTCAACTTACACAAATTTACCCCTTCAAACCCCAAACACAACAGTACCAAGGACATGCCACAGATACTCAGAAACCTCAAAAGCAAACTGTCCTTCCAATTACACTTAAAAAGAAAAATGCACCATGGACTCTCACCATGGAAACTGATAATGCCCTGAACTCAAACTATTAAGAGGAGACATTAGGAGATCCCAGGCCAAAAGGGGAGTGGAGCTGGGAGACAGTGCAACCCTGATTAAATCATAAACAAGGTTTTTGAGAAGAAATACATTAAAGTCACTCAACCTGAAACACCCCTTTATATCTATTTTAAAATATATTGTTTTGTGCTATCTTATCCACTATGATTTTGTTCCTTATTAAAGTGGATCTGGCAGTGTCATTGACAATGCTTTGAACAAGGTCCTGACAGAAAGAAAGGGTATGTGGGGTAGAGGTGGTGGTGTGATGAGACAGAAAGGAGCACGGAGGAAGAAGGGAGAGAAAAACCAGTGAAACAGACAGAGATGTGAGAAGGCCAGAAACAATTGTGGAGAGGCAAGTAAAACAGAGGAAAGAAGACCAAGAAAATGCACAGTCAAGTGGAGGCAGAGAAAGAGAAAATAAGATGGAAACAGAACAAGAAAGGTAAGAGAGACAAAGAGAAATGATAACGAGTGACTGCCCACTAACAGAAAGGGAAGAGGGACACTTCTCACACTCCAATAATTCTAGGGAAGTGAAGACAATTAGGCCTCTGCACTGTTACCTGAAAAAGATAAATGAGAACCCCACGCTCCTTGATTACCTGGCCTCTACAATTATACTGCAGACCTGATTTTTAAAAACTCACCCATTAAGCCTTAAACCAACTGTAAAAGCACTAGAAATACTGGAGATACCTAGCATCCAAGTGTTCTTGATTTGAGGAGAATGATGCAGCACAGACACTCACCATTGAAACCACTGCTGACTAAACTGGAGGACACCACCAATGGGGAGGGAGGAAAAGATTCTGAAGGCCAAGGAGGACAATGTGGCAGGGCAACTCTCAGGGAGTTTAATGGAGAAAAGTCTGCCCCTCTGAACTGTATGGCTTAATTTCAAAACCCTTCCACCAGATCTACAGCTAAACCATCTCAAAACAGACAACTATTGTGCATAGGACCTAACGCAGAGTGGATCTTCAATGAACACTAGATGGTTAAATTATAGGTAAAGTTATCTGAGGAAAACTTTGCCAAGTTTCTCAATCCCAATCTTCCTCTTAAATCTTTTTTAAAATATGTCTTCTGCTATCTCCTCTAACCTTCTTCCTTAGTAAGGAGGATAATAACATTTGGAAACATTTGAAAAAATAGTAATTCACATTTAAATTAATAGTGTTATTTTATTAATCCCCCACTTGCATTTTGTTTAAAGTAATGTTATAAAAGTTTCAAGTATGAAAAATATCTTATTGAAACAATACCTTTTTGCAAGTCCAAAATTCTGGGTTTATAAATAAACAGTAAATGTTAAAAAAAAGTAAAATCATCTGTACATCTATTGTAGGATTTCTTTTTTTTTTTTTTTTAATTATTTATTTATTTATTTTTATTTATTCATTTTAGAGAGGAGAGGGAGAGACAGACAGAGAGAGACAGAGAGAGAGACAGAGAGAGAGAAGGGGGGGAGGAGCTGGAAGCATCAACTCCCATATGTGCCTTGACCAGGCAAGCCCAGGGTTTTGAACCAGCGACCTCAGCATTTCCAGGTCGACGCTTTATCCACTGCGCCACCACAGGTCAGGCTATTGTAGGATTTCAACATCTTAAAATATTGTTCAACAAGTTGCAGGAAAAACATTGACTGAAGAATTATATAATTGAAAAGAAACTACTTGTGTTTTTACCATTTTACATTATTATTGTCACTAGTATTTTTTCCTTCTCAAACAGAAATTCACATCCTCTATAATATTGCTTTTGAGTCAGCCATTCTGTGAATAACTAACATATTGTTAAACTCTTTTTCATGTGTTCTCTGCTGTGTTAACACAGTATTGTTATTTTTGCTAGACAGCTGTCTTCATGTTCCTGAAGTTGATTCTATAGTTTAGGTAGCCTACTTTTCGTAACAGAACATGGGTCTAAAAACATCTTACAATGTCTGGAGACATTTTTGGTTGTCGCAACTGGGAAGAGGTTGTACTGACATCTAGTGGATATACGCCAGGGATGCTGCTAAATATCCTACAGGTACAGGAGAGCACCCCCCCCCCCTTCCCCCCTCCCAATTCCTACCAAATAATTACCTGGTCAAAAATGGACATGAGTGTCAAGGTTGAAAAAAACCTTGCTCTAGATTCAATTCCTATTCTACAAGCAATACAGAGGACAGAAGAACATGTTAAATTACAGTGCAGGATGCATTTAGCAAAATCTAGAGCAGCCTTTTTTTTTTCTTTTTTCTTTTTTTACAGAGACAGAAGGAGAGTCAGAGAAAGGGATAGACAGACAGGAACAGAGAGAGATGAGAAGCATCAATCATCAGTTTTTCATTGCAACACCTTAGTTGTTCATTGATTGCTTTCTCATGTGTGCCTTCAGCAGACCGAGTAAACCCCTTGCTCAAGCCAGGGACCTTGGGTCCAAGCTGGTGAGCTTTGCTCAAACCAGATGAACCCGTGCTCAAGCTGGTGACCTCAGGGTCTCAAACCTGAGTCCTCCTCATCCCAGTCCGACGCTCTATCCACTGCGCCACTGCCTGGTCAAGCTAGACTCAACTATTTTATAGAGCAAACAACACAATATACTAAACAAATTTCAAGGAAAAGATGTCAAAAAAACCTATAGATTTAAAAAGCCTTAAAATTTTAGGTGTGTCAAATGCAAGAATAAATGAGATCAAACTTGCACTTCTATACTGTCTGCAGAAACTGTCCTACAGATAGCATAAAGCTGTGATCCTTGAGAGAACAATCACAAACAAATGAAGTTACTCTACAATCACCCCAACTTTGTGCCTGGAGGCACATTAGAACATGACACAGGAAGGGGGAAGCCAAGCAAAGCATTGTACTCTTACTGAGTTAAGAAAACAGGGATCAGCCCTGGCCGGTTGGCTCAGTGGTAGAGCGTCGGCCTGGCGTGCAGAAGTCCCGAGTTCGATTCCAGCCAGGGCACACAGGAGAAGCACCCATCTGCTTCTCCACCCCTCCTCTCTCCTTCCTCTCTGTCTCTCTCTTCCCCTCCCATAGCCAAGGCTCCACTGGAGCAAAGATGGCCCCGGCGCTGGGGATGGCTCCTTGGCCTCTGCCCCAGGCGCTAGAGTGGCTCTGGTCGCAACAGAGCGACGCCCCAGAGGGGCAGAGCATCGCCCCCCCTGGTGGGCAGAGCTTCGCCCCTGGTGGGCGTGCCGGGTGGATCCCGGTAGGGCGCATGCGGGAGTCTGTCTGACTGTCTCTCCCCGTTTCCAGCATCAGAAAAATACAAAAGAAAAAAAAAAAAAAGAAAGAAAGAAAACAGGGATCACAGTTCAGGGAGGGTGGGGGTGGGGGGCAGCTGGAATCCGTAGGACAAGAGTAACAGAGAGGAAGGAAGACTTCAGAAATTTGCATAGGCAATTCCTTAATTCTCTTGCTGAATATAAAGCTGCACATATGTAAGGTGAAACTCCATAAGGATGGGCACAGAATTTCAGGGAACTGTAGCAGGACACTTCCGATAGTTCCCACAGGGTTGGGAGACCTAAGTTTTCATCAGCCAGGGTAGAGAAAGACCTGCCGACTCAAGGAGAGATCCCAGAAACGTGAGTTAGTAATACATCCAACGCAGTCCTAATAAAATTAGCATTCTAAACTTACCCAAATGAAACTTCAAAATACGCTCATTTTGTAAATTTCTTTAAAAAATTTTAATTTAAAATAAAAGTAATAATGTGTTGAGACACTGAAGATGTATACAGAAATGAAATGTATGACAATAGTACAAAGAGAGGAGGGAAAGGAAAGTATACAACAAGGTCCTTACATTACATGTGAAATAGCTTATTATTTGAAGGTATAGTATAATAAGTAGAAATATATATATTAAAATCTTCAGAGGTACCAATAGTGGACATAAGTGGAATGTCAAAAAACTAATCAATCCAAAAGCAGAAAAAGAAACAAAAAACAGATGAGACTAATTAAAAACAAAGAGCGCCCTGGCCGGTTGGCTCAGCGGTAGAGCGTCGGCCTAGCGTGCGGAGGACCAGGGTTCGATTCCTGGCCAGGGCACACAGGAGAAGCGCCCATTTGCTTCTCCACCCCTCCGCCGCGCTTTCCTCTCTGTCTCTCTCTTCCCCTCCCGCAGCCAAGGCTCCATTGGAGCAAAGATGGCCCGGGCGCTGGGGATGGCTCTGTGGCCTCTGCCTCAGGCGCTGGAGTGACTCTGGTCGCAACATGGCGACGCCCAGGATGGGCAGAGCATCGCCCCCTGGTGGGCAGAGCGTAGCCCCATGGTGGGCGTGCCGGGTGGATCCCGGTCGGGCGCATGTGGGAGTCTGTCTGACTGTCTCTCCCTGTTTCCAGCTTCAGAAAAATGAAAAAAAAAAAAAAAAAAAGAGCAAGATGATAGACTTAAATCCAGTCATATCAATAATTACATTAAATATGCTCTAAACACACCTATGAAAAGGCAGAAAGTGTCCAACTGGATAAAAAAAGACCCAACTATATACTGACTGTAAGAAACAGACTTGAAATAAAAGAAAAGGATAGAATGAAAATAAAACAACAGAAGAAGATATACCATGCAAAAATATTAATCATAAAAATGAAGAAATAGTTCTATTATATCAGAGAAGGAGTTTTACTAAGGAAAAGAGTAACATTTCATAATGATAAATAAGTCAATTCATTATAAAGACATAATCCTAAAAATATATGCACCTAAAGATAGAGCTCCAGAACATATTAGGCAAAACCAACAAAAGTGTCACAAAAAACAGATAAATCCAATGATAAGATTTCAACAATCTTTTCTCATTAACTGATAGAACAGATAACAGAAAATCTATAAGGACCTAGAAGATTTAAACAACATTATCACCCAATTTGACCTGATAGGCATTTATAAAAATTTCTATCCAGCAACAGCAATGCACATTCTTTTCAAACATACATAAAATAGTTACTATGATGTATATATGATGGACCATATATGGGATCATACAATAAGTCTTAATAAATTTAAAAGAATTGAAATCATACAATGTTATGTTTTCTGACCCAAACAAAATTAAATTTGAAATAAACAACAATAAAATAATTGGGAAATCCCTAAATAATCCATGTATCAAGTTTCCACAGGAAAATTTGAAAATATTTTGAACCAAATAAAAATGCATTTCAAAATGTGTAAGTTACATAGTAAAAGCAGTGGTTAGGGAAATATACAGCTTTAGATGCTTTGTTAAAAAGAACGATCTAAAATCAAACCCTGACCAGTTAGCTCAGTCAGTAAGGGCACTCTCTCAAAATGCCAAGGTTGAAAGTTCAATCCCCAGTGGGGACACATACAGGAAGCAACTAGCAAATGTACAACTATGGTATTTTTTGCTCCATAAGACGTACTTTTTTTCCCCAAAAGTGGAGTGGGAAATGCCCATGAGTCTTATGGAGCAAATGTTCCTTTTTTTTTTTTTTTTTAGCTGCTGCTGACTCCCGGACAACTAGAAGAGTATTTGAACATTAAAGTCTCTTCTCATGTGTTAGTAACAGTGCTAATGGTTGTTAATACTGTTGCTGAGTTTACATTGTTGAAATATTATTGTGGTATATTTTATTAAATATTTTAGCATACCATTTGGTTCAGAATATTTTTTTTCTTATTTTCCTCCTTAAAACCCTAGGTGCGTCTTATGGAGCGAAAAATACGGTAAGTGGAACAACAGATGAATGCTTCCCTCTTTCTCTGTCTCTCTCTCTCCCTTCCCTCTGTATCTCAAAGGCAAAAGGTAGAGAAATGGTGGCAGAAAGAGACTTTGCTTGAGGTTGGGAGGGGGCATGATGTGGTGTATAGATGGTGTTATATTCAGGTGTACACTTGAAACCCATATGGTTTGGTGAACCATGTCAACCCAATAATTAAAAAATAAGTTTAAAAAAAGAATTGCAGTTGAGATGATGGCAAAGTTCTGGAGATGGATAGTGGTGATACTTACACAACATTTTTTTTTCTTATTTTCCTCCTTAAAACCCTAGGTGCGTCTTATGGAGCGAAAAATACGGTAAGTGGAACAACAGATGAATGCTTCCCTCTTTCTCTGTCTCTCTCTCTCCATTCCCCATTGAATGTACTTAATGCCCCCCCAACTTTATACTTAAAAAGTGGTTGAAATGGTAAATCTTTTATGTATGTATTACCACAGTAAAAAATAAAAGGGAGGATCTAAAAATCAATGATCTAAGCTAGCACTTTAATAAGATAGAGAAAAAAAAAGCTTGAAAAACAAACACAAAATAAGTAAAATGAAGGAAGCAATGGTAAGAGTAGAGATCAATGATACAGTTAACAGAGAAAAATCAATGACACTAAAGGCTGGTTCTTTTAAAAGGTCACTTAAAGAGATGGATATCTAGCTAGATTGATTAATAGTAAGGAAAGAGGCCCTAGCCGGTTGGCTCAGCGGTAGAGTGTCGGCCTGGCATGCGGGGGACCCAGGTTCGATTCCCGGCCAGGGCACATAGGAGAAGCGCCCATTTGCTTCTCTACCCCCCCCCCTCCTTCCTCTCTGTCTCTCTCTTCCCCTCCCGCAGCCAAGGCTCCATTGGAGCAAAGATGGCCCGGGCGCTGGGGATGGCTCCTTGGCCTCTGCCCCAGGCGCTAGAGTGACTCTGGTCGCAGCAGAGCGACGCCCTGGAGGGGCAGAGCATCGCCCCTGGTGGGTGTGCCGGGTGGATCCTGGTTGGGCGCATGCGGGAGTCTACTGTCTCTCCCGCTTCCAGCTTCAGAAAAATACAAATCCAACAACATATAAAAAGGATATATACATATGATCAAGAAGAGTTTGTGACAGGAATGCAGCTTAGTATATTAGTCAATGGAAAGAAGAAAGAAAAGTGATCATCTCAATAGATGCAGAAAAAGCCTCTGACAAGATTCTGCATCCATTCATGATTAAAGCAATCAGCAATGTAGAAATAGAAAATAATTTCTTCAAATTAAAGAAATTATTTTGGTAGAAGCCTGATAAAAGGCTTCTACCAAAAGTCTACAGCTAACATCATAGTTAATAAGATGAAAGACAATACTTTCCCTTTAACATCAGGACCAATATTGTTACTGAAGGTCTCCAACAGTCTAACAAAAGAAGAAAAATAATAAAACACATTCAGACAAAAGGAAAAAAGTTAACACTTTATTTCAAGTTGATATGTTTGAATGCCTAGAAACTCCTAAGGAACCTATAAATAAGTTAGTCAAACTAGAGATGGGGTTGTACTGACATCCAAAGACATATAAATGAATGGAGGTCACAGAATACAAAGCCACTGTAGAATAATCCATTTTATTTCTATACTATCAAAAACCAAATTGGACAATACAATTATAGAAACTAATAACATTTTACTTTAATATAAAAAAACAAATGTTTTTAGAAATAAATTTAACCATATACAAAATCCTAAATTTAGAACTACAAAACACTAGTAAAAGTTAAAGAACTTAATAAATCAACAAGTATACCATGTTCATGGATTAGAAGATTCATAATGTTAAGACTTTAATTTCCCTCAACTTCATCTGTAGTTTCAAGCAATCTCAAATCAATTCCTCCTGAATTTTTTTTTAGAAATTCACAGGCTGAGTCTAAAATGTTCATGCATATGTAAAAGATACGAAACAGCCAAAACAATTTTGAAAAAGAACAATATTGTTAATTTTTTTTGTTTGTTTGTTTTTCATTTTTCCGAAGCTGGAAACGGGGAGGCAGTCGGACAGACTCCCACATGCACCCAACCGGGATCCACCCGGCATGCCCTGCCCCTCTGGGGCGTCGCTCTGTTGCGTCCAGAGCCATTCTAGCGCCTGAGGCAGAGGCCACAGAGCCATCCCCAGTGCCCGGGCCGAAAAAGAACAATATTGTAATACCTAAACTGCCTGATTTCAAAATTTAGTATAAAGCTACAGTAGTCAAGACTGTGGTATCGGTAGAAAGAGAGCCACAGATCAACAGAATAGGATAGAGTCTAAAAACAGACCCACATATACACAATGGATTGATTTTCAAGGCATGCCAAAGTAATTCAGTGGGAGATAGGTAGTCAAATGGAGCTAAATAACTTGATATACATTTGAGAAAAAAATGATCTTTAATTTATTTCACAGCATACCCTAAAATTAACTCAACATGTACCACAGACCTAAAGATAGAACTTAAAACTATCAATTTTAAATTCAGGAGTCAGAGGTTGCAGCTGCCTATTTTTATAAATAAAAGTTTTGTGGGAACACAGCCATGCCCAATCTTTTGTTAATAACTGCTTTTGAGATATGACAGTAGAGCTGAGTAATTGAGTTTCAATAGCCTGTAAGCCTAAAATATTTGCAATCTAGTCCATTTTTATTTTATTATTATTTTTTTTTGTATTTTTCTGAAACTGGAAATGGGGAGGCAGTCAGACAGACTCCCGCATGCACCTGACCAGGATCCACCTGGCATGCCCATCAGGGGGCGATGCTCTGCCCATCCGGGGCGTTGCTCTGTCGCGACCAGAGCCACTCTAGCACCTGGGGCAGAGGCCAAGGAGCCATCCCCAGCGCCCGGGCCATCTTTTGCTCCGATGGAGCCTCGGCTGCAGGAGGGGAAGAGAGAGACAGAGAGGAAGGAGAGGGGGAGGGGTGGAGAAGCAGATGGGCGCCTCTCCTGTGTGCCCTGGCCAGGAATCAAACCCGGGACTTCCGCACGCCAGGCTGATGCTCTACCACTGAGCCAACCAGCCAGGGCCAATCTAGTCCATTTTTAAAAAGTTTGAAGAACCTCTTCTAAAAGAAAATGTGGGGAAAAAATCTAGGGAACAATTTTTCAGACACAAAAAGCAAGAACCATTACGAAAACATTGGTAAACTGTACTTCATCAAAATTTAAAACTTCTCTGAGAAAGACAACTGTTAATAAATGAAATACAATCCACAAATTGAAAGAAAGTATCTGACAAAGGATTTATATCCTAAATTATATCAAGAACTCTTGGCCCTGGCTGGTAGCTCAGTGGATAGAGCACTGGCTCGGCACATGGACATCCCGTTCAACTCCCAGTCAGGGCACACAGGAGAAGTGACCATCTGCTTCTCGCCCCTGCTGCCTCTGCCCCTTTTCTTCCTCTTTCCCTCCTGTAGCTCCATTGGCTCAGGTGTGACCCTGGCACTGACGATAGCTCCATTAGAGCACATCAGCCTCAGGTGTTAAAAATAGCTCAATACTTGAGCATCATCCCTAGATGGCATTGCCAAGTGGATCCTGGTCAGGGCGCATGAGGGAGTCTGCCTCACTATCTCCCCTCCTCTCACCTAAAATAAATAAATAAATAAATAAATAAAACAAAAATAAAGAACAAAAAAAACTTACAACTCAAAAGTAAAAAAACAAGCCAATAAGTTAATGAATAAAAGATATAAACAGACACTTCACAAAAGAAGACAACTGGGTAATAAGCGTATGAAATAATTCTCAATATCATTAGGATCAGGAAAAGGCAAATTTAAACCACAATAAAGTGCCACAAAATATCTCATACAATTCTTAATTTCAGCTAGACTGAAATACCAAATTTGGGGCACGATGCAGAGGAACTAAAATTCTCACACATTACTGCTACGCTAGGTACACAACCACTTTGAAAAACAGCCTGTCAGTTTCTTATACAGTTGAACATACATTTATCATACAACCTATCACTCTACTCTTTTGAAATGAAAACATACATTCATCCAAAAACTTGTATACAAATATACATCCTTTTTTTATGATAGTCAAAACCTTGGAAACAACCTAAATGTCCAGCAACACATAAATGGATAAACAAATTGTGATACAGTCTTATAATGGAATACTACTTAATAAATATCCATGATATAATAAAACCATAGATGTATCTCAAACACATTATACTAAACAAAAGAAACCAGGTACAAAATAATATATACTGAATGATTTCATTAACATTAAATTCTAGAAAAGATGAAACATAACTTTTAGTAACAAAAATCATCAATAGTTGTCTCAGGACAGGGATTATAGTGGTGGGTAGAGGAGTTCCAAATAAGGGAACTTTGTGGAGTGATGGAAATGTTCTTTATCTTTACTATGGTGGTGATTATATGGGGGTATACATTTGTCAAAATTCACTCTAAGTATATAAAAATCTGTTATCATGCTGGTGCCTAGTGAATATTAGATAAACTTTAAGTAAAATTTATAGGAGGTTCTTTCTGAATAGCACCTCAAAATTAACTTCCCTCCTTAATACTTTAAAAAATATTTTCCATCTCTTTCCTAAGAAAGGAAGATCATGGTATTTGAAAACTTTCTCAGTGACAAATATGAGAACATTTTTTAAGAAAAAGAAAAATTCTTGCCTACCAGGTAATGGTGCAGCGGATAGAGCATCAACCTGGGATACTGAGGTCCTAGGTTTGAAACCCCAAGGTCTCCAGCTTGAGCACAGGCTCATGTCTTGAGTACAGGCTCACCTGCTTGAATGTGGGATAGTCAACATGATCCCAAGGTCACTGGCTTGAGCCAAAAGGTCTCTGGCTTGAGCCCAAGGTCATTGGCTTGAGCAAGGGGGTCTATGGCTCGGCTGAAGCTCCCACCCCATCCCGCACCAGTCAAGGCACTTATGAGAAGCAATCAATGAACAAATTATAAGTGCTGCAACTATGAGTTGATGCTTCTCATCTCACTCCCTTCCTGTCTCTCCCTTGCAAAAAAAAAACAAACATCTTATCTCAGGAGTCAGTCTCATCAAATGGTTCTTTTGCTTATTAGAGCAATAATAAAGACAAAGCAGAAAGGGAAAAATCCTCATCATACCAAAACGTGTTCCTAACCTTCCGTTTAAACCACCTTGCTTCATTACACATGAATGTGTCTTTATTTTCTTTATGTGTTGTGGCTCATCATCATATGGAGGTGAGGTAGGAAATTACAAAGAAGCACACAAAATAGGCTTCAAAGCAGAATCATGGAAGCTGATCAGTGACATCCTGATATATATTAGACATAACCAGCAATTCTGGCCAAAAGAGACCTTCTGCTGTCTGTGCTTATTAAAATCATTCACTTAACTTCAGTCTCATATGAAATATGATCTCTTTTAAGAAGCCTTTTTATTCTCTCTACTGAAAATAAATCATCCCTCTACTTTCCCATAGGACATTCAACATACATTTCTTGGATAACCCAAGATTTTACGTCTTGGGCCCTATTTATTTAGAATTGTTTACTTCTACTCAAAGACTGGAAGCTTCTATTGGACCCTAACATAGAATGGGATCACACCAAATTGAGTGAATGCTGAAACGACTCACCAACAAATCCTTCCATGGTGCCTTCTGCGCATGAGCTTTGTTCAACATACTACTGACCCCCTGGAACCAACAGCAGTGGTTGCAGAAGTCCAAGTTCCTTGGTTAGGGGCCTTTGCAGCTAGTGAAGGCACTGATAATTTAGGTGAATGTTCTGTTAGAGGTAGGCAGAGCAGAAATGACCAGCCACCATAGATTTCCTTAACAGTGCTTTCTTCATTTCAGCCAAAGTTCTATTTCCTGGCAATTTAGGGACTAAAACATTTTCTAACCAGGCCTATCACTTTTGTTCAAGGTCACTCTTAAACTCTTCTCAGAATCAGGAGACTAAAGCTATTTGTACCATAAAAGTTAATGAAGCTTAAGAGTCTGAGTTTCTCCCTTGCACAGTTCCTACAATCTGGAAGCATTTCTAAGTGTGCATTTCTGGTAAACTGTCTAAAGAACTATGAAGAAAGAGATCTAAATCTCCAGGGCTCTCTGTAGTAATTTGTTATGATTTCTTTTTTCATTCTAAATATTCACTGTTATCTCTAATTTAAAATTCTTTTTCATGAAGAGGAAACCCCCTTCCCCAAACTTTAAAGGAGGGGAAGCTAATTCCCAAAACAGAAGAAGAAAGATAAAGGTTAATACTGAACCAAACGCTCCCTATTTGAGCTCTACCGGGCGAGGTCTTGGAACTTCCACAAAATAGTACCTTCTAACTCTTCCAAAAGATTCGCGGTGAGAAGATAGGACAAGGATCCAGATACTCAATTTGGACGGGGTGAGAGTGGTGGTAGAGAAACCTCGCTTTTGTCTCTAATGAAGGGTGGTCGTCAAAAAGCGAGAGACCCTGGACATGTCAGAGGGGCTCAAAGGCAAGGGGGCACCCTGGCTACTCTTCCGGCCAAAGAAAAGCCGTTCCTGAGCAGAAGGTTTCGATCATATGATCCTGTGGAAACAAACTCACAGGGATCCTCTCCCCTTCGGGTAGCAGCTGCAATTCTCCGCCACTCAATTCCTCTTTTGCAAAACACAGCCTTGGGCCAAGGCTGGAAAACGACAAATACAGGCGGGGGTCCAGGGTGGTGAGGGGTGGTGGGGGTTGGTTAAGGAACAGCTACAGGAAGAAGAGAGAGGGGGTGGGTAGGAGGGGAAGAGTATAGAGAGAGTGACAGGGACAAACTAGAGGGGGGCATTCGGATAGAAGGGGAAGGAGAGTGTTTTTCCACCTTTAGAGACCCCCCCTCCCTCACGGCCCCGCTAAAGACAAACAGCCTGAGCCTAGGTGAGGTGAAATGTGGTAAGAAAAGGTAAATATGAAACAAGAGATGTCTGTTATTTTATCTAAGCCTTTGCATGTGTTGGACGGAAATGTCAGAAAACGCCAACAAACTTCCCAAAAAGATCCCAAGAGAGGAGGCAAATGTGGAGATTCAGTACAGGAAACCAGTGGGGGAAAAGGGAAAGGAGCCCCTGCATTCCGAATGGAGGCGGACGAGGGCGTGTGGCCAGAAAAGGGAGCGGGGCTGTAGGAAGCTCGGGGAAACAGGGATGGCATGAAAGTCCGCCCGCGAGACTCTCCCCTGCGGCCCGGGCGGCGCCGCCCAACTAGAGATACCCATCCCGGGTCGGCGGTGTCTGCGAGGCGACCGCTCGCGCCCTCCCGACTTCTCCGCTCCTGCCGCTCCCGGCGCACCCATTGCTCGGGTTGAACCCCTCCCCGAAGGACCAGGAGCCCGGAGGACCCCGGCCCCCCGCGCAGACTGCAGCCGACATCCTCTCTGGAGCTCAGGGCCACCGCGCGGGCGGCCTGGACCTTGGACCGCACTCGCGGGCGGCCGCCACGGATGACCCCAGCCCGGAGCAGCAGCCGCCGCGGCCAAAGCGAGCTCCACCGCCCCACACTCACCGTGGCGCTCCATCCCGCATCCCGGACGCGGACGCCCGCCCAACCTCACGGCCGTCGCCGCCGCCGCCGAGGGCTGAAGCTCGCAGACCCCATCCCCCCAAGACCCGCGGACGCCCGGGCACGCGGCCACCACCCCTGCCGCTACCGCCACGACCGCGCTGGCCACCGCCGCCGCCGCCGCCCCGCCCCCTCCCCTCGCTTCGCTCCTCCCGACCGGCCCCGCCCCGCCCCTTGAGCACATCCCATTGGCCCGCGCTCCTGGGGGCGGGCCAGGAGCCCAGCAGCAGGTGGGGCGGCTTCTGGCACTGGCGTGCAGGGAGCCGGCTGTCAACTGTACCCCAGCCAGTCAACTGTCCCCATTGCTGGACTTTTTTGCCAGCCTGGCTTGCTGCAGGACAGGAGAGAGAAACTCCTGCATTTCCCAGCAGGGAACAGGTCCTCTGTCCTTGTTGTTTAAGTGGAGATTTCTCCGGTGGGCACTTTGAATTCCTTCCAGTCAGGAATCTGGTCTTCAGTTTGTTTTGTCTGCCTTCTTACCATACCCTTAATGAACAAAAATATATATTGTGCTTAACTTTAAAACTGCCCCACTCTTTTCTGTCTTATACTGATTGTCATTTTTAGAAACTAAATTACTCAGCTATTATATGCAGTGCCTGACTCATAGAAGTTGCTCAATAAATACTAGTTGAATGCATGTACCCCTCACTGTGTTACTTGCTTCATGCCATTAAATGCTCCCTGAGTAATAGAATTCATCAACACTGTAAGGGAAATGAACAACCAAAATTAAAGCATTTATCTAAAGGTTAGATCACACATCATATGTGGAAAAAAAGTATAGCAATTCTCTTGAATAGAGTATATATTGTAACACAATCACTCTACTAAGAATACCCTTTTTGTCATCTACGCAGAAACATAGCAGGTACTCTGTAAGCATCAGCTGAGTAAGTGGGTAATACTATGGGAAGGGCATTTGGAAAAGTACGTCTATATAAATCTCCCCTTAACATTTTTCTCAAAATATATTGAAATCTGCCATAGTCTTCTATTTTTAGTTGGGAAGAATATATCTGAAAACAGAGAAAGATAACAGTTCATTTTTGCTAAATAAATACAATTATTAACTGAGCAAAAAAATGAATATAAAAAATCTGATATCTGGAACATCTGGCTCATGTGTTTGGTAAAGAAAAGAAGGAATAAAGGGCAACATCACCACCAAATTCTATTAACAGTGTCCCAGGAAATGCCCTTATATATCAACTTGTTTTTTTATATATAAGTGTTTTTGGTTAAAGTAGTTCAGGATTATGGCTTTGAAGGACAAAGAATGACAGATAAATAAAAAAACAAAAATCAGAGCCATAATGAATGCTGGATTAATAATTAAAGATACATAACACATAGTGTGGTGTTGTTATTTTATAAGTACAGAACTTACTAAGAACATAAAACCACTCTGCCTATTGAAATATTCTTCATCTTTTCTGTGATAGAGAGAATATCACCTCTGCTGAAGCCTTCCTGTTATTACTGAAAATCATTCATCCCATTTGACATTATATGGTACATAGAATCCTATGCTTGTGGCATTTGTGGTTCTCATGCAGTATTTTATTGGTAGTGTTTATTTATACTAGTTAGTCGTGAAGGTCTGCAGTATTATGTGACAGGTCTCTATCTGGCATAGAGGGGACTAAGTATATTTCTGGAGTTATGTTGAGGGAATGGCCAGTGAGCCAGCAATGAAAATCTTCCCAAGATGTTTTGTTTTGTTTTACCATAAGGTCTGCTCAACTTGTTGTAACTAGTGAAACCAAGTACAATGGCTGCAAAATCACTTGTCTAAAGCAAATTCTGTCCCAGGTACCCTGTGCCCTGAGGTGAAGGGACTGATAGTGAAGGAAGATGCTGTGGAGGCTGGAGAAGGGAGCCCAACCCCACAGGAGAGTACAACAGATGGGTGCTCTTCCTTTCCAGGGAAAACTGCCTCTTTCTCTTTCAAGGCTGACGGGCAAACAGGCTGGGCAGTGGGAGCCCCTTCTCTAGCAAACAATAGCAAAAACTGGCCTCTTCCAATGGTGGCAGGCAATTGTAATCTACAATCTGCCACTCTGATGACAAGCACCTGCAACCTTGGCCAGTGAGCCAGCAATGAAAATCTTCCCAAGATGTTTTGTTTTGTTTTACCATAAGGTCTGCTCAACTTGACTATACACATGTATAGTCAATAGACTATACACATGACATGTGGTGCTGCCCCGTGCTCATGCACCAAACAAGCAAAGTACAAGGAAGCAAGCCTAACACTCTTGTTTGCCCAACAAAATCCATTTTCAGACTCCCCTCAACCATGATTTAGTGCCTTGGAAGGAGTTGGAATAATGGACACAGGTAAGGGTGGCCCAAAGGCAGTTAGGTTCCCCATCATAGTAGCTGTCCTTGACCCTCGCTGCTGGAGCATTTTGAAAGAATTTTGGAGAGCCGATAGGCCACACTAAGTACAAAGGCAGCAGATTCCAAAGTGGACAAAACTCACCAAGCAGGTTATTAATCTTGATTTCATGATGGTTGTAATTAAGAAACAAGGAATCGATTCAGACTGCACACTGGAAATGAATGTGAAAGACATTGCAAACATCCAAGAATTCTGTGTTGTCATGAGGAGACAGGAAACTGAGTAAGACTGAAAAAAAAAAAAACTTCAAGTGAGTGTATGTATATGATATCATACTCATATCTAGATTAACATACTAAATTTCAAACCCCGGGGGGGGG
The DNA here is from genome assembly GCF_036850765.1 of Saccopteryx bilineata. Taxonomy (NCBI): domain Eukaryota; kingdom Metazoa; phylum Chordata; class Mammalia; order Chiroptera; family Emballonuridae; genus Saccopteryx; species Saccopteryx bilineata. The sequence goes on from NC_089492.1 coordinate 209,044,536, forward strand.
GGTGTGGTGGTGGTAGTGGTGGTGGTGGTGGTGGTGTGTGTGTGTGTGTGTGAATGTGTGTGTGTAATTTTAAGCTCTCTGCAAGACATTTGATAACATAACCTCTGTGCTTGGGTCACTATGTCCATGACCCTACTTAATATTTTAACAATATGTGTAAGGAAACTCTCCCAGTAAATTGTTGGATGCAAAATTACACTATTGGCCTAAAAATTGAATTATTGAAATTGTTGTGAATAAAGAGCTGAAAATGATGATGATGATGATAATGATAAAAACAGCCTTCTATGGTTTACTCTGTGCTAGACACTGTCTCAATTATTCTTTATATTCAGTGAGCCATTTAGTCCCATAACAACTCTGTGAGGTGTTATTATCATCCCCATTTTACAAATAAAAAACTAAGGCACAGAACAAAAGTTGAATAAAGAGTTTCTGTTGGATTTAATGAAAATCGGTGTTAGGATGAAAATTAATTTGATGGTACTCTTAGAAAAACATCCTGAAGAATCACTTCTCTTATTTCTCCTCTGCCTCTCTGGCCTTCTTATTGTTCCCCACATACCTCAGGGCCTCTCTTGTCTCAGGGGTTATACTTTTGCCTATCTGTGTGATTTCTTTGCTCCCTTCCAGTTTCTCCTCATATGTTCCATACCATTGACACGTTTCCTGGCCACTCGGTAGATGACAGCATTTTCCCCCTTTGCTTCTCCCTCTCTTCCTTACCCTGCTTTAAATGTTGTCATTTCACTTACTTTTTTATTGGTCTGGTATAGTTACTAGTTTATTTGTGTATGTTTTATTTCCTCACACTAATGTAGAAATGTTAGTTAGCTCCTTGATGGAAGGGACTCCGCCTATTCTGTTCACCATTGTATTCCCAGACCCTGGAGAAGTACTTGGAAGCGCTCAATCAACAAAAGATTTAAAGAAAATAACAGTACATATGCCTAAATACTCGCGTTATCTTTTTAAAAGATTAGATAGTTAATGTTTTTAAAGCTTTAATTAAATTTAAAAAAACATATTGCTTTGTTTGACAAAAGTTTTACAACAGCTGCTTATAACCAACATAATAATACATGCCAAGTTTAATTACTTCACCCAATCTTTATCTGAAAGAAGCATAAATAACTCTCAATCTTAAATTATTTTCTTCTTTTCTAAAGTTGAGGGATAAACATTTTCTGCTATTGTTTTTCTTTTGCTTATTCTACCAAATGTTAACTAGATAAGAAAGAAAAATCAGCCAATTTTATTTTATTTTATTCAATGGATGACATTATACTTTGGGGTACATCTTGTCATTTAGTCTTCACAAAAACCTTATGAGATGGGAAGATGAGATCTGTTTTTTCCCAAGAAAATGCATAATTTTCAGAGCTAAAGAATTGTTAGAGCTCATCTACTCCATTCTTTCTTATTTTCTAAGGAAAGCCTAGGCCAGCTTTTCTAGAAATTAGTTAGTCATTGGCCCAATTAGACTGGAAGCAAGAGGTCTTTCCACATTGATTGATTAAGGTCTTCAAATGTTTGTAAGTCTATGAAATTATATCAGCCCACTTATCTGAACCATTCTTCTTTTAATGTATAAATAAATATTTAAGCTATACTAACATCTTTAAATATGAAATATGTACTACACATTTATTATTATTTTGAAGGTCTGACTTGTTAAGTTACTAAAAAATAATGGCCCTAAAAATTGAGAAGCTTCTTTGCTCTTGAAGTAGAAAGTTGTCCTGAGGCATTCTGGAACACATGCCCAGAGTCCAGCCTTTCTGTTAGGGAAAAAGCTGGCTGGCTTTAGGAAGGAATAGGGCCCAATGGAAACATTGCTAATCTCTTTCTTTATCTCCCCACTGAACAAATATTGCTGAACCCTAAGAAACAATTCTACCACTAGGGACTTTAATGAGTGTTTATCTTTCTAACTGCATATTTATATAGGGGTGGCTGCCTGTGGCATGCTTGCCAGAGGACTGGGAAGTGACTGCTTGTAAAAGTTGAAAAATATTTAGTTTTACAAACCTGTCTCAGCAAAGTTTCCTCTTAAATTCATTCAAGAGAATGTTACATTCCAGGGGATTAGAAGAAATACTATCCAATCATCGAGATACTTGGATTTACTCTGAAATTATTTCAATAACTGACAATGTGGAGCTTAAACTAGGAAAAATAAAATGCAAAAAAAATGGTATTATGAGTTAATAATTTTATAAATTGGTGCTCCAAAATATCTATAAACTTTTGCTTCAAAGACCTTGAAAACTATTGATTATCACTGATGGATTGGCATCCTCTGCCATGGATATATTTGGAATCCTTATTATGCTTGATGACATATTCAGTTTAGGATGTTCATCGGTGTAATTAATTTCATCTGGGAGCTACATGGTACTAGACTATATGAGGTCACAAGCATAACTATATATCCTACCAGCCAAAAGACTGTTGAAATACCTCTTATGTAACATCACTGAAACCATCAGCTTAGTATATGCAGGGTGGAGAACAGATAGACTGGCAAGTGAGGCATCAAGACAGTAGTTGCCTTGCTTAAAAGTTAGCCTGAGTTGGGCTGCAAAATGAAACTGCTTTAGATCTTTTCTGCAACTAGATAAAGACAATACTCTTAGTTGGAACGAACAACACCAAGCCAGCTTCTAATGACTTCCTTCTGATTAATGACTAAGAACCGAGAGAGGAAAGAAAAAAAAAAGAGTTTCATGCTGGAAAAATGACTAAATGATAAAACAAGCTTACCAAGAAACCTAAATTTAAGGAAATGAGTAGACTGGTAGATAAGAGGTCTTGATATAGATCTTGGAGTTACTGAGGGACTGAAAAAAGTAGAAGCTTAAAATATGGGTCAAAGAACAGTGGATTCTGGAAGGATTCCTTGAAGATCTTTCACAGAGAAGTGGTATCTTAATTTACACTACCTTTTCTTGAACATCAACAAGTCTCTGAAATAAAGCTGCCAGTGCCAATAGCAATGTTATATTTGTGAATCAGTGTCTGACGTGGTCTGAAAACTGAAGGGGCTATGTGGTTTTGGTAGTGGGAGCACAGAAGGATGAGGGGGAAGGAAGAAAAGATAAAGGAGATAAGATCATAGAGAATTTGGGGGGGGGGAACAAAGTAGATCACTTATTTATCAGACAAGGTGTTATGAACTGAATTGTGACCCTCTCAAAATTAATGTGCCTTAGCCCTTACTACCTTAGAATGTGACTGTATTTGGAGATAGAGTCTTAAAGAGGTACTTAAGTTAAAATGAGGTCATTAATGTGGGCCTAATCAAAAGTGACTGGTGTCCTTATAAGAGAAGATTAGGACACATACACAGATTGTGTGAAGGCACAGGGAGAACACAGCCATCTATCTACAAGCCAAGGGAACCCTCAGAAGAAACCAACCATTCCCACACTTTGATCTGAGATTTTTAGCTTCCAGAATACTAAATGATTTTGAGAAAATTAATTTCTGTGAAGCCACTCAGTCTGTGGTATTTTGTTATGACAGCAAACTGACACACAACATCAGTTAAGTTCTAGGCATAAAATAATAATACCATTAATGGGTTCTAGTTGGACCCAAGACCCTTTTCTTTGCTCACTCCATAGAAATACTAATTAAATTACTAATTAAATTCAATTCTGGCTGAAAGTTGCCATTATCCAACTCTTTAAGTGGGGCATTTCTTCTTAATAATAGTCACAAGTCTCAGTGAGTCAATATCACTCCTACTCGGGGGTGTGGGCCAGGAAGCAGCATCATATCCATTTGTAATATTGTCATTAAAATCAGAAAGCAGGGTGTTTACAAGACTGGAGTCGTGTAAGTGTTTCCAGTGGGAGGAGGCTCATTGGTTTTTGCTCAGAGTAGAAAGGATACTCTGGTCTCTTCATTTGTATCCAACAGAAGCAGAGTTAGCTTGGCATCTTTAAAGATCCTATTGCTGCCACTGCAATTAGTTTCGTTTGCTAGTTAATAATAATTTCATCACAGTTCTTGGTTCATAGTAAAAGCTCAATAAGCATTAATTTACTTTTCCATTATTTTTGGTTCTGTAGCTCCATCACATACATATATTTCAATTTATCTTCAAAACAAGTCTGTGAAATATAAATTATTGTTATCATTGGTATTCAGACTTCTGATAAGAAAGCTACATCTCAGTGAGGGTAAGCTATTTACCCAAAGTTGCACAATAAGTTAATAGCAAAGATTGAACTCAAAGCAAGGTCACCTGTCTCTTCAAGCAAGACTCTTTCTGATACACTCACTGGCTCTAAATAGTCCTATTCCACACTGTAAGTTTTAAATAATCCACTTTGGTCAAAGAATGGCATTTATATATTCATTAAATATTCAGGGTAACAAAGAGTTTAAATATTTATTTTACAGATGGTACCTATCCTACAGATACTCCATGAATAAACATTTGTATGTACAAATGGACAGAAGAGGAGAATATTCCCCAAACCATCTCAGTAAGTTATTTCTCCCACCAGCGGCCTTGGTTCAACATTTCTAAAGAGGGAGTACTTAAAAAAAAAATAGCACATAGAAGATACTTTTTTTCACATCTTCTATGGTTTGTTTATTTTGCAATATATATAATAAATTTTATTTGGGGTCTGTATATGTATATGAGGTGTATATGTGTATAAGGTGAGGAAGCAATACGTTGTTTATTTCTGCTAGACTTACAAGCAAATTTTTGGAATGCAATCTATTCATTGAATGGGGACTCCTTGAAAATTCAGAATTTTCAAAGAATTTGGTTATGGACTTGTCAAACTAATCGTTTTATGATTCAGATGACTATTCAGGAATCTTACAATGTCTCTAAACAATATTGTGAAACATGTGACACTGCCCAATGATATATGTCCTATAGATGCAAAGAAGAATTCATTAATAAGAGACTAGATGATGACAAAGTGCTAATGACATTATATAATGTTGCTATGCTATTGGAAATTCCATCAGAATCCCTGATAACACCTGAATGAAGGGAGCATATGTACTGATTGGCAGCTCACCCTCCATTCTTTCCTTCTTTAGAGAAGGAAGATGAAGCCCAGGTCAGAGATGTTGGCTCCTGGAGATGGAGAGCCAGTTATCAGGTGTGATACACAAAGGTGTTAAAGTAGAGGTTGAAAACAAAACTCTAAAGGTAAGGGCAAACAGATAGCGAGACCCCTGGCAGGAGGAACTTGTTCATACTTAGCTCCAGACCACTGAGGCAGGGTGACCAATGTACCTCAGGCAGTTTCAGTTAATACCTGTTCAGGCATAGTTATTAACACAGCCTCCTCTCACTTTCAGAAGTGTGCCAATTTGTGAAATACAGTATAAGGAGCACTTTAGTCAGAGGAACATTTAGGCATAGTATTGCCTATTTTTCTGATTTTTTAAGCCAGAAATTTGGGTTTTAAAAAAACATTATTGGATTTTTAAATGTAGCCAATAAATCCCAAATTTAAAAAAATTTTGTCCACATCAAGAAAATCTCACAAGGAACAGAATTTGGCCTGAGAGTTGCCAGTTCGCAACTTCCAGGCTGTAACCTCTAGCTTAGATGACAGTACTGTTTGGTTTGCCTTTCTGGCAGACTTGTCTCTTACGTAGCTGGTGACAGAAGGTCTTAGATTGCCTCCCACTGGGGAGGGCCTTCTAGCTCTAGAAAGTTTCAGTAGAAATCAATGTGGGGTCCAGAATATGAAAGGCCTGATACAACCGCTTAAGTGGGTTGTTCTTCTAAGCCTTGCTAATGATTATTAACTACCATTTCCCATGTACTAAATGCATTACATAGATTATCTCATTTCTTCTTCACGGTAGTTCTGTGATGAAGTTATTACTATCTCCATTGTTCTAATGAGGAAACTGAGCCTTAAAGAGATTAGTCAGTTTGAACAGGTCACCCAGCAAGTAAGTGGTGAAACCAGTATTCGAACTCATGTCAAACTTGACTTCAAGCCCATGCTTTTATCCTCTGTGTCTGCTGCTTCCCAAGGTAGAGAAATCAAACTTTCTCTTTCCAGTGGGGCATTTTTTTTTTTTTTTTACTTGAGTGAATTCTACTTGACCTTTTGTCAACATGGAATATTATAGTCTTGACTCTGGGTCATTTTCTTGCCTTTATTCAAGGCATTAGACCAGAGGCCCAGCCCAAATCTTTAGGAAGGGGGTGCTTCATGGGATTAAAAGCCAAAGTCTTGGCCCTGGCCTGTTGGCTCAGTGGTAAAGCATCGGCCTGGCGTGCGGAAGTCCCGGGTTCGATTCCCGGCCAGGGCACACAGGACAGGCGCCCATCTGCTTCTCCACCCCTCCCCCTCTCCTTCCTCTCTGTCTCTCTCTTCCCTCCTGCAGCCGAGGCTCCATTGGAGCAAAGTTGGCCCGGGTGCTGGGGATGGCTCCTTGGCTTCTGCCCCAGGCGCTGGAGTGGCTCTAGTCACAATGGAGTGACGCCCCGGAGTGGCAGAGCATCGCCCCCTGGTGGGCGTGCCGGGTGGATCCCGGTCGGGAGTGAGTCTGACTGCCTCCCCGTTTCCAGCTTCAGAAAAATACAAAAACAAAACAAAACAAAAAAAGCCAAAGTCTTAATTAGTCATAAGCAGTGTTTATTTACCACGTGTCCCTTACATCCCTGAGACTCTGTAGTGGTGCGAGGCAGCTAGTCAAACACTTAAGGTTTCATAACTTCAGTCATCTCTGTATCCTGTACCCATTTTAGAAATGCAAGTGACAGATAGACCTCATCTAATGAAGCCTAAAAAAACCAGAGGATTTTCTATCTACTATTAATTTGAATAAAGATTGGGAAATGTTTAACCTACTGTACTGGGTTGACTAATGTCCCCCTCCCCCATCCCCGAATTCATATCTGTTTGGAGCTTCAAAATGTGACCTTATTTGGAAATAGGGTTTTTGAAAATTTAATTAGTTAAAATAAGGTTATACTGGATTTGGGTGGGCCTTAACTTGGTGACTGAAATCCTTATAAGAGAGAAAGAGACACAGAGACCTACACACACACGGAGGGGGCGGGGGAGATGGCCAGATAAAGATAAATAGAAATTAGAGCAGTGCAGCCATGAACCAAGTAACACCAAAAATTGCTGGCAACCAGTAAGAGCTGGGAAGAAGCAAGAAGTATTCTTCTCTAGAGCCTTCAGAGGGAGCATGATCCTGTCAATACCTTGATTTTGGGTGTTTAGCCTCCAGAACTGTGAGAGAATAAATTTTTCTTAAACCATCCCAAATTGTAGCAACAACCATGGGAGACCAATACACATAACAGAAAAAAAGTATTTAAATACTGTAATGCCTTTTTAGGATAGACTGCTGAGATCTGTGTCGTATGTTTAAATTCAGAGTTACTGAGTCAAAAGTTCAGGAAGTATTTTCTGACCCATTGCTAGCTAATGAATAAACTTTTCTAAGAGGAAAAGTTTTCTCCCTGTATAATGTAAAAACATCTGTGGAATTTCTACAGAGGACCAGAGACATCTAACATGTTGGCTCAATATGGCTTAGTCCTGAGCTAACCCTGAACAAGACTTACTGTGATAGGAAGTCCATCGACTAACCTACCAGCACCTGTTGTTACACTGTCCCAAGCCTGAAATCTGATCTGAATAGGTGAGCCATAAGCACGCAAATGTGCATTTTGTGGTAGTCTTTTCCTATGTGTGCCATGTCTGTCTGACTGCTATCTGACTCAGTTTCCCTTCTGAGACTAGGATTCTGACAATCTCACCAGCTTTTATTTCTTTAAGGGCAGATTTCTGTCTTACTCTAACCTATGGCTGGGATCTGCTTCAAATTGGATGAACTCTCTGCATTGGGGAGGATTCTCTTATACCCTTAATTCCTGGAATGCCCATTGCCCCTTCTAAGGACAGCTGGCCACAGCTCCTTCATCCTGGCCTTATCTGGTTCAACCATGTTTGGATGTCTCATTCAAGGGTGGACCATCTGTACGCCTATTAGTGTGTTCTGTGAAGTAATCTAGTAGGTGAGCTCTACCTCTTGAGGAAGGAGATAAGCAACAGCACTAATAAGACCTTCTGTGGTGGAGAGTTTAAATAAGAGGCATTTGGAGAGCCCCTGCTATTGGTAATAGAAACAGACGTCAGAAAGACACACAGAGGAAAAAACATACACAGAAAGCAGAAATAATGAGGTGGCAGGTACCATTCATGGGCAGAAGCCATAAGACAAAAAGAAGAATGCAGGAAGTTGGTAGTAAGTAGCAGGAACAATAAAAACAATGACCAAGAAGAGCTGCGTCATTATAAAAATGACATGAGAGTCAGGTTGATGGGTACCCAGGAACCCTCAGGATAATCCAAGATGCACTGTCTTTTAAAGCAGTTTCTAGTTCTTAAACGATGTTCTGGTCTCTGTGAGGTACAGCTGTGGAGCTGTTAAGAGTGTTCTCTGAATTCCTTACAACCCATATCCCTACAACACCATCTTCTTATTCTTCCCACCCCCGCCATTAACCAAGCTAAATGTGTCTCTTTTTTGAAATATTAAAAAGCCAGGCCATGAAACCACCATCTGCCACTGTTGAATTCCATCAGATTAGAATTCTTGTATACCATCCTGGTGATCTGAGTACCCAGTCTGCTGTTAGACAAGACATTGACACTTGGACTGCTCATAACTATACATTTGGCTAGTCCTTCTTACCCCCAGCTCTGCTGCTTCCCCCTTCCCAATGCACTTGCTGCAGAAGCTAGTGCGTGCCTTAGAAATCAAGGCATATGAGTTATGATAACACTGATCTCATTGAATAATGAAGTAATAAACATTTGTGTTTGTTTCAACAAGATTAGGTCTCATTTGACTTTATTGTGTTATGCAAATAGGTCGAGTATAGCTACATCTCAACAATTAAAGATTTCAATAATTTAGAAGTAAAAAGTTTAGGGGTATTGTGTGTCTGGTCTATTTTTAATGAGAAACAGAAGTGCTCTAAACGTGGGAGTAGCCTTGCAAACAATGTGCGCATGTGTAATTTTGAGGCCAATTATGAAGTGTCACATAAAGTGGCAGAACACCTCAATGTAATGAATTTCACTACCTCCTCTGATTCCTTTTGGGTGTATACAATATGCTGATGTTTTCTGTTGATAATAATACAGGCTCATTTTTTTTTAATGGTGAAAATTATTAAATAACCTATAATATCACTATAGAAGTTTGGGGGGTATTTTCATTTTTTGTTTTTTTTATTGTTGTTGTTGTTTGTTTGCTTTTTTGAGAGAGAGGCAGGAAGAGAGAGAGAGAGAGGAACATTTTGCTGTTTCTGCCTGTACCCTGACCGGGGAATTGAACCGGCAACCTCTGAGCTCTGTGCTCTGAGTATGCTCCAACCAACCAAGCTATCTGGCCAGAGCTTAATTTTTATTGATTTTTTTTAGAAAGACAGAGAGAGGAAAGGAGAAAGTGGAGAGGGGAAAGGGAAGCATTTGTTGTCCCACTCAGTGGTACATTTCTTGGTTGCTTCCTGTGTGTGCCTGACCAAGGATCAAACCCACAAACTTGTTTCAGGATGACATTCTTTTTTTAAATTTAAACAATTAAATTTAATGGGGTGACATTGGTCAACCAGAGTACATAGATTTAGAGAAGATATCTCCACATCATTTGGACAGATTATGCTGTATACCCATCACCCAAAGTCAAATCATCCTACAAGGACGACGTTCTTAATTGACTGACCTAACTGCCCAGGACCGAAGATTATCATTGTTAATGTCATAGTATTCCTCTTTTCAATGATTTTCTTGTATGTAGATAGATATAATTTTTTTTCACGAAATTACTCTATATACACTACTTTCTACTTCTGAGGGGGGTATTGATCTAGGGCAGTGGTTCTCAACCTTTCTAATGCCATGACCCCGCAATACAGTTCCTCATGTTGCGGTGACCCCAAACCAAAAAATAATTTTGATGGCTACTTCATAACTGTAATTTTGTTACAGTTATGATTCGGAATGTAAATACCTGATATGCATTATGTATTTTCCAATGGCTTTAGGCGACCCCACCAGGGTCGCAACCCACAAGTTGAGAACCGTTGATCTAGGGAGTTAGAGAGAGAGAGAATGAGAATGAGAGAGAGAAACATCTATTTATTGTTCTGCTTATTTATGCATTCACTGATTGTTTCTCATATGTGCCCTGACTGGAGATCAAACCCACAACCTTGATGTATCAGGATGATGCTCTAACAAGCTGAGATACCCAGCAGGGCCTCTACTTCTGGTTGTTTTGTTTTTATTTGATTTTCTTTATTCTGCTTAGTATTTTACAGCATAAAGATTTTCCCATGCCATGTAGAATTCCTCAACAGCATGATTTATAATAGTTCATTTTCTGGAAGTTCCTTACTTTAGCCAGCTCATTTCTCTACTATTGAGTGTATTGCTTCTAGTTTTCCTTGGGTATGAATATGATGGTGAACTTCCTTGTACATAAAGCTGAGTTTGCACCAATCCTTATTTCCTTAGATTATATCACTAGAAGTAGAATTTTTTTTTATCAAAGGCTGGGCATATCTTGATAGATATTTCTACATATTGCCAACTTGATCTCCAGAAAGAATACACCTATTCACAATCTTGATAGTGGCATGTTAGAATGGCCATCTCACCACAACAGCCCTTGATTTTTTTCTCCCATGAATTAGAATAAGTCCCATTGAGCCTCAGCTGTTCTTGCTGGTTTCCATGAGTCTTTCTTTCCCCGCTCCCATTAATTTGAGAGAGGAAAGGGGAGAGAAAGAGAGAGAGAAGCATTAACTTGTTGTTCCACTTAACTGTGCACTCATTGGTTGCCTTCAATATATGCCCTGAGGGGGGGTGTCATACCAGTGACCTCAGGGCATTGGAATGACACTTCATCCACTGAGCCACCTGGCCAGGGCCTGAGTCTTTCTTTCTTTCTTTCTTTTTTTCCCCTGAGTCTTTCTTTATTAGCTTCTCTACTGATCCTCATCTCATCTCCACTGTTTGTAATTGGTATGCAAGCCTGTGAAGTTTGTGATTGGGAAGAACATCAATAGCCCTTGCCCTACTAGTCAATGTAGGTCTGGAAATGGTACTAGTCAATGTAGGTCTGGTGTTTGTTCTTGGGCTGAAATAAGACCCAGATGTTTCAGTGTCCTTGGGCAATGGTTCTCTCTGAATGCCCTTGGGTGCCCCTTAATGGCTCCTTCCACTTGGTTCTTTTGGGCTTTTGAGTTCACTCAGGGGAATCCCACCCTGAACTCCACCATCAAGGATCTGCTTCCCCTGCAGCACACTTTCTTGCCCCATTACTACAACTGGCTCTTGCTCTTCTCCATTTCCTACTGGATAAACTTTCCTAGAAGATTTAACCTTATATCTCACAATCCTCCATCCGAAAAATCTTCCATCCTACCCCATGCCTGGTGTGTCTGCCAGAGGCCACCGAAGCCTGCCACTGAGCTGTTCTTCTATGTTGGTCATCCCTTTGACCTTGCCAGTTATGAAATGAGGCAGTATTTTCTAAACCTTCTCTCGTCCTGGTCTTGGTCTCTTATTGCCAGGCACTCCTCTGGGTTGCCACCTCTGCCTTAGCTCTGCCGCTGTCTCTGGCAAGTCCCTCTCACTTTGGCTCAGGGCTTCTCTGTTCCCAGCATGCCCTGGCCCATGCGCTACAAGTCCAGTGAGATACTGACACTTCAAGGCCTTGCTTCAGGATATTAAGGGAGTGTACTAAATGTGCACTAAATGGTTGTGGCAGTTTGCCAGTTTCATCTTAATAAACCCTATTCCACTCCCTAGACTTATCTCATCCCTACCCAACTCCCATTTGGTCTTTCCTGCATCCCAATTGCTTTAAGCTCCAACCAAAGTACCAACACCTTGGTTGATCTTCCTTCTGACCTCTGACACACCATGAGGCACCCCCATCCCCGCTTGGCTCTCCCTTCCTGCCTTGGCACTGCAGGCCTGGTCTGGCTTCCCTGTGAGCTGAATTCTTAAATGGCCCTGGCAGGGGTGACCTGTCCTTCCAGAGGGCCCTGCCTCTTCTCTGGTTCTGGCCTTGCTCCAGAAGCTGTGTGGATAGGACATTTTAAAGCCCCCCCCCCATTTCAGTTTTCTCCTAAGAAGCTAAGGCCGAATATTTGAACATTGGTAGCTCAGGCTCAGGCACCCCTTTCCAGTAAACCCCTTCCATGGAAATGCCTCAGAAAGGAATGTGGAAAACAGGGGCAGCCTCTCAGATCTGCAGAAACTCAGAAACAAATGATCAATTGTTGCTTAGAATGCCCCGATCACCCCTCTACAGGGTGTTATTACCCGATTCCACCAATTTATTGGGAGCTACCATGCTGCTTTCATCAACAGTTTAGATCTCCCTTCGTGTTCCTGCTGCCTGCTCCCCAAGCTCCCGTGGCTTCTCCTCAGATGCTGACTGTGTGACCCCTGGTCTCAAGGGTGGGGGAGGCTGTCACCTTAGTGAGTTCTACAGGAACAGGGGCTATTTCACCAGAGATAACGGGGACACCAACATCAAGAGGGTGAGAAGATGTCTCTTGGTTGGTGAAACTAAAGTCTAAAAACTCCAGAGGAAATCCTGGTACCCCACTAGCAGCTGTTACCGACTTGGCACAGAACCAGGAATGTGGAGTAGGGAGATTGGGAAGAAACATTGCTCTTGTTTCTAGCCTATTTTATGAGCCAGCAGGAAGGCACATGAAGGTATTCTTTCTGGTCAAGCTGCTTTTGATTAAAAGAAACTGAAACCTGCTCAGAGTTCAAGCAATTGGAATGAGAGAAAGGGCTGGCCCTTCCAAGGTGAAGCTAGCAGGGAAGTAGGGAATTACAAGCAAATTGGCTGACATGTCTAGGGCAGTGGGTCAGCCAGGCTCAAAAGCCAGGCACTAAATGGACATTGCTACTGTCATTAGATTCCTTCTGTGACATGCTCATTCTTGGACCATAAAGATTGGGAACTCCTGAAGCCCGTGCTACTCTAGAAACTACTCTCAAATAAGTCAATAGTCTCTTACCTCCAAAATATGTTAGGAAATTATCAGAGCTTTGAATGGGCGCCTGAATCTCCCTTCCTGATAGAGAAGGGCTAGCTTTCCCTGAATATTGTGTTTAGTGTACCAACCTAAGAGCTAACATTATCTCTTTGCCTCATATCTTTTTTCCCTCCACTCTTCTCTTCTCGCTAATTTCATGCACTGGGCCCTTTAGTGTTGTGGCCTTTGCTTCTTTTCATCTGCATAGTGATGGGGCTCAGGAAGCAGAACAGACAGAGGCCAAGAGGACCAGCTTATTTCCATAGCTCTGGCTCTAAAGAGGGCTCTTTGGGTTCAGTGGAGTATCTGCCAGCCAATCCTTACTAAATTCACGATAACTTATCTCTCAGTATTATTTGCCTTCCCAGAACTGGAGTTTCCCATTCTAAGCTTTCTGAGTCAAACTTCTTGTTCTGGAGACACAAATACAAGTAAATTATTTGTGACCACCAATCATTAGTTCCTGGAGGAAGTACACTCATTGCTATTTAAGCTTTATAGTATTAGGCATCATATGTATGAGAAAACCAAAGCTCATAGAGGTGGAGTGACTTGACCAAGATCACATGAGTTAATGGTAAAGTCAGGGTAAGAATTCAGATCTTCTGTTCTCAGTTCAGGTATCTTTCTATACCCTATCATGCATTCCTCAGGGCTTTGTTCATGTTTGGTTTAGGAAACACTGTATCTTGAGTCAAAATTACTTCTGCAGTTTAGTAATAGGCCAGTTGCCTATTCGGCATTTTCTTTCTGACTTTCTGCAATAGAACCTGAAAATAATATGGGCTGCTAAAATATAGAACTGGGATTATTTTAGATCTTCAACAGTTCTGTTAGTAATCCCAAATCCTGGAAAGTGCTTGTTAGTGTGTTTTCACTTAAGATGCAATTGTACAGCTTTGGTTTCCAAAAGCTATAGTGTCACAGGGCTTGAATGTGGGTTACAGCCTTATTTTCCTTGAGTAACCCTTTTTAGAGTTCTAGGACCAGATAAAAGTACAATGTAATTATCAAAACTTATTTATATTTCTCCTCTGCTCTTGTGAAGATTTTTTTTTTAAGTGAGAGGAGGGGAGATAGTGAGACAGACTCCTGCATGCACCCTGACCAGGATAAACCTGGCAACCCCTATCTGAGGCTGATGCTCAAAACAACTGAGCTATCCTCAGCACCTGGGGCCAACACTCAAACCAATCGAGCCACTGGCTGCAAGAGGGTAAGAAACAGAGAAGGGGAGAAAGAGAGGGGCGAAGCAGATGGTCACTTCTCATGTGTGCCCTGACCAGGGATCAAACCCTGTATGTCCTTATGCCGGGTCGATGTTCTATCCAGTGAACCAACCAGCCAGGCCAAAGATTTAACTCACGTTTTATCTCCCATTACAGGCATGAATGTAATAGCAAAATGTAGTGGAAAGGCAAAAGAATTAAAAGAGTGAGGTGGTTGGCCTTGATATCAAACAAATCTGGGATCATATCCAGAACTGACCACTTGCTAACTGTGTGACCTTAGGTAAATAGCACAACCTCTCCAAGACTCAGTTTTCTCACTCATGACTATTATTTAAAATGATTATATGAAATAATCCATGAAAAAGACAACCCTAGGCATGACCAATAGCAAATGCCCACCCCCAATAATGATTTATTATTATTGCATTTTTTTTGCTTTGAACTACCTCAGTCTTCACTATATAATAGGAGACCTTAAACACTCAAGCTACTAGGTGAAATAATTGCATTTCTTTGGCAATCCTAATATTTGTTCTGTTACATTTTTTTTCTCTTTTTCTAGCTGTCAATTATTTTTACACTGTATAAGCTTCAGTTAAACATAGACTACTTTTGACCAACAGAAAAGAATAATGAGTGAATTTTATTAATTATAGTTGTCAAATATGTTGACCTTTAAAATTAACTATGTCTGCCTTCATTCAACTATCATTTGAATATAATATAACCATTGAAACTCTCAGTTTAATTAAAACATTTGTATTATATGACAGACCTATAGATAATATATGATATGTTAATTTTAAAGATATACACTTTACTAATTCCCTCCCCTTCTTTAAGTTTTTGTTCAAATCTCACCTTATTAATGGATTGACTCTGATCAGCCCATTTAACTCTGTAAGCTTTCACCTTCCCTAATCCTGCCACTCCCCTCAACACATACAAATACACACTGACCCATTTCTGAACTACTTTATCTTGCTCAACTTTCTTCCCCCATAGGACTTATCACCATCTAACATACTATGTAATTTTACTATGTTTATTTTTTTCATGTTTCCCATAGACATGGATTCTCTCTCTCTCTTTCTTCTTAATATATTCCAAGTGCCTAGAATAATGCCCAAGACATAGTATATGTGCAGTAAATATTGTATGTATTAGTTGAATATTTGTTAAATGAATACACTGGCATATTTAATTAAAGTAAGTCTACTTAAACTGCCAAATTATTTTCCTAGGAGAAATACCTGTATAGACAGATCCCTGAGCCATTAATGTCTATTTGTCCATTTGTATTTTCCTGCTAAGCCAAACTAGACTTTAATAATAACTCTTTATAAATGTATGCATGTATATATGTGCACACATATTTACTTATATAATATGAATATAAATGCAAATACATATGCATATGTAAGGTTAGATCTTTTATAGTGCAATAACTTTTTTTTTTTTAGCAAGAGAGAGAGAATCAGACAGGGACAGACAGACAAGAAGGGAAAGAGATGAGAAGCATTAACTCGTTGTTGCAGCACTGTAGTTGTTCATTGATTGCTTTCTCATACGTGCCTTGACCAGGGGACTCAAGCTGAGCCAGTGTCTGCTTGCTCAAGCCAGCGACCTTGGGCTCACAGCGACTTTGGGCTTTAAGCCAGTGACCTTTGGGCTCAAGCCAATGACCATAGGGTCATGTCTATGACCCCACGCTCAAGCCAGCGACACCGCACTCAATCTGGTGAGCCTGTGCTCAAGCCAGTGACCTTGGGTCCTCAGCATCCCAGGTCGATGCTTTATCCACTGCACCGCCACCTGGTCAGGCTATAGTGTGATAACTTTTAAGTCTGTCAACAAAGTATAATCTTTTCTCCCTTTTTCCTATTTTGAGGCAATATTTATTTCTGAAGACACAGAAACATTTCATCACATATCCCACAGAGAGCAATGAATGCCTGGGAGTGAAAGTCCTGGAAAAATTCTTTTTCAAAACTCCCAGCGTTAAGTCCTGTTCTGACCTAGATCCAGTTAGATGCTGGATCATTTGCTCTGTTGGTACTGGAATGCAGAGCATCACTGGTGTGCTGCAAGAATGTTTAAAGCGTGCAATACCTGACTATTTAGTAGGGGATACTGAACTCTTTTCCCTTATATTGTCAAATAAAAAATGACAACCAACACACCAATAGCTGTCCAGTGTGGATAAATCAAAATTATACCCATTTCTTTTTGTCAAGTTGGCAAAAAATGTAATATATTTTTTGGTGTGTCACAGAATTTTAATAATTAGTTTATGTGTGCCACGAGACGGAAGAAAGTTGCAAAGAAGCTCAGAAGGAATCTGTTTTTATCTAAAATTAAATCTGTTATTTGCTGCTTAGCCTTGGCAGGCTAAGTTGATTCATTTATTCATGAGCATTGTTTGATTTTCCACTCTTTGTTAGGCACTGTGCCTGGTTGTATATGAGGAAAGGAAGAAGTTCCTTCTTTAAGAAATCTAATCTAGAGGAAGTAATAGACAAGTTAAATGGCAATTATAATACTGTGCAAGTGCCTCTTTACAGCTGACAACAGGATACTAAAGGAGCACAAGAGGTTAGTATATACTTATTGTCTCTAAATAATCCAGACCATTGCCAAGTTTACCCTTAGACAGTTAGATTTTCAAGATTGGATCAGCCCTTTAGTCTGCTCTGAGATGACAACTGCTCACGTCCAGGAATAGAAGGAGCAAAATTTATTATTATTATTATTATTATTATTATTACTATAGCTATTTTACTTTTAATTATAATGGTGATGGTGAGGAAGAGGTAGTTTACAGAACAAGAAAAACAATGTTTCTCATAATTAAAACAATTCAAATTAAAATAATAATGCAATTGAGTTATTCAATCATTGTGTACCTACCATGTGCCAAGCACTGTTGAAGGTGCTGGAGATATAGCAGAGACTGAAACCTACAAAATTATGGCTCTTCAGTAGCTTTTATTCTAATTGGGGAGACATAAAACAGACACATGAATAAATAATAGAAGGCACATGAGCATATAGTTAAGGTCCTGGCTGAAGTCCAGTTTATAGTGGGTCCACTGGGCTCATGAATCCAAATTGTGGTCATTTCCCTTGTCCTCAAGTATAAAATTGAGATCAACAAACATGGAAGTTGGAATTGGAGAAAGTCAAGGGGATTAACAACAAACTACAGTTTTACTCCAGGGCTATGTTAACTATCCCACTTGTCATAATATAGTCTGAGAAAGAGAGCTAGACTTCCTCAGAACATTATTACATTGATAACATCATACTGATCAGGTGGAAAACAAAACAAAAAAGCCAAGAGGTAATTAGAGACCTTGGTAAAATACATACACTTCAGAGGGTGGGAAATAAGCCCCACAGAGATTCAGGAATGTGCCATGTTAATAAAGTTTTCAGGGTCTGTCTGTCCAGGGGTGTGCTGTACTACGCTCCAAGGTAACAAATTACTGCACCTGACATTACTTCCTCTGCTACAAAGAAGGGAGCACCATGTCTGATAAGCCTTTGAGATTGTGGAAGCAAAAAATTCTTTACCTAGGAATAGTGTGTCAGTCCATATACCAGTGTCATGGAAGACTTCTAGCTTTAAATTGGGCCCAGAGGAGAAAAGATCTCTACAGCAGGTTTGAAACAAGCAACCCGGCTTGGGCTGTGAGTTCCAGCAGACATATGCTGGTCAAGTTGTTAGTGGTAAGACAGTGGAGTCTATGGTGGGTCCCAGAGGGAGAATCACAACACCAGCCCCTGGAGTTCTGAGCATGGTTGTGGCACCTGCAGCTGAACATGATGCACCTTTTTTTTTGTTTGTTTGTTTGTATTTTTCTGAAGCTGGAAACGGGGAGACAGTCCGACAGACTCCTGCATGCGCCCGACCGGGATCCACCTGGCACGCCCACCAGGGGGCGATGCTCTGCCCACCAGGGGGCAATGCTTTGCCCCTCCGGGGCGTCGCTCTGTTGCGACCAGAGCCATTCTAGTGCCTGGGGCAGAGGCCAAGGAGCCATCCCTAGCGCCCAGGCCATCTTTGCTCCAATGGAGCCTCGCTGCGGGAGGGGAAGAAAGAGACAGAGAGGAAGGAGAGGGGGAGGGGTGGAGAAGCAGATGGGCGCTTCTCCTGTGTGCCCTGGCCAGGAATCAAACCCAGGACTTCTGCACGCCAGGCCGATGCTCTACCACTGAGCCAACCGGCCAGGGCGATGCACCTTTTAAGAACTAACTCTTGACGTGTTACTGAGCCCTGGTAGACATGAAATGCTTGATCATGACTGGGCACCAAGTACCCAGAACTGCCCACTTATGAGTTGCATTATTTTAAGCCAACAAAGTCATAAAGTAAGACAGATCCAGCAGTAGTCCACTAAAAGTTGGAACTGGTTCATTCAGGATTGAGCCCAGACAGTACCAGAAGGGCACAAGTAAACTTCGGGAGCAGATAGTTCAGACTCCTGTGTCACCCACCACAGTGACATCGGCATCTCTTTCTCAACTTGCACCTACTTATTACATATTGTGGGGGGTGTCCCTGTGTAACCAACTTAAACAGAAGAAAAATACTTGAGCTTGAATTATGAAAGTGTTGGCTTCGCATCTGGGAGCAAGCCAAAAATGGACAGCAGCTACATTACAGCCACCTTCAGGGATGGACTTAAAAGGGAGTGAAGAAAGAAAATATTCCTAATGGGCACAGCTGAGGGCAGCACACCTGAATGTCTACTTTGTGAAGAAGTAGCCCAAGGTAAGAATGTGTATTTGTTATATATTGTGGCATTAGAAACCACCTTAAAACTCAACAGCGACAGCACGAGGCAGCAAATATCTCACAGTATCTGTGGGTCAGAAATCTGGGTGTGGTTTAGCTAGATCTTCTGGCTCAGGGTGTCTCACAAGGCTACAACCCAAATGTGAGGCAAGCTGAAGTCATCTCCAGGCTTGACTGAGGGAGTGTCTGCGACCAAGCTCTTTCATATGGTTGTTCATAAGATTCAGTTTCTCACAGGGTGTTAGCATGAGGGCCTCACTCAGTTCCTAACCACACAGGTTTCTGTATAACTCACAACATGGCAGCTGGCTTCCATGAGAGTGAGTAAGAGAGTAAGAGAGGGCAAGCCAGATAGAAAGTAGTCTTTTTTGTTATTAATCTCAAAGTGACATCTCATTACTTTTGTTGTACTCTATTGGTTAGTAGTAAGTCACTAGGTCCAGCTCATACTCAATGGGAGGGGATTACATAAAGGCATGGATAGTGATACATAGAGACCATTAAGAGCCCATCGTATGGAAGAATATGCCTTGTTCTTGGCTAGGAAGAATAAATATAATCAAGATGGCTATATTGCCCAAAGCAATATACAAATTTAATGCAATTCCCATCAAACTTCCAATGACGTTTTTTAAAGAAATAGAGCAAAAAATCATCAGATTTATATGGAACTATAAAAAACCCCGAATAGCCAAAGCAATCCTAAAGAAAAAGAATGAAGCTGGGGGCATTACAATACCTGACTTCAAACTCTATTATAGGGCCACGACAATCAAAACAGCATGGTATTGGCAGAAAAATAGACACTCAGACCAATGGAACAGAATAGAAAGTCCAGAAATAAAACCACATATATATAGTCAAATAATTTTTGATAAAGGGGCCAACAACACACAATGGAGAAAAGAAAGCCTCTTCAACAAATGGTGCTGGGAAAACTGGAAAGCCACATGCAAAAGAATGAAACTGGACTACAGTTTGTCCCCCTGTACAAAAATTAACTCAAAATGGATCAAAGATCTAAACATAAGACCTGAAACAATTAAGTACATAGAAGAAGACATAGGTACTCAACTCATGGACCTGGGTTTGAAAGAGCATTTTATGAATTTGACTCCATAGGCAAGAGAAGTGAAGGCAAAAAATTAATGAATGGGACTACATCAGACTAAGAAGTTTTTGCTCAGCAAGAGAAACTGATAACAAAATAAACAGAAAGCCAACTAAATGGGAAATGATATTTTCAAACAACAGCTCAGATAAGGGCCTAATATCCAAAATATATAAAGAACTCATAAAACTCAACAACAAACAAACAAACAATCCAATAAAAAAATGGGAAGAGGATATGAATAGACACTTCTCCCAGGAAGAAATACAAATGGCCAACAGATATATGAAAAGATGCTCATCTTCTTTAGCTATTAGAGAAATGCAAATCAAAACTGCAATGAGATACCACCTCACACCTGTTCGATTAGCTGTTATTAGCAAGACAGGTAATAGCAAATGTTGGAGAGGTTGTGGAGAAAAAGGAACCCTCATACACTGTTGGTGGGAATGTAAAGTAGTACAACCATTATGGAAGAAAGTATGGTGGTTCCTCAAAAAACTGAAAATAGAACTACCTTATGACCCAGCAATCCCTCTACTGGGTATATATCCCAAAAACTCAGAAACATTGATACGTAAAGACACATGCAGCCCCATGTTTATTGCAGCATTGTTCACAGTGGCCAGGACATGGAAACAACCAAAAAGCCCATCAATAGATGACTGGATAAAGAAGATGAGGCACATATACACTATGGAATACTACTCAGCCATAAGAAATGATGACATTGGAACATTTACAGCAAAATGGTGGGATCTTGATAACATGATACGAAGCGAAATAAGTAAATCAGAAAAAGCCAGGAACTGTATTATTCCATACGTAGGTGGGACATAATAGTGAAACTAAGAGACATTGATAAGAGTGTGGTGGTTACGGGGGGGGGGGGAGGGGGGAATGGGAGAGGGAAAGGGGGTGGGAGGGGCACAAAGAAAACAAGATAGAAGGTGACAGAGGACAATCTGACTTTGGGTGGTGGGTATGCAACATAATTGAATGACAAGATAACCTGGACTTGTTATCTTTGAATATATGTATCCTGATTTATTGATGTCACCCCATTAAAAAAATAAAATTATAAAAAATAAATAAATAACTGTGGATGAAATTAGGTGCAAGGACTAGGAGATACCAAAAAACTATATTTTTTAAATAAAAATTTTAAAAACAAACAAACAAAAAAAAAGAAAAAAAAAAGAGCCCATCGTAGAATTTGCCTTCCATGACCGATTCCTTGGAAATGGCCAGTGCCCATGGCCCATTAGAGCATTAGAATGGCCTACTGAAGGTATAGTTGAAGTGCTAACATGTTGGCAATACCCTACAAGATGGAGTGCCATCCTTTAGGACACAGAATCTTTTTTTAAAAATTATTTAATTGATTGAGTTTAGAGAGACAGAGGAAGAGAGAGAGGAGCATTCATTTTTTGTTCTACTTAGTTGTGCTTTTTATTGGTTGCTTTCCATATGTGCCCTGACCAGGGATTGAACCCATAACCTTGACATTTTGGGATGATACTCTAACCAATTGAGAAGACTAGCCAGAACCCAGGTCATAGAACCTTTTAAAGACCTTTCTCTGAGACTATACCCTCTCTAAGAAGAGTATAAAAGGTGGAAACAAGAGTCCATCTCACCTAACATTATTCCCAATGACTCATTCTGGTACTTCTAGGCTTTGCAGAGTTGGAAGTCCTGGTCCCCAAAAGAAGTGCCCTCTTGCCAGGGGACAGAGCAGGGAGTCTCATTGAATTATAAGCTATAGCCCCCACCTGAATACTTTGAAACCCATGTGTCCAGAGACAAGCAGACAGAAAGTAAAATCAGGAATAATTGACCCTGATTAGCAAGAGAGATACTTTTACATAATAGGGACATGCCAACCTCAGATTATCTACTTGGCCACCTCTTGGTAATCTGTTACCTAACTAACTGTGAACAGGCACACATCGCAACCCTGGTACTAGCAGGATATGAACAACCCTTGGGGATGAGAGTTTGGGTTTAACTAGCAAGAGAGCCATTCATACTTGTTAAAGTAAAGGTTGAGGATAAGGGAAATTCAGAATGGATAGTAGAGGAGAGAGAGGGTGAGTGCCAAATTTGACTCTAACTGTAGAGATAGGACTAGAGTTTGTCCTACTACCTCCTTTTTCTAAGTTCTCCCCAGGAAGAGGGAATTATGGGAACCACAGAAGAGCTGCTCTTTGACCTTGTGTGGAGAGCAGATCTGTGAGATGCAGGGGGTAGACTGTGGTAACCATGGAAGTGTGTTTCTCAGATCTCCTTCCAAGAAGCGTAGTGCATCCTTCAGCTGCTGCACCTTTAGATACATACCAGCTTCCACTTAGAGTCCACAGTCTCCCCAGCCTGGTCCCAGCTAATGACAGAGATGGGGCTTACTAGAGCTGGGTCATTTCTGCACAACATGAGACACCTACGATAGACAGTCTTAGCTCTGGGGCTCTCCACTGGCCTGGCCAAGAGTTCACAGAACTCGTGCTAACGTTTGAGGTTTCTTCTACCCAGTTCTCCTTCCCTTTCTCTCCTTTCACTTATGTTAGCCCTGCATTGCAATTTATGTCTCTTCCTGCCCACTCCCAATCTCGTGCCCTTTTTATGGGCTTTCCCCCTAGTAAATCTCAGGCAAGTCTAATTCTTTCTTAATGACTGCTTCTTAAAAACCTGAACTGACACAAGAGCAAACTGAGCTTATTATTTAGAGTGCAGGATAAAATTCCAAAAGAAATTTCTTAAAATCTAGATCAGTTCTAATCCAATATGTGAATATCCCAACTATTCAAATCCACACTGAAGTCCAATTTTGAGAGCACAGGTTTATACATTGGCAAACACTGTAAATTCCCATTGCTATGGGCAACCAGACCCAGTGCCCCAGCAGGTAACTCTTCAGATGGATAGATGAGTCCTGCAGTCAAGGTAAGAGTTGCCTACGGACGTAAAGTTCCGTAGGACAGAGTCTTGGTTAATGCCAAGACTTTGGAAATCTTGATGACTAAAGGAAAAACTGAAATTTCATTTAAGCTTCATGATCAGAAAGAGAAATTAATAAATGGGATGTTGGATGAGTCAGAGAGCTGTCCTCCTTTGCATGGACTACAATCTACTCTGCAGGACATCTGTGTGATTAAAAGACTTAAGTAATTTATTTTAATAAGAGTTGTCAGCAGGCTTCCCAGAAATGAGGGTTACAAGCTAAGTAAAAGATATTTTTGGAGATCCTTGGCTTGGTCTCTTATTTATCATTCAGACCTTTCTTGATTAAAAAAAAAATTTTTTTTTAATATTTAGTGCTCCACTCCCATCTCTGCATTTTTTTTATAAATAAATTTTTATTTTAATGGGGTGACATCAATAAATCAGGGTACATATATTCAAAGAAAACATTTCCAGGTTATCTTGTCATTTAGTTCTGTTGCATACCCATCACCCAAAGAGAGATCGTCCTCCGTCACCCTCTATCCAGTTTTCTTTGTACCCCTCCCCCTCCCCCTCCCCCTCTCCCTCCTTCCCTCCCCCCACCCCCCATAACCACCCCACTCCTGTCCATGTCTCTTAGTCTCGTTTTTATGTCCCACCAATGTATGGAATCCTGCAGTTCTTGTTTTTTTTTCTGATTCACTTATTTCACTCCGCATAATGTTATCAAGATTCCACCATTCTGCTGTAAGTGATCTGATGTCATCATTTCTTCTAGCTGAATAGTATACCATGGTATATATGTGCCCCATCTTCTTTATCCAGTCTTCTTTTTTTTTTTACAGTGATTAAAAGCCTTTAGGCAAACTCTTGGTCAATACAGCAAGAATCCATAAAAGAGTAGTGTCCTTAACATGTTCTCCAAGTCCAAGTTGGCCCCATCACCATGCCAAATTCCTGAAAAATGCAACTCAACCACAGTTCAGTCTGTTAGGAGCTGTCACAGGAAGCAGGAGTCCAGGAAAAGTCCACATCCAGGAAAAGTCCTCATGGCACTGGAATTGTTGTCACCATTCTATACTTTGCAGCTCAGGTCCAAGTCCCAATGACCACTGCTTCCAACTGGTAATGATTCAGGTAGACTGGAAAAGCCATTTGCAACATGCGTGGATATGGAGCTTCTGTTCTCCTCTGCCTGGAGAGATGAGACCAGGTTGCTTTTCCCTGGAGCTCTGCTACTGTGGCATGGTAAAGAGAACCTTGCAATACACTAAGCTGGGTGGCAAAGGTAGATTCATAATAGAAGTTGGCAAAAGGGGGAAAGAGAGCTCTAAATTAAGAGTAGGTCCCAGCCTGAAATATGAGTGGGGCATTGAGGTAGGAGAGATAAAGGAAACACTATATATTAAGCAAAGCAGCAGAAAATAGGACTATCAACACCCACAACAGAGATCTTTGAGGGAAGAATAAAAACCTGACTATTCAGGCAAAACATAGTTAAGTGGCCCTTGTGCAAATGAGATCAGTTTACCTGCTTCTTGGAAGAAATACCCTAGGCTTGTCCACAGTGTCGTAGATGGGCCTACGGCCCTGGGCACCTTCAGCCTTCAGTGGCAAACCCCAGCATTCTGGGCAAGGTTAGGTCATAGGTGGCTGGAGCAGGGTTGGAAGAGACTGAACCCTCCCTTAGAGGAGCAAGGGGGAAGCCTACCTTCCAGTGTCCCTGTTTCCTCACAGCAGAGGCATGTGAGCCTGGCAGGCTTTACCTCAATGACCTTCCTTTCCACTATTGAAGCAGGACCCAGATGGCATCCTATGAGACCCCTTTGGGGCATTGGAGCCTTTAAGGGTGTATCCTAAAACCTGGTAGTTCCCCTGATCTCTATTGGGCTTTTTCTGCCTCTAGGTATCTTAAAAGCCATGCTCAGAAGATCTCGCTGAGGGGTTTGAGGATCCCCATCCACCTATATAAATCTTTTCCATATATCTGGAGCTATTTGGAAAAAGACAAAACAGTGTTATTAGCTGGATCTAATAAAGAAGGTAGTAGTTTGCAGGTGAAAAAGATTTGGTGTCTCCTGTTCATCAGCATTCAAAAGAAATGTAAATTTTTTTTTTAAGTAAGAAGCATGATATGGTCCCATCTCTGCATTTTTTAAAAGAAATTTAATAGAACTGCTGTAGGCATTTGGTTTTAGATGCCATGGAGTAATATGTAAGACAGATCCCAGATTAGGGGATAAACGTATGTGAAATCAAAGCCCACTCTGTCTATTATGATTATGTTTGAAGCTTGTGCAAAACAAACATCTCATATCAAAGCATGTTTATTGAAGACCCAAGGATTTTGCCTTGGATTTTTTCTGTAGAGTTAAAGTGTATTTTAGTCTTTGTTCTAAGGAGCCGAACAGTTTATCATCAAAAAAGGGTTGAACCCAAAGTTCTCTCAAATGGCAGTGCCTCCGTTAAAGCTAAAGAATGTTCTGACTCTATTAATTAAAAAAAAAAAAGAAGAAGAAGAAAAAGATGAGGAATAACAGAAAAAGGACAAGAAGGAAGAAGGAATATAGGCAAGTTTTTAAAAGTTCTAAAACTAACAGCTAATAGTTACTAAAGACCTAGTATGTGCCAGTTTATAAGGCTTTTCTCACTTATTCCACACAAGAACCCTATAAGAGAGAATGCCGTAATTCTCCCCACTATGCAGATGAGAGAACAAGATTCAGAGTGGCTCAGCACTGTGTTCAATGTCACCCACGCAGGTCTACATGGTTCTAGGGCAGGAGTGGGAAACACTTCTGTAAAGGGCCAGATTATGAGTATTTTTGGCTTTGTGGGCTGTGCCATCTGACTTTCTGCTGCAACTGCTCAGCTCTGCCATTTTATCATGAAAGCAGCCATAAATAATAACAAATGAAGAAGTGTGACTGTGTTCCAGTGAGACTTTATTTACAAAAACAGGTCATCTGGATTTGGCAGGTGGCCCTCACCTTCGTGAATGCTGTTTTTGATTCTCAGGTGGGACAATGTTTTAAACAATGAAGCACATAGGTTGCTTTTCAAAATGTATGTATTTTATTTATTTATTTATTTATTTATTTATTTATTTATTTGTATTTTTCTGAAGCTGGAAATGGGGAGAGACAGACAGACTCCCGCATGCGCCCGACCGGGATCCACCCGGTACGCCCACCAGGGGCAATGCTCTGCCCACCAGGGGGCGATGCTCTGCCCCTCAAGGGTGTTGCTCTGTTGTGACCAGAGCCACTCTAGCGCCTGGGGCAGAGGCCAAGGAGCCATCCCCAGCGCCTGGGCCATCTTTGCTCCAATGGAGCCTCGGCTGCGGGAGGGGAAGAGAGAGACAGAGAGGAAGGAGAGGGGGAGGGGTGGAGAAGCAAATGGGCGCTTCTCCTGTGTGTCCTGGCCGGGAATCGAACCCGGGACTTCTGCACGCCAGGCCGATGCTCTACCACTGAGCCAACCGGCCAGGGCCAATGAATGTATTTTAAATCCTGCAGAAAAAAATTCTCACCATGATGGAATTATCTAAAATACAAACTCATTCATTCTGCAAATACTGAATGCCTATTGTTGGATGTCGGTAATACACTGATACCTTATAGGGAAAGTGATATATAATGAAAACACATACCTTAGATGGAGTTTACAGTGGAAAAAAAGAGACATGTAAGTAGACAGTTATTGATTTAATATACTGTGACATGTGCCACATGATAGAGACATTGTTCAGGGTCCCAATGGAACTAGTGGAAGGATAACTAGTCTAGCCTGAGGCGTCAGGGAGATTCTGGCAGATTGGGCCAGTGATCCAGTGACAACTCTGTGCTCCTGCCACTGAGCTCTGTTCTCCACAAGCAAATGCTGTTTCAATCACAACAGCTGGAGCATGGCTTCAGCCTGCTGAACAAGTCTCCATTGGCTTCAAACTCAGGCTCCTCACAGAGTAGATGCTTTATGCACCAGGGCCTGACAATGTCACCTGGAGTCATGTTCAAAGAAATCACCAATTTATTTTTAAGGATCTTAACTTTTTAACTTTGCCTTCAATTCTGACCCTCTCTGGAAGCCACTGTGCTCACTCCCCATGGTCAGCTTCTCCCCCAAAGAACAGCATGTACAGCAAGTGGGTAACTGTGGATTGGCCCAACAGAGGTTCGTAAACCTGACTGTGAGACACTTACATGAAATATAGTTCTAGGATCCTGATTGTAGAGGTGTTGATTTGGAAGACCTTGCTTGAGTGTCTGAGAACCCAACTTTTTAAAAAGTACCACGGTTAATTTGATGTGCATGAACTATGTTTGGAAACTGCGGGCATGGAGGATTTCTTTTTTTTAAAATTTTTTTTTAATTTATTCATTTTTTAGAGAGGAGAGAGAGAGAGAGAGGGAGGAGAGAGAGGAGAGAGAGACAGAGAGAAGGGGGGAGGAGCTGGAAGCATCAACTCCCATATGTGCCTTGACCAGGCAAGCCCAGGGTTTCGAACCGGCGACCTCAGCATTTCCAGGTCGACGCTTTATCCACTGCGCCACCACAGGTGAGTCTTTTTTTTTTTAATTTTTTTTTATTGGAGGATTTCTAAAGTTGCTTTTAACCTTTCCAGTTAGCTATTCTGTGTTTATCGCCATGGCTACATTTACAAACATTCTACTAAGAGGGAAGGGACAATCTAACTGGTTTTAGGGATGTTTACCACGGTTTCTACCTTCCCACCACTACCATACAGGGACAATGATTTGTACTTTAGGTGGTTGTGCAGGAGTCAACTTTGTTGCCCTAATATGCTGAAGAATGGTCAGGAGCTTCTCCTTGTTAGGTAATAACAAAAATGTGGATCTTGGTAGGATCATGCCAGCATGCCTACCTGAGGCGTGCTTCACATGGCAAAGCAGCAGCAGCTGGGTATAAATCAAGTCTAGCACAGCATAAGCAAGATTCTTCCTGCCTCCAGGTTCTGGCCAGGCAGAGGTTGGCAGGCTTCTCAGCCCCTGTGTTGGTTTAAACTGATGCCCAGGACGGTCACTGTGTGCCAGCTGGCAAAAGTTATAAGCAGGAGAAGGAAAAGGGTCATAGTTCTTAAAGAAGAAGAACACATAAAAGAGAGACTGATGGAAGGCAACAAGAAGAAAAAGAAATGTTGGAGCATCAAAAGTTTCCTATTTTCTGATTCTGCTTTAAAAATTTGCTTAATTATTAGATTTTGGGTGCTCTGATAATCCAAAAACCTGGATTCTCAACTTCTATTCCACATTAGGGCATTTGGGTAGAAACAGAGCCACAAGTTCAGCAGAAGGTTTTCAACCTAAAAAAAAGTTTTGGAAGCCAACCTGGATATTAAATTATTGCATTTGTCTTTTCAGAGCGTCGGGTAGGAGAACATCTTGTCAGGTTGTGGAAAAACGAATTCTATCATACAGGGAAAATCCTATAAAGGTATTCAATGATCACATTAAGCCATAGTTGTTCATACATAGAGTTTATATCTAGAGATTTTTTAAATGATGTACTAATGTAAGTATTAGAAATCCCTGAGTCCCAATTTTCCATTGTCACAGTAGTTTCTATTATTAATATGTAGGAAAAAATAATCATCCTGTATGTTTCTTAATTTCTTTTTTATAATATTTCTCACCCTGTTCTGAGCATTGTAAAGGGCCAACTAACCTCAGTGAATAATTATGAATTAAGAGTATTAGCGTTAACTGGCCAGTGGGTTAAATACCATAGCTATGACCCCAGAATTGTTACTTGGGCCTTTATGAATAGTAAAAGTGAAAACAGGCGTGCTTTCAACAGATTTTAACACAGCAGGAACTTTCCCAAACAGTCAAGTCCTAATTTTCCATGCTTGGGAGCAGAGTGCACTTTTCCATGTTACTTTGTAATGTGTTTTTATTCTAACATTGGAATATGGATGCTTCTAGAATTCTGGGAATTCAATGGACTTTAAATAAAATAATGTTGTTATTCTGGGAAGATCCAGCTCTGAAGAAATTGGAGAGCAGGCCAACTTCTCATTCTTAAAGATGAGTTAAATATGCAGAGGGAGAGAGTAATGTCACAAAGACACCAAAAGGCAGATTTGTCATGGGTTTGGATAATCAATGTTTGGCTCCTGAATAAGACAATTCAGACCGTGTTTTTTCCTCAGATTGTGCTCCCTGAAGTTGCTGCTCAAGGTGAAAGCAAATGCTCATTTTAACTAGGAATTTAAACAAAATATAGCTTTTATTTTTTAAGTACCAATTATTTTTGTAGGCACTAAGTGGATCAGATCCAGCATTTTATTCTATCGTGTGTGTGTGTGTGTGTGTGTGTGTGTGTGTTGTTTTAATATGGAAGACAAAAATAAGGGATTTTAGTCCCCAAGTTTATCTGGGAAGAAGGACCATTTGATTATAGCAATGAAATAGTTAATATTTTCATTTTTCTTTTTCCCTTTCTCTGACATTCTCTCATCCTTCTACCATCAAGGTAAATTTCCCACAGTATGATATGCTTGACATGGTGACAGGGAATAGGACAGGCTGGTGATTTGCTTTTTTCTAAAACTCTCCTGGAGGGAGTAGATTGGTTAGAGCTCATCTTATTCACCAATTGCTAGTGGGTCCTCCAAGGTCTGGCTCTTGGAGAGGAAAAAAATCAGCCTTTAGGAACAGAAGAGTTACGTCATTTGGGGAAAATAAACACATCTTGGTAACTCTAGACTGTCTCCAAAATTTATTTTATGTACATCGTCCAGTTAATAACATGTTTCAAGGAATCTATCTGCATATTGATAACCTACTCAATTCTAATTCAACTCTTTGCACACAGGAGCCAGATTGTTTGAGATTCATTTAAGCAAGCATACACACACACAACCAGTGTATTTTGTATAGTTTTGTACCCTCTGCCTCCTTAAAGAGGAAGTACTGAGAACCATTGTCTTCATAAAAGGTAAGAAATGGAGGGAACTGTAAAAACTTTGTCCAGCCTTTTTCCTTTATAGGTAAAGCAAAAGCAGCTGAGAGGTTCAGTGATTTCTTCCATGTGCAGAGCCAATACCCAGCAAATTAAAGATTAAAATCCACACCTGGTGCATGCATATGCATGTGTGTGTTTCTCACCACATCTAGGGGGAAAAAATGTCCTGAGAGACATTCTGAAACTCATTAAAAAATTAACCTAATGGTTGTTGAAATTGAGGGTGTCCTTAATTAGTAATTAAATTTATTAAGCCAAACTCTTTGCTGAGGACCCTTAGGGCATCGTCTCATTAAAATAATTTAAGCCACATTAAAGCCTCAGTTTAATTACTAAGTGGGCATGCCGGCCTGGAAAGATGGGTTTGGGACCAACTTGACTGTCAGGAAATTTTATATGTACATTTGCTCCTAGCAAATGCCTAACAGCTCCACAGCCTCAGGCTGCCCTCCTGGTAGAACTCCTGTTGCTGCTTCTGTTTATTGCAGGCCCAGGGGAGGTGGAGTGGTGAGGACTATATTCAAGCTCCCTGGGCAAATGCACCGACATGACCATCAGGGAAAGTGCTAACTTCTGATGTGTCAAAGAATAAGATGGTAATAATATTGGTCCATTTACATTTATAAGGAATCAAAGTAGACTAATTACAATGTACACTTGTAAGGACTCAAGTTGACTAACAACTTGTTATTAATTTAGCTAACATTCATACGAGTGTTGGACAACAGTGTCCTACTTTCTAGATCTTTTGATCGTTTTGGCCAGGTTTGCTCTTTCTCATGGTTTCCTTTTGTCCGTTAACACAGTGTTTCTCAAAGAGCAGCTGTGGGGGTCCTCCCAGATGGTTAATCTCCAGCAGTCTTAGTATTTCTGCGAAGATTAGTGGGCAGCTGCTTAGGGTATAAAGCAATGCTTTACTCGCCATACGATTTCATGCTCTTTTTGTCTGTGCCGCACCCTCCGCCCGGAGAGCCCTGCCCCTCTTCTCCGACTGACCAGCTTCTACATTATACTTCAAAGACTAGGTTTAAATGTCATCACTGTAGGAGGTTTTTCCTGACCCCAGCGTGGTGGCACTAACTAATCCCTCCTTCCACTATATGCCATTTCGTTTAGCACATAACCTCTATTATAGCACTTTGCAGAGCATATCAAAATCATGTTTATCTTTCTATCTTTCAAAGTAGAATGGAGACCACCAATACAGTGAGTGTCCTACACAACCCTGGAGCCACAGGGACAGCCTGAATAGGCCTTCAGTCCATGCATTTGAATGCATGGCATTGCTTCATTGCTTTATGACTCACTAAATGTGTTCATTAAATTTCTTCTCTGGTCTAAATTTCGGTCTTAACTCTTGGGCCTCACTTCAACCCCATCATTCCCACCTCAGTGTCCTGAGAGTTCCCTTAAGGGTGGGATTAACTTTGACTTTCACTGTATCGGTAGCCTTTCCCTCAAGGTCTTTCTTTCCATTCATTCTACTGTGAATTTGGTGAGACTTGTTCTCTTTTGGGCCAAGTCTTCCCTAATTTGATTCTAACTTTGTCTCTATCATGTTGATAGTACCTTCAATATACATCTTGACCACATTCAGCTCTTACACACCATTCATCAAAGTTCCCTTATACTTTAATAGTTCTTGGCCTTTACTCATATTTGGCCCTTATTCATTTATTCATCTAATAATTAATTATTGAGCACTTACTATGTATCAAGCACTGTTCTTTACTCTGTTCTGCTGGGACCATTTTCCCCTTCCTGTTCATCTCCTGATCACTCTCAGTTATACTTCATTATTCTTTCTCCTTCCTTTTAGGACTTTATTTTTCAATTGCATTTTTACGATGATTAGGTTTTTGGTCTGGCTTTCTTCTCTAGCATAGGAGGAGCTCTTAGAGAACAGGGGATGGCCTGCAGTGTTGTATCTCCCACCCAACCCAGCATAGCTTTACAGGTAACCTTCCCACAGTAAAAGTCCCTTGATCTGAAAAATGAGGAAACCATTAAGGAACCTGTAGAAAAAGGTGGAAAGGTCAAAGGCTTTCCAGGGTTCTTACTTGTGCATTCTTGTTAATCTCTCCCACAAACCACATAAGCTAGCCACAGGAGTACACAATGGTCTTACGTAATTCACTATTAAGTACAGTATTTAATGCCACTGACTTGTACACAATTGACCCTTGAACAACATGGGTTTGGACTGCATGGATCTACTTACATGCAGATCTTTTTTCAGTTAATACTGTTAATATATTTTCTCTTCCTTAGACTTTCTTAATAACATTTTCTTTTCTCTAGCTTACTTTTTTATAAGGACACAACAGTATATAATACATATACAAAATACATGTTAATCAACTGTTTATGTTATCAATAAGGCTCTTGTCAACAGCAGGCTATTAGTAGTTAAGTTTTGGGGAGTCAAAAATTATACAAGGATTTTCAACTGTACAGGGGTCAGCATCTCTGATCCTTATGTTGTTCAAAGGTCAACTATATTTACAAATGGTTACAATAATAAATATTATGTTATTTATATTTTAATATAAATATATTTTTTAAAAATTAAAATATATATATTTTTGCCCTAGAGTTAGGAAAATAAAAAATGAAGACAGCAAACAATTTGAGGCACTAGCAGGAAAGGGAGAAAGAATGCTTAATATTTATCCTGATTCTTTGTTGTAAACCCCAACCCAATTCTCTAACATTTTTGTGACCCATTCCTCTTCCATAACTGGAAGGTTGGGATGGATTTGTCAAATTACCTTACAGAGAGAATTATAGTTGGATAAACAGAGAAGACTGATGGCTTTCATTCTATTCTCATGCACCACATCCTCCATCAATCCTGAATTTTTAGGCATCACTTTCTGACTTTGAACAATGACTTTCTTTGACAGAAACATTTAAATTATTTCAAGGGTTAATTACTTCTCCACTAGTGATAAGTGTGCTCTGTTATGATTAATAAAAATAGGCTTTTAGCCTGACCTGTGGTGGCGCAGTGGATAAAGCGTCGACCTGGAAATGCTGAGGTCGCCGGTTTGAAACCCTGGGCTTGCCTAGTCAAGGCACATATGGGAGTTGATGCTTCCAGCTCCTCCCCCTCCTCTCTCTCTGTCTCTCTCTCCTCTCTCTCCCTCTCTGTCTCTCTCTCTCCCTCTCTCTCTCCTCTCTAAAAATGAATAAATAAAATTTAAAAAAAAAAAAAATAGACTTTGGCCAGTGGCTCAGTGGATAGAGCAGTGGCCCAGCGTATGGACGTCCCAGATTTGATTCCCAGTCAGGGCACACAGGAGAAGTGACCATCTGCTTCTCCTTCCTTTCCCTCTCTCACTTCTCTCCTTCTTCCCCTCCTGCAGCCAGTGGCTCTTTTGGTTTGGGAGTGGCCCTGGATGCTGAGGATAGCGTCCTCAGCTCCCTTAGAGTGCATCAGCCTCAGTTGCTAAAAATAGCTCTATATTTGAGCATGGGCCCCAGATGGGCTTTCCGAATGGCTCCCTGTCGGGGTGCATGTGGGAATCTGCCTCACTATCTCCCCTCCTGTCATCTAAAAAAAATAGAAATAGAAATGGCCAAAACACTGTTCTTTGAGGTACAAAAAACAGTAAGAAATTGGTATCTTATATTGATGTATACCTGCACTGTAATAGCACACATACACTCATATCTGCACATATGCACTTATAAAATATTCATATAGATGCATACACATTTAAATGCCCTTTCTAAAACTACACTAAATCCTTATGTTTGTCAAACATAACGGCATGATAAGGAAGGAATTGCGGCCCTTGTGCTATCATATCTCACTGGGGAAACACAAGGCAGAAGGTGTGCTAGAGGCTGCTCTTTCTGGAAACAGCCCAGCACTTAAAGTTAACGCTGAGATCAACACCATCAGTGAGATGTTACAGGACTTCATGGCAACGCATCACAGAAATTCAGGAACACATCTAAGCATTCGTCACTCCAGTGGCAGGAAATAAGCTGGAAGAATTTAGAGAATTGCAATCATACATAATAACGTTATCACTGGAAACTAGAATTTGAATTATGTGCACACAGGCTTCTCCCTTTAAGACAGTTTCTCTTTCAGGTACTGCTTAAAAGTGCTCCAGGGGAAGACAGTTCTGGATAACATCAGCTAGGGACCAGTTGGATAAATGCTATACAGTGTAAACTGTGAGGTGGAAGCAGCTGAAGTGGGTAAAATCAAATATCTGCAGTAAAGTGCAGCTTGGCAGCACAGCTAGGAATTATGTCCCTGGCGATGTGATGGTGTAGGACTCCCGTGTTAATGGACATGCAGTTCCTGAGGCCCCTGCATGGAATATTCCCCAGTCCACAGGTTCATGCTCCTTAACATCTATGACAGCACGGTATATGTGTGGGAGGGGGCAGAAGGGTGATGGAGAGGGCTATGGTTCTGACCAGGTCTTGCTAATGTCCAAAACGATCCAAGCCCCAGAAATAGCTCTTTTACCAAGAGACCTAGGTAGCCCACCTCGTAGGAATCTTGTCAATACTCCCCAAAGTTGACAGATAATCAAAATTACCAAGGAGCTCTTCAAAAACACAGGTTCCTTGGCCCTACTACCCAAAGGGTCTGTTTCAGAAGATCTGGGCTGGGGCCCATACCCTTTAAGAGGTTAAATTAGAATATATATAATGTATTTCAAAGTTTCACTTTGGAATGCTCCCAAATGCATAATTATTTTTTAAATTACATTTGATAGATCATTATTTAAAAGAACTAGAATTAGTAATCTCATGGAAAGACTTCTCAACTCTCTACATATGTAGAATTTCTTTTAGTCATTCTAAGAAAAGTAATGAAAAGGTGATAAATTATTATTCTACTTGGTTTTTAATGGGTGAATCCAGAAGAAATCTCACCCACCTTCGTGTAAGTCCACCTATATGCCAAGTCAGACAACCTTGCTCTTTGCTCTGACATTATTTGGTAAAACTTAACAAATAAATAAAATGGTTTTAAAATAAAAATCTCCACAATGTAACTATGATTTTCAGTAGGATTTGTGATACGTGAAATTCAAGAAGTGATGGATGTATGAGTATGAACTCAGCTGAGAACAATCAAGAAAGAGTATCTGGAGAGAGTGATCTTGAAGTTGATTCCTAATTGATGAGTGAGGGTTTGCAAGATAAAGAAGGAAAGGGATGCACTAGTGGATAGAAGGAGACATTAACTCAAGCCCCAGCAAACAGTGGGTCAGAAAGCCAGGCAAGTTGGAAAGACAAGATAGTCTGAAAGAGCATGTCCTGTTTCGGCACACAGCATACTGTCTTTGTCATTTCAAGCTGCCATAACAAAATAGCATAGCCTAGGTGGCATAAACAACAGTAATTTATTTTCTCACAGTCACGTTGGTGGATAGGATTTAACATATTAATTTTCAGCGGACAAAATCATTCCATCCATAATGTACACCATGGCTGGGAAAAAATATACAACTGGAGGAGTAGTGGAGAAAGAAAATTGAGAAGTGAGAAGTCCAGAGTACAGCATGCACCCCGTAGCTTTACCCTCAGCTCTCAGTGATTGCCAGTTCTCTGAAAGTGACCTCTACACAGGAGGGAGTTCCCCGTGGTCACACCTGTGTCATGTTCTCCTCCCATGAGCCTAGAGATCAATTGATTTATCAGAGTTAGGCCAATCAGAGTATTATTTCTGGAAATTCCAAAATTAGAATTGAGGGACACAGAGTCTGAGAATCTTTGAGTTGAGTCACAATAGTAAAACCTTGGAAAAAGAAGGGCCACCACCAACAGTGAAATTCAGCACAATTATGAGTGGTAGTCCTGGTGGAAGTTTTTAAATTTCGCTGCTGGCATTCTCAGAGCTGCTCTGGTTCAGGTTCTTCCTGGCATTTGATTGTTCAATTCCTTCAGTTCCATAAGCTTCTCCAATATTTTTTTAATAAACTATTTTTTTAAAGTAAGCCAGAGCTGTTTTTTGTTTCTTGCAATCACAGAGATTTCCACTTTTAGAGCTTATATTATGCAATGTGTCTATACTTTGCCATCAAGACAGTGGAGAGTCACTAAAGGGTTTTAAGAAAAGAAGTAATACGATAAGACTTCAGTTTTGGAATGATCATTCTTTTAATAATATAGGATATGGGGAGATTAGAATTATAGAGATTGATTAGAATGTTCTTATAATATTCTAAGCAAAATATAATAAGGTCAGAAGAAATAGAATGAACAGATTTCAGAATTGTTAAGAAAGAAATAGAATCAACAAGGGATTAGTAATCAAATGAATAAGAATTGGTGCATTAGGACCCTGGCTATGTGACTCAGTGGATAAAGTGTCCACCTGGTATACCAAAGGTCATATCATGGGTTCAACCCCTGGTCAGGGCACATATGAGAAGCAATCAATGAATACACAACTAAATGGAACAACTAAGTGAAACGAGTTGATATTTCTCTCTCTCTCCCTCCTCTCTCTCTCTTTTTCTCTTTGTCAATGGAAAGAAAAGAAAAAGAAACTGGTGGGAAAAGGGGAAAGGATGGAATCCTGAGGAAATGTCAAGATTGACGATATAAGATGAAGGCTGAAGGTAATATTGTGCTAGAGTATAAGAAAGGAGAGAGTTTTAAGAAGGAAATTGACAATGACTTAAGGTGAGAAAGGTAAAATGGCAAGTGCAGATCTCTCCTTTCAGATTAAGAAGGTTTGAAATTATATTGTTGAGGGGAAAGAGGGAAGATGCTGACTAGGGATACCTTGAAGGATTGGAGGTGAGGTTGGAGATCTTAAAAGAAGAGTGACACCAGCTTTGGCCAGGTAACTCAGTTGGCTAGAGCATCCTTGTGGGTTCAGTTCCTGGTCAGAGCACATGCAAGGGTCAACCAATGAATGTGTAAAAATGGGTGAAACAACAAATCCATATTTTTCTCTCTCTCTCCTTTCCTCTCTCTCTCTAAAATCAATAAATAAGTAAGAAGAGTGACACCAATATGTACATTCCTCTCTATCAGTGCTAGGAACGGGGTCAGAAAGACGAATAGTAGGATTGACCCAGGATCAGGATTGTTCAGGTGGGTATATAGAAGAATGAAGAGAAATGGAATTGAGAGTGATAAGCAAGAGAACAATTAGAAAGATGTATCTTTGTTTTTAAAATTCCTGGAAAAGGAAATGAGAACAAGACGAGACTGAGAAATTGGAGGTGAGATGGAGGAGTCAAGGGGCTTAGTGCTTTTGATGCAATTAAAAACTATGTATTGATAAGGTTAAGAGCTCTGTGTTTAGAATTTGGAGTTTAAGATTTCAGACATTGATAAGATTAAGAGATCTGTGCTCCAAGTTTGGAGTTTAAGATTTCAGAGATGGAACAATTCCAATTGATGACAAACTCTGGGATGTGATTAAGTGTTTAAGAAAGAAAATGTAAATAACAGGTAAAGGGGATCTGTGAGGCTAGGATACTTAAGCATTTTTATTATTGATAAGAAGAATCCATTACAGAGGGAGAGAGTGTTAGTCAGTAGGAAGCAGATGAAATACTCAGATTAGGATAATTTGAAGGTGGGACTATTTACAGTGGTGTACTTACAATAAAGGGAATTGACAAGAGAAGGTCAAGTACCCTGGGGCAAGAAACATTGGGACAATTGCCTTAGATTTAAAGGAATGAGGGAAGGAAGCAATTACTACAATGTGGAAGGAGAGGGCTGTTTTGAGAGGACAATACTTTGATCAAAAGAAACAAACAGCCAACCCAAGAAGACTTTTGAGGGGAAAAAGAGGAATAAATAATCCTATATCATACTCTACCTTCTCCCAGATCTCCTGCTGGGGCTTCCCACTAACAAAAACAGTTCATACAGACTCCAGCCTGCCCCAGCACAAGCAAGGTAGAGGATAGAAAGTGGCTCTGAGAGGCAGAGCTATCCAGTGGAGGCTAGAGATACAGGATAGAGAAGAGCAAACTGACAGTGAAGATTTCTGACAAGATGGGATGGGATGAGATCCAAGTCTCACTTAGATGAATGGAACTTAAACAGGAAACATAAAGTCTTTATTACGAGAAAAGAGGACTGATAGAGGATGGGCTATATTAGCAAATTGCTTCCATTTTCTCTATGAAGCAGATCATCAGTTGAGGTGGAGTCAAGGGATAGATGAGAGTGATGAAAGTTTTGGTGTTATCATTAGGGAAATTAAGAGACAGCTAAGCAAGGAATTGTAGCAGAATTGTTAAACCATGTGGACGGCCCATTTCTGGTATGATCATGAACTTTGGGTGAAGTCAATCTGCCCTTTGTGTGATTTTTCTCTAGTGTTGTTTAATTACTCATATTCAGGTGTGGAGAAAACAGGTTGTTAAGCTCCATGAATTAACTCTTTTGCTACGTGGAGGCAAGGGCGTTTTTGAATTTATGAACCATAAATCTAAGTTGCAAAGGGAGGAGAGTGAAGGCTAGAGGGGACTAGTACATATGGGAGAGGAGGAGACGTTGATGGAGGACGGGGTGCCCTGAAAGGGACACGTGAACAAACTAGCTAGAAAGAGGACAAGGCAAGAGCAAAATGCTTGAACTTGTGATTTAAAAGTGTGTATTAGTCTGTACCCTTTCACTTAACAAGTAATAGAAACTAAACTCAAGCTAGCTTAAAATAAAAGGAATTTATTGGCTCATAAAACTGGGAGGTCCAAGGGAAGAAATGACTTCAGACATATCTGGATTCATGGTTTGGAAGACACTGTCAGGGCTCTCTGTCTTTATTTCCTAAGGTTTCTTAGAGGTTCATATTCCTTATTGTCTCTTGTAACAAACTCTCTCCACATGGCTTCAGAAGAAAAAATGGCTGCTGTAAGGCTCTGAGCTCACCTCCTGGCATCTCATGATCCTTTAAGAAGGGAGACTCTTCCAGTGTCAACAGACCAAATTCTCTGGAAGGAATGAGACTGACCTTTCGACTGGATCTCAGCCCGTCCTTTGAGCACTGATGCACACTGGAAAGTAAGCAAACTGTCTTATTTCTACAATATTATTTAATCTTCATGACAACTCCTGTGAAGTACTCAAGTGGAATAGTCATTGATTGCCTCCCCCCTGTCCCTGTCCTTACCCCTTTCCTAGTGGTGCCCAGATTTTCTCTGGGAAAACAGACTCCCCATTCTCAGCAAAATTGCAAAGAGTGACAGACTCCACTCTCAGGTGCAGGTATAGCCCCTAACTGGTTTAAGTTCATTAGAGTCACCCACCTCCCTGATCTTTCATGTGATTTATTAGTGTGCAGTTTTTTTTATAATTTTATTTATTTATTTTTAAATTTAGCTTTTATTTATTCATTTTTAGGGAGAGAAGGGTAGAGGAGCAGGGAGCATAAACTCCCATATATGCCTTGACCAGGCAAGCCCAGGGTTTCAAACCAATGATCTCAGCATTCCCGGGTCAACGCTTTATCCACTGCACCACCACAGGTCAGGCAGTGTGTAGTATTTTCTAACTCGTGTACATATACTTTAGACTACAAAAATAAGTTTTATACTACATAAATAAAATAACATATACTTATTTTTTTTTCTACTATAAAAGTATGTCAGGCCCTGGCCGGTTGGCTCAGTGGTAGAGCGTCGGCCTGGCGTGCAGGAGTCCCAGGTTCAATTCCCGGCCAGGGCACACAGGAGAAACGCCCATCTGCTTCTCCACCCCTCCTCCTCTCCTTCCTCTCTGTCTCTCTCTTCCCCTCCTGCAGTCAAGGCTCCATTGGAGCAAAGTTGACCCGGGCGCTGAGGATGGCTCTGTGGCTTCTGCCTCAGGTGCTAGAATGGCTCTGGATGCAACAGAGCAATGCCCCAGATGGGCAGAGCATCGCCCCCTGGTGGGTGTGCCAGGTAGATCCCAGTCAGGTGCATGCGGGAGTCTGTCTGACTGCCTCCCCGTTTCCAGCTTCGGAAAAATACAAAAAAAAAAAAAAAAAAATACAAAAAAAAGTATGTCCATTGTAGAAAATATAAATGGTTTATATCATTTATAGTTGAACTAAGTGTTTATGGTTCTTTCTATAAAAATTGAGCATGAGCCCTTTGACCAGCTGACAAATTCTTAATTATTTATTGTTTCATGGAAAAATCATCTGACTCTAATATTTTCAACTTATATTATGTAATTTAGGAGCATCAGTCATGATGAAGACAAGGATTACTTACATTAAAGCAGTCTCTCATCCTCTCTCTCTTCCTGTTTCTTCCTCTCATTCTCTCCTTACATTTGTGCTTATAGCATTTTACACAAAACAAGCGAAACAGTCCTTAAAATTGTTTTTGCTTTTTTTTTAACCTATAAAGTGTTCATAAAAACATTTACCAAGGAGCAACAACGGGATAAATGTCTGTCTTCATGGTCAAGAACCCATGAAACTGTGCCACAAAAATAGAGAGATGGAAAAGTAGAAAAATAAATAAGTATACAATGTATTCATTTACATGGCTTCACATATTTAATCTTGCAAATAAATTTATAAAAACAAAGCATTAAAACACTTAGAAAGTGATAATAAAGCATAAACACAATGCTGCTGAAGCTCAGCTCCACCATATCCTCCACTCTGCCTTGGATGTAACACAAGTGTTTTAAATTGCACTGGGTGGAGGCCCTGGCAGGAAGGAAGCATCGGATATTGCTGGAACATATCTTTGTTTGAGCAACAGCTAATGAGAAAGGTCACCATTACGCTTTGCTTTCAAACAGTGTGTCTGTTTTGAAACCAGTACT
The DNA here is from genome assembly GCF_036850765.1 of Saccopteryx bilineata. Lineage (NCBI taxonomy): Eukaryota > Metazoa > Chordata > Mammalia > Chiroptera > Emballonuridae > Saccopteryx > Saccopteryx bilineata. The sequence continues at coordinate 209,085,470 of NC_089492.1, forward strand.
TAACATTTCATCACAAATGCTGCTTTACGTATAATCACTGAGGCACACAATGCTGTAGTATTAACCTTTTCTCTCACAAGTGGAGAATAACAACCATAGCTTATGTTCTCACCACTGTTTCGATGAGAATATGTCAGTAAAAGAGAAAATACCTTCCTACTGATGAGCTTGGTGTTTCTGGTTTTTCATAAAATTCCAATAGAGAATTTAAAGGAAATTTAGCCTTTGAAATTTTTCCCTGGAGTTTTATTATTTGTTAAATTCATTGCCAGTGCTTGAGATGCAAGGCCTTCTGGGCTTTGTTTCCTAATACTTTATTGCATTTCTTTAGTAGATCAAGTCAGTGGCACTGGGGTCCTAGGAATGAGCTTAACATTTTTCCGTGCCAAGTGTTTGCTGACAAAGGCAGTGAACTCCAGAAGGCCTGCACTCGAGAAGGGCTGACACGGAAAAAGAACAGCACAAGCAGGGAGAGCACCATTTCTGCCACAGCTTTGAGAGGGAGAGAGGAACCTATTAAATTTCTCTCTTTATATTTTTGGTTTTCCCTGTTGGCCAAGCTGTTGTATTCCCATGTCCGCAGCACGTTCCACTGTGGGAGCCAGAGCTCTCAGAATAAACTTTGGGAAAGGCTGGGTCCACCCTCTGGGGTTAAGGGAGCTGGAGGGAGGAAGGGGAGGGGGGTGAAGGAAGAGGGAAGTGGATGGCTGTTGTTCTGTGTTTGGATGACCTTTCCTTATGTTTACTGGAGGGACTGGGCAGCCACTCTGTGTCTGGTGTCCGTCTGCCATGTTGCCCATGTGATCTTTTTCTTAGCTTCATGTGGGTAAAAGAGCTTTGCTTCTGCTAGAAGGATTATATTTAAATCTCTGAGGGGGAAAAAAAAAAGGTGCAAGTCTGATGGGGTGAGTGCCTAGAGAAAGAAGGCTTAGTAATCATACACATATGCCTGTGATTAATAGGTTCCCCAAGGAAAAGAGCTGGGTGTCTCTTGGAACCATTTGAAGAAGGGCCCACCTGTGCTTCTTCTCTCCTGCTGAGAACTAGACTAGAAATTGTCTTCCTTTTCCTGAGGCCTTATCATTTAGCACAATGCCCCTGCCTCTGGGTATTCCATAAGTATTTCTTGAATAAGTAAATAAATGAATGAATGAATGAACAAATGAATGAGCAGAGTCACTGAGAAGTGACTCGGCAACAGGTGGTAGGGGCCCTACAAAACCTCCTTTATTTGCCAGTTCCTGCTCTAAGGGCCCTGTGTAGCTCTACTTCAAATAAACCAGTTTCAACCCTCCCTGCCTCACATTCCTAAGGAGTGAATCACTTGTTTCTTCTGGGTGGGTGAGACTGACTCCTCTGGTTTCCTTCCACCTTTCCTTTCCCATTTCAGTGTTGCTCTCTCACCTTGGCCTAGCTATAGCTTAATTACTTCCCCGGAGAGCTAGCCTTTAATGCCCTCACTGTCCTCTGTCTACATTAGATCCTCCCATCATGCCTCTTACAAAACTCCATTTTGTTCATAGCACTTAATACAATTTCTAATTACATTCATTTATGTGATGATCCATCCTAGGTTTGTTTTCTCCACTAGATTGCACATTCCTTGAAGAGAGGGGGCCATGTGTATTTTCTCATCAGTGTATCTTCAGCAGCTAGCACAGTACCTGGCCTATAGTAGGCACTCAGCAAGTATGCATTACATGAGTGAGTGAGCAGATTAGTGAACAAATTACCTTTGGAAGGAGAATTCATAAAATTCTACTGAGTGGGGATGGAAAATAAAGGTCAGAGTCCAAAATCCCTACTCCACTGGGACCTTGGACACTTCATGAGTTTAAGATTCTAAAAGAGAATGAAGCAGTTAGCAATTATAAGTAATGTGCTTTAAAAAAAAATTTTTTGAGAGAGAAGGGGAGAAAGCTGAGAAGCATCAACCCCTAGTTGCTTCACTTTAGTTGTTCATTGAAAGCTTCTCATATGTACCTTGACCAATGAGCCCTTGCTCAAGCCACCAACCTTGGGCTCAAGCCAGCGACCTTGGGCTCAAGCAGCAACCTTTAAATAATTTTGATGATCCTATGCTCAAGCGAGGATGAGCCACACTCAAGCTGGATGAGCCACACTCAGGCCGGTGACCTTGTAGTTCAAACCTGGGACCTCAGTGACCCGTGGGTGATGCTCTATCCACTGTGCCACCACTGTTCAGGTGCTCCTCTGCTTTTGATAACTTGATTCCTTCTGAAATTACTTCATTTCAGTTCATAAAGATCTTCTCTATTATTTTTACAGCTGCATAGAATTAATCATGTGCCTGTACCAAAGATTTTTCTTTTTTTTTTTTTTTCTTCATTTTTCCGAAGCTGGAAATGGGGAGGCAGTCAGACAGACTCCCCCATGCGCCCGGCCGGGATCCACCCGGCATGCCCACCAGGGGGCGATGTTCTGCCCCTCTGGGGCGTCGCTCTGTTGCATCCAGAGCCATCCTAGCGCCTGAGGCAGAGGCCACAGAGCCATCCCCAGTGCCTGGGCCATCTTTGCTCCAATGGAGCCTCGGCTGCGGGAGGGGAAAAGAGAGACAGAGAGGAAGGAGAGGGGGAGGGCTGGAGAAGCAAATGGGCGCTTCTCCAGTGTGCCCTGGCCGGGAATCGAACCCCGGACTCCTGCATGCCAGGCCGACACTCTACCGCTGAGCCAACCGGCCAGGGCCAGATTTTTCAATCATGTCCTAATGCCTGATTATTTTATTAGTTTTCATCACTTTCTAATTTCAAATAATGCTGCATAAACTAATGTTAAATGAAATTGTTTAATGAAATTTGTTATTAGTTATCAATGGTGTCATTTTAAATTTAATTTAAAATAACCCTGTTCTATTAAAGCTTCAATTTAATAACTTTAAACAGAAATACCTAAATTCAAGTAGGTACCAACATTGATTGCATTACTAGTCTGAATGACCTTGGGATCCTGTCAATCCTGTGCTCAAGTCAGCAACCCCACACTTAAGCCAAGAAGCCTGCACTCAAGCCAGTGACCTTGGGATTTCAAACCTGGGACCTCAACATTCCAGGTTAACACTCTATCTACTGTGCCACTACTACTCAAGCGTAAGTAATATGCATTTTATCTTTGGAAGCTACATAGCACTTGGGCCTCCTAGGAATACCAGCAATTCTCTCTTTTGTACCCCAAGTAGCAACTTCTACTTTCTCAGTAATAGACTTATTCTTGGTCATCAGGTATCCAAACTTTGGAAGAAGTCTTGACTTTTCCCTTTTCTTCAAACTACACAGCTTCATAATGCAGAAATGTTAGTTTCTTCCTTTCTATCCCCATGAGAGACATTTGATCCAGTGGATTAATCAAGCTTTTCTTTCTCTTGTAAGTTACAGAAATTCAACTGTAATTAGCATAAAAGCAAAAACCAGGGATGGGATGGGATCATGTACCTAGGAAATTGATGGAAACAGCGTTAAACTGGTCTAAATTCAGGAGTCAGGTGATGGCTCAGGACTCCATCTCCCTCACTATCTTCCTGGTAATCCGAAAATGGACTACAGCTATAGACCCCTGACTCGCAGCTCCTGAGAGCAACAGAGGAACCTCTGATTGCACCCATGCAACCTCCTGAATCAGCCCCTGCCGGGGGAGGAGTGCAGGCTCTGATTGGCCTGGCTTGGGTAACATGCCCTGTGCCCCTTTTATCAGAGGTGGTGCAATCACAGAAGTCCCTCATGGAAGAGAGGAATTGTGTTACCAGGATGAGCCAAGGAAATAATGCTAGATAATTGATAACAATAGAATGTCTTCGTGCAATGGTCACCCTGTGCCAGGTGCAGTGGTAGACCCTTGACCTACACAAGGCAGGATATACAGGAGAAATAAAAATGTGCTATGGAATCAGATTGTTTGGTTCAAATTCTACCTCTTTCTTTTCCTAGCTGTTATTTTAAACAAGTCGACCTCTCCAAGTCCAACTTTCTTGTGATAAAACAGTGATGTAAGACATTTAATGGAATATTACTCAGCCTGGAGAGGGAAAGAAATTGTGGAACATGCTACAACATGGATGAAACTTGAAGACATAGTGTTAAGTGAAATAAGTTAGATGCCCAAGGACAAATATTGTATGATTCCACTTGTATGAAGTACCTAGAGTAGTCAAATTCATAGATGAAAAAATTTAAGGGTGGTTGCCAGGGGCTGGAAATGGGAAGTTATTTTTTAATGGATATAGAGTTTAACTTGGAAAATGACAAATGTTCTGAAGATGGGTGCTGTTGATGGTTATACACAATGTGAATGTGTTTAACACTACTAATTGTATACTCAAAAATTAATAAAATGGGCTGGCTTGTGTTGGTACAGTAGATAGAGCACTGACCTAGAACCCTGAGGTCACCAGTTCAAAACCCTGGGCTTGCTTGGTCAAGGCACATACAAGAGACAACCAATGAATAGTTAGAGTGAAGCAACTACTTCTCGTTCCCACCACTCTCTCTGTGTAAAATCAATAAATAAAATCTTTTTTAAAATAGAAAAAAATGGTTAATTTTATGTTTTGTATATTTTACCACAATGAAACATAGATGCAAGGATTAAATGAGACAACAAGAATGAATGTAAACATTGTTATTCTCATAATAACCCTTAGAACAAGGTATTATTCCTATTTTTATTACTGATTAAATGGAAACTGGGAGGTTAAGTATATGGCCCAAAATCACCCAGCCAGGAAGTAGCAGAGCCAGACTCAAGCTTGACACTTGACTGTTTTTCATTATTCTATGTGTCATTTCAGCATACTGCTTGCTAACTACTATTGCTTGATTAATGTTTTTAAATGAGTTATGTCAAGCTTCTGCTTAACAAAACTTTTAGGCTCCTAGTCTAAAGTCCAAATGCCTCCTCCAGGCACTATTCTTTTTGCAATCTGAGCTCAATTACTTTTCTGGCCTCATCTCAAGATCAAGGTCATGCTTTACCCTGCCTGGGGTTATCTAGGATCCATAGCATATACTGGTTCGTCCATAGCATATACTAGTTCTCCTGCTAGGACAATGTTGAAACTCTACTCACCTTTCATTCAACTCAAGACAAAACTCCTCCAGAAAGCATCACCTAACTGAGAGAATAACATAGTGGTTTCTTCGCCTTAATGACCATAGTGTTTATTTCTTGATAGTAATGCATAATGAACCACTTTGGTAAAAGTTATTACTTAAGTTGTTCATGCCCTATCTCAACTATCAGCTCAAAGGGAGCAGGGATTGTGTCAGTTACTTCCTTAAATTTCTCTCAATGCCAGTTTACTACTTTGCATTGAGCAGCAAGTTGATGATAATTTAATGAGGCTAATGCAGGAAATACAATCAATACTGACTAGTTTACACACTTGGATTGAAGAAAAGCATGTATTATTATTTTTTTTTCTTTTTAGAGAGATATTGGAACTTTTCCTTGTAATTTTAGGTCATTTCAGGACATAATGTTTCCTAGTCGGCATGGAAATGAAAAGATTGAGCCTGGTTAAAAAACTGATCTGCTGAGGGACCTGTGTGAGAGGTAGATGTCTCTGGTTGATTAAATTCTGAAAATAGAAGCAGGCAAAACTATTTACAAAGCAACCAGAGATGAAGCACATCTCAAAAATACAAAAGGTCATTTGAGGTTCTGCATTAGTGACTACTGTGCAAATACTTCAGTCTCTACATAGGTTCTAGAAATGTTAATCATGGTATAATCAAGGTTCATAAACCTTTCTAAGTGACTCTGTTCCTTACTTCCAGCCTCTGTTTAAAGGCTAGTCTTCTGTGGACCTTGTGTAGGTTCTTCATAAGCTCCCCAGGAGGGCCTGGCCAGGCAGTGGCACAGTGGATAGAGTGTCAGACTGGGACGCAGAGGACTCAGGTTTGAAACCCCGAGGTTGCCGGCTTGAGCACAGGCTCATCTTGTTTGAGTAAGGCTCACCCGCTTGTATCCAAGGTCACTGGCTTGAGCAAGAGGTCACTTGCTCTGCTATAGCCCCCATACCCCCATCAAGGAACATATAAGAAAGCAATCAATTAACAACTAAGGAGTCACAACGAAGAATTGATGCTTTTCATCTCTCTCCCTTCTTGTCTGTCTGTCCCTGTCTGTCCCTCTCTGTGTCTCTGTCACACACAAAAAGAAAAAAAAAAAAGAAATTTCCCAGTAGGAGAATCAAGGTCAAGGTGCTGGAAATTGCAGCCAGAGCTGATATTCAGCAGAACGTCCAAATGCAGTAGTTCTGAGTGGTCATGTGGTTTGTTCTGATTGTCTTTAAATATTTTGACTCTCACCTCTGGGCCAAGAGAACAGCACTGGAAGTGTAGGCAGCTCTATGTGGTAGGAGCACAGAGCACCAATGGGAGGATGATAGATGATGAAGCAGGAAACAACTTGAAGAAATTCAGGTCAGCATGTTTGAAAAGATAAGCCATAGGAAATCATTAAGGAGAGAAGTACTATGAGTAGATGTACATTTTCGAAAGATGAGAGAAACATGTTCACTGGCTTTTATAATGGACCAGGTAAGCAATGATGGAGACTTGAACCAAAAGCTTTGCAGTGCCAAAGAACAAGAGGGGATGTGTGTAAGAAATATATTTTAAAGGTAAAATTGACTGGATTTATGATTAGATAGATATAGTGGGTGTCAAGAGAAGTCAGATTCTGAAATGTGAATTTTCTAATTGGTAGTAAATGCCAAGAACACATTGATGTTTTATGTTTATTTTCAGAGTCTTCCCTCCAAGTTCAGGGAATAAATTGTGGTCGATCACCTAAGATAGATGAGCAGAGCAGCTGAATGCGAGGTTGCTGGCAATTCTTGAAAAATGTAGTCACCCCACCTGACCACATGTTGGTTCAGAGAGAGTCTAGACTGGCAAAACTCACTTAAAATTGCATGAGTCCAGCTTGCCATGACTGGGGGAGATGTGGAGCGTGCTCTGGTGGCTGATGGGAACTTCAAAGCAGCAGTGAGATGCCTTTGGATGAGTCTGTTTACTAATCGACACCAAGCGGGTGTCCTTCTTTGCAGTAGGTGAGCCCTGGGTGTCACTGGGGGTTACTACAGCTTCTTCAGGCCTTTTCCCATCTACAAGGCAATCAGGCTGAGAGGGCTGTGGTGGGAATAGGGAACATCCCAAGAGTCTAGGAAGCCTCAGAGGGGGAACTCTGGAGTTATTTCCCGTGGAAGGAACAGAGACTCACCCTGCTGAAGCCTGAGTTCACAGAGAGGAGGAAAGGAAAAAGTTTGGTTTAAGATATCATGTTGCATTCATCATATCCATGGTCACATCTGTGGTCATATCCCTTAGGACCACCTTCTTTAATAGTGTTTTAACTTTGTTTGTCTAAGTAAAAAAAATATAATAAACCAATAAGCCATTTGAAACATTAGTAGGCTTTTTACATTTCATCTGGATATTAGGTCTTCAATTTTCTAACTTGGGATTTTGTTTTGAATGATATTTCTCCAAAGATAGCATCAATTTCTCCCTGTAATGAGGACCAAGATTATGATATCTTTACAGTTTTTAAAACAAACTGTTTTGGACCTGCAAAGAAGTATTCAGATGTCGTAACCTGAAAATAACCTCAGAAATTTCCCACACTCTAGCAAATCTTTAAACTGCCAAATGGATACGTACCAACATTTCCAGATCCCCCTGGGAATGTGTTTGAGAATGCTTAGTACTGAAGGAAATGTCAGGGAAAGATACACATTCGGAAAATAGAAGTTTACACTGATGGTGCTCTTCTGTCGCAAGTATCTCTAGTATAACATGATTATATATATACTGCTCACAAAAATTCACATTCATATTCATTTTGAAATATCCTCTAATTTTTGTGAGCAGTGTGTGTGTGTATCAGTCACAATTTAGCTTTCTTGCCTGCAACTTAACTTTTTTATTTTATTAAGATGCTTAATACAACAACAACAACAAAAAGTTGAACCTCTATTCACAAATATTCCTATTTGCTGACTAGGAAACACAATTATATCTATTCTATCTTTACTGAAAGGAAGACAAAGATGTAAAAAATTCTTCATTCCCCCCCCCCCCTCTGTCCCTCTGTGATGCTTATCTTGAAAGGAAAGAGGTTTATTCAGGTGCCGTGACCTGGGAGAATGGTGACCTTCCATCTCAAAGACCATCTCCCCTTCTTGCTCAAGCCTGGGATTCTTATAGGGATAGGGAGGCGAGAGCTTTTTTCTATTTAATTATCTTGCTAGCTTTTGCCTTGCTTGGGTCCTACCCATTCATCTTTCTAGCTTTTGGCGCACTCCCTGTAGGAACTTCCCCCTGCAGCCATCTTAGCTAATAGAGGAGACTCCCTGGGGCTCCATGACTGTCTACAGTAACAGATGCTATTATAAATTTCTGGTTGCCTCCTCATCTGCAGGACAATCTGATGGCTACCTTCCATAACAATTACTTCATACCTTTACTATCCTTAAACATCTGATCTTTTCCATACCTTATTGGAAATGAATGACTTTGGATAACACTTCATACATGACCAAAACCCCTAAAGATACTTTATAGAACATAAAGTGATTATAAAGGTTGCCTGCAAAAGAAAATACAAAAGAATAACTAAGAAAATGAGAAAAACAAAACAAAACTGAGGCAATGTTGCCCTCTCACTAATCAAACAAACTCTAAAGCTACCATTAATAAAATAATGTGGAATTATTGCTGTAATAGATAATATATCAATGGCACAGACCAGAGACTATACAGAAGAATATAGGATAAAGGCAGCATTTCAAAACACTGGGAAAGGATGTTCTTTAACAAATGATGTTAGGCCTGACTGGTAGTGGCACAGTGGATAGAACACTGACCTGGGATGCTGAGGTCCCAGGTTCAAAACCCCAAGGTCTCTGACTTGAGCACAGGCTCATCTGGCTTGAGCACAGGTTTGCCAGCTTGAGCAAAGTCACCAACTTGAGTGTGGGGTTGCCCCAGCTTGATCATAAGATCATCAACATGATCCCAAGGTCGCTGGCTTGAGCCTAAGGTCGCTGACTTTAGCAAGGGGTCACTGGCTCAACTTGAGCCCCCTTGTCAAGACACATATGAGAAAGCAATCAGTGAACAACTAGAAGCTCATCTGTGAGTTCATGCTTCTTAGCTCTCTCCCTTCTGTTTCTCTTTCTTTAAAAACAAAACCAAGACCAAAACAAACAAACAAAAACAAATGGTATTAGAAAAATTGCCTAGCCATTTGGAAAAAAAATACACATCAAATTGTTAATTCCCAATGCTCCTCTGAGTTAGGAAATGGGATTTGGAAAAGCAAGTATCTATTTTATTTTATTTTATTTTATTTTATTTTATTTTATTTTATTTTATTTTATTTTATTTTATTTTATTTTCATTTTTCTGAAGCTGGAAACAGGGAGGACAGTCAGACAGACTCCCGCATGCGCCCGACCGGGATCCACCCGGCACGCCCACCAGGGGGCGACGCTCTGCCCATCCTGGGCGTCGCCATGTTGCGACCAGAGCCACTCTAGCGCCTGGGGCAGAGGCCACAGAGCCATCCCCAGCGCCTGGGCCATCTTTGCTCCAATGGAGCCTTGGCTGCGGGAGGGGAAGAGAGAGACAAAGAGGAAGGCGCGGCGGAGGGGTGGAGAAGCAAAATGGGCGCTTCTTCTATGTGCCCTGGCCGGGAATCGAACCCGGGTCCTCCGCACGCTAGGCCGACGCTCTACCGCTGAGCCAACCGGCCAGGGCCGCAAGTATCTATTATAAAAAGCAGTATATTAAATACAAAACAAAACCATAAAAGTACTAAATGAAAATATGGGAGAGTAATATGAATTTTCATAATAGGAGAGAGAGGCCTTATAAAGCAAGACTTAAAACCAAAAAATAAACAAAAAAAAATTGACAAATTGCCTATCTTTTGACATGCACACTGACCTAACCTTTAAGGAAATCAATTTGGTAATATCTTTCAAATGTTTCTATCTATTCATTTCCATGATTCTCTTTCTTTAACATAGTCACATATGTACACCAGTGTATGTTGAAGCACTATTTGAAAGTGTAGAAAATTAGAAACAATCTCACTGTCCTATAACAGAGAAATGCTTTTAAATAAATCAAAGCATATTCACACAATTGAAAGCTACAAACCTTTCTGAAGAATGAGGTAGAGAGATAAAAATATACTGACATAAAAATACCTTCAACAGAGAGAGAGAGGAAAAAATGAAGTTTCAGAACAATAGGGTATGTATGATCACATTTACAAAAACCAACTGTGTGTATGTGCGTACATACAATGTAAACACATAGAGAATGCTTATAAAGAATACACATCAAATGTTCATTCCCAGTGCTCCTCTGAGTTGAGAATTGGGATTTGCAAAGGCAAGTACTTTTAGTTCTTTAAAAAAAAATTTGAAGATCTTATTTCTTGATTTTAGAGGGAGGAGAGAGAAAGTCACTTCTTGTGCCTTGACCCGGCAAGTTCAGGGTTTCAAACCAGCGACCTCAGCACTCCAGGTGGATGCTCCACGCACTGCACCACCACAGGTCAGGCTGGAAAGGCAGCCATAAGGAGACATTTTAGCTCTTACAGTACCTACCTCTGCTTTATTTGAATTTATTTAACATATAATCTAGTATACTTGTATAGTTTAATTAAAATTTAAAAACAGAAATTACCCGACCCCATCCCACATCGTAAAGGCAAACATTGCTTCACTTGTATGTATTTAGAGCAGTGTTTTTCAACCAGTGTGCCGTGAGACATGGTCAGGTGTGCCGTGGGGAAATTAAACATGGGTCCCCAAACTACAGCCAGTGTGCTGGATATGGCCCGCTGCCAGCCACCTCCATCAGAACATAAACATTCCCCTCACAATCCCTCCTGCTATCAGCGACAGGAAGAGTGGAGGCACAGGGAACACTCACTGACCAATCACCTTCTAGGATTCATCCCGACCACTAGCGATGAACCAATAGTAGGCCGCCTCTCATCCACACCCAGGAAGGTCCCCGCTGGGGCTGCTGCGCACTTGTCATTGTGTGGCTGTGGTGAGTATTTGAAGCTGCTACTTCTCCCCATGGTCCCGATTTCTAATCCTGGTCAGGACTGGAGGTAAATGTTGCCATCACTAGATGAAGCCTCAGCCTCAGCTGGTTATGTCTATCCTGATGGTGTATATAAATATTTGACCTTTTTCTTTTTAAAAGAGGCCCCTGCAGAGGGTGATATACAATGCATCACAATGTTGTCTATATTGTATATGGCCTCCTGAAGGGTCATCTTCTTAAAGAGCTCAAATCTCTATATACACCATCAAAACAGACAGAACCAAGGCCCCTGCGCCCAGCTGACCATGGGATTTGAACCTACAACCTCAGGGAGAACTCTAGTATTTATCAGAATCCTTACCTAGAAAGCAAACTTCTCAATCTGACAGTAGAGATGCTCTGAGGACTTATGATGTTATACAAGTACCCAACATTTTCTAAAATTGATTTTTGTCCACTCTCTATATAGAGAGAGTATTTGCCAAATTGATTTGAACCCACAACCTTGATGAAAGCTCCAGTATCTATTAGCGGGACTGTATATATGAGGGGATACATGGGACTGTATATGAGGGGATGTTACATGGGACTATATTTATAAGGGGATGTTACATGGGACTGTATATATGAGGGATGTTACGTGGGACTGTATATATGAGGAGGTTATCCTTTTTTATTTAACTTTTTTTAAATAAATGTAATTTATTTAAACTTTAAATAAATTCTAACAGTTAGAGTGTCATTTTGTGTCATTTTGGTAGGTGATGTGCCCCAGGATTTTGTAAATGTAAAAAATGTGCCGCGGCTCAAAAAGGGTTGAAAATCACTGGTTTAGAGCACATACTGAGTCACAGTGTAAAATATGTTTTTATAGGGAGTTGCAGGGTTTTTTTATTATTTGTTGATTGATTTTAGGGAGACAAAGAAAAGGAGGGAGAGAGGGAGAGAGAGAGAAGCATTTATTTGTGGTTCTACTTGGTTGTACAATACATACATCAGTCACTTCCCATGTATGCCCTGCCCGGCAATTAAACTGGAAACCTTGTGTTTTGGTAAAGAGTCAGGACACTCTAACTGACTGAGCTAACTGGTCAGGGTTGGGAGTTGTGTTTTTAAAAAATGATTTAAGTAATTTTGCTCTTATAAATTTATTACATTAGCTTCTAAACGAGCTCTAGTAGCTTCTATCTCTGAAAATTCTCCCTGAGTTCACACAGCCATCCAGCTCTTGTCGTCCGGACTCGGGTTTGTGAAGAGTGGTCTACACTTGACGATTCCACTGGCACACTTCCCAGCCACTTCTCAACACACTCCACTCCGGTTCTGCCGTGCACCCCGCTAATAATACCCAACTGGTAATTCTTCCCAATATATATACAATATTTTCATATAGATTATGATGAATTTCCCTTTCCTTCCAAGAAAACACTAGACTATAGGGAGGAGAGGTAGTAATGGTGGCAATTTAGCTCTCGACCTCGCTCTGCCCCTGCTTCACCAAAGAAATTAAGCAGCTTGCCCGAGATCTTGGTCTGCGCCTCTTTCAATGAGGTCATGCTGTCTCTAGTTATAATTTGGTACAAAAAACCAGGTGGAGCATTTGGCAATTACACTTTTTTTTTCTATTTTAGAGAGAGGCAGGGAGATAGGAACATCAAGCTATTCCTGTATATGCCTGACCGGGGATCGAACTGGCAACCTCTGCACTTCCAGATGACTCTCCAACCAACCAAGCTATCTGGCCAGGGTTTGGATTACATTTCTTACTTCCACAGAAGCATCTAGTACTTGGAAAAGTGGGATTAAAAAAAACTGTTTAAGGTCTTTCCTCTTTTTCTGCAAAGAGGGGGTATTTAACACCTGCTATAAATATGAAAGGTAGTCTTCTCATTTTCTTGTTTTCATTTTTGTTAGATGAGGCTGTGTCTCATGTACCATTTCAAATCCTTCTGATCCCTCCTCACTCCAGCCAGTGCTATCGGAACCTATTTTGAGTGAATTGCAGAGATATCACCTGGCATGTCCTTTCCTCATCCTGCACCTTTTCCCTTTCATTTACTCCCTGGGGTCTACTTGTCACTCAGCTCTGAAAAGACGGGAGTCAATGCCCAGTGCATGATTTTTGATCAATAGAGACGAGAATTTTAGGATAAATCCTTCCCCATTTAGTTCCCTGAGGGGACAGTTCTGGGGTGCATTTCATAAGGGTCCTCAGAAGATTTAATAGGATCAGGCACCAGTCACCAGAAGTTTTGACCAATTTTGTACTGGCCTTCCCTCCTTCCTCCATGCTTCCTTCCCAGTTTTATTCCTCCTCTCCCCACTCTCTAAGATCACATTCTCAAAAGAGAACACGGAGACCATGCAAGCAAGCTTTTGGCTCAGGGTCTGATTTTGGAGGCAACCATACTCAGACCAGGGTAAACTCCTTTTTAAAAAATGGAGTAGAGAAATATTACTGTACAATAATATTTCCTAACATTTGTTTCACTTTCAGGAATCCTGTTTCATTGTTAAAACAAACTTGTGAAAGACATGTCACTACTTCCGTTTGATAGGTGAGGAAACTGAGGCTCAAAGAAGTTAAGCTGATCAAGGTCACATCATCAAGACTGGTAGGACCAGGATTCAGCAAAGGTCCTCAGAGAGGAGCTCGGTGTCTACTTTGTGACAACACAGCTGCCTCTCTCAAAATATTTGAGAGGGCTTTGATCTCAGTGCCAACCGCTCTGGAACGTGCTCTCTCTTGTTTATCACCTCTCTGCCATGCCTCTCACAGCTGTTCCAAACACATCCATACATTTTCCAGCCTCAGATACATCAGGCCTAGAGAATTTTGTTTTCCAGGAAGTTTTGTTGTGAAGGGATGCAAAGGGATGGAGCAGTAGCTGGAGAGCTGAGAACTATTTGAGCAGATGCACAAGCTGAAGGGAATCACCTAGAGAGAGAGGTAGATAATGCAAAAGAGAGGGAGGGGAAACCTGAGGTGATGAGTCCCAAACTGAAGTATAGACTGGCTTTTAAAGGGATAAGGTTAATTCCTCTGTTATAACTAGAGGGAAGAAGAAACTCCTGTAGATCAGTTCAGGTCTCTAGGTAAGATGAGATCTTTCCTATTCAAAAATGCAAACCAAAAGAATCCTTCTCTGGTACTACCCACTGCGCACTCCATGGAGACAGGGGCCAGGTCCTGTTTGTCTACTGCTGTATCCCAGTCCCAACCTTTTAGAAGGTTAATAAATATCTGTGGTCACTGAATAGATATAAATAAATTATATACTTCTTCCCTTCACTACCAAAAACTTCTGAGACCAATACTAAATGATCAAGACATGGATAAAAATGTCATAGCTCTTCTTCCCACCTAATATTATATATACTTTTTTGTGTGGTTTAAAGTATATCTCCTCACTAGAAGGTCAGTTTGTGAGGGCAGAGAGTTTTGTTTACTACTCTCATCCCTTAACACTCAAAATAGTGCTTAGCATGAAGTAGGCAGTCTATTTAAGGAGTCAGCGTGCAGTGAAAGGCTGCCTCAGAGAGCTGCCCATTGGTATCACTGGGATGGACAAGCAGCAAGCACACGGGGAGAATGAATATTTAGCTTAGCTGAACCCAGACTGTGATTCTGTGAAATTGTGCTCTCTGGGGTCATCAGTAGCTCCCAAAACATCAAACCCAATGGCTTGTTGTCAATTATTATTTTTATGCATGAAGTTTCCTCTCTCCTCCCTCTCTCTGGAGGCAGCACTGAGCTGGCTGGGTCCTCCACCCCTTCTCTGGCCACCACTTGAACCCCTTTACTGGCTTCTCTTCCTCTGGCTGGTCTTTTAAATGTAGGTGTTACCCAACACTGTTTTTGACCTTTTTCAGCACTCTCTCTAAACTCCTGTTAATCATTATCTTTAGATGATATCAATAGTATGAGAGAGATTAGCAAAAATGCTAGAAGGAATATTTTAAATGGCAAAACACATTTTGCTTTGCATTTTAATGAAGTGTTCTAATTTTGATTCAGAAGATTCAGCTTTGAGTCCAGCTCTGTCACTGACCAGTTTAGTGCCTCTGGGCAAGACTCCTAAGTTCTCTGGGCTCTGGTTCTACATTTATAAATAGGGATAATAAGCCCTGGCTGGGTAGCTCAGTTGGTTAGAGAGTTGTTCCAATACGCCAAGGTTGCAAGTTTGATCCCTGGTCAGGGCACATGCAAAAATCAACTAACAAATGCATAAATAAATTGAACAACAAACTGATGTTTTACTCTCTTTCTCTAAAAAAATCAATAACTTAAATTTTAAAAAATAAATAAATAAAATGGGGATAATGTTTGATTCCCCAGTCAGGGCACATATAGGAGCAGCTCAATGTTCCTGTCTTTCTCTCTCCCTAACTCTCTCTCAAAAAAAGGGAGGGGGAATAATGTCTTACATATATTATCTTCATGTATGACATTGAATGATGTATGGGTGGAAAGGTTTTATAAACTGTAACTTGATCTATAAACATAGATTCTATCATGACAGACCATACCAAGGGGACACTAAACCATTGTCTATAGGAAATAATAACTGATATGGGGAATTATCTTTTCATTTTTGTGTTCTTATAGGAAGCAGGTTGTACTATTAGGCCCCAAGTTGCCTTTTAGACCCTATATATTAAGACCCAATCAAATCAATAATGCATTGAAATTTCACATGGACCTAAGAGTAAACTTGCAAATAATCTAAAATTATGCAACTGATAGAATTGAGCTGAAATGATTCTTTTGCCCAAATCAAGCAGGACTCCATTTCACTCCTCAAAGTTAACATTCCTGGAATCTTCCCTGACTTCATTCACACCAGCCCTGCCTGTTTGCTGATGGTCATTGGAATCTGGCTGAATCACCCTCCCGGGTAAAGTGGGCTCATTTGGGGTTTCAGCAGGCACGTCTGCACATTCCTGCAGAGGTGAGGGGGCGTTTCACACAGTCCAGGCTGAGCTTTCCTTTTAGTTGCAGATAACACAAGGAAAACACTTTAGTTTGATTTTTTGTTGTTTTGTTTTTGCCCCATGATGTGGAAGGGTGCACTGTGAGAGAAAAACAAACAACTCTACCTGTTTTACTGTTCATGAGAAGCCAAGCTATTTGTTAAAAGTAGGAAATATTTAGTAACCGTATATAAATGCAGTTTCTACATCTATCTTGGTTTACCTCCAAAGAAAAAATAGTATTAACAAAATTTTTCAGATACGAATATACTTTGTCTATTTGGGATTTATCTGTTTTTCTTTTAGAGTTTAGGATTATGGCCAATAATTTAACAACTAAGGTAGAAATATATCTAAGCCTAAATAAACTTCAATAGAAATTAAAAAATAAAAGTAGGAAATATTTTAAGCTGCTCAGCTGAGATTTTAACAACTCTTGTCTAATCGTTAACATACAAACCTTCCTAACCAGAACATTTTGTGAGGGATGACTTCTTAACAGGATCTGAAATCAACCCTTTCCCAATAGGCCTGTTAAAAATTACACATTTGGAATTTTGTCTCAGCCTCACTCAGCTGCTGAATTTCTTTTTGATATTTCCTGGGGGAGGGTGGGGAGACGATTAAACAGTCTAATGCCATTGAATTTAGAATATTTTAAAAGTCCAGGGTCACATTTGAGTACTTGCTGAAGGATGACCACCATCCCACTTTGCCTGGGGACAAGGAATTTCCCAGGACATAGGCTGTTGATCATCTAGTGCAGGGGTAGTCAACCTTTTTATACCTACCGCCCACTTTTGTATCTCTGTCAGTAGTAAAATTTTCTAACCGCCCACTGGTTCCACAGTAATGGTGATTTATAAAGTAGGGAAGTGACTTTACTTTATAAAATTTATAAAGCAGAGTTACAGCAAGTTAAAGCATATAATAATAATTACTTACCAAGTACTTTATGTCAGATTTTCGCTAAGTTTGGCAGAATAAATCTTTTTTTTTTCCTGTATTTTTCTGAAGCCGGAAACGGGGAGAGACAGTCAGACAGACTCCCGCATGCACCTGACCGGAATCCACCTGGCACGCCCACCAGGGGACGACGCTCTACCCACCAGGGGGTGATGCTTTGCCCCTCCGGGGCGTGGCTCTGTTGCGACCAGAGCCACTCTAGCGCCTGGGGCAGAGGCTGAGGAGCCATCCTCAGCGCCCGGGCCATCTTTGCTCCAGTGGAGCCTCGGCTGCGGGAGGGGAAGAGAGAGACAGAGAGGAAGGAGAGGGGGAGGGGTGGAGAAGCAGATGGGCGCTTCTCCTGTGTGCCCTGGCCGGGAATCGAACCCAGGACTTCCGCATGCCAGACCGACGCTCTACCACTGAGCCAACCGGCCAGGGCCAGAATAAATCTTTATAAAACAACTTACTATAGTTAAATCTATCTTTTTATTTATACTTTGCATACATAGAAATTACATTAGTTAATTGAATTATTAGTGGGATCCCTGAGGCTGATGCTGGGAAACTAAATATTGAATATCTGGTTCAATTTTTGTGAGGAACAAATGAAGGTCTCCCCTTTCGGAAATATTCAGGTGGTTTCTTTCTTTCGTCATAATATGATTAACAGCACTAAATCCTGATTCCACAAGATATGAGGTAGGGAAAGGTATCAATAAACTGAATATCATTTTCCACATATTTGGATATAAGACTGGCATTTTTTTTTTTTTTTACAGAGGCAGAGATAGACAGGGACAGACAGACAGGAACGGAGAGAGATGAGAAGCATCAATCATCTGTTTCTCGTTGCGCGTTGCGACTTCTTAGTTGTTCATTGATTGCTTTCTCACATGTGCCTTGACCATGGGCCTTCAGCAGACCGAGTAACCCCCTGCTGGAGCCAGCGACCTTGGGTCCAAGCTGGTGATCTCTTTGCTCAAGCCAGATGAGCCCGCGCTCAAGCTGGCGACCTCGGGGTCTCGAACCTGGGTCCTTCCACATCCCAGTCCGACGCTCTATCCACTGCGCCAGGCAAGACTGGCATTTTTTTATTTTGCCATAGATTTTCATATCCACCACTGTCGAATTTATGTTTACTTTCTTCATCATATCTAATTTCTAACAGTTCTTGGCAAATTGTATCATCCTCTTCAATATTTGCAGTAAAAGGATTTTTCATCCAGTCATATACCTTCAATTTCAAAACATCTTCAAATAATTTTTCCATGTCCATTTAAGTTCGTTGAGGTGGCTACTGAATCTGTCAATATCCTCTGGAGTTACATCATCTTTTATAGATGATAATTGAGGAAACTGATGAAATTCTCTCTTCAATAGATTATGACAAAGCAGTTCAAGTTTTCAATAAATAATAGCACAATACTTTGGCAACCTATAAGAGTTTTATTAGCTCCTTGAAGCTGCAAATTGACATTGTTAAATCTCTTGAAAATATCTGCCAAGTAAAAGGCATCCTTCTTTACTGTTTTTTAACTGTTGACACAGATTGGTCTCATTACTACTTTCAAAAAATTGTATGACACTATCATATATGCTACAAATCTAGCCAACGATGTACCCTTTGACAGCCACCAAACTTCTGTGTGCAAAAATAACTTAATAAAATCTTCATTATTGTCCTGGCAAAGCTACCGAAACATTCTATCATTCTTTGCATTGAATTTGATCTTGTTTATGGCTCAAATTATTATAGTTAATGATGAATGGAGACTTGTACTTAGATGTTTTCCTACAAAATGTTGTCTGTGCACCACACAATGAATACATAAAACATTTGGCACTTCCTGCTTCAAATAAGCAACAAATCCACCATAGCAATAGCAACTTACCATTGATGATGCTCCATCAGTAGCGCATGCAACAATATTATTCAAAGGAATATTATTTTTTGTAAAGTAAATTCTCACAGTATTAAATATAGATAATCCTTTTGTATCTGTGATGAGATTTATTGCAAATAGCATTTCTTCTCACAATATATTGTTTTCATCAAAATAGTGTACATATGCCATCAATAAAGCATCATTATCTGCAATGGTAGATTCATTCAATTGCATGGAAAATGAAGAGTTTTGGAGAATACTTATAAGTTTGTTTTCAACATTAACCGACATTTCATTTATTCGTCGCTTTACTGTGCTATCGCTTAGGGGCAACGCTTTTAAAATTTGAGGTATATCCTGATGCATTACTGTTGAGATAAATTCTTTTATAGAGGGTATTATTACAGTTTCTCCAATATTATAGCTTTTACCACTTTTTGCAATTATTTGTGAAATGCGATAAGTGGCAATTAATCCATCTTCGTTCATTGTATGTTGTTTCTTAAATGATGCAACGATAGTTGAACAATTTTGAATTTTTTATATATTTCCTAAAAATATTCAATGGGCTTGTCCTTGTCATTTTGATGCTTTGTAGAAAGATGTTCTCGCAATCGACTTGGCTTCATTGCCTCATTGGATAATGTTTTATGGCACAATAAACACATTGGATATTGTTTATTTGCAACAGATTCTATGAAACCCATCTTCAGATACTCTGGCGAATAGCTGCATGCATTTTTGTTTTTTGTTTTTTTGAGACATGGGCTCATGATATTTCACAATATTTTGTTTGAAGCTGTAAGCACGTGCTTGCTCTCAGAAATCTGACTACGTATTGACTTTAGTTTCGATTATGTAATGTGAACAAAACTTATGCACTTGAAGTCTGTTGCATTGTTGCGACATTATAAGTGTTGTGGTTGAGCGAGAGTTTGTCAAGATGAGACTAAATTAGTGAGTATCTTGGTTGTGCGTTTTATAACATTTTATGTAGTGGGTGTTGACCAATGGCATCACTTCTTTGCGATCAGGGCGAAGTAGCGAGACATCGGCTAGTTTTGGCAGTCCAAGGGGGGATTCCTAGAATGTCACCCTATTACCCTGAAATCCAGGAATCAAGATGAAAATATGAGTTAATTGGCGTCTCCATTGTCCGGCAGTTTCTGTCATAGAAAGAAGTGTCGAACCATGGAGTTCTTTGTCTATGGAGTAATAAAACAACAAACTGCTAGTTTTTGGGTGACAATAGCAGTCATAAACTGCTCACCGGATCGGGTAGCAGGTGTGGACCCTGGGTCAGGTACCTGGCCGCTCACGGATGTGGGCCAGGTGGTCGCAAAAGAGGTTGAGTGCAGTCCCAATACAAATGCCCTGTAACAGAGTCTGACCGCTGTCCTGATCTTGACTGGTCAACAGTCGATTAGTATGTAATTGTGGTGCCGTTTGGTTGCTCTGCTACCGCCCACCATGAAAGCTGGAACGCCCACTAGTGGGTGGTAGGGACTACGTTGACTACTACTAATCTAGTGCAAATCACTCACAATACAGGTGCGGAAAAGCCCAGCTGATGAAAGGATTTGCCCTGATATCACAGAAGTAAGCTAACATGCATTGCATCACTGGAACCAGGACCCAGATCATCTAAGTCCTAGATCAGTGATCCACTGACCCACTGTCCTTGACCAGGGCCCTGAGAGATGGGATCAATCATGTTGAAAAATTTAATTTTGACTACTGGCTCATGAACATTTGACTGCTTTATTTAATTAACATATGAGCAAGGAGAATGATAATGCAAGCATATTCTATAAGTGATCATGTGGTTGTAAATGTTCTAAAGCAATTAAATAATTAATGAACACATATATCCATATTTACAGCAGCATTATTCACAATAGCTAAAACATAGAAACAACCCAAATGTCTATTGACAGATGAACAATGAGTAAAATGGGGCATATACATACAATGGAATATTATTCAGACTTTATTTTTTGGGTTTTTTTGTTTTTTTTATTTTTATTTTTATTTTTTATTCATTTTAGAAAGGAGAGAGAGAGGGAGAGAGAGAGAAGGGGGGAGGAGCAGGAAGCATCAACTCCCATATGTGCCTTGACCAGGCAAGCCCAGGGTTTCGAACCGGCGACCTCAGCATTTCCAGGTCGACGCTTTATCCACTGCGCCACCACAGGTCAGGCCCAGACTTTAAAAGGTTGGAAATTCTTTTTTTTTTTTTTTTTTTCTAATTTAGTGAGAAGCAGGAAGGCAAAGGCAGACTCCCACATGTACTCCAACTGCGATCCACCCAGCAAGCCCACTAGGGGGCGATGCTCTGCCCATCTGGGGCACTTGATCCGTTGTAACTGAAGCCTTTTTTTTTTTTTTTTTTTTTTTTTTTTAGCGTCTAAGGTGGAGGCCATGGAGCCATCCTCAGTGCAGGGGGCCAACTCACTCTAATCGAGCCATGGCTGCAGGAGGGGAGGAAAAGAGAGAGAGAGAGAGAGAAGCAAGAGGGGGAGGGGTAGAGAAGCAGATAGGCACTTCTCCTGTGTGCCCTGACTAGTAATCAACCCAGGACATCCACATGCCAGGCAATGCTCTACCACTGAGCCAACTGGCCAGGGCAAGGTTGGAAATTCTAACCTGTGCTACAACATGGATGAACCTTGCAGGCATTATGCTAAGTAATGCCATTCACCAAAAGACAAATACTATGATTCCACTTATATGAGGTGCTCTAAAGGGTCTACTTATAGATCTAAGCTATAAATACTCTTAGAGTATTTGACTACTCTATGTAGGCAAAATCTTAAAGATAGAAAGTAGAATGATAGTTGCTAAGGGCTCTGGGTAGAGGAAAATGGACAGTTAGTGTTTAAGGAGTACACAGCTTCAGTTTTATAAGATAAACAGAGTTCTGGAGATGGATGATGGTAACGGTTGTAAAACAATATGGATGTACTTAATACAACTGAACTGTACACTTAAAAATGGCTGATATAGAAGCCCTAGTTGGTTAGCTCAGTTGTAGAGCAACATTCCTCTACGTGAAGGTTGTGAGTTCGATCCCTGGTCAAGGCACATACAAGGATAAACCAATTAATGCATGAATAAGTGAAACAACAAAAAGATATTTCTCTTTCTGTTTCTCATCTCCTTCCTCTCCCTAAAATTAATCAATAAATTAAAACATTTTTAATGGCTAAATTTTAAGTTATATGTATTTACCACAATTTTTTAAATAAAAAATAATAATAATGACAACAACTAGTTCATCTATTCCGTTGGTACAGTGGTTCTGTTAAGGAGGTCTGCAAAGTATTTTGCAGTCATTTATTAGCTTTGGGATGTTTTGTCAAATCAAAGCACATTCTTTAGATAAGAAGTTCAGTTTGCTTTGATATTTAATGACCTTTCTTTTACTAGGGCATAGAATTTCCAGATGTACTACACTCCCAGTACCTAGCAGGGGCTGACAACCTGGCACAAAGTAAGTGCTCCAGAAGCAGTTTTCAAATAAATAACAGCAAAGGCTAACATCTATTTTGAACATTTATTCAGAGGTGGGTTTACCTTGAAACTGTTAATGCTTAAGCTTCCATACCTCTCACTTTAACAAGCCCTTCCCCAACCCTGGAAGAGGCCTTCGCAATGCACTCACAGTCATATATTCACATAAAACTTGCAAAGGTAAGATTTGTCTCCTTTTTATTAAAGAGGGCCCCAAAGTGATATAATCTTCAGGTTCCCCCCGAATCTGGATCTGCTGCTGTCCTTACCACCTTTCTCAGGACTTGTGGATGATCTTCTACAGTGGCTGCCTCAAGTAATCCTCGCAACAGCCCTGTGAAGCAGGTGCTGTTGTTATCTCCACCTCTCAGATGCGGAAACTAGATAACTTAACCAGAGTCACCACGCTAGAGAGTGAGGTGCAAGGATTTGCACCCTGGCATTTGAGGCCAACTCTACAATGCTACTGAGCACTGGGGGAGGCCAAATATGGCTCTAGTTCTTATTAAGTTAGGTGTGCATTTCATAAACCTATCATTTCACCTGAAGTAACTGTAATAACAAAAATGATGATGGTTGGTCTTTTAAAATAAGTTGGGATTGGTGAAAAACATTTATTATACAAGATCTTCCTATCCCCACCTCCATGGAATATTCTTGTTTAGTTGATGGGAGGAAATTTAGAAAAGAGGGAGAAATGATGAGCATGAGGCTGAAGAGAAGTGAAAGGAGACATAGAACCCCACAAGATTCCCAGCAGCCCGCCCCAGCTTTTCCTCTTCTTTCTGAGGGATGTGCAAGGCTGCTAGGTATCTGGGGAAGTTCTGTTTGGTTCTCTGTTATTTGCGTTTGCTCTATCCCCTCGGACTTCTCTGGAGGCCCTATTTCTAGTGTAAAAGCTCTACAAGTTAGAGGGCAAAAAGGAATCTTTCCTGTAAACATCCTCTGGGCCACTCCCGGAAAAGGTAAGCATCAGCCACTGCTTCCTGTCTTTATTCAGAGTCTTGGAGCAAATAATACAATTTTTTATTCCTCCAAGATTTCTTGGGAGCCCAGAACAGAACTGAAAACGTCACAAGATTGAAAATCTCCTCCTACTAGGACTCTGCTCTGTCAGACTCAGATTCCCTGGCTTAGAAATCTCACTCTGCCTGACCTGTGGTGGCGCAGCAGGTAAAAGCATTGACCTGGAACACTGAGGTCACTGGTTCGAAATCCTGGGCTTCCCTGGTCAAGGCACATATGGGAGTTGATGCTTTCTGCTCCTCCCTCCCTAATCTCTCTCTCTCTCTCTCTGTCTCCTCTCTCTAAAATGAATAAATAAAGTCTTTAAAAAAATAGATAAATATATATTTTTTTAAGTTAAAAAAAAAAAAGAAATCTCACTCATGCCCTGGCTTCCAGCGAGATGCTGGGCCTGGCATTTAGGAAATGCTGTCATCTGACCTCTACCTCCTCAGAGACATGCTGCCACCAACCCAGAGGAAACACATCCCCGTTTCTCTGTGCCTCTCAAAAGTTTCCTATTCTGCTTTTCCTATTTTTAACTATAGTGCAATTATCACCCAGCTGGTCGAAACTTAGAGCCACTTCTGCTGATCCCTCCCTCCCCTCTGACCCCAAATACAGTTGACCCTCGAACAAATGGGTTTGAAATGCATGGGTCCATTCATATACATGGCTTTTTTTTTCTTTCAATAAATACTGAAATATATTTTCTCTTCTTTATGATTTTCTTAATATTTTCTTTTCTCTAGCTTGCTTTATTGTAAGAAGACAGTATATAATACATATAACATACAAAATATGTATCATTATCCTGCTATTTGTGTTATTGTAAGGCTTCTAGTTCACAGTAGGCTATTGGTAGTTAAGTTTTGGGGAACTCAAAAGTTATACGTGGATTTTTGACTGAATCAGCAGTGGGCACCCCAACACCCTCATATTGTTCAAGTGTCAACTGTAACCATCTAACACCAGAGGTTTTCCTTTCTGTCCATTTTCTTTGCTGATACTTTGTTTACAGCCCTTCTTGGGTCTGCAATGTTACAACTGCTTCCTGACTAGATTCTCTGCTTGCAGAGCCGTTCTCTTCCAGAGGTGAATTTACCACCTAGTAATAAATCCTAAACTCCAGGACACCTTGCTTGCATGAACAGGCCCTTTCAACTGCTTGTAGCTAATTTTTTTATTTGTGACTTTACATTCCTCTTCTTAAAGAAGACTCCCACAAGTTCTCCCACTTCAGAACCCTCTGAACAGGATCTCCCCCTCCCCATCCATTTTGCACTCAGCTGCCAGATTAATTTCTTTGACTTTTTAATAGACTTTATTTCTGATAGTATTTTAGGTTCACTGAAAAGTTGAGTGGAAAGCTCAGAGTCCCCATATCCCTGTTTCCCCACTATAGAAACTCCATACTAGAGTGGTATATTTGTTACAGTTAATGAACCTACAAGTGACCCATCATTATTATCTGAAGTCTGTAAGTTACATTAAGATTAATCTTTTAAAAATGATCTTCCTTCATGTTACTTTTCCACTTCAAAACTGTCCATTAAAATGCTGCCCACTTCTCTAAAGTTTATCTCCTTACTTGAACACTCAAGGCTCTCCCTTGTCTGCCTCAATTTTACTTTTCAAATTTATTTTCCAATAATCACCTATAGACACAGAGGGAGAATCCGAGCAGGCTGTCCTTACTGTCACCTCCCGGCTTTGTTCACATCACCTCTGCACAAAGCCTGGCTTTATTCAACTTAACAAAGATTTGCCTAGACTTAATATAGGATGTCCATCTGCTTCCAGTATGACCATCAAAACCTGACCCAGTTTATCCCACTTGGTCAGTGAGTTCCTCCTATTCATCTGGCTTACAGCAATTCTGCTTGCTCTAATAGTGGCGGGTCCTAGCTTTAATGGACCAGAAAGACTTTTATAATATATTATAAAATTATATATTATATTATATATAATTATAATATATTATCAAAATTATAATAAAGTCCACTATAGGATTGTCAAGTTTTTATTCTGCAAAAAAAAAGACTTTTAAAAAGTACCATCAAAATTATCTAATTAAAGAAAAAATCTTTATAACTGGAAAAGCATAAAAGGCACAATTTCAGAATGACAGTCTGTTTGTTTCAATGTAGTACACTCAGCTTTGGAAAACTCACTGAGGCAGTGCAAAGTCCTCAGACTGGCTTTGGGAGCAATTCAGCAACACTTGTGGTCTCCACCACCCTGTAGCTCTTACTTACAAACTGCCTGGGGCTACATTTTGTGTTGTTGACTGTATTTAACTTCTTGTGCACATATGTCATTTCCTCGACTTAGCAGATAAGCTTTATAAGGAGCCTGTATAGGAACTGTGCCTTTAACTTCCCAGCAAGGCCATGTACCTAGAAAATGTTCGATAAATATTTGTTAAATGAATGAGTCAGCCTAGAGTAGGCTTTCTAAACCCATAACCAATAAATCTCTTCATAATGGAGTATGAGCACCCCATCCTAAGGCAATTTCTTTCAATAGACTTCTTTAAAAAAAGAGTTAATCTGTACAAATTGCTTTGCTTTTGAGTGAAACCTGGAAAAAAAAGGATCTGAAATGAAAAGTAAATAGTTTCTTCCTCAAGGCAGTAGCAAGCCTCAGCAAAGAGAATCAAAACACAAACACACCTTTTGTAACCTGTCATTTAATTGATCCCAGTTATTTTGGGCTTTGCTGGTAGGCATGCATGCAGTGTGTGCTCTGGCTTGACCTGACTTGATAAGGCTGTTGGCTTTCCTTCTGTGGTTCTTGCCCATATGCCTAAATTCTCCATAATACCCCTGTTGTTTCTTTCTCTACCTGGGTGATTTAAAAAGGAAAGGAAGGATGCTTAACATCTTCCTGGCTAAGTCTGGGTTTTGGATTCAGGAGCTAAGAGTGATTCAGAAAAGTGTCTTGCAGATTATTTTCAAAACTCAGCATCTGACCTGACCAGGTGGTGGTACAGTGGATAGAGTGCTGACCTGGGATACTGAGGTCCCAAGTTTGAAACCCCGAGGTCACTGGCTTGAGTACAGGCTCACCAGCTTGAGCATGAGATCATAGACATGACTCTATGGTCAGTATCTTGAGCCCAAGATTGCTGGCTTAAGCAAGGGGTCACTGGCTCGCGTGTAGCCCCTGGTCAAGGCACATATAAGAAAGAAATCAATGAACAACCAAAGTGCTGCAACCATGAGTTGATGAGTTGATGCTTCTTATCCCTCTCCCTTCCTATCTGTCTGTTCCTGTCTGTCTCTCTATATCTCTCTTGCTAAAAAACAAAAAAGCAAAACAAAACTCAGCATCTGCAATTATCTCTCAAAATATAAATAAGTACACATCCCTGCTTAAAATATTTATTGCCTTTTAATTTTATTCCATTCAACAGGGATTGATTATCTGCCACCTGCCAGGCTTGTTCTGGATGTTAGGGATACATCACTAAACAAAACAGATAAGAATTTCTAACTTCCTGAAATTCATGGAGGGGGTGAGGAAGAACAAACAAGAAACATAGTAAATAAATAATGTATTATACTTTACACTATGTTAGAAAGTGATAGGTGCAAAGAAAATTATTTAGAGCAACCAGAGCTGTAACAATTTAGATGGAAATGTCAGGGGAGTTCAAACTGAGATGATGGTTAGAGTAAAGACTTGGAGGAGATAAAGGGCCACGGAGGTCTTTCTGGAGTCTCTTCTGGGAGAAGAAGAAATGCTTTCTACAGAATGACCTTACCTGGTACCTTGTCACCTTATCTCATGCACACTGGCCCTCCCTCATCACAGCTCTCTAGCCACCATGGTCATCTCTTTTCCACCTAAGGGCTTTGCATACACCGTTCCATCAGCTCAGCAATCTCCTGTACCATCCCTGGATCCCGGGGCCAGCTCCTCTTTCTTCTGGTTCAGTCTAAAGGTTACTTCCTCAGGTGGGCTGGCAATGACCCCCAAATCAAGTGCCCTCTCACAATAATTCTTATAGTCCTCCCTTCCGATACCCAATCAGCACTGTGTGAATAAATAAACAAAAAAAGGGCTAAACTGGGGTGAACTCTTTGAGAACAGTGATTCTGGCTTATTCATTTAGCCTCAGGGCCAGGCACATTGTTGAATGTATTTGATACTTTCTCTTCATAAATAAGCTTTATTATTATGAACATATAAGTACGTGATATTATTTCAGTAGAAATGAGGTTCAAGTTATGGTTTGCTTATGTTAAATAATAATAATATAATAAATAAATAAACAAACAAGACAAAGAAAGGAGAATGGGGCATTAGAGTGTGTTATAAGGAATGAATTTCCTTCCTGCTTCACTGTTTAGGCAGAGTAACCCTTCCCTCTGGATGAAGCAGGCCTTGAGTTCAGCCCTTGGCCCACATGAGCCCTTTTTGGACCATCTCGCACTAGCGAGGGGTAAGATGACACCTTCCTAACTTCTTGTGAGCCCCGATTTTCTTGGCAGGAGAGCTTTACCCAACAGAGTTTTGCCTCCTCTTCTTCCTCAAGTCTGAGAATCTTCTCTATGCCTCAAATTACTTTCAAGTAGCTATCATAATATATCAAAGTCTCAGTTATTTGAGGTAATTAATATATTCTTGGATTTTCCCCTGTAATCATTCACACTTTCGGGCATATTTCCAGGAGTATTTTCTTGTTGATGTTGCTCAGAAATACCATAAGAATGATAAGTTTATCTGTTTAATCCCTGCCTCGCTTCCAAATGCATCTTAGGTGACTTATAAAAATCATGCGCCCTGGCCGGTTGGCTCAATGGTAGAGCGTCGGCCTGGCGTGCAGAAGTCCCGGGTTCGATTCCTGGCCAGGGCACACAGGAGAAGCGCCCATCTGCTTCTCCACCCCTCCCCCTCTCCTTCCTCTCTGTCTCTCTCTTCCCCTCCTGCAGCCGAGGCTCCATTGGAGCAAAGATGGCCCGGGCGCTGGGGATGGCTCCTCGGCCTCTGCCCCAGGCACTAGAGTGGCTCTGGTTGCAACAGAGCGAAGCCCCAGAGGGGCAGAGCATCGCCCCCTGGTGGGCAGAGCGTCGCCCCCTGGTGGGCGTGCCGGGTGGATCCCGGTTGGGCGCATGCGGGAGTCTGTCTGACTGTCTCTCCCCGTTTCCGGCTTCAAAAAAATACAGAAAAAAAAAAAATTAAAAATCATGCAATATAATTGAAACAGATAAATCACTGCAAAGAGAAAAAGACAGTAAAGTGATGCAAGGAATGAAGCCACTGCAAAGAAGTTCCAACCCTGGGATTCAAGCAGTTATAAAAAAGGACCACAGATATGGCTCTAAGCAATAAAGGAACCTGACCAGTCATAGGATTCACGTTTTGCAAGATACATACCAGGGGCTCAGGAGATTTAAGTTCTAAAAGACATTTCTTTCATGCACCCCCAAAGGGGGCACTGATGTCATGAATAACATTGAAAACAAGTTGAGTTTCCAATAGCTGTTTCTTACAGTGTCACCAAGCCTTAATTTAGGGCTTAATAGCAAAGTGACATCTTCAAAAACTCAGTTCTCTGAGGGAACCAATGATAAAGTCCAAAATGAAGTTCTTTACCTATATGTTTTGATTCAGGAATTAAGTTTAAAATATCTAAAAGAAACAATGGACAGCATTCTTCCATAAATCTCATTTTTTCCAGTCAAGTTTTGATAAGTTTCAAGCAGCAGAGACATCAAGGATAAATTGTTAGGCAGGGACCTGACATGTTGAAACTCCCTATTTCTGATTAGATGCAGATCTGCACCTAAGAGCTCGGCATCCACTTGTGAAAACGAAGGTTCCTAACCAGGTCAGGTGCTTGCATAGACCTACCTACCTCTGCAAAGAGGCAGACAAAGGCGGACCCATGGGCAAGAACCAGATTTCCTTCAGAAAACAGTTCCCGTTTGCTCTAATACAAACAACAACTGGACAGCCAAAACCCCATGGAGCATGACCACCGTGTGACAAATAACAACTCTCCTGCAAACATATCATACATTCCACAGTTATATATAAATGTAATTTTCTATTATCCTGTTTTGGTTTATTCATCCTGTGCCTCCCCACCCATTTGAGTAGATAGTTAAGAAAGGACTGTTAAAAAACAAAACCAACCTGCAGAGAAAAAGTTATTTTGGACCAAAGCCTGGGAGCCAGGCTGTTGGCTCAGTGTTTAATTTGGCTCTCTCCCAAACCAATCCTATGTGGGCAGGGGATAGGTCACCCCATACACCTTCCTTCCCCAGCAGGATGATTTTGTTTATTAGAAAATATGTACACTGGGTAAGCTGTCAAAGTGAGTTGTACTTAAGGTATGCATTATTCAGAGGGAGAAAATAGTTCCAGCACTACTTGGAATCTTTATTCCTGACAACGCATTAAGAATTCAACACAGTAATCTTATTGTTTTAGCTGTTGCTTTCACCATTACTCATACAACATGACTGGAAAAAAAAACTAATGATGATTTTTTCCCCCTGCCTTGTTTTGTGTGTGTGTGTGAATTTTTTTTTAACTTTTAGTTTGGGATAAATGAGCCTAATAATCCACCATCTGGTGTCCAAATATTTTTACAGACATGAATCCAAATACCACAAAATCACTGCTACAGCTCAGGTTCTGTGGGTCTTTTTCTCAGGCAGACTTTTTATTAAATGTGATTATTCCTGAACTATGAGAATCTCAGCCAGGAATCTTATGATTTAGCCTTGAAAAGAAAACTTGCTGTGTTGACGAATATATATTAAAAAAAAAAAAAAAAAAAAGATGGAAGGGAGAACTCTCCCAGGAGCTGATTTCAAGAAAAAAAAAAAAAATGAAGCTTGCTTTTTGTTATCATACTCAGCAGTACACGGACTGAATCGAAGTGTCGACTTTTGCTGCATTCCTGCCTTAATCGTCGCTGGTGGAAGAAGATAAGGTGCAAGGAAGCTCTGTGGGAATCAAATTTCAGCCCTGTCAGGTGTAATCAGAACCGCCGTCTTAAAACAAAGGCTCCACTCCACCTCCTCAGCTGGAGGAGGTCTCTTCCCCGACCCCCAGGCTCTAGGAGGAAAAAGGAGGAGCAAGTTTGCAAGAGCAAAATAAAACCAAACCAAACAGCAACAGCAAATTTGAGTAATGTCTCCACCTTCTTTATACCACAGATTGACCCCTCTACATTAAATATTGGGTTTCCCCCTTTATCAATGTAATAATGAATAGATTTTTTTAAGACTACATGGGTTGTCATTTTTTAAAATTAGGATTCCCCTCTTAACCCTCCATAAACTCGGTTTGTGAGTCTGTGCATTATGGTGGAGTTCCTAGGGCAACACCATGTTGTGAAGCCACGGGGGTAGAAAATAAAATTTTTTTTCTCCTTAAAGAGAAGACACTTGCTCAAAATGTCACCCAAATTTTCGAGCACAGAGAACATCGCTCCTGTAAGTGAACATGCCACACAGAAACATTGGAATTTGTATCACCGGATTCTCCTGCAGAGCTAAACACCAGGGAAAACAGAACCAGAAAGGATGACATATCCTCTCAGCTCCCAGCTTTGCTAGTGATACGAATGGGATATCCATTAAAATAACGACAGAACTCAGCGCAGCGTCCATTGCTGGCGAGACTGTTCTGCAATGGCTGGGTTTTGACGCTGCTGCCTTGGAAGGAAGGGGAGGGATAACACCTCCATCTCAGCGATGGGCAAACTAAGGCACTACAGTGGACGTTAGGCAGTCGTGTCAGAGTCACTGAAAGCCGGTGGTGCGCTGGAGACAGGTCAGAAAGAGTGGAGGAAGTGTAGACACTAGTGATAAGGCGATAACTAGAGGAAATTAAAACCCAGCAGTGTGGGAAAAGAACAATTAGCCAAGAC
This sequence comes from Saccopteryx bilineata, assembly GCF_036850765.1. Lineage (NCBI taxonomy): Eukaryota > Metazoa > Chordata > Mammalia > Chiroptera > Emballonuridae > Saccopteryx > Saccopteryx bilineata. Next base: position 209,116,780 of record NC_089492.1, read on the forward strand.
AGAGGAGCAGGAAGGAATACAGAATGAATTACAATCAGAGGAAACGAGCCAGCGACAAAAGAGGACTGCCGGGTGGGGCCTGAGAAGAGTCCGGAGAAGGGATTTAGGAATGCGACTTTCTTTTGAGTTCTGTCAGGGCTGTATTGTTTGGTTGCATCGGCTCATAATTTAACGCTTTCATACCTCGGATCACACTCTAAGAGGGCTCTCTTTATTCATGCAGCTCTTTGAGATTGTTACATAAATATTAGGAACTACAGAGAAGAATGACTTCATGATTAATTTAGAAATCCTTCTCTGACCCCCCTAAAAGGCAAAAGTTTAAGCTTAGAACAGTAAGCAAAATATTTCCATCAGAAACTGCAAGAAACATCTTACAGCACAAGTATTAGTTAGCAAGTATAGATAGTTTAAAGGAAAAAGTATTCATGAAAATAAAATCTTTTTTTTCTTGAAAGAAAACCTATAAAGGTGTTTAAAAGTAATTTCTATGACCATCAAAGGGATAAAATGTTCTGTAAGTAGTAGGAAGTGATAGAAAAAAGGACAGTTGTTTTATGAAAACAAGAATTTTCAATGTGTGTATCACACATGGTTATTGGCACTAGAGAAAAAGATTTACTGTGAACCCAAAATAAAATGGTGCTGACTCATTCTTCAAAATTCACTGGCGAGGAGGTTGAGAAGAAGCTCCATTTGTACCAGCCAAGATGTTAAAATTCTGGGAGAAACCAAGCAGAAGGATGAACCAGGGCAGCTAGAGTTATTGAGAAGGAGGAGAAGAGAGGATTACAAAGTAGAGAGGATGCTAAATAGGGTTAGAAGAATCAGATACTATTACAAAGGGCTGATTGAAGGGGCTAAGTGGATAATAAGGCAAATTAAGGATCCTTAGAAATCCTCAGCATCCTGGAAATGAATTAACTGCTTAGACAAACTAATAAATGAATAAGGATGACCAAAAGTTACCAGGGGGAAAAACAGAAGACTTGATTGATACAACCAGCACACTTAAAAGAAGATTTTTTAAAAAGTGTGTGTGTGTGGGTGGGTGGGTGGGGGGAGCTTTGAAACAATACTAAGAGGGTGTAAAAGTGAACTGAGAAAAATCTAAAGTTGGCAGTGATGGAAGGCTGGCCTTAGGAAAAGCCACAACAATAAAAGATTCTTTAAATACCTTAAAGTGGCCATGGGTGACAGGGAACATTCAGGACCTTGAAGAAAACTTGAACTAGGTTTTATTTTCATTTACTTTATTTTAATTTTGTTTAGCTTGCCTTCCTGTGGCCAATAAAATGTACCAGAAATGGAAACGGTGTCAGAATAGTGATAAATTAAAGGTAACTAAGAATTTTCCTCCAGTAAATTAAGATGACTCAAGAAGGGACACTCGTGAGTGGAAATAAAAAGCTGCAGAGATTAGCACTGCCTTAGGGCAGGGTTTGAATGGCTCCTTGGAAGGACAGAGATACAAAGGGAAATCACAGCCAAGTAAATCTGGCACATTTATGGACCAGGGAGGAAACAGAAAATTGCTAGATGCATTGGGGTGAAATTACCAAAAGTTTAGCTATGTATGAGTTCAGGAAATAAAACAATCTAATTTTAAGAAAAGTTATCTCAATTAAACTCCTTTAGTAGATTTTGGACATTTATACTACATAATAGAGAAGACTAGTAAATAAACATTGGCATTGTCAACATATTCTTTAAATGTTATTTGTTAACTAACATCATAGACTAGACACTGGGAAGGAAGAATTAAGAGCAGACTTAACATGGGGTAGTGAACACACAATGCAATATACAGAAGATGTATAAACCTATATAATTTTATTAACCAATGTCACCCTGATAAATTCAATAAAAAAGAGCAGATTAAATAATTGCTCCTTGCTTTGAGAGTCTAACACTGTTAAGGAGCTGACATCATTGTAGACACAAAGGGCCCCACAAGTTTGGGCATCCAATGATGGGAGAGCACATGCATGTAAAATGTATGCATAAGCAAGAGAATCTCACTCTCAGATTCATCTAAAAAGAGAAGATCTCACAGAAAAGGCGCACAAGAAGAAATCCTTGTAGAGAGGTGATGGAACCATGGTTTTCTTGGCAGACAGGGGAGGCAAGGCAGGTATTTTGCACAGAGGCAGAGCCTCTGAGAAGGAGCTAGGAGTGGAAACAGACTGAGAAGTCCAGAGCGGGGCTTGGTAAGAGCATACATTTGGTAAGGAGTGATGGGAAAAGTTAGGTGTTCTAGAAGGGGACTCCAGAGTAAGACCACCAGGACTTGAAGTGCAGTTCTGTAGTTGTAAACCTCATGGTTCTCTGGTTGCCCCATCTCAAAAATGGGATTTCTACTTTAAAGATTGTTCTAAAAGTCAAGTGAGACAATTTGTAAAAATTAACAATAGGTATGGCGATGAGTCAACTGTAGTCAGTTTGATGATATAACCACACACCTTCCTCACTTTCTCAGCATCAACTCTGGTTGGCACCCTTGCCTTTTGAAGGGTTTCCACTCTGATGAGCACAGCCCCACTTGGCTGGCTTTCCCTAAGGGGTGATGGGAAGGCCTACTTCACCTTCAATTTTCCTTTTTATTCCAGTAAAAACTTATTTCTTCTCCACATAACCTCCCCTCCTGTTTTCAAGGACACAGAGTCCCTCCCCCCTTTCCAAAGAGAACCTCTCTTACATTATGGATTCAGCAGTTTCCTCAAAGCTCTTGCAGGATGCTATTCCATCAATGAGCTCATCCTTCCTTCCCAGCTGCAGTGACCCCTCCATCCCTCCTTCCCCTCAGCCTCTGGCCCTGCTCAAGTTTTCTCTGGCTTCATACATCTTTCTCTCCAATGTGCAAGGTTGGCTGGTACTGCCTACATCTTTCCTTTCCTAGATAAGCTAAATGTCTATCTGAGCTTTGCAACCTTACTCTGCTGTAATGGCTGGTTAGCTGTCCACCGGAGGAGAACCTAATGGGTTTTTCTCCTTCCCATTCTGTTCTAGTTTCTTGTGATTCTGAGCTTACCTTTTCAGAAGCAGACTCACTCAGTCTGAAGTGGGGGAGATGATGAGTGCTGATATTACTGATGACACTAAAACAGATGTTTCCTCTCTTCTGATTGTTCCTTCTCAGTCTTCTTTTCTTCACTTAGCCTATTCATGCTTGTGTCTCCAAGGATTCTACGCTTGAGCTTGTTCAGTTTCTACACTCTACTTCCTCTGGACAACCTCATCCAAACCCAATAACTTGTCATTTCTTTGTAGGTCATTCCTTCACTATTGTCCTGTAGTTGGCATTTCCAATTGCCTTTTGAAAAATCTCACGTCATTAACTTTTCATTCATTTCTTCATCCACAGAACAAATATGTATGGAGTGCCACTGAAACATGTCTAAACCATCTAATTACCTCTTTTTATCCTTACCCCATCTGCAGTTTGTCCTGTCCTTTCTCTGGATAAATGACATCTTGATCACTCCACCTGAATGGGAATCTTAAAAGTCATCTTCAGCTTCCTCATCTAGACATCTAATCAACCGCTGACTCAGTATGGTGGAATAATCAGCTCCTCTTACATATGCCTACTTTTCTCTTAAGATGCTAGAAGCTAGCTTATTTTTATGGACCAAAGCTACTTTTATTTTTCTTTGAAATCTTCTAAAGTAACTTAATATAGGTTCTAGGACTGAGTAGAAATCCATAAATATTATTGAATTATATTGAGTTGACATCATTTATGAAGTGATCAATAGTTATGATAAGGATCTTAGAAGACATTTAATTCTTTGGTGAAAATCTAAATGCACTCATTTATCAATTAATACCTACAATTAATATTCTAAAATTCTATAGAAATGTGCAGAAAAAATTATGTAATGAGACATTAATTTGAAGACAAAAGTAGAATTGTACAGAGAGAACACTGTTCAGAAAGGAGACTGTCCTTTGTTCAACAAAAGACCCTGGCATGAAAGATAACATCCCCCAGGTTAAGTTGCCTTGTCTGAGAAAAGTAGCAAGAATTGAAGACTTGCAACCAAAAAGGAAGAGACAGAGGAGCCAGGGCAAGTGAAGCGATGCAGCGGTGTTGCTAGGGACCTCCACAAAGAGCCAGCGCGTTGAATGTGTTTTAAATACAGGGGTGTCCAATATTTGGTTTTACATTATCACTTATGCTGTGCTGCACTTTGATGTAACTCCCATTGCTCTTTCCTATATTTTAGAATCTCAATAGAAGTCTGTTATGTGGCACCCTAAGTCAGAGTGAATGGGCCACTCAGGTTCCTCTGCCAGAGAACCTGCTGCAGAGTGCAGATATGTCAGCCTCCAGCTGTTGCACCTTTGGGGCCCCCTGCAGCGTTCACACCAAAGCCACTGTCTCCCTGGGCTGCCCCAGCCAGTGACTGAACACAGCAGGGAACTACACCTGAGCCACTCCTGCCCAATGCAGGACTCCTCCAGTGGGTGATCTTAGCTCTAAATCTCCCCAACTGCCTGCTCAGGCCTTCCTCAGGGCTGGACTGTGGCCTGAGGCTCTTCCTACCAATTGTCTTCCTCCCTTCCCTTTTTCCCTTTCTCTCCTCACAAGTATCAGAACTTCATGCTAGTTTAAGTTTCCCCCACTTACTCCTGCTCTTTCCCCTTTATCTGTCACAAGCATTTTCCTCAAGAAATCTCTTGCATTTCTAATTCTGTCTTGGTGACTGTAAAGCCAGTAGCCACGGCCACCATCACAGCCGCCTGGCCCATGCAGGTTCACATTAGATTTGGACAGTCGGTAATGAAACAATGGAGCCAAGAACTGGTGGGCCATTATCTTTAATCCTAGCTTGCACCCAGCGGGCAAGTAAAAACACACACTGGGCTCCAAAACCCACTCATTCAGTGCTCACAAAGCTACTGACTTATCCAAGTTTCCTAGAATCAAAGGTTTCTAGCTCATTAGCCTTATTCACCTCTGTTCCCCATCTCCTTCTCTCCGCAAACTGGCTTCTCCTTCAGCACTCTGCCATCTTGGATGCCTCTCCTCTCCTCCACGTGGCCTTACTCTGCTCTCCTCCCTGCTCTCTGCCCTCCTCCTAGAACGCAATCAATTTTCCCCTGGAACAATGTGATCTCTCTTCTTTTTAAAGCCTTTTGGTGTGAAAGCCCTCCCCCAACACATATTAACATAATCGCGCCCATCCCAAGCAAGAAGGGCAACTAATATTATCACCTGGGCGATGGGCTTCCACGTGGGCAGCTCCATCTTTAACAAAGTGAGCATAATATATTTCATCTGCCCAATAGTGACTGAATCTCAGAAGACCTGAGCTGACACAGCAGGATGTTTTTCTTATGGACAGGATGTCGAGGAGTACAAGAAATGAGCAGTTTCCACGGTGGGGTGATACAGGGTGGAAAAGACAGCACCGACTGGACTGAGGAGCTGGGTGGGAATTGAGAATGTAGCAGAAGCAAAAAGGTGGAGCCCAGAAAGGACTAGGAGAAGAATAACATTCAAGACTATCTTGAGATGTGGGGAAAATGCTGGGTTTTCCATTTCATTTTCATCTTAAAGGGTAAGGAAACCCTAGCAGCTGGAGGACTTCCCAGGATATCCAGGCACCTTGCTCTGTGTGAGCAGGTAGCAAGAAGCTCATCCTGTGCTTTGTGCAGGGAGGCCTGCACCCTGAGGGGAGTGGAGTATGGTAAGGGAGTGCGCCTAGAGCTTGTCACTGTACCTGCAGCACGCACTGCAGGGCTCAGCCAAGAGGAAGGTGGTGAGACTTGCTGAATAAATAAAAACCTCTCACTGAGCACAGATTTCCCAATCCGGAAGAATTACATTGAAGGATACCTCGTGAACTTGTGAATGATGTCACCAGATCATAGTTAGTAATTAATCATCAGGAAATTTGGAACGAGGAAAAGGGTTATGAACTAGGAATTGAACAATGTCAATGTGGTATTCCAAATGGAATCAGAATGACATGCTTTGTTAACTCAGAGTATGAATGTAGTATCATCACTTTTATATTTGAATGTAATTGCTTGATTGTGCAAGGTGAGCTGTCTCTCTCTCCCTTAAGGCCACCTCTGCCTCAATGAGCCCAGACTGTGCACCAACTCTGAGGCTCACTGGGTGTAAAGGGGGAGGTGAGAAGTGCAGAGATTATTGGCTACACTAAGTGTTCTCCATGCACTTGATTAAGCTCCGGTTACATAACTAAGAGGGTCCACTAAAGGCACCTCCAAGCAAAGAAAGTGTGTTCTATGTTCTGCTATACATTTTAAACAGGTCCCAGACACCTTATTACCCAAAAGTGCCAGGTGGATTCTACCAACTAATGACCAGTTCTTTGGTGAGATGTTGTTGGGCAGATAAAATATATTATGCTTACTTTGTTAAAGATGGCACTGCCCACATGGAAGCCCATTGCCCAGGTGATAATATTAATTGCCTTTCTTGCTTGGGATGGGCGTGATTATGTTAATATGTGTTGGGGGAGGGCTTTCGTGCCAAAAGGTTTTTAAAAGGAACAGAGATTATGTTGTTCCGGGGAAAGAGGGATTACGTTCTAGGAGGAGCCCATGCTAGAGAAGAGCGTAGAAAGACCATGTGGAGGACAGGAGAAGCAGCCAAGATGGCAGAGTGCTGAAGGAGAAGCCAGTTCCTGCAGAGTTTGTCCAGAGAGAAGGAAATGGGAAACAGAGGTAAATAAGGATAGTGAGGCCCTGGCCGGTTGGCTCAGCGGTAGAGCATCGGCCTGGCGTGCAGGAGTCCCGGGTTCGATTCCCGGCCAGGGCACACAGGAGAGGCGCCCATTTGCTTCTCCACCCCTCCCCCTCTCCTTCCTCTCTGTCTCTCTCTTCCCCTCCTGCAGCAAGGCTCCATTGGAGCAAAGATGGCCCGGGCGCTGGGGATGGCTCTGTGGCCTCTGCCCCAGGCGCTAGAATGGCTCTGGACGCAACAGAGCGATGCCCCAGATGGGCAAAGCATCACCCCCTGGTGGGCATGCCGGGTGGATCCCGGTCGGGTGCGTGCGGGAGTCTGTCTGACTGCCTCCCCGTTTTCAGCTTTGGAAAAATAAATAAATAAGGATAGTGAGCTAGAAACCTTTGATTCTAGGAAACTCGGATAAGTCAGTAGCTTTGTGAACACTGAATGAGTGGGTTTTGGAGCCCAGTGTGTGTTTTTACTTGCCCGCTGGGTGCAAGCTAGGATTAAAGGTAATGGCCTACCAGTTCTTGGCTCCATTATTTCAGTACCCTCTGTCCGAATCTAATGCGAACCTGTATGGGCCAGGCGGCTGTGATGGTGGCCGTGGCTACTGGCTTTACAGATGTTCAACAGCATTCTTGGTGGATTATAAAGGCAGTTTCAAAAGCTTGTTATATGATGAAGACTTGGAGAACTACCAGTGTTTCACTGAGGGTATCTGGCCCTGCAGGGCCGCAGGATATATATAAAACATTATGAAAAAGGGAGCCCCTATAAAAATTTACTATTTATGGTTTTAGTTCTGAACTGCATTTCTGGACCTATTCTTTACTGTTTCTCATCTCCTCCTGACCCTCTGAGCTAACAAATTTACTCTTTGACATCCTTCTTCTGTTCCATTTCCTTTCTGATATGACCTTTGCTCCTCTTGGAAAAGACTCTGGTTCTGCCCTCTGAGGGGCTGCATTTGACTGTTTCAGGTGAACACCTCTTCTGGGACCTTCCAGTTGGGGCTCCTCTCCTGAAGGTGGGACACCTAGTAGGTTTGATGCTGGAGCTGGGAAGGCCTGAGCTGACATACATATGCCCTCAAAAGTTTAGAAAAGGCATTTTTCTTATTCTCTATGGCCCCAAAAGATAGAATGAACAATAGTGGGCATTACAGGGACAAAGTGCAGCCTCAAAACAAAAAGGTATTTGACAGCAGTCAGAACAGCCACAGTTCTTTTCTTTGTCACTGAATGGTGCTCACGCCAAGGCTGGCTAGCCATCAAGGGGAAATGTTTGCAAATTGAGCCTTGGCTCCCACGGCTCCTTTTGCTGGGGATCTACAGGTCCTGTCAGTGCTGAGGCTCTTAGATTCTAAACTTTCATGATTCTTTGATTGAAAAAGAAAAAGTCAAGGTGCCTGACCACGTGAGACACATTGAAAGATCACTCGCATGTCGCTGCTGCCAAAGGGAAACTAAACGTGGAGAGGAGAAGCAGGAGGCTGACTCTCAGTTGGGATGGAGGATCCCCGTCCCAAGAAGAGGCCTGGCGAACTGTGCTTTTCTCTGCCAAACGGAGCTGCTTCCACCTAAAGAATCCCCGCAGTCCGCGTCTTCCCACACGGTGCTCTATAATAATTAGTTTTACTGCTTCTTTCACAAGCGATTACTTTAATTATTTTAATTAGATTGTACAAGCACCTTCTTTTTATAATGCATCAATAAACAGTGGAGGGAAGTTACTACTTTGGAGGAAGCCTGGAAGTTGTCACTAGGTGGGCCGTGGCCCAGAGCTGGAGGCAGCTTCTACTCTAAACTGGAGACCACCCAGCAGCATCCTGAGATCTCCTGAGGGAGGATTCGAGTCTCCTAGCCTGGGCAGAGCCCAAGTCACGTCCTTATCCTCTGTGGTCATTGGTCCTTCAGTCAAAGCAACTGAGAGCAAATAACCTGTTTTGCATATGTTCCTCTAACAACAACAACCACAGAGTAAATAGGAAAGGTTACCGATGGTTAGTTGTCAGCTTTTATTAAAATTCCACATACTTGGCATTTCTTAGCTATCTGGTTTGACTCTTGCTTCTACTCCTTACCAGTTCTTTGCCCTTGAAAAAAACACAACTTCTCAAATTCTTAGTTTGCCTAGCTGTTAAATGAAAGTAAAAACATCAAACAGGGTGAGTTCTTTGGAGAATTAGATGACCTAGGCTGGCTGGGTGCTGAGGCTCTGCCCGCATGGGGCAGTCCCTGGGGTCATTACTGCCTCCTCTCTCGCCTTCTTTTCTCACCTTCCTCCCTCTTCTACTCTACCCTTCTGAGCGGTTTCGACATGAGAAACTTTGGATTCTTTGGTCCCAGACTGCAGGGCTCTCTCTTCAGCCTTCCTTTACATAAGTACAAATGGCAGAAAGTGAAATAAATTGAGAAAACAATTTCCAAGGAGTTGTCACTATTTGAATAGTTCTATTGGGACATCTGAAAGACCCCTAAGCCCCCTTTTCTGTGGCTGTTATATTAAACTCTCAAAACTGATCCCCACATGCCATTTGGAACATGTGTCCCTCAGCAGGGCGCCTCCTTCCCTGGGGGTGACCAGCTGTGGGAATGTGCCTGCTGCTACGTGCAGCTTGGCAAGCTCACAGGACCTGGCGCGGAGGGTCAGTCCCACACAGACACCGATGCAGACAGGAGGTTTTGGTAGCCCACGGCCCTGTCTGTCTAACATCACATTTTAGGCTTTTCTCTGAACAAAGCCCAGGACCCCAGAAAGCCCTGCTGCTGGGCTGCCAGAGGCGTCTTGCATCTGCTCAGGTGGAAACTTGTCATGGAAAAGAAACCAGGAGCCACCAAAGCAGCTCTTTCATCACCAGAATCCATCAAAACAGGAAACCGGGGCTCTTTACAGCAGATCCCAAGAACCCCATCCTTCCTGTGCAATGTGGCTGCTTAATCATCACCACTGAAATATGATTTAAAATATTTTTGTTTTTGTTTTTTACTCAAACTAGTAGATTAATATAAACAAGGGTTTGTTTGTTTTTTTTCTTTCCAGGAATTTTCCTATGACCAGGATCTGAAACACAGAAAGAGATTTGGTCTATGTTGAAATGTCTGCACTTGGCCTCGTGTGTTGTCTTGTTCCAATTGAATATGATGACCATGTGTTATTTTTATTATAGCCGGAACACCACAGGAAGAGTTGACTACTTGGGTTTTCAAAAGGAATCTTTTTGCACCATCTTGTGACTCCTTTTGGTACAGCTTAAGCAAAACCAAAAGCAGCTGCTTAAGTTTTTAAAAGGAGTCTTGGGCGCCCTCACGTGGCACATCACGGAACTGGGAATACTAGGGATAAAGCCCGTAGTCCAAAGAATTGCGCAGACATTTGCTCTCCTTGTGTCATAACTGTTAGTGGTTCCCTGAAGAATCATAGTCTACCCAACTCATTAATTTGTGTGAATTCGAACTGCAGAATAAAATACAGTGTGTCCGTAAAGTTATGGTGCACTTTTGACCGGTCACAGGAAAGCAACAAATACGACAGAAATGTGAAATCTGCACCAAATAAAAGGAAAACCCTCCCAGTTTCTGTAGGATAATGTGGCAGCATGTGCACATGCGCAGATGATGACATAACACCGTGTATACAGCGGAGCAGCCCACGGCCATGCCAGTCAAGATGTGGACGGTACAGAGGAAAGTTCAGTGTGTTCTGTGGCTCGCTAAATTCGAATCTGTGACCAAAGTGCAACGTGAATATCGGCGCGTTTATAACGAAGCGCCACCACATAGGAATAACATTATTCGGTGGGATAAGCAGTTGAAGGAAACCAGCAGTTTGGTGGAGAAACCCCGTTCTGGTAGGCCATCAGTCAGTGACGAGTCTGTAGAGGCTATATGGGATAGCTACCTAAGGATCCCTAAAAAATCTGTGTGTGAGCCCACATCGAACTGCACTGAATAGGTATGAAACTGGGAGAGTTTTCCTTTTATTTGGTGCAGATTTCACATTTCTATAGTCTTTTGTTGCTTTCCTGTGACCGGTCAAAAGTGCACCATGACTTTACAGACACCCATATATCAACAAAGTCTCATTTTGATTTCAAAAATGGAAATTATGAGCATCACTTTGATGGAGGAAGTGGACAGTAGAGAGGCTCAAAGTTCTCTTGAGTTAAGAGCCACTGAGACAGAGTACACTATAAAATTGTTGAGATCAAAATAAAGAAAACAAAAGCAGGTATAACTTTTATTTTCCCAATTGTTCTGAAACGGATGGAGAAGAATGGAAAAAATAAATATGCTGTTGGCCTGGCTGTAAGCTCAGCTCACAGAAAAATGTCACAAAGCTGATACCCCCTGTTGCCTGAGAATTCACCATTCTCTTACATTGGGTCCTATGGAGAAATCAATTTCCAAAATGTAAGATTTTCATGATTGCAATATATAATTGCATCATAAAATGTCATTGTTATGTTTCCCAAAAATCTGGGAAAGACTTACTCTCGTGACTTCCTGACCTTCAGGCTTTCTGTGGGTTCTGGCTTTCAACTTCATTTAACATTTTATCTGTTTGTCTCTGTATCGTCTCGAGCTATTCTCAGGTAATGATTGTAATTTTCCTTCATATTAGTATTAGCTTAAAAATTTAGATCTCCTCCTTCCACATATAGAATCTTCTAAGTGGTTCCAAAGATAACATCATTTCTTCCATCATTCTCTATGAATGTCTCAATATCCTAGGGTAATTCAAAATTACACCCTTTTCTGCTACCACTTTTAACCTCTGCTTTTTTCCATTATCAATATTTCATTCAATCATTCATTCATCACTCATTTGAATAATTACCTATTTTATTCCATGCATAGTGTTAAATGCAAAGGATACAAAAAGCATTGAACTAGCCCCCATGGAGTCCACGTGTAGTCTAATATTAAAGAGGGAACAGAGAAATTACAATACCTGTGTGTAGCAAGTGATGTAATGCATGTGTCAATGAAAGAACTAACTCTGCCTCGAGGCAGTCCAAGAAGGTGGCAATTACTTGGTTACAAAAGGGTGAATAGCAGTTAACCAGGCAAAGAGCACCCCATGAAGAATGAGTAACATGTTGCAAAGACTAGATCTGTGAATGAGTCTGATTAGTTCCCATTCTTTAGATCTGTGAATGAGTCTGATTAGTTTCCATTCTTGCCTTCTAGCTACTCTTCCCCAACAGGTGGACAGGTGGATGTGCTCCATGTCAAATGGACAGCCACCATGGCACTGAATTCATTTTCTCTACCCACACTACTGCTCTTGCCCTGGGCTCTGCCACTCTCTCACCATTTCCTCATCTGACATCACTCCCTTTCTGCTCACACCCAGTTGCCAGAACCCATCACTTCCATCTCTGCTATCCTAGTCTTATTCACACCTCATCTGTTGTCCTGTGACCATTACTGCTATTCAGACACAACTTACCTCTGTCTTAGAATTTGGCAAAAGGTTCCGGACCGGTTAGTGGTTTGCAATCTCCTCACTCTCCACTCTCTATGACCACGAGCTACAACTTATGGAGACATAGTAGGGGTTTTCTGTTCAAGCCCCAACTGTAGGACAGGCAGGGAAAGCATACACCTGGTATTTGTAGCCTTTTACGGGGGATGAGCTCTGCTGTAAGAAATAAGTGGAAATGGCAGTGACATAACAATGAACAGTGTGCCCACCACTGCCTAGGAACCAGGCCTCTCCTCTAGAAGACCTGGTCAATTTCACACTAGTTACCATTCTCACAGTTCTTGCCGCGGCCTAGCAGGCCCCTCACCCCTTGGTCCTGGTTCCTCATCTTCGACAAGCATTTTCCCACCTCCAGCCTCTGTGTTTACTTCACTCTGCACTCTCTCCACTTCATGGTTCCCTCCCTTGTTTTCTCTAAATCTCTTCTCAAATGTCACCTTTGCTGAGAAGTTCCCAGCAACCCTCCAGAGACTAGCAGTCCCCAACCTTCAGCATCCCTGGGAGTTCTTACTTAGCTTATTTATGATTATTTATATTTAATTATGTTTATTTATTTATATTTGTTTATTCTCTGTCTCCCTTCCATGACAGCAGGGATTTTGCATTTTGTGCTGTATTCCTGGGCTATAGTAGAGTATCTGGCACACAGTACTGAGCAAACAGCAGCTGAAGACATTATGGAAGAGTCAAGTTCCTTATGTCTCTTACTAGCAGTGGGATTGGGTAAGATTTTCCCGCCAGTAGGTGCTGGAGTGGAGTGGGAAAGGGAGGGTTTGACTGGCCTGGAAGCCTCATCCTCTTGGCAGCAGGCATTGGCTTAGAGGTGGGCACCTCTCCGAGCCAAGTCATACAGTCCAGGCAGTGGTTGGTTCAGGGCTGGAGAGGTGGCCCAAGTTGCTGTTACCCTAAAGCTCCTTTGGCTTGGTGGTTAGAGAAAGGGAAGCTCTCTGTTCTCTGGTAAAAATGACTGGTCCTAGTAAGAGTGGAATGTCTGCAGGTACGTTGCTGTCAAGAGAAACCGCAGCCTGAGGAGCAGGTCTGAAGCTGAGCAGAGAGCACCAGGGACAAGCAGAGAGCCAGAGCCCTCCTGCCATGTGAACCTCTCTTGCTAAGCCTGCTGGATTTTACAACTTCTGCGCTCTTTATTTTTTTGAACTAATGAATTCCATTATTAAATCAGCTCAAGATCAGGGTTTTATTGTTTGTTTTAATTGATTGGTTTTTAGAGAAACAGAGAGAGGAAGGAAGAGAGAGAGAAAAGCATTTGTTTGTTGTTCCATTTAGTTGTGCATTCATTGGCTGTTTCCCATATGTGCCCTGACCTGGGATCAAACCTGCAACCTGGGTGTTTCTGGATGACGCTCTAACCCAGGGGTGGTCAGCCTTTTTACACCTACCACCTACTTTTGTCTCTGTCAGTAGTAAAATTTTTTAACCACCCACCAGTTCCACAGTAATGGTGATTTATAAAGTAGGGAAGTAACTTAACTTTATAAAATTTATAAAGCAGAGTTACAGCAAGTTAAAGCATATAATAATAATTACTTACCAAGTACTTTATGTCGGATTTTCACGAAGTTTGGCAGAATAAATCTTTATAAAACAACTTACTATAGTTAAATCTTTTTATTTATACTTTGGTTGCTCCGCTACTGCCCACCATGAAAGCTGGAATGCCCACTAGTGGGCGGTAGAGACCAGGTTGACTACTACTACTCTAACCGATTGAGCTAACCAGCCAGGGTGAGATCAGGTTTTTTCATGTTTGTTTGTTTGTTTTTTGCAATCCAAAGCATCCTAACTGATACACTGTTCTTAAAATGCTACTGTGTCCTGGTGATGTTTTAAGAAGGATATCAATAAATTAGCATATTTATTATTGAATGCATTCATTCATCAAGTTGTAATGGAATATTACACAACTACTTTAGAGAGTGAGCTAAATGACAAAGAATATAAAACCTATCTCATTTCAGGGAAAATAATAAGAACTAGGGAATGTTTAGCCTCAATGAGAGAAGACTTAGAAGGGCCATAATGGACATCTTCAAGACAGATATTCTTTCATATATTTGAAGGAGGTGACATGTTGAGACATGGATTTAGCTAGGACCTACTGGAGTACAAGATGACCTGAATTCTGTTTTAGATGTCAATATCTTCTCTTAAATACCAGGGGAAATAGCCTGACCTGTGGTGGCGCGGTGGATAAAGCATCAACCTGGAAACACTGAGGTTGCCGGTTCAAAACCCTGGCTTGCCTGGTCAAGGCACATATGGGAGTTGATGCTTCCTGCTCCTCCTTCTTCTCTCTCTCTCTCTCTCTCTCTCTCTATCTCTATCTCTCTCTTTCTCTCTCTCTCCCTCCCCCTCCTCTCTAAAATGAATTAAAAAAAAAAAATACCAGGGGAAATATATTCACAGAGAACACAGCAAAGAAAGGCAAGATTGTGTAACTAACTCAGACTTCAGTGCCAGACCACCCTGTTTCCTTATCTAAGGTAGACTGGCTTGGAGGGGTTCTTTTCCTCTCTGCCCCTGCACCCTGCCTCCCACCTCTACCCTCGCCTCAGCTGCTGCTAGTACAACCAACATTAATTAGATGAACCTTCCATACTCCCTACTGTCTGCAGGCACCCGCATTGGGAAGGCCTCCTTATTAACTGACTCAAAAAACTTCTGACTCTACTTCCCTCAGTGACTCCTGGTCCATGCACTTTAGTAAGGCCATCTAGTCATTAAATGTAGCTGTACCCAGAAAAAGATAATTTTCCTTTGGCTCCTTTCAGGATAATGATCAGGACAAAAAGGGTAGGAAGTGATATAGACTGATTTTGAAAATCTGAGATTCCTCCCTGACCATTCTGGGCATGGCATTTATCTCTCCTTTAATAGCAGCCACAGGGCAGCCTGGTTGGTACACCTTTCAGATGGCAGTCTAGCCAAACAGGGCTGCCTGGATTCTCTAGTTGGACCGACACGGTCCTGGATCATAAAGAATAATTGTCATTTGGTTGAGCACACGGTCACAAAATCCCCCTATATAGGCCAATGTGCAAGTCGTAATGGGTCTCTATGACTTTTATAAAAATGTTCAAGTAACTTACACTTTTTTCTTTTTGAATTTTTTTATTTATTGAGTTTAAAGAGAATGAGACAGAAACATTGATCTGTTTCTGTATGTGCCCTGACCAGGGATCAAACCAGCGAACTCTGTGCATGAGGACAGTGCTCTAACCAACCGAGCTCTCTGGCCAGGGAAACCTTTTTCTAAATAAAAGGCCTGAATGTGCTTAGGCAAAAAAAGGTGAAATGATTAGTACTGGAATTGGGTGCACCAATTTTCAAGCAATGGAGGGCAGACAGCACCACCACCGAGAACGCAAGCACTTTAGACCCAAAGAGACACAGGGGTAGAGAGGGGTGTGAATTATCTGTGTTTCAGAATTATCTTGGACCTTTCCTCATGAAGAAAATAACCTTGGTGAGGTTTTGCCAGACCGTTGCAAGTGCCCTAGATCTAACTAACTGCTGATCCTCTGCCAGTTGACTCTTGACTATAATTTGACCACCAGTTCCCCTATCGTTACTGAGAAGTCAATCAGAAACAGCAGGTGATGGCTCCAGCTCCTGCATGTCCCACAATCTTCCCCACCCCATTCTCACAAGTATCATCAAGTCATTTCCCTTGATAAACAAATGCCATGCAGCTGGTGGTGTGGACAAACAGGACAAGTTGGACTGTCGGACTGACTGCCCTCACACAATCCTTCTAAAAACAAAGACTAAATTTAACTCCTTAAACTGACCTGGGAATTTTAAGGCTCATCTGACCAAAAGGTTATGCTAGAGACACTGTCAACATCTCCCAACAATTATAAACAATACTTTCTTCTCCATGGGTGTGATGTACACCCTTGGGAACCAGGCATTAACCTTCCTGCCTTCTGAAAACACAGTGACTTGCAACTTAGTGGTGATCAGAAGACATCTCTAAGTGTTCAGGAAAGCACCTTAATAGATCATGTAGCTCTCAGAACTACAAAGATCTCTCCAAAATGGAGCTACTTTTGGTTACTTGGGGGAAATTCCCAAAGAGATAACTGACTTGTTATTTATGGACATGCTATGGGCAGTTATCCCTATCTCAGGAGTCATCCAATTAGAGCAGGTGGTTCAAAGATAGTCCTTGACTTCCGAGTTTGCCACAACTCACTGGTCAGGGTTGTTATGCTTGAGGGAATTGTACTGTCTTTGTGGCCCATGACAGAACATGTGAAAGCACTGATGCATACTGCTATACCTGGATTTATTATCTCAGACCATTAAGATCAATACAGAAACTTAAGCAGCAAAATCCCCTAACATTCTAAGGTGGAACTTGATATATGGGATTTTTCAGCTGCCTGGATCTAGAACCCTGGGAGACATGATTGAGGTCAAAACTATAGGTGACCTCAACCTGCTGATAAGAGTTCTATTGATAATAGCTTAACTAAATGCTGTATGAGACAAACTGAACAGATTTGGTTTCTCCATTGGTCAGATTAATCAGTGTGGCCAATGGAATGGTATACTCATGAAAAAATGTTTCAGAACCAAAGTCACATAGATAGACATGCTTATTATCTAGTAAAATAAAAATAATGTTTACTTTTTCAGCAAAGAGCAGGCAAGCTTACTTTCCATTATAAAATACTTGGGTTCTCTAGGCTCAGGATTTCTCTTGGAATTCATCAATATGTGCAGGTGTCACCTGGCTCTTTTTGCATCATACTTTGGGATCTGGGACTTGGGGAACCAGGACAAATGCTCATACTGTGGTTACTGCTATGGCTGTGAGTAATAACGTTCTTTGCCTTTGACTCAGGAGTCTCAAGTCTTCCACCAACCTCCACAAATTTGTGGCATCTAATGTCTTGGCTTGCAAGTAGGACAAAATGTCAGATCCTTCACAGTTCTTGATATCAACACATCTTATTTATATTGCTACTAATGAGTTAAATCTTTCCAAATGAATTCAGGATAATCTGGTTCCTCTTTGCCCATGAAAGTAGAACTAAGAGGGACTAAGGTGACACTTGGTGTCCTTTACAGCTTTCTCCTCATTTGTAGGCTTGGCCACGCTCTTTAAACATCATGATCTCTCCACACTCAGCCTTTTGCACTCTTGTTCCATCCTATCTCACCTCTGCAGCCAGTTTTTGCTGTTTGTCCACCCTTTTGTAGTGGTCCCTGTTGGTTGGCTATCCAGTATGCATTCTCTACCATTCCCCCATCTGCTTCAGGATGAGTTCCTGATGGACCCAAACACTATTTGGACATTCACTTATTTCCAAGCATCCAGGGGAAGGTGACTGCAGCCCCAGATTCAGAGATGGAATTGATTGGTCTAAGAGTAACCCATGCATTCCCTTTGCCAATAGTTCAGTTCTGCCTAATATGTTAGAAGAAGCTCAAGAAAGAAATTCTCTGGAATGGTATCCTTTTCTCTTAAAACAAGGCCAGAGAAAGAAACACATCCTATTTCCAGAAGTGGTGTTTGAAGCATCTGTAGCCATTTTCTACCAGCCTGTAAATGAAGCTACCATTCAGGACTGCAGAACAGAGGTAATGACCATGTTGTTCTGCTCAGTTAGTCAACTGTGACGCCCACTCTCCATCTGGCTTCCTGTTACTAGATGTAATACATTTCTTAAATGTGTAAGTTTGTTTGAGTAGAGTATTCTATTGTTTGTTGCCATATATCAAGCTAACTTCTGAGCACTCTTCGAAGTACCTTAAATGAATTCATGTAGTCAAGGCTCATAACAAACCTGTAGTCTTATTATTTTCTTCATTTGGAAGATAAGGAAATTAAGATACAGAGAGCTTAAATATCTTGCTCAGGTCATACAGCTAGTTAAATGACAAAGCTAAGATTTGAGCCCAGATCTGACTCAGAATCCACCAACATAACCACTATTCTATCACTTCTCACTATGCTGTCACTTAAAGTTTAAAGAAGTTTAGCTGATACTAACTTTGCTTTGCTTCTCAAGGCCACCTCAGCTGACACACAGGCTTTGGAACCCTTTGGCTCCCCAAGTCTGTGGCTGCTAGCCAGCTTCACCCTCCCCTGCTCACCTGCAGGGCCCATTGCTTGTCCAGGAGAGGAGGTCAGACATTAATATCTAACTTCATTTCCTATTGAACAAATAGAAAGGCAGCCAAAAGTCACCATGTGAGCTCTTAGTTCATACTGTGTTTATTTTAAGCACCTGTTCAAAGGGCACCTGTTATGTAGACAAAATACTACCTTTAAGAGGAGAGACCTTTTTCTCTTATAATCTGGCTGACAGCAACTATACACTTTTATAGTTGGTCCTGTTGCCACTGAGGAAATAGACAAGCGTACCTCAATCTTGTCTCTGGGTTATATATATGTATTAAACCAAAGCTTATATAGTCATAAGAAACCCCTACCTTATATATTATTCTGTTAATTTTAATCACCTGACAAATAGTACAATTGCCCCCACATTACAGGACATGGGAGCAGGAGGTAACATATAATTAATAGATTAAACAAACAATCAGTTTGCCCTTGCTTCCCCTGCCCTTTGTCCTGAGAAGTTTCGTCCCTCTCCTCATTGAGAACTGATCACACTCTTCCCAGCTTGTGATCAGGGGTAAATCTGGGCTCTGCGGTTCATCTTATCTGCCAACCCCATTGCTCCCCACCACTAGAGTCAATGATCTATGAGATGATTTTTTCACAAGTTTTTTTTTTGTTTTTTGTTTTTTTGTATTTTTCCGAAGCTAGAAATGAGGAGGCAGTCAGACAGACTCCCGCATGCGCCCGACCGGGATCCATCCGGCATGCCCACTAGGGGGCGATGCTCTGCCCATCTGGGGTGTCGCTCCACCGCAATCGGAGCCATTCTAGCACCTGAGGCAGAGGCCACAGAGCCATCCTCAGCGCCCGGGCAAACTTTGCTCCAGTGGAGCCTTGGCTGCGGGAGGGGAAGAAAGAGACAGAGAGGAGGAAGAAGGGGAGGGGTGGAGAAGCAGATGGGTGCCTCTCCTGTGTGCCCTGGCTGGGAATCGAACCCAGGACTCCTGCACGCCAGGCTGACGCTCTACCACTGAGCCAATCGGCCAGGTCCTCCACAAGTATTTTTAAAAATAATCAAAGAAACTAAGGGAGAGGTGAAAGGCATGTTAAGTCTGATGTCAGAGTTTAGCAAGAGGGTGGTTCTGTTTGATTAAGTCAGGAGAGTACTGTTGCTTCAATGCTAATCTGAGGTAATCTCAAGAGTCTACAAGAGAAGTGCTGAATGACTTCTCATTTCCAGATTTTTTTTTTTTTTTACTTTTTTTTATTTATTCATTTTAGAGAGGAGAGAGAGAGACAGCGAGAGAGAGGGGAGAGAGACAGGGGGGAGGAGCTGGAAGCATCAACTCCCATATGCGCCTTGACCAGGCAAGCCCAGGGTTTCAAACTGGTGACCTCAGCATTTCCAGGTCTACGCTTTATCCACTGCGCCACCACAGGTCAGGCACATTTCCAGATTTTTTGAACCAGAAGATGTGTACTCTTAAATGAAATCAAGATAGAGAGATTTCACATTGGAGATGATGTTCTAAAATGTTAGCAGATCTCTTCAGATCTAAACATGAGGGACTTGGATTTCCCCTAAAATCTTTTTATTATAAACATGATAATTATAAACATCTGAAGCTTCTTTTTAAAAAGATCCTAAATGAAGCAGATGGTTCAAATTGATCTGAATATAGAACTCAACATACTATAAAGTCTCTTTTGTAACATGCTGGGCTTTGAAGAGCCTTGAGAGGCCTCATGGACATGGACAGCTATGGAAGAAGACACTCAAAAAGGGTGGGGTTTTGCTTTGTGTGCACTCTGGAAGAAATATCAATTTATTTCACATTTTAAAAATTCAAGTATTTGTTTCTGTGGACAAAACAAGAGAGACAGAAATGATAACAGGTATCAGAAAAAGAAATGGAGAAGCTACAATCATGAAAGGCTTATGTATCATTAGAATGCATTGTTATCGAGAGCCCTCCTGGTTTTTTTAACAGAATAGTTCAATGCCATGGAGATTGTCAGGGTGATGCATTTATCTTTTAGAATAAAGTACCAGTTGTCATTTTAGATAACAAGTACAGTGGTACCTTGACACATGAGCACTTTAATTCACGTGCAATTTGAGAGACAAGCAGTCCCTCGTGGGATTTTTTGCTGTAAGTCACGAGTGGATATTTGAATCACGAGTGTTGGGCAAATGAGTTTTTAAAATTTGTGTTTTTTGAGTTTGCTCACTTTTATTGTTAAAAACGGTGCTGGGCAGCTGTCTGTGAAATTGCTAATAACCTTCCTGCTTTGGAAGGGCCATTGTTGTGCTAATGTATCCTCCCCCTCTGCCAGCATCTTTGCCTGACCTTGAAGGTAAATACACTTCATAAACTAATTAATTTACATTCTCTCTTATTATGTATATATATTTGTATTTGTTATTTATAAAGTACATTTTCTTATTTAAAAGTCTATAAAACAAAAAATTCGTGTGGATTTTGGGGGCCAGACGAATTAATTGCATTCCCATTAGTTTAAATGGGGAAATTTGATTTGACACACGAGCAAATTGAGTCACAAGCTCAGCCATGAAACAAATTAAACTTGTGTGTCAAGGTACCACTGTATTTGTTTAGTTATTCTGAGTGACTTAAAGTGATTGACCTCTCAGCAAGGCCCCAGCTCTGCCCTTGTACAAATGATTGATTTCAAGGTGCTAATGCCCTCTCTTCTAGATAGTGAGAGCCTATTTTCATTGATCACAAATGATTTCCTGACACATAAAAGTAATTTCAGATGGGCCCTGGCCGGTTGGCTCAGTGGTAGGGCATCGGCCTGGCGTGCAGAGGTCCCGGGTTCGATTCCCGGTCAGGGCACACGGGAGAGGCGCCCATCTGCTTCTCCACCCCTCCCACTCTCCTTCCTCTCTGTCTCTCTCTTCCCCTCCCACAGCAGAGGCTCCATTGGAGCGGGGATGGCCCGGGCGCTGGGGATGGCTCCTTGGCCTCTGCCCCAGGCGCTGGAGTGGCTCTGGTTGCAACGGAGCGACGTCCCGGAGGGGCAGAGCATCGCCCCCTGGTGGGTGTGCCGGGTGGATCCCGGTCGGGCGCATGTGGGAGTCTGTCTGACTGTCTCTCCCTGTTTCCAGCTTCAGAAAAATACAAAAAAAAAAAAAAAAAAAAAAAGTAATTTCAGATGTTTTCTGACTTCAACATCAATAATTAATAGTCAGGTACTATTTTTCTTTTTATTGAGTTTTAGAGAGAAAGGAAGGGAGAGAGACAGAGATAGAGACAGAGGCAGAGAGACACACAGAGAAAAAGATTGACTGTTGCACTTGCTGTTCTGCTTATTCTTGCCATCACTGGTTCTTTTGTATGTACCTTGACGGGGGGGGGGGGGGGTTTGAACCTGCGTGGGATCATAGACATGACCCAGTAGTTGCTGGCTTGAGCCCAAAGGTTACTGGCTTGAAGCCCATGATCACTGGATTGAACCCAAGGTCACTGACTTGAGCAAGGGGTCACTGGCTCAGCTGGAGCCCCCAGGTCAAGGCATGTATGAGAAGCAATCAATAAACAACTAAAAGTACTGCAACTACAAGTTGATGCTTCTCATCTCTCCCTTCTTGTCTGTCTGTCCCTGTCTCTGTCTGTCTCTTACAAAAAAAAAGAAAATGTGTTTAGGGTTTTTTTTATAGCCAAGGATATAGTTATATTGGTATATGTTTTGTGGGTACTTGAAAAGAATGTGTGTTCTACTGTTGTTGAGCAGGGTGTTCTGTAAATGTCTATTAGATCTTGCTGGATGATGGTCTTGTTGAGTTCTTCTATGCTCTTTCTGATTTTCTGACTAGTCCCACCAGTAGTTGAGAGAGGGGTGTTGATGTCTCTAACAGTAATTGCAGATGTGTCCATTTCTTGCAGATTATCAGTGTTTGCTTCACATACTTTGTAGCTGTGATGTTTGTGCCTGTTTGTTTCAATATACCAACTGTGAAGAGAGAGACCTATTTAAAATAAGGACATGACCTTTGTTTCATGGGGTGACAGCTGATAGGACTCTCAGATATCTGAAAAGGACAAGCATTGAAAGTACAAAGGGCAAGTGCCTACTCCTAGAATAGATCATCCCTCCCCTGACACTTCTCAGTATTGCTATTTTCTGACTGAAATCTGTGAAATGACTCTCTGATGATAGAAGTCTCCAAGTTCTCCAATGTTATTTATAATAATAATTACCCTGAAATGAAGTTAATGCCAATATTCTTAATAAGGGCTCTCAAAAATGAGTTTTTAAATGTGAACTGATTTATTTAACCCTTATAATTTAAAAAACAAGCAGGAACTAATAAAAGCATCATTATATATCAAAAATATATTACAATTAAATACATAACTTTTCCAGACTACCCCCTTCTTCAACATAAGGACATTGACACTTACATTTTTAAAAAGGTGTAATCCCAAAAGTGGAAATACCTTTCAAAAGGCTGGATTTCCTTTTCATAGTAACACAATTAATGTTTTTAATACAAATGCATATATACAATGTGCCCTCCTTATTATTTTTTTTGTTTTGCTTTCTCACTTAGTATAATATTCTTTAGGAAATAAGTGTAAACTGTGGACAATATTTATATTAAAGAAGGACGTTCTGGATAATAGTAGTTGGAGGCCTTTGGTGTCTACCCCAGAGAGGTCTCTCTCCCTAACCTCTCTTAGAATAACCCATCTCTCTGGGCTTACTGTGGTCAGGGCACTGACAGGACCAAGAAGAGCAGACACATTGGGTCAGACACCTCTTATAAACAGCTTCAGGGCCTTCGGACCTCCTGTTCCAGCCACTACCTAAGCCTCTCAAGTCTCCACCAGCTTTGCCAGGCTTCTCTGACACTGACACAGAAATGCCCCTGGGGACAGCCACTTCAAATAGATGTTAACTCTCCAAGTAGCAACCTTTGTCCAAAAGAGAACAGGAGCCTATGCATAAATGCTTCCCTCTTTTTCCTTTGAATGTATAATATTAAAAAAATTTTTTTTTTTAATTTATTGATCTTAGAGAGAGGAAAGGAGAGAGAGAGAGAGGCAGGAACATTGATCCATTCCTGTATGTGTTCTGACCAGGGATGAAACCAGCAACCATGTGCTTTGGTCGGCAAACCGCAGCTCAGGAGCCACATGCGGCTCTTTGGCTCCTTGAGTGCGGGCGCAAAGGCCAGCTTAGGAGTACCCTAATTAAGTCAATAACAATGTACTTACCTATATAGTTTAAATTTTAAAAATTTGGCTCTCAAAAGAAATTTCAATTGTTGTACTGTTGATATTTGGCTCTGTTGACTAATGAGTTTGCCAACCACGGCAACCAACTGAGCTATCTGGTCAGGGCCGATCAATGGATAATATTAAGGCATAATTCATGATTCTCAAAAGTAACTGGTTGCCTTTAGGGGTAATCAACTCATAGGGGTAATGCATTCTTGTATTAGTTTTCTCTCCTTCTCTTTTGACTTTCACCCCTCATTCCATCCTCTCATTCCTACATCAACTCACTGCATACAAGCCTTTGTTGCCCTGGCAATCCCCACATCATGGCTGCTCTGTGTGCTTTGCTTTCAATGTCCACTTCTGCTGTGACAAAAACCTCATTTCACTATTTCCAAATCGGATAGGAAGGGTCAGGGAAAAAAGGATGAAGGGAGGAGGCCAGGGAGAGAGATTGAAAGAAAAAGTCCAATTTCATCTTTTTGAGCTGTCATGTCATAGGCTGCCAATCAGCCCGTCAAGTAGCCCTCCTTGATAAAGCTTACAAAGCACAAACTTATGTTTGTAATCCTCATTATGACCACAAAGAATTCAGAAAATGTACTGTTATTATGGGTGTCTGAAAGCATTTTTTTATTGTGATAAAATTGACACAGCATAAAATGTACCATTTTAACAATGTTTGAGTCCAAGGGCATTAAGTACATTCACATTCTTATGCAACCATCTTTCTCTCTTCAGAACTTTTTCATCATCCCAAACTGAAACTCTATACTCATTAAACAAAAACTCTCCTATCCCAAAGCATTTTGCCTGCCTTTGCAGAGTTTGTCATATGCTGACTTGGGTTAGTGTTAGTTAATCATTAACCTTCTTTTTATGTAATCATTTAAGCATTCTCCCTTTAAGATCTAGAAGCTGTGAGTTTGGCTAAACAATGACAGCTGTGTTGGATTATGGCATGAATTTCTCAGTGAGTGGGTAGACATCCAAGCTGAGGAGTCATAGGTTGGAAAAGAAAAGGGAAATAAACAGATATGTTTATTTTTAATAACAGTGTTGTGATTTCCACTTTTAAAATAAGAATACTGATGCCAAGGACATTTAAAAAATGTGTTGGTGGTCACAGCGTCCAAATGAGAGGCTTGTTTTTTCTTCACTTCATACAGCCCTGCCTTTTGGTCCCACACCATCTTGGAGACCACATCTTTAAAGTTTTGGGTAACAACCCTGCACTAGGCTCCAAGGGAGACACAGATAAAGGAAACAAGGGTTTTGCTTTCAAGGAGCTTACAATCCTAATGCCTCAAAGTGCTTCCATTTAAACACTAGTAGCTCTAGGTTAATTTTTACCTGCTCATGTCTTCACCTACTGAGACTGCAACAGAAAGGCTCACACAAGGAGGTAAACCAGTGAAAAGATGGATTGTCTTTAGATGGTGCTGATACATGATTTGGTGAAATATAAAGTGAGGAAACAATCTCTAACCATGCTACATTAAAAAGAATTATGTTTCAGGCCCTGGCTGGGTTGCTCAATGGATAAAGCATTAACTCAGTGTGCTAGAGGTCATGAGTTTGACTCCTGGTCAGGGCAGATACCCCTAGTCAGGGCATGTATGAGAAGCAAATCAATGAGTACACAACTAAATGGAACAAATTGATGTTTCTCTCTTTCTCACTTCCTCCTCCCCTTCTCTCTCTCTCTCTCTCTCTCTCTCTCTCTCTCTCTCAAATCAATGGAAAAATTAAAAAAAAAAGTTTCTTTAAATAGCCAGTTCTTCTAGGGCACTTAAAATGTCATTTAATTAAAAAATTTTAATGTACTATAGGTTTTTGTGAAAATGTATATTCAGTTTTGAAAACCATTTTAATTGGCTATACCCAGTGGCTGAATTTAAGGACATACTCTCCTGATAAGGCTGCGTCCTGCCAACTAGGCTGTGGAGAGCTGTTGGGGTCACCTCTTGCCTTCCGTCTTCAGCATGTATTTTGCTTGGTACATCTCCTCCCTGGTGGAAAATGGCTGGTCTTGCAGGCACTTACATAACCTTCCTCCAAAGCCATTCCCATCTCTACCCTTTTATACCTTGGCTCCTCAGTTTATAGATCTCTCACTTCCCCCCAGGCTCACAGTTTATAGATCTCTCACTTCCCCCAAGGGTCAGAGCCAGAGCTGCAGCTGCCGCCCCATCCAGCTGTGGAGATGTCCTCCTTGGTAGATGTACAGGAGTAGTTACTGTATCTCTCACAAAAGACCTGGGGACAGCACAGCATAATGGTTAAGACTTCAGCTATGCTCAGATCTCTGGATTCAAATTCACCACTTTCTGTGCAAATTCTTTAATCTATCTCAACTTCAGTTTCTTCATCTGAAAATGGAGAAAATAATAACCTCATAAGTTAATTTATAAATTTTTATTTATTTATTTTTAGAGAAAGTGGAAGGGGAAGAGAGAGAGAGAGAGAGAGAGATACATCGATTTGTTGTTCCACTTATTCTTGCTATTTTTGGTTAATTCTTATATGTGTCCTGACTGGGGATCCAAGCTGCAACCTCAGCATGTAGGGACCATGCTCCAACCAACTGAGCTACCCAGCCAGGGCCCTCATAAGCTAATTCTTAATAAAGTGTTTGGAACAACCCAAATGCCCATCAACAGATGAATGGACAGATAAAATGTTACAGTTAGATACGATGGAATATTATTCAGCCTTAAAAAGTAATGCAATTCTGATACATGTTACAATAAGGATGAACTTTCAGACACTACGCTAAGTGAAATAAGCCAGTCACAAAAGGACAGATATTGCATGATTCCACTTACATGAGTGTTATTTGTGGTATCTCTTGCATTGTTGCCTACTGTTCTTTAACTTGTGCATTTTTATTAAGCACTCAGTTCGATGTCATCTCTCCAACTTCAGGGCAAGGATTGCATCATCCTTTGGCTCGTCCTTCACTGTACCTGCCATTGAACTTTGCACAAAGTTGGACCCTGTAAATCATTGACTGATCAGTACAGATTCCAAATAACCTATAAGGTGGCCCATGCTTTTACATTAGTGAAGTGGATCTCAGTGATTTCTCTGTGGGAGGCTGTTAGCATGGTGACTATAAACCAGGAATTTGGAGTCGGACCTGATTTGAGTGTCAGTTTCTCCATTAATTAACTGTGTACTTTTGGGAAAATCACTCAGTCTTCTCAGCTTCTGCTAACCGTGATTAGGATAATAATATCTATTTATCATATTTTTTGTGATGATAAAATGAAATAACATGTTGAGAACATGACCCATTTTGGAGACTCAATAAAGGGTATTTAACACAAACATTTTTTATCCTAAGCAATATTACTACCTTAACTCTATCTTATGTTTCAGTTTTTGAAACTGACCTTTCACTTAAAGCAAATGCAAATCCCTACACTACTGTGAGTGTTTATGCAATGAAGAAAAATGTCTTAAGACTGCTCAAGGTATCATGGGATTTACCCTGCCCCCTCCCCAGGCCCAGCAGACTCAGATGTACCAGCAGAGTGAGAGAAGAGGCTTTCTCAACTCAGAGGTATTTCCTACTCAGTGCAGACAACCAGTCTTAGATTTGAGTGGGCACAGAGCCCTTGGGAGAAGCAATGCTGAACAAAATTAGCATTGAGCCAAAAGCCTGGGCTTGTCTCCAAACTCCACAATACTTAGGTAAATGGAATAAGAGGAGCTATTGACCTTAAAAGACAGTGACTACATGAAGACCAGTTACGTTGCTTATAGGCTGAACTTAGTAGAAAAAAAAATGGTTGTCAGATGACTTCAAAGGCAGCCAGGAACAAGAAGAGTGTTAGCCAAAGAGATGAACCCCTGAGAGCTGAGTTTTGTGTACAGGAACCAGATCTGGGTAGACTGAGTCTTGCTGTCCCTGAAACATCTCAGGGGGCCAATTTCAGAGTGGGGCACTGAGGCATGCTCTTAGGCCAGGAAAAAGGCAAGCGGTCCTAGTTCAAGGTGAGTGTTGAGAAACAAAGAGATGCTCTTGGAATTGGCATTTCAGGAAGTCTAGAAGAAATTTTGAGCAAATAAAGTACAATCATGGACTGGAATAAGACTTTTGATTTTGTAACACTTGAGATGAGAGAGAGAGAGAGAGAGAGCGCTCTGAGAAGAAGGGAAGGGAGAAAACATGTCAAGAAATCACACCTGAGTAGAGCAGTTAAAAGGAGAGAGGTACAGAGAACTGTGAACGTGCTCTTACACAAAGCACTTAGCACCTGATGGGGAGCCACATGCTCTCTTACCTTGCTACCTGTCAACGTTCCTTTGTCATGCACTTGATGATACAAAGGTACTCTGTATATATCAGTCACTGCCTCAAACAAGGACAAATTCTGTTTTCTTGACCATGGGAAGTATTTGCAACTAATCTTCCAAAGAAGTTTACATTTCAGAGCCCCTACCTTTAAGTTATGAATCTTCCATCAATTAGCAACAACTAGAAAATATCACTCTAATTTAACTTCAGACCATGTTTATCTATGTCATTAAGGACTTGTCTTGAAATTTGCATAAACAGTGGGGAAACACACATACTTGTACACATACACACACAATACCAACAGAATGTATAGTATGTAATCACAACCATGAAAAAACTGTTCAGAAAAAAAAGACTTAAAATGTATTCACCATATTTACAGAGGTTAGATTCATTTTCAAATTTTTAGAAGTTAATAGGTTGCTTTTTATAATCTCTCTCTCTCTCTCTCTCTCTCTCACACACACACACACACACACACACACACACACACAATTAAAGGAGCCGTATCTCCCTTTTGAGCAAAACACCTGTCTCTGGGCCAGGAGGTGGACAGAAGTCTGTGGGATTGAAATGGTCATCTAGTACTTAACTGGTGGCCTGGAAAGCCATGGTGACCAATGAACTTTTTTTTTAAATAAATAAATTTTTATTAATTTTAATGGGGTGACATCAATAAATCAGGGTACATATATTCAAAGAAAACATGTCTAGGTTATCTTGTCATTCAAATATGTTGCATACCCATCACCCAAAGTCACATTGTCCTCTGTCACCTTCTATCTAGTTTTCTTTGTGCCCCTCCCCCTCTCCCTTCCCCTCTCCCTCTCCCTCCTTCCCTTCCCCCCAACCATCACACTCTTATCCATGTCTCTTAGACTCATTTTTATGTCCCACCAATGTATGGAATCATGCAGTTCTTGTTTTTTTCTGATTTACTTATTTCACTCCGTATAATGTTAGCAAGATCCCACCATTTTGTTGTAAATGATCTGATGTCATCATTTCTTATGGCTGAGTAGTATTCCATAGTGTATATGTGCCACATCTTCTTTATCCAGTCTTCTATTGAAGGGCTTTTTGGTTGTTTCCATGTCTTGGCCACTGTGAAGAATGCTGCAATGAACATGGGGCTACATGTGTCTTTATGTATCAATGTTTCTGAGTTTTTGGGCTATATACCCAGTAGAGGGATTGCTGGGTCATAAGGTAGTTCTATTTTCAGTTTTTTGAGGAACCACCATAATTTCTTCCATAATGGTTGTACTACTTTACATTCCCACCAACAGTGAATGAGGGTTCCTTTTTCTCCACAGCCTCTCGAACATTTGCTATTACTTGTCTTGTTGATAATAGCTAATCTAACAGGTGTGAGGTGGTATCTCATTGTAATTTTGATTTGCACTTCTCTAACAGCTAATGAAGATGAGCTATTAGATCTTTTCATATATCTGTTGGCCATTTGTATTTCTTCCTGGGAGAAGTGTCGTTCATGTCCTCTTCCTATTTTTTTATTGAATTGTTTGTTTGTTTGTTGTTGAGTTTTATAAGTTCTTTGTATATTTTGGATATTAGGCCCTTATCTGAGCTGTTGTTTGAAAATATCATTTCTCATTTAGTTGGCTGTCTGTTTATTTTGTTGTCAGTTTCTCTTGTTGAGCAAAAACTTCTTAGTCTGATGTAGTCCCATTCATTTATCTTTGCCTTCACTTCTCTTGCCTTTGGAGTCAAATTCATAAAATGCTCTTTAAAACCCAGGTCCATGAGTTTAGTACCTATGTCTTCTTCTATGTACTTTATTGTTTCAGGTCTTATATTTAGGTCTTTGATCCATTTTGAGTTAATTTTTGTACATGGGGACAAGCTGTAGTCGAGTTTCATTCTTTTGCATGTGGCTTTCCAGTTTTCCCAGCACCATTTGTTGAAGAGGCTTTCTTTTCTCCATTGTGTGTTGTTGGCCCCTTTATCGAAAATTATTTGACCATATATATGTGGTTTTATTTCTGGACTTTCTATTCTGTTCCATTGGTCTGAGTGTCTATTTTTCTGCCAATACCATGCTGTTTTGATTGTCGTGGCCCTATAATATAGTTTGAAGTCAGGTATTGTAATGCCCCCAGCTTCATTCTTTTTCTTTAGGATTGCTTTGGCTGTTCAGGGGTTTTTATAGTTCCATATAAATCTGATGATTTTTTGTTTCATTTCTTTAAAAAATGTCATAGGAATTTTGATGAGAATTGCATTAAATTTGTATATTGCTTTGGATAATATGGCAATTTGATTATATTTATTCTTCCTATCCAAGAACAAAAAGTATTTTTCTATCTCATTGTATCTTTTTCAATTTTCCTTAACAATGCTTTGTAGTTTTTGTTATGTAGGTCCTTTACATTCTTTGTTATGTTTATCCCTAGGTATTTTTTGTTGTTGTTGTTGCAATTGTGAAGGGGATTATTTTTTTTAGTATTTTATTGTTGGCATATAGAAAAGCTATGGACTTTTGTATATTAATTTTGTATCCTGTGACCTTACTGTATTGGTTTATTGTTTCTAGTAGTCTTTTTGTGGAGTCTTTGGGGTTTTTGATGTGTAGGATCATATTATCTGCAAAAGTGATACCTTTACTTCTTCTTTTCCGATATGGATACCTTTTATTTCTTTCTTTTGTCTGATTGCTCTGGCCAGAACTTCTAGCACCACGTTAAATAAGAGTGGACAACCCTGTCTTGTTCCTGATTTAAGGGGGGGAAGTCTTCAGTTTTATACCATTTAATATGATGTTGGCTGATGGTTTATCATATATGGCGTTTATCATGTTGAGATACTTTTCTTCTATACCCATTTTGTTGAGTGTCTTAAACATAAAGTTGTGTTGTATTTTATTGAAAGCCTTTTCTGCATCTATTGATAAGATCATGTAGTTTTTGTTCTTTGTTTTGTTGATACGGTGTATCAACCATATCATATGTTAACCGTTTTATGTATGTTGAACCATCCTTGAGAATCTGGGATGAATCCCACTTGATCATGATGTATTATTTTTTTAATATGTTGTTGTATTCGATTTGCTAGTATTTTGTTTAGTATTTTAGCATCTGTATTCATTAGAGATATTGGTCTGTAGTTTTCTTTTTTGTGCCGTTCTTGCCAGGTTTCGGTATGAGGGTTATGTTGGCCTCATAAAATGTGTTTGGAAATATTACTTCTTCAATTTTTTGGAAGACTTTGAGTAGAATAGGAACCAAGTCTTCTTTGAATGTTTGATAGAATTCACTAGTATAATCATCTGGGCCTGGATTTTTATTTTGGGGGAGGTTTTTAATAGTTTTTTCTATTTCCTCCCTGCTAATTGGTCTGTTTAGGCTTTCTGCTTCTTCATGACTCAGTTTAGGAAGGTTGTATTTTTCTAGGAATTTATACATTTCTTCTAGATTGTTGAATTTGGTGGCATATAGTTTTTTGTAGTATTCTATAATAATTCTTTGTATATCTATGATGTCTGTGGTGATTTCTTCTCTTTCGTTTTGGATTTTGTTTATATGAGTCCTTTCTCTTTTTTCCTTGGTGAATCTTGCCAAGGGTTTGTCAATTTTGTTGATCTTCTCAAAGAACCAGCTCCTTGTTTTATTAATTTTTTCTATAGTTATTCTGTTCTCTATTTCATTTATTTTGCTATGATTTTTATTATTTCCTTTCTTCAGCTGGTTTGGGTTGCCTTTGTTCTACTTTTTCTAGTTCCTTATAGTGTGAAGTTAAGTGGTTTACTTGGGCTCTCTCTTGTTTGTTCATATAGGCCTGAAGTGATATGAACTTCCCTCTTATTACTGCTTTTGCTGCATCCCATACATTCTGATATGTCGTATTGTCATTTTCATTTGTCTGTATATATCTTTTGATCTCTGTGCTTATTTCTTCTTTGACCCATTCATTTTTTAAAAGTATGTTGTTTAGTTTCCACATTTTTGTGGGGTTTTTTCCCTCTTTTTTGAAGTTGAATTGTAGTTTCAAGGCTTTGTGATCAGAAAATATGCTTGGTACAATTTCAATTTTTCTGAATTTGCTGATGTTATTTTTGTGGCCCAACATATCGTCAATTCTTGAGAATGTTCCATGTATACTAGAGAAAAATGTATACTCTGTCGCTTTGGGATGAAGTGTCCTGAAGATGTTTATCATATCCAGGTGCTCTAGTGTTTCATTTAAGGCCAATATATCTTTATTGATTTTCTGTTTGGATGACCAATCTAGAGCCATCAGCGGTGTATTGAAGTCTCCAAGTATGATTGTATTTTTGTCAGTTTTTGGTTTTAGGTTAATAAGTAGCTGTCTTGTATATTTTGGTGCTCCTTGGTTTGATGCATATATTGTATATTAAGAATTGTTATGTCTTCTTGATTCAGCATCCCTTTAATCATTATGAAATGACCATTTTTGTCTCTGAGTACTTTTGCTGTCTTGTAGTCAGCATTATTAGATATGAGTATTTGCTACACCTGCTTTTTTTTGGATGTTATTTGCTTGGAGTATTGTTTTCCAGCCTTTCACTTTGAATTTGTTTTTATCCTTGTTGCTTAGATGTGTTTCTTGTAGGCAGCATACAGTTGGATTTTCTTTTTTAATCCATTCTGCTATTCTGTGTCATTTTATTGATGAGTTTAATCCATTTACATTTAGTGTAATTATTCACACTTGTGGGTTCCCTATTGCCATTTTATAAATTGCTTTCTGTTTGTTTTGTATTTTGTTTGATTCTTCTCTTTTGTTTTTCTATGATTTGTTTTTGTTTGTTTGTATTCCATACTTCTTTCCTCTGTTGCTACCTTTTTTAAGTCATGTGCTTCTGTGGTGGTTTTTTAAGGGTGGTTACCATTAAGTAATGAAAAGGATACCTACCATATTCATTGTAGTACCCTATCTTATGGGTGTTTTTGCCCTCCATCGTCCTTTGCTACTATTAATCTCCGCCCTCTTCCCTTTTTTTTGTTTTTGTTGTCACAGTTTAAATTTGGTTTTATTGTGTTCTTGGTGGAGCTTTGACTTGTGGTTTTCTTTTGTTTTGTTCTTTGTATCTGGTTGGAAAACCCCCTTTTGTATTTCCTGGAGTGGGGGTTTTCTGATGATAAATTTCCTCATCTTTTCTGTATTTGTGAATGTTTTTATTTCTCCTTTGTATTTGAAGGATAGCTTTGATGGGTATAGTATTCTTGGCTGGAAGTTCTTCTCTTTCAGGACTTTAAATATTGGGGTACACTTTCTTCTAGCTTGTAGAGTTTCTGCTGAGAAATCTGACAATAATCTAATAGGTCTTCCTTTATATGTTGTATTCTTCTTTTCCCTGGCTGCCTTGAGAATGTTTTCTTTGTTGTGGGTTTGTGCCAATTTCAATATGATGTGCCTTGGAGTAGGTTTGTTGTGGTTAAGAAAACTCAGTGTTCTGTTTGCTTCTTGAATTTGAGGCTTTAGTTCTTTCCACAGGCTTGGGAAGTTCTCGTTTATTATTTGTTTGAATATATTCTCTATTCCATTTTCTCTCCCTTCTCCCTCTGATATACCTATTATTCTTTTTTTTTTTTAATTTTAGAGAGAAGGGGGTGAGAGAGAGAGAGAGAGAGAGAAGTGAGAGGAGCAGGAAGCATCAACTCCCATATGTGCCTTGACCAGGCAAGCCAGGGTTTTTGAACCGGCAACCTCAGTGTTTCCAGGTTGATGCTTTATCCAATGCGTCACCACAGGTCAGGCCCTATTATTCTTATGTTATTCTTTTTTGATGGAGTCAGACAATTCTTGTAGGGCTTTTTCATTTTTTAAAAATTTTTGAGTCTCTCTCTTCTCTTTGTTGTGCCTCAAGTTGTTTGTCTTCTATGTCATTAATCCTACCTATTAATCTGGCCTATTCTATTAGCTAAGCTTGTTACCTAGTTTTTCAGTTCATGAATTGAGGTTTTCACCTCTGTTTGATTTGTTTTTATAGTTTCAATTTCCTTGGTAATATATTGTTTGTGTTTGTTGAGTTGTTTGCTGATCTCCCTAAATTGCCTTTCTGTGTTTTCTTGTATATCTCTGAGTATTTTTAGGATTTCTATTTTAAATTCTGTCATTTAGCTCCAAGGTTTCCAATATATTAAATTTTTTTTCATAGATTTTTCCACATCTACCTGTGCTACTTCTCTATCTTTTGTATACATGATATTCGATTTCCTTTTTCTTAATGGGATCTGAGGGTGGTCTTGTTGATAGCACTTTGTTTTCAGTGTGTGGGACTCCCAGACGCTCCAAGGATAGATTTTTCTGTCTCTAGTTGATGTACTTGTTGAAATTTTGGGGAGATTTGTTGGTTGTGCTCCTCGTGGCCCCATTTCTCTAACATCACCCAATGAGCTTCTTAGAAGAAAGGGGTGATAACAATTCAGGTGATCCTAAATTATATTTTAATTCCATAAAAGAAAGAATAAAAGCCTAAAAGTTTCATAAACACATTCTTACCTTTTCCAAAACAGATGTTAGATTACTAAGACCACTTTGGTTGTATTTTCTTTAATTATATGTGATATGCACTGGAAAAACTGTCAACTCAATTGCCTGCACATATTCATTACTACGTACAAGGCAGTTTTAAGGAATGCAAAGTTACACTCTATCCAGTGGAAAAGAAAATATAAAGACATAAATAACAGTATCACAGGTCAGAATATGATCAGTTCAGCAAAGGCAGTGAAAATGCTATGCGATGCCCATAATTAGTTTTTTTTAAATATTTTATGAATTCTTTGGCATCATTATGAGGTTTATAAATGAACTATTTGGGCTTTCTAAGCTGTCAGTTGAATATTTGATCATGAAAGAAACTCACTGGAACAATTAAGATTTTCAGTGAACAATATTTCTTGTATTTGATTTAATTTTTAGAGTTAAGTGTCTCAGAGAAACTATAATTGTTTTGAGCTGCCATAAGAAGTTTAACTAGTTCTTTAATTTGTTCGTATTTTCTTTTCAGTAGGTATGCTTAAATTATTTGCCTTTTATATTTGTAAACTTTTTTATGAAAAAAAGAAACTTACCTTACTAAGATATACTTAAACCTCCATTTCACAATTTAAGGCAAGTCTGATGCCCTCCCCAGTGTTTCTGTCAAGTCCTAAGGTAAGACAGCCTGGGCATCTTACTGAGTCTACTACTTACCGCTCTGTCATCTTAGGTGGGTCACTTCATTTTTCTGAGCCTCTGTTTAACAATACGTCTTAAGTGGTTTGAGATAGTCCATGTTATTTATTGCCTGCTGTTGCTTTGGTGGAGACTAGAAATGGTTATGGTAGCTTCACTAGGGAAATAATAATTTAAAATAAAAACACAGAAAGTTAGCCATTTCTATTAATTCTTACAAGTTCTCGGAGCCCCTGCTCCACCCAACAGGGCACCAAGCTTCCCACTATCTTGCTGTTCCTCTCTCTTTCTTACTCTTCCTATTCTACCTCCTCATTCCTTCCCCTTCCCTTTGGGGTTGCCTGAAGAACACTAAACTCTTCTGTTTTGAAGAGCAATTCTACCTCTTCTGGGTATCTATCACAAAAACTTGAAAACATCAGTATGCAAAGACACATACACCCCCATGTTCATCACAGCATTATTCACAGTGGCCAATACATGGAAACAACCAAAGTGTCCCTCAATGAAGGATTGGATAAAGAAAATATGGTACATGTATACAATGGAATACTACTCAGCCATAAGAAATGATGACATAATGCCATTTACGATAGCATAGATGGACTTTGAGAACATTATACTGAGTGAAATAGGTAAATCTCAAGAAGCTAAGAACTACATAATTTCACACATAGTGGGATATAAAAATGAGACTCACGGACATAGATAAAAGTAAAATGGTTACTAGGGAGAAAATGTGGGGGGAGGGGAGTAAAGAGGGGAGTAAATATACAGTGATGGAAAATGATTTACCTTTGAGTGATGGGCACACAACACAATCAATAGTTCAAATGTCATAGAGATGTGTATCTGAAACATGTCTGCTCTTGTTGATCAACATCACTTCCATTAAATTTAATTTTCTAAGAAAAAAAAAAATCACCGCAACTGAAAAAAAATGTTGTTTGATTTGCTCAAAAAAACCCCAAAAAACAAAATTGTGGCCTGACCTGTGGTGGCACAGTGGATAAAGCTTTGACCTGGAACACTGAGGTTGCTGGTTCAAAACCCTGGGCTTGTCTGGTCAAGGCACATATGGGAGTTGATGCTTCCCTCTCCTCCCCCTTTCTCTCTCTCTCCCTTTCTCTCTATCTCTCTCCTCTTTCTCTAAAAACAAATAAATAAATCTAAAAAATTGAAAAAAAATTGTGGAGTTTTAAAATTTATCTATATACAGCCACTCTAATATTTTATCTGTTTCTTTTGTCCCTGATTATAGATGGATGTGTCAATATAGATCCAATTTTATGTATTGATTTTTTCACTTAATAAAAATAAACATTTCTATGTTACCACAGGCTCATAAATATACTTTAAACAATTAAATTTATTGGTGTTTTACATTATAAAAGATGCTGTTTGGTCACTCCAGAAAATTTATAATTCAGAAAAGTAAAAAATTAGAGGGAAATAACGTATGTATAGTTTCACCACATATAAATTCAATTACTATCTGTATTTTAGAATCTTATTATATTATTTAATGGTTGTCAATTTTTTAATTCTGATAGAAATGCATTCTTATTATGACATATTTAGATGATTGTTTGAGATTTCTGGAGGGAATTATAAATTAGATAGGTTGGTAGAATTCATCTACGATGGTGATCAATGCTGTCCAGCAATATTTCCACTTCTCCTCCAAAGCCTATGGCAGAACTATACTTCTCCATTCCCTTGAAGTCAGTCATGGCTTTAACCAATGGGATATGCATGGGAATGACATGTGTAAGATCCAGGGGGAAGCACTTAAAAGCTAGTAAACTATTTGCTGTGTTTCCTTCCTCCTGCCATGGTGACCTGCAAAGTACCAGGTGGTGGAATTTCCATTAGCTTGAATCTTTGTGTTAGGATGGCCCAGAACAGTGTCCACAGCAGGTCAACAAAAATATATGACATGAGCGAGAAATTATATTTGTAATTTTAAGCCAGTGAGATTTGGGAGTTGTTTATTGCTGCAGGATAATCCTAGGCTACCCTGTCTGATGTTTGGTTTAATTTTTGAAGTATTCTGCCCATCTTCTGTTGAAATGATTGCTGGTTGTAGGATAATCTGACTTTGATATCTGCCACCCCATTAGACGCCAGAAGTCATGTGATTGTATCATCACTGTTTGAATTCCATATACTGTATACCCTTTCTAAAAAAAATAAGAGTTCTGTGGACAAGGATAATCTTGAATGGAAGAGGACCAATTTTTAATCAAAGTAATAAAAATAGCTATACTCTCCCTAAAATATGAAAAGAAAGCAAATTTGTTTTTTATAAAAATTTGTATCCTTTTCTTGAGAAATCTGTCTGGAAAGATTTTATTACAGGTTGTTATAGTAACTCCTGTTGAAAGAACTGAAAGGATAGAATACTTAACACAATCTCTGGCACACAAGAGATGCTAAACGTATATTTATTTAGAAAAAGAAAGAGTAAAGTAGAAGAGAAAGAAGAGGTAGAAGAAAAGATAGACAGGGAGAGGGTGGAGGAGGACTATGGGAAGGTGGGTGCAGAAAGAAAAGACATATAGATATATGTTATTTCTGTTGGGATAAAAAAATCTCAATTATTATATATTGTAATAATTATTCTAAAATAAAGGTTGTGATTGAATATATATACACACATACATATTTTTTTTCACTTGGAATAATTTAATTTAAAGAGAAAGGTGTACATCCAGGTTGCATTACCTTAATCAACAAATGCCGCGGACCAGCATGGCTCATAATAATGGTGCGGAATTAAGGAAACATACTTTGTCAAAACAAAAACGATGGGACTGGGAGGACTCCTCAAACTGCCTGGCAGTATCTGAGTGCTTCATAGCCCCAGTTCGCTTTATTATATAGACATATGCAAATCAAGGACCCTGATACAAAGTTGCACATCAAAGGCTAAGACAGGAACTCTCCCAGGGTACATTAGTGAAATCTACAAATATCTGAAACAAACAAAGAGTCAGAGGAATGGCATGTATATTGCTTCCAGCAACCCAAGGAAGCAGGTGGAGTAGGTGCAAATACTCAGCATCAAAGCCAAATATGGAAATGGAGGGGGGAGAACTTAGCCTTTTGCTAAGCCATCTATAATGGCTTTTTGCCATTTACAGTCCACAACAAACAAAGAAGAGATATTTCCAATACCATTGGGCTATAAAGTCATAAGGTCCAAGTAGTAGGACAACTTGTCCTGAAGCCTGAACCTAATACAGAGTCTTTTCTGGCTCTAAGCACCACTCAAAACTTTATGCCTTACGTGTTACTTGCTAAAAGAGTTAGAGAAGCATGCTTAACCCCTTGAGTAGTACAACATTCATGTACGTCCCCCTGTCTTCTGACCAACCAGAGTACGGTTGTAACAAAATTTTTATTTTAAAAATGTGTAAGGCAACATTAGAAAAAGGCAAATGTATGTTCTTCTTGTTTCCATAAATTTGTTATAAAACAAACATGATTTTAAGTTAGTAAAACTGTATCTGGAATTAATTTTATTTTTTGAAAAAAAAAACACAAATCACTCCCGGGAGTCAGCAAGCATGAAAAAAACTCACTATACAAAGAGTTAAATATGGTATAGGTTGCCTCCAAAATCCAAAAGGTCTTTTCTTTGTGATGGCAGATTCTAGCTACAGTAACTTGTTTGTAACTTTTACTTTTTAAATATTATTTATTGATTTTTAGAGAGAGAGGAAGGGAGAGAGAAGCAGAAACATCAATCTTTTTCTGTATGCAATCTGACTGGCGATCGAACCTGCAGCCTTTGTATATCAGGATGATGCTAACTAACCGAGCTATCTGGCCAGGGCATTCTTTGTAACTTTTAGATAGGATATCTTAACATGCCTCAGACCACTAGACCCATGGAAACTCACTAGTGTGCCAGACCTCTGAACTTTCTCAGAATTTATCTTCTACCCTTTGGCATACATGTGTTTTTCTACAGCATCTAGGGTACTTGCTTCTTCCTGTTCACCAGGTACAAAGAGCATAATGTTATCAATTAATAGACCAGTGTAATAATCTGTGAGTTATTAAGATAAAAAAATTTCCTGGTGGGTTCTATTATGACAGAACACAGGAGAGTAATGTAGCCCTGAAATACAAAAATGATGTTATACTGGGGAGCACTTTATAAAGTATATGATTGTTTAACTACTATGCTGCACACAAGAAACTAATACAAAATAATATTAAATATAAACTGTAATTGAAAAAAATTTAAATTTTTTTTAAAAATTAAGAAAACTCTCTCTGGCTGGTGGCTCAGTGAATAAGAGTGTTGACCTGTTGAATAAATGTCCCAGGTTCTATTTCTAGTCAGTCAGGGCACTCAGGAGAAGTGATTATCTGCTTTTCCCTCCTCCCCCTTCTCTTCCTCTTCTCCTCCTGCAGCCAATGGCTCAATTGGTTCGAGCGTCACCCCGGGTTCTGAGGATAGCTCAGTTGGTCTGATCATGTCAGCCTCAGGTGCTAAAAACAGCTCATTTGATTTAAGCATTGGCCCTAGACAGGGGTTGTGGGGTGGATCCCAATTGAAGCACATGCGAGAGTCTGCCTCACTATCTCCCCTCCTCTCACCTAAAAAAGAAAAAGGAAAAAAATTAAGAAAACACAAATAAATACATAGTCAGAATTAAAAAGAAAGAAAGAAAGAAAGAAAGAGAGAGAGAGAAAGAAAGAGAGAGAGAAAGAAAGAAAAATGATGGTATACTGTGCTTCCTGCCCTGTAAAGGTAAACTACTTTTGATTACCTTTGTTAAAATAACTGACTTTTCTAAGGCAGTATCTGCATACCAGCTGTCAGGCTGCAAATAACATAATCACCTAGTTAAGCAAAAATCCACATTCTTCCTCCAAGACCCCTTGGATTTTGCCATCAGCCAGAAAAGTTAAAGAGGAGTGTAAAGCCATTGGTAGGGTTTTATGCAGGGGAGTCTGGTTTCCTCAGAAAAGGGGGTGGTGGTAATGCCTCTGCTGATTCGGGGGTAATGGGGTTCAAAGTATGCAGCACTGTCTCTTCTGCTGAAATATCCTTACCATACATTTTAGGTCCCTACTGCCTTCTTATCAATGTCTTAGCTTAGCAAAAAAGACTTAACTGATGTTGCATACATCTGACACTGTGACTCTGCAACCTTAACAATCAGGCTCTGTGTTTAATTGTCAGTCACATCTGCCTTGTACCTGTGAGATCTTAGGGATTTATTAAAAAATGTGATAGATATTTTCTGATTATCCACTCATGCCCTGAGTTGGGTGTTCAATGTTCTATATTTGCCCTGTTTTCTGTATGTGCTTTCCAAGGTTAGGGGACATGGCTATCCCAAGCCATACAATCTTTGTACCTACCATCATTGCCATAGCCACTAAGTGCCATGGCCACTAGATCTTCCAGTGCTTTGCTTTTAATCTTTTCATCTCATGTCCTGAGGAATCTGTGTCCCTATAGTCTCAGTAGCAAGGAGGCAACCCGACTTGACCTGTGTATTTTGGTTCCTGAAGCCATCCCACTCCCCTTTTGCTCTAGTCAGGGGTCTGGCAGGAAAGGGATAGAGCCCTCAAAGGGGGTATTAAAGGCAGTTTAATGAAATTACTATTTACAAAGGTGTGAGAAGATATGGGGAAACTATAAGAGATGGTGGAGTGCCAGAAGGCTGGCAACAGTAGGAAGCATTAGCATCTCTAAACTGGGGAAGGCAAGGAGAGGGAAGGATTATTGGAACCCTAGAGAGCTGCAGGGACAGCTGTAGCCTTCTGAAACCAGTGAGGGGGCTTTCCAGCAGGGACTCTGGCCTTGGGTTTAGAAACATAGCCTGTCACCTAGCAAGGAGGCTTCATAACCAAGGGAATGAATCCATTAGCCTTTCTCTCACCTCCATTCTCTAGTCTCTTGCCAGTGCTCCCATTGGCCGAGCCCATTTGGCAACCTAGTTAATGCTGTTGATAAAGTCAGGATCAGGGGCCCCTTTTCCTTATTGGCATCCACTGTAATTCTTTTTTTGTTGTTGTTCAGATGAAAAACTAATTACCTGAAATATGGTACACACACAAAGATTTCCATCAGCTAATATTAGCATCCTTGGGTGACATCAATTCCATCATTGTCTCACCTGAACCCTAGGACATTAGCTACCATCAGTGCGTCTTTATTATATGCAGCTTAAGTGTCTGTTTGTCGCCGATAGCTTATTGGTTGCTTGCGTAACTGTACTAGCCAATGGGGTGAAGTTGCCATGGCATTCAAATAGTCCCGCCTTCTGGCATGCCACCTCACAAATTGAGGTTAAAGATTGGAGCAATTATTATGCTGTTAAGAAATGTTAACACCAGAAGGGGTCTTTGCAATGGTACAAGACTAGAGGTTCTCCAATTGAAAAATAATGTCATAATAGCTAAGTCTTTGACTGGCTCCTCTAAAGGTGAAATACATGCCATTCCAAGAATTGATTTGGCTCCATCTCAAACAGGGTTGCCGTTTCAATTGAGACATAGACAATTTCCTGTAAAACTTGCCTTTGCTGTGACCATCAATAAGTCTCAGGGCCAAACACTTAAGCGTGTTGGCATTTTTTTACCTGAGCCTGCATTTGGACACGGTCAACTTTATGTTGCCTGTTAAAGA
This sequence comes from Saccopteryx bilineata, assembly GCF_036850765.1. NCBI lineage: Eukaryota > Metazoa > Chordata > Mammalia > Chiroptera > Emballonuridae > Saccopteryx > Saccopteryx bilineata. Next base: position 209,158,453 of record NC_089492.1, read on the forward strand.
GTTCGTGAAAGAATGGACGTAAAATTAAAAATAATTGATGGTCCTCTGCAAGGCGAGCTTAAAAATGATGGAAAGATCTACAGAAGAAATGTTGTGTACAAAGAGATCTTTGACATGGAATTAACATTTTATTATTTAAATCATCTTTATTGGCCCTGGCCGGTTGGCTCAGTGGTAGAGCGTCGGCCTGGCGTGCAGAAGTCCCCGGTTCGATTCCCAGCCAGGGCACACAGGAGAAGCGCCCATCTGCTTCTCCACCCCTCCCCTTCTCCTTCCTCTCTGTCTCTCTCTTCCCCTCCCGCAGCCGAGGCTCCATTGGAGCAGGGATAGCTCGGGCACTGGGGATGGCTCCTTGGCCTCTGCCCCAGGCACTGGAGTGGCTCTGGTTGCAACGGAGCGACGCCCCAGAGGGGCAGAGCATCGCCCCCTGGTGGGCAGAGCATCGCCCCTGGTGGGCGTGCCGGGTGGATCCCGGTCGGGCGCATGCGGGAGTCTGTCTGACTGTCTCTCCCCGTTTCCAGCTTCAAAAAAATACAAAAAAAAAAATCACCTTTATTTATTGAGCTAGCGGTGGCTCTTAAGAAATGTACCACCAGTGGTTTCCTTCATTGTACTCTACTTTAAGCAATTAAGCAAGTAGAAGGGGGAAACACCGTGGGGCAGTAAGCAAAGGGGCGTCCTCGCCGCCTGCCCTGGGTAATTCAGTTTGAATTAGCAGACACCTTTGCACAAATATTTTAATTACAATTTATAATATCTAGAACAGCAGTCATTTTGTATGACCGCCGGGCTTTCTAGTTTCATATAAAACTTTAGATCTATACAAAAAGAGGAAAGACAAATATTCAATTAACCTAAAACATTGCTGCTATTGTTTAAAATGGACAATATCCAGCACCGTGTTGTATTCCTCTGGCTTTGTTAGCATCTATGTCACTCATAATTGGTGTGCTCTGATTATGAAGCAATTGGCATTACCTGGAGGAAAATGGTTATCAGATGGAGATGAGGCCAAGAAAGAATTATGTACCAGGATAGCAGGGGCAGAGGACAAACCAGAAGATGCTGAGCTGGGTTGTCTTCAATATCAAGATCTGGTTTCAAAGACATAAATCCAGATTAGCAGGCTCTAGGCCATTTTTAGAGAAAAGTGGGATCCAGAACCAGAGGCGGGATCAAGTAAAAAGTAGGGTGAGGGGGTGTTTACAACTCCAACCTGTTAGGCTGGTATCGGAGCTGGTTACTAACTCTAGCTGGTGACATGACAGAAGTTCCAGCAGACTAGCCTCTCTCCGCAATAATTATTTAGACAAAGGAACGCCCAATGCTCATAGGACACCTTGTTAATCAACAAATATTGAGCATCATTATGTGCCAAGTGTTGTCCTGAAAACTGGAAATATGATACTAAAAAAAAGAAAAAAGAAAAAATATCCTTGTCTTTATGGACCTTAATTAGAAGTGAGGAAGGCAAAGTTTAGAGAAACTCATTCATATGGTTAATCATTACAGTAAAACATGCTTTGGAGAACTGTGGGGTGCTATCACAACACACAACAGGGGCCCCTACCTAATATAGAGGGTCAGGGAAGACTTCTCAGAAGACAAATTTATCTCAGGACCATTAGCTGGTAGATGTGAGAGCAACAAACCACTTCCTTTGTGGTGGAAAAGTTCCTAATCACTATCCTACCTACCTTGCCTCTGCCTAGTTCCAGGCAGCACAAGAGAGAGCCAGACAGAGGGCTGGCCCTGGAAGAGTCCAGCGGAGACAGAACTGCTTCTGTATACCTACACCACTTCTGCGTGGTGGCTCAGTTTTGTTTTTTCTGTGAATTTAGGATCTCTCTCTCTTACACACACACACACACACACACACACACACACACACACACACTTTGTTTCCATTGCTATTTCCTTGTTTGCACCAATTTTGGTTCTTCAAATCAGGAAACCAATTCCAGCAGCTATTGAAAGTGAATCTCAGGAACTTGAGGCAAATGCTAAACTCTCACAATATTCCTGCCTACCCTTTCTTTCTCTTCTTGGTTCTTGTGTCTGCTCCACTTTAGACTCTTTCTGTGGTCTGGTTAAAAGCTCAAACTCTGAGGTCACATAGACCTAGGCTCCAATTCTGGCTTCACCAGTTACTAACTGTGTGACTTTGGGCTAGGTCTGTAATGTCCCTTAGCTTCAATTTCTCCAGTTATAAAAATAGAATAATGAAAGTACCTACCTTACAGGGTTAGTGTGAGAATAAAATGAGATATGCCACTACACAGGAATGCTTTAGTTATCATATTGTTTTTCTTTTTTAATGTATTTATTGAGGTGACACTGGTTAACATAATTATACAGGTTTCAGGTTTCTATTTTTACCCCGGAAACCTGACAACAAAATCTTGCTACTGAACTTGAATGTTCATCCTCCACTAGGACACAGTTATTTTCAGGTGCTTCTCAGTCAGGGCGGCTTCACATAAACACCTCATCCAACCTCATTCTCTAGGTCGAGGGAAGAGGCTTAGCCCTGAAGTGGACACTCACCTGGGAGTATCCCGCAGCTCCTCCTCATCTCCGGTCCTCTCTCCTCTTTCTTTCCAGTCCATAAACTCCCTAACGTGGATATTTTTTCATATTTATAAAATAATTTTAAGCAAACTCTTCCTAATTTTAAAATCACATGACTAGAATGTCACACATTTCTATCTCTGAAAAAAAACCCACCTAAAAATGAATAACTGCAACGGCATTAAGTTGCTTTGTATTAATGCTAGTGTTTTTCTTTTTCTTTTCTTTTCTTTTTTCTTTTTTTGTATTTTTCTGAAGCTGGAAACGGGAAAGACAGGAAGACAGACTCCCGCATGCGCCCGACTGGGATCCACCCGGCACGCCCACCAGGGGCGACGCTCTGCCCACCAGGGGGCGTCGCTCTGCCGCGACCAGAGCCACTCTAGCGCCTGGGGCAGAGGCCAAGGAGCCATCCCCAGTGCCCGGGCCATCTTTGCTCCAATGGAGCCTCGGCTGCGGGAGGGGAAGAGAGAGACAGAGAGGAAGGAGAGGGGGAGGGGTGGAGAAGCAAATGGGCGCTTCTTCTGTGTGCCCTGGCCGGGAATCGAACCCGGGACTTCTGCACGCCAGGCTGACGCTCTACCACTGAGCCAACCGGCCAGGGCCAATGCTAGTGTTTTTCTATGAACTGTGGGAATGGGAGGGAATGAAACGGTTCCTAGCTTGGACGAGATGATCTCTTGAGTTTCCTTTAGAGATATGAAAAGCAAGCTAATGCCCAAATAATAAATTCTAGTCTTTAAGGACGTGCAAGGTATGTGCTCAGGCTTTGTTTATAGATCTGAGATGTTGTTGGCTGATATTTCAAGAAAAAAGACTAGAGTTGTCTATATTTCTTTAATACATTTTATTTATTTATTTATTTATTTAAATTTTTTAAAATTCATTTTAGAAAGGAAAGAGAGAGGGAGAGAGAGAGAGAGAAGGGGGGAGGAGCAGGAAGCATCAACTCCCATATGTGCCTTGACCAGGCAAGCCCAAGGTTTCGAACCAGCGACCTCAGCATTTCCAGGTTGACACTTTATCCACTGCGCCACCACAGGTCAGGCTGTCTATATTTCTTTATATTTACATCTTTTTTAGAATTTATTTATGCTAGTTTCTTAATTGATTTCTGCATTCAACAATAAGGCTACTGATGAGACACAAATGTTTTTATTGTGACACTGAATGCATATTATCATAACATTTTTTACGTTGAATTTTGAAACAATTTGGATTTACAGATAATTTACAAGATATTACAAAGATAAGTTACAAAGCAGTACAGAATTCTTGTATATCTTCCACTCAGCTTGCCCTAATGTTATTCCATTATCTATTACATTTATCAAACCTAAGAAATCAACATTGCTGCAGCATTATTAACTAAACTGCAGACTTTACTTGCATTTCACCAGTTTTCCCACTTAAGCTCTTTTTCTGCTTCAGGATTTAGTAAGATATCACATTGCATTTTCCCATCATGTCTCCTTAGCTTCCAAATTGTGACAGTTTCTCTGTCTTTCCTTGTTTTTCATTAACTTGACACTTTTGAACAGCACTGCCAAATATTTCCTAGAATGTCCTCAATTTGGGTTTGTGTGACATTTCATCACAATTAGACTGGGGCTATGGATTTTTAGAATGTCACAAAGGCGAAGTGCCCTTCTCATGGCATCATATCAGGGATACATGAGATTGACATGTACTAGTCAGCTTGTGGCTGGAGATGGTACCTTGATCACTTGGTAAAGGTGGTGTCCACTAGGCTTCGCACCTGTAAAATATTTCTCTTTTCACACCCTATTCACTAAAAGCAGTTACTAAGCCCAAGTAATAGCAAGGGCTGGGAAAATAAATTACACTTTCTGGAGAGAGGAGTATCAAAGAATTTGTGGATACTTTTTAAAATCACCAAAGCATTGGATAAATATTTTGGGAGAGATACTTGAGGTTGTACAACTATTCTGTTTCTACTTTAAGTTTTACCCACTAATTTTAGCATTCATCCTTGAATATTGCCCACATTAATTATTACTATGGAGTTCAAATGGTGAGTTTTCTATTTTCCTCATTCCAGCTACATTTATTATATAAACTTTTTAAATTTTTTCTGTAAGGAAGAATTTTCCCTTCTCTCCCATTTATTTATTCATACCAGTCATTATTATAATACTTAGTTTATTGTTTGGCTTATAACTGAATGTTAATTGTTATTAATTTTGTTGCTAAAATTGTTCCAAGTTTGGCCAACTAAAGCTTTTATTCCTGTATCATCAATCTGTTTCTTTGCCTGGCTGTCTGTCTGCCTATTTCTCTCTGTCTACATGAATTCATACTGATATCTTTGACTGCTCTGACTCCACAGGATTCATTCTAGCCTTGCCTACTTTGCTTATCTGTTAACTTACTTTCTCTGACAGTGAGAAACATCACTTCTATTATCTACAATTTACATACATACTTATGGGTTCAACCCCAGCATACTTATAAATCAGACTTGCTAACTTGTGTTCTTGTCTGAAACAATATCAAGTTCTTTTTGTCTTTGTTGCTACAGTTAATGGTAAAGCATTGTTTCCCTAGATTACCTATGTCATCTTTACCTCCTTTCCATGCAGTTTTGTCAGACATTTTCATATAGTTATTGTAGATTCATTTGTCATAGTCAGTCCGCATTTCAACTTGGGATTCCCTGACTTCCTGATTTACTTTTTTAAAGTCGCATGACAGTAAATTTTACTCTTTGTGGTATAAAGTCCAGAAGGTTATACTAAATGCAGAGAATCATGTGTTCACCACCACAGCTCCTTCGTAGTGAATTCCTTCCCCCTGTCCTCACACATTATGGTAACATTTTCAATAATAAATATTTTTAAGTATTAAGGGATCTTAGAAATCAACTTGTCCAAAACTTTTCTATTTTACATTTTTTGGTATTTGAAAAATTTACAAAAGTAATACATACATGCTTTTGTTTAATAGTAAAAATTTGAAAAAGGTACAGTATGAAAAACAATTCTCTCTCAGTTGTTTGCACATGGCAGTATGTAAAGGCTCATCTCCTTCTGTGATCCTTTTTATCCCCATTGGTCTGTCCTTGTCTGGCCTAATGGGGGACCTCTAAATCTGGAAGTCTCTCCTAGTAGCTAATGGTTCAAGCCTCATTCTCAGAAGTGACTAGTATTGATTCTTTTATTTCACATATAAGAAAGCTGAAAATCAGATATTAAGGTTGCATAGTTATTTATGATAAAATTTGAGATGGAACTCAGACTCAAGACTCCTAGTCCAATGTTCTTTCTACTTCCTAGTGTTTTTGTTCAAAGGCATGTCTTAGATCAATCTGCAACCAAAATATGGGTGAGTGTGAAATGGGAAGCTTGTAGAACACCCAGGAGGCGATAAGTAGGCTGCCCTGGCCTCAGCTGCTACGGAGCTGCAGGTAAAGAAGCATTTGTGTGCTGAGGGAGGGTCTCAGTCCAGATGATTTTGTCTTCCATGTTATGCCATGGAAGGCTACCGACCTTTCCCCTCTGGCTGCAGCAAAGGTTTAATAAGGATTTGCAGAGAAGCTCAGTCACAAGGCATTAGCAAACCTTTCTTATGGAAGCTCCTGCTTTGCAAAGATTTGAGGAGTAGCTACCAGAAGCACAGCATTCTATGCCAATAAAATAACCATTGATAAAATCTGTGCCTTTGAAGCTGAATTTAAAAAAAATTATTGATTTTTTTAGAGAGAAAAGGGGAGAGAGAGAGAGAGACAGACAGACAGACATTGATTAGTTGTTCCACTCATTCATGCCGTCATTGGCTGATTCCTGTATGTGCCCTGACTGGGATCGAACCTGAAACCTCGGCATGTTGGGAGGATGCTCCAATTAACTGAGCTACCTGGCCAGGGCCAAACTGAACTTTGAGGAGCTGAAAAGAATAAGACACTCCAGAATTCATATATTAACCATGAAGCTACCCCTATGGCTAGACCAGTATGGCACTCTGAAGCAAAAGAGACGGGGCGGGGGGAATTCAGTGCTAGCCTGACCAAAGACACCCAGGACCAGAACAAGACCTCTCCCTACTACCTCCTGGCTGAATGCTTCACCAGCATCAAACTAGCTGCTGCAACTCTAAAACTGTACTATGATTACAGCTATGTACTATGAGTACTTGCAATATGGCACATATATTTAAATTTGCATTACTTCCACTGTGGAATTTAATTTTCCTGAACTAATCCTTCCATCACTTGAACAAAATGAACTCCATATACTGTTAAAGTAATGCCTGAACTGGGTAGAACTTGCTAACGTGTAGTAGCAATCCTGGTTGTTGCCCAGCATGGGCAGACGAGGACAACATGCCCAGCACAGAATGGTGCCCAAACAGGCCCCAAGTCTATGAAGATGTGCCACTCGTTACAGATATGAGACAAAACCCCAAGCAGCAAAATTTAGAACTCCTTCCAGGAAGTGTAGCAATATATGCATCATTTTGGATTGCAAACTGGTTAGTTATGTTTTGAAATTAACTGTACATCTCGTAAACGTTCCAAATATTCTAAAGGTTGTTTGAGGGAAGATTAGGATAAATGATTTCCTTGTTGTGTTTTCAGATACCTCAGGTCTTCTTACAATAAATTATTTTCCTTTCACATTTTTATATATCCCAGGTCTTTCTCAGTGGTTTTAACACTGGAATAAACGTGGGTACATCTTCTCTTTCAATCTGAATTTAGAATCTTTTTTTTTGTTAAAAACATTAGCTTGTTTGTTTATTCATTCATTCAGTTGGATTTATAACTTTCATTCCCTGAAAAGCACAGATCTTAAGTATTCAGTCTGATGACTTTTTTTTATAAATAAAATTTTATTTTAATGGAGTGACATCAATAAATCAGGGAAAGAAAACATGTCCAGGTTATCTTGTCATTCAATTCTGTTGCATACATTTAACCCAAAGTCAGATTGTCCTCTGTCACCTTCTATCTAGTTTTCTTTGTGCCCTTCCCCCCTCCCCCTCTCCCTCCTTCCCCCCCTGCCCTCCTTAACCACCACACTCTTGTCCATGTCTCTTAGTCTTGTTTTTATGTCCCCCCAATGTATGCAATCCTGTAGTTCTTGTTTTGTTCTGATTTACTTATTTCACTCCATATAATGTTATCAAGTTCCCACCACTTTGTTGTAAGTGATTCGATGTCATCATTTCTTATAGCTGAATAGTATACCATGGTGTATATGTGCCACATCTTCTTTATCCAGTCTTCTATTTTTTTTACAGTGATTAAAGCCTTTAAGCAAACTCTTGGCCAATACAGCAAGAATCCCTAAAAGAGTAGTGTCCTTAACATGTTCACCAAGTCCAAGTTGGCCCCAACACCATGCCAAATCCCTGAAAAATGCAACCCAACCCCAGTTCAGTCTGTTATGAGCTGTCACAAGGAGCAGGAGTCCAGGAAAAGTCCACATCCAGGAAAAGTCTGCATGGCACTGTAATTGTTGTCACAATTCTATACTTTGCAACTCACGTCCAAGTCCCAATGACCACTGCTTCTAGCTGGTAATGATTCAGGTAGACTAGAAAAGCCATCTGCAGCATGTGTGGAAATGGAGCTTCTGTTCTCCTCTGCATGGAGAGATGAGACCAGGTTGCTTTTTCCTGGACCTCTGCGACTGCGGCTTGGTAAAGAGAACCTTGGGATACACTAAGCTGGGTGGCAAAGGTAGATTCATAATAGAAGTTGGCAAAAGGGGGAAAGAGAGCTCTAAATTAGGAGTAGGTCCCAGTTTGAAATATGAGTGGGGCATTGAGGTAGGAGGAATAAAGGAAAGACTATATATTAAATAAAGCAGCAGAAAATAGGACTATTAACACCCACAACAGAGATCTTGGAGGGAAGAATAAGAAACCTGACTATTCAGGCAAGACATAGTTAAGTGGTCCTTGTGCAAATGAGATCAGTTTACCTGCTTCTTGGAAGAAATACCCTAGGCTCGTCCACAGTGTCGTAGATGGGGCCTACGGCCCTGGGCACCTTCAGCCTTCAGTGGCAAACCCCAGCATTCTGGGCAAGGTTAGGTCATAGGTGGCTGAAACAGGGTTGGAAGAGCCTGAACCCTCAGAGGAGTGAGGGGGAAGCCTACCTTCCAGTGTCCCTGTTTCCTCATAGCAGAGGCATGTAAGTCTGGCAGGCTTTTAGCTCAATGACCTTCCTTTCCACTATTGAAGCATGACCCATATGACATCCTATGAGACCCCTTTGGGGCATTGGAGCCCTTAAGGGTGTATCCTAAAAGCTGGTAGTTCCCCTGATCTCTATTGGGCTTTTTCTGCCTCTTGGTATCTTAAAGGCCATGCTCAGAAGATCTCTCTGAGGGGTTTGAGGATCCCCATCCGCCTATATAAATCTTTTCCATATATCTGGAGCTATTTGGAAAAAGACAAAACAGTGTTATTAGCTGGATCAAATAAAGAAGGTAGTAGTTTGCAGGAGAAAAAGATTTGGCATCTGCTGTTCATCAGCATTCAAAAGAAATTAAAAAAAATTTTAAGTAAAAAGCATGATATGGTAGACCCATTGGAGTTCCAGGATATGACTCCCCCCTTTTAAATTTTTTTAAATTGACCTTAAAATATTTGCTGGGTACACTTTAATAATACCTTGACTTTAAAGATTGTAAGAATGACAAAATACAGTAAATGCTTTGCTCCATATGCAGGAGCATTGTCAGTTTAACCAGTTTAGGAAATACATAATAGAACAGTGCATACAGACAATGAGCTATAACATGCTTAGCAGCCTCTCCTGTTCTGACAGAGGTAACTATAAATCCAGAATAGGTATCCACTGTAACATGGACATAGGACTGTTTGCCAAATAAAGATATATGAGTAACATCCATTTGCCAAAGTTGTCCTGGTAGGGGTCCTTGAGGTTAACTCCAAATGATGGGGCAGATTGTAGTATAGGACCCCTTGGACAGGATTTCCCAACCTGCCGAGCTACTTCCTGAGAAAGTTGAAACTGTTTACACAGGGCTGCAGTGTTCTGGTGATGAATAGTATGAGACTGAATTGCTCGATCTGTCATGGTTGCTCCAAATAATTTTCTTTTGGGTAGCTTGATCAACAAGGGCATTCCTAGGCCCTGGCTGGTTGGTTCAGTGGTAGAGCGTCAGCTTGGTGTGCAGGAGTCCTGAGTTTGCTTCCCGGCCAGGGCACACAGGAGAGGCGCCCATCTGCCTTTCCACCCCTCCCCCTCTCCCTCCTTTCCGTCTCCCTCCTCCCCTCCCGCAGCCAAGGCTCTACTGGAGCAAAGTTGGCCCTGGCGCTGAGGATGGCTCTGCGGCCTCTGCCTCAGGCACCAGAATGGCTCCGGCTGCAACAGAGCAACACCCCAGATGGGCAGAGCATCCCCCCCAGTAGGCATGCCGGGTGGATCCCGGTCGGGCGCATGCAGGGAGTCTGTCTGACTGCCTCCCTGCTTCCAACCTCAGAGAAATACAAAAAAACAAAAACAAAAACGGAGGGGCATTCCCTGTGCTAAAGCTCCAGGGAGCATGGAGTGAGCTTGAGTATGTCCTATAAAACATGGAGCTTTTTGTTGACATACAAGTCTTTGAAGAAGGAGGAACTGCTGAAATAGTTCATCAGCATTTGTCCCTAAGACAGCAGTCTTTATAGTGGAAACACCATAAGTAAATATTTGCTGTCTGTATATAGATTAAAGGGGGAATATGGCAAATGCTGAAAAGCCATGATCATGGCATATAATTCTAGACTTTGAGCTGATTTTAAGTTGACAGTTTCAGTATAAAGTTGTCCATTGATTTGCAAGAGCGATTTGCCATTTAGTGGAAGTTTCCCAGAGCCATTGTTGTTGATCCTTTGAAAAAAGGAAAAACAATAATTTTGAGGCTCAAAACCTATAAACTGTAAGGGTTGCCTTTGCCCCTTGATAATGAGCGATTTGCCATTTAGTGGAAGTTTCCCAGAGCCATTGTTGTTGATCCTTTGAAAAAAGGAAAAACAATAATTTTGAGGCTCAAAACCTATAAACTGTAAGGGTTCCCTTTGCCCCTTGATAATCCAGGAGGCAACAAGATCAAAATATGGAAGTGTATTCCATGGGCTATTAAATGGTCCAATGTGCCCAAGCTGTAGCTGCTCTTGTACCAATTGAGCAGCTGCCCTAAGTTTCTCCTGAGAAAGGGGCCGTTGGTCTACCCATACAGAATTATCTGATTTCCAAGTAATTGAGTCTGCACAATGCATTATTGAGGTAGCAGGAGCTACCAGTCTGATGACTTTTAACGTTAGTAATACCCATGAAACCACCACCTACACAAAATATAGAACATTTTCATCACCTCCAAAAAGTTCCCTTATGCTATCTTCCAGCCAATTTTACCTACTTTCAAATGCAATTACCTCTGCCTTCTTTCATATATTTATTTTGCTGTACTTCATTTTTATTTTAGATTTTATTTATTTATTTTTTTAGAAAGATAGGAGGGAGAGGGAGAGATAAGAGAGAGAGATAAAGAGAGAGAAGGGGAGAAGAGCAGGAAGCATCAACTCTTATATGTACCTTGACCAGGCAAACCTAGGGATTTGAACCGGTGACCTCAGTGTTCCAGGTCGATGATGTATCCACTGCACCACCACAGGCCAGGCCTCTTGTACTTCATTTAATCAAGTATATTTATGTTTGTGCATGTGTGTACACGCATACATGTATCTTTTGCCCAATGTTTCTGAGATTCATCCATATTGCTGTACTTATCAATAGTTCTTCCTTTTTATTGCTGAGTGGTATTCCATCATGTGGATATAACACACTTGTTTACTCACTGTCCTGTTGATGGGCACTGGCATTTCCAGTTTGGGCGGTTATGAATAAGGTTGCTATGATATTCCTGAATTAATCTTTAATTTTTCTGTAATTTCAAACTTATAGAAAGGTATAAAAATTAAATAGCACAAAGCATTCATACTCTTTATCCAGATTTATCTATTGTAAATATTTAACTTTTGCTTTATCATTTGTGTGTGTGCTATCTCTTTTCTTTTTTTTTTTCTTTTTTATTTATTTATTGTGGCCGAGACAGAAAGAGTCAGAGAGAGGGACAGATAGGGACAGGCAGACAGGAAGGGAGAGAGATGAGAAGCATCAATTCTTCGTTGCAGCTCCTTAGTTGTTCATTGATTGCTTTCTCATATGTGCCTTGACTGGGGGCTACAGCAGACTGAGTAACCCCTTGCTCAAGCCAGTGACCTTGGGCTCAAGCTGGCGACCTCGGGGTCTTGAACTTAGGTCTGCCACATCCTAGTTCCCCGTTCTATCCACTGTGCCACCACCTGGTCAGGCTCTATCTCTTTTCATATGTGTGTGTGTTTCCCTGAACCATTTAAAGGCCTTTTACTCCAAAATTATAGCATTTTACTCCTAAAAGTCTAGTTTATATTTCTTAGAATATGGATATTCTCTAACATAATCACAGCATAGTTATCAATTTCAGTGAAGTTAACATCAATATAATACTCTAATCTATGAATCATACTCTAATTTTTCAGTTGTCAACCCAGTAATGTCCTTAACAAAGCCCCCTACTCCTTCCTTCCCCAATACACAATCCAGTTTAGGGTTGGTTATTGCTTTTGTCACCTCTCTTTGGCCTCATTTAATCTGAAATATTTCTAAAGCCTTTCTTTATCTTTACAACATTGACATTTTTGACAAATACAGTATTCTCTCTCTCTTTTTTAAATGTTCCTCATATAAGTTCTGAGTTTCCTCATGATTAAGGTCACATTATGCCTTCTAGACCACAATACTGCAAGAGATATATGCTTTTTAGAGTAGCTCAGTTAGAGCTATGAGATGTCCAGCTGCCCTACATTAGTGATATTAATGTAGACTGCCCAGCCAAGATGTTGCTTGCTTGGCCTTTTGTGGTATAGTGGATAGAGCTTCAACCTGGAATGCTGAGGTCGCTGGTTTGAAATCCTGAGCTTGCCTGGTCAAAGCACACACTGCAAGTAATCAATGAACAACTAAACTGAACAACTAAAAAGTGAGGCAGGCCCTGGCCAGTTGGCTCAGTGGTAGAGCGTCAGCCTGGCGTGCAGAAGTCCCGAGTTCGATTCCCGGCCAGGGCACACAGGAGAAGAGCCCATCTGCTTCTCCACTCCTCCTCCTCTCCTTCTTCTCTGTCTCTCTCTTCCCCTCCCGCAGCTGAGGCTCCACTGGAGCAAAGATGGCCCGGGCGCTGGGGATGGCTCCTTGGCCTCTGCCCCAGGCGCTAGAGTGGCTCTGGTTGCAACAGAGCGACCCCCCGGAGGGGCAGAGCATCGCCCCTGGTGGGCAGAGTGTTGCCTCTGGTGGGCGTGCCAGGTGGATCCCGGTCTGTCTGACTGTCTCTCCCCGTTTCCAGCTTCAGAAAAATACAGAAAAAAAAAAAAAAAGTGAGGCAACTATGGGTTGATTCTTCTCATTCCCCACCCTTCTCTCCCCGTTCTCTATAAAATCAATAAATAAAATCTTTAAAAAAAGATGTCTATGTTGTTCACTGTAAAATCATTATTTTTTCTCTGTTGTAACTAATGGATGGTATATGGGAGATAATTTAGGATTATAAAGATATCTTGTTTCTTACCCCAAATTTCTCCTATATTTAGCATCCATTGGTGATTCTTTTTTTGTTTGTTTGTTTGTTTTTTAATATATATATTTTTTATACAGAGACAGAGAGAGTCAGAAAGAGGGATAGATAGGGACAGAGAGATAGGAACGGAAAGAGATGAGAAGCATCAATCATTAGTTTTTCACTGCAACACCTTAGTTGTTCATTGATTGCTTTCTCATATGTGCCTTGACCGTGAGGCTACAGCAGACCGAGTAACCCCTTGCTCAAGCCAGCGACCTTGGGTTCAAGCTGGTGAGCTTTGCTCAAGCCAGATGAGCCCATGCTCAAGCTGGCAACCTCAGGGTCTCGAACCTGGGTCTTCTGCATCCCAGTCCGATGCTCTATCCACTGCACCACTGCCTGGTCAGGCCATTGGTGATTCTTGTGTAACTCAATCCTTACTATGATTATTGTAAAATAATAATTTTCCACTGGTGTATTCTTCCACATTTACCAGTGGAACCTTGACATTCAACTGTATCAAGAGCCTTCACTTCTGCATTATTTCTTTATTATAAATATAAAATTATTAATTTCTATTTCTTTAATACTTTATAAATCATTACTGTACTTATTTTGGTGCACAAATTATCCCAGATTTGGGCAAAAGCAGTCTCTTCTAGTTGTTTCTGTGTTTGTGTGACACATCCTCATCATTTTTAAAATCATTTCCTTATTTCATAGAATAACTACATGTTCAGGTGCATGTTATATTTACCCTGCTCCATCCATGAAATTAGTTTTTGTTTGTTTGTTTGTGGCATCCTGGTTTGTCTTAATGAAGAATGATAATAAAGATCAAGATCTAGGTACCAAATGTGATCATTGCCACCAAAGTATCTTTGCTTCTTGGCCTTTTCAGTGGACAGAATTAAGAAATACATGGATGTATTATATACATATACAAATGTACACCTGTGTAGAAGATCAGAATGAGTGACCCCAAGATGTGCTTCTGTGGTATGTGGCAACTATGGGCTCAAGAAAAGCTTCTGTCCCCACCCTCCTTTAACGACCTAGAAGAATTTAAATTAGAGGCATTGCCCATAATAAGAGATTATCAGGGATAAACTTTTTGACCTATCTCTATGGCAGCGAAAACTACTAATTACTGAACATCTGCTCTTCTATTGTCCTGCAATGAATGATTCTCCTCCCCTCTAAAGCCCAAAGGCACCTTACCTCATTCTTAGCTCAGAATGTTATACATACCTCATTTTTTTCTTTCTGTATATAGGGTTACTGACTCCTATATACATATGTAATTAAATTTGGTAATTTTTGGCCCTGGCTGGTGGCTCAGTGGATAAAGCATTGGCCCAACATATGGCTGTCCTGGATTCAATTATCAGTCAGGGCACACAGAAGAAGTGACCATCTGCTTCTCCCCACCTCTCCCCCCTTCTCTCTTTCCTCCCTTCTTACAGCCAGTGTCTCTATTGGTTCACTCTCTTAGAGTGCATCAGCCTCAAGTGCTAAAAATAGCTTGGTACTCAAGCATCAGCCCCAGATGGTGGCTGCCGGGTGGATCCTGGATCCTGGTTGGGGTGATGCTAGAGGGAGTGTGCCTCACTATCTCCCCTCCTCTCACCTAAAAAAAAAAAAAAAAAAAAAAAAAAAAGGTAATTTTTTTCTTGTGAATCTGTTTCATGTAGATTTAATTATCAGACCAGCCAAAAGGACCTTGGAGGGTAGAGGAAATTTTCTTTCTTTTCTTTCTCTCTAATACATACATACTTATACACATGCCCTTTATATATGCATATATACTTTATATACATATTTTAGAAAACATAAATTTACACCTGAGATCTCCAATTCCAATCCATCCCTTCAGGGTCCTTTCTTGTCTTCTTCCATTACATATTTCTATGTCCTTTCTTTCTTCCTGAGGTCTATAGTTCCCAACCAAATCAATACATTTGCTCAATCCTATAATATATTCTAAAATAGCTTTGGAATCACTTTGCCCATATTACTACAATAAACAAATTTCTAACATAAGCTCAGGATTTACTTCTAATTTTTTCCTACCCTACACCCTGCCAAGACTGAGGGTACATAGTCAAATATTTGTGCATAATTTACTTGGCTTCCTTCTGTCTTTCCTTCCTTCCTTGGCTCTTTTTTACTGTTTTTTGCTCCCAGTTTGGGTTATGATAGTCATTTGAAATACAATTAGGTTTATTGTTCTATTTTCCTTTTAGGTTTTTATTATTCCCTCATTTTTAGTTGTCAAATTTAATTTTAGAATATGTAAAACATATATATGCTTCCAGCATCAAAATTATGTGAAAGGATATTCTCAGAGAAGTGATACCCTCTTCACATCTCTTCCACCGTGTTTCCTTCCACCCAGAGGTGGATTAAGGTCAGTTGAGGCGCGGACGCAGAAAAAAATATTGGGCCCCTTAAAAAAAAAAGGAGAAGGACCCGGGTTCGATTCCCGGCCAGGGCACACAGGAGAAGCGCCCATTTGCTTCTCCACCCCTCCGCAGCGTTTTCCTCTCTGTCTCTCTCTTCCCCTCCCGCAGCCAAGGCTCCATTGGAGCAAAGATGGCCCGAGCGCTGGGGATGGCTCTGTGGCCCCTGCCTCAGGCGCTAGAGTGGCTCTGGTAGCAACATGGCGACGCCCAGGATGGGCAGAGCATCACCCCCTGGGGGGCAGAGCATCGCCCCATGGTGGGCGAGCCGGGTGGATCCCGGTCGGGAGCATGCGGGAGTCTGTCTGACTGTCTCTCCCTGTTTCCAGCTTCAGAAAAAAAAAAATGAAAAAAAAAAAAAAAAAAGGAGAGAGGCCCTGGTCGGTTAGCCCAGTGGTAGAGCATCGGCCTGGCGTGCAGGAGTCCCTGGTTCGATTCCCGGCCAGGGCACACAGGAGAAGCGCCCATCTGCTTCTCCACCCCTCCCCCTCTCCTTCCTCTCTGTCTCTCTCTT
Organism: Saccopteryx bilineata; assembly: GCF_036850765.1. Lineage (NCBI taxonomy): Eukaryota > Metazoa > Chordata > Mammalia > Chiroptera > Emballonuridae > Saccopteryx > Saccopteryx bilineata. Next base: position 209,174,631 of record NC_089492.1, read on the forward strand.
CCCCTCCCACAGCCAAGGCTCCATTGGAGCAAAGTTGGCCTGGGCGCTGGAGATGGCTCTGTGGCCTCTGCCTCAGGCGCTAGAATGACTCTGATTGCAGCAGAGCAATGCCCTAGATGGGCAGAGCATCGCCCCCTGGTGGGCATGCTGGGTGCATCCTGGTCGGGTGCATGCGGGAGTCTGTCTAACTGCCTCCCCGTTTCCAACTTCAGAAAAATACAAAAAAAAAAAAAAAAAAAAAAAAAAAAAGGAGAGAGACAGGGAAAAGAAATACATGCTAATCATATTTTTAAATAAAAAATACAGTGTGTCCGTAAAGTCACTGTGCACTTTTGTCACAGGAAAGCAACGAAAGATGATAAAAATGTGAAATCTGCACCAAATAAAGGGAAAACTCTCCCAGTTTCATACCTATTCAGTGCAGTTTGATGTGGGCTCGCACACAGATTGTTTTAGGGCTCCTTAGGTGGCTATCCTGTATAGCTTCTACAGACTCGTCACGGACTGATGGCCTACCAGAACGGGGTTTCTCCACCAAACAGCCGGTTTCCTTCAACCGCTTATCCCACCAAGTAATGTTATTCCTATGTGGTGGCACTTCATTATAAACTCACTGATATTTACGTTGCACTTTGGTCACGGATTCGAATTTAGCGAGCCACAGAACACACTGAACTGTCCTCTGTACCGTCCACATCTCGACTGGCATGGCCGTGGGCTGCTCTGCTGTGTACACGGTGTTACATCATTATCTGTGCACGCACACATGCTGCCATATCATCCTACAGAAACTGGGAGGGTTTTCCTTTTATTTGGTGCACATTTCACATTTCTATCGTCTTCTGTTGCTTTCCTGTGACCAGTCAAAAGTGCACCATGACTTTACGGACACACTGTACTATGTACTATTAATGTTAAAATTGCATATATGAAACCAAACTTGGTGTCATTAGAAAAAAAGGGTAAAGTTGGGGTTTTGCGGGGCCCTTCCAAAGTTGGGGCCCAGTGCACCTGCTGTTAAATCCGCCTCTGCTCTCACCCCAGTATACCACCAATTTCATTGTTATCTGCTGTTTCTTTTAGTGTTTCTTTTTCAATTATAAGCAAGTATTTATATGCAGGTATATATCCTTGTTTTCCTTCTTTTGTACATAAAAGGTAGCATTCTATATAAGCTCTTCTGCTTTTTTAACTTAATGATTCCTTCTGAAATTACTTCATATCATTTTATAAAGACCTCTATTATTTTTTACAGCTGCATAAAATTCATTGTGTGCCTATACCAAAGATTTTTCAATCATATCCTATGCCTGATTAGTTGATTGGTTTTCATTATTTTGTAATTTCTGATAATGCTGCTAGAAATAATCTTAAATGAAATTGTTTAATGAAACTTATTATTAGTTATCAATGTTGTAAATTTAAATTTAATTTAAAATAACCCTGTTTTGATTATTAAAGCCTGAAGTTAATAACTTTAAACAGATATATCTAAATCCATGTGGGGTACCAACATTGATTAATTACATAACTACTCTGAAAAAGTCTATCTTCCTATAACTATATTACAGAGCAAGGAAGTGGGAAAGTATAGAAACAAATGATGGAAACAGAAAAGTTATGATAATTCTATCACTAATTAGTCACAAAAAAAAGGCTGAATCACTTCCTTTCTCCTTAACTCAATTTTTCATCTGTAAATAAGGCCATAGGTCTAGATGTAAAGGTCCACTGTAGCCCTAAAATTTCACATTTGCGCTTGTCATTTTAAGCTTCCCCCCTCATAGTTATAATTATTATTTAAATAATCATCTTCTGTTACCTGTTTCACAGAAAGGGAATGAAGTAAATATAAGACTAGATACCGGCCCTGTCTCATTGGCTCAGTGGAAGAGCATTGGCCCTGCGTGTGGAAGTCCTGGGTTTGATTCCTGGCCAGGGCACACAGGAGAAGTGCCTATCTGCTTCTCCACCCCTCCCCTTTCCTTTCTCTTTATTTCTCTCTTTCCCTCCTGCAGCCAAGGCTCCACTGGAGCAAAGTCGGCCTGGGTTCTGAGGATAGCTCCATGGCCTCCACCTCAGGAGCTAGAATGGCTCCAGTTGCAACAGAGCAATGCCCCAGATGGGCAGAGCATCACCCCCTAGTGGGCTTGCTGGGTGGATCCCATGCATGCAGGAGTATATCCCTCTGCCTCCCTGCTTCTCACTTCAGAAAAATTCCAAAAAAAAAAAAAAAAAAAAGAAGAAAGAATAAGTACCAAGTTATAAATGAAATAAGTCAGTTGAATAAAGTATAATACTTAAATGTTGGTGGAAATTTTCTTTGTAATCAGTGCTACATTTTAGGTTTTAAAAATTGTTTCATATAATCAAAGATCATGACACACAATCAAGGATTATCATACCCTGAGAAAAGTTCTGACTTTGAAGACAGAGGCATGACAGAAATAACAACTTGAATGAAAGAGACTATATACAGAGAAAACATAAAGATAAAGAACTATCATTCATAGTCTAAGGATGATATTCAATAAGAGGAACATTCAGGTTCTGGCCAGGTAGCTCATTTGGTTAGAGCATCATCCTGACATTCCATGGGTACAGATTTGATCCCTGATCAGGGTCATATAAGAATCAGTGCATAAATAAGTGAAACAAATATCTCTCTTTCTCCTTTCCTCTCTCTCTAGATTAAATTTTTTTAAAAAAGGAACAGTCACAGAACAGAGAACTTTCCCCCCATTAATTCCACCCATTATTATCTGTTCCTAAGGCATTCTGCCTATAGTCACTTTTACACTAAATGATAAGTCACCTTATATTTTTAGCTGTTTTATGTTTCAGTCTTTTCTCCCTAAAGATTAATCACTGACACATCTTTGATACGTTTTATAACATAGGCAATTGACAGACTATAATATGAATTAATTTAGGTCCATATTTTTATTATAAGCCAATGTCTATTTCTCTTATCTCAAAATTTATCACTACCATATATAGCTATATTGGTGAAACTATTCATTATAGTCTTTAAAAATAATATAAATAAAAATAATAAAGACTCTACTGGCTTTTTTATAGCTCTTTCATTTGAAAACTTCTGGCATTATTATGGTTTTTCTGTCATACCAAAGTTTAGCAGGCTTTTAAAATTTCTACTCTGGTGGGTAGCATAGCACAGTAGAGAATTCAGGAATCAGACAACGACCAATTGCCATCCAAGGGGACTGGGGAGCAGGATCCCAAGCTTGCCAAGTCATTGGGTAGTTTTATTTCTGAGAAGAAGGCCTGATGAGGCTCAGCAAAGTGTTCAATCCCAGCTAGGATCATTTTAGTTCTAAAGAGGGTGGTAGTGGTATTGAGTTAAAAAATGAGTCAAACTAAGCTTTATCAAAGCCCAGGAGCTCTGTCTGGTTAACTGGATCCCATGTACAGGTGAACAACTGAGCATTAAGCCTGCTGGACAGAGCACCCAACTGTACTTATTATTTAAATCAGGATTTGCTTAAAAATGACTGGAACTGAGCATGCAAGTGGAGGGCACATAGATAAGAGGGGAACTGAAGTAAATGTGAAAGTCAATGGAAAAATACAGACAGTTTGAATCTTGCCTCTTTATAACTCCCTAGCCTATATTAGTATTTATATTGTTGATTTCAAGAGGTTGCATATATCTTATTTACTGTTGAATTTTTTTTGTAGGTAGGTTCTTAATACATGTATACCAGCATAATTTCTTGAGACATTGTTTGTATTTTCTCCCCATAGTTTCTACCATTTAGAGAGCAGGCTCTATGCTTCATTCTTCAGTTGGGCATGGTAGGAGGGCCTCATGGCTTTTGAGTGTCAGAGCTTAAATAGAGACTGGGGGTTTGAGGAGGATAAAAAGATCCTGCCAGAGACTGGAAGAGAGAGTACTTTAGCTGCATGGTGTACCACTCAGCTGGATACTAGGTCAGAAGATCTAAGCCTCATTCAAGATCTTCTAGCGTGGAAGCAACTGTGCAGGCTGAGAAAATGGTGCTTTAGTCATACCCAGTGGGGGGACCTCTACAATGCCTAAGTGATGTATTAGATTCCAGAACTTCGACGCATCCCCAAAAGAAAGAAAGCCTGAGAAACTAAGTTTGTCTATTTGTTTTAAATTTAAATTTTTTTAAAAATATATAATTGGTTCAAAAATAGTTCTGGGACAACTGGATATTCACAGGCAAAATAATAAAATAAGAGAAGTACTTTATGCCATATGCAAACATTAATTCAAAACAGATCAAGGATCTAAATATAAGAGCTAAAGTATAAAACACTTAGAAGAAAACTTGGGATGGGAGGAATTTTCATGGCCTTGGATTTTGCCATGGGTCCTTAGATAAGTCACCAAAAGCAAAAAAAAAAAAAAAAAAGTAGATAGTAGATAAATTTGACTGGCTCAAAATTAAAAACATTTGTGCATTAAGGCACATTATCAAGAAAGTGAAAAGACAACCTAAAGAAGGGAAGAAACTATTTACAGATTATATAACTGATAAGGGTCTAGTATTCATAATATATAAAGAACTCTTATAACTCACACGTGAAAGGACAACCCAGGTTCCCAATTTTTAAAAGGGCTAAGGACTTGAACAGACATTTCTCTAAAGAAGATACACAAATGGCCAACAAACACATGCAGAAATACTTAACATTGTTAGTCATTAAGAAATCATCAGCACAACAAAATTCTAATTCTCACTCATGAGGATATTTATAATGAAAAATATAAAAAACAAGCAAGTAAACAAAAAGTAACAGCTGTTGGTGAGAATGTGGAGCAATTAGAAACTTCATTCATTCCTGATAAGAATATAAAATGGTTCAGCTGCTGTGAAACAGTTTGGTGGCACTACCCAAAAATTTAAACATAGAATTACCATATGTTCCAGCAATTCTACTCATAGGTAAATTGAAAACATGTCTTCAAGCCAACACTTGTACATGCATGTTCAAAACAGCCCTATTCACAACAGCCAAAAGGTAGAAACAAGCCGTTAGCTGATGAGTGAATAAATAAAATGTGGTCTATCCATACAGTGTAATATTATTTAGCTATAAAAAATACTGATAAATGCTACAATGTACATGAACCTTGAAAACAATATAAATCAGGGGTCAGGAAACTTTTCGGCTGAGAGAGCCATGAACGCCATATATTTTAAAATGTAATTCCGTGAGAGCCATACAACGACCCGTGTACTTTACACATGATCCAATAAAAATTTGGTGTTGTACTGGAGGACAGCTGTGATTGGCTCCAGCCACCCGCAACCATGAACATGAGAGGTAGGAAATGAATAGATTATAATACATGAGAATGTTTTATATTTTTAGCGTTACTATTTTTTTTATTAAAGATTTGTCTGCAAGCCAGATGCACCATCAAAAGAGCCACAGGTTACCGACCCCTGATACTGATGAATCCTGAAGTACAGATAAAAGCTACAATGTAGGCCCTGGCCGGTTGGCTCAGCGGTAGAGCGTCGGCCTGGCGTGCGGGGGACCTGGGTTCGATTCCTGGCCAGGGCACATAGGAGAAGCGCCCATTTGCTTCTCCACCCCCCCTCCTTCCTCTCTGTCTCTCTCTTCCCCTCCCGCAGCCAAGGCTCCATTGGAGCAAAGATGGCTCAGGTGCTGGGGATGGCTCCTTGGCCTCTGCCCCAGGCGCTAGGGTGGCTCTGGTCGCGGCAGAGTGACGCCCCGGAGGGGCAGAGCATTGCCCCCTGGTGGGCAGAGCGTTGCCCCTGGTGGGCGTGCCAGGTGGATCCCGGTCGGGCGCAGGCGAGAATCTGCCTGACTGTCTCTCCCTGTTTCCAGCTTTAGAAAAATACAAAAAAAAAAAATCTACAATGTAAATAAAACTGTGGGAAAGAAGCCAGACACAAAATGTCACATTGTATGATTACATTTATATGAAAAAATCTGAAATAAATAAATTCACAAGGGCTGGGGGGAGGGGATAGTGACGAGTAACTGCTTAATGAGTATGGAGTTTTCTTTTGATCTAGGTAGAGGCGATAGTTGTATAACCGCTTTTGTGCCCTAACATGTGGTCTATTCTAGCAAATGTACCATGAGCACTTGAAAAGAATGTATATTCTGCTGCCTTAGGGTGAAAGGATCTAAAGATATCTATTAAATCAAGTTGATCTAGTGTGTCCTTTAAGTCTGCTGTTTCTTTAATATTTTTTCTTTGGGATCTATCTAGTGATGTTAGTGGAGTACTGAAATATCCTACTATTATAGTAGTGCTGTTGATCTTGCCCTTTATATCCATCAAAGTCTGCTTTATATATTTATGTGCTCCTATATTAGGTGCGTAGATATTTATGATGGTTATATCTTCCTGTTGGATTGCTCCTTTTATCATTATGTAGTGACCTTCTTTATCTCTTTGTTTTAAAGTCCATTTTGTCTGATATATGTGTTGCTACCCCAGCTTTTTTTTTCATTTCCATTTGCAAGAAATATTATTTTTCATCCTTTTACCTTCAGTCTATGTGCATCTTTTGTTTTAAGGTGTGTCTCTTGTAGACAGCATATGTACGGGTCCTGTTTTTTTTATCCAAGCAGCTACCCTATGTCTTTTGATTGGATCATTTAATCCATTTACATTTAAGGTTATTATTGATATGTAGTTGTTTACTGCCATTTTATTCTTTAAAGCTGTATTCCTCTTTTGCTATATTCTTTTCCGACTTTGATCTGTTTACAACAGGCCCCTTAACATTTCCTGCAGCATTGGTTTGGTTGTAATGAATTCCTTGAGTTGTTTTTTGGTGTTTTTTTTTTTTTTGGTCTGGGAAGCTTTTTATTTCTCCTTCAATTTTAAATAATAGCCTTGCTGGATAAAGAAGTTTTGGTTGTAGGCTCTTGTTCTGCATTACTTTGACTATTTCTTGCCATTCCCTTCTGGCTTCAAGTGTTTCTGTTGTGAAGTTGGATGTAATCCTTATTGGGGGTCCTTTGTAGGTGATAGCCTTCTTTTCTTTAGCAGCTTTTAATATTTTCTCTTTATTGCTTAGCTTTGGTATTTTAATTATGATGTGTCTTGGTATAGGTCTCTTTGGGTTTCTCTTTAATGGAGTTCTCTGTGCTTCTTGAACTTGTGATAGCCTTCCTTGCCTCAATTTAGGAAAGTTTTCAGCTATGATTTGATTGAATAAAGTTTCTATCCCTTGTTATTTCTCTTCTTCAGGAACCCCTATGATGCGGATGTTATTTCTCTTCATGTTGTCACAGAGCTCTCTCAGAGTTTCCTCAGATTTTTTAGTCTCTTTTCTTTTTTCTGCTCTGCTTCCATGCCTTTGTTCATCTTGTCCTCCAACTCGCTGATTCGATTCTCAGCTTCATCCATCCTGCTTTTAATTCCTTCCATTGTGGTCTTCATTTCTGATATTGTATTTGTCACCTCCAACTGATTCTTTTTTTAAATATTTCAATGTCCTTTTTTATAGTTGCTATCTCTTTATTTACATCTTTGTAATGACCATCCATTGTTGTTCTAGGATCCCTAGGCATCCTAACAATCATTATTCTAAACTCTGCATCCAACAGTTTGGTTATTTCCATATCAGTGAGTTCCTTTTCTGGAGATTTCTCTTGTGGTTTCATTTGGATTGTACTTCTCAGTCTTCTCATTATGTCTGTTTGTTTGGGTATGTTGTTTGTAGGGCTGGTTGAGTCTAGGTTTGGTGTTGTCTGCCTCCAATTTTCAGTTGTGTTATTTCTAGGTCTTCTTGGATTGGCATCAGCTGTTGTTTGTAATCCAGTGTCAGGTTTGGCTCTTCTAGTAGAAGTTGCTTTGAAGTCTTGATTTGTTTGTTTTCTTCTCAGTTATCTTGGTGGTAGTCTTGTTTACTGATCTCAGCAGGGGGCTTATTTGAAACTGTATACAGGAATGTGGTGGGTGTAACCTGAGACTCTGAAGGCCTGATCTGCCAGTTACTCTCTCTTGGGGTGGGGTGCTTTCTCTGCTTCAGTAAGGGGAGATGTATCTCAGGTCTCCATGAATACCTGAATTACGGCCCCTCCTCCCCACTTCTTGTTTTCAGCTGTGTCTTCTTGCACTGATTGGAGCTGGAGAGATATCTTGAGATGGGTGACCCGGAACCACTTGTCTTGTGTTATGTGGAAGGATCAACCCCTCCCCCAGCTATGGCCACCTCCAGCACTGGATGAGTCAGCTTCTCAGGTCCTCCCATGCATTTCTCTGCCAGTCACCGTCTGTCTCTCTCTCTCCCCCCTTTCCTTTTGGAAGATAAGCCAGCCCTTTCAACACACCTCGTTCCCAGTTCCCCAGGCAAGTGGCTGTTAGCGATATTTACTACTCTTTTTCTTGGAGTGAGAGCTTTTTGGTCTCTCAGCCTCACACCCCCTTTGTTTCTGTAAGCAGGGGAAGCTCACCGCTCCTTGGTGCTCCCTACCAGGCTCAGTGTGGCTTCTTCTTTGCTCCTTGGTTTTTGAGAGCTGTTCTTGTAGTCCAGAGTTGGTTTTTCATGCTGATTGTTGCTAAATTAATTTGTAATTTAGTTTGGTGGTGTGAGTTGGGAGTCTGTGCATCTGCCTAATCCTCTGCCATCTTTAGGTCTCCAAGAGCAGCTTTCTTGATTGAAGGTGCTCCCCTTCTTTTGGGGGGAGGCAAGTCCCTGTCAAGGACAAGTCTGGGCTGGCGTTGTTAGGGCCTCTGTGCGGAAGCCCCATGCAGGACTCAAGGTGCTTGGTGGCCCAAGCCTGCTGGAGCCCTCCTGGGAGGCACCTATCAGCCACAGCAGGATTTCTTTTTGGCAGAGTGGCTAACCTGAATGGTGTCCTCCCTCACTGTGTCTTCTTGCTCCTTGAGGATCCTGGCCAGATGGAGCAGGGACTCTTTGGTGTTGTAACTGGAATAGGCACTGCACTCATAGAAGATCAGATTGTTCTCCCCCTTCCGTCAGACCCTCACTCCTTGTCCAGTTTATGAATTTTTCTTCCTGATTTGAAGGCATTCTGAGGAAAATGAAACACTTGTCTGTGAAATGAAGTGTGATTTCTAGTATAGTTTTCATTCTGCTCTCTTTTTCATTTTTTTTATCATGAATAAATTATTTTTAATTAGCCAAACATCAACTTTTTAAGATTGTAAGATAATTATTTTACAATCTTAAAAAACATGAAGAATTCTTTCATGTTTTCTTGTAATAGTTTCTTGTTTTTTTTGTTTGTTTGTTGTGTGTGTGTGTGTGTGTGTGTGTGTGTGTGTGTGTGACAGAGAGAGACAGAGAGGGACAGATAGACCAGAAGGGAAAGAGATGAGAAGCGTCAATTCTTCATTGCAGCACCTTAATTTCTCATTGACTGCTTTCTCCTATGTGCCTTGACTGGGGTGGGGGGGGGGGTGGGGCTACAGCAGTTCGAGTGACCCATTGCTCAAGCCAGCAACCTTGAGCTCAAGCTGGTGAGTCTTGCTCAAACCAGAGGAGCCCATGCTCAAGCTGGTAATCTAGGGGTTTTGAACCTGGGTCCTCAGCATCCCAGTCCAATGCTCTATCCACTGTGCCACCACCTGGTCAGGCTATGGTTTCTTTAAATTTTGTTTTCTTTCTACTCATTTTGGAAATTATTTTCCTTATTCTGTTTGGAGTATAAGTATAAGATATGGATATAATTCTTTTTTTATTTTTTCTTCATATATGTAAGATTAAAGAAAAATAAGACTTAAGTCCTTCCCTTATGATGGTACTGCCATTTAAATAAATAAGCAACACAGGAGCTGTGACAAAAATCTGAACAGGGTGCATTGGGGACACCCAGGAGAGGAAAAGGGAGTTCAGAAAAAGTTTCACAAAGAAATATATCACCAATATTTACTGATAATATGAATTAAGATTCCTATACCCTTCTGGAAACTCACCCATTCTGTTCTGTGTGAACTCATGCCTGCAGGTTCTCATATTACCTTTTTAATTATTCTCACTGTCCTGGCTCCATTTCCTCCCTCCATCCTCCACATGGAGGTGTTTCATAGTATTACATCCCACTTCACAACTGTCTATTTTTTTTTCTTATTCAGGTCATTTAGTTTCAAGGATTTATCTATTTTGTATACAGGAGACCTGTATATCTCTCTATATTTTTCTAAATGTATATTTGAAACCGTTATTATATTTGGAATTTTATATTGATTTGATAATTTAATTAATAACTGTTCTCTGTTGTGGTAGGGAACTGTTCTGTCCCCCCCTACCCACTGGCCCCAGTTCCTGCCTCATAGTAAGTCAAAAATAAATATTTTTATATGAATAAATATTTAGTACTAATTCTTTTTCCTAAGAACTAGACATTCATTTGCTAATTATCTTCTGGACATTTCTGCTAAGCATTCCTCTTAGCATCTCCAAGTCAATTTATTCAGTTTAACAAACATTTACCGGGTGCATGCTGTGTGCCAATATGGTGCAGGGCCTGAGGATAAACCTGCTGTAAAGAAACAGGAGGCATAATTGTGTGTACATACTTTTTAATCAGTATGATCTGCTTCATTAGTCTGGGGTAAAAGTCACATATCATTTCATATTATTTATTTTTCTAATTAATTGCCCAATTAATTCCCTTATTAGGAAATCCAATATTTAGCTCTTGGTGCTGCCTTTCTCACCTAATTTACCACAAACCATAGGAGCTAACTCTGCCCAAAGAAGTTTTTACACTTGTTTCCAGATAACAGAGGGAACTGAGGTTTCTGAGTAGTTTATTGACTGGATTTTGACTAATAAACATCTTTGGCTGCTAGCTGGTGTTGCATTTGCAAGTTGGCTGTCCTCAGTCCTAAGCACCCTTGTTCCACTGCCACGATATACAAGGTGCACAGGCTGTAGAGCTATTAGAAGCATGAACTTCCAAGGTACCTTTGTACTAGGGCAAATTGTTTCCCCCAAATATGCGTAGTTCTTAGGTGATTGAATTGGGATGGCCTTCATAACTTAGGTCTACCTGTGGCCATGAGGCTCTGTTCTTGAACTGTATCAGCCCATACTTCTTATTTCTCCTGAAGAGTTTTTCCTTAGAACCCGGAGACAGGACCATCTCAGTCAATCAGAGAGGTTCTGATAATGGGAAACCTCAAAAAGAAAGAGGTTGATACCACAATCTCTTTCTTCTCAAGGACTCTTCTGGGCAAACTTTCCCTGTTACTGGTTTGGGCTAACTAGGGCTATTTGGAAGAATGGTCTTGTCAGGATGTCTTGTTACATACTTTCCCTGGTGCAATGGGTACCTAATTCTTCTTCCATTTGTATCAGTAAGAGGAGCTTCTTAAGTGACTCTTTCTAAGCAAAGACAATTGGTTTCTGGTGACTTGATGTGTTTAGCTTGTTAGAGAAATGACTGACAGTTTCTTTTTAGAAAAAAGGTTTTAAGACCTGCCTCTCCAGACACCCTTCTATACATACATTAATAGAATTATATATAAAACAGAAACAGTACAAAGTAGGAAGTGATTAACTTAGTAGGAGGTGGAGGTGATAAGGGGAAGTGGTCAGAAAAGGCAGTTTGGAGTAGGAGACCATTTAATGCCTCCTTTCAAAAGATGAACTGAGTTGGGAGTGAAGAATTAGAACAGGAAAGGTTTAGCATTTCAGGTAGAAGTAATAGCATAGCCAAGGGGAAATAACTGAGGAGAACAGGAATGTGCTTTTGTTCCCTGGAGTAGAGGTAGATACATCAATTGGAGGAGAGGAGTGTCAAGATAAGAACTCAAAACGGTAGGCCAGTGGTTCTCAAACTTTTTGAAGTTGGGACACATTTAAAATCCTACAGATAATTGTAGGTGCACTATATACAAATATCTGAGAAACATGTTATAATAATTAAGTCAAATATTAAAGAAAAAAATATAAAGTCCAAGCGTGCTTTTATGGTAATTAAATAAAATAAATATGACAAAATTAAATTTATTCTGACATTAAAACCATCTTTATATTACATTTTTTGAGTTATGCTTTTTAGAATTCGTAAAAAAGAGGGGTTAAAAATAAAAAACAACAAAAAGTTATCTTTATATATATATAGATACGTTATTAGTAAGATTTAGTAAATTCGGCATGTCCCAGCACAAATGTGTTAAGTTTTTTCATTCTTGTGTTTATGAGAAACATGAGCTTGATGTGTCCTAGCGATTTCTTCAATGTTTGGGCATATATTTGAAAGGCAAACTCTCATTTCCTTGTCAATACATTGAAGAATTCCTCTCCTTTTACTCTTAATTGTGTTGAAGGTAGAAAATCCTAATTCACATAAATAGGATTTTCATCTTTCTTTTTTTTTTTTTTCCTGAAGCTGGAAATGGGGAAGCAGTCAGACAGACTCCCGCATGCGCCCAACCGGGATTCACCCGGCATGCCCACCAGGGGGTGATGCTCTGCCCATCTGGGGCGTCGCTCTGTCGTGACCAGAGCCACTCTAGAGCCTGGGGCAGAGGCCAAGGAGCCATCCCCAGCGCCCGGGCCATCTTTTGCTCCAACGGAGCCTCAGCTGTGGGAGGGGAAGAGAGAGACAGAGAGGAAGGAGAGGGGGAGGGGTGGAGAAGCAGATGGGCGCCTCTCCTATGTGCCCTGGCCGGGAATCGAACCCGGGACTTCTGCATGCCAGGTCGACGCTCTACCACCGAGCCAACCGGCCAGGGCCACATAAATAGGATTTTAAAAATTGTAGTAAAATGTTCAAAGTTTTTAAAGATATTGCCACATATTCTTCTTTTATGGAAATCCAAAAGGCTTCAAGAGACAATTCCTTATGTTTAATCATCAATCCATGATCAGTAGATATAGCTGCCAGTTCTTCTGTTAATGTTAAACCAAAAATCACTTGAAGCTTCTATGAATGCATTTCTAATCCAATCGTATTGTTCAGTGTTAAGTGATGGAAAATGCTATAAATTAAATTCTGTCTGTCAGCCTTCAAGTCCTATTTTATTTACACTTAACTTTTGCTCACTTCCAGAATCGGATTCTTCAATATCATGCTTCTTTTTGAGAAATTTATTCATTTTATTTGTGTGTATTTATCTAAAAATAATATAATGATGTGTTAATAATTGTTGGGCAGATAAAATATATTATGCTCACTTTGTTAAAGATGGCGCTGCCCACGTGGAGGCCATCACCCACGTGATATTAATGTGTGTTGGGGGCAGGCTGTGGGCAGGCAGGATCCTTGTAGCCTGGGGCTTGGTTTTAGAACTAAGCCTTTCCCACCCTTTTTGATGTACCAACAATCCTATCATGCCTCAGAAAGTGACTGTATTAGAGACTTCCCTATTTTTGTATATTGGATTAAACATTTTGATTTCTGCACTATAAAGTGGGGGAAGACCGGGAACTTGTGCTCTTGGTTCCTGAGGTTGACATTAGAGGAGAGAGCAGAGAGGAGAGCAGAAAGGCCACGTGGAGGAGGCCAGGAGAAGCAGCCAAGATGGCGGAGTGTTGAGTGAGAAGCCAGTTTGTGCAGAGTTTGTGCAGGGAGAAGGAAGGAGAGGGGGAACAGAGTAGAATAAGTCTGGTGAGCTAGAAACCTTTGATTCTAGGAAACTTGGATAAGTCAGTAGCTTTGTGAGCACTGAATGTGAGTGGGTTTTGGAGCCCAGTGTGTGTTTTTACTTGCCCGCTGGGTGCAAGCTAGGATTAAAGACTATGGCCCACCAGTTTTTGGCTCCGTTGTTTCTTAACCGACTGTCTGAATCCAATGCAAACCTGCATGGGCCAGGCAGCTGTGACAGTGGCCCTGGATACTGGCTTTACAATAATAAATATAGTAATGATGTGTTAACAAAAAGAGTAGTATTTCCATAAGAAAATGGTATACTAGAGTAACTATATTTATTTTTATATCTGGGCACAGGCTGTGAACCAGCACAGCTAGTAATTTCAGGTAGGTCCCAAGTGGGAATGGTGCAGAATTAAGAAAATATGCAGAATTGAGAAAATATGGGGTTGGGAGAGCCGTGTAATTGCTGCTGGCAAGAACAAAGCATGCCCCAAAACCGCATCTTGCTTTATTTATAGGGCAAAGTGAGGCCATTAGTAAATCTTAACTTTACACCTAACAAAGGATAGAAGAAACTTTTCTTCAGTCTTTCTGGAGAACATGGGGGTAGTGTAAACAATCCAGCACCACAGCTTAACAGCCGTTTGCAACCTAGTCAGGCAAGTGAGGTGGGGGGTTGGGCAGACTGTCAATTTACAGCCAATTCCCCACACCTTTGTCCCCCAAAAACCTAAACTCCAAAGACCCTGTTGGTTTTTTGGTCCTCAACAGGCACATATTTCTCTGGAACACCATAGGGCGTACCTGGAAATCTTCCAGGGCACCCAAGCGCACACTTTGAGAACCACTGCGGCAGCAGAACTTATATCATAACTGCCTTTGTGTTAGAGTTAATCTGGGGATGAGGAACTAGTGAGAAATGGATTCATTTGCATCTCATTATGTTTCTTGATAACCACACACCACTTTTCTGCCCCGACCTTAGGTAAATATTATCCCCTCATGCACTCAACCAGGAAATCTCAGAGTCTATTTAAAATTTTCCTTCCCATTAAATAACAATTTCACCCACCCTCATCCAAATTGAACTCAAAGCCTGACCAGGTGGTGGCGCAGTGGATAGAGCATCGGACTGGGATGCAGAGGACCCAGGTTTGAGACCCCAAGGTCGCCAGCTTGAGCGCGGGCTCATCTGGTTTGAGCAAAAGTCTACCAGCTTGAACCCAAGGTCGCTGGGTCCAACAAGGGGTTACTCGGTCTGCTGAAGGCCCGCAGTCAAGACACATATGAGAAAGCAATCAATGAACAACTAAGGTGTTGCAAGCGCAATGAAAAACTAATGATTGATGCTTCTCATCTCTCTCCGTTCCTGTCTGTCTGTCCCTGTCTATCCCTTGCTCTGACTCACTCTCTGTCTCTGTAATAAATAAATAAATAAATAAATAAATAAATAAATAAATAATAGAGACTTAAAAAAAAATACTTTAACAAATTGAACTCAAAGAACTTTCTTATTTGCTCTGTGTTGCCCTGACTCAGATGCTCATAACTTTTTACCTAGATGATTTCACGTGTGTCGAAAGTGATATTTCTGCTTAATGTTTCCTCCTTCCATCCATCCTACACACTGCCAATAGCATGGTTTTCCTTTAAAAAAAAAAAAGCTGAGGTTACGGCCCTGACCAGTTGGCTCAGCGGTAGAATGTCAGCCTGGCATGTGGAAGTCTCAGGTTTGATTCTCAGTCAGGGCACACAGGAGAAGTGGCCATCTGCTTCTCCACTTCTTCCTCATTCCCTTCCTCCTCTCTCTCTCTTCCCTTCTCCTGAGGCATGCTTGAATGGTTTAGCTGACAAGGGTCTCAAACTCGCGGCCCGCCGAACAATTTTGTGCAGCCCGCAGACTAATCCACGGGCTTACTTAATTTTATCCAAAATATTTTGAACTTCGTGGATTAGTCTGCGGGCCGCACAAAATTGTTCGGCGGGCCGCATGTGGCCCGCGGGCTGCGAGTTTGAGACCCCTGGTTTAGCAAGTTGGACCTGGGTGCTGAGGATGGCTCTATGGCCTTGCTTCAGGCATTAAAATAGCTTGGTTGCTGAGCAATGGAGCAGTGGCCCCAGATAGGAAGAGCATTGCCCAGTAGCAAGCTTGCCAGGTGGATCCTGGTGGGGGGCACATGCAGGAGTCTGTCTCTGACTCCCCACCTCTCACTTAATTAAAAAACAAAACAGGCCTGACCTGTGGTGGCGCAGTGGATAAAACGTCGACCTGGAAATGCTGAGGTCGCCGGTTCGAAACCCTGGGCTTGCCTGGTCAAGGCACATATGGGAGTTGATGCTTCCAGCTCCTCCCCCCTTCTCTCTCTCTCTGTCTCTCTCTCTTCCTCTCTCTGTCCTCTCTAAAAATGAATAAATAAATAAATAAAAAATTTAAAAAAAAACAAAAAAAAACCCAAAACAAAACCTGAGGTTACTTATTCATACCCAAAACCAAATTAAACATTAAACATTTTCCTCCATTAATATTGACATCCATTAAACATTTTCCTCCATTAATATTGACCTCCATTAAACATTTCAACCCTTTTCCTTATTTTACACCCTTTCATCAGCCTCCATCCACACCAGACTTAATCATTTTCCTGAAACTGCTTTGTACCTTCTTGCCTTTGTATCTTTGCTCTTGTTATATCTTTACCTAAAGCCCCTTTCTTCCATTTATTTTTCAAGGCGTGGCCCCAAATCACATCAGCTGCATTAAAAAATTATCCTCAAATTTAGTGGCTCAAAACAATGATAAACATTTATAATCTCCAATAGTTTCTGTGAGTCAGGAAGTTAGGAGCATCTTGGCTGAGCCAATTGGCTCAGGGTTGCTCCTGAGGCTGCAGACTGAGGTTTGACTGGTGTTAGTCAAATAAGTTTGTAAATATGACATATGTTTGCTCGCTTACAGTTTGCATTGGGTGTGGGGAACAGGCTGTAAGCAGGCAGGGTCATTATAGCCTAGCAGGCGTCCCCAAACTACGGCCCGCGGGCCACAGTGTGGCCCCCTGAGGCCATTTATCCAGCCCCCACTGCACTTCTGGAAGGGGCACCTCTTTCATTGGTGGTCAGTGAGAGGACCACTGTATTTGGCAGCCCTCCAATGGTCTGAGGGACAGTGAACTGGCCCCCTGTGTAAAAAGTTTGGAGACCCCTGGCTTAGTTTTAAGACTAAGCTTTTCCCCACACCCTTGACTGTTGCATGATGTGGGGTGGTGCACTCATGAAGAATCCCATTATGCCTCAGATAAGTGACTTTGTATCAGAGAATTCCTTATTTGTATATTGCAGGGGTCCCCAAACTTTTTACACAGGGGGCCAGTTCACTGTCCTTCAGACCATTGGAGGGCCGCCACATACAGTGCTCCTCTCACTGACCACCAGTGAAAGAGGTGCCCCTTCCGGAAGTGTGGTGGGGGTTGGGGGCTAGAGAAATGGCCTCAGGGGGCTGCATGCGGCCCACGGGCCATAGTTTGGGGACGCCTGGACTATATTGGATTAAAGGTTTTGATTTCTACACTATAAAATGGGGCAGAGGAGCCCATGCTGGGGGAGAGCAGAGAAAGGCCCCGTGGAGTAGAGGAGAGGCAGCCAAGATGGTGGAGTGCTGAAGGAGAAGCCAGTTTGTGCATAGTTTGTGCAGAGAGAAGGCAATGGGGAACAGAGGTGAATAAGGCTGGTGAGGTAGAAACCTTTGATTCTAGAAAACTCAGATAAGTCAGTGGCTTTGGAAGCCCTGAATGGAAAGAGAAGTGTTTTCCGAATGTGCGTATTTCTTGCCTGCCGGATGCAAGCTAGGATAAAGATGATGGCCCACCAGTTCTTGGCTCCATTGTTTCATGACCATCTGTCATGAAACGGGCCAGGTGGCTGTGATGGTGGCCGTGGCTACTGGCTTTACACTGGGGGATGGAAGAGCTGCTTCTATGGCTTGCACTGGTGCTGGTTCTTGGCGGAAGTACTCAATTCTTCTCCAGGGCTCTTTGAGTGTTCTCCGTAGCAGTTGCCTTTCCCTGAGCAAGCAATCCAAGATACCAAAGTGGAAGCCACAGGGCCTCTTATGATCTGGTCTCAGAAATCACATACCATCCCCTTTATCATACTACTCTTTTGGTCACACAGACCTGTTCTGATATGAGGGAGATTATACAAGGGCACAAGTGCCAGGAAGTAAGGATTATTGGGGACAGTGTTGGAAGCTGGCTAACACAACATCTCTTTAAGAGGCTTTCTAGATTCCCTAACTCCACATGACCCTCTCCTACCTATTCTCAGTAGGTCAAACTATAAAAATCAGATCTCCTGGAGATCTCCCAATAATATAATATTTTTCTTAATTATTCAATATTATAAAGTGTGAACCTGAAACTTTGTTTTGGATAACTATCAAAGGACACAGTGCTGAGGAGCCTTGTTCTCAAAAACCCTAGGTTATCAGAAACTTGTTTGGAATTCATATTAATAAGAATAGAGCCTGACCTGTGGTGGCGCAGTGGATAAAGCGTCGACCTGGAATGCTGAGGTCGCTGGTTTGAAACCTGCACTTGCCTGGTCATGACACATATGGGAGTTGATGCTTTCTGCTCCTCCCTCCTTCTCTCTCCCTCTCTCCTCTCTAAAATGAATCAATTAAAAAAAAAAAAAAGAATAGAACAGTCCTTTCTTGCCTTGGGGGATGCAAACTATACAAGTTGCTTTGATTTAGAGAAGCAGGCTCAATTTACAGTGTATAGGTTAAGATAAGGAACTCTAGGATACAATAGTCATCATTCATCTTAAATTTATGTTTCCAAGGAAATAGAACCCTGAGTCTGCTTGCCAGCTGAGGTCTGATATTAATCCGTTTGTCAACAGATCTGATTTGCTCTGAGTCTGTTAAGTGCTGTTTCATTTAGATTCTACCTAAACTCCTTCCTTCCCAGAATCCTATAATGATCCCTCATTTCTTCTTTTTTTGGAGACATGCTCACACTTTCTCTGCTGTGTGGTGTCCTTTGCTGCAAAAAGTTAATAACTTTTTTGGGTTACAGCTTTGTCCCTCATGGTTCTTATCTGATGGGCTTTATAAACTACTGAAATAATTGGAGCTTGTATTAAACTAATTTTATTATTTTCGAATGACCCATGCTTCTTGAACAAGTGTACCTTTTAGGGTATCTTGCTCAATGAATCATTCTAATCTTTCCTCTGAAACATTATCTATTTCCTAAACAGACTACATTTCGAACTAACCTTGCAGGCAGGTCCTTCACTGCTACAAATGCCAATGTGATTCCGTCACTCTCTCCCAAGAATCCTAACATTGTTACATTACTATGCAATTTATTAATGAATTAGTAATTTTCCCTCTTGTCTGGCTGAGTGACTTCTTCTCTGGTCTTTAGGATTGAGTTGCAAAATCATCTTCTGTGTCAAGCCTTAAATGAAAGCTTTAGGTTTAGAAAAACAAAGCATTTTCTCTTTTGTGCTATCATTGTGCCTGTTCATACCTTTAATATAGCACTTAGCATACCTAATTACCCAATTGTTAAATAAGGTAATGAAACATCTACATGCAAATGGAGAATTTAGAAGAAGCTCTGTTTAGAGAAATTTAGACTTGAACACCCTTACACACACACACACACACACATTACCACATCTGGTCCTTGGATTCTTGTCATCTGTATTAGGCAACTGCCAATTTATACTGAAATCACTGTTTTGTGGGCTATTTTAATGAGGTCAACTTTAACACTTAAGGCTACTTTCATATGTGTGTATATTATGCAAAATTTTAGGTACTCATTTTCTGACTGAATTTCTCCAGTTCGCTCATCGGAAGATAGGAACTTACTAATTTACTGTACTATGCCAGTCTAAATGCTAGGAATAATCATTTCTGCATCATTAGGGCAAGAGAGTAGAAGAATGCTGTAATCTGTAATGCTCTTCAGATCCTGGGAGTAAGGCCAGCTTTAACACAATGCACGATTGTTATTTCTGAATTACTCTATACAGAAGTGTTTCTCCAACTTTTTGATCAGATTAACATAAAGAAATGCATCTTATATCACTATACGGGGCACAGAGCTACAGACTGGAATAAAAATTTCGAAACAACCCCTTTAAACGTGATGCATTCCGGGATTTTATATTGTATTCTATTCTTCCTGAAAGCATTAAAAACAAAACTAAAACTAAACGAAAAAAAGAAAGAAAAAGAAAAAAGAAAAGGTGGTCTTATTCTATCAAGCTGATTTCACAGTCATCTGGAAATTATAACTCATGGTTTGGAAAACACTGGCTTGGAAAAAGGTTTTAGATTTGTAGACATTCTTCCCATATCTCCCTACACGTCTTCGGGGTTCCCGACTGTTGTTTTCGTCTAAATGATTACCGAGCCCTCAGATTATGCACATGTTCTGTGATGGGGCCAATTCCCTTCTTCCAGGGCTCCTTTAAGAGGGTGGTAACGGCCCATGGCTGGCAGTGGAGTGGCAAGTCCCACGAAATTCCCGGTGCAGGCCTTGCCCGCTTTTCCAGTTCTTGTGAAAGCCTGTGCGTGTGAGCGCGGACGCAGGAGTAAGTAGGGGCGAGGCGCCCGCAGCGACAGGCCTCGCAGGAGTAAAGAGGCACAGAGTCACACTCTCCGGGTTTCTCCGCGCCTGAAGTCCTGGCAACTCTGCGGGGGTCTGCGCGTGCGCAGACAGCGCCCAGCACAGTTACAGCCTCCGAGTGCCTGCTCGCACTCCCGCCGAGCCAAAGTCCGTGGTGGGCTTCGGCGCGCGGGCAGCACGGCGGCGCGCGTCAGGGGGCGGTCCCGCGTGCCTGGCCCCGCCCCCTTGGTGCGCTCCTCCCCTCCCAGTCTCCCCCGCGCTTCCTGCACTAAGGCAATCACCGCTGCGTCTCTTTCCCCGGCTCCCTCGCTCGCTCAAGCGGAGCCATGGCGGCCTTCAGCAAGTACTTGACGGCGCGAAACTCCTCGCTGGCTGGGGCCGCGTTCCTGCTGCTCTGCCTGCTCCACAAGCGGCGCCGCGCCCTCGGCCTGCACGGGTAAGAAGGCCCGTGGTCGCGCCGCTTTCCCGGGCCCGAGCCGGCGCTCCGCGCGCTCTCTTCCCCGCCCCGCGGCAGGCGGACCGGTCCCTTTGCCCCGCGGGGTCAAACTGGGAGAACGCGGGCCGCGGCTGCTGCCAGGCTCCAATGTCAGGGTGTCCGGGTGTGCCTGCGGCGCCCGCGTCCGCCGTGCTGCCTGCGCCCCCGCCCGCCTGACCGGCCTTTGCTCTGCGCCCAGGGGTGTATCTGCTTCTTCTGCACCCGCTGGCAAACCTGTGTCTCTGTCCCGATGCTGTCGTCCCCACTTTGTCCCAAACCCCCTTTCTGTTACCAACTTTCTGGGTGTGTTCTAGTTTTGCCATATCATCTCCTGCCACACGGTGGATTTGCTTTGTGGTTGTGTGTTTGAGGAAGGGGATTGGGCTCGCCAGGCTGGAGCCTGTTGTCCAAGTCACTCCGACGAGGTTTGGTGCGGTTCCCTAATTTCTTATTTGCTGGGAGGCACTTGCTTTCAGCAAATGAATGAAATTACTTCCCAAACATTCTTGCCAGTCATTGGATATTTCATATTGTCATACTGCTTTCATGCATTTTACTTCATCTCTCTGGGCAGGTACTGTTGCCTTCTGTTTCTGGTTTGCTTAAAGTATATGATTAGTAGTACACTTCGAACTAAAACATTGACAGCTTTCCTTTCCATGAAGTTCTTACTAGCCTTCTATTTTCTTTAACTTACTAAATAAAGCCTGAAGCAATGGTCTTCTTCCTAAATCCGCTTAACAAAGTTGAAAATGATTTGCATCTTTGGAGGGACAAAAGAATACTGTATCTTTTCACTTCTATTCGGTTTGCTCTTAAAAGGATTAATTCTGAGAAATACAAGCAAATTTTTCGATTGAATTGTGTGCTTTCAGAGACCCCAGTTGCAAGTGGAGGTTATTTGTTGTCTGAACATATGCCAATAGAAAATGTTAAGTGCTGTAAATTAACTTTGAATTACATTTTTGCAGAGAAGTGCTTTAGTGCATAGAATAGGTGTTTTAGTATGGGTGTGCAGATTTGAGGACAATCCTTAAAGCTCTGGCTTTTAAGATTAAAAAAAAATCTTTGCTTTATTGGAGTATTACATTCAGAAAAGTACACATATGTGTAGAGCTTGAAGAATTTTCACAAGTAGAACTCACTTGTCAAATAAGCACTTAGAATATTATCAGCATCCCAGAAACTCTTCATGTCCCTTAAAGTCACAGCTAAGGTAGCTACTGATTTATAAGACCACAGCACAGATTATTGAGTAACTTTTAAACATAATTTACTGGGAGATAATAGCAACAGTAGCCAAACAGTATCACAGGTCTTACTAAATCATTTTAAGTGTTTATGTAAAATGCTCTAAAATCCCTTTTTCAGAAATGCTTTTAAGAGAGTAGAATGCAAATTATGAGCCTACTGTATAAGCTTAAAGTTTAAATTACTGAGATAAAATAATTGAATTATTTGAAAATGATTAAGAATGTGTTGAGCCTGTCTTTGTAGATGTTGTACTTCCAGAATCTTAAAATTATCTTTTCAGTTGCTATCATTGGCATCTAGTTTGAAGATTAGAAAATTCTAACTTAAAATTTTACTGGCTTTTTGGGTATATCTGGTAATTAATTTTACTATCTGGTGCTTATTTAAAGGACCTGTGACTTCTCAGACTTTTTTCTTGTCCATGCTATCAACAGTAGGTTTGCCTTAGAAGATATTTCTTAGAGTGGGCTAGGCACTAGTAAACACTTTAAAAATTACAATGTCCCATTATTTTAAATAATAAAGAGAACAAGTAATTGAATGTTCTGAGTTACTTTTTAATTTTGTTAATGCAAGTTTTTTTTCACCCAGTTAAATTATATATGTACATATATATGACTTTTTATTATGGAAGTTTTCACACATTACTTTTTTAAAAAGTAGATGCAGGATAATAGTATAATGAACCTCTATACACTTTACTGGAGAAGTGCCATCAATATTCTGCAAGTCTTGTTTCAGCTATAGCTCCTTGCTTCTCACCCCTTATTTTAACGGGCTTTTAGGTAAAATTTGTATATATTGAGCTGTACGAATCTTAGATATATTTTAAATAAATAGATACAACAGTGTAAGTGCATACCTATCATAAATTAGAACATTTTCATCTTTTTAGAAAGTTCCCTTGTATTCATTACCTGCTGTCACTGTGTTAACTTTTTCACCTTAGTTTTGCCTAATTATACATCTTATTTTGTTCCTCATTTATGAGGAATAGTAGATATATAAAGGAGATCATGTATTCCGTTCAAAGGCATTATTTGTTTCAGAATGTAATATTACTATGCTAGGTGCTATAGGAAAAAACTGGGCGTGTGTGTGAATTACACAAATATTCAAAAAATATAAGACTTTTTTTCTCAGGGAGCTTACATATTGGTAGGGAGAATAATTTTTTTTTTGTATTTTTCTGAAGTTGGAAACGAGGAGGCAGTCAGACAGACTCCTGCATGCGCCCGACCGGGATCCACCCGGCATGCCCACCAGGGGGCAATGCTCTGCCCATCTGGGGCGTCGCTCCGTTGCAACCAGAGCCATTTTAGCGCCTGAGGCAGAGGCCATAGAGCCATCCTCAGCGCCAGGGCCAACTTTGCTCCAATGGAGCCCTGGCTGTGGGAGGGGAAGAGAGAGACAGAGAGGAAGGAGAGGGGGAGGGGTGGAGAAGCAGATGGGTGCCTCTCCTGTGTGCCCTGGCTGGGAATCGAACCCGGGACTCCTGCACACCAGGCCGATGCTCTACCACTGAGCCAACTGGCCAGGGCCTAATTTTAAATGTAAATTAGGTAAAAATGTATGTGATGATGATACAATGCAGTGAACAAACAGATATTTCTTAGAAGTTTTGAGAAAGGAAAAATTTATGTGTTTGAGAAGATTTAGAGAAGGCTGTATGAAGGGTGTTAGCTAAGCCTAGAAAGGGGTAGCAATGGATAACTGGAGAAAATGAATGTTATAGCAGCCTTTATCAGATTTTTGTTGTATTTTAGGAGAGGAAGAAAAAAAGCTTTGTAGTATCCTTTCAATCCATCTACATTTTAAGAAACACAAATATGATCTTTTTTTTTAACTGAAATCTAGCAGTCTGCCCAGCCTTTGCAATGTGATGCTGATCACTGTCATCTCCAGGTCTTCTCTCTACCCTTCGATGCTTCTGTTCCTTAAAGACTTAGTTCAGTCTAGTTTCTCGTAGGCATTTTCTATCTTTTCCTGATCTCCAAACTGATGTTGTCCTGAGCTCATGATACTTTAAACATTCCTATACTCTAGTAGTTACTACTCTGTATTGTATTAGTTCATTATCTTGGCTTCTGCCTGCATCAGACTCTGAATTTCCTGAGGGCATAGACTGAGTCATCTTTAAATTCCTAGTTTGCATAGGTCATGGAATGGACAGTCAGTGTTTATAGGGTGGATAAATGATACAGGATAGTTGAAGAACTTGTAAGGGTAATTGTTTGACAGGCCCTTGGAGATGTCAGACCAGTACAAGCATAAGTAGAAACGTTATCTTCATAAAAGGGACAGTTGTGTACCTGGGGGTATGGAACATGAGCTGGGTAGTAGGAAATCAGTAGACCAGTTTTAGAAGGCAGGGAAGAGGACCAATCTACATTACAAGGATATTTTTATGCTCTTAAAAAACAAAACAAAAACCCAAAACAGAACAAAGCAGTTCTTTTCTTTCTAATGAATGCTTGTCAAAGTTCAGATTTCTCATCCTGGATTTCAGAACTTTCTCCATCCGATATCACCTTACTGGGCTAATCTTGTATGCTGTTGCCTGCCAACGGGTAGTCTCTGCTCCAAATAGGCCAGTTTCTGCAGTGTTTCCGAACAGGCCACACTCATTCCTGGCTTTTGAGTTTCATTCATGATGTTATCCATATCCAGAATATCTCTCTTTGTATCCTCTGCTCTTCAACTCTTACCCTTTAAGGGTTAGGTCAGAATCACCCCTTCCATGAAGTATTTAACAACTCTCAATGATTGAAATGATGTTCACCGCCTTTTTAGCTTTTGGAAGCATGAATTTAGATTCTTTTCTTGTTTTTTATATATTAATTGCTTGACTGGTTGTGATCTGGCTGTCACTTAATCAGGGTGCATAGCCAAGTCCATTAGCTTATGGGGTGATTGTTCATCCTTTTCAAAGCTCCAGTCCGTAGATGGGAACACAGTCTCCTCCCCCAAATACTTCATAGGAGTTTCAGGGAGTATATGTTTCCCTTAGACATACCTCACTTCACTTCTTGGCTTCTGCTCTATTTTGGATCCCACTTATGTCTTGTCTCTTGAGCCTGTCTTTTTGGTATCAGCCTTCATTCCTTTAAAGCATCAGTCAAAACAGGGATTTCTAGTCAAGTTTTATTGAAAATTTGGGAGTAGTGACAGGGATTATAGTGAAGAGGTTAAAATGAAGACATTCTTTTATTTATAAGTTCTTTAGACATTCCCACTGTTGGAAATTTTTTTTAAAGATGTTATTTATTGATCTTACAGAGAGAGGAGAGAGAGGGGGGGATGGAGTGAGAAGTATCAACTCATAGTTGCTTCACTTTAGTTGTTCATTGATTGCTTGTCGAATGTGTCTTGACCAGGCAAACCCAGGGTTTTGAGCCGGTGACCTGAGCATTCCAGGTTGACGCTTTATCCCATGTGCCACCACAGGCCAAGCCCACTGTTGGAAATTTGTTGACTACTTCTCCTTGAGACTCACCCCTGTGGCCTGTTGCTGGGTCTTTTCTGTATTCTTGGATGTTCTCATATCTGTAGCTTCTACTCCCTGCACATTCACCACTAACCTCTCTACATCTATCCTGCATGCTTTTTTCCCTCAGGTATGCTCCTTTCAAATCAAGCTCTGAAAGGGGCTGGTGTCACTTTTCTCAGTTTCACAGTCCCACTGAATGTTTTGCAAAGTACAGGCATGAGATTCTTAGGATGAACTGAGATTAGGTCTCATAGGCGCAGGCCCAGGCCACAGTTGCATCCTCAGAAAAAAAATGGAGATGCTTAAGCAAGTATAGGTGAAGAAGGCCTTAAAGGATTTGCCAGGAAAAAGCAGCTGAAACCAACTATGGCAGGTCTGGTCCAGAGGCATTGTTCTCAGAATTTTGTTACTGTGTGTGGTCTGCTGGTGGAGACAAGTGGGTACAGGCTCTTTAATTAATCACACTTCTCAGTTTTGGGTACAGTGGCATCATTAGTTAGGCATTCTGTTTCAGGGCTTTTGTACTTGCTGTTTCCCTGTCTGTAACTCTCTTTTTTCAGATATCCACACTACTTACTCCCTTCCCTTTTTCAATCTTTTATTAGACATCTCGCAGTGAACTGTCCATTGTGACTCAGTTTAAAATAGCTTCCTCCACACACGTTCTCTCCCCACTTTCCTGGCTTCACTTTCCCCTTAGTACTTCTCACTGTCAAATGTGCTGTTTATTTTACATATTATATTTATCTTACTTATTTTATGTCTCTGCTACAATGTAAGTTTCAAGGGCATGATTTTTTGTCTGTTTTGTTCATTGTTATAGCTCCAGTGGTAGAACTGTGACTGGCATATAGTAGGCTCTCAAAAAATGTTTGCTAAATGACTTTTGACTGTGAGACATTCATTTCTAATGGCTGTGCTTACTGTTGTCATACACAACATATTTTTCTTAAATGTTGTCTCCTTAGCCCATTTATGCCTCATATTCCATTATTGGAACGGTAGTGACGTGGGAGTTATTTATATACTATTTACTGCTCAGGTTCATCACTGAGGTCTGACTTTGTTCACACATATCTGCTTCGTGAGGGTACATGTTATCATCATGTGTTAGTCACTGCTGCGGATACTAGTGTGCTGGGAGATTGTCAAATAGTGATGTGAATTTTTGGAAAATTTTTGAAGAACTGAATTTCAAAAATCTCAACCTCTGGCATAAATGGGTTAAGTATATTATGAGCTCTTTAGGAGCTGGCCCCTTTTATATATGCATGGGTAAAGCAAGTCTTAGAAACTTACAAAAAATGGTATTATTATTATTTTAAGTGAGTGGAGGGGATATAGAGAGACTCCTGCATGCGCCTGACTGGGATCCACCTGGCAACCCCTATTTGGGACTGATGCTTTAAACCAAGCTATCCTCAGTGCCCAGGGCTGATGCTCAAACCAATGGAACTATCCTCAATTGAGCAAGTCGAGCCACTAGCTGCGGGATGAGAAGAGAGAAAGAAGGGGAGAGGAAGAGGGAGAGAAGCAGATGGTCATGGCTTTTGTGTGCCCTTGTTGTAGGAAAGCTACCCAACGGAGGATAGATACTCAGAAAACTTTATAAAAGAGAATTTATTAAAAAGCCAGCAGAGCACACAGGGCTTGTGGCTCCAAAGACACATGCTTCCTGAAGTTATATTTCTTACATTTTATATACCCTTTACTGAGGTGACCAACTTTTTTACAATGAAAAGGAGAACAAAAGCCTGACCAGGCGGTGGTGCAGTGGATAGAGCGTCAGATTGGGATGTGGAGGACCCAGGTTCGAGACCCCGAGGTTGCCAGCTTGAGCACGGGCTCAACTGGTTTGAGCAAAAAGCTCACTAGCTTGGACCCAAGATTGCTGGCTCAAGCAAGGGGTTACTCGGTCTGCTGTAGCGCCATGGTCAAGGCACATGTGAGAAAGCAGTCAATGAACAACTAAGGTGTCGCAACGAAAAACCGATGATTGATGCTTCT
This sequence comes from Saccopteryx bilineata, assembly GCF_036850765.1. Taxonomy (NCBI): domain Eukaryota; kingdom Metazoa; phylum Chordata; class Mammalia; order Chiroptera; family Emballonuridae; genus Saccopteryx; species Saccopteryx bilineata. The sequence continues at coordinate 209,202,055 of NC_089492.1, forward strand.
CATCTCTCTCCATTACTGTCTGTCTATTCCTCTCTCTGACTCTTTGTAAAAAAAAAAAACAACCAACAAAAATAAATTGAAGAAAACAATATCGTAAATAAAAGAAATATTTTATTCATTGCAACAATGATATGCCACAGACCAGCCGCCGCAACAAGTGTATTCCAGGGTCCCGAGTGAGAAAAGGTATGAAATTCAATTAAAGATAGATAGAGACTTAAAGATATATACATACAGGATGGGTTCGGAGGATGCCATGGCCTGGCAGCAGTTACTGCTGTTCTGCCGCAGAACATGGCTGCCCCCAGAAAGACATCCGTCTTGATTCCCAGATAACGTGGGCCATTAGCAATTTAATTAAGTTTTCAAGGCAACTCAAAGACAACTCCCACCATACTAGTCAATCTAACTTTACACCAAGAAGAAACATGCTTCCAATCCTTCTGGGGAACATGGGTGGGATGAGCAGGGAAGCACAGCCCTTTGTTAACTTAATTAGGCAGGTGAGTTGGGGGGTTGGGCCCACCACTTTTGTCCCCTAGATATCCAAACTGCAAAATACCCTGTTTATTTTTCAGTCCCCAACAGATCCCCCTTTTGTATTTTTTAAACTTCAGTTCATGTGCTGTGATTCATACTCATCTGAATTTTCATGTTCCAATTTGGAGGCAGACTGGAAAAATATAAAATAATCAACAAAATTAAAATAGCCAGTGCTAACATACCATAACAAATGTCTTAATACAATGAAGTGATTAAAGCCTATTAGATTATTAAGCAAAGTCTTAACTAATACAGCAGGATCCAAAATAAAATTTTTACAGTCTTAAATGTCTTTAACATGTTAATGTAATTTCACCAAGTCTATGTTGGCACCATTACCAGTTCACATTATTTGTAAATGCAACCCAACCCCACTCAGTTTGAGAATTGTCCGAAGGAGCAAAAGTCACACACATTCAGGAAAAGTCCACAAGGCACTGGAGTTGTGGTCACATTTCCACACTTTGTAGCTAGAGTCCACATCCCAATGACCACTGCTTCTAGTTGGCAATGATTCAGGTAGCCTGGAAGAGCCGTCTGCAGCATGTATGGAGACGGAGCTTCCGTTTTCTTTAAACGGGAGAGGTGAACCCAGGGTGCCTTTCTCTGGAGCTTTGCAGCCGTGAGGTGGTGAAGAGAACCTTGGGATACACTATGCTGGGTGGCAAAGGTAAATTCGTCTAAATTAGGAGCAGGTCCCAGCCTAAAATAGGCATAGGGCTTAGAGGCAAGAGGAATAAAGGAGACACTATATATTAAACAAAGCAGCGGAAAATAAGACTATCAACACTCACAACAGAGATCTTTGAGGAGTAAATATATAAAAACCTGAATATTAAGGCAAGGCATAGTAAGTGGCCCTCATGTCTATAAGAAATGATATCATCTTACCTGTTACTTGGAAGAAATACCCTTGACTCGTCCACAGTGACATGAGATGGGGGTCGACAGCCCTGGGGCACCTTTAGCCTTCAGTGGCAAGTTCCAGCAGGCTGGGCAAGGTTAGGTCACAGGTGGCTGGAGTAGGGCTGGAAGAGACTGAACCCTCCCTTAGAGGAGCAAGGGGGCAGTCTGCCTTCCAGTGTCCCTTTTTCCCATAGCAAAGGCATGGCCCTGGCAGAGGCCTAGAAGCCAGGCAGGCTTTAGCTCAATGACCTTACTTTCCACTCTTGAAGCAGGGCGCTGATGGAGGCTTATGAGGCCTCTTTGGGGCTTTGGAACCTTTAAGGGCTTATGCCAAGAGCAGGTATTTAGCCTGATCTCTTTGGGGTCTGTCAGCCTTTTCTCTTCCTCTCTTGGTCATTATAGACCTTAAAAGCCATGCTCAGAAGATCTTGCTGAGGGGTTTGAGGGTCCTCACCCACCTATATAAACTTTTTCCGTATATCTGGAGCTGATTGGAAAAAGACAAAACAGCGTTATTAGCTGGATCAAATAAAAGAGGGTAGAAGTTTGCAAGAGAAAGAGGTTTGGCGTCTCTTGTAGGATTCCAGAGTCTCCGATGCTGAATAATCCTGTACATCAGTATTCAAAAGAAATTTTTTTTAAAGTAAAAAGCATGATAAAGAAGATTTGCAGGAATTTCAGGATATGACTCCCCTTTTATATATATATATAATTTACAATTGACCTTTAAGCATTTGTTGGGTACACTTTATAATACCTTGACTTGAAAGATTGTAAGAAATAATTTTCTTTATGTTCACTTCTAATAAAATATAGTAGCTGAATTTTCAAGTAACATTCCCATACTTATCAAAACATTTCTACCCCATTAATTAACAGGCAATTAAAAGAGTACATTAGGCTGGAAAATTTCAGTATGACTTTCATTATTTTCCTATAGCAAAAAAAAATCTACATCTTTGTTAGGCAAATCCAACCTGCTTCAAGCTTTGCAGCAGCAGTAGCCTGGAGCAGCTTGGCCAAATTAGCAAGTCTTTAGGATCCACATTTCATTCTATTTATTTGTTGGGAGTTTTTTGATAACTGTTTCGATCTCATTGGTTGTAATCGGTCTATTTAGGTTTTCTGATTCTTCCAGATTGATTTTTGAAAGATATTTTTCAAGGAATTTGTCCATTTCACCTAGGTTGTCTTAATTTTTTGGCATACAGTTCTTCATAGTATTTTCTTACAATCCTTTGTATTTCTGCTGTGTCCGTTGTTACTTCTCCACCCTCATTTCTAATTTTGAGTCCTTTCTCTTTTTTCCTTATGAGTCTGGCTAAGGGTTCATCGATCTTGTTTATTTTTTCAGAGAACCAGCTCTTGGTTTCATTGATCCTCTGTATTGTTTTTTTAGTCTCTATGTCATTTATTTCCACTCTGATCTTTATTTCCTTCCTTCTACTTTTTTTTTTTTTTTTTGACAGAGAGAGAGTCAGAGAGAGGGATAGACAGGGACAGACAGACAGGAATGGAGAGATGAAAAGCATCAATCATTAGTTTTTCATTGCATGTTGCAACACCTTAGTTGTTTATTGATTGCTTTCTCATATGTGCCTTGACCACGGGTCTTCAGCAGTCTGAGTAACCCCTTGCTTGAGCCAGCGACCTTGGGTTGAAGCTGGTGAGCTTTTGCTCAAACCAGATGAACCTGTGCTCAAGCTGGTGACCTCAGGGTCTCGAACCTGGGTCCTCTGCATCCCAGTCCGATGCTCTATCCACTGCGCCACTGCCTGGTCAGGCCTTCTACTTCTGGGCTTTACTTGCTATTCTTTGTCTAGTTCTTTTATTGCAGGATTAAGTTATTTATTTGAACTTTTTCTAGCTTAAGATATGCCTGTAATGCTATGAACTTCCTTCTCAGGACTGCCTTTGTTATGTCCCACAGATTTTGAGTTGTTATATACTCATTTTCATTTGTTTCAAGGAAATTTTTTATTCCTTTATCTCATTGTTGACCCACTTATTGTTTAATAACATGCTGTTTAGTTTTTAAGTGAGTGTTTTTCAGTTTTTCTATTGTAGTTGATTTCTAGTTTCACGCCATTGTGGTAAGAGAAGATGCTTGATATGGTTTCAATCTTCTTAAATTTGTTGAGACTCGTTTTATGCCCTAATATGTGGTCTATCCTAGAGAATATACCATGCGCATGAAAAGAATGTATATTCTTCTGCTTTAGGGTGAAAGGTTCTGAAGATATCTATTAAATCCAGTTGATATAGTGTGTCCCTTAATTCTGCTGTTTCTTTGTTAATTTTCTTTCTTGAGGATCTATCCATTGTTGTTAGTGGGGTATTGAAATCCCCTACTATTATAGTATTGCTGTTGATCTCTCCCTTTGTGTCCATCAAAATCTGCTTTATATATATATTTAGGTGCTTCTATATTAGGTGCATAGATATTTATAGTGATTATCTCTTCCTGTTGGATTGCTCCCTTTATCATTATGTAGTGACCTTCTTTATCCCTTACTATAGTCTTTGTTTTAAAGTCTATTTTGTTAGATAAAACTATTGCTACCCCAGCTTTTTTTTTCCATTTCCGTTTGCATGAATTATTTTTTTCCATCCTTTGACTTTCAGTCTATGTGTATCTTTTGTTTTAAGGTGTGTCTCTTGTAGACAGCATATGTACGGGCCCTTTTTCTATTCAGCTACCCTATGTCTTTTGATGGGAGCATTTAATCCATTTACATTTAAGGTTATTATTGATACGTAGTTGTTTATTGCCATTTTTTTCTTTAAATCTACATTCCTCTTTTACTAGATTTATTTTTCTTGCTTTGTTCTGTCTACAGCAGGCCTCTTAACATTACTTGCAGCATTGGTTTGGTTGTGATGAATTCCTTTCATTTTATTTTTATTTTATTTTTTGGTCTGGGAAGCTTTTTATTTCTCCTTCAATTTTAAACGATAGTCTTGCTGGATAAAGAGGTCTTGGTTGTAGGTTCATGTTCTGCATTACTTTGAATATTTCTTGCCAATCCCTTCTGGCCTCAAGTGTTTCTGTTGAGAAGTCGGATGTCATCCTTATGGGTGTTCCTTTGTAGGTGATTAACTGTTTTTCTCTTACAGCTTTTAATATTCTTTCTTTATCTCTTAGTTATGGTATTTTGATTATGATATATCTTGGTGTGGGTCTCTTTGGGTTATTTTTTAATGGGGTTGTCTTTGCTTCTTGAACTTGTGTGACTCTTTCCTACATCAATTTAGGGAAATTTTCATCTATAATTTCTTCAAAGAGTTTCTCTAGTCCTTGTTCTTTCTCTTCTCCTTCAGGAACCCCTATTATGTGATATTATTTCTCTTCATATTGTCACAGAGCTCTCTTAGGGTTTCCTCGGACTTTTTGAACCTCTTTTCTTTTTGCTTTTCTGCTTCTGTGTTTTCACTTATCTTGTCCTCTAAGTCAGTGGTCCCCAACCCCTGGGCCATGGACCGGTACTCGTCCACAGAGAAAGAATAAATAACTTACAGTATTTTCGTTTTATTTATATTTAAGTCTGAACGATGTTTTATTTTTAAAAAATGACCAGATTCCCTCTGTTACATCTGTCTAAGACTCACTCTAGACCAGGGGTCCCCAAACTTTTTACACAGGGGGCCAGTTCACTGTCCCTCAGACCGTTGGAGGGCCAGACTATAAAAAAAACTGAAAAAATCCTTATGCACACTGCACATATCTTATTTTAAAGTAAAAAAACAAAACAGGAACAAATACAATATTTAAAACAAAGAACAAGTAAATTTAAATCAACAGACTGACCAGTATTTCAATGGGAACTATGGGCCTGCTTTTGGCTAATGAGATGGTGGTGCCTCTTCCGGAAGTGCGGCAGGGCTGGATAAATGGCCTCAGGGGGCCACATGTGGCCCGCGGGCCATAGTTTGGGGACCCCTGCTCTAGACGCTTGTCTCGGTCATGTGATCCATTTATCCGTCCCACCCTAAAGGCTGGTTCGTGAAAATATTTTCTGACATTAAACTGGTCCGTGGCGCAAAAAAGGTTGGGAACCACTGCTCTGAGTCGCTAATTCAGTCCTCTGCTTCATCCAGTCTGCTTTTAATTCCTTCTAGCGTAATTTTCATTTCTGATACTGTGCTTGTCATTTCTGTCTGGTTCTTCTTTATGATTTCTGTGTCCTTTGTAAAGCCAGCAGCCACGGCTACCATCACAGCTGTCTGGCCCATGCAGGTTCGCATTGGATTCAGACAGATGGTAATGAAACAATGAAGCCAAGAACTGGTGGGCCATTAGCTTTAATCCTACCTTGCACCCAGCGGGCAAGTAAAAACACACACTGGGCTCGAAAACCCACTCATTCAGCACTCAGAAAGCTACTGACTTATCCGAGTTTTGTAGAAGCAGAGGTTTCTAGTTCACCAGCCTTATTCACCTCTGTCCCCCATCTTCTTCCCTCTGCACAAACAGGCTGCCTCTCCTCTCCTCCACATGGCCTTTTTCTGCTCTCCTTTCTCTGCTTTCTCCTCTAATGGTAATCTCAGGAACAGAGAGAGCAAGCTTCCTGTCTGCCCCACTTTATAGTGTAGAAATCAAAACCTTTAATCCAATATACAAACAAGGAAGTCTCTGATATAGAGTCACTTATCTGAGGCATAATGGGATTCCTCATGAGAGTGCACCACCCCACATCATGCAATCAGTCAAGGGTGTGGGGAAAAGCTTAGTCTTAAAACTAAGGCTTAGGCTATAACCACCCTGCCTGCTTATAGCCTGTCCCTCACACCCAATGCAAACTATGTTAGCAAACATATATCATATTTAAAAACTCATTTGACCAACATCCATCCATTGTAGCTTTGAGATCCTTAAGCATCCTAACAATCATTATTTTATACTCTGCATCTGGTAATTTGATTACTTCCGATTTGTCCAGGACTTTTTCTGAGAACTTACCTTGTTGAAGCATATGAGTTATGGGTCTCTGCCTACCCATTATTCTCTATGACAGGGGTCCCCAAACTTTTAACACAGGGGGCCAGTTCACTGTCCCTCAGACCGTTGGAGGGCCGGATTATAAAAAAAACTATGAACAAATCCCCATGCACACTGCACATATCTTATTTTAAAGTAAAAAACCAAAACGGGAACAAATACAATATTTAAAATAAAGAACAAGTAAATTTAAATCAACAAACTGACCAGTATTTCAATGGGAACTATGCTCCTTTCACTGACCACCAATGAAAGAGGTGCCCCTTCCGGAAGTGCTGCGAGGGCCGGATAAATGGCCTCAGGGCCGCATGTGGCCCGCTGGCCGTAGTTTGGGGACCCCTGCTCTATGACTTGTAGGCTTCTTCCAGTTCTGATCTCCTTACCTAGTAGAGCTGCTTTGAAGTCTTGATTTGTTTATTTGTTCTCAGTTTTCTTCACTCCCTGGTAATCTTGTTTACTGATTTCAGCAGGGGGCTTATTTGAGACTGTATCCAGGAATGCAGTGTGTGTAACCTGAGACTCTGAAGGCTTGATCTACCAGCTTCTCTCAGGGGGCAGGGTGTTTTCTCTGTTTTAGTTGGTGGAGGTGTATCTCAAATCTCCATGGAGACCTGAGTTACTGCCCCTCCTGCCCACTTCCTGTTTTCAGTTGTGTCTTGTTGCACTGATTGGAGCTGGAGAGCTTTCTGGAGGTGGGTCACCTGAACCACTCTAGACTTGTGCTGGGTGGAGGGATCCAACCCTTCCCTCAACCATGGCTGCCTCCGCACTGGATGAGTCAGCTTCTCAGGTTATCCCTTGCATTCCTCTGCCCCTGACCTTCTGTCTCTCTCTCCCCATTTTCCTTTTGGAAGACAAGCCAGCCCTCTCAGCACACCTCGTTCCCAGGTCCCCAGGCAAGTGGCTGTAAGCAATATTTTCTGCTCTTCTCCTTGTAATGAGAGCCCTTCTGGGTCTCAGCCTCGCCCACTCCCCCCTTTTAAGCTGGGGAGCTCCCACCATGCCCCACACTCCCTACCAGGTTTGCTGTGTCTTCTTCTTTGCTTCTTGGTTTTTGAGACCTGTTCTTATAGTCCAAATTGGTTTTTCACACTGATTGTTCCTAAATTAATTTGTAATCGTTTGGTGGTGTGAGCTGGGAGTCTGTGGAACTGCTGCTCCGCTGCCATCTTGGTATCCTCCATATTTCATTCTATTTAAATTTAAATGAGCGCTCTGTTCAAGTTCCAATTAAAATAAAAAAAAATCTTTAGGGATAAAACCATTTTATTTTTTCAATATTAGAACTGGCATTTTCAGTTTTTGCATGCAGGAACTTAATTCAGGCCTTAAAAAATCAAACACACTTAGACATATTAAACAAAGACTTCACAAACAAGAATCAGACAAATCAGAGTACAATTATATTAGAAAGCTGCCTGCTTGATTTTACTTAGGATTATTTTTTTTAAGAGGGAGCCTAAGAAGGATAAAACCAAACAATTCTCTCTCGAAAAATCTCAAGGCGGTCTCATGAAATTCTGTTTAGCTATACCCAAAAAGGCGTTCCCTTTGCCCTCTCCTTCCAGGCATGGAATAGGAAAGAAACAGTTTAGAGAAAGTGAGAGAATAACGGGAAAAAGCTGTAATTTTCTCAAGCTCTTAAGTCTTCTATTTACTCATGGAATAGGATAAAACAAAGTGAAGTTTAGAGGATTGTAGCTAAAACTTTAAAGAAAATCAGATAATAATAGAATTTTAAAAAGCATCTGAGTCTTCTAATTATTCTTAAATTCTAATAGCTGCTGTTACTGGTAGCCAAAATCCTTCCATTTCAACCCCAGTCGCTTTTAGCAAAATAACCCAAACCCCCCGCATTGGAAACAAGGTCCATGAGCAGCAGTACTTTCCTGACCTTTCTTTTTTTGTATGTTTTGCCTTTTATCAAAATACTCTGGAATCTTGGCCTTAAAGCCTGTGGCAAAAGCAAGACCTTGCATGTATGAAGGCCCAACATTGGCGCATATTCTGATATAGTCCTTTATATCTCTCTTCTTGTGGTGAGGCTGAAGTGTAGCCTGAGAAGCCTAATTAGCATTGTCATACGCTAACTGCTTTACTAAAATCTTTCCTACCTTTTTATCCTCTACTATTCTTTCGACTGCTTAAATGAGCCGTGAAACAAATTCTTGAAATTGCTCGTCTGCACCTTGTCTAATTTTACTAAATTATTCCGTTTTGGCCCCTGTAGTAGGCAGGCATTTCCATGCCTGTGTGGCTGTCTGATTAATCATTCCAGAAGTAATTAGTTGATACTCTAATTGAGTTGCCATAGGGGCATATTGTCCTTCTTCAGTTAACATATTTGCAGTAACAGCAACCTCCTCTTGCTGATTTTTCTCATCCTGCTCAACAGCCTTTTCATAAATGTCTGACTTCCACAGCAAATAATCACCCCTAGAGAGACAGGCACAAGCAGTCGCCTTTCAGTCATTTGGCGAAAGAGCCTTTGCACTAATAGTATCTAATAAACCAAGTGTAAAAGGGCCCATACTGAGCACAAGCAAGTTTAAGTTCTACCAGAGTTTTAAAAGGTAGAGGTTCATGCTCTTGCACTACATTCCCTTTATTGTCTTGTCTTTCTACAACAGGAAAAGCCATTTATTGTTTCCCCTATATTTCGAGCCTGGTCTAACGATTGTTGGAATGGGGATTTCCCAGAGTTTGAGCTATAAATTCTGGAATCAGCCTGATAAGGGAACGGAGTAGCAGAGGGTTGAACGTAAGGAGCCAAGAGTGGTGGAAGCCCTGCGGTCATGGCAGCCATAGCTGCAAAATTTTTATCCCCCGAGTCATCCTTGGACGCCAAGTTGTTCTCACATTCACATCCCTCCGTTTCCGGCTCACCCTGATACACTTCAGACAGAGATTCGTCTTCATATGGAAACATTTCTACAAAAAGTTCTACAAAAAGATCCCAGCACTCCCATAGTTATTTTACTCCCAAATTACTTTATTATTATACTTTCCCCCCAAACTCTACTTAAAAGTTTCACTTATTTTGCACACACACCTCTGGGGGTTTTCATTACATTCTCTTTTTTCCCTTTCTTGATGCTCCCATGTTACACTCCGACTGTCGCGGGCCAGCTGCAAGGAGTGTATTCCAGGGTCCCGAGTGAGAAAAGGTATGAAATTCAATTAAAGATAGACAGAGACTTAAAGATATATACATACAGCATGGGTTCGGAGGATGCCATGGCCTGGCAGCAGTTACTGCTGTTCTGCCACAGAACATGGCTGCCCCCAGAAAGACATTCATCTTTATTCCCGATAATGTGGGCCATTAGCAATTCAGTTAAGTGTCCAAGGCAACTCAAAGACAATCCCCACCATACTAGTCAATCTAACTATACCAAGAAAAAACATGCTTCCAAACCTTCTGAGGAACATGGGTGGGATGAGCAGGGAAGCCCAGCCCTTTGTTAACTTAATTAGGCAGGCGAGGTGGGGGGTTGGGCCCACCACTTTTGTCCCCTAGATATCCAAACTGCAAAATACCGTGTTTATTTTTCGGTCCCCAACAATGATACACTATAATATGATAAATGCATAGTAAAAATATTTATAACATTTTATGTTGTAATTATGCTTACATGCTTATTAATTTTTAATAATAGTTATAAGAAAAAAGTACTCATTTAGGTACGAATACGTCACATCACACTCAATGGATCGACTCTGCATCGATCAAATACGGACATTTACAGATTAGTCGTCCAATATCAAAAAGGAGGACATGTAGGAGGACTCTTTTCGAGGGAGGACGGAACTTACAAAAGAAGGACTGTCCTCCCTAAAGGAGGGTGGTCACCTTACCTTTATAGAACACAAGTTCACATGCAAGGGGCTCGTGATACTTTTATCTAGGGGTATACGCATCAATCACACGAATTCAGGATGGGAGGAGGTTTAAGTGTGTCAGAGAATAAGCGTTGGAAATCAACTATGAAGGTCTTAAAACTTTAAGAAAAGGGGAGAGGAAGGGGCTATTTAGATTTTTTCCCCCTGCATTCCTCATTGCTTCTCTTCTTCCTCAGTGAATAAGAGGGAGGAGTCTGATTTCTCCTTCCTTCTTTCTTTCAAACTTTCTTGTACAAAAACCTCATTAGCAAAATAATAGCCCTTTCCAAGCAGGAAGGCAATCTGTAACTTCACTGACCATTTTTAGCTGGTGTTGCCTAGCCCTCATTGTAAATTACACACAAGTATAAAATCATATTTACAAAATTATTTGGCCAACATTCTACCCCTTCTGCTAGCTTTACTATCTATACCACAGGCATTCCAATGCAGGAAATGAAGTACATTACAGTAACAGTACAAGTCATACAATTACAAAGGTGTCCTTTATAAAATCTCTCTAAATGCTTGGCCTAAAACATAAAATGTCCTCGAAGCTTAGTGGTTCAAGGCCAGGGGCAGGGGGCTTTTCTTACCCTGCCCGGGAATCGAACCTGGGATGTCCATATGCTCTATTCACTGAGCAAGCTGGCCAGGGCCCAGAAGTATACTTTTAACGAAATACTTAACTACTCCTTTGTGCGACTATATCATAATTTATTTTACCCTTAAGTGTTGAGCATCTAGATTTCTTCTGTAATTTTTATAGCTAATACTATATATTTTTGCAAATGAACATTTCTGTCTCTGCTGAATTACTTCCTTGGAATAAATTGCCAGAAATAGTATTAATGAATGGAAGGTTATGAACTGCCCTTAGTGTTTGTGGAAAGTGTGTGAACATTCTGAGCTATACAAATTACACATATTACTTTTCAAGAGTTGTGCCTTAGACATGGTGATGGGGCCAACTTGGACTTGGGGAACATGTTAAGGACACTACTCATTTATGGATTCTTGCTGTATTGGCCAAGAGTTTGCTTAAAGGCTTTTAATCACCGTAAAAAAAATAGAGGACTGGATGAAGAAGATGGGGCACATATACACCATGGTATATTATTCAGCTAGGAGAAATGGTGACATCGGATCACTTATAGCGGAATGGTGGAGTCTTGGTAGCATTGTGCAGGGTGAAATAAGCGAATCAGAAAAAAACAGGAACTGCAGGATTCCATACATTGGAGGGACATAAAAGCGAGACTAAGAGGCATGAACAGGAGTGTGGTGGCTATGGGGGGTGGGGGGAGGGAAGGAGGGAGAGGGAGAGGGGGAGGGGTACAGAGAGAACTGGATGGAGGGTGGCGGAGGACGATCTCTCTTCGGGTGATGGGTATGCAACATAACTAAATGACAAGATAACCTGGAAATGTTTTCTTTGAATGTATGTACCCTGATTTATTGATGTCACCCCATTAAAATAAAAATTTATTTATAAAAAAAAAAAAGAGTTGTGCCTTAGAATGCTATGAATGAATGCTAATTTAATTTTCTAATTATCATTAGGGATGTTTTAATTTTTTGATTAATTTAGTGGTGTAAAATAATGTTGCAAGATTATTTGCAAGAATACACATTTTGTAGAGCGTCGGCCTAGTGTGCGGAGGACCCGGGTTTGATTCCCGGCCAGGGCACACAGGAGAAGCGCCCATTTGCTTCTCCACCCCTCCGCCGCGCTTTCCTCTCTGTCTCTCTCTTCCCCTCCCGCAGCCAAGGCTCCATTGGAGCAAAGATGGCCCGGGCGCTGGGGATGGCTCTGTGGCCTCTGCCTCAGGCGCTAGAGTGGCTCTGGTCGCAATATGGCGATGCCCAGGATGGGCAGAGCATCGCCCCCTGGTGGGCAGAGCATCGCCCCTGGTGGGCGTGCCGGGTGAATCCTGGTTGGGCGCATGCGGGAGTCTGTCTGACTGTCTCTCCCCGTTTCCAGCTTCAGAAAAATACAAAAAAAAAAAAAAAAAAAAAAAAAAAGAATACACATTTTTATACACAGCAACTTTATCTTTATTATGGAGAGAGCTTGGCATAGTGTAAGACATAGTCTTTGGAGTTAGATATATCTGTGTTCAAGTTTTTATTAAGCTATTTGCTAGATTTGTGACCTTGATCAATTTACTTAACCTCTTTGAGGCTTAGTTTTCTCATGTGTAGAACAGGGTTGGTAGCATATACTTAACTTTGTGGTTGTGAGATTTAATGAGAAAATGTCTTAACTCAAAGTTGGAACAAAGCTCAATAGATAGATAGCTTTAGACCTCCTTGTGCTTGCTAAAGGAAAAGTACAAGGACAGCAAAACATCCCATTGTCAGGGTCACAAAAACAACTGGGCCTTCCTAACAATTTTCTCAAATACACACATGTAAATCTCCCTATAGGAGCCTTTTTGAATTGGCAAAATCATTTACTCTCAGATCTAGATAGTATTTAATTTACTTCTTTTGTAACATGATTTCAGGCCCCTGTAGTTTTTCAGTTGCTGCTTCCTGAATATACTTTATTTCTCCACCTGTGAAAGAGGAGGTCAGAAATTGAGTTCATTATACATACTAAGTGTGGTTTAACTGACACAGGTTACTATCTTCTTTGTAGATCCTAATCTTTTGGTGAGGTTACATTCATTTTTGTGACAAACAATATTCTTCACTCTTATTTAGTTTACACAGTTTTCCCTTTCTTTCCCCTCCTCAGCTTGTTTTGATTATTTTTTAAAAATCTTGTTGTAGGTATTTACACTTATCTTAGTTTGGGCACATCACTTCCTTTGTCTAAATTTATTTTTGATTTGCACATTTAATTAGTATTCTTTCTGTCTGTTTTCCCAATAAACTTAGTATAGAACAGTGTATTTACACCATTATAACTTTTGTATTAATTGACATCCTCTGGGTGTTGTGTTGGTTCTCTTCTTTAACTTAGTTGTACCTTTTCACACCTTTTCTCTTATTAATGACCTGGCACTCTGACAGCAGGGCAAGGCATCTGACCCATACTGGGCCAGGCAGAGTCCTCCTTTGGGATGCTTCTGGAGTCAGTAGGGAAAGTAGTGTCTTTTTCTTTCTAGTCATGAAGCTATGAAGATTAGACCCTGGAGCTGAATGTGACATTGGTCTCTTTCATGTGGAAAAGGTGGAGAATCCCTAATTGGCCTATCATCAAATGCTTTGTAGTGTAATAATCTTAAATTCATCCTTCAGAGAAAGTAAGTTTAGTCTGACATGACTTTTTGGTAAAGTTATGCTTGCTCCCAGAATTTGCCACTTTTTTCTAAGTACCTATGCCATACATTTAGACAAATAAGTCATATTTTTTTCCTAGGATTAACATCAAAGTCATCCATGACTTAATGAATAAAATATAAGCTGTTTCAATAAAGTGTAAGCTAGAATTATGAAAAAGAAAGACAAGCTCCTTGTAATTTTCTTTAGACTTCTATATACCAAATTGTCTTATACAAACTGGGCACTGTATTTTTCTATTGTTACTTCTTGTAGAATGTTTTTTATGGAGTGTTAGAGTTGTTTAAAAATGGCATTTATAGTAATTTCTACAGAAAAATTAGGCATCAGGCCTTTGCTTAAGAGCATAGCTTACATAATAAAATTCTTTCCATATGAGGAAATAGCTTTTGTTTTAGGCATCTCTGTCAAGAACATAGCCTTCCAGAAGCATAAGGTTAAAATACTTTGGATAACTGATGGTTATGTTCTTCAGTGGGAAGTATTGCACTTATTATGATGATTTGAAGCCTTGTTAGATAAACTGTAGTGAGTATGCTAAAAGATGTTTTTTAAAAAACATGCATTTGTTATCCTTTTACTAGATTAACAGTCTTGAATTAATGCAGTTAGATTAATAAACTATAAAATTGAAAATAAAGCTCATTAAAGCACAATCAACTAATTTAATATCTATGAATAGATGTAGCAATCTCACATACCACTAGAATGGTACCACAATACTACACATTAATATAGATTATATGAGTCACTTTATTTAAGAAATTATCTGTTGCCATTGAAAATAACTGTGCTATGTGGAATGAGGCAATGTCTCTTGGTAAATAATAATTTAGTCATTTAATTGGCATGTTGTATCCATATGTTACTGCATATCACTGTTTAAAACAGGGGTCTCAAACTTGTGGCCCATGGGCCGCGAGTTTGAGACCCCTGGTTTAAAATGATTGTATACTATCATAAATCTATGAAGTAAGCAACATGAGATATGGTGTCTCCTCAGAAGCAAAAAGTATGGTCCTATAAGGTTATATTACTTAAGTGAATAGGACTGAACCTGAAATTCTGTTTTAAAATTAAACACTTTCATGCTTCATAGTTTTAAAAATTAAATATTTTTGCTTTATCAAAATAAGTACACACTATAAAAAGTTTGCGTACTAGAAAAAAGAAGGGACAAAATACCTATATTGTGATTATTGTCATATTTAATTGATTTTAAGATATTCTTTTACATTTAAATATCCTTTTTCACATTTTAGCTTGTCTGAAATTAGGATGAAATTTATAGCAGATGCATCATAGCTTTGAATAATATGGCATTAGCATATTGTTGCATTTACTTTTTGCCATGTTTTTATCTTGCTTGTAAAAATACTACATGCCAGTTTGCATCAAACTCAATCTTCTGACTCCAAATTCAGTGTTATTGTCATTCTTCAGTAACATCTTAGAGATGAACTTAAGTTACTGGAAAGGAAGAAACTGAGGTAGAGTCAGATCATTTCCTCATTCCAGAACAAGGACTGAAAGAAGTAGTTTGATCTGGGAATCAGTGAACCACTCTAAGAAAGGAGTTCAAAAGTCGTGCTCTAACTCAGAAAACGTTGAGTTCCCTCTGCTTGTCAGAAGATGGGGTTTTGAATGTTCAGAATAGAGATGAATTAGAGGTCGTATTCTCAAGAATTGAGGGGTACGATCCAAAATTTTTATTATTCAGTGAAAGGAGGGGAGGCAGAGAGACAGATTCCCACATTCGTGTTGACTGGGATCTACCTGGCAAGCCCACTAGGGTGCGATGCTTTGCTCATTTGGAGCATTGCTCCATTGCTCAGCAACCGAGTTCTTAGTGCCTGAGTCAGAGGCCATGGAGCCATCCCCATGCTTGGGGCCAACTCACTCCAATGAAGCCATGGCTGCAGGAGAGGAAGGGGGAGGGAAAAGTGAGAGGAGGAGGGGTAGAGAAGCAGATGGGTGCTTCAAATCGAACCTGGTACATCCTCATGCCAGGCCAACGCTCTACCACTGAGCCAACTGGTCGGTTTGATCCAAATTTGCACCTTAATTCATCATTTAGTGCTCGGTGCTGAGGACACAGTGATGAATAAGGTCTCTTTCCTAGATGGATCCTACAGTGGGAGAAGATAGAACCTATTTCATGCTAGTTTTGTTTTGAGCACTTGGGTAGATTAAAAATTAAATAAGACTTTTGCAGTTGAGAAACTCACAGACTATTGAAAGAAAGAATCCTGTGTTTTTATATTATATACCAAATTTCTGGTTTAAAATTTTTTCTGGTAATATTTTATTTACAGTAGAGTTCTCTATTGACCTATGAATATGGTTTTGTAGCATCAGGAAATTACATTTAAGGTGCTTTCAATCACAGTAGTAATTTGCTCTTTCCTCTACCCCAATAATGCCTAAGATGTGTGGCTTAGTAAAGGAGTGGGCAGGGGAAGGGAGTTAGGACAGAATACATGGTATGCTCCCATTTTTAATATAAATATCAGATAATTTCTATTTTAACAATTCATGGGCAAATACATTTCTGTATGTATTTTATCACTGGTTCAACAAAATAGCTACTTCCCCTCCCTCCATTGGAGAAAATACCAGTGTGGGAAGAAACATAGCATTTATCCAGTACATTCTTTTTGAATGTTTGTTGTATGTCAGTAGGCTAGGCATTGAGATACCAAATTGAGCCTGACCTGTGATAGCACAGTGGATAAAATGTCGACCTGGAATGCTGAGGTTGCCAGTTTGGAACCTCGGGCTAACCTAGTCAAGGCACATATAGGAGTTGATTGTTCCTACTCCTCCCCCTTTCTCTTTCTCGCTCTCCCTCTCCCCCCTCTCTAAAATGAATAAAAAATAAAAATATCTTTAAAAAGATACCAAATTGAATTAACATTATTTCTGATTCAAGTCTTGTGGAATTACATAGAAAATTTGTATAATTTAGTATGACTACACCTTTGTGGTAGGAACAAAAATTTGTGAGATGGAGGACTGAATTGAGAATGTTTAATTCTTTAGGTTGTTACATGAGGAGTTCTCACATTTGCACATAACCCTGTTTTGCTAAGGGATAAAAGGCATTTTAGGTTCGGAAAACTGTGAGCAAAGGCATGGAGCTGCTGAGGAATGATTTGAGAAAAAGGTAGTATTGCAAAGACAGGAAGCTGGAGACAATACTATTAAATATTTTTCTAAGCATTTACTGTATTTTAGGCATTGTTCTAAGTAGTTTACATTTATTTCTCACAACAGTTTTTGTAATAATTGTTTTACTATCTTCATTTTACCAGTAAGGAATCAGAGAGGTAAAAATGGTACCTTATTCTAAGACTACTTAAGTATGAAATAACCATGTGGAAGGAAAAAGATAGATTGAAGCATTTTTATCAAATCTTTCAGATGGACTTAGATTCAAAAGAACAGTCAAGAGTTATTCAGGGGTTAAAAAAGCCTTGTGTTAGGCCCTGGCCAGTTGGCTTAGCGGTAGAGCATCGGCCTGGCGTGTGGAAGTCCCAGGTTTGATTTCCGGCCAGGGCCCACAGAAGAAGCATCCATCTGCTTCTCCACCCTTCCACCTCTCCTTTGTCTCTATCTCTCTCTTCCCCTCCTGCAGCCAAGGCTCCATTGGAGCAAAAGTTGGCCCGGGTGCTGAGGATGGCTCCATGGCCAGCGCCTTGGGCCCTAGAATGACTCCGGCAATGGCCCAGATGGGCAGAGCATCGCCCCCTGGTGGGCATGCCGGGTGGATCCCAGTCGGGCACATGTGGGAGTCTGTCTCTCTGCCTCCCAGCTTCTCACTTCAGAAACACACACACACACACACTTACATTCAAAGTGAAGTTGACTGTTAAAATTTAATTGCAGTAAATTAATATTAAAATATGTAGTCATGGTGTAATACATGATGTTTATAGCCACTGATGTTTGATACCTAGATCAGTTAATTTATTAAGGATTACAGAATGGAGATATTTGAATTTTATATATTATTTCTTTATTTATAAGGTGAAATGCTTCCATAAAAATAAACTTTTCTTCATCTGCTATTTAGTTACCCCGTGGTACAGTTCAGTTAGGAAGGGCAGGGTAGACATTTGCTTCTTTACCAGTTTAAAAAATAGTGATTACTTCCCTGTTATCCTCTGGCAGTGATTTGTGAGTTCTTAAATGTCATTATGACATCAATAGATTTACTCCAGGTAAATATTTAATACTCACTATTTTATAGATGCTTTGGAGGAACCATATTTTATGAATGCAGTGACTCATGAACAAAATATGAAAAGTACCTCAGTTCCTCAGTTCCCAACTCTTGCATTGGTATTACTTCTATATAAATTTTAGAATCAGCATGTTGATTTTGAGGAGGATTGCTTCTAATCTGTAGATCAATTTCTTGACCTCTTTTTAAAAAAGTTTGATCAATCTTGCTATGAGTTTGTAAAATGTGTTAATTTTTTTAAAACTTAAATATTAGTTTTGCTTTACCTCTATTAAGTGTTTTATATTTATTTGCTATTTGTATTCTTTTATTCTTTATACTTCATTTAATTTTGTTGTTTTCTAATGTTCTGTGATAAATTATAAAATTTCAGCCTTCTTTTCTAATATATGCATTAAAGTTTATGCAGTTCTCGCTCAGCACTGCTTTAGTTGCATCCCAAAATTTTTTTGATATGTAAACCATATCATTTTGCAAACATATAATTTAATATATCATTGATTCCAGAATATATTTTTATTTCTTTGACCCATGACTTTTCACAAGCATACTTCTTATGTCTATAGTCTATCTTTAGTTATATAATAAACCACCCCAAGATTTAGTGGCTTAAAACAGCTATTTCCCCCTCAGTTCTGTGGCTGGCTGGGCTGGTTCTCTGCTGGTTTTGTCTGGGTTCACTAGTGAGGCTTCCTTTACCTAGAGCAGTGGTAGTCAACCTGGTCCCTACCGCCCACTAGTGGACGTTCCAGCTTTCATGGTGGACGGTAGCAGAGCAACGAAAGTATAATTAAAAAGGTAGATTTAACTATAGTAAGTTTTATAAAGATTTATTCTGCCAAACTTCACGAAAATCTGACATAAAGTACTTGGTAAGTAATTATTATTACATGCTTTTAACTTGCTGTAACTGCTTTATAAATTTTAAAAAGTAAAGTTACTTCCCTACTTTATAAATCACCATTACTGTGGAACTGGTGGGCGGTTAGAAAATTTTACTACTAACAGAGATACAAAAGTGGGCGGTAGGTATAGAAGGATTGACTACCCCTGACCTAGAGGTTTGGCTGCACTGGAAGGTTCGTATCTGGCAGCTGGTGCTGGCTGGTGACTGTAGTCCTTGGTTCTTATCTCAGTGACTTTTTATCATCTAGCAGACTAGACCAGTCCCTCACATGGTAGTCTTAGGTCAATGTTTTAAGAGGCAAAGGTGAAAGTATAATCACTTTCACTACATTCTGTTGATTAGAACAAGTCATAAGCTTGGCCCAGGTTCAAGTATGGGAAAATACATTTCTTCTTTTTAGGAAGAGCACAAATAATTTGTCTTTTTATTTTATCTACCACAATTTTTTAAAATTTGCAACTTGTATTATTTTGTTTTTGTTGTGATTATAGATTCTAGTTTCCTAGACTTGATTATGGTCTGGGCATTTTATTTAAAATTACATGTAGGAATAATTTTGAGGCTTATAGTAAATATACTTTCTGCTTAAGAGGAATGTTTTTATTTATTTATTTTACTTAATTTATTTTTGAAGTGAAAGGAGGGGAGATAGTGAGACAGACTCCTGCATGTGTCCCTACCGGAATCCACCCGGAAACCTCCTTGATGCTAGGGTCAATCTTGAATCAGCTGAGCTATATCCTCAGCACCTGGGCCAACAGCTTGAACCAGTCGAGCCACTGGCTATGAGAGGGGAAGAGAGAGAAGAGAGAGAGGGAGGGAGAGAGAAGCAGATGGTCGCTTCTCATATACGCCTTGATTGGGGATCGAACCCGGGACATCTGTGCATAGGGCCGATGCTCTATCCACCGAGTCAACCAACCAGGAGGAAATGTTTTTCTTAAGGTGTCTGGAAGCCATATCAGCAAAGTTCCTACAGAGCACACCCTAGTATAGCACATTAGGATAGCATCTTAACAGATACAAGACTCACATTTCAGATTTGATATTTTGTTTCTCAAAGGATTTCTAGCACTGTATGCCCATATCATTGTCATGTTAATGTCTTTTAAATCAACATTCTGCTCTTGAACTTTAAATCTGAATATATTCAAAACTGTCTTTTGGCACTTGAATTTTATCTTACTAGGACTTGAAATTATTTCAGGGAAATAATTTTTATTTTAATTTTTTACAGTGAATGCTTCTACTATTACTCTTTATTATGGCCAATGGAATCACTGTCTTCTATCACTCCAAGTGCATACTGTTTGTGAGACCTTAGGAAGATGATCTTTGCCTTTTTGGGTATCAGTTTGGAGCTAAAGGTTTCTAATTCCTCCTCTACCTTTACATAGTTCTTTAAATTTGTTACTCTTCTTTCATTGCCACAGTCAGTTTCCAGCTCTTATCTAGTTCCTTACCCTGTCATTTCCAGCAGTTTTCCTGCATCTTTCTTTTCATTTCCATAGCTAGTGTTTTGTGTAGGTCTTGATCATCTCTGGGCCTGATTGACCTCAGTTGTATGTACTCTTGGCCAAATCTGTCAAAACTGTGATATCTGCCATACCCTAATGACTCCCCAAATCTCTAGCTTCCTCTTCTTTCTTGAGCTTCTTACTTAAATATCTGTTTTTTTTAAATGAGATATCTGTATTTGGATCTTCTGAAATCATTTTAAACTGGACATGACTTTGTCTAAATTTGCCTTTCCACTCCAGATCCTTTTTCCAACCTCTTACACTGAAGAGGAACCTTAACTCAGTAAAGGTACCTTTAGGGCCTAGAAATAATGGATCTAAAGATGCATTTTCTAGAGTCCTAAAGTTTTATGAGAATTTTCTAATTTTATGTTTTTATTTTGAGGATAAATTATATATATAAATCTTAGTATGAACACATTTAGGTCATCTAAATGACTACTGTCATTTCTTTTTTCCAAGTGAGAGGAGAGGAGATAGAGAGAGTCCTGCATGTGCCTTGACTGGGATCCACTTGGCAACCCGTCTGAGGCTGATGCTTTGCCTATCTGGGACCATGCTCATAAGCGAGCTATTTTTAGTGCCAGAGGCAGAGTGTCCACAGAACCATCCTCAGTTCCCAGGGCCAATGCACTGGAACCAATTGAGTCATGGCTGTGGGAAGGGGGGGGGGAGAGGGGGGAAGGGGGAGGGGTGGAGAAGCAGATGGTGGCTTCTCCTGTGTGCCCTGCTGGGAATCGAACCTGGGAAATCCACATGCTGGGCAGATGCTCTACCACTCAGCAAACTTGCTAGGGCATGACTACCATACTATTGAAGATGTTTGTGTCTATATATTGTGTATGAATTGTTGCTAAGTGATCATCTAGAGAGGCACATGTATGGTAAACAAATCTGCATTAGAACCTGTATTAGGTTGAAGCGTAGTAATGTAAAACTTAAGAAAATCATCTTCAACTTTTCCACTCATACTGAATTATAATGCCACAAAATTTTGGGGGGGACCCTGGTCTGGTGACTCAGTAGATAAAGTGTCTTCCTGGTACTCCAAGGTCATTGGCTTCATCCCTGGTCAAGAAGGTGAGAAGCAATCAATGAGTGCACAACTAAGTGGAACAACTAAGTGGAGCAGTGAGTTGATGCTCTCTCCTGCCACCCCCGCTTCTTTCTCTTCGCTCAAATCAATGGAAACATTAAGAAAAAACTTTGTAATGATAATTATAGATTATAGTGGTAATTATAGATTAAAGGTGTTTTTTATAGAATTCCTAAGAAACTGAAATCTTATTAGGAAGCTTTGGTTTGAAATCATGAAAATGACACAACAACCGGGTAATGTCTCATTTTAATTGTCACTGGCTGATAAAAGAATGTGGAATTTACACATGGATAGATTATGAGTTCAGGTCAGGAGAAGGCCTTATAAGATGTCATGATGCACTCTGAATAAGGTATCTCATGGAAGGTTGAAGAGAGAAAATTTATGGGAGAGCTAACTAATCATGTGGCCTAGTGTGTGTGTGTGTGTGTGTGTGTGCGCGTGCACATGTGCATATAATGTGTATGTTCATATGTATCAGACAGAGAAGTAAATACTTATTGTTGGGAAGGAGTCACATTACATGGATCCCCATTTGTCTCTATAAATATCAACTTGTAACATTTATTAGAAGTAAATTTACTATGAATTTTCATTGAATATTTTAATTTTTAGAATTTTGTTTGGGATATACTAATAAATTAATTATCTCATCAGCATTAATAAAGTAGGGAATAGGTGGAGGTGGACAAAGGGGAGGAAAATAGGGACAAAAGAGACCTTGCTTGGGGCAATGGGCACATGATGCAGGGTGCAGATGATGTTTATTAGAGTTGCACACCTGAAACCAGCACCCCAAAAAATTAATTAAAAAAGAAAAAAATTAGTAAAGTAGTGATTTAAAACCAGTTCGTTGTTTATGAGAGAAAAGTAATGAAGATTATAAGAAATATTGGACATCAACTAGAACAAACAGTACATGAATAATTCTTTCTACTCTTACCCTAGAACTGGTGATTAGTTGTAGTGGTGTTATCTCACCTGTCACTTTAACTGAACATTGATTCCATTTTAATTGGCTTTATAATTTTTGTTTCTATTTAAATGATGTTTTATTTTGCAGTGTAGAAGACCTATAAACAAAAGTAATGCATTTTTAATTTTATGCTTATTCATACTTAAGAAAGCACCAGTTTAATTTAAGGCAATGCTAGGGTCTGTAGGAATTTTTTTTTTCCTCAGAAGTTCACACATTACCCTGTGTCTAGGAACACTGTCTAAAAAAAAGGAACTAAGTGAGACAGGCTTTAGGATTTATTATAGAATTGCTGTTCTGGTTAACCATATTTTGATTAATGCTTTCAGAATTTTGTTTTTTTAACTTAGTCTGAAAGCTCCAAAAAGTTCTGTATTTTAATTCTTGGCAATTTCTTTTTCCTAGTTTCATAGTTTATCTCTACCCATCTTTAGGGATGGTTCCTACTTATTTATTTTACATATTTTGTTGGCATTATTAAGGAACAGTAAACTCCATTTTCTTCTTCCTCACCCGTCCAACAATGGAGAACAAACAAAATGCACTATTCTATTATGTTCTTAGGAAAAAGTGTCTCCTAAGTTTTGATCCTACATTTTTTTTTACAGCTTTATTGAGGTATTGTTAAGGTACAATCAACTGTTTGTATTTAAAATACACAACTTGAGTTTTGACATGTACGCACCTGTGGAGCCATCACTGTAATTAAAATAGCGAACATTTCCATCGTTCCAAAGATCCTTCTTTTCCTTTGTGGTTTGTTCCCTCCCCACCACCAGCCTGCAGTAACCACTGATGTGCTTTCTGTAACTACAGATGAGTTTGGGCTACTCTCCATTGTCATGTAAAAGGAATCATACACTATATATTTTTTGCCTAGCTATTTTTAGTATAATGATTTTGAGATTCATCCTTTTGTACATATGAATAGTTTGTTTTAAAAAAATTGTTTGTTTTGATTACCACAATTTTTTAATCCATTCACCCACTGATGGACCTTTGGATTGGTTTCAGGTTTTGGCTATTAATAATAAAGCTGCTATAAACATTCATGTAAACCAGTGGTAGTGAACCTAGTCCCTACTGCCCACTAGTGGGTGTTCCAGCTTTTGTGGTGGGCAGTAGCAGAGCAACCAAAGTGTAAATAAAAAGATAGATTTAACTATAGTAAGTTGTTTTATAAAGATTTATTCTGCCAAACTTAGTGAAAATCCGACATAAAGTACTTAGTAAGTAATTATTATTATATGCTTTAACTTGCTGTAACTCTGCTTTATAAATTTTATAAAGTAAAGTTACTTTCCTACTTTATAAATCACCATTACTATGGAACAGGTAGGTGGTTAGAAAATTTTACTACTAACAGAGATACAAAAATGGGCGGTAGGTATAAAAATGATGACTACCCCTGATATAAAGTCTGTGTATGAACATGTACTTTCATTTCTCTTGAGCAAATACTTAGTAGTGTACTTTCATTTCCTTTGAGCAAATATTTAGTATTGGACTGACTAGGTCATATGGTAGGTGTTTAACTTTTTAAGAAATCGCCAAACTGTTTTCGGCCCTGGCCGGTTGGCTCAGTGGTAGAGCGTCGGCCTGGTGTGCAGGAGTCCCAGGTTCGATTCCCAGCCAGGGCAACAGGAGAAGCGCCCATCTGCTTCTCCACCTCTCCCCCTCTCCTTTCTCTGTCTCTCTCTTCTCCTCCCGCAGCCAGAGTTCCATTGGAATAAAATTGGCTGAGCGCTGAGAATGGCTCCATGGCCTCTGCCTCAAGCGCTAGAATGGCCCTGGTTGCAACAGAGCAACGCCCCAGATGGGCAGAGCATCGCCCCCTGGTGGGCATGCCGGGTGGATCCCTGTTGGATGCATGTGGGAGTCTGTCTGACTGCCTCCCTGTTTCCAACGTCAGAAAAAAAAATACAAAAAAAAAAAAAAATCGCCAAACTGTTTTCAAAGTAATTACACCATTTTGTATTCCCATTATCAGTGAAAGGAATTTCCAGTTGCTTCACATCCTTGCTAACACTTGGAATGATGTTTGCTATTCTAGTGGACGCAGTGGATTCTCATCCTGGTTTTAATTTGCATTTCCTAAGAACTAATGATTTTGAGCAGGTTTCATGTATTTATTTTCCATGCATACATTTTCTTTGGCAAATGTTTAAATATTTAAGTGATTTTCTTTTTTTTCAACTTGAACAGTTTTTTATGTATTCTGAATACAAGTTCTTTGTTGGATATATTTTTTGCATATATATTTTTCTAGTTGGTGGCTTGTCTTTTTATTCTCTAAAGAGTATCTTTTTAGAAACACATTTTAAATTTTGATGAAATCCAGTTTATTGATTTTGTTTTCTAGTTCTGTGTGTCCTATTTGACAGATCTTTGCTTAACTCAGGATTATTATTTTTTCCTGTTTTCTAGAAATTCCAGTTTTCATTCTTGCAGTTAGGTCGGTGTTACATTTCAGATTAATTTTTATTTATGTTGAGCAATAAGGGTTGAGGTTCTGTTTTTTTTTTGTTGTTTGTTTACTTATGGCTTGATGTTCCAATGTGTTGCGTGGGTAAAAGATCTATAGAAAGTATAACATAGACCAATGGATTTAATTGTATCAGTACAAAAGTTCATTGATATGGTTTCAGACTGGATTGTAACATGTTAATATTCACAGAAGAATATTTCTATTTTACAAAACCCACCTGTATTGTAATAGTCATAAGGAATGCAGAATAAGATATGAGAATCCAGCTGTCTTCTATTAAAACAGACATTAATGAGATTTGCCAAAATATAAAACAATGTTACTTATCAAATTGTTTTGTTTGGGAAAATATTGCTATTTTTATAAAATTTGTGTATAAGGTGTCTGTTTTCTCTATATGCATAAATAAGTACTTTATAAAAATACTGAGGCCAAATTTCCATAAGATAAATATCCATTGGTAAGATACAAATAAATAAAAGCTTTTTGGGATCCTGAGACTAAAAGGCTTGCAAGATGCTGATCTAGAAAAATGCCTAGCGTATAGTAAGCAATTAGTAAACATTTGAATGATTCTTGACCATTTTACTTTTATAATTTACCTATCTTTTCAGTAATACATTATTTGATGTGTATCTTTTCTGTGTATCTTCATACTTTAGCCAGGTGTTTCCCTATCTAGTCTTGGTGCTATGGTTCTCTTTTCCTTGCCTCTGTTCATGCAGGGATGTTGGGCAACCAGTGAAATTGATTCAAGGATGCCTTTATAGATGGAAAGTCTGGTGATTGCTGGACAAGAAGAAAATGGATTAGTAGCTCCTGACTGAACATGACATTGCTATTGGGTATAGACTGGTTTTATAAATGGTCACTATTCACATAGACATAAAATTAGAGTTTAAAATAATTTCAGTTGGTTATACTATGAAATATAACAAGACAATTGATATTTGGTGGTTATTACTAATATTACAGATAACTTGCCATTAGTATGCATATCAGTAATATATTTTCAGTATGTTGGATACCATTAATCTATTTAGCTGATATATAGATCTTTTTGGTAGCCAAAAGGAATACAATACATGAAACTGGAATACACGACTGTGTTGTAGAGACTTTTTAGTTTCACAGGGTAAAAATCAAGAAAAGGAAAATACTGAATTTTTGTTAGACTTGAATCTACCAGTATCATGTTATGGAATTAACTTCTCTCCAGTCTTTAGCATGACATTTCAACTGAAAAAATGTATATAACTCACTAAATGGTATTCCAATATACTGCTATAACTTATCCTAGGCAATCTGTTTTTTTATATGGCTTGTATCTTTAAAATTGAGAACATTAGTGGAAAAAAGAGGACTTGAGAAGGTGTTATATAAGGGATCTCATAACTAACTGGACATTTGTGAAAATACATATAAAAGCCATTTTCTGAAACATTTTTGCAGTCATAAAAACTTAAAAACAGATAATCCTATAATACAGTTGGGATTAGAAATCATAATAAACCTAAGCACTTTTAACAAGAGCATCTGTTCTTACTGAATTATAGTTATGTAGCTTTCTAGCCTTGTTCAGTGACCTGGTATCTTATTACTGAAAATGTTTATTCTGCAGATTCTTGGAGCCCAACTAGATGTCAAACATAGAGGGCTGAGTAATATATGACCCCTATAGTAGGCCTGGAGATATTCTACCCAGATTCCCCTTCAAAGAAAGTCTAGTCCAGCTGTGAGGAGTGCAGATCAGGTAACCCTTTCTGCCCGTACTTTAAGATCTACCTAGGCTGCAGAGCCTTCTTCCTAAGGCCATGACCTTTCTGGAGCAGCATGCATCTGTACACTGAGCACATAAGAGGTATAAAGACCTAACCATTTCAACCAATCACAGATAACTCTGATGAACAGTAATTGGTCTCAGCTTCCCACCTGGTTAGGTGAAATTTTGTTGGCCCTGCATCATAGTTTAAATTCTGCCAACACTTGCTTTCCTTACCTTCCTTTAACAGGTGTTGATCCTCAATAAACATTGTACCTCAGACATCACCTCACCTGAACTTTGAAGAAGGCAACCTGGAATAGCTCCTGATCTCATAGAACTAATTTATTGGGAGGAAATATACATTACAGAAGAAATTTAAAATGTGATTTTAGCACAGGGTATGGTATGTAGTGTTATGCTAGTGTGTTATAAAAAAACAAACAAAACCTAAGCCTGGTCATTATAAAGTTTAGGGTGGTGAACTAGATCTGTAGTCAGACTTTGGTTAGTGCCAGGCTAACTAGTTTAAGTAGCATACCTTGCATATACTACTTCCTCATTTCCAAGCCAGTTTTTAAATTTGTAACATGAAAATGACACATGATATCTCATCCTTTAGGCAGCTAACCTAGGATTGCTCACACAACTAAGGAAAGATTCCTAGCATCAAAAGAGAGGGTCCAATGTACAGACTTTTCAAGGCCTTGCTTGCATCAAATTGCTAATGTCCCATAGCCAAAGCAGTTCATGTAGTGAAGTACTGATTTAAAGATGGAGAAATAGACTACTTCTCCGTAGGAGAATTTAAAAAATAAGTGTGTGTGTGTGTGTGTGTGTGTGTATGTTATCTAACATAATGCCTGATAGTAGTATTTAACACTTATTGAGCACTTTTAGTATATTATACTTAAAAAGGCAGGTAAACTATTATATTTAACATATTCTTTGTGTGATATGTGAAAGAAGAGACATTTGGAGAATCTGATACACTCTTCTGATATCTTAAAACAATTTTTATGTTGGGAAATTTGCAAATAAAGTGCTCTTTTTTTCTTTTTCTCTGCAGTAAGAAAAATGGAAAACCACCATTACAGAACAATGAGGTAAAATTTTAAATCATCAACTCTTGGGAATTTTATGCATTTATTTATTTTGTTATATAATTTTGAGTTAGGATAACAATCACAGAATTTTAGAATTGGGAAACTTAAATATCATTTCCTATCTGCTACGTATTACAGGAATCTGTTCTGAAACAGGAATTCTTGCTAGGTCCTAGTATTTACTTCAGTCTGTTCATTTGTTGGAGTACCTGGGGACAGGTAACTGTATTAGCTCTAGCCCATAATGAGATAGATCTTCCCCCTTTGGGCACTTAGTGATTAACGAATCTACTCTGTTTTCTCTGTTAAGACTCTCATATTGTTTGAAGATAGTTCTGTCTTCTGAGTCTTTTTCCCCCCTGCTAAGCAACCCTCATTTTTTTTCAAGTGTTTCTCATGTGACATGATTTCTGATCTTTTCTTAATCTGTATTTATTCCTTTAGACCTAAACTCATTAGTTTCTCTAGACATTATACTTTAGAAGAATATATTTGACCAGACACAGTTGACTAGCATGGTATATATCACCACTCTTACATCTCTTGATATGAACATCGTTTTGGTAAAAGTCAGCCAAAAATTGTTTTTACTACTGTAACCATAGTTGCTGCTTACATTTAATGGAAAGTGAGTAGTAGGAAGGAAATAATGTAGATTTGAGCAGAAAGAAATGAAATAGAGTCTAGAAAACGAATGCAAAAAATCAATGAAACCAAGAGTTGATTTTTTGAAAAGGTAAACAAAATGGCAAACCTTTAACCAAACTTAAGAAAAAAAGAGAGAGGACCCCAAGTAAACAGTCAGAAATGAAATACAAGAAGTAACAACTGACACCAAAAATATACAAAGAATTATAAGAAAATATTACAAATAACTCTGGCCAACAAATTGGACAGTTTGGAAGAAACGGATAAATTCCTAGAAACATACTTCCAAAATTGAATGGGCAAATTACAACTAGTGAAACTGAAGCAGTTATTTAAAAAAAAACAAACCAATAAAAAACAAAGAGTGAAAAAATCCAAGTAACAAACAGAGGCTGAGGAATAAAGTCCTGGAGAAGAAGCCACATTCCATAAACCAACCTCAGACCCACAACTCAGACAAACTTACAAACCACACACAGAAAGAATGGGAAGACAGAGGAACGTAAACCATATGAATCAACAAGAACAATCCCCAGAAAAAGAACTGAATGTGATGGAAGTAATCAAATTACTGAATGCAGAGTGTAAAATACAGTGGTACCTTGAGATATGAACAGACCAACATACGATGTTTTTTTTTTTTAAAGATACGAGCTGCAACTTGGCTCGTATTTTCGTTCGAGATCAGAGTGAAATTCCAAGATACAAGTCATGATTCGGGAAGCTGCCTCTAGTAGGCGTGTTGACGCATGGGTCCAGTATCGGCAGCGCAACAACAGCATCTCATTTCTTCTTACGTGTTACCTACAGAATCAAGTTGAATCTCGTGTGCTGTACTCATTCTTGCATCTATTTGCATTTTTACTAACTTTTTTGTGTGCTATCATGGGGCCGAAGAAAGTGAGTATAAAGGACAGTGATGAGAAGAAGAGAATGATGTTGATAGAAGTAAAGCAAGAAATAATAGAAAAACATGAGCGTGGTGTATGAATGATTAAACTGGCAAGGCTGTATGACTGCAAAACATCTACAGTTTGTACCATCCTTAAACAAGTGGATGCCATCAAAAGCGCAAATCCAGCGAAAGGAACTACAATTCTGTCCCAATTAAGGACAAATATCCATGAAGAAATGGAGAAGTTTCTGCTGGTGTGGGTGAAAGAGAAAGAGCTGGCAGGAGATACAGTGACAGAGACTGTAGTATGTGAAAAGGCACGTATTATTTATGGTGACTTGAAGAAGAAAGAACCACCAACCTCAAAAGAGGCAGCAGAAGATACATTTAAGGTAAGTCACGGCTGGTTTGAAAATTCAAGAAGAGATCTGGCATCCAGTCGGTGGTGAGGCATGGTGAAGCTGTGAGTGCTGATGTTAAGGTAGCTGAGGAGTACATCGCACATTTAGTTGCGCTTATCGCAAAGGAAGGCTACATCCCCCAACAAATGTTAACTGTGATGAAACAGGATTGTTTGGGAAAAAAATGCCCTAAAGGACTTTCATCACCGCAGAGGAGAAGAAGCTGCCAGGCCATAAACCCATGAAGGACCATCTGACCCTTGCATTATTTGCAAATGCTAGTGGTGACTGTAAAGTAAAGCCACTGCTTGTGTATCATTCCGAAAATCCTCGAGCCTTTAAGACTCACAAGATTCTTAAAGAAAAACTGCAGGTTATGTGGCACGCCAATGCTAGTGCATGGGTTATCCAGCAGTTTTTTTAAACCGTCAGCCTCAGCATTCCAGGCTGACACATCATCCATTGCACCAGCACAGGCCAGGCTCTATGTTTGACTTTTTTTTTTTTTTTTTTTTTTTTTTTACAGAGACAGAGAGAGAGAGAGAGAGGGACAGATGGGGACAGACAGACAGGAACGGAGAAAGATGAGAAGCATCAATCATCCGTTTTTTGTTGCGACACCTTAGTTGTTCATTGATTGCTTTCTCATATGTGCCTTGACCGTGGGCCTCCAGCAGACCAAGCAACCCCTTGCTTGAGCCAGCGACCCTGGGTCCAAGCTGGTGAGCTTTGCTCAAGCCAGATGAGCCCGCGCTCAAGCTGGCAACCTTGGGGTCTCGAACCTGGGTCCTCAGCATCCCAGTCCGATGCTCTATCCACTGCGCCACTGCCCGGTCAGGCCCAGCAGTTTTTTATTGAATGGATAAATCTCGTCTTTGGTCCTTCAGTGAAGAAATATCTTCAAGAAAATAAACTCCCAATGAAAGTGTTACTAATTCTTTTTTTTTTTTTGTATTTTTCTGAAGCTGAAAACGGGGAGGCAGTCAGACAGACTCCCGCATGCGCCTGACCGGGATCCACCCGGCACGCCCACCAGGTGGCGATGCTCTCTACCCATCCGGGGCGTCACTCTGTCATGACCAGAGCTGCTCTGGTGCCTGGGGCAGAGGCCAAGGAGCCATCCCCAGCGCCCGGGCCATCTTTTGCTCCAATGGAGCCTCGGCTGCGGGAGGGGAAGAGAGAGACAGAGAGGAAGGAGAGGGGGAGGGGTGGAGAAGCAGATGGGCACCTCTCCTGTATGCCCTGGCCGGGAATCGAACCCGGGACTTCTGCACGCCAGGCTGATGTTCTACCACTGAGCCAACCGGCCTGGGCCGCATTACTAATTCTTAAAAATGCGCTAGCCCACCCACCTGGTCTTGAAGATGACATTCTCGATGCATTCAACTTCGTGAAAGTCCTCTACCTCCCACCCAACACGACTTCAATCTTGCAACCTATGGGTCAGCAGGTCATTTCCAACTTTAAAAAGCTTTATTCAAAGCACTTTTTTTGCCGCTGCTTTGAGGTGACTGAGAATACAAATTAACCCTTCTAAGAGTTTTGGAAAGATCACTACAACATCGTGATATATTTACACATTATTGACATGGCATGGCAAAAGGTTACAAGAAGAACCTTGAACTCGGCATGGAAAAAGTTAAGGCTTGATGTTGTTGCAGACAGGGATTTCAAAGGATTTGAACTAGAGACCGAATCCGAGATAGAAGCATTGGAGGAGATTGTGTCCCTTGGAAAGTCGATGGGTCTGGAGGTAGATGACGGTGATGTAAACGAGCTTGTCTAGGAACATGAGGAGGAACTCTCAATTGAGGAATTGAAAGACCTACAAATGATGCAACATACGAGCTTCTGCAAGAGATTAGTAATGAGGAAGAGGTAGAGTCAGAGGAAGTGATTTCTACAAATGTAATTAAAGACATGCTGGCAACGTGGGAAAAGCTTTCAAGTTTCGTTGAAAAGAAACACCCAGAAAGAGTTTCAACCTGTCATGCTTTAGCACTTTTTAATGACATTTGTTTGTCATATTTTTGTAACATTTTAAAAGGTAGGCAAAAGCAGACCTCTTTGGATACATTTTTATTCAAAAGTCCTGCAAGTGAAAGTGCCGAAAGTGCAGCTAAAAAGGCAAAAACAGGTGATGATTAAATGAAAAGTATCATATGTAATGTTAAGCTTAAAGTTAAGGAAGTGCATATTTTTACAATTAAGTTTTTGTGGTTTCATTTTAAGTAAAGAAAGTGCAGTTTAGTTTTGTTTCAAGTAAAGAAAATGCAGTTTTAGTTTACATTTAATATTAAGAAAGTGCAGTTTTAGTTTACATGTCAGCAGTGCCTGCATCCTTCCTCCCTTTCTTCTCCTCCGCCATTCATCTTCGTTAGCCTCACTCATCTGTCTCCAAGGTACGAAAACAGTACTAAGTAACACTTTCTTTTATTTTATATATTTTTTTATGCATTGATAAAATATACATGTGTGTTTCTTAATTAAAAACGTCTTTTTTCATAATTTAGGATTGTTTGGGGATGTTTCACAGGGCTGAAACGGATTAAATCTATTTCAGTTATTTATTTATTTTTATTATTATTATTTTTTTGTATTTCTCTTAAGCTGGAAACGGGGAGAGACAGTCAGACAGACTCCCGCATGCGCCCAACCGGGATCCACCCGGCACGCCCACCAGGGGCGAAGCTCTGCCCACCAGGGGGCAATGCTCTGCCCCTCTGGGGTGCTGCTCTGCCGCGACCAGAGCCACTCTGGTGCCTGGGGCAGAGGCCAAGGAGCCATCCCCAGTGCCCGGGCCATCTTTGCTCCAATGGAGCCTTGGCTGCGGGAGGGGAAGAGAGAGACAGAGAGGAAGGAGGGGGTGGGGGTGGAGAAGCAAATGG
This sequence comes from Saccopteryx bilineata, assembly GCF_036850765.1. Lineage (NCBI taxonomy): Eukaryota > Metazoa > Chordata > Mammalia > Chiroptera > Emballonuridae > Saccopteryx > Saccopteryx bilineata. The sequence continues at coordinate 209,234,612 of NC_089492.1, forward strand.
GCGCTTCTCCTATGTGCCCTGGCCGGGAATCGAACCCGGGTCCCCCACACGCCAGGCCGACGCTCTACCGCTGAGCCAACCGGCCAGGGCCTATTTCAGTTATTTTAAATGGGAGAAATTTGTTTGATATACGAGTTGACTGACTTACAAGCTGAGTTACAGAATGAATTAAACTCGTATCTCAAGGTGCCACTGTAATGATTGTTAGGATGCTTCAGGATCTCAAAGCTACAATGAATGGACTTAATGAGCACCTAAATAAAGAAATTGCAAGCATCAGAAAGGACACTTAAATCATAAAAAGAATCAGAAATGACAATTACAATATCAGAAATGGAGACTACACTGGAAAGAATCAACAGCAGGCTGGGTGAAGCAGAGGATCGAATCAGCAAATTAGAGGACAAGATCAATAAAAACACAGAAACAGAGCAGCAAAAAGAAAAGAGGCTCTAAAAGTCAGAGAAAATTATGAGAGAACTCTGTGACAATATGAAGAGAAATAAGATCCGCATCATTGGGGTTCCTGAAGAAGAAGAGAAAGAACAAGGGATAGATAACCTGTTTGAAGAAATCATAGCTGAAAACTTTCCTAAAGTGATGAAGGTAAAAGCGACACAAGTTCAAGAAGCACAGAGAATCCTGATAAAAAGAATCCCAATGAGGCCTACATCAAGACACATCATAATTAAAATACCAAAGTTAAGAGATAAAGAAAACATACTAAATCAAAGAGAAAAGAAGTCAATTACCTATAGAGGGGCCCCCATAAGGATGACATCCAACTTTTTAACAGAAACACTTGAGGCCAGAAGGAATGGCAAGAAATATTCAAAGTACAGTGGTACCTTGAGATACGAACAGACCAACATACGATTTTTCCAAGATACGAGTTGTGATTTGGGAAGCTGCTGCTAGTTGGCGCATTGGCGCATGGTTCCAGTATCGGCAGTTTGATACATGAGTTGACTGATTTACGAGCTCTGTTACAGAACGAATTACATTCGTATCTCAAGGTACCACCATAATGTAAAACAAGAGCCTACAACCAAGACTTTTTTATCCAGCAACATTATCATTTAAAATTGAAGGAGAAAAAAAAAATGCTTCCCAGACAAAGGAAAAACTCAAGCAATTCATTATAACCAAACCAGTACTGTAGGAAATATTAAGGAGCTTGCTGTAGAAAGAGCAAAAGAAAAAAGAAATCAAGATATAGAAGATTATAGATCTAAAGAATAAAATTACAATAAACAACTACATATCAATAATAACCTTAAATGTAAATGGATTAAATGTTCCAATCAAAAGACATAGGGTAGCTGCGTGGATAAGAAAACAGGACCCGTACATATGCTGTCTACAGGAGACCCACCTCAAAGCAAAAGATATATATAGACTGAAAGTAAAGGGATTGAAAAAAAATTTTTATGCAAATGGAAATGAAAAAAAGCTGGGTTAGCAATACTTATACCTCACAAAATAAACTTTAAAACAAAGGCTATAGTAAGAGATAAAGAAGATCACTACATAATTGTAAAACAACAGGAAGATATAACTATTATAAATATATATGCCCCTAATATAGGAGCACCTAAATATATAAAACAGATGTTCATGGACAAAAAGGGCACGATCAACAGCAGTATTATAATAGTAGGGGATTTTCATACCTCACTAACATCAATGGATAAAACCTCCAGACAGAAAATTAACAAAGAAACAGCAGCCTTAAATGACATACTAGATCCCTGGTTGGCAAACTGCGGCTCGCAAGCCACATGCACTCTTTGGTCCCTTGAGTGTGGCTCTTCCACTAAATACCACATGTGGGCACTACCTCAATAAGGAATGTACCTACTTATATAGTTTAAGTTTAAAAATTTTGGCTCTCAAAAGAAATTTCACTTGTTGTACTGTTGATATTTGGCTCTGTTGGCTAATGAGTTGGCTGATCACTGCACTAGATCATCTGGATTCAATAGATATCTAGAACCTTTCACCCCAAAGCAGCAGAATATACACTTTTCAAGTGCTCACGGTACATTCTCTAGGATAGACCACATGTTAGGACACAAAACAAGTCTTAATAAATTTAAGAATATTGAAATAATATCAAGTACCTTCTCTGACCACAATGGCATGAAACTAGAAATCAACTACAGTAGAAAAACAAATACATTTAAGCACTTCGATCCTAAATAGCATACTATTAAATAATGACTGAGTTAACAATGAGATGAAGGAAGAAATAAAAAAAATTCCTTGAAACAAATGAAAATGAACATATGACAACTCAAAATTTATGGGACACAGCGAAAGCAATCTTGAGAGGGAAGTTCAGAGCATTACAGGCATACCTTAAGAAGCTAGAGAAAGCTCAAATAAATAACTTGACCCTGCATCTAAAAGAACTAGAAAAAGGACAGACAGCAAGTATAACCTAGAGGAAGTAGAAGGAAGGAAATAATAAAGATCAGAGTGGAAATAAATGACATAGAGGCAAAAAAAAAACAAACCCCACAACAAAAACTCAATACAGAGGATCAATGAAACCAAGAGCTGGTTCTCTGAAAAGGTAAACAAAATTGATGAACCTTTAACCAGACTCACCAAGAAAAAAAGAGAAGACTCAAATAAATAAAATTAGAAATGAGAGAGGAGAAGTAACAAGTGACAGAACAGAAATACAAAGGATTGTAAGAAAAAACTGAAGAACTGTATGCCCCCAAATGGGAAAACCTCAATGAAATGGATAAATTCCTTGAAATACATAATCATTCAAAAATCAATATGGAAGAATCAGGAAACCTAAACAGACCGATTACACCAAATGAGATCGAAACAGTTATCAAAAACCTCCCAACAAACAAAAGTCCTGAGCCTGCCTCATGGCTTCACAGGCGAATTTTACCAAATATTTAAAGAACTAACTCCTATCCTTTTCAAGCTATTTTAAAAAATTCAAGAGGAGAGAAAACTTCCAAACTCCTTTTATGAAGTGAATATAATCATCATTCCAAAACCAGGTAAAGATACTATAAAGAAAGAAAACTGTAGGCCAATATCCCTGATGAACTTAGATGCTAAAATTCTCAACCAAATATTAGCAAATTGGATCCAGAAATACATGAAAAAAATCATACATCATGATTAAGTGGGATTTATTCTAGGGAGGCAAGACTGGTACAATATTCACAAAGCAATAAATGTGATTCATCACGTAAACAAATGGAAGGATAAACACCACATGATAATACCAATAGATGCAGAAAAAGCATTTGATAAAATCCAGCACCCACTTATGATCAAAACAAAACTCTCAGCAAAGTGGGAATACAGGGAACATACCTCAACATGATAAAGGCCATCTATGACAAACCCACAGCCAACATCATACTCATTGGGCAAAAACTGAAAGCAATCCCCTTAAGATCAGGAACAATGCAGGGGCCACCAAGGGGTGGTGCTCTGCCCATCTGGGGCCTTGCTTTGTTGCGGCCAGAGCCATTCTAGTGCCTGAGGCAGAGGCCATGGAACCATCCTCAGAGCCTGGGCCAACTTTGCTCCCGTGGAGCCTTGGCTGTGGGAGGGGAAGAAAGAGATAGAAAGGAGAGGGAAAAGGTGGAGAAGTAGATGGGCACTTCTCCTTTGTGCCCTGACCAGAAATCGAACCCAGGACTTCCACAGGCTAGACTGATGCTCTACCACTGAGCCAACTGGTCAGGTCCAAATTTTTTATTTTTGTACATTGTTTTTAGCATATACTTATTTGCTATTGACTGAGCAAGACAAATTTACGCTAGATTAAATGATTGCCAAAAAGAAAGGATATTAGGCAGTATTCACACTGAAACCACATTTGTAAATTTCATTGGGAAGTACACACATGTGCACACATACACGTATATGCTAAAATGAAATCTGGTGGGATATATGCTAAATATTACAGTTGACATCTGAGTGGTAGGTCTGGACCAGTTGGTTAACTCTTTTCACAGATGGACATGAAATTTCTGGCAGACTAGCACCTGTCTGCTGACCAGTTGTTGAACACCACTGACCTAGACCTCTTATTTTTGCTAATCAGAATTTTCTAGTTTTTTTTTTTTTTTTTAGTGAGTATGTTACTTATGAGGGAAAGCAGTTAAAAAGGTATTTTTTTATTTAAAATTTGTTAAAATCTTGGTAGGATGGGGTGGGGTGAGACAATTTTCATAAGACATGAGATTTAAGAAGGAGAAAAAGATACAGTATAAAGAATAATTGTTTTGTTTGTAATATACACTGTATAAAATTTAGAACACAAAAATGTGAACACAGTGCTGGGTTTTGTATTTAGCATTCCCATGCATATTTTTATATTTTCGAGGTATAGGTATGTATATACCTCCATAAACATTATAGGTAGGATTATTTTGCATTTTGAAAAATTTTATAAATTGAATAATTGTATATATCATTCTACTTTTTTTCCACTGTGCTTTTTAGATCTATGTTGAGGCTATACATTAACTAGTTTATAATATCCTGTTGTTTGAATATGAACTTCTTTTCTAAAATTGTGTAGATTTTTATTGCATAGACTTACCATAATGTAATATCTCCTTATTGATGTACATGTAGGTTTTTAATTTTATGGTATTACATACATTGTGCAGATTTTTACTGTTCATGTGTTTAAGCATAGGTGCAGGAATACCTATAGGATAAATCCCTAAAAGTAAATTTGTTGGGTGTTTTACATTTTATAGTCAGGATATACATTTTACCTTTGATAGATGCTACATAATAGTTATACCAGTTTACACTTTCCCCCCACAATATACAGGAATGCTTACACTCTGGTCAGCACCATCTGGCCTTTTATTTACTATTTCAAATCTATCTTTTTCAGTCAGTTCTGTTCATCTTATCTAAGTGACACATTAATAGGAACTTCTCAATGACTTTTGACCTTGTGGCCTGCAAGGTACATTTTTTTTCTAGTCCCATTATTACTTCAGCTTCTTAACTGATCTTTATATTATGATTTGATTTTTCTATAATTTGTATATTAAATTTATAGCATCAAAGTGGTTTTTGTATTTTTAAAAAATTACTGGGAAATTTAAAGGTGGGGAAAATCAGTTGTGAATTGAAAATCAGTTCTTGGTGTTCACAAAATGTACGGTCTGTGTAGGTATTCTCATTTGGGCTGATTTCTGGCATGGCTTTTATTATGGCCCAGGAATGGTAGGGCATCTGTATCTCTTCAGCCCTTTGTGCCAGCACTCCAGTTGTTTTCTTTTTGTTTTGCAGAAAACCCTGTGATGACTTTAGAAGTATAAATTTCCATTCATGGATTGAAAAATAGTGAAAATCAAGTCAGGCTCAGACAGTTTAAGAAAGGGAGCAGGGACAGACAAAAAGCAATTCCCACTGCTCACAAAAATTAGGGGATATTTAAAAATGAATATGAAGCGATAAAGCATTTGATTTTTTTTATTAAACATCAGAAAAGTAAATGACAAGTCCAAGAAAGTTGTTTGATTATGCAAATGAGATGCAAAACCAACTTTTATTTCATTGGTGAAAATGCACTATACAAATGGCTGAAAGTATTGGAGTATCTGCACGTTCCCTGATCCCCTAATTTTTGTGAGCAGTGTATATACCAGGTAGCTGTTATTTTTTAAAATGCTTCAGTCTAACTAACAACTTAAAAAAAAAACTTCCTAATTGTTCTTCCTAATTGTTCCTAATTGTTTCATCATTTTTTTAAGTCCAGGTAGAAATGGGTAGTCCTCTCTTTAAGTCAGAAGATGGCCATTCCGCCTTGGAGTTACTCTAAGGGTCCAGCTAGGAATGGAGAACGGGGTGTTGGTGGGATGAGGTGAAGTCTGAAGGCAGTGACAGGAGAAATCTGAGATGACTAGAAGTTTACCTTTTTCTTTTTAAAAAGGCAGTTGGTGTGTATTGCCCTTTCTCTATTCTTTTTTTAATTTGGGGAAGTAAAAGGGAATAATTAGGTTGAATTTGTAAGGTTGCCTTGAAAAGAAGAGGCTAGTTAAGTAAATAGACTGAGTAGGGTATTTCTGTTGTTTTGTTTTTTTATTTCTTTTTTTTCCTTTTGTCTGACTTGTTTGCTTGTGTGTTCCCATCATTCAGAACAGTGCTGCGGGCTAAGTAAATATTAAATCAGTGAATGTATGTATGTGTAAATGAAGTAGAATGGGCCTGTAACTGTAGGACGAAGTTTGCAGTCTTTAAGGTTTGAAAGACCTGAACTCTGTTCCAGCAGTTGCAGGGTAGGCTGATCCTTGGTAGGTAGCCAATTCTTTGTTTCCTCCTCCTCCTTTTTTTTTTTTTTTGAAAAAGAAGTATCAACTGGTTGTTACACTTTGTGGTGCCATTGATTGCTTCTCATATGTGCCCTGACCGGGGCTGGAACCAGCAACCTTGGGGTCAAGCTGGTGACCTTGGGATTAGGTGACCCTGGACTCAATGACCCGGGGCTTCCGCCAGTGACCTCTGAGCTCTGGGACGATGCTTTATCCACTGAGTCATGAGACAGGGCACCAGGTCTTTCTATCTCAGTCTTCCTGATCTTATTTTATAAACACAGATTTATGACTTCCTTTCTTGGTCTATAATTTTGTAGTACGCTCTGTGCCTATTAGGATTATAAAGCATTTAGCACAGTGTCTGACATATAGATGGTAGCTTATTAGTCTAATTCAATACAGAAACTGTTCATTTAAGGGCATCAAGTTTGATACTGTTTAATCAAAGCATATTTATACTAAAATTTGTCTAACAGAATTTACTATATCGTGGGTATTTATCAGTAGCATAGTAGTTAACAAATAATTGAGCTGTGATTATGGTAGTTGGGGGAAGGGCTTAAGTTGGGGGATGGGTTACTACTGGAGTGTCTTGCCTATTCCAAGGAATTCCTTCTGCTTGTTCTTCCAAACACTCCAATAGCTTACACTACACCTAGTTCCAACACTTTTTCCTTATCCTTGCAAACCAGTCAAAATGAAGAAATATCTGAGGGCGATAAGATTAATTACTACTCTTAAATATCTTCAGTGGTTTCCCTCTACATAGACAGTAAACTCTAAATCCTTACTGTGGCTTTGACCCTTATTGTGGCTTAGGCCTTTGTCTACCTTAAACTTTTCTCATTTTTGTTCCCTTTGCTCTAGCAGCACTATGATCTGCTCCAATTTTATTCCTGGTGCTGGGTTTTCCTTCTTGGTGTTCCCTGTGCTTCACTACCTTTCTCCCTTCAAGATGATCACATAGTTTACTTTTTGTCTCAGCTCAAATGTCACCTCCCCAAAGACGCCTTTCTCATCATCCTATCTGAATCATTCTTTTTTTCCTCTCGTGACTGCCTAGTCTATCTGTAACAATTTATTAGTTTAATTTTAATCTGTTTCCCTGCTCTCTGAGCCCTATGAATGAGCAAACTTTGTCTTTTAATTTATGAGGAAGAGAGAAGGAATTGCAGATTGCATATTTGTTGGACAGATAAATATATTATGCTCACTTTGTTAAAGATGGCACTGCCCATGTGGAAGCCCGTCGCCCAGGTGATGGTATTGGTTGCCCTTTTTGCTTGGGATGGGCGTGATTATATTAATGTGTGTTGGGGGAGGGCTTTCGCACCAAAAGGTTTTAAAAGGAGAGATCACATTGTTCTCGGGGAAGAGTGATTATGTTCTAGGACAGTGGTTCCCAACCTTTTTTGGGCCACGGACCAGTTTAATGTCAAAATATTTTCACAGACCGGCCTTTAGAGTGGGACGGATAAATGTATCATGTGACCGAGACAGGCATCAAGAGTGAGTCTTAGACTGATGTTAACAGAGGGAATCTGGTCATTTTTAAAAAATGAAACATGGGTCAGACTTAAATATAAATAAAACGAAAATAATGTAAGTTATTTATTCTTTTTCTGTGGACTGGTACCAAATGGCACACGGACTAGTACCAGTCCGCGGCCGGGGGTTGAGGACCACTGTTCTAGGAGAGCAGAGAGGAGAGCAGATAAGGCCACGTGGAGGAGAGGAGAAGCAGCCAAGATGGCGGAGTCCTGAAGGTGAAGCCAGCTTGTGCAGTTTGTGCAGAGAGAAGGAGATGGGGAACAGAGGTGAATAAGGCTGGTGAGGTTAGAAACCTTTGATTCTAGGAAACTCAGATAAGTCAGTGGCTTTGGGAACCCTGAATGGAAAGGGAAGTGTTTTTCCACTGTGTGTATTTCTTGCCCATTGGTTGCAAGCTAGGATTAAAGCTAATGGCCCACCAGTTTTTGGCTCCGTTGTTTCATTACCGTCTGTTTGAATCCAATGCAAACCTGCACTGGCCAGGCAGCTGTGATGGTGGCCGTGGCTACTGGCTTTACAATATTGGAAGTGCTAAATGATAAATTTTTGAATCCAAAGTTTCCTGTAATTGATATTAGGGAAATTCAAATTCAAGATAAAAACTTACTGTTTTTGGTAGCATCTTATTTTCTTGACAGAATGTTTGAATATGAAGAGCAGTATAAGTCTATATTCTCTAAATGAAATATCATCATAATAGTTTATATTGACTTAAATGGTATATGGTTTTAAAATTTTATTTGTTGTAGATTTTGAATAGCTGTATTAAAAGGTTTTTTTTTTTCTTTTAATGTAGAAAGAGGGAAAAAAAGAGCGAGCTATGGTGGACAAGGTATTTTTCTCAAGACTTTCACGGATTCTGAAAATCATGGTTCCTAGAACATTTTGTAAAGAGGTAAGTCTTATGAATTTATAATGTTAAGTGTGCAACTTTAAAGGTTACATGAAATCAGAACAATATAAATATAAAGCTTTTGTTATAATAAAGGTCAAATGTTTTCTATACATGCAATAAAAAGATACTGCATTTTTGTCTTAAAATCATTGCTTGTCATGCAGGTATCCATGTTCTGTGCTAGTTTCCTCTTGTTTATAAAATGTCTTATATTTTATGTAACATTCTAGAATACTTCAGTGCAGCTATCCTAAGTGGTGTTGCTTTGTTATAATATAATGAAAACAAGATTGAAATTTAAGAAGACATCTTTTTATTTCATTAAGATATTAACAAGTCACATTGATATGGAATGTATTTGAGGATTATTTTGTATTTTGACTTTTATTTTTTAATTTATTGAACTTATTGGGGTGACATTGGTTAATAAATTATTAAATATGTTTTAAGACACAAAATATTTGAATTTTTCAAGTATTTGTAGAAAGTGAGTGTTTTTGTAGGAATAAAGTTTTATTATCCCTTCCTTTGCCCTTTATCAAGATTATCTAAGTGCTTTTCATGATTGAAAAATAATGCAGTGTTTACTATCTTTAATTACCTTAGTATTTTTCTTTTATACAACTAAAAATATCACTTTGACTCTTCCTTCTCCCTATACCTCATCCTTTTAGTCACTGGAGTCTGACATTTTTTCATCTAAATATTCTTGCCTGGATATCATAGTGTTCACTAATTAGTCTCACTTCAAAGAAGATCCCCTTTTAATCTTTTCTGCCAAATTTATCTTTTTAAAACATAATGTTTCCCATTGTTCAAATTTAAAAAAGCATTTTACTTGTTATCTATTATTAATAGCAAGAAAAGGATAAGATGCTAAAAGCATAGAGATTCCTGGAGAGAGCAAGTGACCCTCCATCACACTGGGCTGCTCTCTGTGCTCTCCCTTCAGCATCCTGTCGTGGGGATGCCACTCTTAAGAAACTCGAAAATATAATAACATTTGTTTATTTCTGATTAGATAGAGATAATGTGTTTCTATTATTTATTTTATTTTATTGAGAGAAGGGAGGCAGAAACAGACTCCCACATGCACCCTGACTGGGATCCACCTGGGAAGCCCACTAGGGGGCAATGCTCTGCCCATCTGGGGCCCTTGCTCCGTTACAACCCAACTGGTGCCATTTTTTTAGCACCTGAGGAAAAGACCATGGAGTCATCTTCAGTGCCTGGGGCCAACTTGCTTTAATTGAGCCATGGCTACAGGAGGAGAGGAGAAAGAGAGAGAGAGAGAGAGAGAGAAGCGAGAAGGGGAGGGGTAGAGAAGCAGATGAGCACTTCTCCTGTGTGCCCTGACTGGGAATCGAACCCAAGACATCCATGTGCTGGGCTGACATTCTACCACTGAACCAACTGGCCAGGGCCAGTGTTTCTTGATGAAAAACTGGAAAATGCAGATAGATATTTTTTTTTCTTCTTGGTGCCTATTAACCTCTCAAGAGAGAATTTCCATGTTATTTTGATGTATAGTCTTCTTGTGTATGAGCACATAACAATGAGATCACACTGAAACTTTTCAAATATGTTCCCTCCCTTATATTTTAAATGTCTTTTCCAAGTATCCTTGAGCTTCTCTTAAATCAATCTCTTTTCATTTCTACTGGATTATTAACTCTTAATTGATCTTTTTGTTTCTTCTTTTCTAACTAGTCTTCTTTCTAAAACCCTAATAAAAATATTTAGTTTCTTTTTTCTTATAAGATAAATCAAACCTAACTTTGACCTCCACTTTAATATCATTTGCTTAGAAGATTGTTCGCTGTTTTTAGTCAGGCCGTGTGCTGTCAAGGCGTCATGTCTGTGACAGCTGGGCCTCCTTTCCCTAAAACAAATATGTTAAAAAAAATAGCTTAATGCTCATTATTTTCTTTGTGAAGGTTTCCCATGACTCTTCAGGCATAATTAATCATTTTCTCATTCTATAACCTACCTGACTTTGGAGAATCCTTATTTAAAATATAAGCTTCTCTGGAATGATTCATATATTGCCCCTTATCACTTAATAGCATAATGCTTTTTTAACTGCTTAGCAGGGGTTTGCTGACTGTAAAATGAATGTGAGACATTGGGTAGATCTCAGGGAATTAGTAAGGAGGTAGAAGGGCCTAACTTGGGCCAACATCCCAATTTTGTCTAGGTGTAACCATGTTATAGAGTCATTTTATGAACCATTTGTGGGCGATATAAAAATCCTAGTTCAACCCCAGTTCAAGAAAGTGAAATAAACTCCTATAGAAATCACAAAAATTGGGAGTTAGAAATAGATTAACTGATTTATGAAACAGAGAAATGAAAATACTACTTACTATATGAGTATTTAGAATTTCATATGTATAATAAGGTGATGGAGAGCCTAAATCAGTGCAGATCCTCAATTCCTGTCATTGTCTACAAACCCATTAATAATGGAAATAGTGGTGATTCTAATGACATCCTTTGTATAAAGGCATTTCAGGACTGTCAGTAATAAAGGAATGCCAGATTTTGCTAAAGTGAGATTAGTAAACTTGACACTTATTTAAAGATATAAATTAAGCCAAAAACATAAAACAAAGGAAAAATAAACTGTCTAATGTTGTTACTTTTATATGTCAAATGATTAATTTAGGATTAAGACTGTATGTAAGGTCCAAATTAAAAGTTGGCATTACATTTAAAGTGACATGAACAGCATTTTTTAAAACAGTAGGTTTTTATGTTGTCAGTAGAATATCTAACTTTGAGATGGTAGGATAGGGTAGAAAGATGGTATGTTTCTTGCCAGCAAACATTGGAGTAGCAGCTGTAACAGCTCAATGACAGACTTTCTTTGACACTTTCTCGTTTGTTCTTTTCTTTCTTTCTTTCTTTCATTCATTTATTTTTACAGAGACAGAGAGTCAGAAAGAGGGATAGATAGGGACGGACAGACAGACAAGAACAGAAAGAGATGAGAAGCATCAATCATTAGGTTTTTTTCGTTGTGACACCTTAGTTGTTCATTGATTGCTTTCTCATATGTGCCTTGACTGTGGGGCTACAGCAGACTGAGTAACCCCTTGCTCGAACCAGCGACCTTGGATCCAAGCTGGTGAGCTTTGCTTAAACCAGATGAGCCCACGCTCAAACTGGCGACCTCAAGGTCTCGAACCTGGGTCCTCAGCATCCCAGTCTGACGCTCTATCTACTGCGCCACCGCCTGGTCAGGCGACACTTTCTCTTTCTTTTTTTTTTTTTACAAACTTTTTATTTATTTATTTATTTTACAGAGACAGAGTGAGAGTCAGAGAGAGGGATAGATAGGGACAGACAGACAGGAACAGAGACAGATGAGAAGCCTCTCAATCATCAGTTTTTCGTTGTGGTACTTTAGTTGTTCATTGATTGCTTTCTCATGTGCCTTGACCGGGAGGCCTTCAGCAGACTGAGTAACCCCATGCTCGAGCCAGCGACCTTGGGTCCAAGCTGGTGAGCTTTGCTCAAACCAGATGAATTCATGCTCAAGTTGGCAACCTCGGGGTCTCGAACCTGGGTCCTTCGCATCACAGTCCGACACTCTATCCACTGCGCCACCACCTGGTCAGGCCACTTTCTCTTTCTTAAGGCTTCATTTATTCTACATATTTTTATGACTCTCTGCCTTGTCTTTCACATAAAGGTCTATAATTTCAGTATCTTCACCTTTTAAAAAACAGTATTTGTTTTGCAAAAATTACATAAGTGTATGTATTAGATACAGTTGCCCCTCAATTCCATAACTTTGAAATTAAACCCATTATCCAACAAATGTTCCCCTACCACACACCGTCTTCCCTGACTTTAGCTTCTATGTTACTGTCATACTCTTCCAATTTAGAAAGTGTAAAGTCAGCTTTGAATGAGTTGGAGGTTGGAGGGTAGATTCTCATCTCACACATTGAGGTAATTGATTCTTAGCCAAGGTCTGTCTGTGTCTCAGCTCTTTCTTTGATAATCCATCTTGTGCAACATTGCTTCAGTAATGTTTTCTAACCAACATTTTAAAATATTTGTTCTACCTAGACGCTTTTAATAGTTTTATACTGTATTGTCTAACTCCACTGGATATGCTATACCATAATTCATATGGTTTGAATTTATTTCTTATTTTTCTTTAAATTATTCATCATTTTTTACTTATGATCTTCATTCTTTTCTTTGTTTTACTTGGTCTAGTTCAGCGGTTCTTAACCTGTGGGTCGTGACCCCGGTGGGGGGTTGAATGACCAAAACACAGGGGTCACCTAAAGCCATCGGAAAATACATATTTCCCATGGTTTTAGCCGCTGAAAAGCCGCGCTACCGTCTGCAGCAGCGCTATTCAGCTTGAACACACGCTGTTATGGAGGTGCGTTCCAAACTGAATGCCTGCAGTCATGCGCAGACATGATTGCATCATCCGTCCAGGGCCTAAGGGGTGGGGGTTGCTCCACAGTCCATAAGCGCATTACCTGTGTCCGGCGCTTGCTGATGTCATCAGTGGGCGGGTGCAGCAAGCGCCAGAGGACAGAAGCCTAGGAGGCCGAGAGGCAATGAGAATACATAATGCATATCAGGTGTTTACATTCCGAATCATAACTGTAGCAAAATTACAGTTATGAAGTAGCCACCAAAATTATTTTTTGGTTTGGGGTCACCTCAACATGAGGAACTGTATTGTGGGGTCACGGCATTAGAAAGGTTGAGAACCACTGGTCTAGTTAATGTATTTCTAATGTCATAATCCTCTTTTGCTACCCCAGACCTTCCCCTTCCTGTTTTTTAGCACATGAAGTGATGCAGATGTACCTACATTGCTGTTTTCTTCTTTTTTTTTTTAGTGTAATTCTTGCCTTAATTAACTAAATTGAAATCCCTATGAGGGCAGGGGTACTCTTAGAGATTTTACAAACAAACTGAACCAAATTTATTCTACTTAGATAAAATTTTAGACTTCAGTATTTGTTGTTTAATTATATATTGACAGTATGTGACTGTCATTTTTCTCTTTCATTTTTAGGAAATTGTCAGTTTTTGTATTAGTCATATATTAAAAATATAAGACAATCACAATACACAGTGATTTGGGTGATCGAAGTTATACTGTTAGTTTCTGTCATTGACAATTGTCTGAAGGCAAGTCATTTGACATGCCTGAAATTCACTTTTGAATTCTGGATAAGAAAGTTAGATGAAATGATCTGTTAAAGTTTTTTAAAATTATATTTTAAAATTGCCTATAGGTAAAATATCAGCCAACTGTATTAAAACTAGAAAAAAAGTCTTCAATTTAGAAATCAAAAATCTTTACCAAAGTAATTGTTTTAACTTTCTAAAGTGCATTTCTTTAATGTATTGTGCCTGGTTTGTTTAGACAGGCTACCTGATACTTATTGCTGTCATGCTGGTGTCTCGGACATATTGTGATGTTTGGATGATTCAAAATGGGACACTCATTGAAAGGTACTTTTCTATTTGCCTTCCTCCCATATGTGTGAAATACTAATTTGTCTCATATTTAAACAGTATCTTAATGAGCAAGAAATAGATGTTAAATTAGATATAAATACTTAAGTCAAATTATGTCTCTTCATTTACTTGGATACTTACCAAGTGTCTCCCATGTGCCAGGAACTCAGTGGTAGGGATGTACTGGTGAATGGTAGAGAGCTTCCCTGTATCAGGCCCTGCAGAGCTGACGGTTTGTAGAGGGTTAGAGACAAATAAGAAGAAAATTAAAATTCAGTATAAAAAATGTTTTATTGGGGGTTTAAAATAGTCACCAAGTTGGATGACTAAAATTAATGAGATATTTGAAGGAAAATATCAAAGCATTTTAGAGAATCACATTGAAAATCTTTATTAAAGGGAAAAACAATTAAATTTAGAAATTTCCTTCAGTTTTTGAAGTTAGCGTTTATAATTTTTTTCATTATAGTCTTCATATTAATTATTAATCATTGCAATTGATAATTTTGGATCTAAAAACAAAAAATAACATCTGTTAATAAAGAATTTGTTCCTCATGATACAGTTTGAATGTTGTAGCAGAATTTTTCTTGGAATTTTGTTTTCTGAGATGTTTTATTAGAAAATGTGTTGAATACTCATGATAAACCTTTTGAATGATTAAATTTTTAAATGCTGCTAAATTTTCCAATAAAGATTTTTTTCTCCTATAATCCTTTATTTGCTTCTTAGAGGATTTATAGGAAGAGAAAGAATGTTTTATGCACATGTTTTCTGACTCTTCTGTCTCTAGGAGAATAAAGGTTATCTGTGTAGATTTAAAGCCCTAACCATGTGCCTCCGAATGTGTGTAAATTGTGTAGGCTCCTATATTCAACCACAGGTCTCTCTGAAACTTGTCAGTCCTAGGCCTTTTAATTTTAATCAAAATAATATATGAACCATTTTAAAAATAATATGTGAACGTAGCTTAATGTCAGTCTTGGGGGAGTTAGTCACAAACTTATAAATCCTGTGCACTGTTTCTCCCACTCATAACTGTCATTCCTGGAGCCAGTCATTTTCTGTTTCATCAATTTTATCTCTGCATTTCAGTGTAACATACTTGAGTCACTGTTTCTAGAGTTTGGAGCTTTTAGAGAGTATATATAAATATTTATTTCTATCTTGGAAGAAGAGCACTGGCTCTTTACACTCCTCCCCACACCTGTTCTCATCCTCTCAGTGTTGTTACAGTGAAACATTTTGTCAGATTGGAATTTATTGTTTGCATGATTTTAACTATGTACTATTTACAGCTTAGCCACGTGGTATATAGGTTTTGGTAGTTTATTTTATACACAACTTTTTGTTTTTCCTGGCATTAATAAATTGCAAGGTTTTGTGTGCTTTAGGTTTTTGCCTACTTATTAATTAAACTCAAGCTTATTTGACAACACTGTGAAATCTTCTTAGTATTGTAATCTAGTCAGACACACCAGACAGTCTGTCAATTTTTATCTTTTTTTTTTTAAATTCTTTTTGTTATTTATTTATTTATTTATTTATTACAGAGAAAGTGAGTCAGAGAGAGGGATAGACAGGGGCAGACAGACAGGAACGGAGAGAGATGAGAAGCATCAATCATTAGTTTTTCATTGCACGTTGCAACACATTAGTTGTTCATTGATTACTTTCTCATATGTGCCTTGACCGTGGGCCTTCAGCAGACCGAGTAACCCCTTGCTGGAGCCAGCGACCTTGGGTTCAAGCTGGTGGGATTTTGCTCAAACCACATGAGCCCACGCTCAAGCTGGTGACCTCGGGGTCTTGAACCTGGGTCCTCTGCATCCCAGTCTGATGCTCTATCCACTGCGCCACCGCCTGGTCAGGCAATTTTTATCTTTTTATTATCACCCACCCTTATGCTTGTTAGTTTTCTGTTTTCTGCTCTAATCAGGATTGATTGCACTTCAGGCCCACTAAATAGCAGTCATGTATGTGAATTGCTTTATCGTGATCTTAGGAATTTCTTTCATGCTTCTCTCCTGCATTAACCTGTTTTCTGAATCTTTTGCTGTCTTAGTTTACTTTCTCATTTTGGCTGATGCAGTCTTTTCTTGAGAAGGGGTAAGGGAAATAAATTTTTGAGACCTTTTAGATGTGACAAAGTATTCTACTCTAACACTTGGTTGATGATAAAGCTGTATATATACATTGCAAGTTGAAAATTTTTGTCAGAATTTGGAAAGTATCCTGTTGTCTTCTCTAGAACTCACTGGGTTCTCAGTGTTGACTGCAGGATGATTAGAATCATCAGGGACCTGATGGCTGGGCCCACTTTTGCATATGCTGATTCACTTAATCATTACTTTTTGAAACATCCATGTGATTCTGATGTTCAGCGTGGCTAAAAACTTTGTTCTGATCCCACTACACATGGGTATGGAGGCTCATTCCCTTGCTGGTTGCCTTTCCCCAGCAGATCTGTTTTCCTTCCTTTTGGAAGCTTTTATGATCACTTGTTATCGTTGTGTTGCTGTTGTTTGGGAATTTTACAATTTTACTGAATGTTGGTGTGATTTTTTTGTTGTTGTTTAATTCCTTATGCTGGGCTCTTTTAAGTCATTCTTCATTCTTCCTCTCCATTTTTTTCTATATTTTTTCTGGAATCCTAAATAGTTGTTGAGTGTTGGCCCCTCTGAATTGATCCTCTGATTATGTTGTAATTTTTGTACTGTTTTTATTACTGATATTTTATTCTGTATTCTAGGAAATTTCTTTTAACTTTACCCATGAAATTTTATTATAATTTTATTTCTAAGAGTTAACTTCTTTTATGGGTGTTCATTTTTGTAGAAGTCAATCTATCAAGTCTGTGACTTTTTTTTAGCTCCCTGCATTGTTTGTTTCCTTCATGATCCTTTGTCTGTTGTTCGTATCTTTGTCATTCTTGTTAGAGGCTTTCCTCAAGCAGTTTGTCACTCACTCTTGGCTTTGTATTCATATTTAAAAGTGAAGGCCTAAAAACGTGTCAGAAGTCAGGTTGAGGGCTTGTTGAGTGGTCCTTCAGGTTTGTGTTTGATGAGGGGGGAAGGAGCTGGTCAATTTTATGTCTGTGTGCCCTAGTGAGGACTCTTTTAATAATTCTAAGAATTTCAGCATATACATAATTGAAATGTTCATTGTTGCTAACAGTCAGCTTTAGCAATATCGATTTTATTGACAAGTTCTGTTTTTATGAGCTGTGTGTGCAAATAATTTGAATCCATTGATGTTCTTTTACATTATTATAGAATTTTACACTTTTTTCTTTGATGGCTTTATTATTTATATACCATTATCTGTTAATAAAAATATAGCCTACCCAACTAGAGCACTGTTAATTACCTGTGACAAAAATATGTAGGTTACATCCACTATGATCAATACCAATTAAATATCTGTGTAGAATCTGTCACATATTACATATACATATAAAAACCCTGTACAAACAGGGTATAATTAGATGATTAGTTTGTTTTAAAGATTTTTCGCTTCTATTCAGATTTTGTAATTTTATGCTTTTGTAATCCAAAAGAATAATATTTACTCTCTAAACCAGATTTTTTCAACTTTAATTGAATAAATGCATCATGAAGAGTATGTGGTGCATTCATTTGGTTCATGGTGATGGGCAGAAGGAAGTTATTCTGGAGCATGAGCTAGCTTGTGATTTTACTAATCAACTTGTTGGGTAGTGAGTTTTCAATTTTAGTTATGAGGTGTAAAAAAATCAAAAACTAAAAACATTTAAGAGTTTCCAAAAAACTTATTTTGATACAATTTAACCTGAGAGAAAACTTGCAAGAATAGTACAAGGAATTTTCTTATACTCTTAACCCAGACTCATCAATTGTAAAATGGTCATTTTAAAGCTAATTAACTTTCTCTGTAATAAATATTTTTGAACTTCTGTTATATATGAAATGTTTGACATTTGGTTAAATGACAAGTTTTAAAATTTTGTGAATTCATAATATGGAATGAATTTATCTTTCATTTCCATTTTGCCTCTTCCAAAGTAGGTTCAGATTCATAGTTCTGCTGTGGTCCTTAGTGTACTTCATTTTAATGTCTTTTATACCTTTTAGGTGTATTTGTTAGCAGTGGCTAATGACTTTAGAGTGCGGGAAAATTTTATTAGGACAGACCTTTTCTTTAAGAAACTGGTGATTCTGTGATATGGAGGAGAATCCTTCTTTCTTGTTGCTGCTGTGTGTAATCATCAATACGTAACTTTATATATTTTCACATTTGGCTATAAGCAACATCTTTATCTTTTATAAGATTCTTATATGTACTGAAAGTAATAATGACTGGACTACTATAAAATTATTCGTTATTATTTTTTTTGCAGTGGAATAATAAGCAGAAATAAGGCTTTATTCAAGAAACCATTTTTTAAATTTATAGCTGCTATTCCAGTGGTAAACTATTGCTGAATGTTGGCATGTGTTTTATCAGAGTTTATTAATTTTGTGTGTTTCGCAGCTTGAGCAGCACTAATGCACTTGGTTTTATGTAAAGTTTGGTTCAAACAATTTTAACTCTCTAGACTTTTTGTTCTGTCTTAATTGCTTGGTTGTGTGGCTCTATTTTAACTTTTTCTAGTTCAACACACACACACACACACACACACACTCTCTCTCTCTCTCTTTAGCAATTATATCAAAATTGGACTATTAATTTTTCTATTAAAGTAACATTTCCCAAAGTATGTTCTGTAGACTGCTAGTTATGACAGAAGACATGCTATGTACTACAAAGCCCTGTCAGAAGTTACAATGCACATATTATCCATTAAGCACTTTGAGAAGGTAAAGACATTTGTCAGCTTTACTTAACCCAGGTTTCCCCAAATTTATTTGACCATGGAACTTTTTTACTCTAAAACATCAGCTAACATTACATGGTGTTATTCACCTACTCCTTCATAAAAAGCAAATTATTTCTCTGTCATGTATCTATCAGGTTTTTTTGTGTATAGAATTACGTTTAAATCATTTAGTATAGGTTTTCAAAGTATATATTATTTATACTTGGGAGTATTAATAAATGTCATTTAATCAGAGTATGATCAGTAAATTATATCTTTATACTGGATCATAGACATGGTACTCAGGTTCTTTGTTTACATAATGTAATAGTTTTCAAACTACTTTAAAAAGTAGGAAACCCTTTTTATTAAGTTATTAATGGATATTTTAAAAGCAGATAAATATGTAAGATAGATTAAAAACAGATTTTAAAAAGAGGAGCTGGTTTAGTTGAAGTGTATTAATAGATCTTGAGGCTCTGAGGGACCCTACTGAATTACTTTATGAGTCATCCTTTAGTCCTGGGTCATCAAAGTAGACCTATGGGTCACATCTCAATACCATCTGTTTTGGCAAATTTTATTAGGACACAGCCAGTTTTATTCCTGGCTGGTTTTTCTCTACAGTAGCAAGATTGAGTTCAACAGAAACCCAATGACCCACAAAGCTTAAAATATTTGCTCTTGGCCCTTTATAGTTGGAGTTTTTGCTTATCTCTCATTAGTCTAGCTCTTTAGAGATTAATTCCACAAAAGTGTTCATACAAATGAGAATCAGAATGTTAAAATATTTTAAAAAGAGAAATATTAGCTTATATCATCTATATTGACCCATTCCTGGGTATGTAGAGTTACCATATTTTTCGCTCCATAAGACATACCTGACCATAAGACGCACCTAGGGTTTTAAAGAGGAAAATAGGAAAAAAAAAATCTGAACCAAATGGTGTGTTAAAATATTTAATAAAATATACCACAATAATATTTCAACAGTGTAAACTCAACAGCAGTATTAACAGCCATTAGCACTGTTATTAACAAATGAGAAGAGACTTTAATGTTCAAATACTCTTCTAGTTGTCTGGGAACCTGCAGCAGCTAAAAAAAAAAAAAAAGAACATTTGCTCCATAAGACGCACAGGCATTTTCCTCTCTGCTTTTGGGGGAAAAAAATACATCTTATGGAACAAAAAATATGGTAATTGTTTTGCCATCTAAACCCTTCTTGTGGCAGCTGAAGCCTTTTTTAAAAATTGCCCTAAATTTTACTAAGGGAAGAACTAGTTTTTTTTTTAATTTTGCCGTTTCTTTAGAACAGGGGTCCCCAAACTATGGCCCATGGGCCGCATGCGGCCTCTTGAGGCCATTTATCCGGCCCCCGCTGCACTTCCGGAAGGGGCAGCTCTTTCATTGCTGGTCATTGAGAGGAGCACAGGATGCGGATGCAAAGTTCAGTGTTGCTCACATACAGTACTATATCCGGTGACATGGGATGCATGTGTCATGGCTCCGGAAGTGCATCATATCACTTGTTACGGCTAGCAGTGACAAATATGGAACCGGACATTGACCATCTCATTAGCCAAAAGCAGGCCCATAGTTCCCATTGAAATACTGGTCAGTTTGTTGATTTAAGTTTACTTGTTCTTTATTTTAAATATTGTATTTGTTCCCGTTTTGTTTTTTTTTACTTTAAAATAAGATATGTGCAGTGTGCATAGGGATTTGTTCATAGTTTTGTTTTGTTTTTTTCATGTATTTTTCTGAAGCTGGAAACGGGGAGAGACAGTCAGACTCCTGCATGTGCCTGACCGGGATCCACCAGGCACGCCCACCAGGGCGGCGGCGCTCTGCCCACCAGGGCGCGATGCTCTGCCCCTCCAGGGCGTGGCTCTGTTGCGACCAGAGCCACTCTAGCGCCTGGGCAGAGGCCAAGGAGCCATCCCCAGCGCCCGGGCCATCTTTGCTCCAATGGAACCTCAGCTGCGGGAGGGGAAGAGAGAGACAGAGAGGAAGGAGAGGGGGAGGGGTGGAGAAGCAGATCAGCGCTTCTCCTGTGTGCCCTGGCCGGGAATCGAACCCGGGACTTCTGCACGCCAGGCCAACGCTCTACCACTGAGCCAACCGGCCAGGGCCCATAGTTTTTTTTTATAGTCTGGCCCTCCAATAGTCTGAGGGACAGTGAACTGGCCCCCTGTGTAAAAAGTTTGGGGACCCTTGATTTAGAGTGATCAAAACATGGAAACGTTTTTGTTAGAAAATACTTCTTAACATCTTTTTTCTTATTGCTTCTTTTGATTCAATAAAAATTTCCAAGAGTAATTTTAGAGTTTTACAGAAATTTTCTTAGTGTTAAATATTGCTTCTTTTGCAACTAATGCATTGCATGTGGTGGTTTGCAGTGGTATCATTGGTCGTAGCAGAAAAGATTTCAAGAGGTACTTATTCAACTTCATCGCTGCCATGCCTCTCGTAAGTGGAATTCTTTAAATTTACACAAGGAAAAGAATTGCATCTTTCTAAAAATCTTTAAATATATTTACTTATTAAGTTCTTTAAAGATTAATGATACTAAATTCCTATTTTGAATTTAGTTTTGTAATTTGTAGTAGAATATTTCGATGTAAGCCTTTACACTAGATAGAAAAATTAGAAGGAATTATCTTTGGTTCAGTTATATACATGTGGATATATACATATGTGGATTTTTTTTTAACCCTTAAGCAAGGGTTTCTCAATATTTAGTACCATTCCCCTAAATGACAGTGGTATTCCTTCCCACTCCCCAAATCTGGTGTGACAACCATAAATATCCCTTGAGGGACTGAGTTTAGGGGGAGGATGTGTGGGAGCAAAATCATCCTGGTTTAGATTTATTGCTTTAGGTCACAATATTGTAGTAAGTGAACCACTGATGTAGTTTAAGTTCAGTTGGATGTAGTTTTATCTGAATTTATTAAAAGTAAAGGTAAAGGTAAGTGCTCTAAATTATAAGTGATTTTCTTAGCTTGTTTATTTTATTGGCACTATAAGAATTGTAGTATTTTAATGTGGGAGTGAAAGGAGGAGCAAGCAGCTTGATTGTAAATTACGATTTATTAGATTATCTGAGATTTGATAAAGCTTGAGGATGAACATACATGGTTTTTAGACCTTTTAATATAAAAAATTGAGATAAATAGCAAGATATCAGTCAACAATTGAGAGTCAGTAGGAAATTAGTGTTTTCTTGAGAAAATTTTGTGTCAGTATGACTTTGGAACTAGGGAAGAATTTGTTTTAATAAAATGATGAAAAAGAGTAAATATTCTAGAAGTAACCTGGAAAATGGCATTAGTAGGTATAACATTTAACACTATTTTTTTTAATAAATACAAATGCAATGTGTGTAGAATTCCACTGTCTGTGGTTATAACACTGGTAGCAGGAAGCAAAATATATAAACATAATTGTCAGTACTCCTAAAAGGAAGTCCTTTACATTTGATAGAAAAGTGGCAGATTTGGCAAGATGCTTCTCAGAATCAATATTAACTAACATATTCTAAAATTAAGTTCCAGGTAATGTTTAATGTATCAGGATAATAGAGCCTTTGGTTTAGCAAGTTCTCTTTGTATCTTTGTATGTTTTAAGTAGAACAGAATTGAATTATATGACTTTGAACTATTATAAAAATTATAGAATTTGGGGACAGCCAATGATAGAAATAAAGTATGATTTAGTAAGTAAAAATGAAGCAAAACCAGTAATATGTATTTGTTTGTTTTAGATCTCTCTGGTTAATAACTTCTTGAAGTTTGGGTTAAATGAGCTCAAACTGTGCTTCCGAGTAAGACTAACTAAATACCTCTATGAGGAGTATCTCCAGTAAGTAATAAACTGTTTTTATATTAAAAGTACTTAAATTGAACAATAATACTTACGATATTGAAATGTAGGAATTTATCTTTTTTATTGGCTATGTTTTTCAAGAAAATTGCTCTTTGACGCAAGAAATATATAGGGAAAGACTCAGTAATTCTGGCCATTCCATTAATGGGCAAGTCATTCTTCTCTGGTATTGCTTCCTTATCTTTTAAATTTTTAGGGATAATCTCTGGGGCCTTTTCAGTTCCAGACTTTACTGATTCTATTAATTTGAACTATTTAGTATAATGTGAGTTTTTAAAAAAATCATTTGTTTTAAAGTCATTTTCTTGTTGCTATTTTAGAGCTTTCACATATTATAAAATGGGAAATCTGGACAACAGAATAGCCAATCCAGACCAGCTGCTTACACAAGATGTAGAAAAGTTTTGTAACAGTGTAGTAGATCTGTATTCAAATCTTAGTAAGGTAAGTCACTATTTAAAAAAAAAAAAGTGTTAATTTGTTGAATTTAAATCTATGCAAATTTATGTAGAATTGATTTGATGAGTATAACAGCATATAAATATTTAATGTTTTTATAAGAAAACTAAGAGTTACAATAATTTTAACTACAATTAAATTTTTTATATTATTTTTACGAGGTGCTTTTGCCAAGAACTGAGGATTTAGTGTCTTATAGAGATTCCATAAGAATATTGCAGGCTGATTTCAGTAAAACAACAGAAAAATTTAAATTTTTATCCTTTGATCTTTGTATTTTTGTAATTTGTTAGAGATCGGTAGTCAATTTATGTTTCAGTTCTAAATCCATTAACATTAGTTTAGCACTTCTTCCTGCCCATTGCTCATTTTCAGTATCTCTAATTCTGTTAGATTAAATAACAGTCAAAACAATTTTCAAGGACATTAATTTATTTCAGTTTTCTAATTACTGTTTCTCCCGCTTCCTAAACTATTGCCAAAGCTTTTGGTTCAAATGATAGGCTTTAACCAGTTTTATTCCTGCTAATTTCCTCAGTTCTTATGTATCTCCTCATTTTATCTCACCACCCTTACAGCTTTTGCTATGGTCTTCTCATTAAGCCATCTTTTTTGCCTTCCTCCGTTGACTAGGACATGTAGTGGGCACCTAAGACTGTCTACGCAGCATTCCCCCCCTTCATGTTAGATGATGTTCCATTTCCCACTTTAGTCCACATGACTGTTCTTGGTCTGAGATGGGACATTGTCTCAGCCTGGACCATTTATAGTGTCTTTGCCTCTGCCACAATTGATCCAGATGTCCATATTTACAAGGGGCTTGGATGATTGTAAGAATAGGAATGCTCAGCTTATACCACATGGATGGAGGATAGGCAGTTCTTAGAAAAGTGATACGTACCCACAAGAGCTTCACCCCTCATGGTAGGCCCACTGCTAGGATACCTTTTCACTTCACGCCAAACTTTGTTCTTTATTCAGCTCTCTAGAAGTCTTTGCTAACTATTTCAAAATTGAGGAACTCTTATAACGACAAAAACAACTACAGATTGTTCAGTAATTCAGCCTTTTCTGCTCCATTACCACATTTTAAAGTTTGTTCTGTATATATATGTGTGTGTGTGTGTGTTTGAGAGGTATATATAAAGTTTTTCATGTAATTCTGTAGATTTGTAGTCTTTACATCTTGGTACTCGAGTAAGTCTATAGCTCAGGTCTTGTCACATGTGCAATAGGGTTAAATATCAAATTAATTGTAGTGGTGCTATGCAGTATAATGTATTTACTTTTCACATCTAGTTTTTTGAATTCTGACAAATTTTGAGTCAAAATTTTTATCAACTTTTAAATGTGCTTGAATTTCACAAGTATGTATAGCTTATTAATAATATATAAGGCAAAAAAGAAAAGATTTATCTTAGTACCAGCCAATTAATAAACCAAGCCACTTATCCTAGTAATAATGTATCTATTAGTTAGGAAGGGATGGCTGTAGACTTAAGTGAATGATCACAATATCGGTTTCTTGAAAAACACTTCAGAAAACACTTTTGGTATGTGAGTTGAGCTGCCTCTTTGTGGGAACCTTAGTTCTGGAAGTTTGAGTTTTATATCAAAATTATATTCATAGATAGGCTCACTCAATTATTTCAACATGTAAATGTTGTTATAAAAGAATAGAATCAAACAGTAATAACAGCAGGAAGAGCCTTTCATTTAACAGGTGAAGATATATGGAAACCAGAAAAGCTGATAGCAGATTTGGGGTTATAACTTGGGTCATTTTATTTAGTGTTTTTGCACTACCTTGAAAAATTACTTAGATATCATAGTAGAGCTATCTTAGTTGATAGAAAGCAATAAATATTTTTTCCTCTTGTCAGTAGACATTGGTCAGGCTGTCTTTTTTGTTTCTTGACAATAAGAACTGTGTCTTTTATGTGTTCATTAATCTACATGCTGTTACATTATATACAGTGGGAATTCATGTACATGTTAACAGTCGTGTTAGATGTTAAATAGTATTTTGTATTTAACATGCTGTATTAGCTATCAGTCTAAGTAATTAGTTCTTTTTAATTTTATACCTTTTATTTGTTTTACAGCCATTTTTAGACATAGTTTTGTATATCTTCAAGTTAACGAGTGCAATAGGAGCTCAGGTGAGTTTACTTTTATTGTTGTAATGCTGTATTGTGAGTAGCTGGATGGTTTGTCAGAGAGTTCTTTTTCCTTTTTTCTCTTAAGTGTGAAGTGGGGGGGGGCAGAAAGACAGGCTCCAGCATGTGCCCTACCAGGCAAGCCCCCTGCTGGGCGATGCTCTGCTCATCTCATCTGGGGCATTCCTCTGTTGCTTGGCAACCCCGATATTTTTAGCACCTGAGGTGAAGCCATGGAACCATACTCAGCACCCAGAGCCAACTTGCTCCAACTGAGTCATGGCTGGAGGTGGGGCAGGGAGAGACAGAGAGAGAGAGAGAAAGGAGAGTGGGCGGGGTGGAGAAGCATATGGTTGCTTCTCCTGTGTGCCCTGACCAATAATCGAACCTGGGATATCCACATGCTGGGCTGACGCTCTACCACTGAGCCAAACAGCCAGGGCTTTTTTATATCAAGAACATGTTTTTATAGGATGTACCTAGTAAAGTTTGATTTTAAAATAATACTTTACTAGAGATTGAAAAATTATTATTTGGCTTTTTAACTTGGGAAATTTTTGTGTATTAATAACCACAAGCACAGTGTTTAACATTTAACATACATATACTTAATGTTGCAAAGTAATGTCTAAAAAAAGATCTTGAGATCATCATTTTAATATAATTCGAGTGTTAAAATATCAGGAATACCTTTAGACTGGCTGTACCAGTTTCAAGAATATTTTATGATAATATCAATGGTTGACTATCCTGTGAGCCTTATTACCATCTGTGATATCTGTGTTGGTAAGAATGACCTTTAAATTTTCTCGGTATTATTGAAATCTAACTTTAGTAATTTAATATGTAATGTTGTTGTATATTTATAACAACTATGTAATAGTGTGATTGGTTTATGTATAAATATATACATATTTTATAGTTGATTAATAAATAATATATAGTTTTTATTCCTTTTCAAAAAGCTGGGAAAAGCAGTTTTTTATTTGAGTTTTATTGTCTACTTTTCTAACTTTTGCTATCTCACAATCTAGATTTACTCATTCTTATAATGTGTTTATTATAAGAAATGATTAGGCCTTATCCTTCTTGTCTCTATACTATAATATTTTTATGGTACTTACTACATTTTTATAATACTATAATATATACAGAATATATTGAAATATTTATTTGATTTCGCATTTATTGAAGGCAGAAACTGTTTTAGTTATCTTTTTGTTCATATTGTAATGATAATTGAAATGCATTGAATCAGTCATTTAATTTAAAAAATTTGAGTATACACTATGTTCTGCACATACTGTGCTGGGAAATAGGAATAAAAAGATGAATAAGACTGGTATTACTGAGGAGAAATTATGATCTGGTACAAGAGATAGGTATTAAGCAATCATAAGGCAGAGTGATAAATCCAGTTGTAGAAGTTTGAAAAAATACATTATTTAGTGTTGGAAGAATTGGAAATGATTTTGAGTTGCCTTGAGGAGGATGAGTAGGCATCTGTTAGATATGTCAGGCTTGCCAGACATAACAACTTAATTGAGTGGCATATTCAGAAAATATGACAGAATATAGCATACATATGGGAGTGAGGCAAGTTTGTGATGAGCTTGGAAGGTCAGCTTGAAGCTTCGTCTTGGGATAGTCAGTGGGTAGTGAGGGCACTTAGCAAGTTATCAAGTACAGAGCTAGAAGGCAGGATATAAGAGACCATACAGGCAGGTGGCACTTGTTTGGGGGAAATTAAGCTTGAGGCTCTACAGAACAGTGAGGTGAAGATGAATAGTTCTTCTTTGGAAATAATGTCATAGATTCTTAGGAGAGATGGAACTAGAGCTGTAATTGTGGGAGAAGAGACCTAAGGAAGAAACCCAGAGAGTATTGACATTCAGAGAGAAGGTAAAAGGAAGTCTGAGTTATTGTGGAATCTTGAGAAAATATCAAGAAGAGTTCCATCAGAGGAGTTTTAGATGCCATAGAAAGAGTGATGATTGCAATTAGGAGTTTTTAAATGAGCATATTCAGGAGAGCTGAGAGATGAGCTGCCTTGGTAGGAGGAGGAGGAGTCGAATGAATAGTAAAAACTTAGGGGCTCAGTGTGTATTTTTTCAGAAAGGAAACAGGAAAAAATTAGTCAAAAGATTAATTTCTCTCAAAGTCATGAGTTACTTATAGAAATTGTGCATGTTGCATCCAGTAATTTATTAGATATCCTTGAACTTTGTATCTTTCTCTTGCAAAACAATAATAGGGCCCAGCGAGCATGATGGCCTACTTGCTTGTTTCTGGGCTATTCCTAACTCGATTGAGAAGACCCATTGGTAAGATGACAATAACTGAGCAAAAGTATGAAGGAGAGTATAGATATGTTAATTCCCGGCTCATTACAAACAGGTAAGGAGAAATGTATTAAATGTATTTAACTATACTAAAAATTTATTTTTATGGATATTGATGTCGTGTAAGTTAACTTAAAAAAGTCTAGTTACGCTGTTACTGAAATTATGTGTGTGGGTGTATATTTACCTCTTTTGAAAATACACATTTTGAAGACTATTAGCTGTATAACCCCTTCACTAGTTTACTGTAGTATCTCTGATTCATCTCATTTTATTTATTTATTTATTTTGTGACAGAGACAGAGAGGGACAGAGAGAGGGACAGATAGTGACAGACAGACAGGAAGAGAGACAGATAAGAAGCATCAGTTCTTTGTTGTGGCACCTTAGTTGTTCATTGATTGCTTTCTCATATGTGCCTTGACCCAGGCATGGGGGTGCTACAGCAGACCTCATGACCCCTTCCTCAAGCCAGCGACCTTGGGCTCAAACCAGATGAGCCCGTGTTCAAACTGGCGACCTCAGGGTTTCAAACCTGGGTCCTCTGCATCCTAGTCCGATACTCTATCCACTGTGCCACTGCCTGGTCAGGCTGATTCACCTCTTTATGTTGCTTATCGACTAATTTTTCTGTTAATTTCACTTTAAACATAGTCAAAACACAGTTCAAATTTACTATAGCACTTCAAAGAAAATTTTGTCTCAACTTATCCAAAAATATTTTTACATTTTATATATTTATGTGAGACTGTGTTTGGAATACTAGTAATTCAGTCCACTGCATGTGCCTCTACCTATGTTTCAGGTAGTTTAAAAATCTGAAATGGGAAGAAAAAGTATTAGGCTTTGGAGCCAGGCTAGCTAGTTCAAAATCTACCTCCTCCTATTGTCTATTATTATATATTCAGTGACTTATGGAAAGTTATTTATAGCTTCACTTTTCTTGTTTATAATAGGTAGATAACATAAGGCTGTGAGGATTAAATAGGAAATCTATATAAAGCTTACAGTAGTTTTTGGTATGTAGCAGGTACTCAATAAGTTTTCTCATACCTTGATCTGTCAACTGTAAGTAATTTTTAGGGTCCTAATATTTATTTACTGCCATATAGGCCCTTCTAAAATTACTTAGGAAATTACTTTTTTAGTAGTTCCCTCTTATGTTATTTTCTTGGATTGCTAAATAGTACCAGTTTTATTTATTTTTTTTTTGTTTTTTTTTTTTTTGTTTTTTTTTCATTTTTCTGAAGCTGGAAACAGGGAGAGACAGTCAGACAGACTCCCGCATGCGCCCGACCGGGATCCACCCGGCACGCCCACCAGGGGCGACACTCTGCCCACCAGGGGGCGATGCTCTGCCCATCCTGGGCGTTGCCATGTTGCGACCAGAGCCACTCTAGCGCCTGAGGCAGAGGCCACAGAGCCATCCCCAGCGCCCGGGCCATCTTTGCTCTAATGGAGCCTTGGCTGCGGGAGGGGAAGAGAGAGACAGAGAGGAAAGCGCGGCGGAGGGGTGGAGAAGCAAATGGGCGCTTCTCCTGTGTGCCCTGGCCAGGAATCGAACCCGGGTCCTCCGCACGCTAGGCCGACGCTCTACCGCTGACCCAACCGGCCAGGGCAGTACCAGTTTTAAATAGGGTTTTATGCTCTAGGGAGGCAGAAGAATAGATGGCTGAGTAGAGGTGATTTGCCAAGTGACTGAAAATGGTATCAGCCAGTATTCTTTCTATTGCAAGAAACAGAAAAGCCTAATTTAGCATTGGTTGGATAGCTCTGTTGGTTGGAGCATCATCCTGAAATGCAGAGCACCTTGACTCAGAGGGCTGCAGCAATACGAATGTTTACTGCTTCCCATAAGAACTCAAGGGAGAGCAGCTCCAGGCACAGCATGGTCAGGGTTCTGGCTCTTTTTTCATGACCTCTTTGCTCTGCTCTCCTTTGCATGTTGCCCCCTTCCTCAGCCCAGTTCTTCTTGTGGTCACAAGATGAAAGCAGTTCCAGATCTCATTAGCCTTTCTTCCCTACAAAAAGTCCAGAAACAAAAATGAGGCCACCTCTTTTGCTGTAAGAGAGCAAGGACACTTTCCCAGAAGCCCTACAGCAGACTTCACATCTTATTGGCCAGAATTATCATTTGCTCTTCCATGTCTAAAACAATTACATCAAAATTATTGCCTTCCAGTGGTTTTCAACCTTTTTATGCTTGGGGACCAGTAAAAGTAGGAGAATTATTTTGGGGCTGCTAAAGCAGAAATCACCCTGAGCATAAGCAAATTTGACTAAGACCATTGGGTCTATAATCTTTATACATCAGGGTGTTTAATGTGGACCTGCATGAAATTTCTGGTGGACCAGTTCGTGGACCAGCAGTTGAAAACACTGAAGACCATTTGGAACTCACCCCTTGTAGGTGGGGTTTAGGCCATTACCAAACCATTTGGATATACTGAAAAGAATAGATGACTTTAAGAAAATTGGATTTTTTAAGGAGTAAGGATGAGGAAGAGAATAGGTGCTGGTTAGGCAGCCATAGTCAGTACTCTAGGATATTTTGTTCTTTCAGTTTTAGAATGGGCCTGAAATGATTCAGTTTAGAAGAATTAGGATTCTCACCCCATCTTCCTCCGTAGCCTTAAATGTGCAGAGGAGATAGAAAGAAGAAAGAAAACTAATTATAGGTGCAAAATCGTGTTCCTTAAATTGGGATTCTCATGCCTTGGGGCTCGGAATCATTGTGTCGAGGGAACCATCAAACAGGTCAAACATGATGCATCTTTATGGAAAGTTACTTTTATATATTTGAAGGGGTTGAAATAGGAGCCTACTGTCTGACCTGTGGTGGTGCAGTGGATAAAGCATTGACTTGGAACACTGAGGTTACCAGTTCGAAACCCTGGGCTTACCTGGTCAAGGCACGTATGGGAGTTGATGCTTCGTGCTCCTCCCCCCTTCTCTCTCTCTTTCCTCCCTCTCTCTAGAAGATGAATAAATAAAATCTTAAAAAAGAAATAGGAGCTACCTTGTTTGATGGAAAAACACAGGCATAGTGTGGAGTAAAATATAAAATTCACATAAATTATTAAGGGAGGAAAGAGACTTTAAGGAGATATTTGGTGTTTATTGAAGGCTGTTTTAACTGTGCCTTCAGGACTGCTCTGTAAATCTTTACTTTCCTCTGTTGTAAGAGGTACTTTGCTGGGAAAGTTTACATCACACTGAATAAAATGGAAGGGCTAGACTTCAGGGTCAGGTATGGTCAGTTACAATCTCAGCTGCTTGACTTACTAACTGCATGATTTTAGCAAATTTACTTAATTACACTGAGGCTTTCTTCATCTATAAAAGCACTTGTCTTTCTAGTCAAGATCCTGTGGCCCTTGTAGACCCATTCAAACCAACTCAAAAAAACAAGTTGTTGTGAGGAAATGGTGGAGTTCCGAGAATAAAAACAATTATGCAGCTAGGCTTCCTGGGAGGTGGCACTGTGAAGCCATGAGCACTTCGTTTGCTTTCCTGTCTTTCAGAGGCTGCGTATCATGACATCACTACCTGTCTTTTTCCAGCTGTTGTTTTCTCCCCTGCTTTCTATCTGGGTCTGTACTCAATTTGTAGTCTATGATGGCTATCCAGGCTCTGCCTTCCTATATGTCATGGCAGCTTCTTTCTTATTTCGTATTTCTTTATTCCGATTTCTGAGAATTAGCCTGGCACAGTTTTTCCAGCCAGGCTACATATGGCATATGCATCACACAGTTGCAGTCCAGTGTGTGATCTAGTGTGTAATTGGGTGTGTATTCATATGCTCAGATCAGTTGAGCTAGCAGGTCTCAAGTGCAGACCAGGCCTTGAGACATACCTGGTAAGCTCTTAGCCACAAAATGATTTTTTAAATAAAAATATTCAGTCAAAAAACTGTTACAATTATTTTTCACACTTGAGTAACATTAAAATTAATTGCTAATTTTTTTTAATAGTGAAGAAATTGCCTTTTATAATGGAAACAAAAGAGAAAAGCAGACAATCCACACAGTCTTCCGAAAACTGGTAAGATATCTTGCTTGATCAAGCTCGTGTGTTTTTGGAAAGATTTTTTTTTTGGCTTATGCCAAGATACATATATACATAGCTTTAATTTTTAAGATATTTCTTTTTAAAATGTTATACAGGAATTTTGTGATGTGTTTTCATAAAAAATATGAGAAATAAAACTATCATATTAATATATTAAGTTTCCTAATTATAAAATGGTAGATTTATTAAAATAATTGTCAGTGTATTTTTACAGAGTTTGCATAAGAGTGTTATTTAATAAATTTAGTGATTCCTACAGAAAATTTGTTCTGATAGCATTCATGAAAATACTGTGAAGATTATTATTGAGAGCAGGGGTCAGCAAACTTTTTCTGTAAAGGACAAGATAGTACATATATAGTTGAGGCTTTTCAGGCCTTTTGGTCTCTATTGCAAGTTCAACTGCTACTCAAGTGTAGCCATATAGTATATGTAAATGAATACATGTAGCTATATTCTAATAAAACTTTATTAACAAAAATAAGTAGCAGGCTGGATTTGTACTGGAGACCATTGTTTACTGACATTTGATTTAGAATATAAACAGTTTCTTGTGGAAACTATTTTACTTTGTATTCACTTGCCACTTGGAAAATGGTAATTAATTAATTATTCATTCAAAAGATATTGGGTGCCATCTAGGTGCCTGTGCTTGTTCTAGGTTTAGTATATTAATAGCATTCATTGAATAAATGTTTCAGCCATTGTTCTTTTGCAGAAGATAGAGTAAGAGCAAGCTATCCTGAACTTAGAAAAACCTGCATTTTAGTGGAGGAGACAGTAGACATGTAAACTACTAGATATTTTATGTGATTTCAGATGGTAATGAATTCTGTGACCCAAAATTTAAAGTGGGATAGAGTTGTAGAGTATGATGAAGGCTGTTGCCTAGCTGTTTTAGGTAGGGTGGCAAGAAGGTATTTCTTGAGAAGGTGGTATAATATCAATATCTAGGAAGACAGTATTCCTGGGAAAGGGCACAGCAAAGGGAAAGCCTTAAGGCTGCAGCATGTTTGCAGAAGCAGCATTTCTGGAACTGAGGAGCAAAGCAGAAGCAGATGGAGTTTAAGATAGAGCCTCATGCCAGCACATGCAGGACCTTGAGTAATCTGATAGATGGAAAATTTGAGAGCACTACGATGCAGAATTAAAAACATTTTTAACTTATAATTCTGAGCTCAGGTTAAACCCGCAAACTTGGACTGTGTGGCATTAATTTCTATTAGCACTTAGTTCAGATTCAGGGTAATATAATTAATCATAGACCAATGTCTTCAGTTAAAGCAAAGGATTTGCATGCCAATCCAGATTGCTAGTGTTTTCCCTAAATGAGGTCATCCTTCTGATTTTTTTTGATTATTGATCAGTTTTAGTATATAAGTATATGACAGTATTGTGAATAAATATCATTGTACATGCAAGAGACACCATGTTAACATTCTTTATGTATTTTCCATTCTCTTTGTATAAAAATGGTTTCACGAAGTATGTATTTGGCACCTACTCTGTCATTATTGTGCTTGATGAAATGTGATGTACAAAATAATCAGAACTCATATGCACTCAGTCAGTATTTCTTGAATGAATATATTAGTTTCTTTCAACCTCATAGTAGATTCATTTTTTGTATACATAGAAAATAAATTTATTTTTGTTTTCTGCCAGGTGGAACACCTACATAATTTCATTTTGTTTCGGTTTTCTATGGGCTTCATTGATAGCATAATTGCCAAATGTAAGTATGGTTTAAAAGAGATGGTGGAATGGGATTTGTAGATAAAGGGAAGTATGGTAATATTTTAAATCTTAATTGTCTTGTTTCAGATCTTGCCACTGTAGTTGGTTACTTAGTTGTCAGCCGTCCTTTCCTAGATTTGTCTCATCCTCGGCATCTCAAGAGTACACATTCAGAACTTCTGGAGGTAAAGTAGTAGTAATAATACTAATAAATTGAATATTTGAATAGAAAAATGCAGAAAACCTACTGTTTAATCTTAGAAATGTAAGTGAAAACTAATATTTATTTCTATTTAAGGATTACTACCAAAGTGGAAGGATGCTTTTGCGAATGTCTCAAGCTCTGGGTAGAATTGTTCTGGCTGGCCGTGAGATGACAAGATTGGCTGGGTGAGTACTAATTAGTCATAAAGAGCAATTGCAGAGAATCCTTTTAAAAATATAATGTTATCCTTAATGTTTGTGCCCAGTTGAGGTTAAGGTCAGTGATAATTGAAGCTGCTCCTCCTGGAAGCTGGTTTTGATACAGAATTAAGGAAGATTTTCCCTTGATAGTGAAGTTTTCATAGATTCGTGATGGCGAAGCTGGAAGCCCACTAGTGGGCAGGAGGGACCAGGTTGACCAGCACTGCAAAAGCGGGCAGTTTTTATAAAAAGGTTTGCCATCACGACCTTAGATAGTTGTTTTGAGCCTTAAACTAAGTGGTAGTTCTCATACTGCCTCATAGACATGGATATTTAGTAAGTTGGGAAATGTTGAATCATGACAGTCTTTTATTAATTTGCAGAAAATAAAGTTAATAAAATCTCTTTTGAAATTTCTGTCTTAAACCTTTGGTACTGGCAACGTAGCAAAAAATGAACGAAGATGAAGTTGTTTTTAATGGAAAGAAATGAAAGAATATTTCAGTATTTCTAGCCTTCATATAAAGGGTTGGTATAGTATAAAAAGCCCACTATAGTGTAAAAAAGCACCATAAATCATCTGCAGAAATTGGGTGGCTTAGCACTTTCCCAGGCCCGTGATTCATCTGTCTGTTTCCTCTTCTTTATCCCTCTTCCTTCCCTCCTAGGTCAGTTAAGGTCCTCACTGCGAGATGGAAGTTGTGAACTATGGTGCAGGGTCTCTTTCTCTTGAGAATGCCAACATTCTTCCTACTTGTTAATATCTTTATTGTCTCATGCCTTTAGAGTTCATGGCATATGGACGCTTTTGTTCCTTTAGGAGATTGCTGCTTGTTTTTCACAGAAAAATCCTGGTTTGTGCCTCTGATATTGACTGTCATGCTATTCTTATATGCTTCAACTTGTTGTCATTAATTTTGATTTCTCTCTATTGGCATGGTAATTTCTATCTAGTATCTTTTTTCCTCTTTAGAATAGGAGAGAACTCTTCCAAATCTTCCATGTTTTCAGGGAGGTAGTAGGTATTTGGTGTACATATAATAAATGCCTTCAACAAATAGAAGGCTATCTTTATACAAGGCTTTATAGATACTCCGATCAAAACTCAGAGTCCATACTTCCTGGGCCTTTGAAATGCACTAGTACTAGTCCTTTTGTAGTATCTACCAGAAACTTCCTTAAAATTTTAGCAGCAAACAATCTTCTTGATTTATGCACTAACAAAGTATCTGTTGAGGTTGGAATCCTATGAAACTCCCCTTTTATCCCCATGTTTCTGCTGTCCTGCTGAAACATAATAGTAAAACATGCATACTCTCACTAATACTCTATGTTGATGAGACTTCTTTTAGGTTATTTTATTTAATTTTAAATTATAATTTTAGAAACTTCAGTTTGTATAAAATAGAAAATATGACCTTACACACTGTCATATGTCAATTTTATCTCAAGAACAAGTAAACAAATAGTATAAAAGATATGATACCTTTGGAGATTTGATCATGGCTGTTTTCTTTTTTTAATTTTAGTTTTACTGCTCGGATTTCAGAATTAACGCAAGTACTAAAGGATTTAAATAATGGAAAATATGAACGCACAATGGTCTCGCAACAAGAAAGGGGTAAATATGAATGTAATAAGTCACACAGTTTGTTTTGCTTTAATATGTGATATGATTATGATGCTCTCATACTTGTTTTCCAAAGGAGCACAAAGCATTCCCTTGATACCTGGTGCTGGAGAAATCATCAATGCTGATAACATTATAAAGTACGTACAGAGAAAGGTTTTTAACACCAAAAACACTTGTTAAACTACATAATGCCCTTTTCTTTCAGCTGCATTTATTTAGTGTTCAATGTAAAATTACCATTTTTTATTGATTTCTTCTCTAGATTTGATCATGTTCCTTTAGCAACGCCAAATGGAGATATCTTGATCCGAGATCTTAATTTTGAAGTAAGTTTTTAAATGACTATATAAAAGCTTAACTCATTTTCAGAATATGAAATAAAAAATGGTTGTCTAAATATTTAAAATAATTTTAGGGCTTGACTTAATCTCTGAATCCACAAAATTGCCTTAAATAGTGTTTGAAAGACTTAGAAATATTATTTTTCTAAATTGACTCAGATATTACTATCAAAAAAGTCTTTTGCAAATAAAGTCCATGGCTAGTGCAACTGAGGCACTGAATTTTAAACTTTATTTAATTTTAGTTAATTTACTCTTTAAATAGCTGTGTGGCTAGTAGACAGCACAGCCATAGAATTCTTCTCTGTATGCCTTATAGATGTGGCTTTCTGTAGTTTGTGCTGGGTGTAGGGGTCTTTTCAACTGTTTTTGTTGAAGGGATGTTGTCTGATAGTTTATAAAATAAGGAGTATAATTATTGGATTTGTTTTTAAATTATTGTAATCTTAGGTATGTCTTCAATTTTCCTACCTTAGTAACATATTTATTAAATACATCTTCATTTTCTTAAGAAACTATAAATGAAAAATGTTAGTTATGCAAAGTACCTTGAACTTAACAATGAGTATTGTGTATTATATTTATTTTAAAGCCAGGAAACAAGAGGAAGTGGAGAAAATGTAAATATAGTTGGTAAATATTATGACTATAAAAGTATTACAAAAGTGTTTTATGATTTAGTTCTGGGCACTTCAGTCAGTTTGGTGTGTACCCATCAGGCTTGATTTCAGGGATAAAACAGACCAAAACCCTGTCTTTCTTAGAGTTCCAGGAGCCCCTTTATTGCCACTACCCAAGGGTTAAAAGGGTCATCAGCCCTGGCCAGATAGCTTGGTTGGTTAGAACATCATCTCAAAGTGCAGAGGTTGCCAGTTAGTTCCCCGGGCAGGGCACATACAGGAACAGATCAATGTTCCTATCTCAGTCTCTCTCTGTCTCTCTCTCTTTCCCTCCCTCCCTCTCTCTTCTTCTCTCTCTAAAATCAATAAAAATAAACATTTAAAAAAAGGGTCATCAAGATGTCTTCATTGAAGAATCCTCTTGGCCCTTTCTTGCCCTCACTATCTTTCTGCAGAAATAAGTAATCCACAAGGCAGAGGCACACCTGGCTTAAGCACAGTGAGAAGGGATTTGGGACCTGTGTGCACAGATACATAGAGTGGATCTGTGGATCTCATGGTGGTGGTCTGTAGTGTTACTGTTGTCATAAGGTTACCACACTAGACTGCTTGCTTTCCTTTCAGTCCAGATGCCCTTCCCTTTAAAGCCCTTATGTTTAAATTTAATGTACTTCTAACCAGTTCTTTTTTTTTTTTTTGGTTCATTTTTGAGAGGAGAGAGAGAAGGGGGGAGGAGCAGGAAGCATCAACTCCCATATGTGCCTTGACCAGACAAGCCTAGGGTTTTGAACCGGCGACATCAGCATTTCCAGGTCAACGCTTTATTTACTGCGCCACCACAGGTCAGGCTGGCCAGTTCTTCTAACTTTACTTTTATAGTCTCAGAAGGGCACTTACTTTTTGCTCTTATTTTGGTTTCATTTGGAAAATCTTCTTTGAGTACCTAGTCATGCCCCTAGTTTTTCAAG
The DNA here is from genome assembly GCF_036850765.1 of Saccopteryx bilineata. NCBI lineage: Eukaryota > Metazoa > Chordata > Mammalia > Chiroptera > Emballonuridae > Saccopteryx > Saccopteryx bilineata. Next base: position 209,272,352 of record NC_089492.1, read on the forward strand.
ATTTTTACTTTGTGCCATATTTCTTTCTCTTTATTTTAATTAAATTAATTGGGGTGGCATTAATTCGCAAAACCATACAGATTTTAACTGTACAATTTAATAAAACATTATTTACATGCTGCATTGTGTGCCCAGTGCCCCAGCAAAGTCTCTTTTCATCCCATTCCCCACCCCTTTTGCCCGCCTCCACCTGTCCCCAAGCCCCTCCTGTTCCTCTGGCTGCCACCGTGCTGTTTTCTGTGTCTGTGTGTTATGGATATGTTTTTTGGCTAATTCCTTCACGTTTCATCCAATCCCCTAACTCCTCTCCCCTCTGACAGCTGTCAATCTATTCCATGTATCCATGCCTCTGTTTCTTTCATCAGTTTGAGATTTTATTAGATTCTATATATAAGTGAGATCATGTGGTATTTGTCTTTCTTTGACTGACTTGTAGATGAGTGGATAGATAAAAAACCCTGGCACATTTACACAATGGAGTATTATGCGGCTGTAAAACAAACAAACAAACAAACAAAAAACAAGGAAATTTTACCATTAGCAACAACATGAATGGGCCTGGAGATTATTTTGACCGTATTTCATACCACTTGTTATCTGTCCAGTGATCCTTGTTTTGTTTTTTCCACCCCTGGGAGCTGTTTCTTTGACTTCTCTCTTTTTGATCTACTGTAATGCGTTCTTCTTCTGTCTCTGATTTAATGTATTTTATTTTAGATTTGGCTTTTCTTTTTTTTTAATTTTATTCATTTTTAGAGAGGAGAGAGAGAGGGAGAGAGAGAGAGAGAGAGAGACAGAGAAAGAGAAGGGGGGAGGAGCTGGAAGCATCAACTCTCATATGTGCCTTGACCAGGCAAGCCCAGGGTTTCGAACCGGCAACCTCAGCATTTCCAGGTCGACGCTTTATCCACTGTGCCACCACAGGTCAGGCATTTTTTTTTTGTTGTTGTTGTTTTTTATTTCTTAATCATTTTAGAAAGGAGAGAGAGAGGGAGAGAGAGAGAGGAGAGAGAGAGAAGGGGGGAGGAGCAGGAAGCATCAACTCCCATATGTGCCTTGACCAGGCAAGCCCAGGGTTTCGAACCGGCGACCTCAGCATTTCCAGGTCAACGCTTTATCCACTGTGCCACCACAGGTCAGGCTTTTCTTATTTATTTGGTCTTTCCATTGTTTTTCTTAACATAGTCTTCCTTTATTCAGCAAACATCCTTCATTTTTTTGTTACCTCCAGTTATTTCCTACCCATCTGGCTTACTTGAAATTAAGGATTCTTTTGTCCTGGTTGGAGGCATAATAAAATAGACTTGGCCACCAAGAATAAAAGTTTTATATGTTGTGATTAGTTTGTTTTTTGGGTTATATAATAACCAAATAACATAAACTTCTTTGAGATAGGAGATTTCATACCCTTTTTTTTTTTTTTTTAGAAAATCCCCCCAGCATAGGCATATTTATTTATCTAGATGTAGATTGAAGAGACCCTAAGAGAGAACTTGTAATTTATAATGTAGGCGTTAAAATAGTACTTTATAACTTATTCAAGTTCTTACCTTTTTAGTAAGGCACATTTATAGTGTATAAGAAGCCTGGGTGAAATGATAAAGCAAAGGAAAAAACCTTAGACGCAGACAGCAGTGGTGATTACAAGAGGGAAAAGGGGGTGGGGAAGGTAGACGAGGAGATATAGGGGTAAATGGTGATGGAAGGAGACTTGACCTGGGGTGATGAACACAAAATACAATGTACAGATGATGTGTTGTAGAATCATACACCTGAGACCTATATAATTTTATTAATGTCACCCTAATAAATTCAGTTAATAAAAAGAAACCTATAAATCTTCATAAACAGCATAACGTTTACATAAGCTCTCTTTAGGTCATATTTATGTATAGATAGTTTCATAATTTATTATTATAAATTAATAGAAAGTGAGATTTATGAAGAAGCGTTATTTCTGGGTAAATGCTTTAATTGGTAAAAGTATGGTGAGTTAAAGCATATGTTGCTTTATTAATCCAATCCAGGAACCTCAGTAATAAAGTGTTATTATGAATAATAGCATTATTAAGCTTTCAGTGAAAGTTACCTTTGGCTTTTTAGTCTTAATTCAACCCAGAAAAAAAAAATACATTTTTTATGAACCTTTAATATGGAAAAATTATCACTGGCTTACCATGATTGATGTCATAATTGGAAGATTTGTCCAACATTATCAAAATCCATGGAATAAAGAAAAGTTAATGTTAGGCATCTATGGCCATACCACCCTGAACACGTCTGATCTTAGAAGAAAAGTTAATGTTGAAGCTAAGACATTTGAACATAAAAGAGTACCTAAGGATGTCTGTAAGTCTAGTTATTATTTTTACACATCATTACAAACTTTGTACTAGGGCTTTCTGGCTTATTGAAACAAATAGTGTGGAGAAGTATTGGATACCAGTGAAAATTATAATGAGCAGTGAGGGGCAGAAAAAAAATGACATTACTTAAATAAAGCATAGTAGTAGGGGAACCATTTAACTAACAGGTTTCTGAACTATAGGAGCTCATAAGGACATCATATTCCTGTAGAGTAATATTATTATATAATAACCTCGTACTATCAGGACTATTTATTACATTATATTTTACAGGAAAAGGAACTAAATGATTACATATAGAGAAGTCTGTCAAATCTTTTTTTTTACACTGAGAGAGTCAGAGAGGGATAGATAGAGACAGACAGAGATGAGAAGCATCAATCATCCGTTTTTCATTGTGACACCTTAGTTGTTCATTGATTGCATTCTCATATGTGCCTTGACCGCGTGGCTACAGCAGACCGGGTAACCCCTTGCTCGAGCCATCAAAATAATTCTTTAAAATAATTTACTCGTTTTTTTTGTCTGGAACATTCTTTCATAGTAGTGTAGTCTCTAACACTGATTGCATAAGTTACGGTCAGCTATGTGGTAGGTAATTCTCAACCTTTTCAAGAAGCTCATTTTTTCTCTGTTTTTCTTGTGAAATATATGTAACATAAAATTTAACTCTTTTAACCATTTTTTAGTATACAATTCAGTGGCATTAAGTACAATTATGGTATTGTGCATCCATCACCACTAACTCCAAAACTTTTTCATCATAACAGAAACTGTGTACACACTAAACAGTAACTCTTTAATTTTTCTTGTTCCCCAGTCCCTGGTAACCGCTGTACTACTTTTTCTGTCTCCATGAATAGGACTACTTTAGGTACTTCATATAGGTGACATCATACAATATTGATCCTTTCATGTCTGACTTATTTCGCTTAGTGTACATAAATGTCTTCAGGGTTCATCCATGTTGTAGCATGTTTCAAAATTTCATTCCTTTTTAAAGCTAAATAATATTTTATTATTATTGTATATGCTATATTTGTTTATCCATTCATTCTCTTGTTTCACTTTATTTTTTTGCTATTGTGAATAATGCAAATGGCTCTCCAGTTCATCAGAGTAAAAGCCATCAAAAATCCTTTCAGGCCTGACCTGTGGTGGCTCAGTGGATAAAGTGTCGACCTGGAAATGCTGAGGTCGCCGGTTCAAAACCCTGGGCTTGCCTGGTCAAGGCACATATGGGAGTTGATGCTTCCAGCTCCTCCCCCCGTCTCTCTCTCTCTCTCTCTCTCTCTCTCTCTCTCTCTCTCTCTCTCCTCTCTAAAATGAATAAAAAAAAAAAAAAATCCTTTCAGTAGCTTATAATGCCCTGTTTGGTTTGCCTGCCACTATCCTGCCCTGACCTCTTACCTCTCTGAGCTCGTTTTCTCCTATTCTGTCCTGCTCTTTTTTTTCTCCAGCCAAATAACTCCTTCTGCTTTTTGAATAGAACAGGTACATTGATGCCTCAGTGCCTTTGAATCATCTTTTTGTGGTAGAGTTGGGACTGGAACAATCTTCCTCCAGATAAATTCCTAATTTATTCCTTCTTTCCACTTTTTCCCAGTTTCCTGGCCTGACCCCCCAAAATGGAGTGTCACCACCCATCACTCCCAAGTTTTCTTACTCTGATCTACATTTTCTCCATATCACTTGCTTTCTAACGTTTTATTATTTATTTGTTTGTTTATTTTAATTAATTAGTTAATTAATTTAAAGTGAGAAGAGGGGAGATAGTGAGACAGAGTCCCACATATGCCCCAATCAGGATCAACCCAGCAACCCCTATCTGGAGCCAATGTTCGAATCAACTGAGCTATTCTTAGTGCTTAGGCTGACATTCAAACCAATCGAGCATAAATTTGCTTACTATCTTGGAGGTTCATTGCACCTAAATATTTAACAAAAGGGGAGGATTTATAAATTATGGCTTATCCTTACTATGATATATACTGCAAGCCTTAAAAATAAAAAGCATGGCCTGACCATGTGGTGGCGTAGTGGATAGAACGTGGACTGGGATGCGGATGACCCAGGTTCAAGACTTCGAGGTCGCCAGCTTGAGCGCGGGCTCATCTGGTTTGAGCAAAGCTCACCAGCTTGGACCCAAGGTCGCTGGCTTGAGGAAGGGGTTACTCAGTCTACTGAAGGCCCACGGTCAAGGCACATATGAGAAAGCAATAAATGAACAACTAAGGTGTCTCAGTGAAAAACTGATGATTGATGCTTCTCATCTCTCTCCGTTCCTGTCTGTCTGTCCCTATCTATCCCTCTCTCTGACTCTGTCTCTGTAAAAATTAAAATAAATAAAATAAAAAGCATGAATGGAATCTGAATAGACCTGGAAAAATATATATGACATATTGTTAAATAATAATAAATGTAGAACACATATAGTATGATTCCATTTTTTTAAAAAAAGACTGTACAGCATAGGAAATGTAGTGCATAATAATGTAATAACTATACATTGTGTCATCTAAGTACTGGAAATATCTGGGGATCACACTGTATACTAGATGATTGTCCAACCACTGTGCTGTATACCTGGAACTAATACAAAATAATATTGAATGTAAACTGTAATTGAAAAGTAAAAATTTAAAAACCTGCATATGCCCACATGTTTATTGGTTTTCAAGAATTCTTAAAATTTTGGGCTGACCTGTGGTGGCTCAGTGGATAAAATGTCTACCTGGAACTCTGAGGTCACTGATTCAAAACCCTGGGTTTGCATGGTTAAGCACATACGGGAGTTGATGCTTCCTGCTCCTCCCCCACCTCCCAGGAAATGAAAAAATAAAATAAAATAAGAATTCTCAAAATTTTAGCTTTGGCTCTTTGTGTTCTGATTAAGTTTATAAAAAAAAAGATTAAGTTCATAATATAAATAATGATTTTGAAAATAGAGTGAATAAAATCTGAAAGTAAGCAAAAGTAAATGGGACCTTCAGTCATACCCTTCACTGCTTCTACCTAATATTACATTTATAGACAAAATAGAAAGCTTATTAGCAAAGAATAATTGGACTCTAGGGAAATGTTCTTTGTGTATAGAGTCACTCTAACTTATTTAATTAAATTTATTTAAATTATTCATTAGTTCATAACTTTCTTTCAGGTTCGATCTGGGGCCAATGTTCTAATTTGTGGTCCAAATGGCTGTGGGAAGAGTTCACTTTTTCGTGTCCTTGGTGAAGTAAGTAGATTGGCCTCAATATGTTGTGTTATTTTGCCCCATGATCTACCACATTGTGAAATTTACAAATGCTTCTTTCCACCTCTTCCCTTTTATAGTTATGGCCTCTTTTTGGAGGACGTCTAACTAAACCTGAGAGAGGAAAGTTATTTTATGTTCCTCAGGTAAGACCTTATTTTGTAATCTTTTATTTAAAGACATTTATTGCTTAAAAATTCACTTCTAATGATTTTTGCTATGCTCTAATCAGAGACCTTACATGACCCTTGGAACACTCCGAGACCAAGTGATTTATCCAGATGGAAGAGAAGATCAGAAAAAGAAGGGGATATCTGACCTAGTAAGTTAATATTTATGTCCTAGACCTGCTGAAAATACTGTTTCAGATCTGTTTCTTAATCAGTTAAGTATTTTCATTGCCAGGTAGTTTGTTCTAACCTGTAAAGCCTTCTACAGCTTTGACATCAATTATAATTTCCAAGTTGAGATAGGATGTTAACCATTTTGCTTAAATAAGACTTTTTGTGTATTTAACCTTGTCTTTACACTATTGTTTGTTTTCTCATTGCCCTCATCCTTTAATTATGTACAGTAGTGTTATTCACCTTAAGCTGCTAGATACATTTTGTCAAAGTTAATATAGATAGGAAGTAAAGTGTTCAGGGCTACCTTTGTACGAAATTCTTTTGTGAAATGTGCTTCTTTAAATGATAGTGGCAATAGAGTTACAGTGATTTTAGTTTAAAAAAATTAAGCAAGTTAGAACATGTTGGCTTATATTAAGTTTTTTTTCATCTTTAATCATTTTGCTGAAAGGTACTGAAGGAATACTTAGATAACGTCCAGTTGGGTCATATCCTGGAACGTGAAGGAGGCTGGGACAGTGTTCAGGATTGGATGGATGTACTCAGTGGTGGAGAGAAGCAGAGAATGGCAGTAAGTATACTCTGAAGACATTGCACAACAATTCAACTGGTTGATTAACCAAGGCATGCCATTTTATTTTAATCTTTTTAATGAGCAATTTTATAGTATAGGTTAGTTTAAATGATAATTAAGGTACTTAAAAGTAAGTTGCATGTAAATTTGAAATTCTGAAAAAATTTTGAATTTTCCTGTGAAAGGAAAAGCTGCTAGATCCAACTATCTACCATTAATCCATTCTTGTAAAAGTTGAGGAAACTTTGTACCACATTGGTCCTGGGATATATGGTAATCCTGGTTAGGTTATGAGATCCTGGTCAGTATCTTAAGTAGCTGAAGATATTAGAGTTTATCAGCCTTTTATTATCATTTTATTCTGTGTTCTGTTCTTGCTCTTTCCCTCTGGCAGTACATATCCTTATTTCAGGGCTCAGTATCTACTATCTAAAGTGATTTAGATTTTAAAATTTTTCCTATTTTAAGAAAGCCTTAATTTTATGTTTGACTAAACTTATCCCTAATCTTACATCACTATATATGTTAAGAGTGCTACTTTGAGTATTTCATTAAGAAGGATAACATTTAAAAACTCATTTTCTGACTCTACATATAGTTTGAGCAGATCCAGACCGGAATGTTAATTTAGAGAAAACTGAGCTAAGGAAAGACAGCAAAAGAAGCGGCTTATTGTAGAATTGCTTATTCATTATCTTCAGGTTATATTTTACCTTTTTGTTGCCTCCTGCTTCCTGATTTTGCATGTTGTTTGTCCGAAAATCATAACCGTTCTGTATGAACTTAATAGCCTAATATTGTGATTTATTTGTCTGGTTATGTAATATGAGGTTAATTCAGAATGAAGAATGAACTGTAAACAAAAGAGAAGTGGCAGCCATACTCAAAATGGAAATTGGACTGAAAGAGTGGGAATTTGAAGTAATTGGGTATTTCTTGAATCAGTTTAGAGGATGGTTATATAGAAATAACTGCAAGTCAAAACATATACAAATTTCTGTACTATGACTATAAGGAAAATGGAATGATAGTCAAGTTTTATAGATAGATACAATGGAAACTCAAGAGAAAGAAAAATGTGCAGAACTAATGAATACTATGTGTGTGGTGTAAAGGTACAGAGGGGATAGTTTTTATTTAAAGATAAGAAATTCCAGCCCTACAGGAATGAGGGTATCTTAAAGAGTAAAGGAGCGGGGGAAGGAATCCTGTGAAACCAGATGGGCCGTGGTAGAGTTGTTTGGAAAACAGAGAAAGCTCACCAGTGACACTGCTGCGTGACCACGTCATTGGCAGGGTGTGTTCTGTATGGGCCAGGATTCGGAGAATTGAATGTGAAATTTAAAAGAGAGCATATTGTTTTACTACTTTCAAAGGGTTTGTGGGGAGAGAGAAAAGGCTAATGCAATAAATATTAACATTGATGAAGTTGGGTGAAGAAAGTGTGTTCATTTTACTATTTTTTTTTGGGGGGGGGGCAGGATCAAAATTTTTTCGAAGTAAAAAGTTGAGGGAAGAAATTTTATGAATCATAATTCAGTATTAGCCAGGTGCGTGTGCTCATAATCTAGTTAGGTATCCAAATATTCTCAGCTAACTGTAATAAAAGGCAATCTTACAGCTGCAAAGAATATGCACTGGAGTAGATGATGAAGAGTTGGTTTTGTATGGCAGATCCTATATGATTCTCCCAGCATCCCTGTGCAGTAAGTAAGCTAAGCAGTTTACCAGTGCCATACAGCTACTGAGTGGCAGAGGTGAGATTCAAGTGCAGGTGAATCTGACACCAGAACTCTTGCTCTTAATGAGTATGTTAGAGCCTTCATTGTGCAGGTGGATGGTTTGTCCAGTTCTCTTCTCTCATTGTCCCTTGTATTCTCAAGTGACATTTTCCTTCATTGTACCCATTTAGGGCCAGTCATCAACAGACAGGGTTGCTCCACCTAATATCATAAGTTGGTATATCTTACTTTCCTGGTTGAAAGTTCTTTCCCACTTTACTGTTTTTGCTCTTCCTGTTTAGCAATGGGTTTTCTTATTGTGATATATGAAAAAATATATATGATAGAAAGGTTGGGACATTTATTAAATTATGAAGGGCCAAAGTCCCCTTACGAGCGATACCACGGTCAAAATACTTTGTGTTTTGCTTAATCTGTTAAATTACAAATTTTTTCTTTTACCTAATTGTTAACTATCTTCCTCCTTCAAACTCACTGAGATTTCTTAAATACTAACCTACCTTTTCTTACAGTTGATCGTATCTCTTCTGACTTTGTGTTCTTTACTGTCTAGTACAGATTTAATAGTCCAGGCCTTGGCTCTGGGGCCTGGCACGTGGGAGGTATTCAGGGGGTATGTCTTACAGGAATAAACAGTGATCCCTTACCCTTAACTTCCTTTCCCGCTTTTTGTTTCCACATATTCCCTGAACCCCCCCGGCCCAGGAGCAGTTGCTGCTGTGGTATTCTGTGCATAGGCTTCTGAGCGCAGCTGAAAAGTCAGTGCTGTGGGTTGGCGGCCCCACACTCTCAGGCTTATCAGTTCCTACAGAGGCTCACATCATGGCTTGGCAGTCATTTTACTTATTTTTGCCCCTCTTTCTCATTTTTTCATGATAATCTTTTAACAGCTAACCTCAGGCTTTCTACCCCATTACCTTACTCCACCACTTTCAGCAGAATAACTCCTGATTTTTAAAGAAAAAAGAGAAGCTTTTATTTCAGTTAAATGACAGTTAACTTTTATTGAGTGCTTAATCGATGATAGGCAGTATGCTAAGAGTTTACATAGGTTGTCTCATTTAATTCTCACAACAGCTTTTATCCTGTGAGATAAGAAGTGTGAATGCCCCATTTGACAGAGGAAATGGAACTGTAGTATAAGTAAGGAGCTTGCCAAGCAAAGATAGCTAATAAAAATGAGAGCTGGTGGGGTGGGAGGGGCTTGTCAAGCCCAGGCTGCAGTACAACTGCAGTGTTCATGCAGGTGGACAGAGTAGGCTTACAGTTGTTCATGTGGAAAATAATGCAGTAATAAATAATATAGGAATAGACTCTGTTTTACATACTCACAACTGTAAACCTAGTTTTGCCACACCCTGTACTTACTCACTTTATAGTCTTACATTGTGGAATGGAGTAGCCGACAGCAGAGTGGAGAGAGACACACATGAGAAAATCCCCACACAATGTGGTGAGTGTGGTGATGAAGGAATGCAAAGAGCTCCATCGGAACACAGGAGGGGCATTTGTGGAATGCCTTCAAATAACCACTCCTTTAATTACCTCTGCACAGGGCTGTCCTGGCACCCTTCTTCCACTATCTAGGAGGGTATGCCATCCTTCTTCTTGAGAAAAGCTAAATGTCTTCTATGGGTTTTTGAACCTTGTCTCCTCCAACTTTATCACATCCCCTTTCTTCACGTGCAGGCCCACAGCTACACTCTATATTTAATCTCTTCTAGTCTTTCCCTTTCAAAAAGAAATTTTCAGGACTCTCCCCTCTAAAAAGCAAATTTGGCCTTAACCAAAGGTCTATACCTTGTAGTCTATACCTTTTTTCTCTGTACAGCTAAACTTCTTGGTAGTCTATATTTGCTGCTTCCCCTTCCTCACCTCACACAAATAGATATAAGCCCCAAGAAGTCAATTTTGTATGTTTTAGTCAATCATTTATCAAATATTTGAATGTTTCTTATATATGAAGTATTGGGTGTACAGTACCGATTAAAGTGGGCTCTCTGCTTTTGAGAATGAATATTCTGGCCTGGGGCAGTAGACAAAGAATCAGACAACATACAATTCACAGGATCAGAAGTGCCACAGAGATGGTATAGAAGGGATATGTAAAGCCAGCAGCCAGGGCCACTATCACAGCAGCCTCCTGGCCCATGCAGGTTCTCATTGGATTCGAACAGTCGGTAAAGAAACAACGGAGCCAAGAACTGATGGGCTGTCATCTTTAATCCTAGCTTGCACCCGGCGGGCAAGTAAAAACACACACTGGGCTCCAAAACCCACTAACATTCAGTGCTCACAAAGCTACTGACTTATCCGAGTTTCCTAGAATCAAAGGTTTCTAGCTCACCAGACTTATTCACCTCTGTTCCCCATCTCCTTCCTTCTCCAGCGTCAAACTGCACAAACTGGCCTCTCACTCAACACTCCGCCATCTTGGCTGCTTCTCCTGGCCACATGGCCTCTTTCTGCTGCTCTCTGCTGTGATCTCTCTGCTCTCTCATGCTAATCATTCCAGGAACCAAGAGAGCAAGCTCTCGTTCTGCCCCCATTTTATAGTGTAGATTCCAAACCTTTAATCCAATATACAAAATAGGGAAGTCTTTAATACAAAGTCACTTCTCTGAGGCATGATTGGATTGTACTACCCCACATCAAGACAGGTGGGAAAGGCTTAATCCCAAAACCAAGCCCCAGGCTACAAGGATTCTGCCTGCCTTTAGCCTACCCCCAACACACATTAATATCACCTGGGCGACGGCCTCCTCATGGGCAGTGCCATCTTTAACAAAGTGAGCATAATACATTTTATCTGCCCAACAGGATATTAATAATGACTAGGAGAGGTCAGGGTAGGTTGTCTGAGGAGGTGACAGCAGAAATTTGAAGGGTTCAAGAAGCAAAGTAAGGCATTTGAGACAAAAGGAAATCGACAGGTGCTGAGCCTCTAATGCCTAAGACTGGGTCTCATGTTCTGGTAGTCGGGAGGAGCTGATATTGGCTTGAATGTGGAGGTTAAGAGAGTGAGGAAGAATAAGATTGTGTAGGGCCTTATAGGCCATGGTAAGGAATTTGAGTTTTATTTTAATGAAATAGGGAAGTTGTTAAATGGTTTTAAGCAGAAGAGTGAAATTCTGTGATTTACATTTCTGAGATCCTCTCTGGCTAATGGAGAATGGATTGGAGAAGAGCAAAAGAGGAAATAGGCTGTTTGTGGTCAATCAGGCAGAAATTGTCTTCTTGGCTAAAGCCATTGATAGTGGAGATGGGGGAAAAGTGAGTGAACCATACACACAGTAAAACTTACCGGAATAGACTAAACATGAGGTGTGAAAGGAAGGAGGAATAGAAAAAGATCAAGGACTCATGGCTCTCTAGCTTGAGAAACTGATAGTGTTATGTGGGAGTGATGGATGAGTGAATTTTAAGGGGAAAATCAATAAGAGTTTTAGATATTTAAAGTCTCAGACTCCTGTGAGATATCCAAGAATCAAAAACAAATTTTTATATATTGATCTGGAAATTAGAAGAGAAGTTTGAATGAAAGATATGTATGGGGAGTTTACAAATGTAAAAAATATTTGGAATCATGAAATTTGATGAGATTACTTAGATACAATATAGAAAAAAAGCGAAGAGGGCCTCGGAGTTAGCCCTGAGGGACCCCAACATTCAATGGGTAAGTGGAAGAGAAAAAGCTGGAAAAGATACTGAGAAAGCAGCCTGAAGAAGTGGGAAAAAAACTTAAGACCATGGTTCGCTCTCACTGTCCCAAGAAGGAAGGAGTGGTCACCTGAATTGAATTTTGCAGAGAAGCTAAATGGGATAAGGGATAGAAAAGTGTCCATTGGACTCGCAACATAGAGCTTATTGTAAGGGGCAGATGACAAATTTGATTATCTGTTAGGACAAAGGATCAGAATAAATAAATTGCAGAAAATAAAACACATGGCAAGTAAACACGAGAAAGTTCAACATTCCTGCTAATCGAAGAAATGTAAGCTATAAAAATCTTGATGTTAATTTTTAGTTATATAATCAGTGAAGGCTTGGCACACTGTCTCTGCCGGGAGCATGCCCAGTCCTTCCCTTTCTCCTCCCCTTCCTCTCAGGTGCCGCCTTTGCCTCTCTCCTGAGCTCCAGGGGCCCTTCTTCTGCCTCTGTAACTTGTTTCCTGAGCCCACACACCCCAGCTGGCTCACTTCCACTGCCTCTGTAACTTTCTAAATAAACTTTCTCTTATATGAAAAAAAAAATTTAGCAAACACTTTAAAAAATGAGCAAGACTAATACTAACTATAGGAATATAATACAGGTGCACTAAAAAGGATTGATGGGAATATTGGCAACTTAATATTAATAGACATTACTTAAGCAACAAAATATTTAAAGATAGACACATTTTTGCACCTGAGCTATTTCTAAGTCTGAATTCTAAGATTTGGTTAAAATATGTACCCTTTAATCTTATGTAGAGAACTTTCTTTAATATTAGTTTAAAACTCAACTTTACTTCGTTTCAGTCCTAAAAGTCTTATTTTACTCTTAAAAATATTTCCTATTTCTCTCTTTGTTCATGAAGATAAAAGAAAGCAGTTACGTTTTCATTTTTGGGAGATAAATTTTTTAGAATAATTTTTATACTTGCTTTATAAGACTATAAGTACATACCTAAATTAATCTGTTTTAATTTATTAACTTATGCATGTGATTATACACAGTTTTATTTATTTATTTTTTATGCTTCAGATGGCAAGGTTATTTTATCATAAACCCCAGTTTGCCATTTTGGATGAATGCACAAGTGCTGTGAGTGTGGACGTGGAAGGCTACATTTACAGTCATTGTCGAGAGGTAAGTAGGACAGGTTCTCAGTTTGAGGGTCCTGTCCCCTTTCCTGGTGCACTCTGTGTCCAGGCAGATATCTAGCCAAGAGAAGATTCTGAGTTATTAAGTAACCGATTGCTGTCAAAGGATAATATCTTGCTTTAGCAAAAATTTAAATGGGTAATAGTTATGGGTAAAAGAAAAAGTACACAAATTCTGTATCTAATTCCCTTTAGCCACATCTTAAGATAAGAAATGAATAATAGGCCTGACCTGTGGTGGCGCAGTGGATAAAGCGTCGACCTGGAATGCTGAGGTCGCCGGTTCAAAACCCTGGGCTTGCCTGGTCAAGGCACATATGGGAGTTGATGCTTCCTGCTCCTCCCCCTTCTCTCTCTCTCTCTCTCTCCCCTCTCTCTCTAGTAAAAATGAATAAATAAAATCTAAAAAAGTAAATAAATAAATATTTAAAAAAAAGAAAAAAAAAGAAATGAATAATATATTTAAATTTATTTCCTTTTTACATCATTTTCTATACACAGAGCTAATAAATTGGTGTTTTCTTAATTTGTTCCATTAACTTTACCTAAATATCATTTGTTTTAGTTTTTTCAATCAAGAAGATTCACCAGTGATCATTTGGCGTCTTTAATTTATTCATCTTTGCCCTCTCACCTGGGCAGTATTTTACCAAGCTTCTTTTAGTAGCCTTTTCTGAGGCTCTCTACATTGGCTTCATTCCTTAAGCATTTATTCAGTATGTAGTCTCAGTGTTTGTTGTTTTTTTTTTTCTGTGAGGAATTGTCATTACCATCTTTACTGTTGTTGGATTTTTCTCACAATTTTGAGCAAATCCAACAAGATTTTACATAAGTAAATGAAGTACAGGAATCTTTTTTTTTTTTTTAACTATTGAATTTAGAAAGTGGGGGAGGAGATATAAGCATCAACTTGTAGTTACTTCTGATATGTGCCTAGACCAGGCAAGCCCAGGGTTTCAAACTGGCGACCTAAGCATTCCAGGTTGACGCTTTATCCACTGCTCAACCACGGGTCAAAGTACCTTTGTAACTACTCTTTGGGCATTTAAAATAAATACGAAAGGTCAGATGCACATAAAAGTATGGATTCCTGCTGCTCCAAGTGTGGTCGTGAGTCAGCAGCACGGACACCACCTGCAGCTGTTAGAAGCACAGAATCTTAGGCCCTGCTGATTCAGTCTGTGCTTGAACAAAATTTCCAGATGAGTCAAATGCACATCAAAGTTTGAGAAGTGTTGACATATTGATGAAAGGATAAATTTGTTACATCCATCTTTGTAGGAACACTTTTACTACTGGTTTTGTTTTTTTAATGATTTGTTTTCTATTCTTGAATCAGTTTTGGTCATTTATAATTTTTTAATGCATTTATATATATAGATTTCAGATTTATAGGTATTAGAGGTGTTCTCTTACACATAATACCTTGGAGTCTGTTTGATCAGTGACTTAGAGGCTCTTCGCTGGTAATTTTGATCATGTGATTTCCTTTTGTATCTAGTTGTAGCTCTAAGTCCCCACATAAAATATGGTTCTCCTCTTATGTATTTTGACTTTAGTAATTCTTTTACAAAGAATGCCTCACTAAGTCAAGATCTAATTCAGTTATTGTAGAATCATGAAAAGAGAAACGATATATGAAATGAACTTTTTTTTAAATTTATTTTTTTAATTTAGTCAGAGGAGGGGAGGCAAAGACAGACTCTTACATACATGCGCTCTAACCAGGATCCATCTGACAAGCCCACTAGGGGGCGATGCTTTACCCATTTGGGGCCCTAGCTCTGTTGCAGCTGGAGCTATGTTTTAGCACCTGAGGCAGAGGCCATGGAGCCATCCTCAGTGCCTGGGGCCAGCTTGCTTTAATCGAGCCATAGCTACAGCTGGGGAGGAGAAGAGAGAGAGAGAGAAGTGAGAGGAGGAGGGGTGGAGAAGCAGATGGACACTTCTCCTGTGTGCTCTGACTGGGAATTGAACTTGGGACATCCACTTGCTGGACTGATGCTCTACCACTGAGCCAACCAGCCAGGACCAAAATGAACTTTCAAAAATCAGATATTTGTTGTACTGTTAAAATGGATGTTTTATTAACAACTGATAGCATATTTATTTTATCAGTTTCTAACCAGTTGGAGAACTTTTTGACATAGCTGCCAAACTTATGACACATTGAAGATTTTAAGTGATATTAAGTTGTCACTTTGTACCAGCAGAAGTATAAATACAAACTTTGGCACTTAAATCTCCTGATAGAAATGACCCAGAATATACTTATGCTGATTTTTTAAAAAATTATCACATGACAATAAAATTTAGAACTCACGATGGAAGTGCCCTGGATACCCTGGCCTGTGTCTCTGTCAGCCCCGAGGGACCCATTTGGACAGACAGTGACCTAGAGCAGGTTGTCTCAGTCTCAGCACTGTTGACCTTTTTGGCTGGATAATTCTTAGTGTGAGGCTATTCTCTGCACTGGATGGTGTTTGGCACCATTTCTGTGCTCTACCCATTAAATGTGTATAAGCACTCTCAGTTGTGAAAGTCAGAAATGTCTATAGACATTGCTAAATGTCCCCTAAGAGACAAAATCACACACACGCATGACCTCCCACTTGAGAACCACTGATCTAGAGCAACTAGTTATATCAATTAGTGTTTTTGTTTTTTTTAAATCTAAAGTTCAGATCTCTAAAAGCTTATTCACGATCTAAACTCCAGTAAGCTTTTTAAAACCAAAGACTTTTTTTTAATCATCATTTTTTGGGTAGCCAAACTTGACCTGAACTAACAAAAGATACTTAAAGGCCTTTAACTATTCTCATTCCACAGTGATGCTGTAGAAAAAACAGTTGTGTGTTTAATTACAGAATTCTGCCCCACAACACTCTGGGGTGGTAAATACTGCTTTTCTGAGATCTGAATTCCAAGGCACATTCCAAAATGGGTTTCTAATAAAGGATTATGACCCTGTATTTGAAAAACAAATTGACTGTAGGCAATATTATATCGATTTAAATTTTCTGTTATTTTAATTGATTTTATTGGAGTGACACTGGTTAATATAATTATATAGGTTTCAGGTGACTAATTCTGCAACACATCTCTGTACACCGTATTTTATGTTTGATTTAATTTTTCTGATTTTGACCTTTTGCTATTTCTGTTGTTCTTATACACTTTTCATATTTTTTTAGACTAACTAGAAAATGTGCCAGGTTATATATTTTCTGCCCAAAACAAAATAATACACAATGCTGGGGCTTGTTGTTTTTTTTTCTTAAAGAACTTTATTGATAACTGTATTACCTTGAACATTTGGCATCAGTTGTAATTTTTTCTTTTTGACATTAATTTTTAGCTGTAGCTACTAAAGACCATGATTTTAATACCTTAAAATATATAGAGTGGTTTAAATAGTACTCTGTGCTATTGATATGAATCTGAGTCCTGTTCTTTGTGTTAGGTTGGCATCACCCTCTTCACTGTGTCACACAGGAAGTCTCTCTGGAAGCACCATGAGGTTCGTATCTCTCACAGTGAATGATCAGTGAAGGTTTACTTATTTATTTATTTTTGTGTGGGACAGACAGAGAGAAGGACAGACAGGGACAGACAGACAGGAAGGGAGAGAAATGAGAAGCATCAATTCTTTGTTGCGGCACCTTAGTTGTTCATTAATTGCTTTCTCATATGTGCCTTGACCTGTGGAGGGGGGGCTACAGCAGACCGAGTGACCCTTTGCTCAAGCCAGCGACCTTGGGCTCAAGCTGGTGAGCTTAGCTCAAACCAGAGCTTGGGGTCTCGAACCTGGGTCCTCTGTGTCCCAGTCCAACACTCTATCCATTGTGCCACCGCTTGGTCAGGTGTTTATTTTGTTAAATGCGTGAATTCAGTTGATTATGGTTTTAGATTTCTTGGTGTATGTTCCCTTATATATCTATACCTTAAGGGAACAGGGTGATTCTGTCTCAGTATAATAAAATGAAGTAGGATTTTCTTAAATAGTAATGTAGTTGTCAGTATTGAAAGCTACAATATCTAGAAACAATCCCTTTTATATATGAGAGATTTTAGAGAACTGGTTGTTGGTTCTCTAGTTTTATAAATGACTGTCATATAATGACTGATTAAAATTTGCATAATTTTATCACAACTGTGGCTACATAAACTTTTTCTTACCATCTAGTGTTGGAGAACGGGAAAGACTCCTAAGAAGGATTAGATTCCGGAAAGTCTAGGGATATTTTTAGTGGCAGTCAGGACCGCAGAGAACTTGAATGATGCCAGCTGTGTTCATCCTTGCATTGTAATAAAGGAGATTCGTCAGGTAGTCACCTCCGTCCACAGAGGTATTGCAGCCGGTGTGCACGGTGCCTCGTCCCGCCGCTGCAGCAGCGCTGTGCTCGGGATCGGAGCAGTACTTTTCAGCTCTTTATGTCAAGTGATCAAGTCCTACAGATAAACCCAGTTTAGTCCATTTTATTTTCTTCCCCTTTTTCTTCCTAAATGATATGGAAATTTTAGGTAAAAGAAGGGGTTTGAGAAAAGTTGGTACAGTGGTAAAGGTATCTTGTCTCATAAAATACACTCCTAATTGAGCACCTTTTGTGCCAGGTACTAGGCTAAGTGTCTGAGGGATGCAGAGTCCTCTTTACCCCTAAGAACCTGTGGTGGACAGCAGTGTACACATGATAAAGTGAGAGGCATGGGACTGAGGTTAGAGACCCTGGCTGCAGACACCACTGTTTCTGGCATCAGTTGCTTCCTTCCTATACTGAAGTCACTGATCCTGGTCTGCCTTATAGATAACCATGAGTATTAAAGAGATAGCCTATATGAGAGTACTTCA
The DNA here is from genome assembly GCF_036850765.1 of Saccopteryx bilineata. Taxonomy (NCBI): domain Eukaryota; kingdom Metazoa; phylum Chordata; class Mammalia; order Chiroptera; family Emballonuridae; genus Saccopteryx; species Saccopteryx bilineata. The sequence continues at coordinate 209,290,351 of NC_089492.1, forward strand.
TAAAATCTAGTGAAATTCTATGTAGCTCTGTGACTTTTAAAGATAGTTTTTATTATGGCATTATAATTTGCCTATATTTTCATGAATTGAATGAGAAATTGAATAATTAGAAATCAGAGCAGTTTAAAATATATACAGTATGTCCATAAAGCCATGGTGCACTTTTGACCGGTCACAGGAAAGCAACAAAAGATGATAGAAATGTGAAATCTGCACCAAATAAAAGGAAAACTCTCCCAGTTTCGTACCTATTCAGTGCAGTTCGATGTGGGCTCACGCACAGATTTTTTAGGGCTCCTTAGGTAGCTATCCCGTATAGCCTCTACAGACTCGTCACTGACTGATGGCCTACCAGAATGGGGTTTTTCCACCAAACTGCCGGTTTCCTTCAACTGCTTATCCCACCGAGTAATGTTATTCCTATGTGGTGGCGCTTCGTTATAAACGCACTGATATTCCTGTTGCACTTTGGTCACGGATTCGAATTTAGCAAGCCACAGAACACACTGAACTTTCCTCTGTACTGTCCACATCTCGACTGGCATGGCCGTGGGCTGCTCCACTGTATACCCGGTGTTACATCATCATCTGCGCATGCGCACATGCTGCCACATCATCCTACAGAAACTGGGAGAGTCTCTTTAATTTGGTGCAGATTTCACATTTCTGTCGTCTTTTGTTGCTTTCCTGTGACCAATCAAAAGTGCACCATGACTTTATGGACATACCGTATATACAAACCCTTGTATTTTCTTAGAAGTTCATAAACCTAACAACCATTGAACAGTGAGAGGACTTGGGTTTTACCTCTCTTCTGGAGATACGTATAGACAAGCAGCAAAATAACCATCAGACTAGTGATTATGTGACGGAGGAATGACAGGAGGAGGGACAGCAAGGTTTATAGGCCAGAATAGCTAAGAAATAACAATATAGAAAACAGAGAAACAGAAGTCTTCTGTAAATAAAAAGCCACTTAAACAGATGCTTTATTAACCACTGTCCTGAGCTTCTTCATAGGATTGGATGTTAGCCCACTGTATAGCTCTTTCTCTCCTCTGCTAAATCCCCAAACAGAAGCTTTTAGTCAGGTTCCAAGCTCGTCTAGGAAACATTATTAAGGAATTATAAAGACTGCCTGATTGAACAGACTTGCGCTTCACGCAGTTTGACCTATTGTAAATCAGATCCTTGGTTGTGGAGTCATAGAAACATTCTTACTTATGGGAAGCTTATAGATTTGGTTTCTTTAAAATAATGAGAATGTCTAGTATTTTAATTCTCAGAAGGTCAAGTACCATATCCATTCTAAGCAGAGTCATAATGTTGCTATTTTTAAAAAGAACAGACTTCTTCATTTAGTCCTACCTTGGAGAGCTATATGCATTTCTGTGTATAAACTTTTCAAGATTAGTGGCTTGAAATAATTATTTTTTATCATTTACTTGGATAATAATCTACATTTCTGACAAGAAGGAAATTCTCTTAGTTATTGATTTCTCCCCCTTTTTTTCCCATAGTACTACTTGCATATGGATGGAAGAGGAAATTATGAATTTAAACAGATAACAGAAGATACAGTTGAGTTTGGCTCTTAGAATCCGGAGAACTGTACCTGCTTCAATGAAATAATTACAGAACACATTTAGAAATTCCAAGTACATTGTAAATTAAAGTTGAGCTTTTTTTTTTAAACAAAGCAACAAATTAACTAAGTATAAAGTAATCGAGAACAAGTTGCTAAAAATTTAATATTATATAGGATATTACTAATTGTGTATATGTTGGTTTAATTATTAATATGTACTAAGAATGACCTTATTTTTGTGGTTAAAAAACTGCCTAAATTAAATTGGGCTTTAATCAGTGTAACCTGATTCATCCTGGGATGTAAACCATTTGAAGTCAACTAATTTGACTCTTATGGTTCTATCTTTTCCTTCAATGAAGAACCCTCTTTAAGCCTGGGGTCATCACTTGTCCTGTTCTAATGAGATAGTTTTGAGTTTTATTTTCTTGTGTCCCGTGATGGTGGGAAGCAGCCAAATCATAGTGTATTATCAAAATGTACAGCATCAGTGCAGAATAACATTCACTACACGGTGGCGTATTTCTGTAGCTGCCACAGCTATACTCATTCCTTGTGTATGTCTTGGGGTACATTTGACCCCGGGAAAGGCATTTGAATTTTCTTTGGCCAAATAATAAATGTACCCCTTTCAATGGGCAGTGTCGAGTTGTTTTGAAGATTCTTTGTGGTGATATAACAAAAATATATGCAGTTTTGCTTTACAAGAGGTGATTACCATGTTTTACACCCGATCTTCCCAATGTTTGGGATGTTAAAACACAAAGTCCTTACATGTTCAAGTAAGTTCAGAGTCTTACAAGATGTTTAGATTTTTTTTTTTCAAGAATTGGATGGATTTGTGTACAGTAAAGCCCATTCATTAACAGTGTGGTGGTTCCATGGTGTTAAACTCCAGGTGAGCTACCAGAATGCACTACATGAAGCAATGCAGTGAGTCTGCAGGGTTCTAGATGTCTCTGACTGTGATTTTATGTTTTAAAATGTTATACAGCTAGTATTCACATGAGTGAATTATGTTCTGTAGGTACTGATTAATCTCTGTGAATCTTTAAAAACTTTTTAATATTTGGATTATTATGTTGAACTATCCTAAGAAAAATTGATTTCACCTCACCAAATCACCATCAATGACCACATATATTATTTGCAGGGGGAGAACTGAAACTGAATGTGATCAATAAGCTAGATATGAAATCAGTTTGATCAAACTGGGGTTCAGAAAGGGGCATTTAAAATTTTTGTTCTGCATAACTGGTATTGTTTTTTTGTGGAATTAGTTATAAGAATTATCAGCTACCAAAGTAAAACTTGATGTACTGATTTCATAATATTTAACATTCAGTTTTTACCACTTTTTAATGTACTTGTATACTTGCTTAATTTCTGTTCAGAAATTTTTAAAATCAGATATCCTATACATTCTTTGCTTGTTCTTTTTCTGGTATATAAATAATGGGTAGTTCATACATAGTTTATACAGTCTTGACTTGAAAAACACAAAAATAAACTAACATTCAGAAAGCTTTTTTTTGTACCCAGTGTCTCTTTTTTTTTTTTGAAAAGTTGTGTCATATGTGGTTTAATAAAATAAAATTTTCTTTTAGAAAAGCCACGTAAACCCATTAGTGTACCTCCTAAATGCTACCAGGTAGTCTGGGGAAAGATTTTAAGGCATGGGGTAAGTTTGAGATTTTTGGATTTCTAGATTACCCTGTACCTACTAATAACTGCCTCCCAATTCCTCCTGTAATGATTTGTACTACGCACATTTTTTCTTTCCTTTTTAATTTAACAAATATTAAAGAACCTCACCAACTTGAGTCATAGAGGAAGATCATCCTTGAGAATCAGTGTTCATAGCAGAATGATGTGTCTAAGAAGACTCGCAGTAAGGAAATCCCATGTTCCCAAAACATGCTTGACCATGGGACATCTTTTTTCACATAATTTCTATGAACATCTTTTATAGATTGTACTGGGCAATGGAAGTTTAATCTGAAGAATGAAGAAAAAGAACGAACTTCTATCCATAATCAACACACTGCATACCAAGTTGTCATTCCGTGTTGAACACCAAATTTCCACTTTTTACATAATGAAAAGATGGGGATGTAAACAACGAAGGTTGTTTGCTGTGCATTCACCAGGATAAGTGTACCCAGGGTTTGCCTCTGCAGGGGAGGTAGAAGTTTGCTTCTACCCTCTACGGTTTTTGGCTGGGCCAGAGAATTAAGTAGACATAAGGCAGAGTAACAGGAGAAAATCATACAGGTTTTATGTGACACTAGGGAAATGAAGACCAAGGCAATGGCAGAACCTAAGTGCTTCCATACTAGGCTCAACCAGAGGCAGCTGCGGGAGACTCACTGTGTGAGAGGCTACGAGAAGGTGAGAATTCCTCTAACAAGGCTTGTGTAGAGTTCTCTGTCTCTACATCCTGACCTCAATGTTAAGACTATTACTTTCCAGGGAAGACATCTTCCATGTGGGCGTTTAATGGCCTGTTTTCAGGAAGAAAAAGAGAGCATCCTTCTTTCAAAGGCTATTTTTTTTAAGTGCCTTTAGCTCAAAATCGTCCTTATGCTGAAGTGGCATATTTCGGGATGGCATATTCTGCCACCCTTCACCTCTTTCTACATTTCTTAATGATAAGCATTTAGCTTAAAACTAAGATGGTATTATAGCATCTATCATTTTCTTACATAATTTTTTACTTTTAAGCTTGCTGTTTATAATTTACCTAAAAACAGTGAATTTTCTTCTTTCACACAGACTTTATTTTAGCAGTTAGTTGTAAGAAACTTTTTTTTTTTTTTTTGTGGGAGACACACACAGAGACAGGAAGGGAGAAAGATGAGAAGTATCAGTCATTAGTTTTTCGTTGCGACACCTTAGTTGTTCATTGATTGCTTTCTCATATGTGCCTTTACCTGGGCTGTAGCCAAGCCAGTGGGCCAGCTACCTTGGGCTCAAGCTGGGTGAGCCTGCCCTCAAGCTGGTGACCTCAGGATTTCAAACCAGGGTCCTCATGTCCCAGGCCAATGCTATCCACTGCACCACTGCCTGGCCAGGCTAGTTTGCCTAGTTTTGAACTTCTAGACACACTTTTGTGTACAGCTCCTTTCCCCTAACTTTCTGACACTGATTCGTGGTAGATTTGGCAATAGTTCTTTCACATTTATTGCTGCATTATGCCGTATTATTTTGCTCTATAAGACACACCTGACCATATGACACACCTAGGGTTTTAAGAAGGAAAATAAGAAAAATATTCTGAACCAAATGGTGTGTTAAAATATTTAATAAAATAATGTAGTTTTTGCTCCATAAGACACAGGCATTTTCCCCTCCACTTTTTTTGGGGGAGAAGTGTGTCTTATGGACTGTGGTTCTAGCCATTGGTGAGATGTCTGTGTCCCCTCTCCGCCCCTCGTCCCCTGCCCTGCTTGTGTGAAGTCTGAAACGGTGGCTAAGTGGTGGGGGAAAGCACAGAGAGCAGAGCTCCGCAGACTTCCCAGGGAGCGCACACGTGAGCTGCAGAGTGCAGATTGTGCTTCCCTCAGTCTTGCTGGGCCTGAGAATTTCCATCTCTATCTAGCTCTCATGACGCTCAAGTCCCCAAGCACACTCTTCAAGTGTTGTGATCCAGGGTGGGAGTTCTAGCTGGGGACTAAAGAGGCCATCACAAGTTGAGTTGCAGCAGCTTGGAGAACGTTCTCTGGTTTAATGATTCTGGCCACTCCTTCCCACATGTTCCTTCATTCTTAATCATTTACAGGTTTTTTTTTTTTTTTTTTTTTTTTTTTTTGATTTTTTTTTTTAAGTATGAAATTCAGTCCAAGCATTCTGGTCAAGTTGGCAATCCTCTTCAGAAACTGAAGATGGCGCCACAATCTTAGTTATCAAGGATATTCAGAGTGCCAAAGTTATATGCTAATTTGCAAGGGTAAAGTGTTTCCCTGCCCCTTTGAGTGTTATGTTTCTTACTCTCCAGTCTGATACATGTTCAGAGAAGACATGTTACTCTGAAAATGCTTTTAAAAAATTAGTAATCATAATTTGCAGGTGGGGCATAGTTATTCGGTGGTTTTTGAAAATTAGGCTAGACAAAGATTATGTCGAGAAGTTTTTTAAACACTTTTTAGAACTCTGTTTAAAAAGAACTTTCCGCCTGACCTCTGGTGGCGTAGTGGATAAAGTGTCAACCTGGAACGCTGAGGTCGCCAGTTCGGAGCCCTGGACTTGCCCAGTCAAGGCACATATGGGAGTTGATGCTTCTTGCTCCTCCCCCCTTCTCTCTCTCTTTCTCTTCTCAAACATGAATAAATAATAAAATAAAAATAAGAAATAAAAAGAACTTTACATCTTACTTTTCAATTACAGTTTACATTCATTATTATTTTGTATTAGTTTCAGGTGTACAGCATAGTGATCAATCATACGTTACAAAGTTTTCCCCAATATTTCCAGTTCCCACCCGGCACCATACATAGTTACTATAATATTATTGACTATATCTCCTATGATACACTTTACATCCCTGTGACTGTTTTGTAACTACCAGTCTGTACTTCTCGAAGCCTTCACCTTTTTCATCCAGTCCCTTAAACCCTCCTCCTCTCTGGCCACCATCAGCCTGTTCTCTGGATGCATGAATCTGTTTCGATTTTGTTCATTTATTTTGTTCTTTAGATTCCACATATAAGTGAATATATGGTATTTGTCTTTTTCTATCTAACTTACTTCACTTAGCATAATAGTCTCCATCTATCCATGCTGTTGCAAATGGTAAGGTTTCATTCTTCTTTATGGCCAAGTAGTATTCCAATAGTATATAGAGTTTTCAGAAAGTTAGAAGTGGAACTGCCTTATGACCCAGCAATTCCACTTCTGTGGATATATTCAAAGAAACCCAAAACATGAATTCAAAAGAATGTATGCACTCCCCTGTTCACTACAGTGTTACTTACAATAGGCAAGATATGGAAGCAACCCAGGTGCCCATCAATAGATAATTGAATAAAAAAGTTGATACATACATACAATGGAATTTTAGAACCATATTTTAAAGTTTATTAAATTTTGCATGTTTAAGATGAATCACAACTTCTGTTTCAAAATTACTTAATTTTTAAAAAAATTTTCCCAGAGAAAGTATTATTTTAATTGTTAATTATTGATACTATAATGTATAATTATGGGATTTAGTCTAAAAGGAACTGAAGAGCTTTAGATCAATTAGTGCACTTGACAAAAGAGAAAACAATCCAATTTTGCTGAAGTTCTCTTGAAAGAGTGTGTTCCTCACAATAGGAATAATCCTGACAGACCTTTGTGTGACAAACCTCTGGGCACTCTGTGGTCTATAGATGGAGAATCTTGTCTATGCTGTATTTATTCTTCATTTGATTTTGGGTTCTCAGCAGGCTGCATTCTGACTCTCCTAGGTCTAGGAATGCCCCATTGGGTCTAGAACTACTCCCAGCCTCTCAGTGCAGGAAATGAGAGTAGGCCAGTGGTTCTCTGACTTGATGATCCATTAGAATCACTCGAAGGGCTTATTGTTCGGCACAGATTGCTGACCCCTATCTTACACCACTCACAAAAATTAACTTGAAATGGATTAAAGACTTAAATGAAAGACCTGAAACCGTGAAACTCCTAAAAGAAAACACAGAGAAAAGCCGACTGATTTGGGTCTTAGTCATAAATTTTTGGAAAGCATACTTAGAGCACAAATAACGAAGTAAAAAAGAAGTGGGACTACATCAAAATAAAAGGCGACACAAAGCAAAAGAAACAACAAAGTGAAAGGACAACCTATGGAATGGGAAAACATTTGCAAACCATAGATCTGATTAGGGGTTAATATCCAAAGTAGATGAAGAACTGATACAAATCAACAGCAAAAAGACAATCCAATTTAAAAATGTACATGTGCAAAGGCTCTGAATAGATCTTTTTCCAAAGAAGATCTATGCGTGGCAAACAGGTCCATAAAAAGGTGCTCAGCATCACTAGTAACTAAGCAAATGCAATTAAAACCACAGTGAAATATCACTTCAGGCCTGTTAGAATGGCTATTACCAAAAAGGCAAAAGATAGGAAATTCTTGTGGAGAAAAGGAAATCTTGTGGTCTGTTGGTGGGATTGTAAATTGGCACAACAACTTTGGAAAACTATGAGGCTGCCTCAGAAAATTAAAAATAGAACTACCAGGTGATCCAGCACTTGAACTTCTGGGAATACATGAACACTAACTCAGAATGATGCCTGCACACTCATGTTCATAGCAGCATTTTTATAGTAGCCATGACATGGTAACAACCTGTGTCTATGGTAGTTGAATGGATAACAAAGATGTGTATGTTATATATACACACACACAGAGAAATGTTATTGAGGAAATTCTACCATTTTCAAGGATGTAGATGGGCTTTGAAAGCGTTAAGTGAAATAAGTCAGACACAGAAAGACAAATACTGTATGATCTCACTTATGTGTGAAATCTAATAAGAAAAAATCCTACGCCAAGCACCAAACACAGAGACCAGATTTGTGGTTACCACAGGGGGGAGGTGGGGAAGGGGAGATTGGAGGTAGATAGTCGAAAGGTACACACTCTCGGGTATAATAAGTACTAGGGTTGTAATGTGCAGCATGATGCCTGCTGTTTACACTGCTGCATGAGATACAGGAAAGCTAAGACAGGAGATCCTGAGAGTTCTCATCCAAGGAGAGATTTTATTGTAGCTACGTGAGATGATGGATGACAACTAAACCTGTGATTGTCATTTCACACTACGTATAAATCAAGCCATCATGCTGCACACCTTAAACATACATAGTGATGTATGACAACGATGTCTCAGAAAAACTTGAAAGAAACAAAACTTACACAGATTGCTAATTCAGTGAGTCACAAGTCAGGGTTATAAATTTGCTTTTCTAAGACTTTCTAAGTGGACGCTAGTGCCGCTGCTCCGGGAACTGCACTTTGCGAACCACGGGACTGAGCTAACGATGTAGCAAAGTGATGACTTGCAAGTATCCAGGAAAATGAACACATTTTTTTCAGGGAATCTGATATGTACACGAGATTTAAGCTTCACCACCGTGAATACAGCTTTTTTTTTTTTAAAGAAAATAGCATGGCTTGGCTGTTGAAAGAGGGAAAATAAGAGGATATTAAAAACGAGGACAAGTGGGAAGCCAAGGCGCGGAGTGAAGTGTGAGCGGGATAAGGGCGGGATGTCAGGGAGGCCCGGGGCCTGTCCTACAGCGTGCGGCCAGACTCAGGAGCGAGAAGCCTTTCCTACCTTCCCACCAGACCCTGTCACAGCAGCTGATGAGTGCAATTCCACCACTACTCTTTCGTTTTTTATTTGAAGAGAATGACTCTTGGTAAAATATTATTATGAGCCATTGACATTTTAATGTGATTTTTAACTTTTTTCTTTAGTTGGGATAGTATAATGATGTCTTTTGAAATGCCAGTCTGTGCTTTTTTTCCCCTGGTACGTTCTTTTGCACTTGACCCTCTGGTTCAGTCAGTCACTGTTCTGTGACCATTGTCTTAGGAAGAGATTTGGCAGGTGAAAGAGAAAAGTGGAGTCCGCTCCCGTTCAGGACAGGATTAGAACACAGATAACAGATTTAAAGAGAACATGGTAAAATAATATTTATGAAGGTTCTAGTTAAGGTGGTGGAATAGTGGATGCTGTAATCACTCTCCTGGCCCCCACCAAAATTTCAGCTACATTATAGAACAATCAACCTGGAGAACCATCTGAGGACTAGTTGAACTTGAAGTCTTATATATAAATAAGAATATAAAGAAGAAGCCACATGGAGACTGGTAGGAGGAGCAGAGACATGAAATGGGCAGGCCCTGCACCCACATGTGAAGGTTGAAAATCCAGAGGGATAGCTCAGCTGTAGAGGTGCCCCCCTAGAAGGGAGGGATCTCAGCCACACAGTGGGATCCTGGGCCTGGAACACCAGTGCCAGGAAGAGAAACCCACCTAACATCTGGTTGTAAAAATCAACAAGAATTCTTCTGTCTGTTCTGGTGAGATGGAAGGCTGCTGGAAACCTAGGCATCCTCTTAAAGGGCCAGTGCACAAACTCTCGCTCACTGGCACTACTGGACTCTGGAAGAGAGAAAGTGGCTCAGTGGTGGGAGAGGAGCACCAGAGACTACAGGGAGAGACTGAGTTGTATGGCTTCAATGCAAGAGCTGAAGGAATGCCTGCTACTGTCCCTGTGTTGAGCTGTCCTCCTGTTGGGTTGACAGATACCATCTTCCCTGTGTTGGGCACTCCCCTCACTGGCCAAATCTGAAGTACAGTAGCCTGTGAATTCTTCTAGCTTTACCCTGACATCTCCCTGAGACCCTACCCTACCCAATTTACTGATGGTGACAATCAGACTGAGCCTATGTTGTAATCTTTCTTTAAAAAATTCTCAAGAAATTCCAGTCAAACTTGGAGGTGTTGGAGACTTACATGGAACAGCTGAGTTGTGTGACTTCCGGGTGGGGGCTGGAGGGATGGTTTCCATGGTCACTGTGTTGAGCCCTCCCTCAGCATGGCTGAAGGGCACCATCTTTCCTGTGTTGAGACCTTCCCCCAGTGGCCTGCAGTAGCCTGGAGAACTTTGCTAGGTCCATCCTAATGACTCCCTGACATTCTGCTTGACCCAGCTCCTTCATGGTACAAGGTTCTTTTGGGGGCAACCAGCCTGGACTTGTATTGCAGTCTTTAAAAACTCTGGTCAAGTTTGGGGCTGCCAGAAACATAAAGAAAAAAACTAAACTGTGTGGCTTCAGGATGAGGACTGGAAAGATAGCCACCATTGTCTTTGTGTTGAACCATCCCCCCAACACAGCCGAACCAAAATCTGGTTAAGCTGGTGAACTCCATTAGCTCCATTCTGATGGGTCTCTGACAACCCACATCATCCAACTCGCATTTTCTCAAGGATCTTTCAGCAACGGAGCCTTAGGCACAGCTGGCAGTTGGTGGCAGGTCTTAGGATTCCTTGGGCCGTTTTCTGGCCTGCTCCAGGCCCAGTACTGATGGCAGCTGACTCGGTTTGCAGCATGGCCCTCTCAGGCACCTCAAGTCCCAACACAGGCAGCTACCAACCACTGATCACTCTATAGCTCCTAACAGGTATCCTTGAGCTGGTCACAGGCAGCATCTGACATTGACCTGCACCAGTCCCTCCCAAGAGGCCCCAGAACCAACACACTCATCACAGTGATGAAAAGCAAGGGCCTACAACAAAGACTACTCTAAGCAGCCAGGCTATCATTTAAAATTGAAGGACAGATAAAGAGCTTTCCAGAAAAAAAAAAAAAGCTAAAAGAGTTCATTACCACCAAACCCGTATTACATGAAATGTTAAAGTGTCCTCTTTAGGAAAAAGGAAGGACAAAAAAAGAGGAATATAGTTATAAATAATAAAATGTTAATAAGTATGTACCTATCAATAATTACTATAACTATAAATGGATTAACTGCTTTAATCAAAAGACAGGGTAGCTGAATGGATAAGAAAACAAGACCCATGTATATTTTGTCTACAAGAGATTTATCTCAGAACAAAAGATACAGACTGAAAATAAAGGGATGGGAAAAGATATTCCATGCAGATGAAAATGAAAAAGAAAAAGATGGGTTAGCAATACTAATATCAGACAAAATAGACTTTAAAACAAAGGCTATAATAAGAGACAAAGATGGACATTACATAGTGATAAAAGGATCAACAAGAGGATATAACTCTTCTAAACATTTATGCACCCAACATATGAGCACCTAAATATATAAAGAAAATTTTTATGGACATAAAGGGAGAGATCAACAGTAATACAGTCAGAGTAGAAGATTTTAACACCCAGATCTTTCAGACAGGAAATTGACAAGGAAACAATGGCCTTAAATGGTACAGTAGATCAGCTGGATTTAATTGATAATTTCAAAGCATGTCACCTCAAAGCAGCAGAATATACATTATTTTTCAGTGCACACAAAACATTTCCTAGGATAGACCACATGTTAGGACACTAAACAAGCCTCAATAAATTTAAGAAGATTGAAATCATATCAAATGTTATCTCTGCTTACAATGGTATAAAACTAGAAATCAATTACAAGAAAAAAACTGGCCCTGGCTGGTTGGCTCAGTGGTAGAATGTCAGTCCAGTGTGGGGATGTCCTGGATTTGATTATCAGTCAGGGCACACAGGAGAAGCACCCATCTGCTTCTCCATCCTTCCCCCTCTTGCTTCTCTCTTTCTTCCCCTCCTGCAGCCATGGCTCCATTGCAGCAAGTTGGCCCTAGGTGCTAAAGATGGCTCCATGGCCTCTACCTCAGGTGCTAAGAAGAGCTCAGTTGCTCAGCAATACCCAGATGGGCAGAGCGTCACCCCCTAGTGGGTTTGTCAGGTGGATTCTGGTTGGGATGCATACGGGAGTCTATCTCTCTGCCTCCCCTCCTCTCACTGAAGAAAATAAAACACCCTGAAAAACACACAAACCCATGGAGGTTAAATAACATGTTGCTAAACAATGAATAGGTTAACAATGACAAGGAAAAAAATTATAAGACACCTTGAGACAAATGAAAATGAAAACACAACAACACAAAATCTGTGGAATACTGCAAAAGTCATTCAAAGAGGAAAGTTCATAGCACTATGTTCCTATCTGAAGAAGCAGGAAAAATATCAAATAAACAATCTAACCTTATACCTAAAATAACTAGAAAAGAACAACAAACAAAGCCCAAAGTGAGTACAAGAAAGAAAATAATAAATATCAGAGCAGAAATAAATAAGAGTCTAAAATAAAATACAGAAGATCAATGAAACCAAGAGCTGGTTCTTTGAAAAGATTAAAAAAATTGATAAATCCTTAACTAGACTCATTAAGAAAAAGAGAGGATCCATAGAAATAAAATCAGAAATTAAAGAGGAGAAGTAACAACCGAAACCATAGAAATACAAAAGATTATAAGAAAATACTACGAACAAGTATATACCAACAAATTGAAAAACCTGGAAGAAATGAATAAATTCTTACAAACATACAGTCTTCCAAGACTGAAACCAAAAGAATCAGAAAATTTGAATAAACTGATTACTACCAACAAAATAGAATCAGTAATCAAAAAACTCCTAACAAACAGACATCCTGGACCGATGGCTTCACAGGTGATTTTACCAAACATTCAAAGAAGAATTAACACATATTCTTCTCAAACTATTCCAAAAAATTTAAGAGGAGGAAAGACTTTGAAATTTATTTTTTTCTGATTCCAAAATCAGACAAAGACATTAAAAAAAAGTATATACTGAGAAACACTGTTGGTGGGAATGCGACTTGAAGCAGCCGCTCTGGAAACAGTGTTGTGGAGTTTCCTCAAGAAATTAAAAATAGAACTAACTTATGACCCAGTGATTCCACCGGATTTCCAAAGAAATCCAAACCACTAATTTGAAAAGATACTGTATTTCTCTATGTATAAGACACACCTTTTTTGGAAAAATTTGGGTGTCTAAAAACTGAGTGCAGCTTATACAGTGGTTGTAGAATTTTTTTACTTGCATTGTCCGATTTTTTGCGCTTGTTTTTGTGCTCATTGTAGATGAATAAAACTTGAGTTCAATAACTTTATGTAATACATTTTTTTTTCAAATTTTGGGCCCCAAAATTAAGGTGTGTTTTATACATGAGAGCGTCTTATATATGGGGAAATACAGGTATATGCATCCCTATGTTCATTGCAGCATTATTTACAATAGCCAAGATGTGGAAGCAACCAAAGTGCTCATGAATAGACAATTAGATAAGGAAGATTTTGTACATATATACAATGAAATATTACTCAGTTATAAGAAAGAATGAAACCTTACTATTTATGAGAACATAGATGGACTTAAAAGGGTACAATGCTAAGTAAGATAAGTCAGACAGAAAAAGGCAAATACTATATAATTTCATTTATATGTGAAATTTTAAAAACAGAATAAATGAACAAAACAGAAACAGACTCACAGACACAGAGAACAGACTGATTATTGCAGGGGAGGAACACTGGGGAGTTGGTGAAAGAGGTAAAAGGATTAAAAAATACAAATTGGGTTTGACCCGGTGGTGGCGCAGTGGATGAAGCTTTGGGCTGGGATGCAGAGGACCCAGGTTTGAAACCCCAAGGTTGCTGGCTTGAGTGCAGGCTCATCTGGCTTGAGCATGGGGTCGCTGACTTAAGCGTGGGATCATAGACATTACCCCGTAGTCAGTGGCTTGAGCCCAGTGATAGCTGGCTTGAAGCCCAAGGTCGCTGGCTTGAGCCCAAGGTTGTTAGCTTGAGCAAGGGGTTACTCACTTTGCTAGAGCCCCCCTGGTCAAGGCACATATGAGAAAGCAATCAATGAACAACTAAGGTGCTGCAACAAAGAACTGATGCTTCTCATCTCTCTCTTCCTGTTTCTCTTGCTAAAGAAAAAAAAAAGAAATACAAATTGGTAGTTACAAAATAATCATGAGGATGCAAAATACAGCACAGGACACATAGTCAATAATATTTTAATAACTATGTATGGGGCCAGGTGGGCACTAGAATTATCAGGGGAATCACTTCATAAATTGTGGAATTATCTTACCATTATGCTATACACCTGAAACAAATATAAAATAATAAAAAAGGAAAAATGGCAAGTAAGAGTGAGTCTTCCCCAGCCCAACCCACCACCCTTCAACTAGGAAAGGATTTCTCAAGCTCATTGGAGAGGATAGTCAGAGGGGAAGTGCAGGGACCTAGAGCTCAGCAACAGTGGTAGCGGGGGTGCTGGACTTGGATACAACTTCAGGGGAAGAGTGAGTGTGCAGGGGAATCTCCAGGTTGCTTAGAATGATTTCTACTATTTCTTAGAAATTTAAAAAATTTAATCAAGGATTAGAAACATGAAGAAAGGCCTTGGTCGGTTGGCTCAGTGGTACAGCATTGTCCCGGTGTGTGGAAGTCCCAGGTCTGATTCCTGGTCAGGGCACATGGAAGAAATGACCATCTGCTTCTCCACTCTTCCTCCTCTCCTCTCTCTCTCTCTCTCTCTCTCTCTCTCTCTCTCTCTTTCTGTCTCTCCTCCTTCTCTTCCTGAGCCATGGCTTGAACGGTTTGAGCAAGTTGGCCTCGGGTGCTGAAGATGCCTCCATGGCTTCGTTTTAGGTGCTGAGATGGCTAGGTTGCCGAGCAATGGAGCAGAGGCCCTAGATGGGCAGAGCATCCCCCAGTAGGGGGCTTGTGGGGTGGATCCTGGTTGGGGCACATGTGGGAGTCTGTAATATGAAGAAAGTTACAATGATTAAGAACCTGGGCTATGTACTGAATTTACACCACTACAGGGGCCTTGTGTGTGGGAGGCATTAGGACTTACAACTCAGGAGGACAGAGTGAGGGCCAGATTGTGCAGGGCTCGGCAGGTGGCCCCAGAGCATGGCGTGGCCTCCGCTCAGCAGTCTCTGGTCCTCGTGTTGTCAGGCCAGCCACTGAGGAATGCATCTCTCTGGCTGAAAGCTGGGGAGACTGTGGAAGGAAGGACGTGTGTCAGTTCACACCCCCTTTTCCTTGAAGGCTTTGTGGGCCCTCACAGAAGAATGTGGTCACTGCCTCCCTGGGCTCTCAGCTAAAGAGCTGGTGGGAAAGCCTATGTAAAACAGCTCTCCTGCATCTGGTGCAGGGGGTACTGGTCAGCAGGGTTAGAAGCCAGAGAGAAAAGCCAGTTACAGAGTAGGAGGGAGGGGAACCTGCTGGGACCTCTGTATTTGTCTAGCTCCACTGTTAACCGCACCAACCTTCCCTTGCTGCTGCTTCACTTCTGTTAAAGCCTTGTGTACATTTCCCTTTGGATACCTCTTACCTAGAGTCCTACAGGGAAAAGGCTTCAGGACATGCCCTTCCAGGTCAGCCAAATTGACACACTACAACCCCCTCCCCAGCAGAATCCTTATGGAGGGCCGAGAACAGTGCCCATAAAAACATAATTTATGTATTTAAAAAATAAATTACTGTAATTGCTATGAGGAGAATAGACTGCAGGGGACCAAATGTAGACACAGGGAGGCTAGCTGGGACACTATTGCCATAATCCAGTAGGAAACAAGAGTGGCTTGAATTAGAGGAACAGCAGAGAAGGGGGTGAGCTTTGCAGTTGGGGTATATGTTATATAAAAGGTGGAGCTGACAGCTCTGCTGGTGGGCGAATGTGGCATGGGGAAGAAAAGAGGTCAGTGTCGACCAAGGTTTCTGGCTGTGCCAATGGTGGCAACATTTTTTTCAAATAGAAAAGATTGAGAGAGAAACAGGTTTTGGGGATGAAATAAACAGATTCTCTCTGGCCATAGTAAGATTGAGATGCCTGTTAGACATTCTCTTAAAATGTTGTGTAAATGAGTGGATCTATACTGCAACTCTGGAGTGTAGAAAAGAGGCTGGGGCTGACATATACATTTGGGAGTTCTGAGCATATACCATATTTCCCCATGAAAAAAACACTCCCATGTATAAGATGCACCTTAATTTTGGGGCCTGAAATTTGAAAAAATATATATTACATACAGTTATTGAACTCAAGTTTTATTCATCATAAAATTCATACAACTCCTTATCACTGTCAAAACTCCCATCCATTAGCTTGTCCTCATCTGTGTCTGATGACTGTCTTTGTATATTGCCTTGTCCTCAGTTCCATCTCTGGCATTTGAAATACCCCACTCTTAAATGACTTGACAACAACCTCAATCTTGATATTATCCCAGGACCTTTTCACCCAGGTACAAACTTCTCCTATAGTTGGTTTCTTCACTCTTTCTGCTAGTGTAAAATTGTCCCCAGAAGACTTCATCCATTGGTTCCATTCATCTCTCATGGCAGCTTTGAAGGGTTTGTTAATGCTGATATCATAGTGATTGGAGCTGGGATGTCAAGCTTCCAGGTATGATGGCAAGTTTTGTTTTTGGCACTGCAGCAATCTTGTTTGTGTTTTTTGTAATGTGTGCCCTGAACTGATCAAGCACCAATAGGGCAGGTTTGCATAAGAGCCCACCTGGTCTCCTTCTCCAAACTTTCTCAAACCAGATCTTCATCCCATCTTGATCCATCCAACCCTTGCCATGAACATGAACAATCACTCCTCGAGGAATGTCTTCTTTTAGCATTGTACTACATTTGAAAATCAGTGTAGGAGGCAGCTTGATTCTTTCAGCACAACAAATGAGAGCAATTCTAGAATGGCTCTTTTCATGTCCACTTGTCTTCTTCACAGTGAGAGTTTTTACCTCCTTCTTATCAACAGTTCTGGTACTTGGGACATCAAATTGAAGGGGGACTTCGTCCATATTTGCAGTCTGTCCCAACTCAAACTGATGTTTCTTCGAACATTGAATGACAAAATGATAAAATTCAAGGACCTTCTGCTCATAGCTTTAAGGCATCTCTTGGGCAAGTCTGGTGTGTGTACACATACTTAGTCCATTCTGTTTCATGAACCTGAAGCACCAATTGTGTCCTCCTTTGAAATCAGGAACTTCTTTTTCATCAGCAATTCTTCTTACCTCATGCTGAACCATCTTTGTGGACATGGAAATTCCAATTGCCCTTTTCGATTCGTATCTTCATTTCCCTCTCTAAATCAGGCCATTTTACTGACTTGCCTTTCATGGCCTTCTTCTGCCGTGGCATTTTTAGTAGGATTTCTTTTTCCCTTAATCAGTTTTGGATTGATTTTTCAGTTGGAGGAGGACCAACTTTACATTCAGCAGCACGATTTCCATTCACTTTTGCTAACTGGATCACTTTTAACTTATATTCAGCACTGTACAAAAATCTTTTCTGAGCCATTACTGGGCAGAATATGGCAAAATGTAACCTACCATAATATACCAGTAACAAGTGCGAAACAATGAGCTCAGACAACAAGTGCGATAAAACAGGAAATGCAAATAAAAAAATCTACAATCACTGTATAAGACGCACCCAGTTTTTAAGACCCCAAATTTTTCTAAAAAAGGTGTGTCTTATACATGGGGGAATATGGGTAGATGGTATGGGGATGTAGCATGATAGAGGTAGATGATAGAGCATGAAAGAGGTAGATGATAGAGCCATGGGCTTAGACATGTCACTTAGAGAGTGATTACTGATAGAGAACAGGTTGGAACACTAAGGTAATCCAACATTTAGAAGTCAGAAAGAGGAGGATGGTATCCAAGGAGAACAGAGGACGGAGGAAATCCAGATGAGGGCCTTTATAAGGACAAAAGAAGATTATTTTTTAAGGAAGAAAAATAACATAGTACGTTAGTGTTCTGACAGAAATGATGGAATAGGAAAGAAAAACCTGACAATGCTGAAAGAGTGAATAATTTCAGTTTAAAGTCTTAGTGGTTGAGAATGGAATGTCAGTTTACATGATAAGATCACATTATAGGCACCTCCTCCTCTTTGTTTATATTGCATAGTCAATGCTTACACAGCATCAAATAAGGTACTTTTTGTGACAAATAAAAAAAGTCAAGAAAAGCTGAATTGAGCTTGCATAAACAATTACTTGGTTTATATCCTGTGAAAAGTCCATGGGCCGTGATAACTTCAGGCAAGGCTTGATCCAGAAGCTCGGTGACTTAGTTTCTTTCCATCACACTGCATTGCTGTACAGGGTGCCAGCTTCAGTTAAGGCGGCTCCCTTTATTGTCTCAAGGTCACTGCCAGCAGCTCTCAGGGCTACATGTTTCTTGATTATGTCCATCAAGAAATAGAATATTCCAATATTCCCAGAAAAAAACCCTGAGGTTTACCCTTCCTAGACTAGGGTAGGTCATGTGCCAACCCCTAAACCAATTTCTGCAGCCACAAGAAAGGAATGTGCTGAATGGCAAAGCCAAAATCACCCAGACACTCAGCTAAAAAGCAAGGGCTGGGGGCAAGAGAACTAATCTTCACTATACATGTCTAAATGAAGGTCACGTTATAACAGTAATAAACCTTCTCAGGCAACCTCTGGAGAAAAGTAACACATGGTAAATGCATGTATCCTAAAACAGGTAAAAACTGCATTTGGGAAAGAGTTTACTTACTATGTGATGGATAAAGATAATTGTTTCTTTGTTTATTCAAGAGACAGGTACTTTTATTGTAGGCTATCAGCTATAACTAAGGTAAAATGTCTTTGGATTCCACAAGTATTACTTTTTTTTTTCCATTTTAAAATCATTTTTATTTTTCAATTACAGTTGACATACATTATTTACATTAGTTTCAGGGTGTACACCCCAGTGATTAGACATTACATAACTTGCTAAGTAATCATCGATAAATCTTGCACCTATCTGACATCATACATAGTTGTTAGAATATTATTGACTATATTCCCTATACTTTACATCCTCATGACTATTCTGTAATAACCAATTCATACTTCTTCATCCATTCACATTTTGACCCCTCATCTCCAAATCCCCTCCCATGTGGCAAACATAAAAATGTTTTCTGTATCTATGAGTTTTTTTCTGTTCTGTTCATTCACTTATTTTGCTTGTTTGTTTTAGATCAGTTGTTGATATGCAATATATATATTGCCATTTTATTTTTTACGTTTTTTTATCTTTTTTTTTCCGTCTTCTTAAAGAGGACCCTTTAACATTTCTTATAATACTATTTTGGTGGTGATGAACTCCTTTAGCTTTTTCTTGTCTGGGAAGCTCTTTATGTGTCCTTCAATTTCAAACGATAGCTTTGCTGGGCAGAGGAATCTTGATTCTAGGGTCCTTGCTTTTTGTCACTTTGAATATTTCTTGCCACTCCCTCTGGCCTGCAAAGTTTCTGTTGAGAAATCAGAGGACAGTTTTGTTTTCTTTTTTTCTTTTTTTTTCATTTTTCTGAAGCTGGAAACGGGGAGAGACAGTCAGACAGACTCCCGCATGCGACCGACCGGGATCCACCGGGCACGCCCACCATGGGACGACGCTCTGCCCACCAGGGGGCGATGCTCTGCCCATCCTGGGCGTTGCCATGTTGCGACCAGAGCCACTCTAGCGCCTGAGGCAGAGGCCACAGAGCCATCCCCAGCGCCCGGGCCATCTTTGCTCCAATGGAGCCTTGGCTGCGGGAGGGGAAGAGAGAGACAGAGAGGAAAGCGCGGCAGAGGGGTGGAGAAGCAAATGGGCGCTTCTCCTGTGTGCCCTTGCCGGGAATCGAACCCGGGTCCTCCGCACGCTAGGCCGACGCTCTACCGCTGAGCCAACCGGCCAGGGCTCAGAGGACAGTTTTATGGAAACTTCCTTGTAGGTAACTAACTGCTTTTCTCTTGTTGCTTTTAAGATTCTGTCTTTGCCTTTAATGTTTTGCATTTTAACTATGATGTGTGTTGATGTGAGCCACTTTGGATTCATCTTGTTTGTGACTCCCTGCACTTTCTAGACTTGTATGTCTTTTCCTTCACCAAGTTAGTAAAGTTTTATGTCATTATTTTTCCAAATAGGTTTTCAATTTCTTGCTTTCCTTCTGCTTCTGGTACCCCCAGGATGTGAATGTTGGTATATTTGAAGTTGTTCCAGAAGCCTCTACACTACCCTCATTTTTTGGAGTTACTTTTCTTTTTGCTATTCTGATTGGCTGTCTTTTGCTTCCTTATATTCCAAATCATTGATTTGATTCACAGCTTTATCAAAGGTACTCTGGTTCCCTGTAAACTATTCTTCATTTTAGATAGTGTACCTTTCATTTCTGACTGGTCCTTGACTATGCTGTTGAGGTTCTCGCCAAGTTCATAGAGCATTCTTACAACCAGTGTTGTGAACTCTGCATCTAGTAGATTGCTTGTCTCCACTTTGTTTTTCTGGAGTTTTGTTCTTTCATTTACGAAATATTTCTTTGTCTTCTCATTTTGGCAGCCTCCCTGTCTTTGTTTCTACATATTAGGTAGAGCTGTTGTGTCTCCCAGGCTGCTGTGTAGAATGACCTAATGTAGTAGGTGTTTTGTAGGGTCCAGTGGCACAGCCTCCCCAATCACCTAAGTTGAGCACCTCCCACATAGACTGTGTACATCTTCCTCTTGTAGTTGAGCCTTGACTGCTGTTGGAATGTCAAAGGGAGAACTTTATTCCCGGGCTGATCAACTACAAGGATTGACTGATTTCCAACTAGGTTTTTTAAAGCCAGAAGTTATGGGGACTACTCTTCCTGGCACTGGAACCCTGGGCTGGGAGGCCTAGTTTAGGGCTGGGACTCCTTGCTCCTCAAGGGAGACTCTACAGTCTGATATCCTTCCCCTTTTTTTTTTTTTTGTATTTTTCTGAAGTTGGAAACGGGGAGGCAGTCAGACAGACTCCTGCATGCGCCCGACTGGGATTCGCCCCGCATGCCCATCAGGGGACGATGCTCTGCCCATCTGGGCATTGCTCTGTTGCAACCAGGGCCATTCTAGCGCCTGAGGCAGAGGCCACAGAGCCATCCTCAGTGCCCGAGCCAACTTTGCTCCAATGGAGCCTTGGCTGTGGGAGAGGAAGAGAGAGACAGAGAGGAAGGAGAGGGGGAGGGATGGAGAAGCAGATGGGCGCTTCTCCTGTGTGCTCTGGCCGGGAATCGAACCTGGGACTCCTGCATGCCAGGCCGACGCTCTACCACTGAGCCAACCGGCCAGGGCCTCCCTCCCAATTTTTATTCACCACATATGGATGTGGGACCAGCCTGTACTTTGCCCCTCCTACCAGTCTTGATATAGCTCTTTCTTTAATTCCCTAGGTGTATAACTTCCATTCAGACAGATTTCAGCTGGTTCTGAATAATGGTTGTTCTGTAGTTTAGTTGTAATTTTAATGTGGTTTTAGGAGGAGGTGAGTATCATGTTTACCAATGCCACCATCTTGCCCAGGAGTTGTTCGGTATTAGTTTCTTACATGTAGGTCAAAGTTGGTCAATAATTTTTTTTTTTTTTTTTTAATTTTTTATTTTACAGAGACAGTGAGTCAGAAGGATAAATAGGGACAGACAGGACGGAGAGAGATGAGAAGCATCAATCATTAGTTTTTCGTTGTGTGTTGCAACACCTTAGTTGTTCATTGATTGCTTTCTCATATGTGCCTTGACCGCAGCCTTCAGCCGACCAAGTAACCCCTTGCTGGAGCCAGCGACCTTGGGTTCAAGCTGGCGACCTCGGGGTCTCGAACCTGGATCCTCAGCATCCCAGTCCGACGCTCTATCCACTGCGCCACCGCCTGGTCAGGCGGTCAATAATTTTTTAAGAGCAATTTTTATTTATTTACTTATTATTTTTTTATTGATTAAAGAAAGAGAGAGAGAGAGGAAGGGAGACAGAAATGGAGGAGAGAAATGAGAAGCATCAACTTATGGTTGCTTCACTTTTGTTGTTTGTTGATTGCTTCTCATATATGCCTTGACTGAGGGGTGGAAGAGAGGGCTTAAGCTAAGCTTGTGATTCATTATTCAAGTCAGTGACCTTGAGCTCAAGCCACAGACCTTGGGCTTCAAGCCAGTGAACTTTGGGCTCAAGTCAGTGACCTTGAAACCATGTTGATGATCCCGTGCTCAAGCCAACGACCTTGGACCTCGAACTGGAGACCTCAACATCTTGAGTCGACACTTTATCCACTGTGACAGCACCAGTCAGGCAAACTTGGTCGATAATTTAAGATGGTAAACAATCTCTCTTAAAATCATGAAAGTTTCATTTAGTAACAAATTTTTTGGATCTTTTATAGGCTGGGCTAAGTAATGCAATAGAATTTGGCCCGCTGGTGGGCAGTAGTTTCTGGGTACTAGCCAACAATCGAAAGTATGGTTTTCTGCTCCAGTGTTGATGACACGGTTGGTTTCAGCAGCTGCGGTTTTGTCTCAGCGATAAGGAGAGGTGTGACGACCTGAGCCAGGGTTAAAATGTGCAGTATTGGAGCTCCCTGTTACTGTGTGGCCTCCTTCGGATCTGTAATGGATTCCTTCCCTATGAACAGCCAGACACCTCTCATTACTACTGAGACCTGCGTTTACTTTAGCAGTACTTTATAGTGGGACTATTAAAATTCCTTAGATTATGAGGCCACAGAATTGCCCAATGCTGTAATAATTCTTGGCAGGGAAGCCCAGCCTGATGGAAATGCCCGTCAGACATTGGCTCTGGGAGCTTGTTCTGCTCTCGTCTAGTGTTGAGCATTTTGTCCCCGGTAGCCTCACAGAGCAGGAATTCAAGAGGATGGCCAAAGCACACTTCTTTCAGGATGTGCCCCATCCAACCTTTCTTCTGTTGATTCGCTACTGCAAACGCAGCTCTTTTTCTGGCACAATACACAGTGTAACAGTGTGTGCTTTACCCTCTCCAGCATTAGCGAGGATGAATTATGGCAAACCAATCAACAAATCAGCTCGATTAACCAACCACTGGTCTGTTTCCCTTAATTTCTATAAAATGTCTACCTTTTTTTTATTTTTCCTTCAGGATACCATTTTTAGGGAACATCGAAAGTTTTTTTGCTCATTATTTCTTAGAACATAATGGTATATCACACATTTCATATTGAGAATTTTGTTGCCAATGCTTAGTTCTTTTGAGCAAAGGAGCAAAATGGATTTAAAGTGTATGCGTGGTTGGACAGTGAACCAAGTTTTTGTTAATTTTAATGCTTACTCAGTGTCTCCTTGTGGGACCACATCCAGGTAGGTGTGCCATCTGGATGCTTTTCCTAAACTGTACTGGCCAACCTTCTGCAGCAGGAAGCAAATATGGCTGTGGCCCAAGTAGGTGCCAGGAACCTCGTTTTCATTTCTAGTTAGAATCTTCTGTTAATACACTTGAGAGAACAATGCTGTTCTGCTGTGTTTAATTTGTACTTGAATAAACATACTGTTTCTACATTCTAGGAGGAGGTAAATGAACCCAAATCCATCGAGATTAAGAGCCCATTGGCACAGTCTCCCCAAAGGAGCAAAAAAGATGAGCAAGACCCAGTTCTGCCCACAAAGAGCATTAATTCTACCAGCTCTTTTTGCTTTTCCTCTGCCCTGATCCAAATACTGGCTTCCCTTTAGTTTGGATCCCAGAATGAGAAGACATTAAGAAGAGCTGCAGTCAACTCACAGACACTAAACTAATGTAAGTGAGAAATAAAAATAATATAGAAATAATGTCATAGCCATTGAGAATTTTAGGGTCCTTTTGCCATTGCAGCTGAGCCAACTAATACAAAGGCCAAATCATAAACAATAAATGGAAGATACAATACATGCAACAGTTATAATTTCCAGTCACCTTTATTTATATAAAAGTATATTAAATAAATTATCTCAATATATACAAACAGAATATTACCTCTATAAATAGAAAATCCCCACATATAAAACCTTCTAAAAAGTATATATATACAATATTGACCATATAAGCTTGAAGTACCTTTAAATCATAAACTCTATGTAGTTTGTTTCTATAGTAGTCTTATAAAAAATAGTCAGTTGTCAAGTATTTAATAAACAACATTTAAGTTAGTTAAAGTGCTAAACTGTAATGCATGTTAGTAACATGCCAAAGTAGACGTCTGCATTTAACACATTCATATAAAAGTTTGCCAATTAGAAGAACTCTTAAAAAAAAGGAACCTAAACACCATATTAAAAAAGGATAGACATAGTTAGAAAAGTCCACCCAGTTTCCATTTTACTTTCCCACATGGTTTGAAGTCAGTTCTTCAAAGTTCTCCAAAAGACCATCCAAGATTTTTTAAGGCACTTGTTATTTTGTTTTTGCTTAGATGACCTGGTTTTGTCTTGAAAGTAGAACATACAGTCTAAGACATGATATGTGCAAAAACTATCATTGTGTTTAAAAAGAAATTAAAATGTTTTGGAATTGGTCGTACCATTCATTACATTCCAAAGTGACTAGTGCTGTTGTCAAAACTACAATGCTAATCATGAGAACAGTCAGATAAAGAATTTTCTTTCGGCCCAAGCGACTTCATGCTCCAAAATACTCATTTTTGTTTCCATATAGTCTGTTCTCTTAAAAATTGTTAATGTCAGTGCAATATAAACTCTGCAGAAATCAGCTCCAATGTCACATGCTTTATGCAATGCTGAGGGGAGAGTTCTCCTTCCTACTCTGCCTTGCTCTGGCCTTCCTGCACTTGTACAGAAACAGAGACAGGGCAATGATGAAGATGATGATCACAAACAGCGCTGCTCCGATGATGAAGAACATTTCTGAAAAATAAAGGGTACTAAGTGAATGTGGACAAAGAGCTTGAATCTCATATATCAGTGGGTAGAATTGAGGGCTTATCCCCAAATCGCACCATTCTGCCTTTGTGTAATTCAAAATGTCTTTCTCCATTGTCTTCACCACAACACCTTTTGGTTAAGAATTTGTCAACCCCTAGATGTTTTAGAGCACTTGACAATGGTTAAAGCTAGTAAATGGGCCATTTAGTAAACTGGGTAGTGTTCATAGTCTAGTAAAGGTACACACAGCTTGAAGTAAGAACAGCATTAGAAACAAACAGTTAAAATAACACCAAGATTTAATGCTCATGGCCATGATTACAGTAGAAGATAGACTATCTGTGCAGAGACACACAGAGTGCTACCAGAATTCAGGTGAAGAGAGATGCTAGCTGACTGGGGTAACAAGAAAGCTTCTTGGTGGAGGTCGCATTGATTGCCAAAGGACACCTTTCAGCAGCTAGAGAAGAGACCTGGGAAGCCGTCATCGGGGTGTACACAAAGACAGAGGCAGTGCACGCAAGTTGGCGTTAGGAAGACAGACCTCAGGGATGTGGGGACGATGGCCCAGAGGCCATCTTGCAAGACAAGAGAAAAGGAGAGTCCTTTCTTTCTGTCAACGGCAATAAATTGAAGAGAATTTATTTTAAAGTGTTGTTACATGTTCTAATCTCTTCTTAGCAAAGAGCTAGGTCATCATGACTATCCTCTGATTCTTAATCCCTAAAAGTACTCAGAGCACTTTCCCTACAAAGCCAGAGGGGACTCACAGGCTTGTAGCCTCATGTACGTGTCTGAACACCCACCCCACAGCAATTCCGGTTAGGAGCCTCTCCTCACCACGCGTGGGCCCTGTGTGTGTGCATGCATGAGTGCACGGACTTGTGTGTGTGTGTGACAAACTCAGTCCTGCCTCTCATGGGTGAGACTCTGTCCTCTGTGACAACAGCCCACCGTGGCTGCTCAGAGCTGCTCCAGATGCTCCCCCAAGCCCGCAAGATTAGACTTTAACTATGAAGACATGCCCAGAGAAATCTGGGATTCACGTTAACCTCCAAACATGGACTGGGTGCCCCGTGCTCAGCAGAGAGCTTAGGACATGGTGGGTGCTCAAGAAAACACTTGCTACTATAAGGGAACAACACAGAAACATTTCTAAATGCCTAAAATTATGAGTATCCCCCCCCCAAAAAAAAACACAAAACCATGAACAACCAAGATAGTTTTTCTCTGAACAAAAAGTACATCCTGGTGCAGCTAGTCCTCTTGGAGGGCGTCTGTGCATCCGTGCCTGCTGGCCAGAACACTCACCTTTCATTATGCCTTTCTCATGGCTAGTGCACTCAATGGAACTTTCTAGACTCTTCTGGTTAGTTCTTCGTGATGGAATCACTGCTTGAACATTGAAACAGTAGTTTTCTCCTTTTTCCACATTGATTAAAAACTCATTCATGTTTGTCTTGACTGCTTTCTGTTGAAAGATAAAGGGTTCCTAATTCATCTGGGTGTTAGGGGAGATCTTTCTCCTCTGCTAAGTCACTGTGGAAGTAAAGGCCTGTGAGGTCACATCTGACATACACAGGGTTAGAGGTCACTCATCTAAGCAGTTCCCCATGGTAATTGTTGGAGATGCTTTTTTCAAGACTAGTAATATCCAATTTAGACTCTTTAGTGGGTATTTGAAGTAAAGAGAAAAAAGGATAACATATCAATTTTGAGTGGAAAACAAATTTTGCCTCTGTGGTCCTCAGTGAAGAAAGAAATGTGAGACCTGACAGAAACCTCCTCTTGGCTGAGGAGCCTGGGTATCCCAGGGGGCCCTGCCCAAAGTCACAAGGTTGCTCAAAGTCACAGGTAGAACCAGGACAGCAGCCCCCCCCCCCCCCCCCCCCCCCGCCCCGTCCTTTCTACCGCTCCGTGCGGCTACTTCTGAACCAGGGCAGAAGTGAGTTGTAAAATCAAGGACCTCCGATTTTAAGCAAGTCATAAAAACAAATGGCAGAATCCTCACCTTGCCCGTACTTGAAGCTTTCCAATAATAAAGAGTGTAATTTAAGTCCTTGCCAAAAACATCCCGGAGGCTCAGGAATGTGCCGTTCCTTTTGACCGAGGTTCGTGTATCTTGTACAGTCACATTCAATTTTGTCCCAACTTGTTCAAAACTCTGAATTGTGGGCTGTCCAAGCTTTGCTATAACATAGAAAATAAACTTTGTTGGAACCAAAGACTTCTCTACCAATGGGATCTCATTTAGTTATCATGGCTAATAACAGCCTGGTCAGCCCTCATAAAACACTGGCATAGAATCAGCTCCCTGGCCATAGTGAGCTGAGTGGCACCAGACCCGAACCCCAGGCCCTCCAGCAGCCGTGCTGCCAGTGAAATGTAACCAGAGCTACAGGTGTCAGTTTACACTTCCTTGTAGTCACATTAGAAAATGTGAAAAGCAACAGGGGAAATTAATTTCAATAATACATTTTATTTAACTCAATGTAGCTATAAAATATTGTCATTTTAACATGTTTTCAATATAAAAAAAAACATTGGGAGATATTTTTCAAAATAAAGTGTATATTTTACATTTACAGCATTAGCCATATTTCTAGTGCTCAATATCCACATGTGGTTAGTGGCCGCTACTGTATTAAATAATATGGTTGCATAAGATTCCAGATTTTAGGTACAATAAAATAAGGTAGGGACTGTGGGAAAGCCCAGGGAATGTCCTTGGTCACTCAAGGAACCTGTTTTAACCCCTGGGGCTGTGGATGGCTCAATTATCTCATGTGCTTTGGTTGAATGACAGACAGTAAAACCAATCTCAATGATTGAACACACAAATTATATGCAAGTATGTGTGAGCACATGCAAAATAAATATGTAAAGTATATTCTATCTTGCACCAAAAAAGGATGTGGAGTGGCTTACAGAAACCTCAAGAACTGTGATGGAAGATCACAAGGATGCCATCAATGGAAGGGGGCGGACAATTAGTGATCTGGCAGAATTACTGGAGGTGCCGTGGAGGTGGTGTCTAAACTCCAGCATGACAGACACACAAGTAAAAAGCACTAAAAGAGTTTGAGGACAGGTTCTGGCAAACAAGGGCTCAGGAAAGGCAGCCAGATTCCCCTGGGCGAAGGCTACCTTCTATTTCCAGCCTCAAAGTCTATACGTGAGGGGAAAGACTGGTCCTTTGCCCTTCTTCACCATCCCTGCCTTGAGAGGCTATCCTCTCTCTGAGTGGTCAGAGGGATAGATATAAAAGCACTAATAGCCTGACACTTTCATTTTAACCTTTTGTTCCAGGTTTTCTTAAAAGACCTTTGAAGATTTAAAGACCTTAAAAGACCTTAAATGATTTCATTCTTCCCAATGTGCTACATGTTTATTTGAAATACCTAGTTCAGAACCATAGTCATGACAAAAAAATGTAATCTCCCACTTGGCAGGAATCCCATGCACTCCCTTAGGAGATGCTAAGGTCAGCTCACTGGGGCAAAGGCTGGGGAGGAAAGTGTTCTGCACTTTCAAAAACCAGCATGAAGGAGGCAGCTGGGAGCTGGCTAAGTGCCGGCACAATGCAGGACTCAGACCACGGCCAACTGATTAACAAAGGTCAGCAAGCCTTATTATGGCATCAGAGGGAAACTAGACTTTCCCTGGGGACTTGTGACTGTGAAAAACCTTAAACTGGGACTCCTGGTCTGATGATGGACAGAATTTTTAGGATATATGTATGTCTGTACACACATCTATGTACATGTAATCTCTGAAATATATATGGAGAAATGCTGAACCCCCAGCCTTGGTGGATTTCCTAGTCCCCACAGGCCCCATCCAGCCTGTTACTGGTACCGTCTGGATAGACTGGTGGGGGAAGTTACTTTATACACATATCAAATTCAAAGTTCACGCTCTGTGACCCATCTACCGCATCGAAATGAGTGAAGAGGGCTGGGGTGCTTTCCAGTTTCTGAGAAAGAAGATGTGTTTATGGAGAAATACATTTTATCTAATGTCTCCTAAGTGTCATGAGCTCACAAAAAGATCAGGAGCTTATGACAACAAGAATGAAACCAAACGACTTACTCTCTAAGTAAGGTGTGAACTCTGGGGAGTTTGTATACACGGGCTCCCCGGCGTAACTGGTGGCATTTGCTGGCTTGGAAAAGACCCGCGCTGCATACGTCTGCTTCACGTCTTTTGCAATCTCATCAGTGACGTCACATTCTGTGTCTGCTGTGTGGTAGCATTTGGTTTTCCAGTTTCCTAATCTATGGCTAAAGGAAGGAAGGAAGAGAAACATTATGATTTGCATCCAACAAGATAGATGGTTTTCTGGCTGTTACAATAATATCACCCACAACCACTGATGAGCAGGCACTTGCTATGCTAAGCACTTCAGATGCACTTGAGTCTTAACAGTAACCTGGGGTGGCTCTGTAATCATCTCTGTTTTCACAGATAAGGTAACTGAGGCAAAATGAGATTAGGTGCCCCGCTCAAAGTCACACAACTGAATTTTCAGCCAGACGACAGCTTAAGTTTGGGTCCATGCTCTTGACCATTTTGTTAAATATCTTTCTTAAAATGTAGACAATTTTTAAAATTAAGACCCGATTATTTATTACTTATTATATTATACTACATTCTATTTATTATATCACATTCTATTTTCCCTGTAGAATATAGTCAATGTAGAAATAATAGAGTCTATATAATATATTCTGTATATTACATTTTATCATAACAATTACTGGAGTGGTTACTTAAAATTTATTGAGTTCATTATACGCCAAGTGCTGTACTAGGCCCCTTACACATATTACTTCATTTGATATAATCCTTCCAAGAAGGTATTAGATCTTTTTTACACACAAGGACACTGAATCTCAGAGAGGCTAGTACTTGTACAAGGTCAAGTAACTAATGAGGTGAGAACTGGGTCTGTTCGTCTTGTTCTACTCCAGACCTCCCTCACTCTTACAAGATGTGAATGCATTCCATTCAAGATTACAGGATAACATTACAAGTAGTGTTTTTCTAACAAAGTCTGGAAGGCTAAGATGCTAGCAGATCTCTCTTTTGTAGGACCTCATTTGAAGAGGACATGATTTATAGAACTTCTATAAATATAATGTTTTAAAGAACTCAATTTATAGATAAATGTCACTGAGACTTGACACAACAGCATGGCAACTACGCTGCGTTTCCCTTCTCTTCAGCGTCCTCGAGCGTCACAGCCCTTCCCACCCTTTAAGGCCGTGTTCCAATCCCACTTCCCCCAGGAATCTTCAGCTCTCCTTGCTCACAACTGATCTCGCTCTTCCCTGTCCCCCAGCACTAATATCCTCATTAAGCACTTCATGTTGAACTTGGGCTGCTGGTACCCAGGGTCCATGCCCTGGTGTTTGCTGTTAAGCAGCAAGACTGTAGGGCTGATACATGGCCAGGCCTTGCTGAGTATTAGAAGGTTTGCACTTATAGGCTGAATTAGAGAAAAAACAAGCTGAATTCAATTATCTAAATCCATAAATATGCATTTTTCAAAATTCTGAACTAAATAACTGGGTTAAGAGGGTATGGATGGATGAACACATTCTTTGTCCTAAAATTTACAAACTACCCTTGATACAGAAATATTTTGACTTCTTAGATTTTTCTAATTTTCTGTGATAAAAGAAGAGAGGCTATCTTAATTCCAGAGTGACCAAAATGCATTTTGCAAAAGTGAAGGAAACCATGATTCTTCTGCATCACTATGGCAAACATGCTGTTCAGACGACAGAGCAAACACTGCTCTGCTCTCCGGCTGCCTTCTGTCCGAGAGATGTGTGTTTGCTTCCTCCCAGCTCACACGCAGACATCATAGTACTCTCTGGCAAAACTTAACACAAGCACCTATATCACCCAAACTAGCAAAATCAGTGAAGTTGTGTGAACAGGTAATGAAAATGGCAATTCTTTAGTAAGTTCCTCTGAATGCTATTACCAGCATTAACACTTCAAAAGCTTTTGAGGACCCTCTAGGTATTTATTGCAAAAATCTCCTGATTGGGAAAAAATAAAAGACTTGTCTTAATTACTAAAAAAATTCCAACAGAATCAAGACTCACCAATTTAGGAGCAGGTTGTTTTCTAGGAGCTTTGAAAGTTTAGTTTAGAATTGAAACATTCCCTTGGAATCAATATTACAGGTGATGATTCAGTGCTTGGGCCAACAACCTTTGCCACCACCTCTGAAACTGTTTCAGAGAAAAATATAGTTGGATGTCCACGGAGGGGCTGCAGGCACAGCAGCGGTGCCCGGTGGCGGGGGACAGGTGGGCAGTGGGAGCAGAGGAGCAGCAGGTTAAGACACTTCCTCTAGAGAAACTAGGAGGGAAGGCAGCCCGCTGAGGAGCTGGAGCCTCAGAAAAACCTGAGAAATAAGGAGAAACTCGGTGTTTTGGCACCGACCCTTCTTCTTCCTCTCACGTGGACCCCGACAGGCCCACTGGGAAGACCTTGGTTCTAGACCCCGCTGGGCACTCACCATCAATACTGTCATGAATAAATCCTTCACCTTCCCAGGGCAACAGTTTCCTCTTCTATAATATGATTGTGGTCCATTTCACCCAGGATTCTGTTTACCCCAAGGGTAGGACGAGCACAGTGAGGTCTCCAGCAGTGCCGACGGACTGCTCACAAGTCCTCTATCTCGGGCAAGAGCATGGGGAGATCCCCAGCTCCACAAGAACCCGGTGTTCATGGGCGCCCCCAAGCGGCAGCTCTGCACCAGGATGTTTGCTCATTAGGGGCCACATTCACTTAAAGAGCAGCCTTGGGAAGTCCAAAGAGCTTGCTTATGTTTAAAAATCAGCTAGATCATAAATATGCTCCCATATGTTCACCAAACATAAGACTGAATATATTTACGAGGTAAGCATCCTTCCTAAAATGTTACTTTCACTCTCCAGAAGGAAAGTTCCTACCAAGGTGAACTTCAGCTCCGTATTCTTGACTAGTGGAATCTGAATTGACAAATTTGACCATAATCATAATTATGACCTCAGGTCATGAAACTCCTTTCTCTCCCTCCCTCCCTCTATCTATACATACATTCATGTGTGCACACACAAATTCTATTCTCTGTTGCTTTCACAACAGTTGTCATGAAGTTCATTTTGAAAAACAAGAAGATTCACCCAAAAGACCCCCTCTATACTTAGTATTTGCTTTCCTAATGCTATAAAAGGCTTGAAACACACTAAACAGAAGAAAACAAAAAGCATGACATCTTTAATTTTAGCTAGTGATACTTCCATGCTTTTATACAATTAGTGTTAAAATAATTTCCACAGCTGCTCTCCTCTAATTAATAAGATCGCTACCAAGTCTTCAAATACTTTCAGGAACCAGAAACTTGCAAAAATATGGTGAAAACCATTATGGAAGATATGTCAACATTTAGACTGAATATACTGAATTACAGGTTCTTGGGGAGAGCTGTCAGTCAGAGACAAGGTTAAATAAGCAGAGTAGCCATGACAGCTGAGTGCAGACAGAGGAGTATTTCTTTCCCGCTGGGTGAGTCACGAAACTGACATCCTTCGATATCACGTATGCACCTGAATTTGGAATCATGAGTCCAAAGGTGAATGCATCAAAAACATTGCTTCGGGGCAATGTATACATCCGAACTCCTCTCCACCTCTTCCCCAACACGTTAGAGCAGGCTCACAGTCTAGACAGCACAGAAAAAGGTGCATGCACTTAGGTGAGATCAGTTATCCATCCAGAATCACATTGATCAAAGCCACATGGCCTGCTTAAGAAGGTTCACTTCTCCACAGCTCATACTCCACTTGAGAATTTTCCCATCATTTCCAAAACAATGAAATGTTTTATTAGTTTAAGTTCTGGACATGTTGCAGGCTTGATAGAGTATAGCTCTGGTCAGCAAATTACCATGTCATCTATTAAATAAACTCATCCATCAATCAGCTTTAAAGACATTTGTATTCAGCACAGGAAAGTGGAAACATCAAAAAACATTCCTTTTCTTTTTTTCTTTTTTTGTACTTAGCTTACCTTATCTGAACAGTGTAGACATGATTGATGGGTTTGGGTTCCCACTCCAAAATAGTCTTGAAATTAATTGATTTCCAAGTTAAATTATACGGTACCACGACACCTGCAGTGCCTTTAAACAGTAGAGAAACAGCTCTTATTACACAAACTTCTCAGCACATGATTTCACATTGAAGGTATAAAACACCTTCCTGCCCAAACATCACTATAACTTCACATTACTTTTTTCCCAACCACGAAAGCTTCAAGAGAAAAGAGTTTCAAATTTTTCCCTAACCCAGAATTTTCTCATGGTAAGAGCTTGTTTGTAATGTAAGGAAACAGGTAAAAATCTTGAAATCTTTGTTTGAAATTCATCTGAAGACTTGACCTGGAAGCACAGCCCAGGAGCCATCAGTGCTCTAGGGTGTCAATGGCCCAGCTGGGGAGCACAGGACTCCAAGGTTCAGCTGTGGCCCCGAAGGCTGACTAGGAAGCGCCTTCCTTAATTTATGGAAAAGGGCAATCCCACATGTGTGAGAGGAGTCAGGGCCGCATATAATGAAAAGGCCAAATCTTGAGCTTTTCCATTTTTATCTAAAATGCCTCTATACTGAAACTTCCACAGACACCCGGGCAGATGTGACGCCTGTCATAACCGGGGGGAGGTACATCGCTTAAGACGCTTTATTATTAAGGTCTACTTTGCCAATACCAGGCAGGTCAGTCTCTGTCCTGCCTCGTACTGGGGCCATGCACGATGTAATAATGACTGTTTCAATCCAAGCGACGGTTTGCAACAGGATTGCCTCTAACTCAATCTAAAACAAAGATAATTAAGACAAGATTGAGGGATCACTCTTTATTAAATGAAGAGCACAATTAAGGATAATATCCAAACCACTGCACGCTGACCCGTGCAGGTGCAGACCTAAGAACCACCTTCAAGGTCACTTGGACGATCCACGAATTCACTTATGCAACAACGCATCCCCCAGCAAGCATCTCTAGCAGACGAAGGCGGGGCCCCGGCGCGAACCACCTACTCTCCAACTCCCGCCTTGGAGCCCCAGGCCCAGGTTCGTTCAAACGCAGAAGGGTGAGCGTGGCCGAACTCGGCGGGCGCTGGGGCACCTCCGGGCAGCAGGGCGAGCCCGGTGCGGGTCAGGACTGTCCCCCATCCTTTGGGCAGAGCGCCCCAGGACTTAAGGAAGGCGATGCCACTCACCTGTGACTGCGGCCACCTGGACGAGGACCCAACCGAGAAGCAGTGTCCTAGAGACAGCAACCTCGGGGCAGGTCACCCGGGGTCCCGTGGGAGTCGCCATGTCCGTGAGCTAGTGGTAAGGTCGGGAGGATCCCCTTGCACCCCGGAGGCTGGGGAAGTTGGGCTGAAGGTGCCCTTCGGCGGCAGTAGAAAGTGGGAAGAAGCGCGGGGAGCCCGAGTCGGCGGAAGCCAGTGCCCCGCGCGCTTTAAAGGGCCGCGCGGCCACCCGCGCCTCGGCGGTCCCGGCGCCAGCCCAGCCGCTCCTCCCGACTCCCCGCCCCCACCCGGTCACTCGCAGCCGCGGTGGGCGGCCCCGGCGAATCCACACCCCTGTCCCGCCTCCTCCCGGTAGGAAACTCCAAGACCCTGTAAGGAGTGATTCACCCGTGATTGAAATGCTCCGCCGAGCTCCAAGTTCCCCCTGGGTCGCTGGAGGACCCAGGTGCCGAGGGGAACTAGGTCTCACGCCCCTCGGGTTCCCCTGACCCCCAGGCCCCTCGTTCCAGGCCACCCGGCCGGCGACTCCTGCCCAGCCAGAGTGGGCAGCAGGTCTAAGTGGGTCTAAGACCAGCTGCGTTTGGTCTTCTCTCTCGCAGTCAATGACACCTGACCTTCCTACCCCACAGAACCCTTAGCGTGGGTCTGTAAAGGTGGTGGAGATGCAGGTGTCTGCTGACAGATCCAGAGGTCAGTAAGCCTCTCAACTACCCAGGGTATTAACAGTGGAAGAGCATTCCCAAGCCTTTCCTCTGCCTGGGAGAATTCCAGGGCGACATCTGCAGCCCTGTGGTTCCAGAAAAGGTTGTTCTCACATCGAAGATGATGTTGGTGGAACTGAGTTTCACTCAAGTGCAAGGAAACAAAAAATGAAATTAAAATATATAACCAATGTTTCTGGCTTCCTCTTCTGGGCTCTGCTGTAAAATGGTCAGGCATGAAAATGTCCACTTTTACTCTACTGACTGGCTTGTACACGGGTTTATCAGAGTGCTTCTCCTCATTTGTTATTACTCTGGAATTGCCTCCAAGACAGACTGGAGAGTTTTTAGGGGGAGAGTGGAGTCTTTTCTTTCTCTCCTCTCCCACTTTTATTTTCCTAGGAAATCAGTCTTGCATTTTAGTGCATACTGTGCATACATACATCCACATCAAGCCTACTGAGCCAAGGCATTACCCTCATTTTTGAAAGAAATTAAACTTTTCAAAAGTTTTAATTTTTTCCCTTTGCCTGAATTGAAATAGCACATCCAGGTTTAGCCTTGTGGTCCTTCCTCCTGGAAGCTAAGCTGCACTTGTTGGCTTCCCCTTTGAGCTCACTTACAGCTCTATAACCCACAACGTTTGTATTTGCACAACTGAGCCGTGCAGTCCTCAGTTTTGCAGGCTGTGGCCTGAGTCATTTTTCTCAACAGATCTTTGGCCCCACAGGAATGTGATATTTTTGTACTCTGGAGTTGAAGGTAACTAAGAGAAAACATTACACTTCAGCCATGTTGGAAGACTAGAAAATTGTTGTTCTGTCTACAGATTCCATTTAGAGCCACAAGTGTCCTGAAATCATGAAGGGCTTTAAGCAGTGTCAAGATCAGCACTTGGATGAGAAAAATGTGCTTAACATTAAAGTGTGATACAAAAGGTGCCTTAAAGGTTGATAAAATACATGAATATTTATTTTGCACACTGACTAAAATGATTAGGCAGAGAAGAGAGGAATTTCTTGGGTGTTTGCATAGATTTTGGAGTAAATATAGAATAACATTCTTCAAGATTTTAATAATGCTAAAAATTATTACTATTTTTAAGAAGAGGAAGAAAACTGACCATGATAAATAACATCTCATAGCAAAGAATTTTCCTGATTGATCAGACTGTGGCCAGATGCTCAGCGCTGTTAAAAGTATATTTCCAACATTTCACATTTGTTATCTTTTGCACAGGAACAGATTGATTTGTTAAAAATTTTCACAAACCTGACCCAATTTTTTAAACCCCCTTCAGTAAACTCAACCTTAGCAGTTATCAATGTTCCCTTCTATATGATACATCTTAGAGACTCTGAGAAGTATGAACAATTCCTAGACTATAGTGGTAATCAGGCTGGCCTCACCAATCCCTTTATGATTAGATATTAGAATGTCAGAGGGCTGGAGGGGACCTCTCACAGACATCCTTTCCCACGTGAGAGTCCTGCGGCCACCTGCCTGAGTGAACTGGCTTGCCGACCCTCACAAGTCAGAGGTGATCTTTTGACTCCAGGAGATTTCTTTCCATGGCTGTGCTTTCTTCTACTCCCAATGCATGGAAGTAAGATTGGGCTCTAAGCCCAGGCGTATTAAATTAATTCACTCACCTGTAGGCACTGAACAATGTTCTGCAATTGATGTGGAAAAAACTTGGAGTTTGGAGAACTCACTGTTCTCCAGCAGAAATATCCTGATGGTTATTCCTTGAAACATGCTTGCATGGAGACATATAGAAGAGCTTGCGTTGCTTTTGCATAATGTTATGAAATGTGGTTGATGAGAAGTAGGTGATTGGGGTGATGTTGCAGCTCTTCCCATTGTGCTTTTATAGTTCTTCCCACCAATTTCACAGACTTGGTTTTATTGTGTGCTTCACTTGATTTTGACTGTGTTTGTTGTTTGTCTTCCCCCTAGAACTCCGTGAGGGAATAAGGAGGGGTTTATTCTTTACATCTCTCAACCCTTTGTGTGATTACCAGCACATAGTAGGCTTTTAATACATTTTGAATCAATAAATACTTTTGGAACCATGCATGCAGCCAAACATTTTCATTGGTATTCAAGAGATGAAATTTGTCATTGAAATTTTTCTGTCTCAGAGCTGGGCAATGAGTGTCCCAAAATGTTCAGATTGGTAAAAAAATATAAATCTATTGTGGGTTCAAGGCATCACTTGACAGCAAGCTCCAACTGTCTGATGAGTGATTACTGATCCTTGGCACAGCCAGAAAATCTAATCAGGAGAAGAGAGTAGCTGAAGAGCAGGAAACAAATGTGGAAGCTTGAGAACTAGTTAGCATTTTTCTAAAAGACTGGATTCTAGAGTGAGTCAGAGAATTTTCAGCCACATGATGAGGCTGTTGAGAGCTTTCCTTGCATAGCAAGTTTTAATGACTTCTCAGAATGAATTGCACAAAACATGTATTTCCCAGGGTTGGCTAAACTTATGACAGCAGGTGAAATCGGGAGTAATTCATAGAAAACTATATATTATATGCATATGAAATGGTAAAAAGAGCTGTGAAACCCCAAATTTTACCCAAAATTCAGGTAAAAGAAAAAATATGAAAGAAGACCAGAGGGAATTAAGAGTGGGAACACAGAGTTCTGGGGGAAAAAAGTGACTCAGCAAAACCTAAAACACATCTGGCAGGGTATAGTTAGTCATGGAAAATTTGGCAGTCATGATTATGCATTTTGTAAAAATAATTATAGACTAGTCCAACAGCTAATATTTAGGCCAAGATTATTTTTTTTATTATTATTTATTTATTTTTTAATGGGGTGACATCAGTAAATCAGGATACATATATTCAAAGATAACATGTCCAGTTTATCTTGTCGTTCAATTATGTTGCATACCCATCACCCAAAGTCAGATTGTCCTCTGTCACCTTCTATCTAGTTCTCTTTGTGCCCCTCCCCCTCCCCCCTTCCCTCTCCCTCTCCCCTCCTCCCCCCCCCCCCCCCCCCCCGTAACCACCACACTCTTATCAATGTCTCTTGGTCTCACTTTTATGTCCCATCTACATATGGAATAATGCAGTTCCTGGTTTTTTCTGATTTACTTATTTCACTTCGTATAATGTTATCAAGATCCCACCATTTTGCTGTAAATGATTCGATGTCATCATTTCTTATGGCTGAGTAGTATTCCATAGTGTATATGTTAGGCCAAGATTAAATAGTTGAAAGCCCATACAATGAAATCTATTATCCTAGTCATTCAAAATCCTTCTATTAACTAATTGTCTATAATAGTTTAACAAAAGCTTTGATAAATTAGTGACCACATAGCACCAATATTCTAAACAGTATAATCTTAAAAAAAAAGCTTACAGTTTATGTCTTAGACATGGATTAGTATTTTTAGCACACTGCTATCTTTATAAGTCTAAGGCTTATCAAACTATCGTATATTTGTCAACTTTGATTTTGATTAAGAGAGAGTATTATTTTTATTCTCTACATACTCAATAGTGACAAAATAAATAAAAACATAGATGTGAATTGTGGATATTGTTTTAACAACAAAAATTCATTTAAAATAAAAGTATTCAGCTTATGGTTTTATTAATATAACATATGATTTGAAAGATTTTATATGGTATCAGTTTATGTAAGCATTCCTTAATTCCCCATTTTATAACTCCTTATTCCTAACATATGTACTAATTTGATGGACAGAAATTCATTCACTTAATACATACTTGAATATCTACCTGATGCTGAATTCTCTGCTTGATTCTGAATATCCAGAATAAAACAGAATCTTTTTCTTATGAAATATATCATCACTTCTATTTAGTGACCCAATTTTAATAATTTGAATGATTTTCCATCAGTATTTTGGATTAGGTATAAAACGATCTTAACAATGTAATTTATTAGTAAATTTTGTTTCGTACAAATTAAAAAAAAAGATTTAGGTGTGCCAAGGTCAGTCCATCAAACATCTATCTAATTCAGAAAATGATCTGTGAACTTGAAGTACATGGACTTTATCAATTTGAATGTATTGATGAACTCTCAAAGTTTCGCACATGGGAAAAAAATTCTGATGCAGCAAGATGACTCTATAAAAAGGTAATTCTAACAAAAAAGATAGCTAAGTGTGGGATTCCTCAGATAAAGAATAAAAACATTAGGGAAATAACCAATTTAAGAAGTTTGTATGGGAGACTTCTTTCCTTTTTAGATAATTCATTGGTTGACATTTTATAAAATAGCATAATTCACGGATGCTCCAAAAATTTACCTTTCTACCTACTAGTCAATTACTTGCTACCTTTAATAGATATATTACATCAATTTCTATATTCCTGCTTTCAAGCCAGAAAGTAATTCCTGGATAAAGGAAGTTATTTCCACACTGAAGCATGTTGATAATGTTTGGCTAATTGTAATTGCCATCCTCAGCCATTACCCTTTAAGGTAGGATATATGTAACTCACAGTTCTGAATCAGC
This sequence comes from Saccopteryx bilineata, assembly GCF_036850765.1. Lineage (NCBI taxonomy): Eukaryota > Metazoa > Chordata > Mammalia > Chiroptera > Emballonuridae > Saccopteryx > Saccopteryx bilineata. The sequence continues at coordinate 209,329,764 of NC_089492.1, forward strand.
TACAAACAAACCATAAAATGACTCACATACTTGTCATAAGGGAATTAAGAGGAAATATACTATGGAGAGTGCTTATGTTACCGTGACAGTGACTGGGATTTCAGAATTTGATAAACTTTACAGACAGCTAATCAAATGACCAAACTGAAAGGATTGGCCTTAAGCCCGCACCTTAATTTTAAGAATAACATTTTTTTTAGAGCTCCTATTCTTTATTAATTTGCTAACCAAGATCCAGCCTTATACAAATTTATAAATATATATAGAGGGATTACTATGTGTGGGGCAGTGTGCCAGGAACTATTTTATGAGTCCCTTTTTTAAAATATCTTGGGAGCTAGTCAGGGAGCTGAGACAGATACGCCAGCTTCCAGAGGAGAAGGGGATATAAGTGAAGTGGGGCATGCTGCCAAGTCTCACGCTAATAGGTTGAGAGCCCTGTGCCAGCAGAGACCACCTGGAGCCAAGTAGCACCTTATGAAGCACCTGACGCTGAGTTACTCTTCTGTTCATGGCATGTCAGAAGAATTGAGTCAGGGTGACACATCAAGAAGCTAGGCTTCTACCCCACATGGTGGCTGAGGAATAGAAAGGAAGGACAGTGATAGGAAACAGTATGAAGGAAGAAGCAGTAGGACTTAGTGCCTGATTGTGGGTAAGGCAAAAAGGGAGAGAAAAGAGGAAGGTCCTGGGACTGAGAAAGTTATCCCCACCGGTCAAGGTAGAGCAGCTCAATAAGGACGAGTTTTAGATCTGTTGGAGTTGTTGCAGTCAAAGGGTAGTGGACTTCCAGAAAAAAATCCCAGCATAAAGAGTTGGAAATGGGGTACTGAGACTTGGAAAGAGATTGAGGCTGGGGATAGAAATTGGGAGCCATTTGCCTAGAGATTTAGTTAAAGATGTAAAAGTGGACAATGTCTCCAAGGCAGGGTATACAGTGAGAACAAATCCCTTAGCAAGCAACAGCAACCTGCTTAGCCTAGCTCAAGTCAGAGGGGATTGTAGATATTTATGAGACTGGGAAGCTTCTAACCCAATGGAACGGCTACAGAGCCAGGGCCTCCAAGACTGGGTCTCTCTCTTGCTCTTGCCTGCTCTCTCCCAGGGCTCATTTCAGCTGGTCTCCACTTTTCTCTGCAGATGGACCCCTGTCATAGGGCGGATGCTACCAACAGCCGCGGAGCCACATCCTCTCAGCTTCATCACAACAGGGGCCAGCTGTCAGTGCCAGAGAATGACTTTGATTGTCCCTGCTTGGGGACACTCCTGGGTCTGGATCATGTGTCCAGGCCTGGGTCGTGAGTTCACTTCTGGGGCCAGGGAATAGGTTTGCTACTGGAGGTTGATAAAGTTAATGGCTCAACAGAAACAATAGATACCACTGGGCCTAACACTGAGGCTGGGATGTGGCCATGTTATGCTGCTGGAGGAGGAAGATGGTTCAGGGAAAAATACTGGAATGTTCAGAGAGATGGGGCAGACAGGATGGGACCCTAATACTAAAAGAGGGGAGTTTTAGCAAGAAAGAGTAGGTCCTGGCAGCTAAGAGTAAGCAGAAAACCAGTTACATATGCAATCTTAATGGGTATTAAAAGCCCAGTTCCTAAAAATAACTTGGCTGCTGATCTTGTTAAGTTTCTCACTTATTTGGGTTAAAGCAAGAACAGCTTTTACAGTTGAACAAGGGGGAGACACAATAGGTTTAATCAGTCATTCATATATTTCACTAAATATTTATGGACCCCTATCCTATGTGCTGGGCATGATGTTAAGTGGTCTCTGGACCTTAACTGGAACACAAAAATGAAGGGGTTTTTTTTGTTCTGAAGATTTTGGGATATAGAACAACATGAGACATACCACAAAGCACAGTAAGAATGTTTACTGAGCGTCCTCTATGTGCCTGACCTGGGCTGGGTGCCTGGTGGCAGGGATGGGGACAGTACAAGGCTGTGAAAGATGTAGCCTTCCACTGAACAATAGCCACAGCCCGCACTTATCCCCTACCACGTGCATGGCTCTGTATTGAGGTTACTTATGATGTCGTTCTCTTCTACTCTGGTCTAAGCATCATGCAGGTGGCAATGTGTCTGCCTCGCTCCTTCACTGAGGCCAGAACCTCTAATGAGATCTTACCATCAGATATTTTCCAAATGAATGGATGATAAACTAGTCATAGCCCTGACATGATGTCACTTTCAGAGAATCCAGGAAATCTGCAAAGTAGCTTTGTCCTCTCTACATTTAGCTTCTTTTATTTCCTTTTAGCTGATGGCATGATGCCCATAGAAAAGCAAATGATCATTTGGAAATAATCAGTGGCCCTTAGTAGCAATCTATGTCTGTTCTTTGCAAGCAGTAAAAATGACTATAATAGAATATTCTAGCATCTTCTAGGTAGTAACTTATTTAATCTTTAGGGCAATCCTGTGAAGGGTAGGTAGAATTTGATAAACACAATTAACTCAAAGCCCAGAAAGATAAAATAACTTGCCCAAAGTTACATAGCTGGGCAGTGGCAGAGCTGGGATTTGAAAGCTGGCAGGGTATATATACCTCCCTAAACACCAGCGGTAACCACCACCTGGATTCAATTCCCTGTTCCCTTTTCCCTGATATTCCTTGCCTTGTGAAGCTGTCCTCTCTTGCTTCAGAATAAGGGGAATTTCCAAAAGAAAGCCAAACCGAAATCTGGTCTTATTTGAGAATAAAAGGCTCCTTCTTTTGCTTTGTTTCTAATTCATGAAGTCTTTAATGTTTTCACACATCCAGATATTTTCCTCTCTAAAGCAGAAAAAAAAAAGGATTCTACCTGAAAATGACTTTTTTAAAAAACCTTCTGACAACATGAAATAAATTTTCCTTATCATTTCTGTCGTTCATTAAGAAACATGGGTCATGATTACAATTAATAAACTAAGGTTTGAGTTAAAAGGCCCCTGCTGACTGACTTCTGGTTTATGGTATAATTGAGCTGATAGGTCATTGTACTGCATAGTCACTTCCGTTTACCCATCAGCTGTCCACATGCCTTTTCTCACTTAAACATTTGTGTCACTACCTTTGCGCCCTTCCTGTGAGGTCATTTCTGCATCACCTTTGAAGCAGCTCAGGAAAATGTTGCTGGAGGCTGAGGCAGGATAGTAAGAGGCTAAGAAAATTCCTTGGTGAGTAGAATGGGGAAACTGAGACAGACAGCTGAACAAACTGGCCCAGCAATTTATAGCCGGATGGAGAAGGTCACCTCACTAGATAACATCTAGTTGTGTTTCAGCTCCAGGCCCAGAAAAGCAGCAAAACCAGGTGGGTGACACCAGGACCAGCTGCAATGACTAAGGACCCCCCTGCCCTGGTGCTGACCAATCAGTGGGGACCACGATCCTGAAAGGGCACACCTCGGAAAGCTGATGAATATTCTATTGAAATTTCCCCTAAGAACTCCCCTAAATGCCTAACTTTTAAAAACCCTCAAAACAATGGACCCAATGTATCTCTCCCTGCCAGGAGCATGCATGTTTAGGTCTTTCCCTTCCTCCTCTCTTTCCCCCACAGGTATGAATTTCCTAAACTGGGTCTCCATGAAATGTGCAACCAGGGGAGCAGTGGGCAATGGCAGCTTGACCTGGGCGAACCCCCTGAACCTGTCTCCAAGACCCCCTTTTCTCTGACTTCCCAGTGAGCCAAAGCAGCCCGGCCTCGTCTCTCTCCTGTTGCTTCTTCTATTTTAGGCCCTTCCTGGCTTCACTGTCCCCAGCTTTAATAACTGTGCTCTGAAAATCACCTGGACTTGTGTTGTGAAATCTTTCCTGCATGAAGTCAAGAACCCACACACTGCTGGCCAGCCTGAGGCAGACCCACTCTGGGCCAGGTCCTATTCCTAGTAACAACTGAGAAGTCATGACTGAGGTTGATCCTGGGAAAAATTACCTTGGGCTCTTTTCCTCCTTGCCATCAGAAACATTTTTATCACTTGGCAATCAGGCTCCAATAATCCCTAGGGCAGCCATGAGAGAAAAATTCCATGGGGGCAGCAGGAGTCGAGTTAGACTGTGCGTGGTTGAAGAGTTGTGGGGGAAGACGGATAGAACTTTATTCTTATAATTGAGAGGAGTTTGGAGCTGATGTTATGGACATGAACTACAGCTTTTACCAGCTGCCTTCAATTATCCCAAGAGGGAAAGGACCACCTTGTCCCCATACCTGAGAGAGTCACTTTGCCTCCATCTACATTGGGCAGAAAGACCACACTGTAACTCTGATTTGACCAGGCAGTACTTACAGAGTCTGATTCCCAGCTGCTTTTTAGCCCTGACAGGTAGGGATGTTTACCACAACCTCATACAGTGATGGGTAACATAACAATAAGCGAGTATAAGGTGTCATCACAGAGAATCCCACCCATTCTGAATTACCCAAGAGCGCTGCTTCCTCCATTGCAGCCTCAGCTCTAGCCAGTATGCTCTCTCTGATCTTATCTGGTGCCTCGCCAGATAACTTCCACTTACTTCTGTCTCTGCTTCGATCTGTAACTATGGTATGCTGGCTCCGACACAGGCTCTAGGAAAATCTGACCCCTGGATCTCTGACCCAAGCACTTTCTGTTGCTAAAGAAGTGTGCATGCTGACTCTTTGCTTCCTTCTGGGCCTATGACCTGTTGGACAGCACACTTATTCTCCGAGTCAGCATTTCCAAGAGATTAAGAAGAATTTAAGCCTTTAATTCAAATAGTTCAGTTAATCCCAAAGGAAACACACTGGATTTTGAGGCTTTGTGAATAGCCATGTCTTAAAATCGTAAGTGATCATGGATATGTGGTATATGCTCCTTCCACATTTATATGATGTGTGTGTGTGTGTGTGTGTGTACATGCATGTGCACATGTGTGTAAGCCGTTTATTTTCTCAGGATATCAGTGTAAAATGATTACAATGAAACAATGGTCCAGATCTTATCTTCTGTGTTTTGTATCTCAGAGACTTGGACATGTGGCCAAAGCTTATTTTCATCATTGGTATATACTTGTATCAATCAGTTAATGTTTCCAAATTTCTTATTAAAATTTTAAATTCACAATTATCTTTTTCTGAGGATTATGGTTTATAGTTTCTGTGGACCTACTTTCTAACTTGACTTGGTTCCAAGCATCACATGTTTCCAGACATAAACTGCTTATCTTAGTTTGAGACCAAATTCAGACCTACTATTTCTTTGTCATTGGAATTAATTAACTCAGATGTGAGGAATCATTTGCTTGTAAATATATTTATTTTATTTCAGCATTAGCACATGCGATAATTATGGTTACTACAGTCATAACACTACGGAGGCCCAGCTATGCAGTCAGCGCCAATGGATGCACTGCTCTCAAAGCAGAATAACTTCAGCAGGTACATCTCTAGGGCATATCACACATAGGGGACAAGGTGGGTGATGTCCTAGGAGAAGGCTAGGTGACAGCTGGTTGCACGGCAATCATATACTTTACAAAGTGATCCCCCTGATATTTCAGGTATCCACCTGGCACCATAAATAGCTATTACAATGTTATTGACTATATTCCCTATGCTGTACTTTACACCCCCATGACTGTTCTGTAACTACCAGTCTGTACTTCTCAATCCCTTCACCTCTTTCAACCTGTTCTCCAACTCCCCATCGGGAGCCATCAGTCTATTCTCAGAGCCTATGTTCTTATTTGCATTCCATGGTAAGTGGTAGGCAGGAATATAGGGATGTCCTTCTGCTCATCTTTGTCTTTTCTTGTATTGTCTATTCTCTTATTCTCTCCAAGAGTGAGTTCAGCTTGCTTTAACAGCTAACTTCATTAACTTCTGTGGCATTAACCTTGATATAAAATCTTTTTAAATTAATGCTGAGAAGGGCAGTTCCTGAAGCTGGTCCTGCCCTCCCATACCTGTTAAACTACTCCAACTGCTTTAATCAATAAGCCCAAGAAGCAAACGAAACAAAAATAAAAAATCGACCCAACCCTCAAGTTCAGGCCCAAATAGTTGTTAGATTTATGTGTAATGTTCTGACTTGGTTGCCCTAGTCAATGACAATAATGACACTACTTTGATCTTATAGAAAAAGCCTAAAACTTCATTGATGTCTCCAGGTGCTACACTGTCAGAAAACAAAATTCAGCCGAGTAAATTTGAGTATTTAATTAGCTTTACTCAATGATTCATGAATCAGGCAGTGTCCCATCTAGGAAATAGCAAGGCACTCCAAAGAGCTGCAGGAAAAAGAAAGGTTTTTAAAGGTAGAAACGGAGCAGGACAGGAACATCATAAACACAAGAAGGGATCATTATAGGGAAGGCCAGGGTCTGTCAGCAGACTACCCCACTAGCCCTGGCCAGGAGATTCCAGACTGACTGGTTAATGTTACATTCCTGGGAGAAGCTGAAGTCTGATTAGATTAGGTGTTGACTCTTGGTTTGCCGATGTGGGGCTTATCATGTGTGAGTCCGTTTTGGGCCTGTTGTTTCTTTTCAACAAAAGCAACAAAAATCCTTAAATTAGTGTCATGATCAAAATGCTGATTAAAAATAGATCTGAGTAGCCTGACCAAGTGGTGGCGCAGTGGATAGAGCATTGGCTTGGGATGCTGAGGATCCAGGTTCGAAACCCCGACGTCACTGGCTTGAGCATGGGCTCATCTGAGTATGGGATCATGAACATGACCTCATGGTCGCTAGCTTGAGCCTAGCTTAAACCCCAATATTGCTGGCTTAGCATGGGCTCAGCTGAAGCCACCCACCAACCCCCAGTCAAGGCACATGTGATAAAGCAATCAATGAACAGTGAAGGTGCCACAATAGAGAACTGATGCTTCTCATTTCTCTCCCTTCCTAGCTGTCTGTCCCTGCTGTCTGTATCTCGCTTAAAAAAAAAAAAAAGAAAGAAAGAAAAAAGAAAAAAAATAGATCTGAGTAAAGTAGATTAACTTTTAAACTTTTTTTCTAGACAAATATACTTCAAATGAGGCAGCAGAAAGACACAGGGTGAGGTGGACCAGAATGGATGAGAGCGGCTTCCTCCGCAATCCCGCCCAGCTGCAGGCTGCAAAGCCGGTCTGTGCGGAGGCGTGGACGCCCCAGCGGGACTCCGGCAGCTTTATCTTCTCTGGAACGAACAAGCAGATTGAGAGCTCTGCAAAATCACTACATGATATCCAACATCCTGTGACTGAGCAGACACCCTTGGCTAACTAAGGCCCTGATTATGCTTAAAAATCTAAATTGTCAAGGCAAACATATTCCGGGAAACAGATTTTACACCAAGGTTATCCAGGTTTGGATGTGACTTATTCTGTTACGAAACAAATATATCTTTACTTTTAAGACACAACAGTACCATCCCAGGAGTGCAATTCTGAGCATAACAGCAGGAGAAAAAGTATCTCGAATAACAAATGGAGTTTATTTATCCTGATAAGCCCAGAGGAAACATTAAAAAAATAAAGATTTACAATGGAAATTAGTTCACATCAGATCTATATCCCCTCCCCCCCGCCCCAATGATGAACAAATCAAAAAGTAAACTATATTGCAAACTTTTAATATGAAGGAGAAAGTTAGACTACAGTACCCTGCTGTCCCATCCCTGCAGGCTTCCAGATGGGGAGAGATTGAGGGGCCTCCCTGTGGCGCTGCCTCCGGCCCCTGCAGAGCCGCCCAGGGGCCTGTCTCTTGTCTGGCTGGCTGTTCCAGGGAGTTTACTCAGCTGCTATCCTGCCTAAACCTCTTCTTTTAGGTTTTTTTTTTTTTTTTTCCTGGGACAGAGAGTCAGAGAGAGGAACAGATAGGGACAGACAGACAGGAACGGAGAGAGATGAGAAGCATCAATCATCAGTTTTTCGTTGGACACCTTAGTTGTTCATTTGATTGCTTTTTCATATGTGCCTTGACTGTGAGGCTACAGCAGACCGAGTAACCCCTTGCTCGAGCCAGCGACCTTGGGTCCAAGCTGGTGAGCTTTGCTCAAACCAGATGAGCCCGCGCTCAAGCTGGCGACTTCAGGGTATCGAACCTGGGTCCTCTGCATCCCAGTCCGACGATGCTTTATCCACTGCGCCACCACCTGGTCAGGTGCAGTTTTATGTTTATGGCAAAATTGAGTGAAAGGTACAGAGCTTTCCCATATGCCCCCCACATGCTCAGCCTTTCCCACTACCCGCCACCAGAGCTACAATGGATGAGCCTGCACCAACATGTCATTGTCACCCAAAGTCCGTAGCTGACCTCACGCTTCACTCCTGTCTAATGACACATATCCATTATTAGGGCAGCATACATGGCCCTAAAAGTCCTCTGGGCTTCACCTATTCACAAAATTATGAAAACCCTTCATGCTCATTTTCTTTCTGCTGTTCTAGTATATGTACTGCTGACAAGAGCACAAAACTTCTCTATTCGAGGCAAAACCAGAAAGGGTTTTTGTTGTTGAAAATCAGCCCTCAGACATCCTCACTGCAGGGCTGCCGAGCTGGCCCAGGTCACTCTTCTTTGGCCCTGGTGTATCTCACCACTTTGCCCTGGTGGGGGAGTTATTCTCCACACTCTGCTGGGACTCAGCTCCGTGCATTGAATTGGCACTCCTTTCTCCCCCTCTCCAGATGGTGTGGATGAAATTGCTTTAGCTCATACAAGGGGTTGTCTGTGCCTATTATTTTTCTATTTTTTTAAATCTGCAGTGCTTAGAATAGTGCTTGGTACATTTAGGGGTACAAGAATTTCTGTGAAATGAATGAATAAATGACAGCTACTCACCCCAGGGACTAGAGAGGTCTTGTGTAGCAGCAGCCTGGGCAGTACCCTCAGCAATCATAGACTTAGACGCGTGTGGGTCCAGATTTACAGTCTTCCAGCCGCCACCAGGGCTGGGCTAACTCCGTCCTGCTTTGGCTGCTCCCCCTCAGTCAGCTGCTGCTTTCAATCTGCATCCTTCTAGACCAGGGTTGTAGACTTGTGTCTACAAGAAGTTAGTTCTGTGCGACTTCAAAATCTTCTATTTTGCAAACCAAGCATGCATTATTCTTTAATACTTCCTTGGAGTTTCTGCTTCCTAGATTTTAGCCCATATTATTGCCTTCTTCCTCACTTTCCTAAAAGTATTATATATGTTTGATATTCACTTTTGCAAGGGATGAACAGAAGAAAGTCTTTGTATGCTACCTACCCCTCTTTAATCAGTGGCCTCTCTCCTTTCCCCACCCCATCCCACCCATCGCCACATTTGCAGCCTACCCACCACCACATTGTTGATTTTTGCATAGTGTATATTTTCCCTTCAAGATTTGTCCTTCTCAATCTAGCCCTGTGTGATAGGGAAAAACATTTCTCAGACAACCTGGGCCTCTAGCTTCTAAGTTCAGTCATTGGGAAGAAGGGCAAGAGGAAGAGAGAAGCCAGGGTATTTCTCTCCATCTGTAGTCCCCACTTTGGTCAGCATGCCCATGCTGTTGTTGGCCTCACCTCCTCCATGGACCCAGCAAGGCAGTTCTCCCTCTGGGATGTGGTAGCATCACCTATTGTCCTTCTCTCCCTAGGGATAGCAGCAGATGACTGCTTTGCTCTTCTTGAAAATGCCTCCCTGTGTCCTCTTTGGTTTCTCAGCTCTTCCATTATTTTGTAACCAGTTCTCTGTACTAAATTTACTCTGAGAAACCCAGAGGTTTCTGGTTTGTGACTAGATGCTAATAGACACAGCATGCAAATACTACTGCTCACTTCATGTGAGCTTCTCAGTGTCCTTCTGACAACCCTGGGGAATGAACACCAACCTCATGTGATAATGGCATAATCAGCTGTTTGTGGAAGATCTCTGAAATTCTGGAATGACTGGTAAGCTGTAAGTGCAGTATGTCATTAACCCTTTAAGTAGTGAGTTTTTTGTTAACCCTTTGAGTGAGGATGTACCTGGACATTCGTACTACTCAAAGGGTTAATTAGTATTCATCCAAATACTTTTTACATGCTAGAGAGTGTATAATGTCTATTCCTTTTGGAGCAATCTTTTTAAAAGTCCCTGATTGAAGAGACTGGAGCACTCCCTTGACAATGGGTTTGCTTGCCTTCCAAGCCCACAGGTAGCTATGGTACCTGACTTGTCACTCACAATGCTAGGTCACCTTGTACCTGTGCCAAAGCCATTTTCTCCCCAGCTGTGGATGCCTGTATGCATCCAAAGCTAGGTTCGGGTAAACATCCCAAGGGACCTGGCAGGTGACTCTGGGCTGCAGGTTTGGGTTCACAAGGCTCATTGGGAAGAGCATGACCTTTGGGTTTGAATTTCAGCTTTGCATCTCCTGAGCAGTGTAAATTTGCGGAAATTACTTAACTTTTTTAGACCTTAATTTTTTTTCTGACATCCAATGGAAATAAATCTTTATATTATGCTTTACATTAGGTGATTGCCTCAGAGGAAAAGACCTGCTTGTAGGTCTCAGCTGGCATTTACAAAACTAAGACTTGGCTCCTGAGAGCTGGCTCTTCTCCGTTGCCATCAGTTCACTGGCATGCAGAGTGACTCATGTACTGTGGGGCCTATCGAGAGCCAAAGCCTGCTCCCGTCCATTTCCACATGTGTTTAGGAAAAACTCAGAACCTAAGACCTTTGAAGGAACACAGTAACTCTGTTTCTGCTGAAACGTCAACCTCCTTAATTTGTTTCTTTTCTGTTTACTCATCTTCCCTGTTTATTAAACATGTTTGGTGGCTTAGTCTTGAAAGTAGGATATAAAAAGAAAGAGATAAGGAATATTTAACTTTGCATAGGTCTGAGCTCAGATCTGGCAAATGTTGGATGGTGTTTATAAGAATGCAGGTCCTGTATATCTGACCTTGAGGGGCTAGACAGGTGTTTTCCATGATGAGATGTAGCCTAAATTCTGGCTTGATCAAACTGTAAGCTGGAGGGGACTATATCCGGGTTCTGGTTTTGTTATGAGCTCCCTCAAAAGGAACTGACTTCTGCCCTTTGGAGGAATGAGCCAACTATACCATTAACTGAATTTTATTTAATCACTCTGTGAAATATTTTCAGTTATTGCTTTCACTACTTACAGGGCAAATATAAGCCAGTCAACTCACATTATGATTTTCTAAAAAGCAAACCCAGGTAGATGAATGGGATATGTGGGGTCGGAGGAGTCCTGCAGGTCAAACTGCCCTACCACGTGCTGATTTGCATAGATATGAAAAGCATGGATAGGAAAGAATCTGGAGCACAGCTGTATTAATGAGCTATTGCAGATTGAAGGACTGAGATGCTCTGAGATTAAGAGGCACAGCTTCCTAATGAGAATACCATGAGAGCACAGAGGGAAAACACCCTTATTTAGAATAGATATGATCAATTTGTCTAGCGTCTCCTTCAGCTTTCTTCCCTGGGATAGGTTTTGAAAATTAGCCTTAAAGACCATGTGTGGTCATCTATTTGCTCTCATAGGCCTGTACTCAAAATGGAAATAAATCGGACAGTACTCAGTTGAGCTGTTTTAGTTCTGCAATCTATCCATCAAGCTCTCTCGATTCTCCTGAGTGAAATTCAGCTCAGTGTCTTTCCCTTCTCCACACCTGTAGTCTACAGAGCTATACAAAGCGTAGGGTTGTGGCTAGCTGATCGGACCTGCAGATTCCAAGTTGGGCATCTTAGCCAGATTGGAACTTGATTATGCTCACTGTTGAAGAATGTACTGGAAGGCAGTGGACTTCAGTAACACAGAGGGCTCTCAATAGAAGGGATATACTAACTGGACTGGGTGAATTTGCCACTTAAGTCTGGTAATCTCGGAAACACAATTCATTTGTGTGCTTCATTCTGTGAATGAACTCCATGCTTAAAAACCCAGAAGAGACTGGTGTCTCCACCCATGAATCCAATTAACTTACCAGGCTGGAAAAATATAATGCTTAGGCAGGCTGGATAATCAAACTGAGCTCTCTAGCATAGTCTTTCCCATTGAAAAGCTGCACGGGAAGCCAAATTATCAGCTTATTGATACCGGATTCAGAACCAGAGAACATAGGTTTAGGACATAGTGGGTGGCCCAGGCTCTGACAGCTGGATGTGTCCTTCTCCACAGCTGGGAATTCTGAGCTTTCATTGGCCTCTAGACCACCTCCATTCCGGGCACCTTCTATTCTCTTGGGATGGTGCTAAAGCTTGTTTCTAAAACTCCCCCCTTTCTGTACTTCTATGGGTTATTAGCACATTCCTCCATGAAATATGTTAATACTTTAGTCAACCTTACACTGGCCTGGGAATCATTCTTTCATATAGACATATGTACAGAACATAAATATTTCTTGAGTGTTCGCTCCAATAAACCAATACAAACGGCTCCTCGCCGATCCTCTGGGTGATCTGACTTTATTGTTTAACTCTTCAGAGGGCATGTTCCCTTTTTCCCCAAATGTTTGAGATCCCCTTCTATTTTCCCTGTTCACCGCCTTTGCCTATTAAGCAACCTCCCAATGGATGGGTTGCTCTACTGAGTAGCTGCTTCCGCAGACAGCAGAGCACAGGGACTCATGCTCCAAGCATTCTGATCCTTAACAATTTGTTTCTTCCTATAAGTTGGTAAGTGGCCCTTTAAGTGTGTATGGCCATCTCTAGTGAACTTGAACAATTCAACCTGTTCCCCAAGAGTTTGATCATTTTTGGGAAATGAGGTGTTGAAGAGTCACCTTAGGACTGGGAGGGGTGCAGCCTGGGGTAAGTTCACATTGGTGCTGTATCTGTGAGGGCTCCCCGCCCATTCCCACACCTCGGCCTCCTTGTGTAAATCCACTGCCTTCAGACTCTCCCGACCCTGTACCGTGTGGGTTCACCCTGTGGCTTTCATTGCTCTGCCTGGGTTTGGGGCCCAACCCAAGACACACACATCTTTGGGAGGTGAAAAGATGAAATAGAAAGAGGTCAGACAGAATGACCCAGAAAAACCTGTTCTGAAGTCACTGTTCTCATACCAACTTGTGAGCAATGTGCTCCTAAGATTTCGGCCAGGAAAATTATCATGTTCATGTTCTGAACCTGTGAAGCTGAGGACCCCAGGCCGGGGCCCCTCTAAGGACAAAGCCAGCCTGGAAGAACCATTGTTACTATCTTCAGAACCATGGGGCTACTGAGAAATGTTTAGGACAAAACTCGAGAGGCAGCCCTGGTCGGTTGGCTCAGCGGTAGAGCATCGGCCTAGCGTGCGGAGGACCCGGGTTCGATTCCCGGCCAGGGCACACAGGAGAAGCGCCCATTTGCTTCTCCACCCCTCCGCCGCGCTTTCCTCTCTGTCTCTCTCTTCCCCTCCCGCAGCCAAGGCTCCATTGGAGCAAAGATGGCCCGGGCGCTGGGGATGGCTCTGTGGCCTCTGCCCCAGGCGCTAGAGTGGCTCTGGTCGCAACATGGCGACACCCAGGATGGGCAGAGCATCGCCCCCTGGTGGGCAGAGCGTCGCCCCTGGTGGGCGTGCCGGGTGGATCCCGGTCGGGCGCATGCGGGAGTCTGTCTGACTGTCTCTCCCTGTTTCCAGCTTCAGAAAAATGAAAAAAAAAAAAAAAACAAACAAAAAAAAAAACACCTCGAGAGGTACAGAACCCCTGACACACATTAATTGAATTCGATTGCATTAGCTATGTGTTGCATAAATTTGTTAAAATCAGAGGACAGACAATACATTTTAGAAAAATTTTCAGTCAGTCTGGAAATAACAAAGGATTTCTCTATATAATTTCATTTATAATACCAGTGCTGTTCAACAGAAATATGATGTGAGCCACAAGTGTGAACCGCATATATGATTTTAAATTTTCTAGTAGCCACATTTAAAAAAGTAAAAAGTAAACAAATTTTCCTATCTACTTTCTTCATGCTCTAGGAAAATATAAAATATGAAGAAAGAAGTGTGAAAAAAAAAAACAGGTGACATTAATTTCAAGAATATGCTCTTCCGTCCTGATGAGGACATGCCTCCTCCCTGTGGTGAAGGCAGACCTCAGTCCTAATGTCCGGATTCCACGTGCCCTGAGGCAAGTCTCGTTTTCATCCCTCAATGACAGGGCTGCACTCTGTCAGCGGGCCTTGGAGACTAGAGGTAGTCGGAGAAAAAGGAGGAGCCTGTTGCCAAAGTCTTTGACTTCATTTGGAAAATGTGGTCCTATCTTTTTTATTTAGCATGAGAGACAGAGAGAGGGACAGATAGGGACAGAAAGAGAGGAAGGGAGAGAGATGAGAAGAATCAGTTTTTTGTTATAGCACCTTAGTTGTTCATTAATTGCTTTCTCATATGTGCCTTGACTGGGGGACTGCAGTAGAGTAAGTGACCCCTTGTGCAAGCCAGCAATCTTGGACTCAAGCCAGCGACCTTGGGTTTCAAGCCAGTGACCTTTGGGCTCAAGCCAGCGACCATGGGGTCATGTCTATGATCCCACACTCAAGCTAGTGACCCTGTGCTCAAGCTGGTGAATCCACACTCAAGCTGGATGAGCCTGTGCTCATGTTGGTGACCTTGGGGTTTCAAACCTGGGTCCTCTGCATCCCTGGCTCACGCTCTATCCATTGCACCACCACCTTGTCAGGCAGTGTGGTCCTATCATAAAAGTGAGATTACTTTCCTTTATCATTACTTTGCCAAATTAATTCCTTTGAGAAAAGAAGCCATGGTGTGTGTGTGTGTTTTGTAACTGGTCTATTTTTTTTTTTTAATAAATGATTGTATTAAGACAAAATGGATCTTGATACTTCTGTGAGCAGCTTGCCAATAGCTTGGTACTCACAACCTTCCATTCAATACAAAGTCAAACATTTACAAAGCATGTTTTGTGTGACTAACAGGGTACTGGGATCTGTAATGTATAAATAAAAAAATACAAGCACTGGTCATTTTATTGAAGTTAGGCTTTTGCTAGAAAACAATACAATATTGCATAAAATGCACATATACACTATATATAATAAAATATCTGAAGAGTGAAAAAGAACAGTATGTTTTATTTAACCCAAAACATCAATATAGTATCATTTCAATATATAATCAGTATAAAATTTATTAATGATATTTCACATTCTGTTTTTCTTTTTCTTTTTAAGTAGCATGTCTTCAGAACTCAGTGTACGTTATAGAGCATCTCAGTTTGGTCTAACTGCATTTCAAGTTCTCAAGAGATGCATGTGGCTAGTGACTATTATATTTGACAGTGCAGTCACAAGACTATTTCATCCCACAAACTTTCTGATTAATTGAAATTCCGTGATTTGGAAATCTGACTCAAAGAACTCATTAACTCACCTTAGTCTGGGCTTCCTGATATGGATGATGAAGTGCATGTTAATAATGTACTACTGGTCTACTACTTTTGGCTCCTCCCTGGGGTATTCTTGCTTCTATTCTGTTTTGCACACACAGCCAGAGTGATCCCTTTAAAGTCAAAGAGTCTTTCCACAGCTTCCTCCCCAGTCTTTTTGTAGCCTACAAGGCGCCACATGATCTTTGGTCTCACTTTCTACTATTCTCTCCCTTATTTGCTCAGCCATATGATCTTGTTGCTATTCCTTGAAGTGCCAAGCAGAATCCTGTCACAGGGACTTAGCACTTGCTTCTCTTCTTTTGCCAATAATGCTCATTCCCACATCTTCTTGCACTTTTTGCACTAATGTCACTTATCAGAGGGGCCTGCCTTAACCACTGTATATAATCACCCTTAAAGAGGTTTCTCTTAAGGCCCCCTTCTCATCACTGTGAACCCTCACCTCCTATTACCTGCTTCACTGCTTTTCATAGCACTTGCTTGTTTATTAGTTTATTTTCTCTCTCCCCCAGGACCCCCACCCTCCAACCAATAGAATGTGAGATCTATGAGGACTTTTATTTTCTTTGGAGGGCACTGAAGACTAGCATCAATTGTATCCGGCACATTTTGGTGAATGAATGTGCTCAACAAATTTTGGTGAACTAATAAAGTAAAAAATCCAATCTTGGTGAGAAATGCTTTTGGGAATCAGAAGCTCTCATAACAGCAATAGATTTACACCTAAAGTCCTTATTTGAGTTTGGCCTTAGAACCCAGCAAGTGTTTTCCCTAGCAAATACATAAATAAATAAGTAACTTGTCTGAACAGAAATGCAATTGTCACTCATCCAAATCTCTAAGCACCACTGGAGGTCTCTTTGCCTGACTCCTTTATTGCTTTTCTATCATTTCTCACCTGTTGCAGGCCCAGACTAGGCACAAAAATTGTTTTTATTTGATGAATCATAAATTAATAGTTGTCCAACCATCCTAGGTGTGTTTCTTTGCTCGTGTCTCCTAGCACCCCGAGTTGCTTAAAACCAGATCAGCAATCTCTGTCAAAGAATTCTTGTCCTGTGACTATCTGATTGTCCTTCTTTTTATTAGTATTTACACATTCTCTTCAGGCATGCAGGGTGGGACGCCCCACATGAATTTTTAGGTCACTAGAATTCACAATAATGTCCCTGTCTGGGTTGGGTGTGCACAGGCACAGTCATTAGTAACTGCTTTGTGCTTCCCATGCTCCTATGTTTTCTTTGTCCTTCTGAGAAGATTGGAGTCACTGCTTCAGAATGAACCACTTAATTGAACTCATAAGCACCCTCCTGCAGTACTTCTGTGAAGTTGTGAAGAATATGCCTTAATTAATCTGCATTTTCCCATGGTCCCCCATGGGGCTTACAGCACAGATCTGTGAAGTCTATGATCAGGGGTGGGATGAGGCCTGTGACCGCGGTGCTGACCTGGTCACCTGACTCCAACTGGAGTATCTCCGAGACCTTGCACAGACACCATGGTCCAAACAGGTGCACTGTACAACCTAAAGGGCTCTGATGTGGCTGTGAGATTGGCCCAGTGTGAGCCCACCGGCATCTGCACACTTAGAACTACTTAGAAGGATCAATGTCATGAGAAACACAACTACAAATGCTGTCACTCAACCAGTTAAATGAATGAAAAAAGATATTATGCTCCAGGAAGATGAAGAACACAGTGTCATCTCCTTGGTCAGTGTGCTTACTTTACAACCACATAGCACAGTATAAACACACAGTGCGTTCTGATTAATTGGAGGACAAAGACAAAAACCTCTTAAACAAGAACATAGAAAAAAGAATGGCTGAAGGACGTTGGAAACCGCCTTTCAGAATTAAGTGAATTATTTAGACTTTATTAAAGGCTGTGAGATCCATTCCTTTTTTGCACAGCCGAGTTAAGGCTTACATGTGTTCCCTGACCACAGTATGCAAAATCTCCCTGCTATTGTATAACCTGTTTGTTTCTTCAATAGCAAGTGTTGCAAGCAGTAATTATACATTTGTTTGTTTTCTTGTTTCTTACTTGTATCTCTGATAAGACTATATATGAACTGCAATAGGGCAACAGAAGGTATATATTGTAATCACCCATGTATACCCAAGAACAGGTACTGTACCTAGCACATAGAAGTGCTTAAAAATATTAATTATTTAAAATATATTTTTTATTTATTCATTTTAGAGAGGAGAGGGAGAGACAGAGAGAGAGGAGAGACAGAGAGAGAGAAGGGGGGGAGGAGCTGGAAGCATCAACTCCCATATGTACCTTGACCAGGCAAGCCCAGGGTTTCGAACTGGCGACCTCAGCATTTCCAGGTCGACACTTTATCCACTGCGCCACCACAGGTCAGGCATATTAATGGAATGACTAGATTGGTGACAGCCTTTCAAAAAACACCTTTAAATAAAACTATAAAATTTAGATAAAGCACCTTTCACAAGTCACTGTAATGTCAATGTCAATTTTAAAAGTAGAAACTATTCATAATTTTAATCCAGAAGTTAAAACATGTTAAGTCTTGAGAGGAAAATTATTCTAATTAGGCAGACAATAATTTGTGTTCCAGAATTTGATATGTGTGTTGTATTGATTTATTAAAATTTGTAAACTTTGCCAACTTTTACCTGGAGGGTACAGAAGCAGCAATGACGCTGGCTTAACAAGATCCAGCTGTGTGAGCGAAGGTTGGCTTAGAGCTGAAGAGGGCTGCCTCTACCTGCCAGATTGGGACACTAGGCTTCCTTCGCCTCGGTTCCACAGACAGTTATCCATGATTTGCAGTACTCTGGGTAGCCGAATATGAATTAGATTGGGTTCTTGAATTTCACTGACCATTTGACAAGCACTCAAATAAAAGTATGGGCACTATGCTTTAGCCACTCAGAGGAGAGGCGCCTGTACCCCTGGTGTGCTGGGGAGACTTCCCAAAGGAGCTGCTGTGGCCCCCCAAATAAGCCCGTGTTAGGCTTTGGCACCTGCTAGTCCCATTCCTGGAGCAGACCCTGGCCCTGGATTTTCTAGACCAGCTCAGACTCATAGATTACCCCCATTGTCAGCATCTCTCTGTTTTCTTCTCGGCACTTACCATTATATGAATTTGTCCTAATATTTGTCTGTTTGTTTGATGTCTGTCTTATTCCTCAAGAGCATAAGCTCTGTGAGAGCAGGAACCCAGTTTTTGTTGTGCCTTGTTTTGCACTGTGCCCAGAGGAGTGTCTGAGACATAACAAGAGTCCAGTAAACGCTTGTGGAGGAGCCCAAGGCTCAGCTGCAGCAGGGAGACACTGGAACTTCTTGACTGTGAAGTGACATGATGAAATGGTTCTAGACAAATCATTCTAGCAGTGGAGTGTAAGGTGAATTGTGTGGGACACAGGCTTGGGGCAAGAAGAACAAAGAAGATTCCTGAAATAATGTGAACGTGAGCACGACAGGTAAGGCTGTGGGTTGCAGTGGAAGGCAGAGAAGGGCAGTGAACCCAAGCTCTGTGTGGAAAGAAGAGACCACACTCACACTGGTCTTCTTACGGGTCCCCACGGACATAGCTCATTCCCACCTCAGCACTGTAGTTGTTTCTTCTTCCTCAAACTCTCCTTCCTCTGATCATTGCATTTTGTGTAGGTTTCTGTTCATATGTCACCTTCCTAGAGAGCTCTTTCCTGACCACCTTATCTAAAAGCACCCTACTCTCTACCCTGGTTTCATTTTTCTTGCTAACACATTCACCCCAACATTACATTATCTACCCTGCATGACATTACACATTACATGTCAGATCCCGGAACAAGGCATAAGCTGCATCTGCCTTGTTCACCACTGTATTCCTGATGGGTGGCACAGCACATATTTGCTGGATAAATAAATAGATTAGATTATGTGTGCAGATGGTTACTGAGAGAGACTGTAGAGAGGCCTGAGTCATTAGGAAGTTAAAATGACAGAGACAGAGAGAGCGGGAGGGAGCTTTCTAGAAGTCACAGGCCTATGAAGGCAGCTCTTCAGTAAGACAGATTCAGCCAAACTTCTTTTTCTCTATTTTGTAACACCGAACAGTACCCGACTCATAAACACTCTCCATTAACTCACAGTGAGCTTCTGGGAACAGCTCAGAGGGACCCGTGTCATTAGGAAATACCACCTGGTTTGCTCTTCCAATGACTGTGCATTGAGAAAGTAGTGAAAATTACATCCTCCATGAAGAATTTCCTTTCTTCAGAGATTTTACTAACTCCTTTGATAATTCTTTTTTAATTTCAGTTATTATACTTTTTACCTCTAGAATTTCCAGTTGGTACCTTTTTTAAAAGCAATTCTTTATTTGATAAGACAGCCTACTCATCCTTTCCTCTTTAGACATGGTTTTCTTCTTTAAACATATCTAAAATAGCTCATTTCAAGCCTTTGCCTGGTAAGCCCTACATCTGGGCTTCCTTGGGGATAATTTCTAGTGAGGATTTTCTTCCCCTGAGTACGGGCCATACCTTCTTGTTTTTCTGTATGTTTCAAAAGTTTTTGCTGAAAACTAGGCATTTAAAAAAGTAAAAAAAAAAAAAAAAAAAAAAAAAAAAAAAGTAAAATGTGGTAACTCTGGGAATGAGATTCTCTTCCCTCCCAGGACTTGTTACTTATTTATTTGGTGATTTTTCATTAGAGTCCGTATACATTGTCATATATGAAGTCTCTGCTCACTCAGCTTAGTGGTCAGTTAATACCCAGACAAAAGTGTCATTACACCTTGGTACCAATAAGTCTCATAGTGCTTGCTGAGGAGCTCTGGGGCGTTCTGGGCGCCGTCAGCATCTGGCAGGCAGTTTCCACCTCTGTTGGCCATCACTTTTTGCTTGTGCGGAGCCTCCAGGCCAGCCCGCCTGAGGTGAGAGGTTAGGGCCTTCTCAGGTCTTTCCCAAGCATTTGCACACCCCTGGTGGGCAGGTGGCCTTCTAGATTCCCAGAACTATGTCAAAGCCTTTCAAAGCTTCCTATAGAACCTTAGTCCCCAGATTTTTCTTTTAAGTTTTTTTGGTTAGCTTACTGTTTGACCCAATTAATATGCATCACCTTAGACAGCTGTGATACTGTATTTTTAGCTAATGCCTTGGGAACAGGCTCTTCATGGTGGGTAAGCACCAAGTCAATTCAAATAAAAATAGCTTTGGGAGTAGGGTCTTTCAAGAACCACCAGAGAGATAAAATAATGACAGTTCTCTGGGAAGAGGGCTATGAAGAAACTCCAGCCCCAGTCTGCACCTCCAGTGGCTGCCAGGTTTCTGGTTTTCACTGTGCTGGTTGGTTATTAACTGGGGAAATGGAGATGGATGGAGCAAGTTCAAATGTTACACATCTTACTGCTCTTACTGAGATTCAGCCTGTTTTTCTTGAGTAAACTCTTCTCAGATTGCCAGAAGCCTTTGATCACTTTCCAGACTCTGGGAAATTTGAGTGTGACAAATTTTCCTCATTGCTTTATAGAGAAGATTTTCAGAGGTCCTTATTCTGCCATTTTTGCTGCCATGGCCCCTTTCAATGGAATTTATTCTCTTCCTTGACGTCAACTACTATTTTCCAAACATTGACAATCTGAAGCCCCAAAGAGTTCAGAGTATAAGTTTTTAAGAAATGAATTTTCTGAGATAAGTGTTTGTTCTTATAAAACCAACCACCAAGGAAACAAGGCAATTAAAACAGATAAACCCCCAAAAGAAATTGTTCACGGCTATCTACAACTCTCATCATTATTTATCTCTCTCTTTGCTTGCTTGTTTCAGCATGGACCTGGCTAAGGTTCAACTCTATGTGTTGAACTCAGTCCCCGTCTCCTCCCTGAGCCCAGGCAAGCCTGGAGCTGAATGAGACAGGGGTAGGCGTGGTCTTCAGCAGCCCCTCACTGTTGGCCCTCTTTGCTAGTTAGCTCAGGCTGCCATACAAAATATCATGGAATGGGTGGCTTACATCAAAGAAATTTATTCTCTCACAGTTCTGGAAGTTTGAAGTCCAAGATCAAAGTGCCAGCAGGTCTGGTTTTTCCTGAGGCTTTTCTCCTTGTAGATGGAGCGCCACCATCTGTAGATAGTGACTTTTCCTTTGTGCAAATCTGCTCCTGTTGCTTCTTCCCCTTCTTATGACAACACCAGTTTTATTGGATTAGGGCCCCACACAGTGAGTCTGACACTCAGTGAGTAGGTTCTTAATGAACATGTGCATGGGTGATATGCATCCTCCTTTGTCCTTTGCCTTTACGCTCCTATACCGCCACTTACCCCTCTGTAAGCACTTCCCAAAACAGGCACTATGGCTTCTGGGCCACTGGGAGAGCAGTGTTGTTTGGAGCTGCCAGACTAATCCTCATGCCAGAGTTCAAATCCTCATTCTGGTACCAAGCATCTGTTTGACCTTGAGCAAATCAGTTAACTCATCGACTTTCTCCGGATTTGGCCCAATTCTTTTTCATTTCTCCATGCTCTAGGCCCTGGATTTGTCACCAACCCCTCCTACTAAAACAACCTCTCCTCAGCCTCTGTGTGGCATGTCTAGGGGTCAACTAGTAAAATAAATCCTGGTGGATGCACTAATTAAATAACTCTGAGCGGCCTCCATCTCTGCCTAAGGAACACATCGATCCTGGAGATGCCGCTGATGCTCGGGCAAGAGTGGTGTAATATTACTGGGTAAGTTAGTCCAGGAAGGGAGGGGAGGTGCAGTACAGGGAAGGGCTAGTGGGAGCTCACTAGGGGTATGCCGGAAGCTGGGGGTTCCCTCACACGTGTTCACTCAATTAACTTGCCCTGAGAATCTGCCTTGCTCCAAGCACTGCAAAGGGCCAGAGCTCATAGCACGGCCTTTTCTGACCACAGGATTGAACTTTGCATGAACTATAGGATTGTAGAAAAATGTTTAAGTCTTAGGTTTAGTGTTTATTTCTTTTCGATCATAGGTAGGCCACCTAACTTGTTAGAACTCGGTTATTCCATTTTTAAAAATATTTTTTAAAACATTGTTATTGACTGGTTTTAGAGAGACAGACAAGAAGAAGAACAGAGAAGCATTAATTTTGTTGTTCCACTTAGTTGTACATTCACTGGTTACTTCCTGTATGTACTCTGACTGGAGATCGAACCTGCAACCTTAGTCTTTCAGGACAATGCTCCAACCAACTGAGCTAACTAGCCAGGGCCTCAGTTATTCCATTTTTAAAAGAAGAGATGACTCAGGTGTTCTATATGGTTAGTTCTATCACTTCAGCTTTCACCTGAAATTCTGTTTTACTGGGAGTGGAGTGCGGATCCTGCTTAAAAACTACTGTGCATTTTGAGCTTGATTATAGCACTTGATTTCCCACTTTAGCTGACAAGGTACATATATGTGGTAAAAGTTATGGGGAAAAATTAACCTTGCAGTTTACTCATAAAACTTGGAAATGAACTTTGCAAAAAGCCAAATATACAGTCTACTGGAAAGTTCTGTCCATTTTTGGAATAAAACAAAATACAAATTTTTCTTACCGTCAATAAACTTTATTAAATAATATAATTGCCATTATTATTAATGATTTCTTGCCAGTGTGAGGGCAATTTGTATATCCCATTTTTGAAAAATGTTTTATCTTTTGATGCGAAAAATTGAACCAGTGCTTGTTTGATATCTTCTTCATTTTTGATTTTTTTGCCCTTCAAAAATTTTGTAAGGACAAAAACAAGTGATAGTCGGAGGGTGCTAAGTCCGGGGAATATGGTGGATGCCACAGAATTTCCCAGCCTAGTTCTGCAACTTTTTGACGAGTCCCCAAAGCAGCATGTGGCCTGGCATTATCATGATGCAGTATGATGTTCTTCCTATTGAACATCACCGGCCTCTTTTCTTGGACTGCTGTCTTTAAATTATCCAGTTGCTGACAATACTTCTCCGAATTGAGCTTTTTGTTCGATTTTAAAAGCTCATAATGTATTGGTCCTCGAATGTCCCACCATATACACAACATTCTCTTATTCAGAGTCAAATTTGGTGGAAGGGCTAGGTTTTCCGGGTTCACAATATACCCTTTTCCTTACGATGTTTTCGTAGGTAATCCACTTTTCATCCCCAGTTATCATCTGGTTCAAGAAAGGCTTGATTTTGTTCTGAGCAAGCAGAGATGTGCATATGACAACTCGATCATCCAAATTCTTCTGACTTAATTCATGTGGCACCCATCTTGAATATTTCCACACCAATCCTATCTTCCGAATATGGTCCGAAATGGTTTGCTGAGCTGAATTAAGCCTTTCTGCAATCTCTGATGTTGTCAGAAAAGGATCTTGCTCCAACATGGTTTTAACAACATCGTCATCGATCAAAGATGGTCGCCCAGAACGTGGCTTTTCAGAAAGGATGAAATCACCTGTTTCAAATTTTTTGAACCATCTTCTGCATGTCCTATCAGAAACTGTACCTTCACCAAACACTTTCAATAAATTTCTACATGCTTCTGTAGCATTTCTTCCTTGTTAAATTTCGTAAAAATTACAGTGGCGTAAATGAACTTTATCAGTAGCCATGGGTACACTATCGCTTCACACATAAGACTAATGTGAATCAACTTTGTTTTAGTTAATTTGCTACGTCAGTATGTATACATTAAGTGATAAAAATAGAGAGGCACACATGCGCCAAATAAACATGTGCTTACGTGTCGAAACTTGTTGTGATAGAAACGGACAGAACTTTCTGGTAGACCTGATATTTGCATTCTTATATTACCCTTTGAGGGTTCTATTCATGAATACCTAACATAGAGTAGGAAAGAACTCAGTTTAGCATTTTAGTCAAATAGAGGTTCATTGTGGACCCCCAAGGCAGACTCAAGGGGCAAAACTATCATTTGCCCAGTGTCACAGATGCAGTAGTCACAGGTTTTGTGTTTCGATGTTAAACCACACTTTGTTACTTTCGCTCTTCCTAGCACATGGAAGCACAGAGTAGTTATTCAATGGACATAACAGTCTTTATTCTCTAAAGAGAAATTACCTTCATGTCACCTGCTTAAAAAATGAGGGAAAGCCAAATTGAAATTTTAATGCTGACGTTGTCTCCTAAATTGTTGGAAGACTAGATTACATTATTTCAATAAATCCGACGAAAGTTGTCCTCACCTTTGGAGTTAGCAGTTTGGGCCTCTGGCTCTGCCAGACCTGGTGGAGCCTCTGTGTTTGGGCTGGCTTGGCCTTGGCACCAGCCTTCATGGGCAGCTTGTATGGCAAGGGTGGTGGGAAAGAGCGGTGATGGCGGCTTGGGCTGCAGGCCACAGCTCCAGTCAAGTTCCAGCTCTGTCACTCTCAACCTGGAAACTTTGGCAAGATGCTAACCTTTCTAAGCCCAGTTTCCTCATATGTAAAATGGAGAGGATACTATTATCTACTTCATAAAGTCATTGTGAAGATTAATTTTGCAAATGCATTCATTAAAGTACACAGTGACTGGCAGAAAAGTTAAAAGCAGAGAAAATACTTGAAGAACCAACATCATAGGCAGGAAGGAGAATTCTCTGTATCTTTTTTCTCTTTTTTCAGGATTCACAAAGCACACTATAATTATTATCATGTTTTTAGAATTATTTTTACTATCATAATTATTTTAAATATTATCATCACATTTTTGTGCATTAAGCCTCCCTGTGAACTTTCTCAGGAGACTGGGATGCTTTTGAACCACAGCGCAGGTTGTTAATTCATCTGTCAGATGTGCTTCTAGAAACCAATGTCTTATATCATTTGAGTGCTTTTTTTTTTTTTTTTTAAAGCAAGAGAGAGAGACAGACAGGGGTAGACAGACAGGAAGGGAGAGAGATGAGAAGCATCAACTCGTAGTTGTGGCACCTTAGTTGCTCATTGATTGCTTTCTCATACGTGCCTTGACCGGGAGGCTTCAGCTGAGCCAGTGACTTCTTGCTGAAGCCAGCAACCATTGGGTCAGGCTCCTTTGAGCAGTTTTGTAAGAACAAAACAATATTTGTAGTCGAGTCAGGAAAAATAAAATATTTAAAAGCCTCAATTCTTTAAATAAATGTTTACAGTCATCTTACACATTTGTGTTTATTAGTAGTAGTATATTCTTTATAAAGTAATAGCTAACATCTTTGAGGATATACATATTTCTTCAAAGCCATACTAAAAAATTGCAGCATAATAAAGTTCTTGATGCTGATATAAATATTTGAAAAGTCTTTTCCAATTAATGAGTCTAAACACTACACTCCTTCCCTTTCCCCAGCCTCTCCTGTTTTCTTTAGACCCCACAGACACTCTGAATTTATGTCCTGGTTGTCAGACAGTTAAATATCAAGACGTTCCTCTCTAGAGAATTTAGGAATATTTTAAACCAGTATATCCAGGTAAACAGAGACTGCATGGAAATAAGCTAGCTTTGCCTGAAGTTACTGGAACCCTCGTGACCAATTAGTATTTTAGAGTTCCAAAAGGAGACCATAAGTAGAGTCATTGTCGTGTCCTTGGAGAAGGGAAAAATGATGTGTGGTGTGCTAGAGAAGTTTCTACCGTAGTTATACTGAGAGTAGGGAGATAAGCCTGCAAGGACCTGATCAACTTCTCTGGAGAAGTGGAAGTGAGAATGGCTGGGTAGCTGCACTTGATGAGTTGCTAGCGACGGAAGTCACAGCAACTTGGGCTTGGGTGAGGTTGTCCCAGCTGCTCTGAGATACGCACAGAGGATGTTTCAGTGACCAGAGTGTCTCTGAAGTTTACACACATGTGCAGATTCCTGTGTCCACCCTGCAGACCCAAGATTCTCCCTCATGTACTGGGACACCAAATCACACTGCCCTTGTAACAGTTTCGCTCTCACATTTTTTTCCCTGAGTTTGGGGAGCAGCATGGGGAAGCAAGACCAAACAAAGTTAGAAGTCTAAGCCAATAAAATGACCAGTCTGTTTTCTTCATCTGGGTTAGCATAAAAATCCCCTGAATGTCTCTCTCTCAAATGTACAATTTTTTTTAAACAACTTCCCAAACCAGACAATAACCTTTGGTTCACTGTATATGGACCAAATGTCCATCAGTAATAGAATAAATAATCTGAGCTATATTCAGCACAATGGAATGCATTACAACAGTAAGAAGGAACGGCCTGCTGCTAATGAAACAATACGGTGATTCTCATAAGCATGATGTTGAGTGAAGGAAGCTAAAGGGTGCACACTATATGCTTCCTTTGATAGAAAACAGAAACAGGCAAACTAGTCAGGAGGAGGTAGAAAAGGACCTTCTGTGATATTATGGTTGTTTTTTGTTTCAAGTGCTGGTTACACAGCTACGTTCTTTGTAAACACTCATTATCCTGTATGCTAATTATAATATGTACTCTTTCTGTATATTTCATTTCATTAAAAAACCTTTTTAAAAAAATGATATATGAAAAGTAAGAACCTCAATCCACTGGCCAGAATCTTTTCTGATTTCAGTTTGACACCCTCATTTAGGTTTCGGCCCTTTCTGAATTTACAACCTGTATCAGGAAAAAGCCCTCAAAGACTTTTCAAAATTTTCCATGATGGCATCCCTGGTAAACAAAATCGCATTTGTGATTTGTAGAGTCCTAATGATTTACAGCTTTCTGTATCAGGCATTTGGGACACTTTGATAGACAAGTCATTACAGACTTTTCCAGGTACTCTTGCTAGGGTCATATGAGTTCTTAGCTAAACTATTCTTTTTACAAAGATTTCAGGAAGACACAGACTCTTATGGCAAGATTTCGGTGATTATCGGCAGACATGAGTTTTGTGTATTTACTGAGCGATGTGATATTGTGAGATTTCTTAGAGAGGTGCCTAATCTCAGAGTGAGACTGGAATAATTTAGAGGCAAGGAGGCTGGACCACAGGCCACAGAAGGACCTGTTGAGCACCAAAATGCTAGCAATTAAGTATTGTATTTCTTCTCTTTCTTCTATTGATTGGTTGATAATCAAAGTTTTCCCATGATTTTTAATAAGCACGAGAAATTAAAACAAATATGAATTGATCCACTTTGATAATGTGTTCGCTATAAGAACAAAATTGGCTTTAAAGTTGCTTTATGCTGGTAGTGATGTGGTAATCTGGATGTATCTTGAGCTCGTTAGAAGGAATATGTTAAGGCAGTTTTAAAATACGTGGGTCTTTTTAAATGTCAAAATGAAATAAGCTGTGTATTTTTTCTTGATTAAAAATTATGTTTAAAGGAATATTGAATCCACATGCTTTTATTAATTAATATTGAAAATTACCAAAACATCATTTGAGAACATACATTGAAGAAATTTAGTAAAGCTTTAGAGAACATCTTTTCAAAATTCCTTCAAATAAGAAACTATATTTTTCCAAAAGGTTTCTTGAGTTGAATCTTAAATCCTTAAATGGATGACTCTGTATACCACAGACTCTTATGGCATGCTGAGGCATTGGACTGTCTGGTCACCAGCCTCTCCAGGCGGAGGCACATTCTCTTCTCTGCTGGCTTGAGTTGGGGACCACTGCCTCCATCCCATGCAAGATGGTCACTGTGGTACCAGGAATTCTCGGTTTCCCAACAGTGAGAGTCCATTAGAGTTTATTGACCTCTCTCTCTTCTGCTAAGAAGCAAATGATAAGAAATATATGTATATATAAATATTGATGTTTGTCCACAGTTCTTGGACAACTCCCAAATCCCTTGTAATTTTTTAATTAATTAGAACAATAGAGGCATCTTTTGTTATAATATCCTGCTCACAAAAACTAGGGGATATTTTACTGCTTCATATAAGCAATAAAATATCCCCTAATTTTTGTGAGCAGTTTATCAGGTTTTGCCCTCAGTTTCTGAAATAGCTTCAGAGTGATAAATGTAAAATGGATACTTTTCATTATCCACGGCTGAGCTGTGTTTATGTTAGTGGGATGACTTGGAAATCCCCTAGATAACCACATGGGGGCTGGTTGCCAAGAGAACCAATCATATAATTGGTTCTTTCACTCCTCCTCTCCCATTTGAGGGAGGGAGAGGGGTTGGAGGTTGAATTAATCACCAATGGCTAATGATATTACCCATCATGCCAATGGAAGGAAACCTTCTAAAAACCCAAAGGGATGGGGTATGGAGAGCTTCCACGTTGGTAGACACACGAAGGTGCCGGGAGGGTGGCACCGAGAGCGCTCATGGATGCTCGTGCTCTCTCCCACGCACTTTGCTCTACACACCTCTTCATCTGGCTGTTCCTGACTTAAATCCTTTTACAATGAATTGTTAATATTGTAAGTACATTGTATTCCCAAGTCCTGGGAGTTGTCCAAGCACTTGACTGAAACCAAGGAGGGGGCTGTGGAAATCACTAATTTACAACTAGTTGATCAGAAGCACAATGTGAGGTAACAGAAAAAAATATACATTGGTTTCAGCCCCTAGTTTCCTGGCACAGAGTTGCTAAAACTCTTGTAAATTCCTCCTAGGAGATAAGAGCACTAAGAGCATCTTTTGTTCTACTTTTTGGTCTTTGACTCCGGTTCCTGACAGAGTTTTTGGAATTTCCGAGGTGGTAGGAGCATCTTTTGTCCTAATGAGATGACTTCTGGATGAGGGCTGGTCACCAGAAAGACCAAACCATGATTAGAAGCTTAGAATTTTCAGCCCCACCCCTCTATTGTCCAGAGGGGGGAGAAGGGCTGGAAATAGAGTTAATGACCGATCATGCCTACATGATGAAGCCTTCATAAAAATCCCCGAAGTCCAGGGTTTGGAGAGCTTCCAAGCTGGTGAACACATGAAGGCTCTGGGAGAGTGATGAGCTCAGAGAGGTCACAGAAGCTTTGCATCCCATCCCATATGTCTTGCCCTACATTTCTCTTCCATCTGGATGTTTCGCTGTATCCTTTATCAGATCCGTTTATAATAATCTGCTGAGCAGTAGGTAAACTGTTATCCTGAGTTCTGTGAGCCACTCTAGCAAAGTGATTGTATTTGAGGAGAGGATTGTGGGAAACTCTGATTTATACCTTATTGGTTAGTAGCAACCTGGTCTTGAGATTGGCATCTGAAACATGAGACAGAACCCTTAACCTGTGGGATGTGGCATTGTCTCCAGATGGTGAGGGTCAGAATTGAGTTAAAGGACACCCAGGTGGTGTCTGAGAATTTCTTGTTGTGTGTGGGGAAACCCACATGCATTTGGTGACCAGAAGTGAAGTGTGAGTGTCAGAAGTGAAGTAGAGAGTAGAGTGTTGAGAAGAGAAACAGAGGAGGTTTTCCTACTTTACAAAATACACAGATCCTATCTAGCGTCAGGCAGAGGACTATGAGCAGAACTCTTATAGGGAGGCTGGGACTCACAGTCCCCAAGTGGGATTTTTCTAAAAGAACAAACTGTCATAGTCAAACCCTCCTTCAGGAATGAATGAAGTAATCTGATGTAGGTGTGTGGCACATGTGAGTGGGAGGACTAGCGGGGTGGAGAGGGCCTCCAGCCCATCTCCCAGCTGGTCTCAGCTGATAAGCACAGCGGCATGCTGTGTGACCTCTTGCTTTGACAGTCTGTCTCCCTTGACCTTGGCCCAAAGACAGCTCTTCTTTATTTTATTTAATTTTATTTTAAATTAAATTTTTTGAGGATGACATTGGTTAATAAAATTATATAGGTTTCAAGTGTACATTTCTATAATGCATATAATGCATCATTTGTATATTGCATTGTGTGTTTACCACCCCATGTCAAATATCCTTCTCTCAACCATATATTTGATCCCCTTTACCCTTTTTTTTAAAAGTGAGTGTAGGGAAGATACAGAGACAGACTCCCACATATGCCCTGATGGGGATCCAGTTGGCAACCCTGTTTGGGGTCATGCTTGCAACGAGCTATTTGTAGCACCTGAGGTGGAGGCTCCACAGAGCCATCCTCAGCACTCAGGGCTGATATGCTTGAATTAATCAAGCCATGGCTGTGGGAGAGGAAAAGAGAGAGACAAAGAAAGAGAAAGAAGAGGGGAAAGGGGAGGCAGCAGATGGTTGCCTCTCCTGTGTGCCCTGACTGGGTGGAATCAAACCCAGGACTTCCATATGCTGGGTCGATGCTCTACTGCTGAGCCAACCAGCCAGGGCTACCCAACCCTCTTTACCCTTTACTACCTCTACCCAACTCCTTTCCCTCTGGTAACCACCATACTGTTGTCTGAGTCTATGAGTTTTTGTTTGTTTGTTTGTCTTGTTTGTTCATTTGTTGATTTCAGTTTTATATCCTACACATGAGTGAAATCATATGATACTTAAACTTTTCCCATCTCACTTATTTCACTTAACATGATTTTATCAAGGTTCATCCATGTTGTCACAAATGGCAGTATTTCATGTTTTCTTATGATTAAATAGTACTCCATAGTGTATATGTACCACATCTTTTTCCAATCATCTATTGAGGGACACATTGGCTGTTTTCATGTTTTGGCCACCATGAATAATGATGCTGTAATGAACATAGGGGTACATATGTCTTTATGAATAAATGTTTTCAAAAATTTTTTTTTCTAGTAGAATCCCAGAAAAAGGGTTTCTGGGTCATATAGCAACTTTATTCTTATTTTTTTGAGGAATCTCCATATTGTTTTTCCATAATGGCTGTACCAGTTTACATTCCCACCAGCAGCATGTAAGGGTTCCTCTTCCTAGAGAGAACACTTCCTTTTTATTTTTATTTTTTCAATTTTTTTAAGTGAGAGGAGGGAAGATAGTGAGACAGACTCCTGCATGCACCCAGACTGGGATCCACACAGCAACGCCTGTCTGGGTCCAATGCTTAAATCAACCAAGCTATTTTTGGTGCTTGAGGCTGATGCTCAGACCAATGAGCTATTCTCAGCATCTGGGACAGATGCTTGAACCAGTTGAGACATTGGCTGTGGGAGGAGAAGAAGGAATGAAGGGGGAGAGAATCAGATGATCAGTTCTCTTGTGTGCTTTGACCGGGAATTGAACCCAGGATATCCATACGCCATGCCAGCACTCTATCCACTGAGCAAACTGGCCAGGGTTGAGAGCACTTCTTAGTTATCTAAAGTTCCTTGGATTCAAAATAAAGTAAAAAAATTCCTTCCCATAGACCAGGATGCCTGCATCAAAAGCTAAAGCTCTAAGCCTATTACTTTTGTGTTACCTCCCAAACTAGCACCTTGCTTAGGTTTGATCCTTCACAAAGACCTGCAATTCACTGAATACTGAAAGCATTTCTCAGACTGTCCATGTGTGTTCTCTTGAACCTGAAACAGATTTCATACAAAATGAAATAATTTCTTGAGATGCTTGCCTATCCAATACAGATTACCAAAAACTGGTCAGCTAGAGCCAAGGGGTCAGCTACATTAAACACTATGCCCTCAGCTATTCCTGCTGGAGGGTCCGCCTTAGCCAGACAGGATCCTCTTTCTCCCCCTCTTTCTGCAAGACTCTCATCCAGCCACAGGAAATGGCCTGGGATGGGCCGTTGACCCAAGGTCATGTACGGTCTGCCCAGCAACCTCTGACATGACTGAGCTCAAACTGATGAGTTCACCCAGAAGTTTCAACTAAAAATATCGAGAAGATGAGCTAGTACCAGGAGTTGAACTCAAAAAGAGAACATTCAGAAGGAGATGGAGCTGAAACCATGCAGGGTCATGGTCATAGCATCCAAGATTAAGGGTGGGCAGGAGATAAAACCCGAAAGTAAGCACTAGACAGCAGGCAAAAATAAGACTGAGCAGAGGGAAAGAGTAAGATAGGAGGGAGAACAGCAGAGAAAGGGTAGCTGAGAACATTCCTGAATATTTTTATTCTTTTCCTGGACTTCTCTGCACTCCTGATAATAAATCTCTGCTCATTTGATTTGACCTAAATAAATATCTATTTCTTTCACCCCAAACCCAGAAGAATCAGAGCAGATGCCTGCACACCTTCCTTCCTTCCACCTCAAGAGTGGGGCCAGTGTGGGGACAACTTCCATTGTTCTTGTTATGGATTCTGGGTGCTAATAGGGCTTGCTAACTCATCAGTGACCCTACAAACCTTCCACACCTCAGATTGATATGTCTTTAAATTGTGGGACTGAATAACCACGCTTTACTCTCCTTACTTCCAATTCCCTTAGCTGTTTGCAGACAGGGCTCTCCTTCCTGCTGAGAAATGGAGAGAGAGAAGTCTTTGGCTCCCACCACTTCCCGCCTCCCCCCACCCAGATTTGCCAGGAGGGGAAGAGGGACTTCTATAAGAAGTCATTTTGGATTTTTGTACTGCAGGAAAAGGAAACTAGAAAAGGCCACCACCTTTCAACACAGACTATTTGAATATCAGGCTGTTGGGCATTAAAAGGAGAAAGGCTCCAGCCGCAATTGGGAACTTCAGGACAGTTCCAGCAGACCCAGGGCTGAGTGAATAGGCTGCTCTGTGTCACGGACGGTCCCCAGTGGGATAGACGTCAATCTCTCCCTGTGTGGGAGGCCCATGCCTACTGGGGAGCAAAACTGCTGGGACCCAGACCCAAAACCCCTGCAAGCCTGGCCTCTTCCTATCTCCTGCACAGGGTTTTATTGCATAGACGAGTGCTTCACGGTGGTTTTGCCCTGAGAAGTTCACTGAAAGTTGATTTCTTTGGTGAGTTGCTCTTTTAAGGAGTTGTCTAAGTGTAAACTTGCATTGTTAATGAATTGAGAACTCAGCAGGCTGATCCAACTAGCTCGGCTTCTCTCTCTGTTTTCCACCTCGAACAGCATCTGTAGCTACTTCCCAAGGAACTCCTGTGTTCTTCCAACGTTGTAGCTCCTTCCTTTCAACCCTGTGGCAACTCTGGCTGTTGGGGCCCTGGCTTGGTGCCTCCAGCCCACAAAAGCAGTGGGAAGCTTTTAGGAATATACCCTAAGAACACCAAAGCACTGTCCCAAAAGGAGAAATGCACCCCCATGTTTATGGCAGCATTGTTCACAATAGCCAAGATCTGGAAACAGCCCAAGTGTCTGTCAGTGGACGAGTGGATCAAAAAGCTTTGGTACATATATACTATGGAATACTACTCAGCCATAAGAAATGATGATATATCAGTCCCTTTTATTCCTGCAGCCCCAGTAAGGCTGCTTGTTGGGAAAGGTGCAGGGCGAGGTAAGAGGGCTCCAGCTACAGGAGGAGGAGTGAGCTGACAAAGTCCATGTCTGTATTTTCTGAATCCGTACAATTCTGGACACTTAGGACAGACATTTGGCCAAGGGCTCCTTGGAAGTTAAAGATTCACTTGGAATTGGCCAAATTGGCATTTCAGAAAGAATCAACAAGAAGTCACTAAACCCTGCTCCAAGCAGGGTGCTAAGAGCTGGGGAAGAAAAAGAACCCAGATGAGGCCCCTGCCTTTCGGGAGCTTCCAGTCTAATGAGCCAAGGAAACTGGAGGGGGACAGAGACAGGCAGAATGTGGGGTACAGGTGTGACACACCAGCAAGTTCTGGAAGGGATCAGCATTGTTACCTTTTCAGAGGACAGACATGTAGCCATGTCTCCTGGAGAGAAAATAAATGACATAAGGGGTCAGAATAGGTGTTTGGGAGAAATGTTCAAAGAAGAGAAGGCATTTGAGTTTGACTTTGAGGACCAATTAGAATTTAATTAAAGTAACTGGGAAGATGATCAAAGGGCACCCCAAAGAGAGAAAACAATGTGAGCAGGAGAGAGCAAAGAGAGCCTAAGGGAAATAACTAGTCTAAGAACCATTGGCGCTTAGGAAGATTGCAGGGCAGGAGGCTCGGAATAGACATGGGCATGGGGGTGTGGTGGGTGAAAGTTAAGACTGGGCAGGCAGGCTGGAACTAGCTCTTGTCAGACTTTACACGCTACAATAGGCTTTATTTTGGAGGAAGTAAGGAAAGAGGAAGGTTTTGATGAGGGATAACACAATGTGCTTCCCTTTCTGACCTATTTTCTTTTAATAGTATTAAATAGCAGACATTCTCTAAGAGGGCCGATGACAATAGGAGTCATCAACAGAGAGGGCTTAGAGGTATTTTTAATTTCCATGTGGAAACAATTTATAATTCAGTGATGACAAAGTCCAATGGAAAAATACCTTAAAGTGGGGAATGAGTGCTGTTCTGGTTTTTCCAAATTGGCTGGCAGTGGCCAAGGTCGCCGGGGAGAAGGCTCAGCCTCTCTCTGTGGGCTGGACTGAGCCCAGCTACCTAGGAACAGGGCGCCTTCACTGCAACAGTGCAGCAGGTGAGTGGCCAGGGGGAAGCGGAAGCTTCCTTTGCCTGGGCTCAGCGCCTCTGGAAAGCAGGGCTCTCCTGGAGGGGGTGAGGGAGGCCTTTGTGACAGGCACCCCCATCCCTCGTGTCCTCTGTCATCCTCACCTCTAGTGCTCTGGGATCTGATAGTAGCTTAATCAGTAGAATTTCTTCTGTCATTTAAGTAATGTTTAATTCTCTGAGGAGCCCTAAGACTTGGGAATATGATTTGTTCTACTTCAGAAAATATGTTTAATTGTTTGGCACTTACTGAAAATGTGCATGAAGGTACAAAAAAAAAAAAAGAGTAAAATGGTGCTTTGAGCCCATGAAGCCATAGTCATACCCATGTTTCATTTATTGCCAATGATTCAAGCATTTTGGAAGTTCAGTGAGTAAGACTTCTTTTTTCATTTTCACATAGTGAAACACTGTAGGCTTTTGGAAAGTTTATAATTTTTTTTCATTGTTTAAAATAGCAACTTTGAACAGATATTTTTAAAAAACATTTTGCTTGAACTTAAGTTTGATAAATGAATACATGTATGTGGGACCATCAGTAAACAAGATATTTCAGAGAAATAAAATATTCAAGTACTTAAATTGGCCTTGAAGGACTCAATGCTTGTGTTTTATATGGGAGCTTCCCCCCAAAATCCTTGTGTACTCACTGTTTCCTGAAACAAGTATAGTGAGTATCAGATTCCATTTGCCTTTCTGACTTAAGCTCACCGTTATGAAAGCCACTTATGGGATTATTCTGAAGTCAGTACTGCTCCCCAAGCATGCCAAACATTCTGGCTCTTTGACCTGCCCTCAGTGGACCCAATGGTTGTGATACAGTAATGCTCCTGTTAGCTGTTAGTGCCCCTGTATCGTTGCCTGAGGATGTTTTATAAACCATAAAAGTGTGGTATTCATGTCTGCTGTCGGCATTAGGGAGGGAGATGAGTTTGCTTTGGTTGCTTCCATTATTCTTGCTTGTTTGTAATGTGAAGTCAAAAGATCAGAAATTCCAGTCTTCTTTTTCTTGCTATACGGCCTAGGACAAGTTATCAACCCCTTTATACCTTGGTTTCTCCACTAGCCAAAACGGTAGTAATGACAACCTGCCCAGGGTTGAAGATTAACCTGTGTCATCAGCTATAATGTGTTACGAGAATGTAGGCTAATTTAACTAAAACACGCTGCTAGACAGATATTCAACTGCTTTAGAAAAACCCAGACTTCCCTCTCCACTCCCATAAAAACTGAAGACAGTTTATAGAGGAAACATACAAGTGTTCAGTGAATTGAATCAATTCAGATAAATCATGGGGGAAATTCTAAAAGCTAACTTGAAAGAACAAAGGGTGGTAGGAATACACATTTTATCTTGAAGCTCTAGAAAAAATAAACATAATAAATTGAATGGCCTAGAGGGTTCATAGAGTTGAATCATAAAAAAATAAACACAAAATCCTTTGGTTTGTGCTCCATAAAGATAAAAACAATTAGGAGTCTGCTTCTTTAATAATAAACTCTTTCCTGTTACAGACAAAGAGCCCACCAAGAAATTGATGCAAATGTGTTTTTGGCCATTATTCTCATATTTTCTCATTATTGCTAATGTACCTACTTACTTGATAGGATGTGAGAATTAGATACTATATGTTACTGAGCTGCCACTTAAGGAAGACTAAACTAGAATCTGAATGATGCTTTTCTTCCGCCTCCTTCTTCCTTGTCCTTCTTCCATCTCCCATTATTTTGTTGGTTTCTACTAAGAACTGACTGTGTGCCCTGGGAAGGTGCAGAGGTGGCCTTATTTTTCAGAAACTTGGATCATTCATTTACTCAATCAGTATTCATTGAGCTCCAACTATGTTCCAGGCTCTTCTCAAGGCCCTGGAGACTCAGTGTTAAGGACAGCAAAATCCCTGCTTATACCTGAGGGGTAATAAACCAGATGAATAAATCTATGGTATAATTTCAAGTAATGTTAAGTGCTGTGAAGACAGACAAAGGAGGGTGATGAGATAGAGAACAGCAGGTGAGGGTTTAAGGTTATTTTATGTGAAAAGATCAGAAAAGCCTCCCTAGAGTAGGTGGTATTCGAAGAGTTGTGAATGAGGTAAAGAGTGAACACACAGAGGATCTAAGCAAAGTATGTGGCAGAGGCAAAAGAAACAGCATGTGCAAAAGTCCTGTGGTGGAACAGTTTGGAATGACCCCTAAGTAAACAAAAGGTCAGTGTGGCTGAAGCAGAGTGAGCTGAGGAGAAGGTTGCTGGAAAAGAGCCTAGGCATGTTCAGGTGCCAGACCACATAGGATCCTGTGGAGCTTGATAGGAGTCTGCTCAGATTGTATTCTAGGAATGATGGAAAGTTATTAGAGGGTTCTGAATCATGATATCATTTATGTCTTTTAAAAGAATCACTCTGGCTATGAGAGAATATAAAAAGGCAAGAGCAGAAGTAGAGATGGCAATGAGGATGCTAATAAAGGGATGGAGTTAAAGCTCTGGAGCTGGACTGCCAGGCTAGAAGCATGATTCTGCCATTGATAAGCAATATGTGAATGGACAAATACCATAACTCCTCTGTGCCTCAGTTTCCTCATCTGTAAAATGGAAATTATAATAGTAAGGGCTACAACCTTGTGCAAATCTGGGTGGAATCGCCCCTGGAGCCTAGTGAATGCAGTGTGAATGGTGCCAGTTGAGATGTGCAATGCAGTGGTTTAGTCCTACCTTGCTGGGCTGAACTACTAAACACATGGAAAGTACTTAGAACAATACCTGACACCCAAGAGGAGCTTAACTAATACCACCTATGATTTTCAGTTGAAATGGCAGATGATGGTAGCTTTGATTAAAGTTGTATCAGTGGGGGTGATGATAAGTACTAAAGTTTGAAATAAAATGTGAAGAAAGAGCCTGCATTGGCTCCTCAGGGCACAACCGGTATTGATGAAGAAACTCCCTAGCGCATCTTTGCAGGCCCTCTAGGTGAGTTTTCTGTCTGATTCATTTTGGAGCTGAGCTTTTCAGCATGATCTCCACCAGTATGTTTCTCCCCTAAAATGATGATTGTATGTAGTGTATATATTTTATAGTGTGATTGTGAAAATGAAACAAGATACTGCATGTAAATCCCCTAGCTTAGTACATTTTGAATTTTAGTAAGCGTTAGCTAACATTATTATCGTTACCATTATCTGAGCAGCTCAATGATTCTGCAGAATGGATACACATACTTGTGACTACATGAGTGAGAGGACTCAATGGTTTCCCCTCTTGTGAGGACAACTAAAGAGCACAGGATACATTTGACAATTACTGTCCAGAGGCCACAGTGTCCCTAAGGTCCTTTGGGTCATTTCTGAGAGGCTGTCCTTGTGCCTGAAGACACCTTCCATGGTCCCGTAAGGGTTCAGATAAGAACCAGCCTGAGGCCTGGCCAGGCGGTGGCGCAGTGGATAGAGTGTTGGACTGGGATGCCGAGGACCCAGGTTCAAGACCCCGAGGTTGCCAGCTTCAGCACGGGCTCATCTGGCTTGAGCAAAGCTCACCAGCTTGGACTCAAGGTCACTGGCTCTAGCAAGGGGTTTCTTGGTCTGTTGAAGGCCCGCGGTCAAGGCACATATGAGAAAGCAATCAATGAATAACTAAGGTGTAGCCATGAAAAATTGATGATTGATGCTTCTCATCTCTCTCCGTTCCTGTCTGTTTGTCCCTATCTATCCCTCTCTCTTACTCTCTCTCTGTCTCTGTTAAAAAAAAAAGAAAGAAAAAAAGAACCAGGCCGAGAAGGAAAAGAAGCACCAAGACATAAAGGCATATGATTTGAAAGGCATGATTTTTCTTTATTTCATTAATTTTATCACTAATAGAACTCAAGTCAATCTACAGTTAAGAAATTTGTTTATGTTCTGTTCCTTTCTCTTACCCATTTGGCTTTAATGAATCTCGAGCATGAATGATGGAGGTGTCAGGGACACCCGGCCGGCCCCAGAGCTGTGGATGCCTAACCCCTCCCAGGCCTTGTCCCCAGCACGGTGGCTGTGGCGTCGGAATTGTGAGCTTCTCTGTCCCAGTCACTCTGCTGTCTAGTTACTCACACATCTGAGGGAATGGCCCCATTTTATTTGTTCTTGGATATGTGAGCCATATAATTGCTTCTTCAGAAGTTGTAAAGGTGGGATTCCAGCCAATAACTTAATATAAAAAGCACCATTTTCTCATTCTCTGGCTTGGTAATGATTCCTGCTATGAGCCAGTCATGGAGATGACTAAGCCTTTCTCTCCTGTGTTAATAAGAGTTTATTGTCTTTGATCCTGACTCAAACTGGCTTGGACCAATGTGGGGATCATAGAAACTGTACTCAAGTGCATCACTCTGTAACTCCTTGACTTACCTAAATCTTAAGCAAACAGGGTCCATTCCAGCCCACTGCCTTTCCTCCAAGTTGGCTACAGTCTTAGCCTAATTCATAAAATGGGTGCCCATTACCTCTGTCTTTTGACTACCAGGAAGTTGAGGATACAGTTCTATTTATTAAGGGCTAATCAGTCTTTCAAAGACAGTTAGTGGACAGAACTCAGAATATGACATCTGAGCTCTCTTCGTATCCCTAACATCAACAATACTTAGTGTCTTCTTATGGGTTCCAGTTCTCAAACAAAACCTCATAGTAAGGTTACTGAAGGACTCTCTGTCCTGTTGTTGCTGCTGAAATGATTACTCTGGGTCACATCTGGGGACCTGGTAATTTAGAAGAGAACCAGAGTCCTTTCATTTATTCAGGAGACATTATCGACTACCTACCCAGTGCCTAGTGGTGCTAGGAATTAAGATACAGTCCCTAACGTCAGGCACCTCAAGGTCTAGTGTGGGGGACTGATATGGAAGTAAACAATTGTAGAACAGTGTGAGTAATATTGTAACAGATCTTGGGGTGCTACAGAAACATTCAGTGGGTATCTGACCCACACTGGTGGTCTAGAAAAAACTCGTAATGGAAGGCATGCTTAAATGATCTTAGAAGCGTGCACAGAAGCCATATACTCAGAGACAGGCCAGAAAGGAGGCAGAGGGATGCTCCTAAAATGAGAGGGAACAGCATAAAAAGCATAAGAGGAAAAGTGGGCTGGCTGTGACCACCAACATTCACTTTTTCCTTCTTCCCTGGCACAAGATTGGATTATAATTCCCAGCCTCCCTTGCTGTAGGTGTGGCCATATGACTGAGTTCTGGCCAATGGAAGGAGTGCAGAGGTGGGGTGTGGGCTGGCCCAGAAGCCCCCCTCTCATGTGCTTATCCTTGTGCTTGCCCACTTCTGCTAACTGGGGCGGACAGGAATCAGGTCAGAAAGGGTCTTGTGTGCTGCTTGAAGGAACTCCGAAGTTGAGGTGCAGGGAATAAGCACAGGGAAGCAATCACATTTAGTTTTTAAAATAACTGAGGTGTGGCGATGTTAGTGACACGGTGAGCTTTACCTGGGTCCTGTGCTTCTGGAAAACACAATGCTTAAGAAATCCCCGACCCCTTTCTGTTCCCAAATCCCTCATCCTTTTGTGCTCCAAGGCTAAATCTCAAAAGACCACCCACCCTCAAATATTTCAAGATAAATCCCATCTTTATCCTTCTTCAAGGCTCCTGTAAGACTCAAGGACAAGTCCCTTGTTTACCTGCTTGTTTAAGCCCAAGAGCCCTTACCTTTTCTTTGACACATGCTTTTTTAATGAACGTTTTTCTTGTTTCAATAACCTGAATAAAAACATTGTCTTAATTATCTGGTATATTTTGCTTTCATATTAACAAAATAGCACTGGGCTAGGAGCCAGAACACTCTGAGTGAAGCTTGCTTCTACTTGACAGTAGACCATCATCTGCTTTATTTTTCTGAAACAACTTCTGTTATATATTAAGATATTTGTAAATCAGTCATATGAGAATAAAGACAGAGCTTGACTCTTGACTACTTTCTCCCAGAAGGCCTACAGCAGAACCCAGCATACAGCAGGCATCAGTCATTGGGAAAAATAATGGCATGGCAACTGTCCCAGCCCCTCTGAGCAGTCTGCACCCTCCCTTGGCTGCTCCTGCCTTCTCTCGCCCTTGTCTCCCTACATTTTTTCTGTGTGCCTCTCTGTCTCATTCACTCTAGTCTTCTTTTGCCTGACCTGCCTGCCTCCCTCCTCTTTTTGGATCTTTACCAACCATCCCTTCCTCTTGCTTTCCTCTGTCTCCTGCTAAAGCCGGGAAGGTCCCTGTTATTCCTGCAGCCCCAGTAAGGCTGCTTGTTGGGAAAGGTGCAGGGCGAGGTAAGAGGGCTCCAGCTACAGGAGGAGGAGTGAGCTGACAAAGTCCATGTCTGTATTTGCTGAATCCATACAATTCTGGACACTTAGGACAGACATTTGGCCAAGGGCTCCTTGAAAGTTAAATATTCACTCAGAATTGGCCAAGTTGGCATTTCAGAAAGAATCAACAAGAAGTCACTAAACCCTGCTCCAAGCAGGGTGCTAAGAACTGAGGAAGAAAAAGAACCCAGATGAGGCCCCTGGCTTTCAGGAGCTCCCAGTCTAATGAGCCAAGGAAACTGGAGGGGGACAGAGACAGGCAGAATGTGGGGTACAGGTGTGACACACCAGCAAGTTCTGGAAGGGATCAGCATTGTTACCTTTGGGCATGTGGTCTGTATGTGGATGATGGCAGCCAGACAAAGGAAGAGGTCAGGGACTCAATTGCAGAAGTGGAAAGCATTCTATATGGCTGTGAGTTCTCTTGGCCCACATGGTCCTAAGCCTGCTGAGGAGCCCCTTCTCCTGTTGAGCCCCTGCGTGGGCTCCACTCCCCGGCCCCTCACCAAGGCCGGAGAAAGGAGTCCAAATCGATGGCTGCAGCCTTCCTCAGTCAGAATCATTTAGGTGGACACCGGGGTGTGGTTGTGTAAAACGTCATCAAGATGTAGAGTTCTGCAGCTGGCTGACCTACTCTAAGTTTCTGAATGGCAAATCAGTGTCTTAGCAGAGAGTCTGGGACAAGCTCTCCCTCTAATTTCTTAGTATCTATCAGCTGAATTGATTTAGATACTGGGAAACTGTCATGACATTGTGGTTGATACAACCTGCTGTTTGCCGACACCGCAGCCTCTGCCTCTGTCTCTGCCTCTGCCTCTGCCTCTGCCTCTGCCTCTGTCTTTGCCTCTGTCTCTGCCTCTGCCTCTGCCTCTGCCTCTGCCTCTGTCTCTGCCTCTGCCTCTGCCTCTGCCTCTGCCTCTGCTCTGCCTCTGTCTCTGCCTCTGCCTCTGCCTCTGCCTCTGCCTCTGCCTCTGCCTCTGCCTCTGCCTCTGCTCTGCCTCTGTCTCTGCCTCTGCTTCTGCCTCTGTGGGCTCAGGAAGCTGCACACATCAGCACACGGTGCTCTGGGGGTTCGCAGTGCGATGCCGGGGACAGCTTGAGGCAAGGAGAGAAAAAAGATGGCTCATTTGTGCTGGGATGGAAATTCCAGGCAGAGGGTGGTCCAAGCAGTGTGAGAACTATCCTGAAGGCAACACGAAATTCCTTTTGTGACTACTTTTATAAACAGGATGGGCCAGAATGCCTCCAGGAGGTGCCTGGGAGGACCACGAGGACTCCTAAGGTGGGTCCTGGTAGTCCTGTGACTGTGGGGACACAGAGGGGGGAGAGGATCTTTTCCCGAGTCCTGGCTTTTATAATTGCAGTTTGGAGAAGAAGAAGAAAAAAGGAGAGTAACAGTAATAAGTAAAGTGAGTAAATGTTTTCCCAAGGAGAATGTTCTTGGAGCAAAAGGCATTCGAGGGCAGAAGGAGGGATTAGCAGAAGGTGTGCGTGGGTGTGTTTGGGGCATCTCCTGAGTTCCTTCAGGTAGAAAGATCCCATTTATAATCTCGATGCCTAGTTCCTCTCTTTCCAACAGTTTTGCAGAAAATACCCACCGAAATCATCTCTTCAAAGGCTGGTTATTTAGTCATTCCTTCCTAATTGATGCTGATGACGGTCTCCCTACTCACATTTCACTTCCGCTGCTGACTCATAGGTGACCTTAGAAGCTGTGGTTTTTGCACCTTGGCAAGATAATTTGATAACATCAAGGCTGCTCCCTGGCCTGTGTGCTGTTTGAGTTAGTGTGTTATGAGGATGATAACAATGTCTGAAACCAAAGTTCACGGTTCAGGTTAGTGGATATTTAGGGCAAAGTCCCCAGTTCTTTTCCAGATCTCCCTCCCCCGTCAGTTAAGATATTTAGAAAATGTCTAAATAGCAATGCCAAAAAGATGAACTTGACTTACTCTGTCTCTATAAATCATAGTCTCTTCCAGGTTCCACATTTCAATATTAAGATGCCTTAAGTTATTGAAATTTCAATAGCAATACAGCACACGAGTCCTGGCAGCAGGGGAGAGAGAAGGTGCCAGTGCTTTTAATATTTATTAACTATCTACACTGTGCTAGGCACCATGGGTGCTTTGCACACATTTTCATTCTCACAAGAATGAGGTATTAAGAAGTGTGATTAACCTCACATCACAGTTGAAGAAAGTGGAGCTCAGAAGAGTTAAGTGCCATGTGAATAGATGATGTAACCAAGACCAGGATCATGACTTCAAAGCCAAGATCCTTCCCACCCCACAGACTCTCCACAAAGTTCAGGATGCCTTCCTCTGCCACTGGAGTCTCCCTTGACCACCCAGCTGCACAGTGACTGTTGCTTTTTGTTGTAGTGTCAATGCAATCTATTGATGTCTTTTGTGTGGATAAGCAGAATCACCTGTTTGATAATAAAAACACTTTTTTTGGTGTAATTGCTT
The DNA here is from genome assembly GCF_036850765.1 of Saccopteryx bilineata. NCBI lineage: Eukaryota > Metazoa > Chordata > Mammalia > Chiroptera > Emballonuridae > Saccopteryx > Saccopteryx bilineata. The sequence continues at coordinate 209,373,149 of NC_089492.1, forward strand.
TGTGATTTATAATCTTCTTGACTCCATATGATTTAATTCTTATTACAACTCTCTAGGGTAGGTATTATTGTTAGGGGGTTATGGTGAACAGCTGATGTTTTGGCCTCCTCAGCATCCATTTCTTTTTTTCTGGGACCAACACCATGGCTTCCTTAGAAGATCACTCTTCTTATACCTCAGTCCCTGTGGTTTCTCTGAGGCTGAGCCCACCACTGGCTCTAGGGTAGTAGTTCTCAACCTTTCTAATGCCGTGACCCCCCGCAATACAGTTCCTCATGTTGCGGTGACCCCAAACCAAAAAATAATTTTGGTGGCTACTTCATAACTGTAATTTTGCTACAGTTATGATTCGGAATGTAAATACCTGATATGCATTATGTATTTTCCGATAGCTTTAGGCAACCCCTCCAGGGTCGCGACTCACAGGTTGAGAACCGCTGCTCTAGGGGGTCTAGCCAAACCTGGCCAATGAGAGCACTTCATTGTTGTGATTGGGTTAGGAGTGGGCACATGATCAAGCTGGGCCAATCAGAGAAAATGGGAGTCAACTCCTGACCTTTGGTGAGGACCATAGGAAAATGGTTCTTTTTCTTTCTTTCTGGTGGTATTACAGAGTTCTAAGAAGAGCTGGTGGCTATCTTTGTCTAACTTGGGGAGAGGCAGTCTGAGACTGATTCTGATACAAAGGAAAGGAGAACTGAAGAACAGAGAGGAAAACTGAGGACAGTGTCTGGACAAACAGGGCCAATAGTGCTCAAAGTCCAAGGAAACGTAGGCTTTTCACAGCATTATGCTGATGAATTTGCTTTTGCTTAATAGAGTTTGAATTGAGTTTCTATCACTGTTATGTTATTCAGGTTATTGCTACCACCATCAAAGGAAATTCGATTGAGGTCATGATCATCATTGCAAATCTTATTGACTACTTATTAATTGTGGATTCTGGGGACAAAGGAAACATCTATCCCCATAAGTGTTTTATATTTTGTTATAAGGTAGAAGGGGTGCTAATTATAACAGGACAAGTATTGATTAAAATTTGCGTTTAAATCCACTCTCCCTCTTTCCTTCTTCTCCTCAAATTCTCTCTCATTTAAAGGGCACAAGGAACCACAAAAATTGACAACTGGGGATGCAGGAGTGAAAAGTAATCTTTGGGGGACATTGTTGAAAGGGAAATATGACTTCCATGTGAAATACACATTAGGCAATATTAAATGTGACACTAGGTATTCGGTGAAATAAAAATACAATTTTAGGAGCCTCACACAATGTGCAAGGTGAAGTTTGAGGAACCTGTGCAAGGAAGGAAGTGCAGAGGAATGCCACTGAGCCATGAGGAGGACAATGAGTTAGCACCAGTGTCACTCAAGGGAAAACTTGGACACAAATTAGAACACAGAGTAGGTGTGTCTTCAGGTGCATATAGACACATTGATTTCTGGGAAAATGCAGACTCTTGCTAAAGTCATAAAATCTATTATTCTTTCATTATACATGAATTTCTTGGGCAGTTGAAGAAAATAAGAGTATTTTAGAGACTTTAGCAAGTTTTACCATATTAAGTAGGTTTCAGTTTATAAATAATTTCAGAATGTCTGAGAATTAAATGTTTTTAATGTAATTTTGTACAGGCTAAATTTGGAATCAAAGCAAAACAGAATGCCTACCTAAGTGATAAGACTGAAATACTAGTTTAGAGCAGAGCCTTGGCAACCTTTTGTGTACATCTCCGGTCTTTTAATTATTTCAATAAGTCTGCAGTCTTGAAAATACATATAAAAACACTGTGCGCTGACTGTAACTCCAAGTGGAAATTTATATGTAAGCATTTTGTTTTTCCTGGCTTCATGGAGCAAACCCTTGTTTATCTAGAATGAGAGAGAAAAGAGAGACAGAGGGACGTAGGCCATTCCTAAGTTCAACACAAGCATCCCATACAATTGCAACAGCCTGAGAGCTGTGGTATTGAGTTCACCTGATCTTCAAAGCATTTCACTACTTTTCACTGGGCGGCCCCTCCTTCCAGGTCACAGGTTCTCCACACACTGTTTAGGCCGATGCTGATGATGACATCAATCCCTTTTTGATAAAGTCCCATCAAGGTGAAGCTCAGATCCAGACTTGAGCACCAGTTTGAGGGCAGGGACCCCCGGGGGTGCTGTTGACATTTGAGATGGGACGTTCTTCAGAGTGCAGAACTGTCCTTCTCATTGCGGGATGCTTACCATTCCCGGTCCTTTCATTAAACACAGCGCTCCCCAGTCATTGTGACAACCATGATGCCATCCGCATTTTCAAATGCCTTCTAAGAGTACTGCCGCCCTCGCTGATAACCTCTAGAGAATTGTCTCTTTGTGTCTGAAGATGTTAACTTTGGTGACCTCAGAGGGTTAAGTATTAAAAGGTAAACTGAAGCATAGTAAAAATATTTTAGAGTTTATTTGAGCAAAACTCAATTGGAATGAGGCAGCACCAAACTGGAAATAGTTAGGAGCACTGTCAGGACAGGAGGTGGAGAGGAGGGAGGAAGATTTATATAGAGATAGCTCAGAGGCAAAAAAAAAAAAAAAAAAAAAGAAAGAAAGAAAAGAATTATTTGATTGGCTGGAGCTTAAGGACTAGTTGGCTGTGCTTGGCGGTTGTCCTTAAAGTTTTGATTTCATAACCTTGAGGCATCTACAGGCTTTGATTTTGGTTTGCTTGAACAAACTGCCACAACATTAGAGCCACATTAATCTAATGGCTTCCTTGTTCAATGAATGGACCATTAGAGACTTCCACACCTAACCCCACCTTAATGCACCACTCATTTCTGCTATGGACATGCTTCTCCTTTCATCCCTTTGGTTGTCAGGCAGAAATAACAGATACGTTGGGATGTTGTGGCTCATGACCACCAGGCTTCCCAGACTTACCCAGTAAATTGCACACAAATGCTCTAGATCTGGTGCATTAGAAAACTTTGGGGTTATTCCCAGGGACAGAAACACTTGAGAAATTTAGGAAGTGGTGTGGAGCCTGGAAGACAGAGAGGGCAGCAGCAAAGAGCAATATGTGGCATCTGAAACTCTTCTCCTGGGTGCCCCAGTGGCTACAAGATGATCTCAGCTGATGTAATACCTTTATATTGCCCTTTACTCTGAAGAGTTCACAAGAAAGTTGAGCCCTGTACTTTTCCATTAGACATCTGCCACTCTAGGGACACCACCACCCTGACTCTATTTGCTCCCGATTGTGGTATCTTATTTCATATTGATGCCTGTGTCTGAACCCTTAACAAATGGAAATTTTCATAACTGGGCTATTGTGTTATTGTCAGAAAACATTGAAAAGATTTTTTAGAGAGGATACAGAACTTGGCATCAGTGGGGGGCTACCTGGGATGTCCTGGTACAAGTATGCTGTCCCAAGAATACTAAATTGTAATCTCCGCAATATTAGTAAGGCTGCACGGCTGACTATTCCATTTTCAAGTACACCAAGATCAGAGAACCAATCTGGGAAGCTGCTTTAAGGTGGTTTGTAAATACTTCCTTGGAAACAATTATTTATCTAGAATGGAATCACTACTCATTCTACAGAATACAGATATTTAGACCACTAAAACAGTGTAAAGGATTCATAAAGGTCTCCAGAAATTTAGAGAAAGTAGTGTAATGGTGAAAAAGAGAACAGTTGTTGGCCTTCTGGATTCAAGTCCTAGTTATACTCTACTAGCTGTGTGACCTTGGGAAATTTACTTAGCCTCCCTGAAAATACTATGAATCTCAGCTATTAAATAGAAATAATAATAATAGAAATAATAATTTAACATGGAATAATGGCAGGGGGTTGTTGAGAAGATTACACCAAATAAAGTAAGTAAAAATTTTTGCTAATTCCTGGCTGTAATATGTACTCAATACACTGTAATTATTATTTTTTACATGCTTATTTTATTGATTTTAGAGAGAGAAAGGGAGAGAGAGAGACAGGAACACTGATATGTTCCTGTTTGTGCCCTGTCCAGGGATCAAACCTGCAACCTCTGTGCTTCAGGACGACACAACCAACCAAGCTATCTGGCCAGGGTGATACACTGTAATTACTATGATGATTATCCCAATAGAAAGAATGGACACATTTATAAAAATAAAAAATTTGTGAGAGAGAAAGTAGGGGGAGAAGAGAATTGAGGCCTAAGAAATAAAAACTTGTTCTACAATTATGATTTTAATAACCACCAAAATATTGTAAGGTGTCAGAGAAAAATAGGAGCACAAGGAAAAAGCCAAAAAATTATGAGCTATGTATGGAATTACTTAATGGAATATATTTTAAGAGGAAGAATTTCAAAGCCTTTAATTAAGATGCTAGAATTTATAGCAAGTCTCCTTGTCCCCCAAGCCCTGTTAATCTGATCTTTGAGAGATCACAGGGACTTCTTACATTCCTCTGGGGACTGTAGAGTGGCCCTAGCCTGCATCCGCTCCATTTAAGGGTGGAGCCTCAAAATCCCCCAGATTGAACTGTGGACTGGCGCAAAGAGATCAGGGTTTGCCTTTTTCAAAGCACAGGAGAGGAGCAGTTTGTGGGCGATGCGGATTTTGGTTAATGCATGTAGAAATGTATGAGTGCTAAACTTGATTTTAATTTCAGAAAAAAAAAATAGAAATTTGTGGACCATTGTATTTCCTGTTAGGAAGCCTTGTGAAAAGGTAGGTCTCAGGGTTCTGGAGAATTTATGATTGGATTTCTTGGAACACAGGTGCAGGTGTGATGAACACAGGACTTAGGAAGATAAAGTGCTCTTTGATCACAACTTACCACTCACTGAGCCCCACTCTTCTTCCAGGGTCTCTCGGGTCTCCAATCTTCCAAGAGCATTATTAACCCTAACCCTTACTGATAATATTGATAGTAACTATATTAATTACCATTCCTATAATACATACCAGGTACTAAGCTCTGTACTGGGAGCTTAATATATATCTATTTCTTAACAACAACTCAATTGTAGGAACAATCCAACAAGCTTTATATATATCATCTCTAATTCTTGTAACCAGAAAACTAGATTTAATTTTCCTTGTTTCATAGACAGAGAAATAAACCGAAAGGTTGAAGTGTGTGCAGGACCCTGATCTTCTTGAGGGCAAAGGTCTTGGTGTGTCCATCACAACACAGCTGTTTAGCTCAGGGTTCTTTGGGGGGGGGTCCTCAGCAAAAACTCCATAATTCATTAAATCAGTAGTTCTCAAAATGTGCGCCAGGGCGCACTGGTGCACCCTAGAAGATTTCCAGGTGCGCCCTATGGTATTCCAGAGAAATATGTGCCTGTTGGGGACCAAAAAACCAACAGGTTTTGGGAGTTTAGATTTTTGGGGGACAGAGGTGTGGGGAATTGGCTATAAGCTGACAGTCTGCCCAACTTCCCACCTCACTTGCCTGATTAGTTTGCAAAAGGCTATCAAGTGGTGCTGAATTGTTTACACTACCCCCATGTTCCCCAGAAAGACTGGGGTCAAGTTTCTTCTATCCTTTGTCTGGTGTGAAGTTAAGATGATATATATGGCGGGGTTTTTCTGTGCTCAACACAATTAAGAGTAAAAAGAGAGGAATTCTTCAATATATTGACGAGGAAGTGAGAGTTTGCCTCTCAAATATATGCCTAAATATTGAAGAAATTGCTAGGACACATCAGGCTTATGTTTCTCATAAACACAAGAATGAAAAACTTTTCACATTCACACCAGGACCTACCAAATTTACTAAATCTTACTAAGAATGTATCTATATATATAAAAAGATAACTTTCTTGTCGTTTTTTTTAAACCCTCTTTTTTTTTTTACAAATTCTAAAAAGCATAATTTAAAAAAATGTAACATAAAAATGTTTTTTTAATGTCAGAATAAATTTAATTTTGTCATATTTATTTTGTTTAATTACCATAAAAGCACACTTGGACTTAAATTTTTTCTTTAATATTTGACTTAATTAATATAATATATTTCTCAGAAATTTGTATATAGTGCACCTACACTTATTTGTAGGGTTTTAAATGCGCCCCAACTTCAAAAAGTTTGAGAACCACTGCATTAAATGAATACTTGATGTCTACCTGCAGAGGAAGTACTATGGTATGTACCTTTGTGTGTACATCCTGGGGGTCGATAAAAGGAGTGTGCATGTGCTCTCTGAAAGAACCCTGGGGACCAGCACCCACCTGCCCTGAGCTGTCAGCACCGTGCTGCCTCCCCTAACCTCACTCCCCCGCAGCTCAGAGGATGCCTGGAGTTAGAACTGGAGCTGGCCTCATGCACTATCTGGCCCAACCTCTTCATTGTGTAGGTGTTCCCATCTACAAATCAATAGATCTATGACCTTTTTGAGTGATGCTCAGAGAGGCTGACTGAGTTAATCAAGGTCACAGAGCTAGTGAGTGACAGGGCTGGAACATGAATGTAGGCCATCTTCTAAAACTTCATCTAGCCTTTTTTTCATTCTATAACAGTAAGACGGAGTGTGAGAGGACATTAGAGCCAAAAGGGCTTGTCTTTGCTTGGATGGCCATGGTGATGCTGACTCTTGCTGTGGGTCTGAGCTAGAGTGACACAGATCACTCGCTTTCCCGCTGTGGTCTGCCTATGCATCACTTATTGGCAGCCCAGGTGTGTGTTCCTGGCAGGCAGGCATCAGCCTGTGAGAACCATTTGGTCTGCTAAGAGTTAGGCGTTGGCCATGATTGACAGCGAGGATGAAGGGAAAAGGATTGCCTCTTGAAAGCTGACATCTACATACTTCCTTACACACTGATTGTGATGTTCATCCAACAAGCTATACATTTGTGGTAGATTTCTAGGTTATATTTATTTGCCTTGCCTTCTTTATTTCAGCTTTCATTTGTTATCCCTGTCTGCACATTCCTTTTTTTTATAGTAGGTTATTATTTATTGGTTATAATATGTTACAACCCTTTTTAAATCTCAGCAAGAATAACAGTGAAAATTACAGGTTTTAAATTTCATGACTGCCAGGATATATAGGAATGGTAGAAGACTCTAGTGAGAATCTCTCCCTTATTATCTTGCTAGAAATGTCAAGAGGGCATTGGATTCTTTTTAAAACTAAGAGCTTTTGTTCATCTTCATAATTTTTTATTCTTTTTTTTTCATTTTAATTTTTTAAAATAATTTTATTTTTTTAATGGGGCGACATCAATAAATCAGGATACATATATTAAAAGATAACAAGTCCAGGTTATCTTGTCATTCAATTATGTTGCATACTCATCACCCAAAGTCAGATTGTCCTCTGTCACCTTCTATCTAGTTTTCTTTGTGCCCCTCCCCCTTTCCCTCTCCCTTTCCCCTCTCCCCCCATAACCACCACACTCTTATCAATGTCTCTTAGTTTCACTTTTATGTCCCACCTACGTATGGAATAATGCAGTTCCTGGTTTTTTCTGATTTACTTATTTCGCTTCGTATCATGTTATCAAGATCCCACCATTTTGCTGTAAATGATCCAATGTCCTCATTTCTTATGGCTGAGTAGTATTCCATAGTGTATATGTGCCACATCTTCTTTATCCAGTCATCTATTGACGGGCTTTTTGGTTGTTTCCATGTCCTGGCCACTGTGAACAATGCTGCAATGAACATGGGGCTGCATGTGTCTTTACGTATCAATGTTTCTGAGTTTTGGGGGTATATACGCAGTAGAGGGATTGCTGGGTCATAAGGTAGTTCTATTTGCAGTTTTTTGAGGAACCACCATACTTTCTTCCATAATGGTTGTACTACTTTACATTCCCACCAACAGTGGATGAGGGTTCCTTTTTGTCCACAGCCTCTCCAACATTTGCTATTACCTGTCTTGTTAATATTAGCTAATCTAACAGGTGTGAGGTGGTATCTCATTGCAGTTTTGATTTGCATTTCTCTAATAACTAAAGAAGATGAGCATCTTTTCATATATCTGTTGGCCATTTGTATTTCTTCCTGGGAGAAGTGTCTGTTCATGTCCTCTTCCCATTATTTTAATGGATTGTTTGTTTGTTTGTTGTTGAGTTTAATGAGTTCTTTGTATATTTTGGATATTAGGCCCTTATCTGAGCTGTTGTTTGAAAATATCATTTCCCATTTAGTTGGCTTTCTGTTTATTTTGTTATCAGTTTCTCTTGCTGAGCAAAAACTTCTTAGTCTGATGTAGTCCCATTCATTTATCTTGGCCTACACTTCTCTTGCCTTTGGAGTCAAATTCATAAAATGCTCTTTAAAACCCAGGTCCATGAGTTGAGTACCTATGTCTTCTTCTATGTACTTAATTTTTTCAGGTCTTATGTTTAGATCTTTGATCCATTTTGAGTTAATTTTAGTACAGGGGGATAAACTGTAGTCTAGTTTCATTCTTTTGCATGTGGCTTTCCAGTTTTCCCAGCACCATTTATTGAAGAGGCTTTCTTTTCTCCATTGTGTGCTGTTGGCCCCTTTATCAAAAATTATTTGACTATATATATGTGGTTTTATTTCTGGACTTTCTATTCTGTTCCATTGGTCTATTTTTCTGCGAATACCATGCTGTTTTGATTGTCGTGGCCCTATAATATAGTTTGAAGTCAGGTATTGTAATACCCCCAGCTTCATTCTTTTTCTTTAGGATTGCTTTGGCTATTCGGGGTTTTTTATAGTTCCATATTAATCTGATGATTTTTTGCTCTATTTCTTTAAAAAATGTCATTGGAATTTTGATGGGATTGCATTAAATTTGTATATTGCTTTGGGTAATATGACCATCTTGATTATATTTATTCTTCATAACCAAGAACAAGGTATATTCTTCCATCTCATTATATCTTTTTCGATTTCCCTTAACAATGGTTTATAGTTTTCATTATATAAGTCCTTTACATTCTTTGTTATGTTTATTCCTAAGTATTTTATTTTTTTGTTGTTGCAATCGTGAAGGGGATTATTCTTTTGAGTTTGTTCTCAATTGTTTCATTGTTGGCATAAAGGCTATTGACTTCTGTATGTTAATTTTGTATCCTGCGACCTTACTGTATTGGTTTATTGTTTCTAGTAGTCTTTTTGTGGAGTCTTTGGGGTTTTTGATGTATAGGATCATATCATCTGCAAAAAGTGATACCTTTACTTCTTCTTTTCCGATATGGATGCCATTTATTTCTTTGTCTTGTCTGATTGCTCTGGCTAGAACCTCTAGTACCACATTAAATAAGAGTGGAGAGAGTGGACAACCCTGTCTTGTTCCTGATTTAAGGGGGAAAGCCTTCAGTTTAGTGCCATTTAATATGATGTTAGCTGATGGTTTATCATATATAGCCTTTATCATGTTGATATATTTTCATTCTATACCCATTTTGTTGAGAGTATTAAACATAAAATTGTGTTGTATTTTATTGAAAGCCTTTTCTGCGTCTATTGATAAGATCATGTGGGTTTTTTTCTTTGTTTTGTTGATATGGTGTATTACGTTAACCGTTTTACGTATGTTGAACCATCCTTGAGATTCTGGGATGAATCCCACTTGATCATGATGTATTATTTTTTTAATATTTTGTTGTATTCGATTTGCTAGTATTTTGTTTAGTATTTTAGCATCTGTATTCATTAGAGATATTGGTCTGTAGTTTTCTTTTTTGTGCCATCCTTGCCTAGTTTTGGTATGAGGGTTATGTTTGCCTCATAAAATGTGTTTGGAAGTATTGCTTCTTCTTCAATTTTTTGGAAGACTTTGAGTAGAATAGGAACCAAGTCTTCTTTGAATGGTTGATAAAATTCGCTGGTATAGCCGTCAGGGCCTGGACTTTTATTTTTGGGGAGGTTTTTTAATGCTTTTTCTATTTCTTCTCTACTAATAGGTCTGTTTAGGTTTTCTGCTTCTTCTTGACTCAGTCTAGAAAGGTTGTATTGTTCTAGAAATTTATCCATTTCTTCTAGGTTGTTGAATTTAGTGGCATAAAGTTTTTCATTGTATTCTACAATAATTCTTTGTATATCTACGGTGTCCATGGTGATTTCTCCTCTTTCATTTTGGATTTTGTTTATATGAGTTCTTTCTCTTTTTTCCTTGGTAAGTCTTGCCAAGGGTTTGTCAATTTTGTTGATCTTTTCAGAGAACCAGCTCCTTGTTCTATTAATTTTTTCTATAGTTTTTCTGTTCTCTATTTCATTTATTTCTGCTCTCATTTTTATTATCTCCTTTCTTCGGCTGGTTTTGGGTTGTCTTTGTTCTTCTTTTTCTAGTTCCTTAAGGTGTGAAGTTAAGTGGTTCACTTGGGCTCTCTCTTGTTTGTTCATATATGCCTGAAGTGATATGAACTTCCCTCTTATCACTGCTTTTGCTGCATCCCAGAGATTCTGATATGTCGTATTGTCATTTTCATTAGTCTGTATATATCTTTTGATCTCTGCACTTATTTCTTCTTTGATCCATTAATTTTTTAAAAGTATGTTGTTTAGTTTCCACATTTTTGTGGGATTTTTTTCCTCTTTTTTGCAGTTGAATTCTAGTTTCAAGGCTTTATGATCAGAAAATATGCTTGGTACAACTTTGATTTTTCTGAATTTGCTGATGTTGTTTTTGTAGCCCAACATGGTCAATTCTTGAGAATGATCCATGTACACTGGAGAAAAATGTATACTCAGTCACTTTGGGATGAAATGTCCTGTAGATGTCTATCATATCCAGGTTCTCTAGTGTTTCGTTTAAGGCCACTATATCTTTGTTGATTCTCTGTTTGGATGACTGATCTAGAGTCGTCAGCGGTGTATTGAGGTCTCCAAGTATGATTGTATTTTTGTCAGTTTTTGTTTTAAGGTCAATAAGTTGCTGTCTTATATATTTTGGTGCTCCTTGGTATGGTGCATATATATTAAGAATTGTTATGTCTTCTTGATTCAGTGTCCCCTTAGCCATTATGAAATGGCCATTTTTGTCTCTGAGTACTTTTGCTGTCTTGTAGTCAGCATTATCAGATATGAGTATTGCTATGCCTGCTTTTTTTGGATGTTATTGTTTGGAGTATTGTTTTCCAGCCTTTCACTTTGAATTTGTTTTTATCCTTGTTACTTAGATGAGTTTCCTGTAGGCAGCATACAGTTGGATTTTCTTTTTTAATCCATTCTGCTACTCTGTGCCTTTTTATTGGTGAGTTTAATCCGTTTACATTTAGTGTAATTATTGACACTTGTGAGTTCCCTACTGCCATTTTATATATTGCTTTCTGTTAGTTTTGTGTCTTGTTTGATCCTTCTCTTTTGTTGTTCTATCTTTTGTTTTTATTTGGTTGTATTCCATACATCTTTCCTCTGTTGCTATCTTTTTTATCTCATGTGCTTCTGTGATGGTTTTTTCAATGGTGGTTACCTTTAAGTAATGAAAAGGGTTCCTACCCTGTTCATTGTAGCGCACTATTTTGTGAGTACTTTTGCACTCCATCGTACTTTGCTACTGTTAATCTCCATCCTCTCCCCCCTTTCTTTTTGTTGTTGTCACAGTTTAAATTTGGTTTTATTGTGTTCTTCTTGGAGCTTTTACTTGTGGCTTTGTTTTTTGTGTTCTTTGTATCTGATTGGAGAACCCCCTTTAGTAATTCCTGGAGTGGGGGTTTTCTGATGATAAATTCCCTCATCTTTCTGTATCTGTGAATGTTTTTATTTCTCCTTCAGATTGAAGGATAGCTTTGATGGGTATAGTATTCGTGGCTGAAAGTTCCTCTCTTTCAGGACTTTAAATATCGGGGTCCACTCTCTTCTAGCTTGTAGAGTTTCTGCTGAGAAATTTGATGATAATCTAATGGGCCTTCCTTTATATGTTGTATTCTTCTTTTCCCTGGCTGCCTTGAGAATTTTTTCTTTTTCGTTGGTTTGTGCCAATTTCATTATGATGTGCCTTGGAGTAGGTTTGTTGGGGTTAAGAAAACTCGGAGTTCTGTTTGCTTCTTGAATTTGAGGCTTTAGTTCTTTCCACAGGCTTGGGAAGTTCTCATCTATTATTTGTTTGAGTATGTTCTCCATTCCATTTTCTCTCTCTTCTCCCTCTGATATACCTATTATTCTTATGTTATTCTTTTTGATGGAGTCAGATAATTCTTGTAGGGCTCTCTCATTTTTTAAAATTTTTGAGTCTCTTTCCTCTTCTCTCTGTTGTGCCTCAAGTTGCTTGTCTTCTATTTCACTAATCCTCTCTTCTATCTGGCCTGTTCTATTAGCTAAGCTTGTTACCTCGTTTTTCAACTCGTGAATTGAGTTTTTCATCTCTGTTTGATTTTTTTTTTTGTATTTTTTCGAAGCTGGAAATGGGGAGAGACAGTCAGACAGACTCCCACATGCGCCCGACCGGGATCCACCCGGCATGCCCACCAGGGGCAATGATCTGCCCCTCTGGGGCATCGCTCTGTTGCAACCAGAGCCACTCTAGCGCCTGGGGCAGAGGCCAAGGAGCCATCCCCAGTGCCCGGGCCATCTTTGCTCCAATGGAGCCTCGTTGCGGGAGGGTAAGAGAGTGACAGAGATGAAGGAGAGGAGGAGAGGTGGAGAAGCAGATGGGCGCTTCTCCTGTGTGCCCTGGCTGGGAATCAAACCTGGGACCCCTTGCACGCCAGGCCGATGCTCTACCATTGAGCTAACTGGCCAGGGCCTGTTTGATTTGTTTTTATAGTTTCAATTTCCTTGGAAATATATTCTTTGTGTTCATTGAGTTGTTTTCTGAGCGCCTTAAATTGCCTTTCCGTGTTTTCTTGTATATCCCTGAGTATTTTTAGGATTTCTAACTTGAATTCTCTGTCATTTAGCTCCTAGGTTTCCAATATATTAAATTTTTTTCTTTCTTTTTTTTTTTTTTTTTTTTTAATAAATTTTTATTAATGGTAATGGGATGACATTAATAAATCAGGGTACATATATTCAAAGAAAACATGTCTAGGTTATTTTGTCATCAAATTATGTTGCAAACCCCTCGCCCAAAGTCAGATTGTCCTCCGTCACCCTCTATCTAGTTCTCTGTGCCCCTCCCCCTCCCCCTAACTCTCTCCCTCCCTCCCTCCCTCCCTCCCATGTCCTCCCTCCCCCCCCACCCTTGGTAACCACCACACTCTTGTCCATGTCTCTTAGTCTCATTTTTATGTTCCACCAATGTATGGAATCATGTAGTTCTTGTTTTTTTCTGATTTACTTATTTCACTCTTTATAATGTTATCAAGATCCCACCATTTTGCTGTAAATGATCTGATGTCATCATTTCTTATGGCTGAGTAGTATTCCATAGTGTATATGTGCCACATCTTCTTTATCCAGTCTTCTATTGAAGGGCTTTTTGGTTGTTTCCATGTCTTGGCCACTGTGAACAGTGCTGCAATGAACATGGGGCTACATGTGTCTTCACGTATCAATGTTTCTGAGGTTTTGGGGTATATACCCAGTAGAGGGATTGCTGGGTCATAAGGTAGTTCTATTTGCAGTTTTTTGAGGAACCACCATACTTTCCTCCATAATGGTTGTACTACTTTACAGTCCCACCAACAGTGAATGAGGGTTCCTTTTTCTCCACAGCCTCTCCAACATTTGCTATTACCCGTCTTGTTGATAATAGCTAATCTAACAGGAGTGAGGTGGTATCTCATTGTAGTTTTGATTTGCATTTCTCTAATAACTAATGAAGCTGAGCATCTTTTCATATATCTGTTGGCCATTTATATCTCTTCCTGGGAGAAGTGTCTATTCATGTCCTCTTCCCATTTTTTTATTGGATTGTTTGTTTGTTTGTTGTTGAGTTTAATGAGTTCTTTGTAAATTTTGGATATTAGGCTTTTATCTGAGCTGTTGTTTGAAAATATCAGTTCCCATATAGTTGGCTTTCTGTTTATTTTGATATCAGTTTCTCTTGCTGAGCAAAAACTTTTAATTCTGATGTAGTCCCATTCATTTATCTTTGCCTACACTTCTCTTGCCATTGGAGTCAAGTTCATAAAATGTTCTTTAAAACCCAGGTCCATGATTTTAGTACCTATGTCTTCTTCTATGTACTTTATTGTTTCAGGTCTTATATTTAGGTCTTTGATCCATTTTGAATTAATTTTAGTACACGGGGACAGGCTGTAGTCGAGTTTCATTCTTTTGCATGTGGCTTTCCAGTTTTCCCAACACCATTTGTTGAAGAGGCTTTCTTTTCTCCATTGTGTGTTGTTGGCCCCTTTATCAAAGATTATTTGACCATATATATGTGGTTTTATTTCTGGGCTTTCTATTCTGTTCCATTGGTCTGAGTGTCTATTTTTTTGCCAATACCATGCTGTTTTGATTATCGTGGCCCTATAATATAGTTTAAAGTCAGATATTGTAATGCCCCCAGCTTCATTCTTTTTCCTTAGGATTGTTTTGGCTATTCGGGGTTTTTTATAGTTCCATATAAATCTGATGATTTTTTGTTCCATTTCTTTAAAAAATCTCATAGGGATTTTGATGGGAATTGCATTAAATTTGTATATTGCTTTGGGTAATATGGCCATTTTGATTATATTTATTCTTCCTATCCAAGAACAAGGAATATTTTTCCATCTCATTGTATCTTTTTCGATTTCCCTTAACAATGCTTTGTAATTTTCATTATATAGGTCCTTTACGTTCTTTGTTATGTTTATTCCTAGGTATTTTATTTTTTTTGTTGCAATCGTGAAGGGGATTATTTTTTTGAGTCCGTTTTTTAATATTTCATTGTTGGCATATAGAAAGGCTATGGACTTTTGTATGTTAATTTTGTATCCTGCGACCTTACTGTATTGGTTTATTGTTTCTAATAATCTTTTTGTGGAGTCCTTCGGGTTTTCGATGTATAGGATCATATCATCAGCAAAAAGTGATAGCTTTACTTCTTCTTTTCCGATATGGATGCCTTTTATTTCTTTGTCTTGTCTGATTGCTCTGGCCAGAACTTCTAGCACCACGTTGAATAAGAGTGGAGAGAGTGGACAACCCTGTCTTGTTCCTGATTTAAGGTAGAAAGTCCTCAGTTTTATGCCGTTTAATAGGATGTGGCTGATGGTTTATCATATATGGCCTTTATCATGTTGAGATATTTTCCTTCTATACCCATTTTGTTGAGAGTCTTAAACATAAAATTGTGTTGTATTTTATCAAAAGCCTTTTCTGCATCTATTGATAAGATCATGTGGTTTTTGTTCTTTGTTTTGTTGATATGGTGTATTACGTTAACCGTTTTGCGTATGTTGAACCATCCTTGAGATTCTAGGATGAATCCCACTTGATCATGATGTATTATTTTTTTAATATGTTGTTGTATTCGGTTTGCCAGTATTTTGTTTAGTATTTTAGCATCTGTATTCATTAGAGATATTGGTCTGTAGTTTTCTTTCTTTGTGCCATCCTTGCCAGGTTTTGGTATGAGGGTTATGTTGGCCTCATAAAATGTGTTTGGAAGTATTGCTTCTTCTTCAATTTTTTGGAAGACTTTGAGTAGAATAGGAACCAAGTCTTCTTTGAATGTTTGATAGAATTCACTAGTATAACCGTCTGGGCCTGGACTTTTATTTTTGGGGAGATTTTTAATAGTTTTTTCTATTTCCTCCCTGCTGATTGGTCTGTTTAGGCTTTCTGCTTCTTCATGACTCAGTCTAGGAAGGTTGTATTGTTCTAGGAATTTATCCATTTCTTCTAGATTGTTGTATTTGGTGGCATATAATTTTTCATAGTATTCTACAATAATTCTTTGTATATCTATGATGTCTGTGGTGATCTCTCCTCTTTCATTTTGGATTTTATTTATTTGAGTCCTGTGTCTTTTTTCCTTGGTGAGTCTTGCCAAGGGTTTGTCAATTTTGTTGATCTTTTCAAAGAACCAGCTCCTTGTTTATTGATTTTTTCTATAGTTTTTCTGTTCTCTATTTCATTTATTTCTGCTCTGATTTTTATTATCTCCTTTCTTTGGCTGGTTTTGGGTTGTCTTTGTTCTTCTTTTTCTAGTTCCTTAAGGTGTGAAGGTAAGTGGTTTACTTCGGCTCTCTCTTGTTTGTTCATATAGGCCTGAAGTGATATGAACTTTCCTCTTATTACTGCTTTTGCTGCATCCCAGAGATTCTGATATGTCGTATTTTCATTTTCATTTGTCTGTATATATCTTTTGATTTCTGCGCTTATTTCTTTTTTGATCCATTCATTTTTTAGAAGTATGTTGTTTAGTTTCCACATTTTTGTGGTTTTTCCCCCTCTTTTTTGCAGTTGAATTCTAGTTTCAAGGCTTTATGATCAGAAAATATGCTTGGTACAATTTCAATTTTTCTAAATTTGCTGATATTGTCTTTGTGGCCCAACATATGGTCAATTCTTGAGAATGTTCCATGTACACTAGAGAAAAATGTATACTCTGTCGCTTTGGGATGAAGTGTCCTGTAGATGTCTATCATATCCAGGTGTTCTAGTATTTTGTTTAAGGCCACTATATCTTTATTGATTCTCTGTTTGGATGACCGATCTAGAGCCGTCAGCGGTGTATTGTGGTCTCCAAGTATAATTGTATTTTTGTTAGTTTTTGTTTTAAGGTCAATAAGTAGCTGTCATATATTTTGGTGCTCCTTGGTTTGGTGCATATATATTAAGGATTGTTATGTCTTCTTGATTCAACTTCCCCTTAATCATTATGAAATGACCATTTTTGTCTCTGAGTACTTTTTCTGTTTTGTAGTCAGCATTATTAGATATGAGTATTGCTACGCCTGCTTTTTTTGGGGTGTTGTTTGCTTGGAGCATTGTTTTCCAGCCTTTCACTTTGATTTTGTTTTTATCCTTGTTGCTTAGATGTGTTTCTTGTAGGCAGCATATAGTTGGATTTTCTTTTTTAATCCATTCTGCTACTCTGTGTCTTTTTATTGGTAAGTTTAATCCATTTACATTTAGTGTAATTATTGACACTTGTGGGTTCCCTACTGCCATTTTATAAATTGCTTTCTGTTAGTTTTGTATCTAGTTTGATTCTTCTCTTTTGTTTTTCTATCATTTGTTTTTGTTTGTTTGTGTTCCATACTTCTTTCCTCTGTTGCTACCTTTTTTAAGTCAAGTGTTTTTGTGGTGGTTTTTTTAAGGGTGGTTACCATTAAGTAATAAAAAGGGTACCTACCATATTCATTGTAGTACCCTATCTTATAAGTATTTCTGCACTTCATCATCCTTTGCTACTGTTAATCTCCATCCTCTCCCCCCTTTTTTTCCTTTGTTGTCACAGTTTAAGTTTGGTTTTATTGTGTTCTTGGTGGAGCTGTTACTTGTGGCTATGTTTTCTTTTGTTCTTTGAATCTGGTTGGAAAACCCCCTTTAGTATTTCCTGGAGTGGGGGCTTTCTGTTGATAAATTCTCTCATCTTTTTTGTATTTGTGAATGTTTTTATATCTCCTTCATACTTGAAGGATAGCTTTGATGGGTATAGTATTCTTGGCTGAAAGTTCCTCTGTTTCAGGGTTTTAAATATTGGGGTCCACTCTCTTCTAGCTTGTAGAGTTTCTGCTGAGAAATCTGATGATAATCTAATAGGCCTTCCTTTATATGTTGTACTCTTCTTTTCTCTGGCTGCCTTGAGAATTTTTTCTTTGTCATTGGTTTGTGTCATCTTTATTATGATGTGCCTTGGAGTGGGTTTGTTGGGGTTAAGAAAACTTGGTGTTCTGTTTGCTTCTTGAATTTGAGGCTTTAGTTCCTTCCACAGGCTTGGGAAGTTCTCGTCTATTATTTGTTTGAGTATATTCTCCATTCCATTTTCTTTCTCTTCTCCCTCTGATATACCTATTATTCTTATGTTATTCTTTCTAATGGAGTCAGACAATTCCTGTAGGGATTTCTCGTTTTTTATTATTTTTGAGTCTCTTTCTTCTTCTCTCTGTTGTGCCTCAAGTTGTTTGTCTTCTATTTCACTAATCCTATCTTCAATCTGGGCTGTTCTGTTAGCTAAGCTTGTTACCTCGTTTTTCAACTCGTGAATTGAGTTTTTCATTTCTGTTTGATTTGTTTTTATAGTTTCAATTTCCTTGGTAATATATTCTTTGTGTTCATTGAGTTGTTTTCTGATCTCCCTATATTGCCTTTCTGTGTTTTCTTGTATATCTCTGAGTATTTTTAAGATTTCTATTTTAAATTCTCTGTCATTTAGCTCCAAGGCTTCCAATATGTTAAGTCTTTTCTCCATAGATTTTTCCACATCTATTTGTGTTACCTCTCTTTCTTTTGTATCCATAATATTCGATTTCCTCTTTCTTATCGGCATCTGAGGGTGGTCTTATTGATAGCACTAATTAGAATTAATAAAGAGTAAAAAGTAAAAAAAAAAAAAAAAAAAAAAAGGTAAAACAACCCACAAAAAAAAAACAGTAATAGTTTATTTTTTCCCCCTTTTTTTCTCTCTTCTCTTTCCCTCCTCTCCCCTCCTCAGGGAAATATCATGCCTATAATGGAGGGCCTGATTTTGGGTGAAGAGTTCAAGGGGCAAAAAAAAGGGAGTAGGGACCTATAAATGCAAAAAAAAAAAAAAAAAAAAAAGGAAGAAAATCTTAGACAAGCATAAGATGATTTGCTTGTAAGTGATGGTCAACTAAGCAATATAATGAGAGGGATAAGAGGGAACCAGAAAAAAGGACCAAAAAAGAATAATAAAGAAGAAAAAATAAATATAATAAGTAAAAATCTGTTGTATTAAGTGGAGCGAAGACTAAATACAATGGAGATCTTGGGTTGGGAGGGCCCAAAATGCCACAAAAATAAACAAACAAGAAAAAAAAAAAAACAAAAGCAAAAAAGAGAAATAAAGCCAAAAAAAACCTTGAGTCCCAAATTAACTAATTTGTTCGTGATTGAGGATTATATGGGAGGAAAGTAAAATGAGAAAAGAAAAAGCAAATAGAAAGGAAAAAATAAGAAAAAGAGAAAAACGAAGGAAGAAATAAAATAGGAAGAGAAAAAAACAAAATAAAGCAAGACAAAAAAAAAAACAAAAGAGGAGAGAGCGAGAGTTAAGTGTTTTGGAGTATAACCTTAAAGGAGGGTGAGGATGAAGAAGAAAAATAAAATGCAACACTCATGGGTAGTGTAGTTCATGAAAGGGGAAGCATAAGATGGGCAGAGAATAGAAGGACCGAGGTGGAGGAAATAAAGGCAAAAAGATAGAAGAAACAAACAACAACAACAACAACAAAAATTAGTGGATCAAGTTGTAAAGTCTGTGGGTTTTTCTTGATTTTGAGAGGTTAACTTCTTCCTTTTTCTTTTCTCTCCCTCTTCCTGGTTGGTGACTCTGTACCCCAGGCTCTGCCCCTGTGTCACTCTTAGGTAGGGATTTTCAGTTGATGGGATTCTATGGCAATGTCATATAATTGGCTTTAGTCTTGCTGGAAGTAAAGGCTTGTTGGCGTTTGCAGGGTCCAACGATGAGAGAGTTTGCTTTCCTGGATTCTCTCTCCTAGTCCCCCCTTTCTGAATTAGCAGCCTGGTGATCCAGCTATAAGGCTGCAACTGCTTCTGCCTGGGGAGTAAGAGGCTCAAAGAGCTGGGAAATCCCCACTCTATCCCCACTCAGTGCAAGGCTTTGGGAAAGGCTCTGAGAGTCAGGGCCTCCAGTGTAATCAGGCGGGGGTGGGAGTCAATTGTTGTCAAGGTGACTGTTCAGCGCCTATCATTTAGTTGGACCTCTCAACCCAGGCTTTCCACACTTTGTAGCCTGTTTTTGCAGGGAAGAAGAGGCACTAGTCTCTGCTTACGACTAGTGTAGTATAGACCTTATTATCTGCCAAGTCCTTCTTGTTAGCGTTTATCCCTGAATATGGAGGCTCTATCAATCAGAAGTTGCCCCCGCCCCTTTAGCGAGAGGCACTAAAAAATATCACGCCTCTTGTCTTGGATCGCTGAACTGAGAGAGATCTTATCAATTAGAACCGAGGGTGCGCAGATTTTATGGGTTAAGCTAATTTCAGTGATTGGGTCGCAGCTGTGCTTCCAAAGGTATTTTAGGCTGCCTGCGCGCGCCCCTCCCCCAACGCTTGATTGTTAGCTTGAATGGCTGGGTGAGGTGCCCCGCCCACGGAGAGAATCTCCCAAGCCTGTCCCGCTCGCCCCGCCGCTGGCGGCTGGACCGCACCAGGCGCAGGATAATGGAGCCCCCTGGGTATGCGGGCCAGCAGGGTGCCCTGGGCGCATGGAATGCCCAAGGCACGCGCGCGAATGGGGCGCTCCGGGCACCGGTGGCCAGCGACCCCCACTCGCAGTATGCGGGCCGCTGGGAACGTCAGCGGCGCTCAACCGGACCGGGCGCACGCGCAGCTGCTCGCGGCGGCTCGTGCCGGGGGCTCTTGGCGGCCGCTCGTGGCGGCGGCTCGCGTCGGCCGCTCGCTGCGGCTCGCGGTTCCCAAGTATATGGGCTGACTCACCACAGGCGCACTTCCTTGCGGTTTGAAAGAACGTCCCTGTGGTAGATTCCTCCACACCCTCGTCTCTCAGATTCAAGTGATAACAGTCCTTTCGCTATCAGTTTGTGTGGAACTCCGGAATGCTCCGAGGATAAATTTTTCTGTTTCTAGTTGATAAATTTGTTGTGATTTAGGGGAGAGCTGTCGGATGCGCTGATCACGGCGCCATTTCCGTGACGTCACTCCCAAATTTTTTTCTCCATAGATTTTTCCTCATCTAGCTGTGTTACCTCTCTTTCTTTTGTATCCATGATATTCAATTTTCTCTTCCTTAATGGCATCTGAGGGTGGTTTTGTTGATAGTATTAATGAGATTAATAAAGAATAAAAAGTTAAAAAAATAAAAAATCAGAAAAAGTTTTTCTTAAAAAAATTAATAATGAAATAAAGAAAAATAAAATAAAATTAAAATTAAAAAAAGAGGAAATTATTCCCCTCCTTTTTTCCTCTCCTCTCCTCTCCCCTCTTTCTTGAGAAAATCTTGTGGTGAACTGTGAATTATATTGTATTAAATATAACAAACAATGCCTGTAATGGAGGGCCTGAATTGGCGAAAAGTAATAAAGGGGCAAAAAAAAAAAAATAAAAAAATTAAAAGAAAAAAGAAAAAAGAAGGGGGTATCTACCCACAAAAAGCAAATAAGGAAAAAATTTGTGTCAAGAATAAAATAATTTGCTTTTAGGTGTTGGTTGACTAAGAGTTATGATGAGAGGAATAAGAGGGAAACAGGAAAATGGGGGGACAAATTAAAAAATTACTATTGTATTTAGTGGAACGAGAACTAGGTAAAATGGAGAGCCAGGGATGGGAGCACTGCTAGTGAGTTAAAAAGTGAAGTAAAAACCCCCCAAAATGCCACAAACATAAGTTTGAGTCCCAGATAAGATAATTTGTTCGTTATTGAGGTTTGAATGAGAGGAGACGTAAAGGAGAAAGGAAGAAACTAATATAGAGGGAGAAAAGAAAGAGAGAGAGAGAGAACAAAAAGAGGGAACCACTAAAAGAGGAAAAAAGAAAAAAGAGGAGAGAGAGAGAGAGAGAGAGTTAAGGGTTTTGGAGTGCAACCCTCATAGAGAAAAAGGAAGAGGAAAGAAAAGATAATGGGAGATGTAACACTTATGGGTAGTGTAGTTCAAGGAGAGGAGAGAGTAAGACCGACAGAGAGTTAATCGGCCAAATTGGAGGAGGAAAAAAAAAATATCAAGATTGAAGATAAGAGAAACAAATGAACAAATATAATAAAATGGGATAGGTTATAAAGTCTGCGGATTATTCTTGATTTTGAGAGGTTATCTTCTTGCTTTTTCTTTTCTCTCCCTCTTCCTGGTTGGTGACTCTGTACCCTGGGTTCTGCCCCTTTGGTATGCTCAGGTAGTGGTTTGCAGTTGATAAATCTCTATGGCGATTTCATGTATTGTGCTTTAGTCTCGTTGGCAGTCGAGGCTCATTAGCATTTATAGGCTCTGCCAGTGAGAGAATCCGTGTTCCTGGAGCCTTTCTCCTAGTCTTTCCTTCCTCAATTAGTAGCCTGATAATCCAGCTATGGGGTTGCTGCTTCCTCTGCCTGGATAGTAAGAGGCTCAAAGAGCTGGCAACTCCCCACTCTATTCCCACCCAGCACAGGGCTCTGGGTAAGGCTCAGTCAGTCAGAGCTGCTAGCATAATCAGGCGGGGCTACTGCCCACTCAAAGACCTCTGGCTCTGCCACTCTGTCCGGTAACACGGGTGGGCGCCCACTCCCGGGGCGCTTGGAGGAAACTCTCGCTCACTATCTGCGTGCACAGACCCGTATATCAGGCTGGCAGTCTCACCAGCCTGAGTGAAACCCCCACCCACATGGAAAAGTTCCAGCGTTGGAATTGGCTCTCGCTCCGTCCCTGTGCGCGGCTTTTTCAAGGCGCTGGGGTGGCCCGAGATTCTGCTTTTGGCCCACACAAAGGCCCCTGACTCTGCTCCTCTGTGGGATAACACGGGCGCACACTGCCGAGGCACTCGGAGGAATCTCTCGCTCACTATCTGCGCGCAGACCAGGGTATCAGGCCAGCAGTCTTACTCTCTGAGTGAAACCCCCACCCGCATGGAAAAGTTCCAGCACTGGAATTAGTTCTCGCTCCCTCCCCGTGCGTGGCTTTTTAAGGGCGCTGGGGTGGTCCGGAGATTCCGCTTTCGGCCCACACAAAGGCCTCTGACTCTGCCCCTCTGTGGGATAACATGGGCGCCCACTCTGGGGCTTTCGAAGGAATCTCTCGCCCACTATCTGCGCATGCCGACCAAGGGATCGGGGAAATGGCTGCCCCACTTGTCTTTCTTTGTCTGGATTTGGTGCGAGTGTTAGCTTGTATTGCCCGGGTTGCCACAGGAACAGTTTTTCCTCGGCTTGGATCTCCGTGCCACAGCCTGGTTCGGCCGTTTGTGCTGCGGCCTGGATCTATTCACCCCCTTTGCCCGCCTTAGTTTCTATATTCTCAGTTCCCAGTGAAAGCCGCCCTGTTTAGGTTAGTGAGGAAGGCGGAGCATTTCTTACTCCCTATTTCCTTCGGGGTTTGATTATATATTTAGCCAATTTTTCGCTCGACCATACCTTCGGGTGTATTGTGAAACATGTGGAGGTTCCAAGGATAGGTTTTTCTGTTTCTGGTTGAAGATCTTGTTGAGTTTTGGGGGAGATTTATTGGTATCGCTTCCTACCCCGCCATTACTCTGATGTCATCCTGCACATTCCAGGATGAACTACATATAAGAAAATTATGGTTAGGCCCTGGCTGGTTGGCTCAGTGGTAGAGCATTGGTCCTGCATGTGAATGTCCCGGGTTTGATTCCTTGTCAGGGCACACAAGAGTAGTGCCCATCTGCTTCTCCCCTCCCCCTCTTGCTTTTCTCTTTCTCTTCCCCTCCTGCAGCTATGGCTCAATTGGAGCGAGTTAGCCCAGGGCACTGAGTCAGGCCCTAAGAAGAGCTCAGTTGCTGAGCAACAGAGCAATGCCTCAAATGGGCAGATCATCACTCATAGTGTGCTTGTCAGATGGATCCTGGTTGGGGAGCATGTGGCAGTCTCTTTCTCTGCTTCCCTTCCTCTCACGGAATTAAAAAAGAAAAGAAAGAAAAATAAAATCACGGTTAATTCTTTTAAAATATAAATACAGGTGGTTGAAGATACTTTTTATTGGACAAAGTAACTTTTTCAAAATCTGCACCAGGTTTCACGACTTCACTTTTTCTTTCCTGAAGGAAATTGTCCTACACAACAGAACTCTTCTCTGTTCATGTCACACCTTCCCTCAAAGAGATCGACACATGCTCAGGCACAAATTATATGGAAGACCCTGCAGGAAAAAATAAAGAACGGGAACAATTTGCCTCTGTCCTCAATAGACGTGCAGTTTAGTTGAAGAACAATTATGGTAGCTGACAGGTGTCGAATTCTCCCCATGTGCCATGCACTGTGCTGAGCACAGGCCATCTCATCCCCCCCCCCCCCCACACACACACACATGGTAAGGGTGACTGGTGAGGAGAGCCCATGGTCACACTTTTGGGAGTGGCAGAGCTGGGATGTGTGCCTGGACTCCCACTACAGCCAGCAGGTGTCATACTTTACCGTCACGGCCGATGGTTCCCCAACAAGGGGGAAAACTCATGTTGAACCCCAATATCTTCCATGTTTTGGATCCTAGCAGTCCCATTTATGGGCTACTCTTAATAAATGTTTCTTGATTGATTGCTCCAGATAGGGGAGCCACATTGCCCCGTGGTGCTCTGAGTATTGAAAAACATGGCCCTGGCCTGCTGGCTCATTGGATAGTGTGTTGGCCCAGAGTATGGACCTCCTGGGTTCAATTCCAGGTCAAGGCACACAGGAAAAGTGACCATCTGCTTCTCTCTCCCACCCTCTCCCTCATCCCCTCTTGTAGCCAGTGGCTTGATTAGTTTGAGTGTCGCCCCACTGAGGATAGCTCGGTGGATTCGAGCATTGGCCCCAGATAGAGGTTGCCGGGTGGATCCCAGTTGGGGTGCATGTGAGAGTCTGTCTCACTATCTCCCCTCCTCTTACTTGAAAGAAAGAAAAGAAAAACACCTTAGAAGTAGTAAATCCTCTATACAACTTTGGATGAAATTGAGTCCAAGAATAATTTTTTCTTTTTTTTTTTACACTGTTTTTTAAAAATTGAATTTATTGGGGTTGACACTGGTTAACACAGGGCCTGGGCAAGCCTAGCACCCTGGTGGGTGGGCATCAGTTCAGCCAAAGCTGCCAAGACCCATGACTTAGGCGTGTCACATCCCATTTTCTCGAGCATCTTCACCTGTTGTGCTAGAGAGTCAATGTTAAGTTCAGGGATCAGGAGCCCACAGAAGGATCCCTGGAGAGCTACGTGGTATCACTGAGGTGAAAGAAGCTTGGGGCTGGGCCTGTCCTCAAGTGCTGAAGGTGAGCACCTGAGCTGTAGCATTGCTTTAGTCCTGACGCCAGATAAAATGTGTGTGTGTATGTATGTATCTCTTCTTCTGTTAATTTAACTTTAAAATTTTGATGATGAATCCATAAAGTTCCACTTTACATTTGTGGGAGGGAAGCCTTCATCTGGGCTCCACTGTGAGTATTAATGTGTGAAAGTTACACTGCTGAGGGCTGGGGCTGGGGAGAAACAAGAATCAAAACAGAGAGGCCTTCCTGGAGTATGCCACCTGTGACGTTTAAGGCCATCAGAGGCATTTCCCAGCAAACTTCAGCCCTGGAGAAAGGGGCCTGGAAAAATGCTCGTGCTTAGCCTCCCTCCAACTCCCCTTCACTTTGGTGCTCCCTTTTTTAAGACTACAAGGGCGCTACCTGTGTGAGCTGGCCAAGTTGCTCTGCAGCCAGAGAATCTGGAGGTGGCTAGGTCCCAGCAGCGCCACACCCAAGAATGCATGCCTTCGGGGAGGAGAGGTGAGCTTGTCTGGAATGACTCAGGCAGGGAGTGCAAAGCCCAGATGCATCTGTTCATCAATTCCTTCCAGGCCTTAGCTCATGCTTACTAACCTGGCCGTATAGACAGATGCTGTGACCCTAAGCAATAACTGGGAGTCACTGGGGACCAGCAGTCTGGAATCTGTGGGTGACAAATATGACTTGATGATCTGGTCTTCATTTCAAGTGCCAACAGCTTTTCTCTCTTCCTTTTCTTCCTTCTTTCTTTAACTTATTAGAAAATTTTTGGTAAGGTTATATAAAATAGACTACTCAAACTTATTTCCAAGCTCAGATCTAAATAAGATTTTTCAACATCCTCCTGGTTTCCCACCCTCCAATTACAAACAATAAATAAGTGCTATGACTGCATATTGTTACATTGTGCATGGAAAGGAGCCCTAGACATCCTGGTCATACTTATGGGCCCAAGGCAATAATAGGGCTTGGCCTCCTGTCCAGGAGAGCAGGCCTAGCTCCAGGCTTCTCTCCCCTGAATACCACCTCACCGTCCTTAAGCTAGGAGTCCTGTGTTGGCTCCTGGACCCTGCAGTGAAAGTTGACTCCTCCAGTGCTAGAGAAAAATGGAATATTGTGAGGCCCCAATCACTGCTCCATTACAGCTTCAGATAGAGTCAAAGAGCCATTCCCCCTAATCCCGAAGGTCTTTGAAGAGCCCTTCCATCTGAGTGCCCCTGGAGTGAGCTCTGCTTAGTTTGGCAGTTATCGAGGACCTTGTTTGGCATTTACTTACAGTGCCACAGCTGTGCCAGGCAACACAGAAAGAGGGATGAATGTGCCCCATTTTGTGTCCTCAATAGCCTCAAAGGGCATGCGACCCTGTGGTTGTTGAGTCAGACATAATTGCAAACCCAAAGACCATCATAAGAGCCCACTGCTTGCATAGAGTGGTCAACAGGGCCTGCTTTTCTCTTGGATTTGAGCTTGATGGAATCCTAAAGGAGGCGCTTTCTGACATTCGCTCTCTTTCTAACACTCCTACTCACTGTGGTTTAACGGGCTAATGGAGGAAGGAAGCAAACAGAAAGTGTATTGAATGAGCAAGTTACCGTGTGCCCTCATTTCCACTAGGGACCTCTGGGAGATGGTGGAGAGCTCGCGTGGCCTCTCCCCTGCAATGCAAGCCCCGAAGGTGGGGGATGTGTCCGCGGTTTTCTCTGTCTCTGGCGGAGGCATTAATTCTTGGCAGGTCTGGCCTGCCTGTGGGCGAAGTGGGTTTCTGAGGACAGAGAAATGCTGAGAAGCCCTCAGGCAGAGCTGCAGAATGCGCAGGTCTGTGGGAGGGTGAACCTGAGTGGATGTGGGCATTGTAGCATCTGCCTTGTCCACCCAGACCTGGTCCTGAAGGAGCAGTATGGAGGAGGAGGCCGAACCTCTCGAGGACAAGAGGAGAACCAGCGGGCCTCGTGGGGATGGCAAAATGAAGACCCACCTCAGGTCATGAGACCCCATGAATGTCCTTCCGTCTCTCGGCTTCCCACTGGCAGGAGGGGAGGTGGTTCCTGAGAGAAGTTTCCTTATGAAAACGTGTAAGTGCCTAAGGAAATAGGTTTGAATTGACCTTGGATACACATAATGAAGTTTTCTCAGCCCATTGAGGGCCTGAGTACAAACTCAGAGTATTGCCTGTGTGATTCTTAAACCAACCGACATGCAGTGTTAGGAGGTGGCAGGGTTGGGTGCTGGTTAGGAACATCCATGTGGTCACTGCTTTTTGTCCCCATATAAACGTAGTCTGAGACCAGGGACCCATCTTGGACCTTCTGGAAACTGCTCCACCTTCTGAGTATCAGGGAGGGTTTCAGTGTTCATTCCTGTCTGTCAGATGGAAGTTTCTGTGACCTACAAACAGGTCCGTGGGAGGCCCTAACTGGCTGCAATGAGCCAGCTTTCTGAGAACAGTGGCGAACCTTCCTGCATATCTCATGTCACCCAGGCTCGACAATCAAAAAATCCTGAAATTCACACTGGAAGTTACTCTGCCTGTCTTCCGGGTGCCAAGGAGTTCATTAGTGTTTATGAGCTGTTCATTAACATTGGAGGAAATCAGCCCAAACCTGCAGGAAGGGAGGGTTGGGGAGGGAGGCTGTCTGAGCCCGGGAGTGTTTGTTTGCAGACAGTGGGGCACTTGGTCACCACTCTCCTGTGGGCGGAGCCTGTGATGCTGCTCACCGCAGCCCCGGGAGGAAGGGCAGCCAGCTCCCTCCTTCCCCGGGCTCTGAATGCAGTGAAGAGAGCATTCCAGTGTAAGTCCCTTCATCCGCACACAGAGCAGGTGGAAGCCCCTGAGGAGTCTTTCAACTCTCTGTTTTCAAGTGAATTACACCTGAATTTTTTAATCAGGAGAGAGGAGGGCAGAGAAAAGGTGAGATTTCCTTTCTGGCTGAAGGCTCACCTTGTGGCTGCACTGGCTCTCCAAGTGGCCACGCCAGTGACTTCCAGTCCTGGCTTCTGAGCCCGTGCTGCTCTTTCTGGTTTTCTGTCTATGGGCCAACGTCTCAACCTCTTGAGTTGAGAAGAAGCAGCACATGGCCAGAAAAAAATGGTCATGCTTCAAAGATTCTGCTTGAAAAGAAAGCAATCAGAGATAGATCCCCGACTATTACGCCAGGGTGAGGGGACCACACCCATCTCAGCTGGAGCCCCAGTTCTTTCCATCTCTGCTGCCAGTTCTGGTGCTGCTGCGGCTGTGCCGGCTGCCTGGCCTTGGTTTACCTGTAAGGGCCACAGGAGCCTCCCAGGGAACAACTCGGTCCATGGAGAGAGGCAGGTAGAGAAAGCCATGCTGGGAGCTAGGCATTAGGTATTGGAGGCCGGGCGTGATTCTTACCCTAGCCCAACTGAGTCTGTCTTCAATCTGGCCCCTTGGCCACAGGGAGCAGGACTGCTAGTAAATATATATATACACACATACATACACATGTGTATATATATATAAAAACATATATTTAAAAAATTCCAGCTTTGTCCTGCACTCACTGACTGACTGCCTTTGGGCAAGCTACCGAACTCAGTGCTGGGCTCCCTCGTTATCCATGATGATACGTGGTTCCTAGCACGCAGGGCTTCGAGGTCATACAAATTAATATCTGTCAACTGCTTAGAACGGTGAAAGTGCCACGCGTTCTGTAAATAAATGAAACCCAAAACATCCAGAAGACTTACAGTCACCAGGAGCTTGACCTTGGGACCTTTTAACAGTGCATGAGGAGGAGGAAGAGCACCACTTTCCGTAGGCGGTGGGAGGCTCTGGAACATCAGACAGCAGCAGCCAGCGCAGTAACTAAGGTGTCCAGGTTCTTCTACGGTGGGAGCACCCTCTGGGGGCACAGAGACTCCTGGGACTGGCTTTGCGCACTGGGAGAAAGCCCTGTATGGGCAGGTAAGAGGCAGGTACAACCTAACTGGGAAGACCTGAGGAGGTGGGTCACAGGCAGCCACCCCATGGTGGCTCTACCCAGAGTCAAAGTCTGTTTCTTAGCAGCTGGAACCCCCTAAGCTCAAAGTTTGGCTTCTCTTCACCCCAGTTGCTATTTTGCTTTATTTAGTGCCACTCTTCAGTTCTTTCCCATGTCTAGTTTTATGGGGCTGGGGTTTTTCCATCTTTATAAACCTGAAATTTAATCCTTATGGACCTTGTTCACAGAGAACTTAATTTCAAATACTCTATCTAGTAAGTTAGGGGAGTAGTTAAAACTGGCAAAGAAGATTTCTGGAAAAGTCACCACCAAAAGATGGAATTCTTACAAAGCAGCTAAGGTGGAAGGTTGAAGGGGAAGGGAAGGCCCATGCTGATTTGACAACAAGAGTGCTAGGACCCCCTCATTCTACAGAAGGGCCAGACTGCTCGCTCAAGGCCTATAAGAGCTTCAGAACTGGTCCTGCTGGCTCCCCCAACATTTACCCAGCTCCTCTCTGCAACGTGAGCGAGACCCAGGGGCGGGAGGAGGAAGATAACAGGATTTCCTCAGTGCAAAGTGCAAGGGAAAGGTTACTGCCCCACAAATCGAGGTGGGGAGCTGATGTGCCCCAGAACTGAGGGGGCATCTGTGTGGAGCACCATGTGGGGACACTGGGGAAGTTCCTGGGGGACCTGACATGTGTGGCTGGGGTTTGGAAGCATCCATGAACTTTGAGGCCCAAACTGGAGATTTCTGAAGGCAGAAGCCTGCAGGAAGAGCTGGGGCCCAGGGGTGAGCGGGCTCCTGGTACTTCCTTGGCAGTAAGCCATTTGACCAAGTGAGGCAATGCCCACCCAGAGAGGAGGTTAAAGGTACTGACAGATGCGGCCCAAAGGAGATGTGGCTGTCTACGGAGCCACAGGACACGGGTGTGCCTGGACATGGCCCAGAGAAAAACCTGCCCCCATTTATGCTGAGACCAGTATAC
The DNA here is from genome assembly GCF_036850765.1 of Saccopteryx bilineata. Classification (NCBI taxonomy): domain Eukaryota; kingdom Metazoa; phylum Chordata; class Mammalia; order Chiroptera; family Emballonuridae; genus Saccopteryx; species Saccopteryx bilineata. Next base: position 209,402,970 of record NC_089492.1, read on the forward strand.
CAGCTGAAATTTCCAGTATCAAACAGACCCCGACAGAGCCAGGGCAAGACTACTGACACCTGCCCAGCACAGAAGGTACTAGTTATATTATAGGGTCCTGATCCTCACTCTTCTTCCTCATCCTTGCCTCCCTCCAACCAGAACACCTTGACCTATGAAGGAGAAGATGAAGAGAGAAAGGGCAGACCACACATCTGTCCTCCTGCAGGTTAATATTGCCAGGGAGAAAGGGCAGATATTTCAACTGGATATGAGATTGGAGCTTTGAGTCAGACTGGGCTGGATACTGAATGTGACTAGCAAGTTATGGAGTATCCTTAAGACTTCATCACCGGATGAACAAAGGTGGGAACTGAAGAAGATTATTTCACTTGTTTCCCACTTAGTTGAAAAGCCTCAAACTGTTTGTGTAGTCATGAGTTCTGAGATTAAAGAATACATTTTCCTCTTGAAACACAAGATTTGGTGAAACCTAGAAAGTGGAGCCAGAGTGGTTGGCGGGTTTGAAGCAGAGATCTGAAAACTCTAAAACATTCTTTAGTTCCTGGAGAAGTATTTCTCAATGATTTGTTAATACAGGCCCTGGCCAGTTGGTTCAGTGGTATAGTGTCGGCCTAGCATGTGGAAGTCTGAACCTTTCACAAAACAGAGCTGAATTGCTTCTGGATCAGAGATCTCCAGACATATATCCAGCCCCAATCAGTGCAACAAGACACAGCTGAAAACAAGAAGTGGGGAGGAGGGGCAGTAACTCAGGTCTCCATGGAGATCTGAGATACACCTCCCCCTACTGAAGCTGAGAAAACACCCTGCCCCCAGAGAGATTAATTGGCTAAAGAGGCCTTCAGAGTCTCAGGTTACACCCACCGCAATCCTGGATACAGTTTCAAGGAAGCCCCCTGCTAAGATCAGTAAAAAGACTATCACCTGTTAAGAAAACAAACAAATCAAGACTTCAAAGCTGCCCAAATCCAAAAGTGGATTACAGATAACAGCTGATACCAACCCAAGAAGACCTAGAAATAACTGAAAACTGGAGGCAGACAACACCAAGCCTAGACTCAACCAACTCTACAAATAAAAAACCCCAAAACAGACAATGAGAAGACGAAGAAGTGCAATCCAAATGAAACCACAAGAGACACCTTCAGGAGATGAACTGAGTGATATGGAAATAATCAAACTTCCAGATGCGGAGTTCAAAATAATGATTGTAAGGATGCTTAGGGATCTCAGAACAACAATGGATGGTCATTATGAACACCTAAATAAAGAAATAGCAAGTATAAAAAAGAATCAGTCGGAGATGACAAATACAATATCAGAAATAAAGAACACAATGGAAGGAATTAAAAACAGGATAGATAGAGGTGAGGATCGAATCAGTGAGTTGGAGAACAACTGGAATGAAGGCATGAAAGCAGAGAAGAAAACAGAAAAGAGACTAAAAAAGTCAGAGGAAACCCTTAGAGAGCTCTATGACAACATGAAGAGAAATAACATCCACATCATAGGGGTTCCTGAAGAAGAAGAAAAAGAACAAGGGATAGAGACTTTGTTCAATCATATCATAGCTGAAAACTTCCATAAATTAATGCAAGAGAAACTCTCACAAGTCCAAGAAGCACAGAGAACTCCATTAAAGAGAAACCCAAAGAAACCTACACCAAGACACATCATAATTAAAATACCAAAGCTAAGTGATAAAGAGAAAATATTAAAAGCTGCAAGAGAAAAAAAAGTTATCACCTACAAAGGAGACCCCATAAGGATGACATCCAACTTCTCAACAGAAACACTTGAGGTCAGAAGGGAATGGCAAGAAATATTCAAAGTAATGCAGAACAAGAACCTACAACCAAGACTACTTTATCCAGCAAGGCTATCATTTAAAATCGAAGGAGAAATAAAAAGCTTCCCAGACAAAAAACAACTCAAGGAATTCATTACAACCAAACCAATGCTGCAGGAAATGTTAAGGGGCCTGTTGTAAACAGATCAAAGTGGGAAAAGAATATAGCAAAAAAGGAATACACCTTTAAAGAAGAAAATGGCAATAAACAACTACATATCAATAATAACCTTAAATGTAAATGGATTAAATGATCCAATCAAAAGACATAGGGTAGTTGCGCGGATAAGAAAACAGGACCCATACATATGCTGTCTACAAGAGACACACCTTAGAACAAAAGATACACATAGATTGAAGGTAAAAGGATGGAAAAAAACATTTCATGCAAATGGAAATGAAAAAAAAGTTGGGGTAGCAGTACTTATATCAGACAAATTGGACTTTAAAACAAAGGATATAGTAAGAGATAAAGAAGGCCACTACATAATGATAAAGGGAGTAATCCAACAGGAAGATATAACTATTATAAATATCTATGCACCTAATGTAGGAGCACCCAAATATATAAAGCAGACTTTGATGGATTTAAAGGACGAGATCAACAGCAATACTATAATAGTAGGGGATTTCAATACCCCACTAACATCACTAGATAGATCCTCAAGAAAGAAAGTTAACAAAGAAACAGCAGACTTATTGGAAACACTAGATCAACTCGATTTAATAGATATCTTCAGAACTTTTCACCCTAAAGCAGCAGAATATACATTCTTTTCAAGTGATCATGGTACATTCTCTAGGATAGACCACATGTTAGGGCACAAAAGTGCTCTCAACAAATTTAAGAATATTGAAATCATATCAAGCACTTTCTCCGATCACAACGGCATGAAACTAGAAATGAATCACAACAGAAAAGCTCAAAAATTCTCAAACATATGGAAACTAAATAGCAGGTTGTTAAATAATGAATGGATTTAGAATGAGATCAAAGAAGAAATAAAAAAATTCCTAGAAACGAATGACAATGAGCATACAACAACTCAAAATTTATGGGACACAGCAAAAGCAGTACTGAGAGGGAAGTTCATAGCACTACAGGCACACTTTCAGAAGCTAGAAAAAGCTCAAATAAACAACTTAACCCTGCATCTAAAAGAATTAGAAAAAGAACAGCAAGTAAAGCCCAAATGTAGTAGAAGGAAGGAAATAATAAAGGTCAGAGCAGAAATAAATGACATAGAGGCTAAAGAAACAATACAGAGGATCAACGAAACTAGGAGCTGGTTCTTTGAAAAGGTAAACAAGATTGATGAACCTTTAACTAGACTCACCAAGAAAAAGAGAGAGAGGACTCAAATAAATAAAATTAGAAATGAGAGAGAATAAATAACAACTAACACAACAGAAATACAAAATATTGTAAGAAAATACTATAAAGAACTGTATGCCAAAAAACTAAACAACCTAGATGAAATGGACAAATTCCTTGAAACATACAATCCTCCAAAAATAAATCTGGAAGAATCAGAAAGCCTAAATAGATCGATTACAGCAAATGAGATCAAAAAAGTTATCAAAAACTCCCAACACAGAAAAGTCTGGGGTTCAATAGCTTCACAATGGAATTCTACCAAATATTCAAAGAAGAACTAACTCCTATCCTTCTCAAACTATTTTAAAAAATTCAAGAGGAAGGAAGACTTCCAAGCTCCTTTTATGAGGCGAGCATAATTCTGATTCCAAAACCAGGCAAAGACAACACAAAGAAAGAAAATTATAGGCCAATATCTCTGATGAATATAGATGCTAAAATCCTCAACAAAATATTAGCAAACTGGATCCAACAATATATGGAAAAAATCATACACCATGATCAAGTGGGATTTATTCTGGGGAGGCAAGGATGGTACAATATTCGTAAATCAATCAATGTGATTCATCACATAAACAAAAAGGAGAAAAACCATATGATAATTTCAATAGATGCAGAAAAGCCATAGGATAAAATCCAGCACCCATTCATGATCAAAACTCTCAGCAAAGTGGGAATACAGCGAACATACTTCAACATGATAAAAGCCATCTATGAGAAACCCACAGCCAACATCATACTCAATGGGCAAAAATTAAAAGCAATACCCTTAAGATCAGGAACAAGGCAGGGGTGCCCCCTTTCACCACTCTTATTTAACATAGTCCTGGAAGTCCTAGCCACAGCAATCAGACAAGAAGAAGAAATAAAAGGCATTCAAGTTGGAAAATAAGAAGTAAAACTATCATTATTTGCAGATGATATGATATTGTATATAGAAAACCCTAAAGTCTCAATCAAAAAGCTCCTGGACCTGATAAATGAATTCAGCAAAGTGGCAGGATATAAAATCAATACTCAGAAATCAGAGGCATTTTTATACACCAACAATGAACAGTCAGAAAGAGAAATTAAGGAAACGATCCCCTTCACAATTACAACCAAAAAAATAAAGTACCTAGGAGTAAACTTAACCAAGGAGACTAAAGACTTGTACTCGGAAAATTACAAAGCATTGATAAAAGAAATCAAGGAAGATACAAACAAGTGGAAGCATATACCGTGCTCATGGTTAGGAAGAATAAACATCATTAAAATGTCTATTTTACCCAACACAATCTATAAATTCAATGCAATACCAATTAAAATACCAATGACATACTTCAAAGATATAGACTACATATTCCAAAAATTTATATGGAACCAAAAGAGAACACGAATAGCCTCAGCAATCTTAAAAAAGAAGAATAAAGTTGGAGGTATCACACTTCCTGATACCAAGTTATACTACAGGCCATTGTACTCAAAACAGCCTGGTACTGGCATAAGAACAGGCATATAGATCAATGGAACAGAACAGAGAACCCAGAAATAAACCCACAGATCTATGGACAACTGGTATTTGACAAAGGAGGTAAGAAAATACAATGGAGTAAAGACAGCCTCTTTAACAAATGGTGTTGGGAAAATTGGACAGCTACCTGCAAAAAAATGAAACTAGATCACCAGCTTACACCACTCACAAAAATAAACTCAAAATGGATAAAAAACTTAAATGTAGGCCATGAAACCATAAGCATCTTAGAAGAAAACATAGGCAGGAAGCTCTCCGATATCTCTCGGAGCAATATATTTGCTGATTTATCTCCACAGGGAAGCGAAATAAAAGACAGGATAAACAAATGGGACTATATCAAACTAAAAAGCTTTTGCACAGCTAAAGACAACAAGAACAGAATAAAAAGACAAACTACACAATGGGAGAACATATTTGACAATACGTCTGATAAGGGGTTAATAACCAAAATTTATAAAGAACTTGTAAATCTCAACATCAGGAAGACAAACAATCCAATCCAAAAATGGGCAAAAGAAATGAATAGACACTTCTCCAAAGAGGACATACAGATGGCCAATAGGCATATGAAAAAATGCTCAACATCACTAATCATTAGAGAAATGCAAATTAAAACCACAATGAGATATCACCTCACACCAGCCAGAATGGCGCTCATCAACAAAACAACACAGAATAAGTGCTGGCGAGGATGTGGAGAAAAGGGAACCCTCCTGCACTGCTGGTGGGAATGCAGACTGGTGCAGCCACTGTGGAAAACAGTATGGAGATTCCTCAAAAAACTGAAAATCGAATTGCATTTTGACCCAGCTATCTCACTTTTAGGAATATACTCCAAGGACACCATAGAATGGCTCCAAAAGGAGCAATGCACCCCCATGTTTGTGGCAGCATTGCTCACAATAGGAAAGATCTGGAAACAGCCCAAGTGTCCGTTAGAGGACGAGTGGATTAAAAAGCTTTGGTACATATATACTATGGAATACTACTCAGCCATAAGAAATGATGACATCGGATCATTTATAATAATAGGGATGGACCTTGATAACATTATACGGAGTGAAATAAGTAAATCAGAAAAAAAGCTAAGAATTATATGAATCCATACATAGAAGGGACATAAAAATGAGACTCAGAGTCATGAACAAGAATGTGATGGCAATAGGGGTGGGGGGTGGGGGGAGGGGGGATGGGGCGAAGAAGAAGAGAGGGGTTGGGGGAGGGGAGGGGCACAAGAAAACCAGATAGAAGTTGACAGAAGACAATTTAACTTTGGGGGAGGGGTACACAGCACAATCAAATGTCAAAATAATCTAGAGATGTTTTCTTTCAACATATGTACCCTGATTTATCAATGTCACTGCATTAAATTTAATAAATAAATTTTAAAAAATCAAGGTGTCAGCAGGGTTCCATGGGGTCTACACAGCACATCAATCACTTCAACCTCCCCTCTTACCTCCCTCTTCCATGTTTTAAGACATTTGCTATTATTGCATCAGGCTTCCATGGATAATTCAAAGTAGTCTTACCATTTTAAGTCATTTGATTAGCAACCCTAATTTCATCTGTAATCTTGAACCCTCTTTGCCATGCAACCTAACAGTCCCAGGTCTTGGGTATTAGGACATAGACAACTTTGGGAATTATTATTCTTCTACCACATGTGGCATAAATGTTACTGAATTTAGAGTAGTTAAACAAAAATGTGTGGTATCCTCACAATGCACAGCCAATATTCAGTCTTGTTCCGTCACTCACAGGAGTATAGGGAGACAGGCTTACTGTGAACTCTGAGAGGCAGTAGTCAAGAGACTGCCAGGTTTTCATCATGTCTGAAGGGCCACACAAAAGCTATCCCACTCGCTTAGGGCTCCAAGCAGAGGCGACTGCAGGAACATGTGTCCTGAACTCACCTCCAGAGGTAAGGGGTCCTGACCCTCCACGCCCCAGCTGCCGCTCTGTTGCACTCACCAGGACTTGCCCTGCCCACTGATAAGCATCTTCTGCTCCAAGTGCCTGGATTTCAAAATCCCAGGTGGCCTTAATCAGTGACAGGTGCTGCAAGATTCTGCTGACTTGGGGACAGAAAAGGTGGTGAAGTGCCTTGTCACCAGCACTCCTGAGTGTTGAGGCTCACCTTTCTCCCAGGATGGAATCTTCTGCCCAAAGACTGCATTTGCACAGGTGCCACAGTCTATTTTGGAGGGAGAGCTGGAGCCCACCCCTCCTGATCTGCAGGGGGGATGGCGGGTGGAAGGGCTCAATGGAGACTGGGACCCAGCGCTGTTAACTGCACTTGCCAGGATATGGGGAAGCATGCAGCATTCTTGCAACTTTTCTGTATGCTGCAACACTGGTATCTAGCCACCTCACCCTCTGGCTTAGGGCACTAACAGCTCTTGTCTGGCCTCCCGATCCAGATATGAAAATCTCTGCTTCCTTGCTAGGACCCAGAAAACAGATGCTACCTCTCAGCAGGTCAATCGTCAAACACTGGCTCTCCAGTTTAAAGCAAGTCTTTCTGTGCAGGAGCCTGATTGGAGTTGAGTAAGGATCACCAGATAATAGTTAAAGATCAGTGACCAGAGAAAGATAAGAGATTCAAAGAGTCTTGGAAAGTTAGAGTTGTTTGGTGTTAGTAATTGAAAACTCGAACAGTCGTGTGTTTATTTAAATGGTTTTGAGGAGAATATTCCTAAGGTGAGCTGAGTTATTTGCAACTTGAATCTTCTGGGTCTGTTCTGGAAGAGTACAGTGGCAGTAATATTTCCGTAAGTTGTGTGGGTGGAAATGGTTTCTGTTCACACCTTCAATATAAGGCTGTGACATCACACACTAAAATATAATCTAGTGAAAACAGTGCTCTAGGAAGTCAACAACACGCAGTCCAGGGACCAGTAGTTTTTGCTGAATAGGGGAAGAACACTCACACTTTCCATCTGCGAGAAGGACCAGGATTAGAGGAGGATGTCTTGGAGTGCAAGAGTGTATATGACGGCTTCTGCGGCTGTCAGTGGGTCATGTTGCTCTGGAGCCCCAGCCTGGGCCTGTGGGACAATGAGAGTGGGGAGTCCCTGTGGTGATACTCTCCAGTGACTCCTCTGCGGGGAAGGGTGCCCTGGAGTGGATCCTGCCCTGCCTAGCAGCTAGCTCCCTCTCCCAGCATCTGTTTCTCCAGGACTCATCCTGGCATGTGGCTGCTGTCCGGTTCTCTGTCCAGGGTGTCCCTCCAACACGGTGCATGGGGTGGTGGAACTCTGGGAACGATGCTCTGCCACCCTTACTGATAGAATCACTGAAACCACAGTGGAATCGCCACCTCTTCTCCCCAGTACCTGCACTGGCAGCCTCCAAGGTGCTTGCCCCGTCTCCACCTCTCACAGTGCCCCCAGCTGGCAGGCCGAGTTATGCCTTCTCCCTGCTGATAGAAGAATAAACCCAGGTTCAAGGTCAACTCAACAAAAGAGCTGGGTTTGGCAACTGGGTCTCCAGACATAGTCCAGAGTTCTTTCTGGGGTAAACAAAAAGTCTTATTATACTCAACCTTAAAGTAACTGTGACAAAATCATTGTGGAAGGCTGCAACTCCCCATCTAAACAAGATTGCCTTTCGTTTTCCTATTAAATTTCTTCAATCCCACATTTGTTTTAAACAGCTTTATTGATGTGATTTATATACCACAATATGTGTCACTTTAAAGTGTAAAATTCAGTGGTGTTTAGTATGTTCACAGAATTGTACAATTATTACTACTCTTCAATTCCAGATATTTTCATCATCACCTCCCTCCCTCAAAACACCTGTACCTGTTAGGAGTTACCCTATTCTCCATGACCTCAAGCTAGCACTATTGCATTTCTATGGATTTGCCTATTAAAGACACTTCATAAAAGTAGAATTATTCCTGGGCTGAACTGGGTCTGAATGTTCAGTGGTTGCAGCCAAAAGACAACCTCAGGATGATTTTATGAAAATAAACCTTGTTGCAAGCCAACACTCAAAAACACACCAGGAATTGTTCCTAGAGCAGTGTGTCCTCAAACAAAGCATCTAAATCTTATTTATTAGGGGAAATCATGTATAAACATCAAGGTGGACTTTGTTATTGCATTTATGGATGGCAGCATTTCAGTGCATACACAGTCAGGAAACATGGCTATATGTGTATTGCATGTTTAAAACATTTTAGTAATATAATAGTGTTAGAGATTGCAAGCTGACAGGTCCTTGCAGTTTAGATTTTGGGGGGACAGAGGTGTGGGGGACTGGCAGTAAGCTGACAGGCTGCCCAACTCCCCACCTCACTAGCCTGATTAAGTTGCTAAAGGCTAAGTTTTTCTCCATACCTTCACGTTAGCTGTGATGTTGGATTGTTTTTACTCTCCTATCCCTCATGCCCCTTAGAGAGACTGGAAGCAGTTTTCTTTTTATCCTTTGTTTTGTGAAGTTATGCAAGGTGGAAGGTTTTCTGCACTTGGGAGAATTCTTGGGTTGCCTTGGAAATGTGACTTTGTTTTAAGGATCTATTTGATTTGCTAATGACTTTGCTCTGCCCTATAAATAAAGCAGTTTGGGGGTGGAGACTCGCTCTTGCAAGCTATCTTGGCATTGCAAAGAGACCTCCCAATCCCATCTTTTTTTCTCTCTAAGTTTATTTCTGCATTCTGCACAGTTCTCACTCAGGACCTGGACAATTACTAGCTGCGCTGGTCCACAGCATAATAGGATATAATGAGGAAAGTTCATAAGGAGGTTACTGGAAGGTCTTTTGGGCTGCTCCAGTCTAGGTGGCTTCAGTTGGCTCACCTACCTCATCCCTGTAACAAAACCCCTCCACATCTTACAAAATATCTTGGGCTTGTTCCTGAAATGCAGTGCTAGCAATTATCAATATCAGATATTGCGTAGGTATGGATAAACATCTGACTAAGTCTTTGTCTTTCTGTGAAACTTTCAACACATTGCCAGATGACATTACGGAAACCTAATAAATTTTAGAGAGGTCTAAGTGGGGTTTTAGGTTAAGCGAGGCAAAGTTATAAACTCTAAGTAAAAATTAATCTATGCTGGATTACTTGCTAGGCTACATGTGTAAGCTAGGTTAGAGAATCATATAATATGTAGTATTGTGTGACTGTATTCTTTCATTTAGCCAGCTATAGGAAAGCATGAATCAGTTCTTCACCCATTTACATTGCCAAATAATTTTCCGTTTCATGGCTATACCATATTTTGTTTATCTATTTATCAGTTGATGGACATTTGGTCTATTTCTACTTCTGACTATTAGAAATAATTCTGCTATGAAAATTCATGTACAAGTTTTGGTGTGGACAAATGTTTTAATATGTATATCCATATCTAGGAGTGCAATTGTTGGGTCATATGTTGACCTTATATTAAACTTTTTTGAAGAAGTGCTAAATTGTTTTGCAAAGTAACTACACTGTTTTCTATTCCCACAAGCAAGAAAGGAGGGTTCCGATTTCTCCTCATCCTCACTATTTTGTCTGCCTTTTTTCATGATCGCTATCCTAGTGTGCATAAAGTGTCATCTTATTAAAGTGTGGCCATTGTAATTATACTAAGTCACCCAGTCCACAAAGATGGGATATCTTTCCATGTATTTGAATCTTCAGCTTCCTTCAACAATTTTTTTTGGTTTTCAGTGTACCAGTCTTATACTTCTTTTGTTATATTTGTTTCTATGTATATTATTCTTTTTATGCTGATATAAAAAATTATTTAATTATATATTTTTATTGTTAGTGTATAGAAATACAATTGATATTTTTATGGTCCTATAAAATTTTAAAGTCTGTGTTTTTACCTCCAAAATCAAGAATCATTATTTCCAAGAACTATTTTCTCCATTTTAAGGCACGAGACCCTTTGAGACCTGCCACAGATCAACCAAAGCTCACTGCTGTCTTAGAGGGCAAACAGGAAATAAAAATATTTGGGGTTGGGAAGTAAAGTATGTGGTTTACTTAGTCCAGATAAAGCATGTTTACAGAGAGTTATAAATTTTAAAAGTTGAAAAATCCTTGAGCACAGAGCATACATCTGGGGTGTTACAAAGGGGTTGCAAAATAAAATATTAAGCTCAAAGAACTGGTTGATACTGAGTGCAGGATTAATGCATGTTAAAAATAAAATAAAACGAAGCACATAAGAACCCTCCCAGGGAAATGAGCTATGCATTCTGGGACCAACTTTGAGCATTGGCCATGAAATTCAGAGCTTGAAGAGATCATATGATCATCTAGTCTGCTCCTGTGAATTACAGATGACCACATGGAGTCTAGAAAGTTGAAGTGGTATGGAGTGTCATATAGGAGAAAAAGCAGAGGGTTTGAAAACAGATGACGAAGTCATCACCACTAGGAGACCTTGGGGATAGCTGCTTAGCCTCTGTCAACCTCAGTTCCTCATCTGCAAAAGGAGAAAAATGATGCCTACTTTTTAGGGCGGTTGTAAGGAATCAGTCATTCAATGAGATACAAGTCTTTCTCAGTGCCGTGTGCCAGGCCCCATGCTTGGTGCTGAGGAGAGAAGAGAGCGCAAAAGAGACACAGTCTACGACCATAAGAAGGGTAGATTTAAGATGAAGATTAAATGAGATAGCAGAACACAAGGCTCATCATTGTGTTCCTCTAGCTCACTGAAAATTCTAGTTAACTTTCCCAAGGCCGGGGCCTTGTCACATTCGTTTTTAAATCTTGAGTTCCAAGTACAGTGCCTGCTACATTGTAGATATTCAGTGTTTTTTGAACTAAACAAATCATCTTCTTATTCTAAGGCAAGGAGTACTTTAGACACAGAAAGGGAAGAGAGGGTATGCCAGACAAGGAAGCAGAGGGTGACAGGAGCAGGCGATAGCCAGCATGGAGCCTGGCATGAGGCCAGGTCCTGGGCCCAAGAGAAAGGCAGATATTATCAGCTGAGCCAGGGTTTATTTTAGTTTATTCTTAAAGGAGAGCTTATTTCTTGATAAATTGAAACCAACCCAAAAAAATCTTTCTGGGGCCTGACCTGTGGTGGCACAGTGGATAAAGCGTCGACCTGGAAATGCTGAGGTCGCCGGTTCAAAACCTGGGCTTGCCTGGTCAAGGCACATATGGGAGTTGATGCTTCCAGCTCCTCCCTCCCTTCTCTCTTTCTGTCTCTCCTCTCTCTCTCTCTCCTCTCTAAAACAAAATGAATAAATAAAAATAAAAAAAAATGATACCTCTGTAAAAAAAAAAAAAAAAAAAAATCTTTCTGGTCCCTTTTCCTTTTAGTGACACCGACATATGAATGTCTTATCTTAACCAAATCGGTTATTCTCAGCCAGGAGGCCAGGTTTTAAAATAGAAAGTAAATGGAATTCATGTCAACATCACTCTGAGAGAAAAAAATAAAAGCAATTCTGTGCATTCCATCCCAAACTGTGATGATAAGAATGATGAGGGCAATGTAAGTTTGGGGAGAAGGGTATAATTTCAGACTCTGGATCAGAAGTCCAGGCATCAGTACAGGCTTCTGCTTGGGGAGGGTCTCTCATCATTCTTCCCCGTGGGACCACAGTAGCCTGAGCCATGCAGTCTTGCCCAGACCGTGCAGAAAGAGCAGGAGCCAGATTGGGATGAGGGAGCAGCCGGTGACCATGAACCATGGGTCAGGCAGTACACGGAGCCAGCCAGGTCCTTGTTCTCTCCTTGCTTCAGAGAATCATTCCTCTCCAGACCTTGTGAATGAGAGCAACAAAGAGTTGATGTGGAAAACAATACTTACTCTCCCAGCAGTGGTATGGGGGCTTCCATTCCTCCTTCCCACGGTGCTGGAGGGACCACAGCAGATCCTCCATCCTTGCCAGAGGTAAATCAAGATCAAAACCAGTGCAGTGAAGCGATTGGCCAAGGAAAAATCGATGTGTGAAAAAGAAGCAAAACAAGTAGGAAAGATCGAAAAAAAATAAAAGCTTTAGATGGTGAAAATTATACCATTAAAAAGCAGTCAGATCAATTAAAAAAAAAATCAGGCAGAGACCCAGCAAGAGTCCAGATGATGATCCCAGATTGCCAGCAGGTTGGAAGCGGCATGTACCGACTTTCTGTGCGTATCAGACAGTGAAAAAGAGTGGAAGATGCCGAGCTATAAGAGGAAGCACATTTAATACTGGCTTCAGTGACATTAGAAGCCTGAAGTTTTTCCTGCAGATGGTTTTTGCACTTCATCCTGGGATTCATTCCACATTCATTTTTTTTTTTTTTACCACTGTTGTGTGTTCAAGTACTATGAGAATGTGATTTTTTAAATGCAGTTGCATATATTTTTCTTTTCCTAACTTAAAAAAAAGAAAAGAAAGAAAGAAAACAATACTTGGGTGGAAACAGAAAGCGCTGGATTCCAGGTGCAGCTCTGCTTCTCACTGGCAGCGTGATCTTGATGGAGTCATCTCAATTTCCTGAATTTCTATCAGTTCCCTCATCTGCAAAACGAGAAGTTGGAACTAGATCAGACAGGAGAAGTACCCAAGCAGGGCGCCCCTCTACTGCATCTCATCCATGGCAGCCAGGCTAAAAACTGTCCACCCCTTTCCTTCCCAACCAGCGAGCTGAGACTCCTCCGCGGACCAGTGCTGCGTGCAGCCAACACCGAGCATGCGGAACAAGTGCAGGATACACGCTATTTGCCATCCTCGTGTTACTCTGACATGTGATTTTAAATCACTTTTTGTAGGTTTGTCCAGACTTCCTGCTATAGTTGTCAAGAAGCAGAAAACTGATAACTCCCTAAACTAAAAAATAAACAAACAAAACAAAACACTCTATGGTGGCTCTATGTAACCACAAGCTGTGGTGAATGCTAGAATTTTATGCAGCATCTTTTCAATGCTGCTGTCACACAGGCCTTTCAAGCCCCTGAAGGAAGGGGACCCCCTGCTGAGCTTGGTCAATAATAGTTCCTGGGGTGGTGATTGAATTGCCAGCGAGAGAAGGAGAAAGAATTAAAAAATGTTTTTTCCCCCAGAAATATGAACTTCTGTATCTGTGTCAGGGTTAATTCCATTCAAGAACTGCTAGGGCCAAGCTGCCTGGAAATTAGCAGCGTTTGGTCTGGATGAGCTTGGACAGGAATGTGTCATTCGTCCTTGCAGAGAGGAAAAGGGTTTCAAGTTTGTGACTTTGTTCTGTCAGTGCTGTTCAAGGAAGTGCAGCTCACAGGGCCTTCTAGACAGAGCCACGGTGGGGGTCCTTCCAAGGTGGTCTAGTTCCTAGGGCTGGGTGACCTGGAGAGCTGCCTCAGGGTCTCCTTCCATCTGTCTGATGTGTCATTGTGCTTCTCACAACTGCTGTCTGGCTGACCCTGAGCCTGGCTGCTGGGAGCCTGGGACCAGAGTGACGGCTGAGCAGGTCGGAAGATGGCACCTCTTTAGAAATGAGTCCTAGAAAGCTAACTCACCCCCAAAGAAGTCAGCCTTTGGGATTGTGAATTGGGGCCCTTAAGAATGCCTCAACTCTCTCTGGTTTGACTTCACCCCTGCCACCCCTCACCCCCTTCCCTGCTTTATTTATCTCCACAGCACTTACCACCAGTTAACATTTAATATGTTTTAATGACTTCCTTGCATAGAGTCTCTCTCCTTTCTTGTGTGGAAGCTTCCCAAGGACATGGCATTTTGTCTGTTTTGTTCACAGCAGTTTCTCTGCTGCCTAGAATAGTCTCTGCAACAAAATAGTCACCTAATAAATATTTGTTAAATGACCAAATCCATTCATCTATTTGATATTTTGTTTATTCAGAAAACTGGATTTATTTTATCTAAGAAAACTTTAACAAATGCCTTCTGAATATCTGAAGTTATCCCCCAATTTTGGGATTGGGGTCCAGGAGAAATATGAAAAGTAAAGGAGAATAAGCTCCTACTGAGGATAGAAAGGAAAGGCGATATAACAACAGCCTTTCTCATGAATCACTTCTCGATAGACAAGTGTTTTTTTTTATACAGAGACAGAAAGAGAGTCAGAGAGAGGGATAGATAGACAGGAATGGAGAGAGATGAGAAGCATCAATCATCAGTTTTTCATTGTGACACCTTAGTTGTTCATTGATTGCTTTCTCATATGTGCCTTCAGCAGACCGAGTAAACCCCTTGCTCGAGCCAGCGACCTTGGGTCCAAGCTGGTGAACTTTTGCTCAAACCAGATGAGCCCATGCTCAAGCTGGCAACCTTGGGGTCTCGAACCCTGGGTCTCGGCATCCCAGTCCGATGCCCTATCCACTGTACCACTGCCTGATCAGGCGACAAGTGCTCTTGTGGTCATTGTTTGTTTGTGTCTCAGATCAGCCTTTGGAGGTGTGCAGCCTTATCTCAGGTTTTCAGAGGAAGAACTCTAGGTTCGCAGAAAGTAAGCAATTCGCTCACATTGATGAATGAGTATCCAGCCTATAGAAAAGTTTTATAAGACTTCATTTGACTCAAAATTTTGAGGACATGCCCAGAAGCAAAATCTTAATGAATTGAGCCTGACCAGGTGGTGGTGCAGTGCATAGAGCGACGGACTGGGATGCAGAGGACCCAAGTTCAAAACTCCAAGGTCACCAGCTTGAGCGCAGGCTCATCTAGTTTGAGCATAGCTCAACAGCTTGAACTCAAGGCTGCTGACTTGAGCAAGGTGTCACTCGGTCTGCTGTAGCCCCCTGGTCAAGGCACATATGAGAACGCAATCAATGAACAACTAAGGTGCTGGAACGAAGAATTGATGCTTCTCATCTCTCTCTTCCTATCTGTTTGTTCGTATCGGTCCCTCTCACACACACACAAAAAAATAATAAAAAAATAAAAAAATAAAAAAAAGAAAGAAAGAAAGAAAAAAAAAAGAAAAGAAATCTCCATGAATTGAGAAAAACACTCCAGAGAATGACAGGTTTACAGCTTATTTTACATCGCACTGAAGGAGCAGACATACAGGAACTCGGTTGGTGATAGATTGTCCGGGAAAGGAAGCAAAGAGGAGAAATCTTTAGGACTGGACAAAAAGCAACATGGAGAAACATGTATCTCTTGCATTGGTGGGTGCAGGATAGTTCCTAATTAAGTACAGAGATGGTCTGTGGTATGTGGGGAACAAGGTAACAACGAAGTGTTCTGTGGTCTTGTGCTCTGGTGCCTGTGGTTGGGGGTCTAGAAAAGAAAACTAAGTTGACATTTCAAAGGTCTGTCATCCTAGATAAGAATGGGTAGGGCTCACTGAAGGTAAAGACTACTCTGCTAAGGATAATATAGGCCTGGGATGTGACTATCGGCTATGGCATGCCCAGTGGGGAATTTATGGTCAGACCATCCTGTGTGGTTACTTTTTGTCACTGAATTTGGAAGTCCTGTCATGCTGGATCCCCTGAGCTTGTCAGGTTTAATATATGGCCCCTTTTTCATTTACCCCCCAAACTACACAGCTACTAAGGGTGAAGCTTGGGCCTTTACAAAGTATACAGATGCTGCCATCGACAGCTGGCCACTAGCCCTCCTGTCTCCTCTTTAACTATCTGTCCTGCTAGTTGCTTTCTTTCCAGGGGGGCAGAGGGGAAAAGCTGTTCTCATAATCAGAGCCTGACTGAAACCCCTTAGAGTATCAATTATCACGTAAATGATTGCAACAGTTTTTAAAAAGTCTGTCTTGGTTTGAAATTCCTACTGCTGTAAGCGCTAAGTCTGAGTGATTCGTCATGGTCCCACCCGCAGGAGAGAGAACATGCATGGAGAAGAGAAGGTCAAGTTTGGAATCAGAGCTCCCAAACAATGAAGCGTTTGGAACCTCCCAGAATTCCCTCAGTAGGGTTCCCATGGGAGTAACAATCTCATTTTTAGGGAATTCCTGGTTTGCACTATAAATACAAATCAAATCCATTTCCAATCAAATTTAGGCTTAGATTCTCAGCAATATACTTCCCTTTCCGGGCTTCCAGGAATTAGGCCCCTTCATCCCCAAACTGCTAACTGGGAACACTTTGACATTCTCCTGATTGAGCAACTGGGACTTAAACTAACCCCTTCCCCTCAGCAGTCAGGAAACATCCTGTGTGTGCGTTAGTTGTCCTGAGAGTTCTCTGAAGGAAGTTTCAATTCTGGTCCTGAGAAAGTGTCTGTTTATCTTTGTTTTGAGGGGTTCAGATTAAGTCTTCCCAGAATGTGCCACTGTGGCATATAGACTATTTTGATCTAAAGACAATCAAGTCCCCAAAAGACTCAGGAAGAGCTTATTACCTCCCCTTTAACTGACTAAAAGAATTTAGAGAATGACCCTGGTCCAGTAAGAGAGCTATTACTAGAGAGAAGTACAAAGAGTATGGGCCAGCTTGATGGGCTACCAGGAGCTCAGCGGGGCCTAAAGATCAAAGTCCTCTCTGTGTCTTGTGAATTGTCTTCCTCCCCTCATTTCTTTTTCTTAGAGAGAAGAAGGGAGAGAGAAAGCTAGAGAGAGAGAGAGAGAGAGAGAGAGAGAGAGAGAGATTCATTTGTTTTTTCACTTATTTATGCATTCACTACTTGATTCTTATATGTGCCCTGACCGGGGATCAAACCCACAACCTTGGCATATCGGAATTGAACTATCCAGCCAGGGCCTGTCTGCCTTCCCTTTTGAAGCACAGACCCCATCCTGTTCTCCTTAGCTTAAGATGGCATAAAAGACTTAATTTTTCCTGACTGCATATGGGTCTCATATTTTTATGCGGCCCCTGTCTGGACCCTAGGAAGGTTGAGGAAAATTTTTTCTTCCCTACAGTATATTACAGAATCACTGGGTATTTGGAGCAGTGGTGCTTGCCTGTCTAGCATAGGAGAGTTAAAGGGGTCAGTGGATTTCACGCAAATAACTATCTTTCAAGCAAGTACTTAAACAACAACATTTCTTTCAATGGAGTTTCTTTTATATTTTATTCATATTAGTTTATTTTCTTCAATTATTCATTTAGTTTGTGAAATAATTTAAAAATATTTTTTATTTAATTTTATTTGCTAGGCTTTCAGGCAAAAACTCCATCTGTTGTAGAAAGGGCCTAGATATTTGCTAATATCCTAATAAAACATACTCGTCTTTAGACTTGATGGGAAGAAGTTAAAAGCATATTCTAAGTATAATCATGTTTCTGCATCCCAGCTTCAGAACCAGAAACTGACAGATAAAAAGATGATCAACATCATTAGTCATTAAGAAAATACAAATCAAAATCACCATGAGATACCACTTCACACATACAAGTTTGGCTAAAGTTAAAAGACTAGCAAGAGAAAGTGTTAGTGAGAATCTGGAGAAATTGAAATGCTCATACATTGCTGGTAGAAGTATAAAACGGTGTGAATGCTTTGGAAAACTGTTCATCCAAAAGTTTGACAATGAGTTACCACATGACTGAGCAATTTTACTCCTAGGTATGTACTCAAGAGAAATGAAAACATTTGTCTACACAATTATGTGTACACAAATTTCTTTGCAACACGATCCATAATAGCCAAAAAATTAAAAACAACCCAACTGTCTATCAACTGATGAATAGATAAACAAAACGTAATATACTCATACAATGAAATATTATTTAGCCATAAAGGGAAAAGAAGTCCTATGCATGCTATAACAGGAATGAACCTCAAAAGCATGCTAAGTGAAAGAAGCCAATTGCCAAAGGCCATATATTGTGAGATTCCATTCACATGAAATGTCTAGAAGAGGCAAATCCATAGAAACCACTAATCCATAATAGATTAGTGGTTGCCTGGGGCTGGGGTGAGGGAGGAATGGGGAGTGACAGCTAATGAGGACATTGTTTCGCTAGGTGGGTGGTGATGGAAATATTCTGGAATTAGATAGTGATGATCGCACAACTTTGCCAATATACTAAAAAACATTGAACTGTACATTTTAACAGGTTGAATTTTATGGCATGTGAATTATATCTCAATAAAAGAATCTCATGGAAAGAGATATATAAAAATAAAATAATATAAAAAATCAATAATACAGTCAAATTTCTCTTTGGAAACTCTTTTTGAATCCATTGCAAGACCTCACTGGATTCCATCCCACACCTGCCACTTTGAAGAGTATGAAATTATAAATTGGGGAAGTGTATATCATTCTTTATTCTTCTTTTTCTCCATGCAGTACCGTCTATCTTGCCTTGTTCCTGGATGTTCATTTTTGCCTTATAGTCCAGGGTTTCTCAAAGTGTTAGTTTAGTCTAATTGCAACAAAGATCTCTGGTAGTACTTGTGAAAAATTCTTGGGCCTCACTCTGGGACCACTGACACAGAAACACTGTGTGTACGACTTTGGACTTGGCATTTTTTACAAGTCACCTAGTAATAAAAAAAATATTATTAATAATAATAGTAGCTTTTATCTGTAGAATACAATGTGTAGGCACTACTCCAAGATCTTTACATTAATTAATTTATTTAATCCTTAGCACAATCTATGAGTGGGTAATATTATTATTTACATTTTGCAAATGAATAAACAGAGGTACTAAGAGATTGAGATACTTCCTCGAATTCATATAACTAGTAAGCAATAGAGCAGTGGTGGTCAACCTGGTCCCTATCGCCCACTAGTGGGCGTTCCAGCTTTCATGGTGGGCAGTAGCAGAACAACCAAAGTATAAATAAAAAGATAGATTTAACTATAGTAAGTTGTTTTATAAAGATTTATTCTGCCAAACTTAGCGAAAATCCGACATAAAGTACTTGGTAAGTAATTATTATTATATGCTTTAACTTGCTGTAACTCTGTTTTATAAATTTTGTAAAGTAAAGTTACTTCCCTACTTTATAAATCACCATTACTGTGGAACCAGTGGGCAGTTAGAAAATTTTACTACTAACAGAGATACAAAAGTGGGCGGTAGGTATAAAAAGGTTGACTACCCCTGCAATAAAGCCTGGAGTCAAACACAGCCAGTCTGGCTTCATATTTCAAGCTCTTAACTGTTGCACAACATTGTCTGCTATGGTCTGAATGTTTGTATGCCAACAGTTCATATGTTGAAATTCTAACTCCCAAAGTGATGGTTTCAGGATGTGAGGTCTTCGGGCAATGGATAAGCCATGAGTGTGGAACCCTCATGAATGGGATGGTGTAAAGGGACCTCTGGCCCCTTTTACCATGTGAGGGTGCACAGAGAGAATGTGCTAGTTATGAAGAAGAAGAGGGCCTTCGCCATACTGATGCCTGAATCCTGGATTTCCCAGCCTCCAGAACTGTGAGCAATAAAATGATGCTGTTTATAACCTTGTAGGTCTGTGGCATTTGTTACAGCAGTTCCAAAAGGCTCAGATACCACCTCTTCCCCTCAATCATTCTTATGCCTAAGTTTGAGACTCACTAGTCTGGTTATTCTTTAATATATTACTTGCATCTGCAAAAATAAATACCTGTACTTCTACCTTTGGTGTGAAAATCTGAAAACATACATTTTCTTAAGGGGAATGTGTCAAGACAGGTTGGAGGCTGTTCGTTTGGAAACCAGGATGTGGAAAGCATACATCCCTGGGAAAGCGGCCATGTTCTTTCCTTCCTGCCTCTTCATTAACTGATCCAGGGAAGCCAACCACCCAGAGAGAGACCTGTCTCCTGCAGCAGAGACCTGGCCTGGGTTCTGTTCCAAAACCTGGGCCAGCACTGCTCCTGGTGCTTCTGATTCCCCAGGGTAAGGAGAGAACCCTTGTCTGTGGGTGTCACTGCTCTTGTCACAGAGCTCAGTAAGACTTATTTGGAAGTTTTGGCCAGCATTGGCCTTCCTGCTGATGGCTGTGGCCACACTCAGGTTTAAACTGGATCTGACATCTTCTGGCTGGTCAGAGTCACCATGGCCCTAGGAGCCATGCTCGGTTCCATGTCACACGGGGACCTTTCACGGCAGCTCTCTTGGGGGCCAGCAGCACACTGTTAAGAGCTTAGCATGGAATGGAAGAAAGAGCAAAGGTACAAGGCCCGGATCTACAGGCCATGTTGTCCCTCCCAGCCTGAGATACTTTACCTGTAACAGAAAGATAATCTTTCCTGGCCCAGGGCCTCCACAGGTGGCTAAGATAACTGGTCATGATAACATCAGTGAAACTGCTTCCTATGATGTTTATGTCATTGTTTTGAATTGCCAATCTTTAACTCCAAGTTTGGCTTCCCTCACCCAAAAATGGCTGGCATCTACTCATTCAACAAATACTAACTGAAAAAAATGAGGGATTTTTTTTTTGTAGAAACCATGCAGAATCGCAAAGTGACTAATAGCCACCTCAAATTTAACATAGTTGGAGTAGAACTCAATTTCTCCCTAAAATCTGCCCCATTCCAGTTTAGTCTAACTTGTAAACAGCACCAACATCCATTCAGTTGCTCTAGCCTGCCGCAAACCAACGCTACTCATAATTGTCCAGGTCTTGAGGTAGAACGATGGGGAATGAAGAAATAAACAGAGAGAGAAAGAATGAGATCGGGAGGCCTCCTGTAAGCTGATGGTCTACAAGAGGGGAGAACCCCCGAGGGGAGACCCCCCACCCTGTCAGCTTTATTTTATAGTGCAGAGAGCAAAACCATTTGTTCAGATACAAAGTTACATATCTAGGGTATAAACAGGAACTTTTTCAAGAGTGCAGGACCTTTCATCATGCATAACATTATAACTAGCATTTCCACAAGCAAGGGGTAAGAGGAAGGGCATTTAAATTGCTTCAAGGAGTGAAAAACAAAAAAAGAGTGTGGGGAAGGGTTAGCCTTTGGCTTAACCCTTAGACTGCAAGGAACTTTGTCAGCTTACAGCCTGTCTCCCACACTAGCCAAAACCCAGGAGTCATCTTTGACTTCTTTCCTCCTCCACTCAGTCCATCAGCGAAGTCAAAATACACCTGAGCCCCTCTGCTACTTGCACACTCCTGTCCTCGTCCGGCCCCCATCATCTCACTCCCCATTCACTGCAACCTCCTGATCCTTCATAGGTCGTGTGGCACTCGGCAGTCAGGATCAATCACATGATATCATTCCTTGCTGGGAAATCTGCAATGACTTTCCAGTATACTTAAAGTAAAACCCAAAGTTCTTGCGATGCAGGCAAGTCTTAAAAGAGCAGGTCCTTCCCAGCTCTCTGGCCTTGCCCCCTGCACCACTCCCTTTCACTGGGTTCCAGCCACACCTGCCAGCTTACGTTCTGCCATCTCAACACACCGTGCTCATTCCCAGCTCAGGTCTCTGCACTGTCTGCTCCCTGTGGCCTGGAATGCTCTTCCTCTGCAACGTGGCGTGGCTCCTTCTCACCACCTCAGTTTTAGTTCAAATAGCATTTCCTCCTGTCATGAGTTATCCTCTCCTCCTTTATCTGTTCTGGTTTCTTCGTTGCACCCGTTATAATCTGAAATTATCTTAATTGTGTGTTTATTGACATGTCAAGTATTGTCGTTCCCCTCAACTATAACACAAACTTCACAAAGCCAGAGAATGTCTGATTATCCCTAGCTCCTAATGCCTGGTACATATCGTATTTCCCCATGTATAATACGCACCTTTTAAAAAAAATTTGGGGTATAAAAACTGAGTGCATCTTATATAATGGTTGTAGACTTTTTTACTTGCATTTCTCTCTTTTACACTCAGATGAGGAGTTGTATGAATTTTATGATGAATAAAACTTGAGTTCAATAATCTTATGTAATACCTTTTTTTTTTCAAATTTCAAGTCCCAAAATTAAGGTGCGTCTTATACATGGAAGCTTCTTATACATGGGGAAATATGGTAATTGATTCTCAATTAATAGTTCTTAAGGCCCTGGTCGGTTGGCTCAGCGGCAGAGAGTCAGCCTGGCATGTGGAAGTACCGAGTTCAATTCTCAGAGCACACAGAAGAAGCGACCATCTGCTCCTCCACCAGCACCCATCTCTCTCTCTCTCCCCATCCCACAGCCATGGTTAAATGGTTCAAGCAAAGTTGGCCTTGACAGTTGAGGGTGGCTCCATGGACTTGCCTCAGGCACTAAAATAGCTTGGTTGCTTAGCAATGGAGTAGCACCCAAGATGGGCAGAGCATCCTCTCTGGTAGGGGGCTTGGTGGGTGGGTCCCGATTGGGGTGCATGTGGATATCTGTCTCTCTGACTGCCCACCTCTCACTTAAGAAAAATAAATAAATAAATAAATAGTTCTTAGATGAATGATATGATGTCACTATGAGAGTACTTGTTTCAACTCTAATTAACTTGTTCTAAAAAGAACATAAGGAAGTTTATAAAAATGAAAATAAAACGTTTTGTTAAATACTAGCCTAAGAAATTAGATTTTAAAAAAATGAGGGCAAGATGCTTATATGAACTCTTTGTTTAGCAGTATCCCAGGGAGGTCACTCAAACTTAGCATGATTAAACCCACTGTTCCATATGCTACTCTTGGGAGAGCATGTAGTTCAAGACAGCTATAGCCTTCCAGAAACTTCAGAGTCATCCTTGACTCCTTCTTTTCTTTCATGCCCACACTGCCTCTGTCACCAAATCCTATTTGCTCTACTTACAAAATACACCCAGACTTTGAACCTTTCTCACATGACCCCCACTACCAAATTGGCTAAGTCACCACTACCTTTGAATTCCTGCAATGTCTCCTAATTAATTTCCTACCTCTCCTTTTGTCTCCTGTGTCTAATTTAAACTCATTAGCTAGAGTGATCCTTTTAAGTTATGTCATTCTTCAGCTCAAAACCCTCAAATGGCTTCTTGTCTTATGGAGTGTAACGTCAGAGCACATCAGAGCACACGAGGGCCTGACGTTATCCTGCTTCGGGATACTCTGACCACACCGGTGTCTCACACTCCACTTCAGCCACACGACTTCCTTGTTTCTTCAAAATGCTGAGCACACTACTGCCTTCGGGGATTTTGAATTGCTGTTCCCTCTCTCTGGAATGTTCCTCCTCTGGGGATCTACATAGCTTAGTATCTCAGCATCTTCAGGCTGCAGGCTTTGCTCAAATAGCATTTCAGAAAGTCATTCTGGATCTTCATAATTCACCTCTTCTCACCCTAGTCCTCTTTCCTGATTTATTTTCTACTTCTTTATCAGCAACAAATATAATGCATGTATTTATATACATGTGATATATAATATATCATACATTTTAATACATTAAAACATATTTTGACACATTAAAATATGTCACACACACACACACACACACACACACATAAAATTTTATCATGTAGTCCCCACTAGAATGTAAGCTTCCTGGGGTAGGAGTTTTTGTGTGTTTTGTTAGAAGAGTGCTTGGGTGGCTGTAGGCACCCAGTTCACTGTGTGTTCAGTTAATTAATGAAGATAAAGCTAGGAATGAGGCAAGGACATAAAGCATATGCTGTGAGGTCTCTATGCCAGTTCTTGTCGAGCTACCCACTTGTTCCTCAGCTTCTTAACAGTTAAGGTACACATGAAAGCCACTTCAGTGATGTCAGTCAGTGCCTGTCTATACAATCAAATAAAAATGGTTTGATCAGGAAAAACATAACTCTTCCTGATACTGAGACAAGAGAGAAATTTCTTTCACAAGCCCCCCCAAAGAGGTTGTATGTTGTGAGCAGGGTCCTGGCCAAAGCATTTAGAGGACTACAGTGAGGATCAGTGTTTCTCATGACATTCTCCAACGAGGTCGATGCCATAGGCTGGATCATAATCGTGTAAGAGCATTTGTATAGAAGGTTAGAACAAAGTCGTCTGAAGACACAGCTTTCTACAGCACTCAGGGACACAGGATTCATGGCTGTTGGGCCTGCTTTTCTCAACCAAGCTTTTGTTGAACACTAAATGGCGGAGAAGTCAAAGGAACATTTGTTGAGACAGTATGGAGGTATCTTCAAAAATTAAGAATAGAACTGTCATATGATCCAGCAATTCCTCTTCTCAGTAATTATCCAAAGAAAACAAAAACACTAAAATGTAACCATGTATATATCCCTATGTTTATTGCAGCACTATTTACAATAGCCAACAACTTAAGTGTCCATCGGTGGATGAATGGATAAAGACCACGTATTACATATGTACAATAGAAAATTACTCAGCCATAAAAATGATTAAATATTGTAATTTGTGACAATATGGATGGATCTTGAGGGCATTATATTAAGTGAAATAAGTCATATAGAAAAAGACAAAAACCATATCATTTCATTCATATGTGGAATATAAAAAAGTATCTACCAAACAAATGAAACAAAAACAAACTCATAGGTACAGACAAAAGAATGGTGGCTACTAGAGGGGAAGGAGGGTGGGGGGAGGGCAACTTGAGTTAAGGGAGTCAAACGTATGATAACAGAAAGAAACTAGACTTTTGGTGGTGAGCATGCAATAGAGTATACAGATATCAAATTATAATGTTGTGCACTTGAAATGTATATAATTTTATTAAGCAGTGTCACCTCAATAAGTATAATTTCAATAAATAAATGGCACTCCTTGGAATCACATAGTACACAGCCTGCACACAGTGTGAAGCAACCCTGTTTATGTAACTAAGTAACCAGCAGCCAAAACCGAAGATGGCTTGTCACTTATTTTAAAAAGCTCCAGGACCACAAAAAGACACATAATTTTTCACTTCCTGTAGAAACAGTCTAACAGAGCAGCAGTGGGCAGGACCAGGATGCTCCATTAAAAAGAATTTGAAGTTAGATCTGACACAGAAAATGGCCATAAAAAAATGTCAATATGAAAAATTTCAAAGCGGATGAAAACACCCTGTCTTCCTCACACAAGCCAATTATAGAATATCTCAGAAGAGCCCCCACTGACGAGTTCACTGCAGTGGTGTGGTTTTCCCTTCAATGAACAGTTGTGAAATAAACACAGAGAAAGATGAGCAATTACACTCCTATTTTGGGTTGACAGCCATAACCCAGTTAAATTGGGGCAGTTACCAAAACCAATGATTGCCGTAAGTTTTTCCACTAAGAAATTTGATTCCATAAAATTT
Source organism: Saccopteryx bilineata (assembly GCF_036850765.1). Lineage (NCBI taxonomy): Eukaryota > Metazoa > Chordata > Mammalia > Chiroptera > Emballonuridae > Saccopteryx > Saccopteryx bilineata. The sequence goes on from NC_089492.1 coordinate 209,428,705, forward strand.
ACAGTAATACAGATATTCACTTTACTTGGCTTCCCACTCAGCACCTCCACCCAAGGGTTCTGAACGTGCACATGGCAGGAAAATCCGTATTTCCCTTTGTCCGTGTACAAGACGAGCATTTCTTAAATTTTTGTGGTGAGTAAAGGACTTTTATGAAAGTTAATTTTTACACACACTCACCAAAGATACACATTTTTTTCTTTCATTTATTGGAAGCTATGAGGAAATTGCATGGTAATTAAGCTGAAAAATATGTAAGATGGTGATGACTAAGTAAACACCTCAGCTTTCATGATTGTGTCTGACTGACGTCCCCAGGAAGGCATTCGCTCAGGACCAAATCTTCCTGGAGGATTTGGTGCTCTGTGCCAAGACCATCTTAGACACTTTTCTGAAGCTTAGTGTGGTTAGGGAGATGAAGGTCATGATCCTTAGAGTTCTTAAGAGATCTTTAAGGAGCCCCCAATCTAGTGGAGGAGTCACAACTTTCTGACCTGCAAAGTTATCTAGCCCTGGCCCTGGCCATTTGGCTCAGTGGTACAGCGTATGTTTAGTGTGTGGATGTCCTGGGTTCAATTCCCAGTCAGGGCACACAGGAGAAGCAACCATCTGCTTCTCCACTCCTCTCCTCCCCATTCTCTCTCTCTATCTTCCCTTCCTGCAGCCATGGCTTAATTGGTTTGAGCAGATCAATTCCAGGAGCTTCACATCAGGCACTAAAAATAGCTCAGTTTGTGAGCATGGCCCCAGATGGGCAGAGCATCAGCTCCAGATGGGGGTTTCTGAGTGGATCCTGGTTGGGGTGCATGCAGGAGTCTACCTTTCTGTCTCTCCTCCTCTCACTTGAAAAGGAAGGGAGAAAAATTTATCTATCCCTGTAAGGCAGTAAGTGCTGAGTATCCAAGGAGGGGAGCTGACCACATGTCATCCCTGTGGATAAGACGGATCTGGGGCCTTCAAAGGAAGTGGGCTTTGAGCTGGTCTTGCAGAAGAGCAGGATGTAGAAAATTAGGATCTCAGAGAGGAGAGCTGAACACCAACCTCTTACCTCTATCTTATGGCCTCTGTTAAAGAGAGAAGTTAAATTTGAACACATTTAGGCCAGTGTCTTTTTTTTTTTGTTTTGTTACAGCAGCTTAACCTATAGCTTAACCAGTACATTTGTAGAACAGTTCTTGAGCTTATTTCTTCCTAACACACTCGGGCCAATATGACTTGGCAAAATGAAAAGAAGAGAGACAATGACAAGAGAATCCTTGTGAAGAGCCAGGCATCAATCTAAAAAACAGCATAAGAGAAATACATCAACGCTGACCTCTCACTGTGTCAAACAGAACCTACCTCACTCACAGCTAGCAAGAAAGAAGCACATGTGTAAAGATTTTCCACAGGTTTACACACAGCCTGTGAGCAGCAAAGGCCACAGCCCAGATACGTCTGATGCTTCCTACAACTCAAGTATAATCAATTATAAAGAAGGAATGAATGCCTTGAGGACCAGGTCAGGTGTTGTCCCCCTGGGTCTCCATTTACTCCAGGAAGAGCAAGGAAAATAATCCCCGCTGTTGTACTGACCACAGATGGGCAGGTGACCTGGGACACTTAGGAGAAGCAGGACTAGAAAGGAACTTGGAACAGCTCCAGTTTAACCACCTCGTTTTACAGATGAAGAAATTAAGGCCTGGAGAGGTAACATGGTTTGCTCAATGTTAAATGATGCCTACCTAGCTCATGGCTCTATTCAGCACAGCATAGGGTGAAACTAATCCCTGCCTTTCACGGACAAAAGGCCAATTAAGGTGTGTGGCCTTGCAGACCTCCTTCGTGTCTCTCCTGGCTCATGAAGCAGATGATGATGGAAGTGCTCAGTGTGGATGGGGGAGGACAAGGGCAGAGATGTGCTTCAGTTACTGTGGTCCAGAGCTGACCCTTGACCCAGTCCTGTCTTGTCCGTTCCCCTTTCTGGATCCTTTGCTATCCTCCAGATCGTTACTCCCCCCATCTCATGTTCTCCCCTCTCACCTCAGGCTCCTTTCCGGAGTGCAGGTGACAGCTTGGAATTTAAGTTGGACCCTGAGGTATGTATGTTCATTTGGGCTGTTTCGCCAACCATCAGTGAAAAACTTTGTCCTCATTAAAGGGCCTTTGCGCCCACCCGGCAAGTAGAGCAGGATTTTTTGGAGGGGAAGGGACGGTGATAGTAGAGGGAGGAGGGGCCACTGTGAAAATCTGATATGCAGAACAGGGAGGCAGTCGCTCCAAGCAGACTTGTACCCTGAGGATTGTTTCCCGCTGGTCTGCCTGTTCTGAGCTCAGCGCTGCCTTTCAGAAAAGATATTTCAGTGATAAAACAAGAGCTTTCGTATCTGTTTAGGGAGCTTGCTGCATTCCCCGCGAGGCTTCTGACTTGAGCAGGCTGAGTCAGGAGCGGGCCCACTTGTTAGATAGGCACAGAGCATTAGTAGTTTCTCAAGACTTTGTAAACTGATCCTGTGTGGGAGTGTTTCTCTTTCCTTACATGGATCATTAGAAAAGATTGGACACAAATCAGGAATTCAACTTCTAACCAAATAAATTTCTACCCACTCAGATAACTTGACTCATACAGGCAACTTTTAATAAAAAGAAAAGGTTTTCTTCATCTCTGAGACTGACTTCCCACAGATAGCTAGGTGAAGCATTACAGTGGTTCTTTAGGGGTCCCTGTCAGGGTTGTTATAATCAAACATGCTACAGTTGAAAAATACTATATAGACACAAAAGCCTTTAAACCTATATATTCTCATGTAATGTCACACTACCCCTGGGATGAAGACTGTAGATCCAACACATGAAGAACTGGCCCAACACAGCAAGACGCCGTCCTCCTCCAGTGCCGTTTCCCACTTCCCACAGCACCCACTTCTTGAAAGATAAACTTGAAATGTCACAGATTAAAAGAGAGTGGGGATGAATCTCCAAGGACCCATAGGTAATTTATCATTTGTCGATTCATTTAAAAATGTCTACTGAGTGCCAACTGAGTGTCAGGGACTGTTCAGGGTGCTGGGGATTAAGCAGTGAATAAAGTGGGTCAGACTCCTGGCTTTTCTATCCTGTCCCTTTGATTCTTATCCCTTTCTGTGTAGTAACCTTTCGCATTTACTTAGATCTTATGGGTCTACAATGTGCTCGTCCTTCCTTCCTTCCTTCCTTCCTTCCTTCCTTCCTTCCTTCCTTCCTTCCTTCCTTCCTTCTTTCTTTTTAAGTGAGAGGAGAGGAGATAGTAAGACAGACTCCCACATGTGTTCCAACCAGGATTTACCCAGCAACCCTAATCTGGGGCTGATGCTAGAATCTGAGCTATTTTTAGCACCTGAAACTGACTCTGTGACTAACTGAGCTATCCTCAGTGCTGGGCCAATGCTTGGACTAATCAAGCCACTGGCTGCAAGAAGGGAAGAGAAAGAGAGGACAGAGAGGAAAGGGGAGAGAAGCAGATGGTTGCTTCTCTTGTGTGCCCTGACCAGGAATTGATGTCGGATTGTCTGCACACCAAGCCAATGCTCTATCCACTGAGCCAAATGTCCAGAGACCACAATGTGTTTTTCTATATATGGCTCCCAGGACCCTTGCAGGCATCCTCAGAAAGGCTAGGTGTGTTGCCCACAGGCATGAGGCAGGACTGGAATTTTGATCCAGCTTTTCTGACAGCAATTTCAGCAGCCCTGTGGCTCATTGGCACTGTCTCCATAAACAACTAGCCACGGTCAGAGCTGTAAGTGGGGGCACCCACAAGCCCTCAGAGCTGCTTCACTTCCCATTCCCTTCTCCCCCACACAGTCTAGTGGGTTTCCTGGGAGCCGAGTGATGGGCAGGAGAGTCCTCCCAACAATTCATAAGGTTGCAACTGGAAAAGCGAAAGGACATGACCACAAACAGAGAAAAGACACAAGTATTCATTTCCTTGTAGCCTGTATGTCATCTGGGGAGAGACCAGGGAGGGGCAGACTGGAAGGAGGGACCACAGGAGGGCTATGCATAGTTAAGCTGAGACAGGTGCATGTCCATGAGTTTTCTTTGTGTCATAGATCACCTTTATGTAATTTGGGCACTTCGCAGCTTGTCCAACTGTTCTATGCGTGTATGCAGCAAGCCAATAGTTTTGGAGATCTCAATAGTTTGGAGACCTTCATGGTCTTATTAGTGAAATTAGCAATCGATCCTTTTTCTAGGCACATCATTGGAGTGATTTTCAATATAACTACAAAAGTTCCGTTTTTAAGCGTTATGGGTTCAGATGTCATAATCTCTTAAATACCAGTGCTGCAGCCCAGGCCTGGTGCTAACTGCACCCAGCATCCTAAAGCATCCCTCTGCTCAGAGCCAGGCCTCACTCAAGGCCAGTTCTCCTCCAGCAGGGATAGTTCCCCAAGGGGGGTGTACTCCTCCACAGGCCCCGCCCCTCTCAGGTCAAGGTAGACCTGAGGGAGCTGAAACGCCTGAACTTTTATTTTTTTATTTTACTTTGGCATTTTTTAATTTAATTAATTGTGTTTACATAGATTCTAGGGTCACCCTGAATGCATCTCTTCCTCCCTATTCCCCTCAACATCTCCCTTGCCCCCCTCCCCGCAGCACCCTCCCCCCTTCCCTTCAGGTTTATCCCATCCTATCATCCCCTTTCCCTCTGTCGTCTTTTCCTCTGGTCCCTTTGATCCCTCCTCTGTCTCAATTCCGTTCCTCAGTTCTCATTATTCCTTAAAAAGGCAATATTGTCAGTATCCCGCTGTTTGGAAAAGTTGTGCGGATTTACTTTCTATAAGCAGAGGCTAAACAAAAAGATTTGGGAAACTTTGTAACGCCCTCACGCCCATTTTCTTATTTGCTGCTATTGCAGACACCAGGGGGTCTTGTGAAGAATGTCAGGAAACTGCAAAGGGGACATTAAAAAGTTGGTCCTAGTGATCAGGCTGTGGAAGGTAATAGGAAATTGGGAATTGGGTAGATAATAAGAGCTTCTTCCTTCCTTCCTTCCTTCCTTCCTTCCTTCCTTCCTTCCTTCCTTCCTTCCTTCCTTCCTTCCTTTCTTTCTTTCTTTCTTTCTTTCTTTCTTTCTTTCTTTTTCTCTCTCTCTCTTTCTCTCTTCTTTCTTTCTCTCTCTCTCCTTCTTTCTTTCTTCCTTTCTCTTTCTTTTTTTAAAGAAAAACACGGAGAAGTGGGTGGGAGCAGCACGGAAGCACCTGCGGTGTGCACTGTCACTCCCGACCCCGCAGAAGTCCCAGGGGCAGGGGAGCAGCCGTGCTTCCTTTGCACTGATGTCCGAGCACTTGCAGAGCTGGACACACAGGGAGACTTGCTCATAGGGGACCAGAAGAGGGCCTGGAGAGTGCATCTAAAATATGTCCACCTGCAAGAGGAAGGAGAGTGGGGTCCTTGGATCTGGTTAGCTTCAGGAAGAACTATGGGCAAGCAGAGAGGGAGACCTAGATAGATAGATGTTTTTGAATAACCAGCTCTCAATCAGCTTGGTCCCATTCTCAGCAAGGCATAGCAAGGAGGTGATCATCTAGGTTTTTTAGATCCTATAACCTAATCAACTTTCTACCAAGTTATTCATGAGCTTTCACTGAGCACCTAGTTAATGCCCAGCACTTGGGCTGGGCCTTTGGGGGTCACAGATTAAGTGGAAGTCGTTTTCCACCTACGAGGGACCTGTGGTCTTGATGGGGAAACACCACCACCCACATGAGGCCATGGAGAAGCGAGGGTCCGACTGTGCACTGGGCACAAGATGGTGCTGGGGAGGGGGTCCTGGAGACAGGAGAGGGCGAGGGGGTGGGGGCTACAGCCAGGAGGTGAGGCGTGAGCTTTGGAGATCCCAGGTTGGCTGCCTTACGCTATGTCTTTGTTTCTGTGAGGTGTGAAGAACTGAGAGGAAGAAAAGCATCGCCTGTCACTTTCTGAGCATCCTGCTCCACCCAGCAACCATCTGCTCAGAGCATCAGCTCTCAGGGACTATGGGGAGGGAAAAGGAATGAAAAGCACAGTCTGTGGTGCGGGCGAAGACAACGCCAGCTCTTCCCACCAGGCCAGTGTTTGTGGCTGGCCCCTGTTGTCTGCAAAAGTGAATTGGATCTTCAGGCTGCCTTCACTCTAGAGAAAGGGGGAGACTTCCAAGTATGTTTTCCGAGAATCTCTAGGATGGCATAAAAACTGAAAAAATCCAGCCCTATTGCAAGGGTTTGTCACATCTTCATAGTTGGATATCTGAAATGCTGGCATATTTACCCTGTTTAATCACTGCCCCACCCCTCTGAGGGATAAAGCTGATTTCAGCCCTTGAGGAGAGAGAGAGCTATGACTTTTTTGTGGGATTGATAATAACTCATTCCTTATAAGGAGAAGACAAACAAGAAGCCACAGGCTCACAGCTCAGGAATGTTCGCCTCCCTGTGTTCCTCCCAACACTACCTGGTAATGGGGCTCCCACCTGAGCGCAGCATTTCTGTAGTTTCTGAGATGAGGTGGCCTCCCTTCTCACTGAACCAAGAGAAATTCGTTGTTGGAGGGAATTCTAGTCATAAAGTTTCTGGTTCAGCACCGTAATTGGATTCAGTGGGGCCAGAGACTTAAAAAAATATATATGTGTTTCTATTACTTGAGAAATAAATGTCCTAACAACTCTATAAGATCCTGTCTCACAATGGGCTATTATATAACTCCTGGTAAAAATAAAGGTCAAAACCCACAGTGATCAAAACCAAATGTCTCTCCAGGAGATAACAGATTAATAAACCATCAGTAATTTTAGCTATTGGTTACTCCTCAGTTCAGGCATTTCACTTTCCTGTTAATTCCTGTAGGGACCCAGTAATTATACTCATTCAATTAAAAGGATATTGGAGACCAAGGAAAAGTTAAATCACCTGCCCAAGTTTACACAACTAGCAAGTGGAATCACAGAAATTCCAACCCAAGTCTTTCATATTCCAAAGCCATGGAATTCTTTGAACAGGAGCCCCAAACACCTGCATGGCCTTTTAAATGCCCACTTAAGACTGGGTTCCCTTCTGGGCTGTGCAGCATGGACAATGGTTTTGGCTACTACAACTAGTCTTGTTCCTCACGAGGACTAGACCATCAAGGAAAATGTGGTTCCTCTTAAACTATTTTTCCTTCCAATCTTATGTTATTCAGAAAAACATGGAACCAAAAAGCCAAATCCCAAAGTGTTCTCTCTGTTCAACACTGAAAGAATCTAGCCAGCAGGGCTGTCTGAGACCTCGTTGTGAAACACAACATGTCTGAGCCTCCTCACCCAAGCTGGCTTACAAGCCTGTCCTCTGAGCATCCCTACCACCCACCCAGGCCATGTTGCTTTGGCTCCCAGAACTAGTCAGTTGGGCCAAACCCACACCCGTATTCAGTGTGGCTGCCTAGATATTTGACCCTTCGTGACCCCCATTATTCATTTAAATAAATATTTTCTACCCATCATATATGCAAAGCACAGTTCTTAGGTCTCGGGGAACAATTCAGAGATGGTTCTTGCCTTCTGGGAACTGACATTCAGGAATGTGGAGTAAATAGCCAAATAGTCAATTGCTTGCTGACTATCATATAAGTCCTGCAGAGATTGCTAAATTGGCAAGAGAGTGCTTAACCAGGGTGCAGATAAGGGGCCTGGCCAGGAACTGAGGGATCAGGGCAAGCTCTCTCCTGCTCCCCAAGGAAGAAGACAAGATGGTTGGATACACAAAGAGGGGCCAGTGAACAACGTGAGGCCAGATAGGTAAGCAAGGTCTGATCTCGAGGGCCCTTTGTAGATCTGGACATTATCTTTGGAACAATGAGACTCCTTTTTAGGGTTTAGGTGGTGAATTACATGTGAGTAGACATCAGGGAAGAAAGTAATGATGCGTATGCCAACAAATGCTAACTTGTGCTGAGAATGAACAACTGCTTTTTTGGCTGTTGGTCTCTCTGAAGCAGTAAATCTGCTGCCACTTAAAGGCTGTCACTTAAAAGGGTCACAATAAACGTATGTTTTGGACAATGATTTAAGGTTAGGCAATTCTCTCCAAGTGGAAGTATTCACTCACCCCTGGCAACAGTCTGACCCTGGATGGTCTGCCCGCGTAGCCATGCTCATGCCCACCAGCGTCATGCCGTTCAGAGAGCTGGCTCTGGGGACAGGGTTTGAGGGCAGAGGGCAAGGCAAGGAGTGAGGTTGTGCTAGGATCTCAAGAACTATCCCCTTAGTCAGGGTTGTCTATGTGGGTTACTCTCTCAGGCCCTGGGAAAGCACTGAGAGACCCCAAGCAGCGTCCTCAGAGTCAGCCTTGACCGGGTGCCACTGAAAATGGAGACCTTTGTTTGAGCCTTCTTCTGTGCACTCGAGAAAGGCCTTGCCTCAGGGGACTCACCAATGTCTCTTCTCACCCTGATTTCTGACATTTCCAATTGACTCCCGAGGAGGCAAGTTTATGGTGAACAACTTTGAGAGCCACCTGGGGCCTCGAGAACTTGAGAAGGAATGGGAAAAAAAAGGGGTAGTGTGGAATATCAACAAGGACTTTGTGATCCATTGAATGGTGAGAAGGCAGCAAGGTGAGAATAATTGATGTCATTGGCATGATTTCTCCCAGACATAGTGCTGCTTTTGAAAGCTTAACTTGTCCCAGAGTGAGTGAGGAAGATACGTGCGTGCGCGCGTGCGCGCGCGCACACACACACACACACACACACACACGCGCGCGCGCGCACATTCTTACACTTCTTATTAAAGGAATATTAACATTTATTTAGAGTGTTGCTCTTAAAATCATATTGGGAGACCACATTTTTTAAGTTGTGAGAATATATTTCCCATAATCACAATAAAATGTGATTTTAAAATGCCCTCTAACCATAACTAAATTTAATATCAGTGGTCAAAATCCATGTTTACTTGCAGCCTGAGCAACATAGCTGCAATGCCTAATCTGCCTAATCCTTTACCCTAGCATTTCATACATTACCATACTTCTGCAAATCCCCACTGAGCTTGTCCCCTCCAAGAGTGGTAGCAGTGAGTCCCCAGGAAGTGCTCCTTACATGAGCATGTAGGGCTGCTACCAAGTGTTGAAAAGATTGTGAGAGAAAAAAAGAGATAATATCTGAAATGAAAAAAAGTGGGCATTACTAAACCGAATGATTAATTGTTGCCAGTACTGCTCCCCAGCTCTCATGAATTGATAACAAATTAACACAAGGCCAAACTGATGTGTGAGTGGCATTGATGTGGGTAGTGGCCAGATCCAAGAATAACATGGGTCTAGATCTCCTCCAGCTCCGTGGCTTACAAGCCTGGGCTTTGTTGCCTTGTCTTGTGACGGGACTCTATTCCCGGGGGAGGAAGGGGTAACATTTCCATGCACTCCAGCTTGATATAGTGGCTTATGTTTTGGTGGAGACATTGGAAAACTGTTCTAGAACCAGCCAGCTTTACTCATTATTAGCTGTTTGCTTTGGCTGTGTTTCCTAACCCGTTAGAGTCTCTATTTCTTTATCTCTAAAATGACAGCAACAACTCAACACCCTGTGACCAAGGACAGACTGCATGCTAGGCAGACCCATGTGTGAGTTAGGATATAGCCATCACCTCAGTGAGGGGGAAGTGGTGGATGCAAGACCACATGTGAGGTAACTCTGATGTCATAGCATGCCCATAAGCATTTAGGAAAGGATTTTGCTGAGGTAAATATAAAAACATGTAAGGATGTAAATGACATAGACAAATATCTGTGTGTAATTGTTAATGTGTTGTTTTAATTACTTATATCCTTAAAATACCATATAGCTATTAATTTATAAAAACTGATTATTTTGTTAATGGTTTAAATGATATGTTTAAAAACCATGTCATGTTGAGGACCCTGGGCAGTTGGCTCAGTGGTAGAGTGTCAGCCTGGCGTGTGGAAGTCCCAGGTTCGATTCTGGGTCAGGGCACATAAGAGAAGCGCCCATCTGCTTCTCCACCCCTCCCCCTCTCCTTCCTCTCTGTCTCTCTCTACCCCTCCCACAGCCAAGGTCCCACTGGAGCAAAGTTGGCCCAAGCGCTGAGGAAGGCTCCATGGCCTCCGCCTCAGGCACTGAGGATGGCTCCAGCAGCAGCAGAGCAACGCCCCCTGCTGGGCATGCTGGGTGGATCCCATCACGCGCATGCCGGAGTCTATCTCTCTGCCTTCCCTGCTTCTCACTTCAGAAAGATACAAAATAAATAAACAAACAAATAAATAAATCACCTTTACTCACTCTAAGTGTAGCGCCTTCAATCAGCCCTTCTCATGAGCCTTTGACACCAGTGTCTCAGTCTCAGCTGCAGCCGGTCTCCAAGTCTGTTTTCCAGAGCACACCATCTGTTTATCCATCCAGGCTGCTGGAGATTCAGCACCTTTTGTATCTAAGTATGCTGTTGTCACTGGGAAATTTACTCCAAGCTGCAATCATTGTTTCCCTAGTTGTGATCTCCTAAGATAAACATTGATCTTTAAAATACAGTATGTAATAATAATGATTTTTAACATGATATGTAAATGGTTTGTTTAGTATGGCCTCCAACATTAATATTAACAACATTAACAGAGGGGTCAGGTCTGCAGCAATAATTGCCAAATGTATGTCAGAGTTCTCTGCCTACTACTTTTCAGTATTGCCGATAGTAAGATTCCACTTTGGCATTGCTTTAGATGGCTGAAGACTAATATATCTTTATCATTTTGTTGTTCAAATTAAAATGATTGACAAGTACCCTGTAGAGTATTGCCAAATTTCTAGTATGAGATGACTCCAAGGGAAAATAGCAAGGTAGGAGGAAGGAAGGCATGATTACATATGAGAATGACAATAAAGGTTAGAGGGTATTAGAAGCAGAGATAAGAGAGTAGCTATATGGTAAAACATTGGGTTGTTAGTTTTTCTTAGTCTCCTTTCCTAAGAAGTAACATTAATCAACAATACTTCAAAATGTTGCTGGGAGGAGTAAACATGTTCATACTCTCCAGCACTAGCACAGCAGTTGGCTGTGTGGTCCAGGGTGAGTGCCATCGTTTCCTAAGTCCTTCCAGCTCTGTTCCCACACGTGACTCCATGGAACAAATTGAATGACAAGCAGCACCTGGAGGACTCACCCATTCCTGTCTCCGTCCCCATCCCCATGCCCACTAAGCATCCAGCCCACCACCCTGTACCCTCTTTCTATGTTGTTTTTCTTTCCCCTTCTCCATCCAGCTGCTACCTCCTGAGAAGATATTAACAAAATATCCTTGCCTTTTTTTCAGATTAGAGGTTTTCCAAACGAACCTTACCAAGGACCAGAGGACTAGACCTAAAGGCCTAGACTGTAGTTGCAGAGCCCCTCCACAGGTTCGGTGTCATTGTTCCTCTCTGCACTCTTGGGACTGTAGGCTCAGATCACTATGGGATGGTGGGGGTGGGGTGGAGGTGAGGAGCAATAATAGAAGCCACTGGGATTTAGGAGAGGGAAATGAGTTCAAATCAACCTTTACGTCTCACTGCCTTTAAGACTGTGAGCACAACCCTTCACCTCTCTAAGCCTTGGTTTCTTCATCCATATAATGGAGACATATTTCTTAGATAATCTTTAAGGATTACATGAGATCATATATTCAAGGTACTCAACACAGAGTTCATCTATGTTGAGAGCTGCTGGGCCAGTTCACAACTATTAAGTCCCTTCTCTTCTCTGTGTATTCTTGGGGTGGACAGTGAGTGGGAAGAAGAAAGATGGTCCATTTCCCTTTTTCTAAGTATAACTTAAGACGAAAATGGTCATAGCAATTACTCTGAACCACCTCGTTACCTATTTTCCAAGGAGAGTTAAATTTTTGTTTGAAAAGAAATATGTTTGTCAGGAGTGACCTCCAGGTCTAGGGTTGACTGCTTTGATTAGCATATGCTCCGGAAAGAGCACTCACCCCCATAGTCCAAAGACATTCCTTGCTCTTTGAAGAAGATGTAGCAAACACTCGATTCCTCCCACTTGCACAAGGCCTTCCCTTTCTCCAGACATTCTGGTGAGTTTGCCAATTTAACCATGAGACCTCTTGGCTTTAGTCCTGGTATTTGTCTCTTCTCTAACTTCTCCTCTTTATTAGCTGCTCCCTTATGGAATATTTAATAAGGAATGTTTAACAGGCTCAGGATCTTTCAGGTGTTTTCTCTGCCTGGCAGTTTACCCATATCAAGATCCTGTAAGAGTTCTGTCACCTAGGTCTTCTGACCTGTCCCCCAACCTCACTCTTTTTCTTGGTAATGTCCCCAACTTCTAGATTTCCTCACCAGGATCCATCTTGGCAAAGCTATTGGCTTGAGCTGTTGCTGGACCTCTGGGTCCATAAAGATAAGCATACTTAGAAAACCTTAGGTTTGAATACCCTCATGGCCCCGCTTCCCTCTATCACCAACCTACTCCCAGTGCCTGGGACATTTGTAAAGTGTCCCCAGAGTCTCACCATTGCTTTGGATACATCTCTCTGCACCTTAAGAAACTTCCTTTCCTCATTACCTCTTTGACTCTGCAGAATTCACTGTTCTGCTTTCAATAATACTAATTGACATTTATTGAGCATATTATGTGTGGCAGGAATGATTCTAAGCATTTTATATTCATTGTCTCATTTAATTCTTACAAAAAAAATCTCACGGAGTAGAAATTATTATTGTTCACTCATTTTACATAGGAGAGAACTGAGGTATTAAGGTTAGATAACTTTCTTATATGGCTAGAAAGTGACAGAATTAATATTAAAACAGCTGATTCCAGAGCCTATCTCTTTATGTCTATGCTCTACTGCATCTTATTATGTTTGACAGCAATTTCCTTTACCAAAGGAGAACTTCTTACTTCTTGTCCACCCAGTGAGAAGATGGGTACATGTGGCTGACCAAGCTTAGCCTGGCACATGTAATGAGTATCAAGTAGTGTTTTGTGGATGGGTGATTGGATGGATAGATGGACCTACTGCATGATCTGAAATCTTTTGTATGCACAAGAAACATTTTGAAACACAAGAAACCCAGAAAATTCAGAGCTACACTCTCCCTGGACATTTTGTGGCTTCTTTTCTCCAAATCCTATTGGCTGTTTTGTTTGCAACAGGAGAAATATCTCCAGGGACCTATCCCCATTGCACAAATAAAGCAACTGTGTTCCTACTAACAGTTATTACCACTTGCATTTATTTTCTTAGATGCTTTACACCAACTTTGGAATTCAAAACTAATATGCTCAGGGAGGTTTGGTTTTTAGTAAGACTGGTTACACCCTGACCCAGGTGGGGTCTTGTAACCTAAACCTTACTCAAGGACAGCAAGTTGTGGGATTTACTGTTTGTGTCTAGAAATTGTTTAGAAACAAGGAAGTCTGTATCTCCCAACATGATGCTGGCAAACAGAGGCTGAAGCTGAACACAGCTTGACCTTTCCATGCAAGCAATCTCATGGAAAAGGTGAGCTTGCAGGATGGGGACAAACTTAGCCATCGGGTCCTCTTCCCACTTCACTTCCAGGTCCCCACCCATCATCATTCCAACCTCATCCTGCTCCCAGACTGGTTTTTTGTTCCCTTGGTTCCAGATGACAAACTGACTCTTGCTAAGGTATTAGTGACTCACTACTTTCCTTTCTTATTAGAAAGAAATTCCTTAGTAAAAGCCATGTTAAACTCAAAAGAGAGTTTCTCGAAGTGCTGCAAGCCCGTAAGACCCCCTGGGCCTGTCATTCAGGCTAGCCTGTCTATTTGTGATGTCAGCTTGTGCGTTCTTTTATTAATATTATCAAATCAAATGGATCTGGAGAACAACTTAAGTCACATTTTTTCTCATTGATTCTAGTACCACTAAGGAGGCTCTTCCTGTCCTACTCAGAATGAGGGTTTAGGGCACCACTGTGTGAATTGCTTTCACCAACCCTAGGACCCTTGACCCCTGACTCCCGCCATGTATGTAAGTTACCAGAAGTGGCTTGCCCGGCTCCTTACATGGGGTTCATCTGCTCCGTCAGAGTGACCACAGGCCCTGGCCATAAAGCTTGGGCCACAGTGCATCTCTGGCAGGACCCCACCCTTCTCTTCAGGTACTTGTGCCACAGGAACGTAGAGTTAACTCCATGGGAAAGTTTTCAAGATGTTGACTAATAAGTATATTTTTGCATGGGCATAAAAAACAGGAAAGGAACGTTGTATTGTCTTTGTTTGGTCTCACTCTAAGCTTTTCAGTGAACTCTACATGCCCAGCTCTGATCTTTTTGTCTGCTTATGAGCTAAGATTACAGGTAAACTCTGTGAACTTTTGGCTGAAAAATTATACTTACATAAAAAAGCAAGTTCCTTTCCTAAAGCTCTAAATCCTTTCTTTGTTATTGAAATGACAATGAAAAATTTAGCTGTCCTATTCAATTAGCCTATTTAATGTGAAAACAAGTTAAATCTTTGTGCCCCATGAACTGTGAACAAACCTGACCATTATAGGTGTGTCCCAGTCCCTGTCAATCATTCATCCTGGAGCCCATACTGTTTAATTCTGATGGGAAATGATGGGAAGGAGGGTAGGCAGGGAGAAACTAGTCCATGCAGTGCCTTTGTGCAGACTGGCGGGAGGTGTTCCGTCTTCCAGGTGGGGGCAGTGTCTCCTGGGCACATGGCTCCTTCAGCTCCCTCTGCAGGTGCTGAGGCAGCCCCAGCCCTTGACCAGGCAGCTTTGCTGGGAGGGTTTCTGACCTGCTCTAGAGTGGGCTATTGGTTTCCTAGCTATAGAAATGCCTGCTTCAGGTTTGTACTGCACAGGCCTGAGGACAGCAGTCATGTGAGTGATGGAGCAGTGAGTGTGACTGGGGTGAACAGGCCAACCAATGGCTTCCTTGCCTGCTTTTACTGCTGGGCATTCATCACCCATGCCCACTCAGCAAAAAAGGCATCAGAGCTCAACCCACACAAAGTGAAGGCTTCTCTGCCATCCTCCATTCAGAACAGCACTTAGATGTGTAGAGCATAATTGACCAAAATTCAAACCTGGAAGCCTCCTTGAAAGGCCATCTGAGCCGCTCTCTGGCCTTTAGGCGAAACCACAAGTGAACTCTCCCAGCACTCCTGGCAGTTGATGGAAAGGTTGCTGGTTTAAGTCTGCCCCAGAAAAAGATTTTGGATGGACTCTGAGGGCTTCCTAAATGCTTGTATTTTTATTTTAAATTGCACTCTGCAATAGAAGAAAAATTCTCCATTAAGTCAGACATCAGCACCCCATCCTCACAATCACCCCCTTTCCCTTCCTCCTTGACCTGTTTCCCAGAAGAGCACTCAGTGAGTGATTAATGAGCAGGAAGG
Organism: Saccopteryx bilineata; assembly: GCF_036850765.1. Classification (NCBI taxonomy): domain Eukaryota; kingdom Metazoa; phylum Chordata; class Mammalia; order Chiroptera; family Emballonuridae; genus Saccopteryx; species Saccopteryx bilineata. The sequence goes on from NC_089492.1 coordinate 209,444,069, forward strand.
TGTTTGAAGGTCATTTCTTAAGCACCACACCTGTGAGGCAGTAAAGGAAGCAGAATTGGGCCGAGGTAAAGGCTGGACTGCAGCGCAGTTGTCACAGTGGCCACTGTAGCCTCAGCTTAGCCTAGCAGAAAGTACTTTTCTCTCCCTGCATCTGAGCCCACTGCTTGGTCCAATCACTGTGGCCAGCAAATGAGTAATTCTGATTGGCCAGTCCCTAGTCACGTGACCATGAATAACAAGGTGATGGAAAAGCTTGCTAACTAGTCAAAACCAATAGTTACCACACACCTCTGAAGTTATCTACCTTTCAAAATTGCCAAAAAGATTAGTGAAAATATATAGTATATGTGCCTAATAAAGGGCCTAAAAGGAGACAATAAATGGTCATTATTGTTTCCTCCATCGGCATCATCAGAACTAATAAAAACAGCCTCTCTTCTAAAGTCTTGGGGCAAACAGATGCTGATAAAATCAGCATTGGCTCAAACCGCAATCCCAAATTTGAACGGAGCCTGAACTTTTCTGAAGAACTGTTAAAGAATCTTTAACAAACATTTTCCTCCAACTAATGTAGTTTTTGTGCATCCTTGTATTTCCTGAGCCAGAATGGGCCTGGATCACCAAAACCATCGTAAAGATATTTATCTAGCTGACAGCTTCAATTGTCTGAAAGTATTTCCAAAGAAAGGCATTCATTCGTGTTTTTCTGACCTTTTCATAGAGCCAGAGCATTTGGATGAAGTGGGGGAAAATTCCTGTCTCTGAACCGAGTATCAGTGTCTTGTAGGGTCTCGTCCCTAAGAATGGATTTATTTTTTATTTTTTTTACAGAGACAGAGAGTCAGAGAGAGGGATAGATAAGGACAGACAGACAGGAACGGAGAGAGATGAGAAGCATCAATTATCAGTTTTTCGTTGTGACACCTTAGTTGTTCATTGATTGCTTTCTTGTATGTGCCTTGACCGCGGGCCTTCAGCAGACTAAGTAACTCCTTGCTCGAGCCAGCAACCTTGGGTCCAAGCTTTGCTCAAACCAGATGAACTCACTCTCAAGCTGGCGACCTGGGGGTCTTGAACCTGGGTCCTCCGCATCCCAGTCAGACGCTCTATCCACTGCGCCACCTCCTGGTCAGGCAAAGAATGAATCTTGTATGTCCTTCCCACCCTTCAAAACCATAAACTTATCCAGAGCCTCATGAAGAATTAAGGACAAGCTCAAAACCTCTACTCCAGTGCTACACTGTGGCCAACTGGATGTCTGGACGTTCTCCAAACCCCAGGCACCTTGCCTGCTGCATCCTTAATGTGCTGCTCCCCCACAAAGAGCATGCTCTTCCCACTTCCCACCTGCATAGCCCATCCTGCAAAATCCTGCCTGTTTTTCAAGGCCCGCCCCAATGCCATCTCCTTTAGGAAACCTTTCCTATCCCTTCAACCAGCTGTGGTCTTAACTACCTTTAATCTCCTTGTGCCTTGTGCTGTGTTAACCTGAATAACAAGATTCACAATTCAGTTACAGGACATTTAGCAAGAACTTACTATGTCCTGTGCCAGGTGCTGGGGATAGAGATGCATGATGTAAAATTGACCCAGTCAACAGAGGGCTCTTTGCAGCCTGGGTATTACATATTTCAAAGGATGAGTTTCCATGAATTTTAAAATTTACTTGCCTCTCCTAGCTCATCCTTCAGATAATTCTATCACTACCTGCTCAGAGCTTTGGTGTCTTCAACTACAAAATACAAGTTTTGGGCTACATGGTCACTGAAGGTCCTTTCTCACAAAGCAAGGAGTCTCCCTTATATTCTACTGTCGCCTTGTCAGTACTTCCAATGGTCACATATTTTTAGAGAGAGAGAGAGAGAGAAAAACATCAATTTGTTGTTCCACTTATTTATGCATGTGCCTTGACTGGGGATTGAACTCGCAACCTTGGTATATCAGGACTATGTTCTAAGCAACTAAGCTACCCAGCCAGGGCTTCCAATGGTCACTTTGTGCCTCATTTTATCATCCAGCAAGATAGTGTTCATCTGAGCTTCAGATAATTTGGGGCAGAAGTTTAGAATTAATATGTAATTAGCATGTATATGTTTGCCGAACACGGTCAGCATGGTGGTCAAGTCAGTAACGTGTCACATCCTCTATCTAGACTTCAATCTCTGCATCTATAAAATGGCACGGTTGGAGTAGAGACCACTAAGGCCCTTTCTGAGTCTGATGTTCTATGATTCATAATCCTCCTCTCTTGCTCCCATGAGGAACACGTGATGTTCCATAGGACGTGGCTGCTAAGCCACCTGGCAGCAGGAAACAGTGCTCAGCCACTCCCAGCCTTACCGGGCAGACAAAATGAGTTTTAAAAATGAGGTTGTGACTGAGTCTAGAAGGCTTTATTTTTACTCCCTGGCCCCCGTTCTCAACATAAGTTTGTTGTGGGAACTAGTTGAATACATTTAACCTCTGCAGAGGGAAGTAGCCAACATTACTTGATTAAAAAACTCACCATCCTCACCTCATCTCCCAGCTCCCTTGTTCCCGAGGCTCCCTGTAGCCCCGACCACATTCCCCCGTGTTCCAATGAGCTGCTTGCTGTTGGTGGCACCACATTGATTTCACTCAACTCAGCATGCTTTTGGCCAGGTACCCATCACTAAGAACTTTATATAAGATAAAAATATTTAGTTAGTTAGTTCAAATTTTCCAAATAAAAAAGGAACTTTTAAAACTGACCTCTTAGCTTACTATGTTAAACATGCATTCTTTGCATCTTTCTGTAAAACATGTTGGTCAATGCCCCATGCCAAGAGGCTGCACTGCACACTTTGCTGCCACCAGCCAATCTCTGTACTGACCAAGAGTCAGCCATGCTCATGCCCAGCCTGTTTTAGCAGTAATCCTTGTAATTGGAAGTGCAATTTACTCAAATATTATAGGTCAATTAAACACAGCTGCAAAGAAGGGAGCTGTTGGTTATATAAAAACCAAATTAAATCCTTAGTAAGAAGTAAACAAAACTAAATACCTAAAAAAATGTTGATATTTTTTGAAAAATAATTCAAACATAGAAAGAGTCTACACCCAGATTGCTCTGTAGTATCTGTATCTTCTTGTCCCGCTTTGAAGAAACCATAATTAAAAATTGTAGATGAGACATTATGGCTGTAGACTATGTAGGAGAAACAACACAAATACCGATCAAAAGGACCCATATGTAAAAGAAAAAAAGCCTTAGCGCAATATCAAAACATTGGCTAACATTGTGGGTTTTCAGTTAAAAAACCACGTACTGTATATGTTCGAATCAATTCTGTTACTTTTCAAGTATTAGAACTAAGAAGATTTCAACCAAACATAGATGTACATCATTCTACATTCCTGGACCCAAATATTTTGTGGAGTTTCCAGTTTACATCAAAATCTTAGGGTGTGTCCTTAGTTGTTATTATAAAAATTTTAAGCATATATAAATATATAGAGAAAAGTATAGTGAATTTCTATATCCCATCATCCAAATTTGCCATCCATACTTCATCATTTTGTTCCTCTCTGATTTTCTTTTAGGTAATAGGAGGGAAGATAATGAGACTCCTACATGCATCCTGATGGGGATCCACCTGGCAATCCCTGTTTGGGGCTGATGTTTGAATCCAGTGAGCTATTTTTAGAGCCTGAAGCTAATGTGCTTGGACCAACCGAAATATCTTCAATGCCTGGTGCCAACACTCGAACCAATTGAGCCACTGGCTGCAGCAGATGGAGAGGGGTTGGGAAGGGGGAGCAAAGCAGATGGTTGCTTCTTTTGTGTGCCCTCAAGAATCAAACCCAGGACAGCCACATGCTGGGGCCAATGCTCTATCCACTCACCCAACGAGTCAGAGCCTCTGAGCTGTTTTAAAACAAACTTTAGATATCATGTCATTCATTCTATTCCTACTTACTTTAGTGGATAGCTCTAAAAAAATGGATATTTTCTTACCTAACTACACCATCATCATGCCTAAGACAATTAGTAACAGTTCTTTAGTGTCATCTTCCATTCATGGAAGCTTCAAGTGATTTTGGTTTAACATTAACAGAAGGAGAAGAACTGGCAGCTATATCCACTGATCGTGGATTGATGATTAAACATAAGGAATTGTCTCTTGAAGCCTTTTGGATTTCTATAAAAGAAGAGTATGTGGCAATATCTAAAAAAGCTTTGAACATTTTACTATAATTTTCAACATCCTATTTATGTGAATTAGGATTTTCTACCCTTAACACAATTAAGAGTAAAAAGAGAGGAATTCTTCAATGTATTGATGAGGAAATGAGAGTTTGCCTTTCAAATATATGCCCAAACATTTTAGAAATCACTAGAACACATCAGGCTCATGTTTCTCATAAACACAAGAATGAAAAACTTAACACATATGCACCAGGACCTGCCTAATTTACTAAATCTTACTAAGAATGTATCTATGTATATAAAAAGATAACTTTTTTGTCATTTTTTAACCCCTCTTTTTTACAAATTCTAAAAAGGACATCTCAAAAAATGTAACATAAAGATGTTTTTTAATGTCAGAATAAATTTAATTTTGTCAAATTTATTTCATTTAATTACCATAAAAGCACGCTTGGACTTTATATATATATATATATATATATTTAATATTTGACTTAATTATTATAACATATTTCTCAAAAATTTGTATATAGTGTGCCTACAATTATTTGTAGGATTTTAAATGCGCCCAACTTCAAAAAGTTTGAGAACCACTGTGCTAAGGGAAAGCAGCAGTCAGAAAGGACACATATTGTATGATTCCACTTACATGAGATGTTCAGATTCAGCAAGTCTATAGTGACAGCAGAGTAGTGGTTACCTAGGGCTCAGGGACTGGAAGATTGGATCGGGTGAGGGCTAAAGGGTGTGGGATTGGGGGAGGAGATGATGAAATTAGACTGTGGTGATAGTTGCACAGTCTTGCAAATATAGCAAAAGGCATTGAATTGTATACTTTAAAGCAGGGGTAGTCAACCTTTTTATACCTACTGCCCACTTTTGTATCTCTGTTAGTAGTAAAATTTTCTAACCACCCACCGGTTCCACAGTAATGGTGATTTATAAAGTAGGGAAGTAACTTTACTTTATAAAGTTTATAAAGCAGAGTTACAGCAAGTTAAAGCATATAATAATAATTACTTACCAAGTACTTTATGTCGGATTTTCGCTAAGTTTGACAGAATAAATCTTTATAAAACAACTTACTATAGTTAAATCTATCTTTTTATTTATACTTTGGTTGCTCCGCTACTGCCCACCATGAAAGCTGGAACGCCCACTAGTGGGCGGTAGGGACCAGGTTGACTACCACTGCTTTAAAGAGTGAATTGTATGGACTATGAATTACATCTCCACAATGCTGTTCAAATACACACATACACACAGAGTTTCCAAGGTCTGTCACTAGCTGGCCTGGAGCACTTCCACAGAAGGCAGAGGCAGCCTGCTTTACTGTTACTGGAAGGTGTGGCTCAGTGCCAGTGTGGTTTCTACAATCTTCTGGAGTGGGTTGGTGCTGGGTTATGAACCATACAACCTTTTGACCCTCACTTCAGTAATACTGTGAAAGGAAACACAAGAGGAACATAAGGGAGATTTCGTTTTCATTTTTACCCACCTGATTCCCCTCTGAGCTGACTGTGTTTCCTCTCAGGCCCACACTCAGTCTCATTGCCTGCCTGTCTTCATGGGAGACAGTGAGATGCAGGTCCAGCTGCTCCTCTTGCACAGGTGTAGAGATAGAAAAGGAGATGCTGTCAGTCAGCCACGCTGCCATGACAGCTTCCTGGCCCCTGAGAAAGTGGGGAATACCCAGATGAGCGGGAGGCTGCGAGCAGCCTTTTCCTAGCAGTCTGGTGAAGAGAAAAATCCCACTTTCACGTGGTTCAGCATGGGCCTCAGCCTGACTGGAGAGGCTGGCGAACAATGCCGTGGAAAGTTACGGTGAGTGGGGTGTTGGTGCAGAAGTTTCCTTGCCTGGTTTTGAAATAATCTTCAGGCAGTTTAAACTGCTGCTGTTGTCAAGAAGGGACATCTGCCCAGCCCACATAACCCCAATAGCCCCTCAGGACACAGCATCCTGTGCTCATTTGGCAAAGAACAGGCCTCAGGAGAAGCATGTGGGCCCACGGAAACTGCAGAGCATCTGGGTCTGCAGAAAGGCCTCTGGGCCTTCTTTTGACAGGGAAAGCTCCATTTATGGAAGGGCAATGCAGGTGGGCCAAATTCCCATGAGGCTTTGAGGGCTCCCCTGGGGAGCAGCAGGCCTTGCAGGCCCCTCCCTTCTTGCTCCCACCTCACTGAGAGGGAAAGTGGCCACAGGCCACAGCCCTTCACAGCAGCTCTGAGGGAACAGGTGAATAAACAGAGAGAAATCAAACCTCAGTAAGAAAAATGCAGTTTACAAAGCACATGTTTGCAGGGGAAGAATCCTGAGAAAACATCAAATGGTTTTCTGGAGTGCCCACCCTAGATGTCAAAGAAATGTTTTCTTTAATCCTGGAGCTGACACCCCATTCCCTTGTTCTGTTCGTTTCCAGCACTGGAACGCCATGAACTGTCCTCTGTGCCTAGCACTCAGGAGCTGGTCTCTCTGCACAAAAGAATAACTTCTACTTGGTTTTCATAGCCTTTCCTGTGTCTGCTGTTTCTTAAAATAATCAGTTCAAAATAATTCTTAGGCCATAGAAACATATTTTGGGGTGACATAGTCTACTCTCCTACAAAAGACAGAAAGAGATTTATTGTAAGGAATTGGCACATGAGATTATGGAGGCTGCTGACAAGTCCCAAGATTTGCAGGATGAGTTGGCAATCTGGAAACCTAGGAAAATTGATGATGGAACTCTAGTCAGAAGGTCAGGAAGGTCAAGACCCAGAAAGAGCTGATGTTCCAGTTTAAATCTAAAGCCAGGAAAATAGCCAATGCCCCAGTTTGAAGTCAGTCAGGCAGGAAAGAATTCTCTCCTACTTGAAGGAAAGTCAGTGTTTTGTTCTATTCAGGTCTTCAACTGATTAGAAAAGGCCTACCCACACTAGGCAGGGCAATCTGCTTTACTTAGTCCACTGATTCAAATAAGTTAATTGCACCCAAAACCACTGTCACAGAGACACCCAGAATAATGTTTGACCAAATATCTGGGCACTTGTAGCCCAGTGAAGTTGACATATAAAATTAATCTTTACATACCCCTTTTCTGAGCTTCTAGGGCAACATTTTCCAAAATGTGTGCTGCATGGAGCCTAGTCTTGAGAAAAATACCCCAGCGAGAGAGAGAGAGAGAGAGAGAGAGAGAGAGAGGAAGAGAGAGAGAGAGAGGAAGAGAGAGAGAGAGACAGAGAGAGAGACTCCATGGTCAAATACTTTTAGAAAATGTGATAATAATATATTCCTTCACACCTCACCCTTATTTCTTGGAGAGTCTTAATGTGTGCTAGTCCTGAAATTAACAGTGTTAGATTCATTAGCTCTCAGAACAATGGATCCTAACTTAGAAAATGCTGCTTCAAAATGGTTTTGAGGCTTGGCTGCATGTCTGTACCACATGGGGAACTATATCAGTGCCAGTTCTCACACTCTGACTGGAGTGGGGTCTGGAAGTCCATATTCTTAAAAGCTCCCTGGGCTGTTCTGTGTCCTGGGTGTGGACTGGTGTTGGGAACCACTCACTGCTCCAGATCCTGGGGTGGGGAGCAGTCTGCTCAGTTGGGCAGTGATCCCATTCACTAGGTTTGTCCAGGGAAGGAAGGCCACTGTCAATGACACAGCAGTCTCCGCTCCTTGGCCTGACTCCCTGCTTTGGTGAAGGCAACATCACACTTTCCCCTTCTGGGAGCAGGCCCGTTTTCTTCATAAGGCAAACTGGGGCAGCTGCTTACTTTTAGAACCTGCTATGATATAAGGCACAAGGAAGCAGCAGGATTGAGAATAATAAATAAAGAGGCGGGTGCGTATCCAAGGAGCTGCACACAGTGGTGCATAAGGCCTCGCCTGGCCTTCTACATTCCACCCAGCCCCTGAAGCCTCTTTCTGTCCTGGGTACAAAATTGGCCTTTGATCATCTCTCAGACTAAATTGCTCATATCTCCGTGCCTGCTCTCACTCTTCCCTCCCCACATAGCCCTTTACTTAATGCCCACCCTTCTTTATTTGGGTGACCCTTCCTCCAAAGTGCAGGTCAGATATTGTCTCCAGGGATTTTCCAAAACATCAGATTGGAGCCAGTGCTCCTCTTCTGCACCCCATAACACCGGCAGAAATTCTAGGTCAGCGTTTATTGCAGACGTGCTGAAATGATGTGCTTATGAGTCCACACCTTCCCCAACCCCAACCCTATCCACCTCTATCTTAAAACTGAGTGTGAGTGTGCACACACACATGTAAAAATGTGAGGTTTCATTTCATGAATATTTTGACTAAAACCAGCTATCATTTCTTAATCTAAACGGCCCACCCATCCTTACTTCTTAAGTGGCCCTTCCTGAGCCCACACAAATTTATGATTTCCAAAGAGCTCATTATTCTCCCTTCTCTTTGTGAAGGGTGAGAGCACTTACACTAGGCCTTCAATTTTTTAAGGTCAGAAAGTGTATTTTAAATGTCTTTCATTCCCTTGAGCCTAACTGTTACGGGCTTTCAGTAAATGTCAATGGAAGTTAACTGAACTGTTGATAACCTTTAGGGAGACAGCATTCATTTATGTGATTCATTATCATTATGGTTTCAGATCTAGAAACCTAAGTCAATAATTTTTTTCTTTTTCAGACTTTCACATCAAGGACTCAGAGATTTCTAACTCGTTACAAGGAGGAGGAGATGATAAACTGTTTGGGAATCAAGATTTGTGTGGGCTCAGCAAGTGCCACTTAGGAATTAGGAACAAGGAGAGCATTTGTATTAAGAACGACACCAGTTTTTAGCCAACATGTTCATGAAATGAGACCTGATATTTTGCCAAAGTAAATAAATGAATAAATGGAATTTAAAGAAAAAAAACCTTTTTCCTATTTATTCTCTTTGCTTGCTCAGTTCTCTCACTTTCATATGGAACTGGATGTCTGAAATATGACCAACAGTAGGAGTCAGAGCCCGGACTGGCAGGGGAACCACAGTACCTGTAATTGTAACTGTAATTGCAACGGAGGCAACCACTTACATAGGTGAGATGGGCTTTTCTTGTCCAGGGAAAATGGTAAGAGATGGTGGGGGGGGGGTACCCAGGGCCTAGCGACACTGAGAAGGTATTACCATTCTTAAGCCTAAAGGGGTTACCGGAATCTGGGAAGACTAGACTGAGGGAAGGGTTGCCCGACCAGGGCTATGCCGCAGGTGGAAGCCTGCAGCCACATGCAGCCCGTGGCCAACAGGGGGCTGGGGGGCGAGGCCCAACCTCCCACCCTCACTCTCATCCAGCCTCCCAGTCTCTTGTGGGGTCTCCCTGGCAAACCCCAGTCTGGGCCAGGGGACAAAGGAGCCTGTTGATGAAAATCTTCTGGGGCACAGAGCAAGGTGGAAAGGGAGGAAAACCCATCTGAAAGGGCAGGTAGAGATCATCCTGTGCACCAGACCTTGACTAAAACACAGTTCTATTCCTTTACTTAATGTCCAAATCACAGCAACTCTGAGCCCTCCTTCCCCAAATAGTCCTTTCTTCCCAGCCCTTGAAGAGGGTACAGGCACCAAACTTCTACTGGTGGTATACAAACTCCAGGCCCTTGCTGTTGCTGGTTTTTGGCAGAATGTGTGATATTGAATTATATGATATTTAAAAATCTTAATTCACATCGGCTAGAGAGAATAATTTTAGAGATTCTGGGAAATTACTGGCCACCTGATCTGCAAAAGTCTCAGATCTAGCTTCAGCAGGGTTTATCAGGCTGTCGCTCGTGCAAAAGGAGCGGTCTTGCGGCATGGAGTCTGCCCCCAGCAGCACGCCAGGGAGGGAAGACCACCAGGTAGCAAAGATGACGTGTCCATCGTCCCGGGTTTCACAGCGGTTTTATACATCCAGTATCAGAGACAAAGACGTTAGTCATTCTGAAAAGGCTTACACTAGCTATTGACAAAGGGGATGAGAAGGTGAAGCAGGGCCAGTTCTGAGACAGGGGCATCAGAGCACAAAGGAGGTGTGTCCGCTTCAGTGGTGAGCTGTGGGCAGCAGATTGGAAAGTTTACGTGTAAATAAGAAGTGATGGCTCATGGGGGTCCATGGTGCCTGACTATCTTTTCTTTTGGAAAAATCACAGAACAGTCACCTAGAAATTAATTCTAAATTCCAACAGATATATTGGAATGTGAGCAGTCTTTTGTCAGAGCTGGTCCACAGCTATTCACAGGCCGTTCTGTCGCTTACACTTTCCAGCCACTCTGATTTTAATTTAGAACATCTCAGACTATTTTTTTCTTTTTCTCTTGTCAAGGGTGTGGTCAAATACTGTTTCATTTGTATCCATAGCCAGGACGCCTTTGAGGATGTTTTCCTGACAGAGTGGGAGGTGGGTGCTCCTAACAGCTCCCCGGGCTGGTCCCAAACTCCTGAGTCAAAAAGCCTGACACAGCAATGAAAATTTCTTCTTTTACTTAACAAAAAGCCCTGAGATAGGATGGCTTCCAGTTAGTGACATCATCAAGAACCCAGCTTCTCTCCATTTTTTTTCACATTTTTACAGCAAGTCTATCTGCTTGCTCAGGTTACCCACTTGTGGCTATAAAATGATAGCCACTGCTATGAAGTATCACCTGAAAACAGAAGTATCAAAAAAAACATCCCGTGTTTATTCCTTTCCCAGAACCCTCCAGCGGGTTCCTTTTATTTCTGACTGGTCAGAATTCTATCAGGCTTGATCTATTCCCAGCAAGAGGAACAGAGTCACTTGGATTGGCTTACTTCACTGAGATCCAAACTCTGTGAGCTGGCGATGGTCCCAGCCCACCTGGAAGCACGGGGGCCTGGCCACGGAGGGGATACTGCATAGAACTGGGTTCAGTCAGGAGGGAGGGCAAGCACCATGCACATCTGGTGAGCTCACCTAACAGTGCTCACTGTGAGTATCAAAACCCTGGTAGCATGGAAGGTGATAGACAAGTAAATGAACTCTGGGCAGGACGTTTTCTCAGGGTTGCTGCTGTCTGGTCTTCATTCTCCACAGTGAGGAGAGCTCTGTTCTAGGAAACTGGATGAAACAGACAAAGACAAACCTGGTATTGGGCAAACCAATGTGTTTCATATATGTTAGGTTTGCTCGCTTGTATTTTGCCTAATTGTTGCATTGGCACAGGGCAGCGCCACTTGTGTGTAGCCTGTGGAAGACTGTGCTTGCCCTCAGGGTGGCAGATTGCAAACTGGGATTGCCTGCCTCCATGGAGAGGGACGATTATTTGCTGTTGTTTGCTGGAGAAGGGGTATTTCCTCCAGGCCTGTCTTGCTGCATAGTGCTGAGGCTGGTGGGGGCCTGTGAGTCTGGGTGAGTCCGGAGAGAGAAATGGAAGCAGTCTTCCCTGCCTGTTTGCTCATCTGCCCTTACCAGACTTTAATAAATGGAATGACCCACCATTTTCTGGCTCCACAGTTCCTTTACCATCTGCCTGAATCCAATGGGAACCTGCATGACAGCGGCCACGGCCACTGGCCTTACACCAAGTCCATGTTCTTTCAGTATATGCTTATAAAAGAATTTTATAGTGCTGTCTGTATAAGTATCTTACAGCACAGATCTAAAATGTAGTTAAAAATATGGACGGGTGGAATTTTCAATGTCAAGCACTCAGACCCTCTCTAGTTGTGCTGTCTGCCTTCCTGGGTTTCCCAGGTATGGTCTTCTAGATGCTCTGACTCATTAGACGACTATGTGTCAGAGCACTTGTACCAATTCTCAGTTGGGGACATGTCTCTGCACCTGTGAGGAAGCCAAGAGCTCTCACAGTGTTACAAACTGTCTGCGGGTGAAAGGACATATTTGCCTTTCTGGTTACACCTAGTCCTGCTGCCACTGGTGGCTGGAGGTGTGTTATTTCAGGAAGTCTAGACTTGTTATTCGGCCCCAAGCATATACCTGTCCACTGTGAGGCTCAACCATCAAAGAGCTGACAGCCACCTGGCCTTCCACCCCATCCTGCTCTTTCAGAGTCACTCACAGTCCCCTTTTACATATTCTTGTCCATTTTATCACCTGAGGTATGACTTTTTTGTTTTTTTCTTAAGTGAGGAGTGAGGAGGCTGAGAGACAGACTCCTGCATGCTCCCTGACAAGGATCCACCCAGCATGATCCCCATGGGGCGATGCTCTGTCCGTCTTGGGCCATTGCTCCGTTGCTCCATTGCTCAGCATCTGAGCTATTTTAGTGTTTGAAGTGAGGCCATGGAGCCATCCTTAGTGCCCAGGACCAGCTTCTTCCAACTTGCTCCAACCAAGTCATACCTCTGGAGGGGGAGAGAGAGACAAAGAAAGAGAAGGGAGAGGTGGAGAAGCAGATGGTTGCTTCTCCTGTGTGCCCTGACTGGAAATTGAACCCTGGACAACCACATGCCGGGCCAATGCTCTACTACTGAGCTGACTGGCCAGGGCCCACCTGATGTAGGACTTTTAATTCTTGTATTGAAATGACCAGAGTGGATTTTTTGTGACATTTAGGTACAGACCAGGATTTTGCAGAAACACAGGTTATTGAGATAAATGTGTGATCTCTCCAGCCAAATTTTCAGTCCTTCCATGAGTAAAGGCAACATCTTCTTAACTAGGGGCTGTTGGCTGCACTCAACAGGGCAGCAAGCAAAGTCCACCTTGAAAGGTCAAGAATTAAATATCTTAGCTGCATCCAAAGTCACCAACGGGGGATATTATTATTAACTGGGGGCCTTCATGATGTCATTTGTTAAATAAATGAATGTGTATATCAGTAGCAATAGCCTGTCCACTGGTGGCACATGATCTGTTTGGCTAAAGTCCTGCTTGTGGCAGGCTACCCTTTCTTTAAGGCCCTAAGAGGTGCTATCCTCTTACAGAAATGTCTTCCTACTCAGGAAGGCAGTACCATACAGAAGTTAAAGATTTTGAGCTAGATCAACTGAATTCAAATCCTGATTCTGCCACTTACCTGCTGTGGGGTCTTAAGCAAGTTATTTCATGTCTCTGTGCATGAGTCCTCATCCACAAAATGGTATGATAAGGCTGTCTACTTCATAAGCATGTTGTGACTGTTATATGAAAAGTAATTGGTATATAGCAAGGGCTCAATAAATGTTAGCCATTATTATTTTAAAAATCTTTATGCCCTTTAACTCACAAATTTTGCTTCTGGGAATTTATGGTGAGAAAGTAATTATGGATTTATATAAAAACCTTTTCTCAACAATTTTTTTAAAGGTACATTTTCTTTTTTTTAATACTTTTTATTTACTTATTTTAGTGAGGAGATATAGAGAGAAGGGGGGAGGAGCAGGAAGCATCAACTCCCATATGTGCCTTGACCAGGCAAGTTCAGGGTTTCAAACCGGTGACCTCAGTATTCTAGGTATACGCTTATCCACTACGCCACCATAGGTCAATAATTTTTATAATATAAAAAAACTGGGTACAGTCTAAGTACCCCAAAATAGGATTTTTTTTTAATGAGTTATAATATATTCATGAAATTAACCACTATTCAATAATTAAATACCAATATATCTCTATATATGTCATGGGGTGGTGCTTATGCAATAAGGTTAATAGGTGATAAAAAATAAAAATATAAAACAACATGCAGAGTAGATACAGTGCTTAAATGAATAAAAAGGATGAGTGTAGAAGTATGCAAGGAAAAGGGTAATCCAAGATGTCATAGTGGTTAGGATTTCAGGCTATTATTTTCTTATCTATACTTTTAATTTTTCTGTAACTATAAGTAATTAATGTAAAATTCAAAGAATCCCAAACTGTCTTGTATTATTCACATCTGAACTTGGTGGACTGACGTAACCTGGGTCCTTGCTCAGGGAACTACAGCAAAGCTGATCTAAGAGTGGGTACCTCGTCAAAGGCAGCTTGCTCTTGGAGGGCCTGGTGACCCATGAGGTGTGCAGGGCTCTGCCCAACAAAGGGACAGTGAATGTCAAGCAGAGAAGTTTCTATGGGCTCTAGACAGAGAGTGAGAAATGGGGTGGGCAGTCTGGCAGGTGGGAATGAACCAGGGCCTCAGAGGTGGGACAGAGTCTCTTTAAGAGAAGGAAACCATGGGAGGAATGGAAGGGAGTCCTCAGTGCTGCCTTTGGCTCCCAGTGGTTTTCTGGTTCTCAGATCAGTGTTAGTCCACAGAGGTCCTTAATGTAAACCCCGATTCCTGAGAGTATTTTTGAGGGAGTTTCTGTGTCTCACAGCAAAAAACACACAACTGAACTGACAGTTTTCTTAGCACTGTCTTCTCAAATGGATCATGAGTTTCCTTAGGACACTACACCTTCCACATTGTGCTCATCCAGCTCAAGGCTGGCCATATTCTAGCTGTTTGTTTAATGCTTCATTCAACAAATATGTAATGTGCATTTAGGCTGCGCTAAGTATGCTTCTAGGCACTGGGATACAACACTGAAACCAACCAACCAAACAAACAAACAGAAGACCCTGCCGCATAGATTGGCAAAATGGAATAAATAAGATATATAGTATGTTAGGTCATGACAAGGGCTAATAAGAAAAATAAATCAAGAAAGAGTGGAAGGAGGACGAGCAGAAGGAGTAGCAGTTATAAAGAGCACAGTCAGGGAAGGCTTCCTAAGAAAGAATATTTGAGCAGAATCTTAAAGGGGTGAGGGGACCATGCAATTATTTTGGGGAAGAGCATTCCAGACAACAAGAACAGCAAGTGCAGGTGCTTGGTGTGTTTGAGAAAGAGCAGTGACACCAATGTGACTGAAGCAGAGCGAGCAAAGAGAGAGCAGGCTTGAGAAAATGGGCCCATTGACCTAAAACATGACTAGACTGGGGGACAAAGGAGGTGCAAGAAAGGCCAGAGGTTGTTCCTGGAAAGAACATGTTAAGGTGAAGCCTTGACCTCCAACCTAATTCTGGAAAGTGAAACCTGAGTCTTTTCTTTGGGTTCTATCTTTGGTTAGGAGAGGAGGTCAGGGAAGAGAGGGAGGGGATAGATCATGGAGAGCAGGTAAGGACTACTTTTCTTCTGAGTGATGTGAGGAGCAGACACAGGAAGCTTTGGAGCAGAGGAGAGAGCTAATGTGACTTGGGTTGTAACAGATCGCCCAGGCTGCTGTGTGGAAAAGGGACCATAGGAAGATCAAGAAGCAGGCTTCAGTGACAGAGGAGAAGCAATGGCCGCACAGACCCGAGTGGCAGTGATAATGGTGGTTAGAGGAGGCAAGTCCATATTTGAAGGTGGAACCCCACTGCAGACATGATCCCCTGGAGAGATGTGCCTCCAAACAAAGGTTCTGGCTTCACTTTTCAGTTCTAGATTGGAGATCAACACTACCCCTCAACATGCCCCTCCCAGCAACAACATGACTCACTGGGTTATAGATAATAGGGCATTTCCCTGGGCCTCTGCCTGGATGAATCTTCTTCCTTAAACTACTCCCACCTTTCTTCCTTTCTGACTGGTCACCACCAATTGTCTGAAATAATTGAAAGAACCACATTGTCCTATTTGAGATCTCCTTATCAAGTCTTTGGCAACTTTAGATGAAACAGCAAAATTCCCCCTTTAAAATTATTTCGCGCATTTTCTCTGAAGATGAAAAACAGTTTTCCCATAGCTTGGAAAAGAATAGGGCAGGGAGGAAGGGAAGGGAGACAGCAGGAATGCTCCAGTCCAACTATGTAACTATGTAATGCTGCCGCAGGTTGGAAATTGGGCAGAAGCTTGGGAGAAGGATTAGGTATTTTGTTTCTAATCCTTATGACTTATGTTTCTAATCCATATATGACTTATGTTTCTAAGTCATAACTCACGGTGAGGAACATCAGAAAGTACTATATGGGCTCTGAGCCTTAACATGCTTCCAGATATAGCAGTAAGTTACTGGGAAGAATCTTAGATCCTTTATAAACATCTCACTGAGGCTGAATAACACAATGTCTGTGAAATCAATAACCAGCCTTCCTCCTCTATCTTCAACCCCCACCAACTGAACACTGTTAAACAAAGGGAGACCAAATAGCTTAGAAACATATATTACACATCTTTCTAGCTAGTACCAAAGCATTTTGAATATAAATTAATAACAGGGAGTAAATTATACTCAAAAGCATTCCAGGAATGAGGCTGTTGAATTTCTGAGTTAACCAGAACTAATGCTAATGCCTTCCAACATTTGTGCCTTAATTGCTCAAGATCACTTTTAAGGAGCTATACTTGAGGCTGACAGGCTTTGTTGGAATTATCAGAAATTTTTTTAGGCTGGGTCATGTTAGCCTACCTCATGTGGGAATCATAAAATATCAGTGGTCTGACTGCCCACACTCAAAGTCACATATTTTCTTCCTTGTCTAAGCTTACTAGTTTTCCCTAAAATCTATTGGCTTTGGGATCAAATGAACTAGTTTAGAAATTTAATTTCATCATTTACTAGTTGTATGCCCTTTAACAAGAGGCTTAGCATCACTGGACAAACTTTTACGGAACACCTAATGCAGTGGTTGGCAAACTCATTAGTCAACAGAGCCAAATATCAATAGTACAATGATTGAAATTTCTTTTGAGAACCAAATATTTTAAACTTAAACTATATAGGTAGGTACATTCCTTGTCGAGGTAGCGCCCGCATGTGGTATTTTGTGGAAAAAGAGCCACAGTTTGCCGACCAGGGACCTAATGTGTCTAGGTACTGTAAACATTGATGAGTATACAGTCCTTTGAGCCTTGGTTTCCTTATAGTAGTTTATTTATTTGTTTATTTATAATTAATAAATTAATTAGTTTTATTTATTTATTTTAAAGAGGAGAGAAAGAGAAAGAAGGCATGGGGGGAGGAACAGGAAGCATCAATTCTCATATGTGCCCTGACCAAGCAAGACCAGGGTTTTGAACCGGCAACCTCAGCATTCCAGGTTGACACTTTATTCACTGCGCCACCACAGGTCAGGTGCTTTCCTCATATTTAGAAGGCACCAATATTTCATCCTTTGAGTATAAACAGTGGGAGAGGGATTAGTGAGAAGATTAAGTGAGATGTCTTCTGAGCAGCTAGCAGAGAGTAATAAACATACATATTCATTATTGTGATCTAAATAAAATATTCAGATTTTAAAAGGGGGTAAAAAAAATTTTCTCAACCTACCACCCTTTGAAGTGATGGATAAAAAAAGCTGGTCCTCTTTGAAAAGGTAATCAAACGTTAGCTTCAGAACATCAGTCTTTTGAAATCGTCTCTTGTCTATGCCTAAACTCCCGTGATGATTAATTTCACGTGTCATGTTGACTGGGCCACAGAATGCCCAGATATTTGGTTAAAAATTATCCTGGGTGTGTATGGATGGGGTTAACATTTAAATGGTAAACTGAGTAAAGCAGTTTGCCCC
This sequence comes from Saccopteryx bilineata, assembly GCF_036850765.1. Lineage (NCBI taxonomy): Eukaryota > Metazoa > Chordata > Mammalia > Chiroptera > Emballonuridae > Saccopteryx > Saccopteryx bilineata. The sequence continues at coordinate 209,461,632 of NC_089492.1, forward strand.
TATAGTTCAGGTGAGTCTCATCTAATCAGTGGAGTCCTTAAATAGAACAAAAAGGCTGATCCTCCCTCAAGTAACAGAATTCTTTCCTGTTTGACTACCTTCAGCATAGGACACTGACTTTTTTCCTGTCTTCAGACTTGAGCTGAAACATTGACTCTTCTTGGGTCTTGAGCCTGCCAGCCTTCAGATGTGACCTAGACCATCAGTTATTCGGAGTGTCCAGCTTGATGATTCACCCAGCAGATCTTAGGATATGCCAGCCTCGTAATTGCATAAACCGTTTTTTATAATAAATATATTTATATATTATATATTTAATGTCTGTCCAATAAAAAAAAATATATACACACATATATGTAGATACACACATATGTGTGTGTGTGTGCATGTGTGTATCTATTTAATTGATCTTTTATTCTGGAGAAATCTAATACAGTTACAACCTCAACTTGTTTTCTATCCTTCTCCATAATCTACCCTGTACTCCAGCTGGGCAGAACCCATGAAGCTCTTTGGTCTGCCATGCTCTTGTGCTTGTGTATGTCTTTCTGCCTTTGCAAAAACTTGGCCTTTGCCCTATGGCCCTCATCTACCTCAATCTTCAGGGCCAACTTCTGCTTTCTCATCAAAACCTAACTTCACCATCATTTAACTCAGAAAGTTATTCTTTTGTATTGGGGCCTTCTCCCATAGAACCCAATGCTTACTTTATTCCAGCACTTACAACCTGCCAGGTATCATGACTGTGCCTTTATCTGGCTTCAACAGTAGAAGGTGAGCCCTTTGATAGCAGCACTGTTTTCCTATTATTTATTGTATCTAACACCTTAGTTACATAGCAGAGAGCCAATAAATGCTTGTTGTACAAATAAAAGAATAAATGATTGAACTAATGGATGAAAGCATCTTTTTCTCCAAATGAGATATAAAACAGAGGTTAAGAGAAAAGTCTTCCTAGTATTATTAGACACATTGGTGAATTCATAAGGTCACTGACCACAGGCTTTAAAACTCTACTGAGTGAGAACTTCAAAAAAAGCAATACATGGTTTAGAGTAAAAGTAGAGGAAAAGATGATCTTTTTCAGAAGCCAAGAAAACATCTATCATATGGGTATATTTCCATTAGCTTTTTTGGAAGACAAATCCTGCTAAAATTTCTATTTCAACTAAACCTAAGGGCAAAGGTAGTTTTTAGGTCTTCCTGGCTCAGCTCAGCTCTCCAGGCAGGGTTGAACTGATGTGAGGGACTGTCCATGACTAGAGGCTGTATTGAGCTTTGGAGTGTGGTTATAGATCTCATTTCCACATTCAAGTTAGATGCCTCCTCAGGACTTCTGACATTGAAAAGAACAACTCTTGCCAAGTTTTATGAATGAAGGAGGTTCATAAGTCCCAATGAAAGAACACAATGCCACTTCAGATCCACCACTGAAAATGAGATTTCTTTCTGATTAGATGCCTGCTTCCGCAGCCAGTTCACCTTTAAAAGTCCTTTTTCAATTTGAGATAAAACTCCATTCTTCCACAGAGGCAGCCCTAGCTAGAAAGGACTGAAGGCAAAACCCACACAAAGCAACACACAAATGGTATCTGTTAATCAAACCTCTCACAGACCACTCAAAATCCAAAGGGAGATTTTGACAGATCCAGATTGTGTGACCTATTGAGCTGACATTCAGAGGACAGCTGTAGTGGATTTTCACCTTGGAAGTAGCATCCTGAGTAACCATTTCCTGTTAGTATCTACGATGGCTCAGGGAACATGAAAAGACAAGAAGAGAGAGATAACAGAGACTGCAGAGTTGAAATTCAGGGGTAGGTACACTTCTGATGAGTCAGAGCCTTGTGGGAGATGGAGCAGAGAGCCTAGGAATCCTGAGCGGGTTTGGCTGAACTAAGAAAGAACTTGGAAAAGAGAGAAGACCGACTTCTGACCCTAACATCTTCTTGTCTCTGAGGCCCAGAGAAGTTTTTCTGGAGATAGGGAGTCTTGACTTGCCATCCATGGTCATTATTGGGGAGAGCAGTGGGAGAGGGTTAGTGCGCTATGGACACCAGATGAATGGAGAACTAGAAAGAATAGGAATCCACGTGGAAGGTGAGGTGAGTCATGCGTGTGATTAAGAAAAGCACCTACTTATTTGGTTGGAAGAGTCTCGTACTGCCAGAAGGTGGATTTCAGTGATGAAACTCTGCTGGCTACTTCCATGAAGCTATTAAAATAGTATTGTTATAACACTGCTATACAAGTACTAAATTGTGTATGATGTGGTATAAACCACGGAAACAGTAAGGATTTACTACCCTTTAAATTTTCTTTTACTCTATAATCAAGATGTTAGCTTTAAAAAAATGTATTTTCTTCTCTTGCTTTTCAGAAAGTAGATAAAAATATCTAACTGTTCTAGGTTCAGTAAATTTCTCCAAATCCAAGCATGTGTCAGGGACTACATTCCCCTTTTTCCCCTTTAACCATATCCACCTTCAACAGATGCTTTGCTTAAGCAGCACACATAGTCTAACATTTCAGTTTATTCCAGACATGAATAACATTCAGTTTATTCAGACATGATAGCACTATGATTACAAAACTCTAAGTAGTTTGGGTAAGCAGAGATTTCGCCGTACAGGATCCCTTTGCTCACACAGCATTGCTTATAAAACTCCACAGACACCTCTGGGGAGGCAAGGACACACAGATCTCCTTCCACTGCTCAGATTCATTGCCACTGGGAACATGAGCATTATCTTGTTTACCTCCTCTCTGGTCACACCAAACACCTTGTCCTGCAGGGCCCTGTACAAGCTATGTCTCAGCTCAGAGGCAAAAGAAACAGCGACGTCCCACGCATGCACGGTGAACACCTGTCTGGATCCCAGGTGAGAGGAGACCCCCCTTGAGTTTCCAAAGGCCTTGCTCAGTCATTTCCTCAGAGCCAGGGGTCAGTCCGTGCCCATCGCTTACCTGTAGCAGGCCCTGGCCTTGGCCAGTACTAGGAGAAGAGTTGCTTATTCCCCTGGGTGGGCTTTGAGAAGGTCAGCCCTGAAACCTGGGTGGTCCTCACCTAAGGGAACACACAGTACCCAGAGTCACCCTTTAATGACTCTTGTTTATGGAGGGGGCATGATGTAAAAAGTCCCAAATCTTCCCTCTTTGGCATTGCAATGTGTTATCTTATTACTTCCAGATGTTTTTCCTAATCATAGTTGCTTGATCTAAATGTAAGAGTGAGTCTGTGTTCCCTGAACACACAGCAGACATGGGAAAATAGTCTAGAAATGAGTGGGAAACAAAATATTTGGGATTAAATACATTTTTTTCCCTGCCTGGATGATTTTCACAGTTGATAATCCACCCATGATGATATACAGATTAGAAAGGAACAAATAAAACTACTTTTATTTTTAGATGACACAATCACCTATGTAGAAAATCCTAAGGAATATAAAACACAAAACACCCCTTTCCCAAATCCCCCCCCCCAAAAAAACAAAAAATAGCATGAAAACAAATGAAAACCCTCTTAGAACTAATAATTTAGCTAGGTCACAAAATACAAAACTGACATTCAAAAATCAATTGTATTTCTCTATGTTATTATAGGGCCAGTGGCCACCACTCTCATGGCCATTCACATGCAAGTTCTCATTAGATTCGGGCAGATGGTAAAGAAACAGTGGATCCAAAAAATGGTGTGCCCTTCCTTTATTAAAGTCTTGAAGAAGAAGCCAGTTTTGCAGAGCGAGAGAATGCAGAGTGCTGAAGAAGAAGCCATGTTGGCAGAAAGAGAGAAGGTTTGCAGATGGGGAACCAGAGCTGAGGGGCTTTTGTGAGCTCCGCTGAGACTGGTGGGGCCTTTGATTCCAGGAGGAAACGGAGATTTCCTGGAATGTGGAACTGGAGAATGTGTCAGAGCTTTGGGAGCTCAGAATGAGAGGAAAGCGGTCTCCCCTGTGTGTTTGCTTGTCCACTGGTGCCAGACTTTAATAAAGGAATGGCCACCATTTTTTGGCTCTACTGTTTCTTTACCATCTGCCCTAATCCAGCGAGACCCTGCATGTGAATGGCCACGACAACAGCGACCTCTGGCCACACAGTTATCAATGACCATGTGGAAATCAAAATTAAAAACACTATACCATTAATAACACCCTTCCCAATAAAATATGAAGGCATAATTCTAACAAAATGTGTACAGAAGCTGTCTACTGAAAACTACAAAATGCTGATAAAAGAAATGAAGGAAGATGTAAACAAATGGAAAACATACTGTTCATGAATTGGAAGAGTAAACTTAGTAAAGACATAAATTCTCCCCAATAGGTTTAAAGTTCAAATCCCAGCACTTTTTTTTGATAGATTTACATAATATTATGATAAATCTTGTATGAAAAGACAAAGGAATTAGAAGAGCTCAAGCAATTTTAGAAAAGAAGAATATAGTAGGAAGAATCACTCTACCAGATTTTAAGATTTATTATATAGCAACATCAAACAAGCCAACGTATATTATCGAGGGATGGATACATAGATCAATGAAACAAAATAATAAAGCCAGAAATAAGTCCACAAAATAATAGCCAAGTGATTTCTGACAAAAGAGCAAAAGATACTCAATGGAAGGATAGTTTTTTAAACGTATAGTGCTGGAACAATTGAACAGCCATTGGCAAAAACAACAACAACAACAAAAAAAAACTTTGATATGGACCTCATAACTTAGTCAAACTTAACTCAAAAAGGATCATAGATTTAACTGTAAAACTATGAAATTTTTGGAATAAAACATAACATCTTCAGTCCATAGGGCAAGGCAAAGGATTCTTAAGCATGACACTAAAAGCACAATCCATAAAAGAAAAAATTTCGATAAGTTGTACTTCATCAAAATTAAATTAAATCTTATATTCTATAATGACCCTGTAAAGAGGATGAAAAGACATGTTATAGACTAGCAGAATGTACGTGCAAACCACATGTGTGGCAGAAGACTCATCTAGGATATGTCAAGAACTCTCAAGACTCCTCAACAGCCCGGGGTTAGGAATGGAGGGATATCTTCATGGTGATGGAAGTTTGTGTCTTGATTGTGCTGGTTGTTGCACAGATTTACACATGTGATGAGATTGCACAGACTCATCTGCAAAAGTAGTAAAACTGGAATAAGGTCTGTGCTTTGTACTAATGTCACTTTCCTGGCTGTGACATTGTTCTATAGATATGTAAGTGTTACCATTGGAGGAAACTGGCTGAAGGGTACACAAGACCTCTTTGTACTATTGGGTTTCTTTTGCAACTTCTTTCATGTCTATAATTAGTTCCAAATAAAGAGTCTTTAAAAGTGGTTGCCTTCATATTCCACACCAGTTGATCATCCACACACAGTAACTGCAACTTGACTCACACTCTATGCAGCAGATTTTTACAGGTAAGGACTGAGGCTTATATCTCTTTGCGACCTCCATCTGTTAACAAAAGACAAATATTCAATGTTTTTAAATGACAGCTGTCTTTGATCCCCTCTTGCTCCCTTCTCCCACTGGGATGTCTGCTCCTGGGCCTCTACCCACAACTTCCTGAAGGTTTCATTAGCCAAGTCTTGATGAGCCCTACTTGTTGCAGGTTCTTGCAGATACTGCCAGCAACAGCAAGCCAGTCCAAATGAATATTCTAGTCTATATTATCCTACACCTTCCAAGGGAGCATAAACTTTCTTTTTTTAAAATTGATTTTAGTGAGAGAGAATGGTGGTGGGAAGAGAGAGAGAGACATGAATATCAATCTGTTCCTGTATATGCCCTGACCGGGGATTGAACCAGCAGCCTCTGTGCTTTAGGATTAAGCTCTAACCAACAGGACAGGGAGGGAGTATAAGCTCTTTGAAATGGCATCTCCTTTAGCTGTGTGCACCCCTGGATTGCCATCCCCTAAAATAGCACCCAGCACATAATAGGGACTCAGAAAATATTTATAGACCAAAGGACTGGTTGACTATCCATTAAACAAATAAGAAAAAGGAAAGGGTAGAAACAATCTTGCATACAAATTAAAGAACAGGTCCACAGTAAGACAAAGGCAGCCATGAATGTCTTATACAAACTCACCTAATACCCCTTCATGGGCCATCCTCTATGGAGCAATTTCTTCTTCCCCAAAATTCCTACAGATGCTGCAAGAAAGGGTCACTGTGCATTGCTCTCAGCTCAATTCTATTCAAAAGCATTTACTGAGCCATACTGTGCACCTGCACTGTGTCAGTGATAGGAGTTCAGAGATGAGCAAAGCCAGCTTCCTGCCCTGAAGAAGCTCCCAGCATAGTTATGGGAGACAGACAGGTAGATTATTTCAACAGATGAGCCCAGGGTGCTGGGATAATAAACAGAGAGGAATTCCAATCACTACTAGAGGTGATGGGGAAGGCTTCCGACAGCACCAGACAGATGGGGAGATGGATCAGCAGGCAGATGGGCAGAAAGAAATCACTCCTGAATACTCTGTCAGACACCACACTGAATATCTTGGTGAACCTTCTACTACCTCAAAAAGTAAGTTTGTTCTTTCTAGTCACCTGAATCTGGGAGAACAAGTAAGCTTTGGCAGGTAAGCAGAAGGCAAAGGTGCTCCCAGGCCAAGAGAGCTTAATGGGCAAAAGCAAGGATGTGTGCTCTACCTGCGATGTCTAGGGGCTGTCAGATCATTTGTATTCTTGGGTAAAAACTGGACTGAGCATAAGGCAGGAAAGCAACCAGAAGTGGTTACAGGAGCCAGACCCCAGAAGGCTTTGTTTGCTGTACCAACAAATGTCAATGACCTTCAGACCAGGCTCTGTGGAAGCCCGGCACTCACTGGCCTGGACCACCATTGCTGCAGATGTTTGGTTCAAATTTCATTCAAAGTGTTTTCAGAATAATATTATAGCAGATGCTGTTGGTACCCCACCCCTATTTCCTGTTCCTTGACATTTTAATACACATTTGTGTGCTTTAAACTGCCAGTCCTTGTATGTTTTGAGAGCTTTCTCTGTCCACTAAAGTCCACTGTGTTTGGCCATGTGGTTGGTTGCCTGTATCCCACAAACCTGAAACCATGCAGTTAGTTATAAAATTCCAGTTTCATTTTCCCTTGGGAGAAATAACCCTGAGCCACGTGTCCTATGCTGGCTCCCAGAGTTCTCCAGTGTAATTAAGCTCTGGTTGTCTGTGAAATGTACTCACTGATCTTTCCTTCATTGGCTAACTCCCTTCCTATTCTCATACTCCCAGCCTCCTCTCCCCCAGGAGTTTGTTAGGAGCTCCTCCCACATAAAGTGCTGCTTTTAAATCCATTTTTCAAGTTCCAAATTGAGACGCATGTAGCAGTGAACAACAGCTCTGTGTAGAAAAACATGGGTTGGGATGAGGTGGAAGGAGATTGTTTTGTCACTATTCTTTTTGATCTTTTGACTTTTGGACTATGTCCATGGGTTTTCTATTTAAAAAAAAAACTTAAAATTTTTTAAATGTTTATTTTATTGATTTTAGTGAGAGAGGAAAGGAAGGAAGGAGGGAGGGAGAGAGAGAGATGGGAACTTCAATACGGGAACTTCTGTTCCTGTATTTGCCCTGATTGAGGATTGAACCCACAACCTCTGTGCTTAGGGATGATGTCCTAACAAACTGAGTCAGCCAGCCAGGGCAAAAAAAAAAAACAAAAAAAAAAAACTTAAAAGAAAAGTTATGCAAAATAAATGCTTTAGATTAAAAGAATCAATTACAATGTTACATCAACAAGTCACATGTGCTTTGGAACAAAGTTTCTCATGTTGGGGACCGATCACCTGAGGTGGATTTAATGGCGGGTGCACCTGGTGCACACTCTGGGCCCTGACTTCTGAAGGGCCCCACAAATCCCAACTTTATACTTTTTTCTAATGACACCAAGTTTGGTTTCATATGTGCAATTTTAACATTAATAGTATATAATATTGTTTATTTATTTAAAAATATGGTTAACATGTTTTTTTTTCCCTGTCTTTCTCTCTCTTTTTTAAGGGACCCGATATTTTCTTCTGTACCAGGGGCTTCAACTGACTTTAATCACCTCTGTCGACCACCTATGTGTGAATTCATGCCACCAGGAAAATGTTTCTTGATATAGACAGGAGAATTGACCCCTTCTGCTAATTTGAGTCCTGTTTTAAATACTTAATAAAGGTGTCACTGATTAGAAAAACTTTAGCTCTTTGTGAATGCCTGTCCCTTCACATCGATTTGTACAAATAGATATACGGTAAACTGAGTAGCTGATGCAAGCTGACAATGCCTAGGCAACCCCCTCTCTTCCTCCTGCATGCTGGTCGCCAGGAGAGCACTGCATAAGCACCTGTCTGAAGCTTGTGTCACTTTCCATGTGAACTTTACATTTAACATCAGCAATGAAAGCAGTCAGAGACTGTTAATGATTCAACATTAAAGTCAAAATTTCCTCCTACTTTGCTTTCAAGACACTGCATCTGTTTAACTGAGAGCATCCTGTGATTGCATGGAAAGCTTTGTAAAAATTAAAAAAATAAAGCTATTGCTAGTTTTATTACTTATCTCTGTGAATCAAACTTTCTTATCATTGGGTGAGAGTAACAAATATAGGAATAAATTGGATACCGAGGATGGGATAAAACTGAAACTGTATCCATGACCATGAATGCCCAATGTTTATGCTTTTCCAAACAGCTCATTGTTCAGAGTGGCTGGCTTTGTAACAGGCAAATGTTGTAAAAGCATACCTGTAAAGTACATGTCTCCCAATAAAATAACTTCAACTGTTATTTCTATTGGTGTTTAATGTTTTTCTTTGTTTTTTTGTTTTTGTTTTTGTTTTTTGAGTAAAGCAGGGAGAGAGAGACAGGAACACTGAGCTGCTCCTGTATGTACCCTGACTAGGGATTTGAACCAGCAACCTCTGAAATTCAGGAGAACCAATCTATCTGACCAGGTCTTACTTTATTTGTTTATTTATTTTTTGAGACAGAGAGAGGAGGGGAGGCAGAGGGGGAAGGGAAGCAGTCATTTGCTGTCTCACTCAGTTGTGCATTCATCGGTTCTTCCCATGTTTGCCCTGACCAGGGATGGAACCGGCAAACTTGTCATTTTGGGATGACGCTCTTAACTGACTGACTGAACTGGCCAGGGGTAATATAACATTTTATGTGAAAAACGAGTTATATTTCCAAATGTTTGGACCTCTAATGTCAATGATGGTGACTCCTGCAGGCTCTTGTGCAGGCCAGTGCTGTGGTCAGGGTGTGTGTCCTAGACAGGCACTCCGACAGCTGAGCAGAGAGGGATTGGAGGAACGGAGCGTGCACTCCTCTGCATCCAGGAAAACCAAGGGGAAGGCGGTGGAAGTCTGGCTAAAGACAAAGATTTGGCAGTAAGGCTGAATAGGAGGTGGTTATGTCTTGGGTGTAGGTGGATAGCCCAGGAAAATGTATCAAATAAGAAAAGGAGTAAGTCAAGAGTGTCGTGAAGAAGTGTTGCTATTTTGCTGTCAACCACTTTTCCTAAGGCAGAAGAGGTACCGTGACAGCTAGACTGGAAACTCCAAGAGAAGTCAGACTGTGGACTCAATGTCCCTGAGTCCCCTACAGAGCCTAAAATAACACTTTGCATGTAGAAGCTACACTGTACATACTTCATGGATGGCTGATGTGTTTATTCCTGAAGGCAAAAGATTGAATTACAACAAGAATCCATTTAAACAAACATTAAAATTCCCATATTCCGAACTTGTTTAAATGTCTCTATCTAGACAGGTAGCAGAGGGCAACTTAAAATAATTTATCATATTTGTTTTAATTGGAAAAGGTATTCACACACTAGCTACTTTTAAATGGCATATTTTCTTATAAACAAGAGAGAGAGAAGGAGAAGAAGAAGGAGGAGGAGGAGAAGGAAAGAGGGAGGATAGGAGGGAGGGATGGAAGAAAGGAAAAGAAGGAAAAGAAGAGAGAGAGGGAAGGAGGGAAAGAGATAGTGTGAGAGAGAGGAAGGAAGGAAGGAAGGAAGGAAGGAAGGAAGGAAGGAAGGAAGGAAGGAAAGAAGGAGGGAGGGAGAGAAGGAAAGAAGGAAGGAAGAAAGGAGGAAAGAGACATATTTTCAGTTAACCAGGCTGTCCTGCAGCCACGTCATGTAGACTCTACGTCGTGAGGAACAGAATGGCTGCTTTTCCACACATTTTCATTTTGCTACCCACCGCTCTAAATAATTCCTTTCCTTCTCTCTCCTTGCCTGCTCCACTTATGTCCTCACCCATTCCAGGTTTCCAAAGCATTCAGGCCTCCCTGGGTGAAGCTCACACAGCCAGCTCATGGGAGAGGGAAGAGGGAGAGTCCCACTGCTAGTCTTCCTGAGGCTCGGCTTCTCAGGCTGGGCCAGACCCCCACCCCCATGTGGGCTGAGGCCACAGGTACAGGTACCTCCCAGCCCTGCCTGTTGGCCCCAGGATGCTGGGGACTGACACGTGGCCCTGGACTGTGATACTGTGATGCCTCGAAGGACTCCCCAGGAATGCTGAGGCTGGGGTAGGAGAAGGGCTGGAGCCTGCTTGGGCTAGGGACCATGGGACTTTTCATGTGTAGTGTCCAATCCTTGAATGTGTAGCCAATTACTAATGATCAGAGCTGTTTACTCAGAACTGCTGCTAATTTCCTGCCTCGGCAGGCAGTCAGCAGCTGGCCTGGCTGGGGGATGCGGTGGTGGAACTCCGGGAGCGAGGGCCTTGTGTCATTTGAACCCCACAGGGACACATCACTGAGTGGTACTTTACCTTGGCGCCAGGAAGAGGGTGTGTGTCTATGAGGTGCAGGGTGTGGGTGACACCAAGATGTCCATGGGGCCCCTTCCTGGGGATCCACAGTCAGCCAGTCGGGACCATTGCATGCAGACAATGTGGATGACATCATGGTGATCCTGGGCTTTTTATAGTAGTTTAGGGTTGCCAAGAATCTTTGTCATACCCTCTTTCATTTTATGATCATCCGAACCTGTAAGAAAGACAGGTCAGGAAATATCCCGTTTACCACAGGAAGACTGTGAGGGATGCCCAGGGTCACAGAGCAAGCACATGTCAAAACATTCACAGCTGCTCTGGTCCTGTGTGCTCAGGGACAGGGCCCTTGACACCTGGTTTTAACATTTGCAGCTTCAACTATTTTCTAGAAATCTCAGGTCCCCAGAACACAGTGCTGTATCCCCGTGCTGCGGCTGGATTCGAATCCTCCTGCGGAGAGGCTAGGGTGTGAGGGAGCAGCCACCTGGCGGACGGGAGGGCGGCGCTGGCCCCTCGGGGCCCACAGCACCCTGCCATTCTCCAGTCACTGTCACGGCATGCGGCGATCACGAAAAGAACCCTGTTTCTTATTGAAAAAATGCTCATCGACTGAACAGAAATCAAAAAGGCAATTGCCATGTGTTTTATGAGCAAGAAGACTGTGGCCATTGAGGACAACAACTGTCTTCTCAGACACATTTGCCAGGGGTCAGACTTTGTGTGAAATGCTTTACACACATTATCTTGTTTATGCCTCTCATCTATTCTGTAATGTGGGTGATATTACTATTCCCATCTAACAGAAAGAAAAATTGAGGCCTAGAGAGTTTAATTTATTCCTTAAAGCCTTCCAGCTGGTAAGTGGTGAAGCCCAGTCTCAAATTTTGAGTTGTGTGGCAAAACCCATGTTCTGAAGCTCCACCTTGTGCTGCCCCCCGCTCCCCGCCACACTGCCATCTAGCAGCCCATGAGGACTCCTACCCTTTCCGAACGCATCTCAGACTGAGAAAGGTCTCAGAATGTCCCATCTCCTCTTCTCTTCCCATTTCCTCTCACTCCTCCCCTTCTTATCTCAGGGCCTTCTTCTCTTTCTTGGACTGACTGGGAAACTCCAAATTCTTCCTTCTTGATTATGCAGAACATTCCATTCATCCAACAAATGGTTTTGGTTGACTGTTTTGTGTCAGATATTGTTCTAGACACTGGGAAATGACAGTGAGCAGAACAGATGTGAGTCCCTGGCTTCATGATGCAATCATACCAGTGAGGAGATGAACAGAAACAGGTGTCCATAGTAATGTCAGTCAGGGCAAGGTGGCCAGGAAGACAAGTGGAGGAAAGATGGAACGGGGGTATGGGTGCTGCTGTTTGGAATGTGGGGTTAGGCAAGGTCTTGCTGAAGAAAAGGTGCAGAAACCAGAGTCCAAAGAGGAGGGAGTCACGCCACCATCAGAGAAGAACATACCCAGTGATGGGAATAAGCTTGACATAGTCATTGGATTTAGGAAGAAGAAAAAGTAGAGGAAGAAGAAGAAGAGGAAGAGGAAGAAGAAGAAGAAGAGAAAAGTTGGATATCCCATTCAATTTAAATTTTGATAAACAATAAATAATTTAAGTTGGGACATACTTATACTAAAGAAATTATTCATTGTTTATCTGAATTTATATGTGATTGGGAATCCTGTCTGTTATCTGACATCCCCAGCTTTGTGTGTCTGAGGAACAGCGGGGCAACCACTGTCACCAGAGTGAAGGCAACAGGAGGAGGAGGGAGATGGGGATGAGGGACACTTGTGGAGGGTGGTCTGCATTTCAAACGCAGAGAAGTCGGCTAGCTTTGCGTCCAGTCCCTCCAGTGGAATTTTCTCCCAGATGTCCAAGAGAGAAATGTGTGCTGAGAGCTATAAAAGAGGAGATAGATAAAACATCACAGGGGAATTAATCCATTTTGAATCATAAAGATGTTTGTGTTTGCAGCACATCTCCAAAGAAGGTGAGGAAACCCCAGCATCAACTTGACCTTGGGTCCTTTCCCCAGCTGAGAAGTTGGATCCTGAGTAGAGTGACGGTCCAAAGGAGGGGTGTAGGGGTGTGAACTGAGAGCCCAGAGATTAAGTTATAGAAGGTGCTGGGGTCTCCCCATCATCTCACAAGATGGGATAAGGTGGGGAGGTGGAGTTAGACATTGGTAAGGTCTTTGGGCTCCAGGAGTCCTGGCAACTATGACTAATCTGGAAGTCAAGCATCTGCTATTGGCCACGGCAGTTTGTTTGGGTATCTTAGCTGGAAGGAAGCTGTGGTGACTGATCTGAGCTGTAAGTACTAAGGGTGAAGCAAAAAACACTCTTTGAGGTTGAAATGTAAATCACTCAACGGTTCTCATCCTGGGTGACTTTGGGGTCCAGAGAAAAGCATGATAAATTGGAGTAGTCAATCATTTCAGGGTAATTCCACTATGACCCGAAATACCTGATTTACAGGTCACTGTAAGGATTCATTCAGTGAGGTAACAAATGTAAAGCACTGTGCTTGGTACATATGACATTAAATGTTCAATGTCCACTCACCATTCTACCTTCCCTTCCCAAGTCCTGGGACCTGAATGGACCTCCAGAGCCTCACAAAGGTAAAAAATAAAAAGATGTCATGTTGGACCTCAGGCACCTTGAAGCTTACACCATACCTAAATCTCTTCCATTTCTTGTAAACAGTGACCTGACGAGATTTAAATACCAGGCACAGAGCAACCTCTCAATATGTGTTGCTAAATGTGTTGCCTGGAAATAAATGTTTTTCAGTAGTTAGAGTTCTCACATTCAAACCCACGGAAAAGAAAGTAGGGCCGCCTGAGCAGGGCTCCAGATAATTTGGAGCAAGCTGCTCCCCGCCCTTCCCAGTTCAGGGACATTGTTGCTTCATCGCCCTCTGAAACACGGCCAGGGAGGCAGCCAGCTTGCACAGCAGCTGCCTTATAAGGACATTTGCCAGGCCTGCCAGGTGTGTCATCCAGAAGTCCAAGAGGAGGCCCGTGAAGGCCCCAGTGAGTCAAGGCCTGAGCGGAAGCTGCCTTAGAGAGCCACATGGGTGAGAAGCGAGATTTTTCTCACTTCCCTCCCCTTGACTTGTTCCCATATGTTTTAAATCATCTCGTTTACCTTTGAGATGGAGAAAATAGAGAAAAGACTGTTGGATTAAAAATAAAAAGGTACTCGGAAGCTATTATTTCAGTAGTGAAGAAAAGGCTCTACTTTTTTTTGGTTGTTGAAACGAATAAAATGTAGTGCTATGGAGAGAGTCCCCTGAGAATTAGCACTTGGAGGCCCCTCTGAAACAAGGCACTATCCCAAGTGACCGAGAGGTGTCTGCTTTGCTCACAGGTGTGGAACCCAGAATGGCCCAAGGGCAGCTGTGGGGAGACCCAGGCCCCTCCTGTTGTCTCCCAACAGAGACAAGCCGGGGTTGGAGTGGGGAGTCGTAGGGGAAAGTGGTCTTTGGAAATATGCTGTGGTGAAGGGAGGGGCAGTGGGCCTGGAAATATTGGCACAGAGTCATAGTTAAGAGATTAGGTTTTGAAATCACACAGATCTCAGTTTGAATGCTGTCTTTGCCACAGTAGCTTGGGGGAACTTGAGCAAGTCAATTAACCTTTGTAAGTGTTGCCTGGCCCTTGTGTGAAGTATTTGTTCATTTCACACATACCTACATAACACTCCAATATTTTACTCAATTAACTACTTGAATGTTCATAAGCCACCTATGAAGTAGACTCAATTATTATCCCATTTTACCGCTCAGGAAAGTAACTTGCTCCAGGTCACACAGCTGGTTATTGGCAGACCTTATATTTGACCCTAGGGAGAGTTGGGCTCCAGGGCCAGTGCCCCCATTGATAAGCTCTGCTGCTGAGCATTTATAATTATCCCCACTTCAACTGATGGCATCTGGAGGACTAAGTGGACGAGGGCAAGGAACAGCTCTTACCACAGTGACTTGCTCACAAGTAAATGCTCGCTGAATGTGACCTCTCCTTACCCATTAGCTGTGTGAGGGTGTGGGATTACCTAGAGCAGACCCCGAGAGGGAGATGTAGGAAGACACTAGGACAGGAATGGGGGAAGCAGGCCAGGGAATGGGAAGGAGCCACGGTCCTTAGATTTCAGACAAGGTTTCAGAATAGAGAGACTTGTGAGTTTGTCCCCATGGAGACAGGAAGAGAGACTCTGTGCCCAAAACTCTGTCAGTCCCTGGCTAAGTAGGGCCCTGAGGAAATGGACACCCCCAGGCACTTCCTGGCTCTATGCCTGTGAGCAAGGCCATGTAGTTGCTGGGAGGCAGTCTCCCAAAGAACTTCACGGGTATAGCGGGATGCGTGGAGGGCAGCTCCCACCACTGTGGCTGGTCTCTAGGCAGCAGCTCGTATTCATCATCACCCTCCTCTGCCACTACTTCTCAACTCCCCTCACTCTCAGCCGCCACTTCTGCTGGTCAAGGTGGTTTGCTTGCTGAGGTGACACAGACTTTTAATCTGAAGGGTCTGAACGCCTGGTTACCATGCTTTTATCAGGTGTGGTTGCTATAATTGCCATCTGTAGCTAGAACTGGGCACCAAGATTGGTTCTAGGGGGTCCCCTAAGTTCCAAACCAATTCTTCCCATCCCTTTAAAGCAATAGAAATCTTATGTCCTCATGATAACCAGAGTCAATTACTTTGTCAAGTTGGGTATATACACTGTCCCCATTTCTGCCCCCATGGTAACTCTATTCACAGGTCTGTTGTGTCAGCATAGGGTGGCTGAGAGCAGGCTGCCTGATATCTATGGGTCATGTCATCATGTTCATCTGGTCCATAGGTCCCTGATTCTGTGGGAGAGTCTCTGGTGGGCACTCATGGACAATATGACCATCCCTACACTTTGGGCCCTGTAATGTGGGTGGCCGAGGCGAGGCAGGTACACATTAGATTTGGGCAGACTGTAGAGAAACTGTAGAGAAACTGCCGAGCTGGAAAAGTGTTGGGCCATACCTGTTTAATAAAGTCTCACAACGGCAGACAAGCACACAGGCAGGGGAAACTGCCACTCAGGCAAACAAACAGCAGATGGCCCCTCACAGTGGCGGGCAGGCAATCCTGGCCTCCGCGATCCCTCTGAGCGCAAGCGCCGATAGCTTATAGAGGCACACACGTGGTGCTGCCATGTGCTTGTGCACTAATCAGGCAAAAGGCTTGCAGCTGGTGAACCAGCGAGCCAATCTAACACAGCTGCCCCACAGGCCCCCTCTCTACTCTCTCCCACGTCACTTCATCCCCAATCCTCCAATCTTCCATCTCCCAGGCCCATGGCCAGGCCGTTAGACCTCTTGGCACAGCTCAGAAATCACTGTATAGTCTGACCTAAAACCATCCCTTTTTCTTCACAACCGGGATGGCCAGGCACACTTCTTGAAGCCCTGCTTACTTGAAGGATTTTCTCCTACCTTCCTACTCTTTTCAGAGTCCCCTGAGTTGTAACGTAGCAGAGTCTATTTTCAGTTCATATCAACAATCTTCCATTAACTGGGCCTGGATATATTCTTTTCCTCCTCTGCCAGCTGTCATAGAAACCCCTGGCTGTCAGCATGGACTTAGATAGAGGCGTCAATGCAACAGTTCATTGTGGTCTGGTCAACTTGATCAATCAATTAACTAATTAATCTTAAATTTTTTATTAATTTTTGTTGATTTTGGAAAGAGGGGGGGAGAGAGAATTTGTTGTTCTACTTATTTATGCATTTATTGGTTGATTCTTGTATGTGCCCTGATTGGGGATTGAACCTGCAACCTCAAGGTATGGAGATGACGCTCTAAACAACTGAGTTAACTGGATAGGGCAGTGATCAATTAATTTACTTATCTCTCCAGACTTGCTCAGATCCAGTCCTAATGTGCTGTGATCATTATAAGATGGATTACTGCTGGGCCTTTCCAATCTTATGACGTGGTGGAGAAAAGCAGCACTCAGTTCATGCTTTGAAGCTCTAGATACATTAATATTTGATGACTTCTGGTAAGATACTCAGTCTCTTCTCAGCTTCAGGAGCCTGCTAAGAGCTGTTTTTCAAAAGATGCATGCTTTCTTGCTGCAGATAGCATGGCTTTGCTCCAGAACTTAGAGATCCCTAGTGCAACTCTCCAAATGCAACTTGCTAGAAGACACCATATGGGACTATTATTTCTCACAGGTACCTCCAGCACCATGGGATTTTCCAGTCCGTGGCGTGCAAGGATTGCTTGTACCACAGTTTGGACTTGCTGCAGAGCCCTCTCTTGTTCTGGAACCAAATCAAGATTGCCAGTTGTTTGAGTCCTCTGATAAATGGGATGGAGCAGTTTTCCCAAGTCCCAGCTCTCAGCGGGACTTCTAGAGTCGAGTTCCATCAGCTTGTTGCTGAACCTTGAAATCTCAGAAGTGCTTAGATGTCATTACCTCTTAATTGATTGAGTGAGCAATGAAATTGACATGGAACCCTAGAGAAACCAACAGAGGGAGAGCAGGTGGGAGACCAGAGTGCTGGGACAGATGCCGCTTCGCCACAGGCTCTGAGATGTTGCAGCAATGAGTCAAAACCTCCCTAAGACTCACTCTTCAGCTCACTTAGTGAACCCAAGCTCAACACTTTCAATTGTCTCCTAGTTTGCAACGCTGGTTTTTACTTGCTAGCGCAAGGAATACAATAGTTATAGTCCCTGGTATCATGGCCACAAACCAGTCAAATTGTGTTACTGCTCACAACGACAGGGGGTCCTCGGGTTACGAAAGTTTTGAGTTTCTGACACTCACTTCCATAAAAACTTTAAAAAATTGAGATGTGAGTTTTTTGGCTTACACTGTTAGCATCGTACTTACAGACTATGTGGGCAAACTAGTTTCATTGCGTGTGGTGGAAGAATATGCAATAACACAGCATATGAGTGAGTTAGTTGGAGTCCCACGGTATGCTTACCTACGCCATTTTGGACTGTTAAAAGCCCAAGTGTTTCATTTGTGTTAGGTTAGGGTGTGTCTTGACTTACACCAAAATTTGGGTTATGTTACTGTCATAGGAACAGAACTGTGTTGTAAACCGAGGACGAGGACCCCCTGTAGTTCTTTATGGTTGCATAAACCAGCCTGAGCGTGCGTGGTGTCTTGTTCAGTGACTTGCACAATCCTAACTAGTCATCTATTTCCTGGGCTTTGCTGCCTCACTGTACATCCTCCCCATCCCACGCAGAGCCTGTAAAGAAAATGTTTCAAGATAAGGAAGCACATCACGTGGAGAAAAATACCCACACCCGCTACACGTTCATGCTTTCGTAGAAACGAGGCAGTCCGCCAGCTGTGCAGGGCTCCCGCAGCTGGGGTTTGGGTAGATAGGGCTGACTAGAAGCCATATGGTGATGACTTGTTCATCAGACGAGTTACCTGACCCTGGCCTAACAGGTACGTTATTTTCAGCAAACATAAGGAGGATTTGTTTTTCCTTTAAGCTGATCCATTTTTCCACTAGGTCAGACTCATTCAGCAGCCTTCCCAGAGTCCTTAAACTCTGGTTCGAACTTCACTTTTGAAAATTAATTATTCACTATCTTGTGCCATCAGTTGTGTCTCCAGCTATATTATAAACTCCCTGAGGATGCCAAAGGCCATGATAGTACTTCTCTTGGAGTCCCCAAGTACCCAGGGCTGGGCTGCATCCAGGGGAGGCTCTTGGAGAAGCAAAATGAGTTGGGAAATATAGCCCACCAGGGGCCACAGGACTCCTCCCTACACACAGGGAAACTGAAACCCGACCAGCAGCCCGACCAGCAACACAGCCCATTGATGGCAGACCCAAGACTTTGCACGGGAAGTAAAAAGAAGCAGAACAGTGACTGGTCAAGAGCACAACAGCCTCAGCCAGGCTTCTAGCACTTCCCAGCCAGGGGACCTAGAGCAGGTTACCACGCTTCCGTTTCCTCCTCTAAAACAGAAGTGCCTGGGGAAGCACAGCTCCGGGCCATGAAGGCCGTGGGCAGATTCGTAGAGAGCTCCTGGCACAAAGCCTGGAGTGGAATAAGTTCTTAGTGAAATTAGCAAGAGGAAAACAGATCACTTCCAAAAAAACCATATACATACAGTGAAGCTTCTGGTATTAACCAGTTTGTTAAATAACTTGACATTTGCAGTTTAACTCTACCCAGAACGCAGTTGGGAGTTGGGGCTTTTGGGTACGCAAGCACAGGACTGTTCCTTCAGGAGATAGAGGCCCACACCGTCTAGTCTGCAGTGAAACTGAAACGTTGATTTTCAGTGCCGTGACCTCCAGCCAGGCCCAGCAGCCAGGAATGACAACGTGAAGTTAGGCAACCAGAGGCAGGATGGAGAAGCCATCTCCACCATGCTCCACAGGAAGTGGTGTGAGAAAACCAAGGTCTTTTCTGTCCACAAACGCCGTTCTCCCACGGCCTCACGTGGTGCAGCATGCTGCCTCGCTCCCAGGGGCCCGTCCAGGGACCCATGCTGTGTCCTCTCGGTTCCGCTTCTCTGTTGAGATCTGCATTGTCTGTTTCTGCCACTTCCATGTGTCCTTGCCTTCAGCCTCTTTCCCCCACGACAGGCTTCTATTTCCAGATCTTCAGCAACTGGCATGTCCTTTTCCCCTCCCATCAGCATTGCTGCTTTCAGCCTACAGGCTTTGCGTGTAGGTTATTTTGTTTGTTTGTATGTATGTATGTGATTGCATTAAAATAGAGTTGAAAAACCATCAACCCAGACCGTATTTACTAAGGCAGTGGTTCCCAACCCGCGGGCCGCAGACCGGTACCAGACCGTGGGCCATTTGGTACCGGTCCACAGAGAAAGAATAAATAACTTACATTATTTCCATTTTATTTATATTTAAGGCTGAATGATGTTTTATTTTTAAAAAATTACCAGATTCCCTCTGTTACATCTGTTTAAGACTCAGTCTTGACGCTTGTCTCTGTCATGTGATACATTTATTCGTCCCACCCTAAAGGCCGGCCCGTGAAAATATTTTCTGACATTAAACTGGTCCGTGGCCCCAAAAAGGTTGGGGACCACTGGTCTAAGGAACTTTGTATTTAGAGGGCATATGATAAAGAGCAGCCATAGCACCTGAGGCACAGTTCTAAGCACTTTGCATACTTTAACTCATATTGAATCTTATCAGCTTGCATTCTATCATTATCCTTATATCAGATGAAGAAACTGAGCACAGGGAGGTCAAGCAGTCTGCCCAAGGATGCACAGCTAGTGAGTGCTCAAGACATAAATGAACACCTTCTGGTTCTTACCACTGCACCACACTGCCTTGTAAAACAAAACAAACAAAAGCAGGGGCATGATTGCTCCCAAAGTCAAAATGATAATTTACATAGAGGGAGGCAAGGGATTGAAATCAGGGTTCCCTCCAGGACCTAGGTGGTGGTTACAGTGTAGTTTACCTTATAAGTACTTGTTGAACTGCATGCATCTCTTATGCAACATCATATATATTTAAGGGGGGCAGAGGTGAGGAGAGCAATAACGCTTGCACTTGTGGTTTACATTTTATTAGGGTGAAAAGTGAGTGACTACACTACAGGGTTTGACTTCTTGGCCTGTGCTGTTCCTTGAAGCAGTGGCATGTCCTATTTCCTGTTGGGAACACTGTAGTACCACAAAGACTTCTGAGGCCAGTCCCCTTCTGGACACCGAAAGAGCTGGAGGGGTCATGTCACTGAAATACAGTGGTACCTTGAGATATGAGTTTAATTCGTTCTGTAACCGAACTTGTATGTCAGTCAACTCGTATATCAAACAAATTTCTCCCATTTAAAATAACTGAAATAGATTTAATCCATTCCAGCCCTGTGAAACATCCCCAAACCATCCTAAATTATGAAAAAAGACATGTTTTTAATTAAGAAACACACATGAATACTTTACCAATGCATAACAAAATATATAAAATAAAAGAAGAAAGTGTTATTTAGTACTGTTTTCTTAACTTGGAGACAGATGAGTGAGGCTAACGGAGGTGAATAGCAGAGGAGAAGGGAAGGAGGAAGGGATGAAGGCACTGTAGACACGTAAACTAAAACTGCACTTTCTTAACACTAAATGTAAACTAAAACTGCATTTTCTTTACTTTTAACAAAACTAAAACTGCACTTTCTGTACTTAAAATGAAACCACAAAAACATAATTGTAAAAAAATGCACTTTCTTAACTTTAAACTTAACCTAAGCTTAACATTACGTATTTTTCACTTAATCATCACCTGTTTTTGCCTTTCTGGCTGCACTTTCGGCATTCACTTGCAGGACTTTTGAATAAAAATCTATCCAAAGAGGTTTGCTTTTGCCTGCCTTTTAAAATGTTACGGAAATGTGACAAACAAGTGTCATTAAAAAGTGCTGAAGTACGACCAGTTGAAACTTTTTCTGGGTGTTTCTTTTCAATGAAACTTGAAAGCTTCTCCCACATTGCCAGCATGTCTTTACTTTCACTTGTAGAAATCACTTCCTCCGACTCTACTTCCTTCTCACTACTAATCTCTTGCAGAAGCTCCGTATGTTGCATCATCTGTAGCTCCTTCAACTCCTCAGTTGAGAGTTCCTCCTCATGTTCCTCGACGAGCTCATTTACATCAACCTCATCTACCTCCAGACCCATCGACTTTCCGAGGGACACAATCTCCTCCAACGCTTCTACCTTGGTCTTGGTCTCTGGTTCAAATCCTTCGAAGTCCCTGTCTGCAACAACATCAGGCCATAACTTTTCCATGCCAAGTTCAAGGTTCTTCTTGAAACCTCTTGCCATGCCAAGTCAATAGTGCGTTAACATACCACAATGTTGTAGTGATCTTTCCAAAACTCTTGAAGGGTTAGAATTGTATTCTCAGTCACCTCAAAGCAGTGGCAGAACAAGTGCTTTGTGTAAAGCTTTTTAAAGTTGGAAATGACCTGCTGATCCATAGGTTGCAAGATTGAAATCGTGCTGGGTGGGAAGTAGAGGACTTTCACGTTGAATGCATCGAGAATGTCATCTTCAAGACCAGGTGGGTGGGCTGGAGCATTTTCAAGGATTAGTAATGCTTTCATCGGGAGTTTATTTTCTTGAAGATATTTCTTCACTGCAGGACAAAAGATGAGATTTACCCATTCAATAAAAAACTTCTGTGTAAACCATGCCCTAGCATTGGCGTGCCACATAACCTGCAGTTTTTCTTTAAGAATCTTGTGAGTCTTAAAGGCTTGAGGATTTTTGGAATGATACACTAGCAGTGGCTTTACTAACATTTGCACACAATGCAAGGGTCAGATAGTCCTTCATGGGTTTGTACCTGGCAGCTTCTTTTCCTCTGCAGTGATGAAAGTCCTCTGGGGCATTGTTTTGTTCCAAAACAATCCTGTTTTGTCACAGTTGAACGCTTGTTGGGGGATGCAGCCTTCCTTTGCAATAAGCGGAGCAAAACCTGCGATGTGCTCCTCAGCTGCCTTAACGTCAGCACTCGCAGCTTCACCATGCCTCACCACCTAGTGGATGCCAAATCTCTTCTTGAAATTTCCAAACCAGCTGTAACTTGTCTTAAATGTATCTTCTGCTGCCTCTTTTGAGGTTGATGGTTCTTTCTTCTTCAAGTCGCCGTAAATAATACGTGCCTTTTCGCATATTACAGTCTCCATCACTGTATCTCCTGCCAGCTCTTTCTCTTTCACCCACACCAGGAGAAGCTTCTCCATTTCTTCATGGATATTTGTCCTTAATTGGGACAGAATTGTAGTTCCTTTTGCTGGATTTGCACTTTTGATGGCATCCTTTTGTTTAAGGATGGTACAAATTGTAGATGTACTGCAGTCGTACAGCCTTGCCAGTTCAATCACTTGTACACCATGCTCATGTTTTTCTATTATTTCTTGCTTTATTTCTATTAACATCATTCTCTTCTTCTTCTCACCACTGTCCTTTATGTCCAGAATTCCCCTTCCACAGCTTAACCAGCCTTTGAAGTCCAGCTTGCTTCCCAGCTACGACTCATGGGTTTCATTCCTGAGCACACACCACTTTTTTCAGCCCTATGATAGCACACAAGAAAAGTTAGTAAAAAGTGCAAAAATGATGCAAGAACAAGTACAAGGCATGAGATTTGACTTGATTCTGCGGGTAACACGTGAGAACGAATGAGATGCTGGTGGTGTACTGCTGCTGATACTGGATCCATGCACCAATGCGCCAACTAGCAGCAGCTTCCTGAATCACATCTCATATCTCAGAATTTTGCTAAGATCTTGAACAAATATATGGACCGGGTTGCAGCTCGTATCTTAAAAAAAAATTCGTTTGTTGGTCTGCTCGTATCTCAAGTTACCACTGTAACTGCTGTCTTGGCTCCCAAACCCTGGGGCCTGAACCTGAGGGTAGGGGTGCGAGCTGCTTCCACACTTCCAGTCAGGGAGCTGAGAGGCAACCTGGGAAGTCTTCCAGAAGAGTTCACCAGGAAGACCAGGGCAAGGCACAGCCCAGGGCAGCAAGGGCCAGAGTCATGCCATGTCTGGAAGGAAAGGGCAGGGCCTCTGGTCCTCCATGTTCTGTGACCTCCCAGTGCCTTGACCTCATCCCATGCCATCTGAGATCCCCATAGGCACAGCACCCCTAAGACTTCTGCCTCCATCAGAGCTCTTGGCTACTGACTGGTGACAAAGAGTTATCATGCACTGTTGTCCAGAACCACGCTCTAGACCTTTCATGAGGATTTCAAGTAGTGAGTCATGGGACTCCACAGTCAAGCCTAATGCAGTCTGAAGTAGACGGGACCCTGCCACGCTGCTGTGCCATTCCTCCTCCCTCTGGCGGGAGCCTGTGCCTGCAGTTCTTTAGGATTTTGGCCCTGGTACACTGATGATTATACCAGAATTCCCCTTCCACAGCTTAACCAGCCTTTGAAGTCCAGCTTGCTTCCCAGCTACGACTCATGGGTTTCATTCCTGTGCACACAGCAGGATTGGCAGTGTCCTGCTCTGACCTCCCACTCGGTTCACTCCCCCTGAATGAGCTGGCCTCTCCCAGGTCCACCTCTCACACAGCCTCCTGACTGCCTGATGCTCCTCCCCCTCTTCCTGTTATTACCCAGCAAATGCTCACATTTATGGAGGGCTTACAATACGGCACACACAATGTCAAAGCCTTCTGTACAGTATCTTATTTAATCCCCGTTAAACACAGCTCCTGGCACATGAGAATGGGAGAGGTTCCATAAATATTTCTTAGCTGGGTGCATCCTCACAACAATCTTTTGTAGGAGGTACTATTAAATCTCTCCAGTCCATGGGTGAGAAAGTTAAGGCTCAGAGATGTTAAATAACCAGCCCCAGGTCACATTAATGAGTGTCAGAGCTGAGATTCCAAAAGCAGGTCTGTTTCTAGGACTAATGTACTCACCCCACTGAAAGACTGTGTTAATTCATTCATTTGACAAACATTCATCCACTATCTACTATGTTCCAGGAACTATATATTTCAGGTCCAGGGGATGCAACAGAGAAGGAAAGAGACAATATTTTTCCCTTGTAGAACTTATACTCTAATGAGGAAGACAGACATTAAACATGAGAACTAAATAAACACTTACAGCATGATTAACAGTGATAAGAGCTAATGAAAAAAGAAAGAACAGGAAAGCGTACGGGGTGTCGTCTTAGATGTGGTGAGCCAAAAGGCTTCACAGCAAATGGGAAAGCTGGGCCAAGACCGGAAGGAGGGGAGGGAGATAAGTCCTCAGAAATTCAAGGAAAGAGTACCAGGTGCAAGCTTCTCCAGGGGAGGAGGCTTCCTGGTGGGATCTAGGAACAGCGAGGAGGCCAGCGTGGTTAGGGTGGTCGCTGGGAGACAGAGTAGGGGTAGCCCAGAGCGTGGCAGGGCCAGGGCGTGCAGGGCCTTAGGGCAGTGTACAGAGAAGCATGAACTTGGATTTCCACGGAACTCACTGGGAGATTGGAAGGGGAGGCATGATTTGTTCTGATGTGGCTTTAACATGATTGCTCTGGCTGTTAATAGAGACGTCAGAAAAAGCAGTGAAATGCATCAGCAAGGAAACCAGCTAGGAGGCTATGATAGCAACACTCCAGGTAAGACATTATTATAGTGGTTTGGATTAATTGAACAAGATATATTTTTAAGACGGTGCCAGCTGGATTCTAGACCTCCATACCCAAGTCACCTGCTGGACATTGGCAAGTTCCCTTTCCCCTCAGACTCTCATATCTGAAACTGAGTTCATTTCCTCCTCCCAAGAGACCTTCATCCCTCTATACTTTTGTCTCTGTTCATACCACTCTTGTGTAGACAGCTGCTCCAGCCCAAACTCTGAGCATTGTCTTCAATTCCTCCCTCTGTTCATCTCTCGCATCCAATCGGCCACCCTGCGCCAACGCACTGCTCACCTCTCCCTCATTCCCCCTCCCTCTGCCTTTGCTCAGCCCCTTGGCCCTCTGGCTGGACTCTCTGGGTTCCCTCCTCCTGCCTGGGCTCAGCAAACTCCACACAGCACCGAGGGAGCTGCACAGGCAGCAGACCACATCTGTTTAAAACTCTTTTAAGACTCCTTGTTGTCTGCCAAGTAAAGTCCATATTCTCTGGCTCAAAGCTACCTAAAAGAAACATAATGCCAGCCAAAAGTGTAGTTTGGAATTTTCTGGTAGCCACATTTTAAAAAGGAAAAAGAAACAGATGCAATTAATTGTAAATATATGATTAACCCAGTATATCCAAAATATTATCATTTTGACATGTAATCAACATAAAAGTATTGAAATATTTTGTATTTTTTCTTCTTCTTTTTTTTTTTTTTTGCTAAGTCCTCGAAAGCCTGTGTGCATTTTATATAGCACACCTCAATTTGAGCACATTCTAAGCACTCAGTAGCAACGTGCACCAAATTAGACAGGACAGCCCCAGCCCTTTCCCATGGTCTTTTCTCCCTCTTCTCCAGTCTCAGCCCAGTTCCCCTTCCACCTTCCTCCACCTCTGCTTCCTTGAGCTCCAGCAGCTTGTAGCGCCCCAAACATGCCATTCTGCTTCATGACTCGCTGCCGCTGCTGTTGCACATAAGTTCAGCAGTGCGCTGCAGCAGGCCTGCACCGAGTCTCAAGAGCCAGCTGTGCATAGCTCCTCCCCACTCCCCACTCGGAGATGTTATACTGGCAGCTTGACATCAGCCATGATGGGGTATTTACACCACAGAAACTGGCAAACACTATACATCAGAGCTTTGGGGGAGGGTGGGGACCATTTGTTGAACATTTACTAGCATATCACTGTACATAATTCTTCCCCCTCCATAAGGCTCTTCCTTACCCCTAGTTATCTGGCAGGCTTTTCATCCAGTGAGTCATCTGTATATATTTGCACCCCCACTAGACTTTAGGTTCAGAAAATAGAGCTTAGTTTTCTGCACCTGATTCTTGGTACATAGTAGAGTTTTTCCTGCCTTTGGTTTTTTATTTCTCTAAACATCCCAGCATAATTGTCATTGTATATAATGCCAGAAAGAGAGGTTTAAAATGTAAGTTTAAACATGAATTCTATCTGGGTTTCAATTCTAGCTCTTCTACTGACTAGTCATGTAGCCTCAAGAAAGGCACTGAAATACAATGAATATTAGTTTCCATACCTGAAAAAAATATTTAAAAACACATTCGCCACAAAATTGTGACGACTAAATCATGTAGATTGGTTTAGTCCAGTACCTAGCATGTACCAGACACTAAAAAATGTTTAGATACTATTATTAAGTCTTTCAGTATAGCAATTGTATAAAGTAGTTGCTCAAAACCTTTTTATTAAAATAAATATTGAATGAAACTCCTTAGGTTCGATTCACGGAGTGTGTGAGTCAGAGTTCCAGCTGGAGACAGATGGTACAGGCCTTCAGAGGGCTGGTGAGGAGTGTTTATTATAGGACTATTTACCAAGGTCTGGGAAGAGTTAAGGGAAGTCCAGAGTTGGCAACAGTCTGTTTTCACTTCGAGGGCTGAAAGCTCCCCTGACGGGGGAGCATTGCCCTGCCCCCAGCGAGAACTGTAGCTGCATGAATGTTCACGCAATGGAACCGACTGCCTCCGGTACAGGAGTCCAGCAGCTGTCAAACCATCGGGAACAGGGCTAGATAGACACCTGGCCTTGTTTTTCTCCCTCTATTCTGGAAGGCCTTCTACCAGTGTTTCCCATGGTCAGAACCTAACCACAAGCCCAAGGGTGAGGCCTCACTGCGCAGTTCCTGAAGGTCAGCCTCTTGGGCATCGAGCTGGAGGGAGAAGGTAGAAGGTGGGCTGGAGACCGGAAAAGAGACTCGAGAGCAGAGTCTTCAAGTGAGATGGAACCCCTCAGCTCACAGGTGTCCAGCCTTTCTTACGCACTGGAGATGTTAATCATCGAGACTGGCTAGTGTGTCTTCGATTTTGACCTTGAAGGATAGAATCAGATAACAAGTTTTCATATGGGCTAAGTTTGGTTACTTTATCTACTGGTTTGTTCTCTCATAAGAGAAAGCTGATTTTATTCTATAACCCACTTTGTTGGCATCTAACCATTCTTAGAGACAAGAAGTCCTTTTCTACATCTAACTTAAAATATTCCCACCACAATAGAAATATATTGCATCTTAAACAGTGCTTCATAGAGCAGGAAAATAACTGGTGTATATATAACCTTAATTAAATCACCACTATAGTATTTTTACCTTTATAAGTTAATCATTACAGTTATTTCATTTTCTCCCTATGGTCCTCTTTCTAACCAGTCTCTAGAAATGGCCTGTCAAATATCCCACTGCTGTCGTGAGAGCTGTTAAAATGCTGGCTTGATGATCTTTGCTGTTGGTGTAGGCTGGAAAAAGATTTATGGTTTTCTTGGAAAGGCCTGGAAGGAGGCTGTAATCATTTCCTGGCTTTTTTTTCTGGAGCCTCTTCAGCTTCCCCACAAATCCCTTATGTTGAGAGAATGGTTATGGTTAGGAGATCAAATTCACTTTCCTGTCTGTCCTAAACTGTGGTGTTCCTGAGTCTTCCCTTTCCTGCTCACAGTTATTAAAAGTACTGGCTGAAGCCCATTCCACAAGAAAGAGGTGGGAGAGGGCACAGGCAGTAGGGATCCAGATATAACCAACATTTCTATTTCTCCAGGAAAATGTAAGCCCCATGAGGGCAAGGACCACACCTATGTGCTCACGTGGGTCCCCAGGGTGTAGCCTGGTACCTGGCACATAGCAAATGCCCAAAATTTTTGTGAAATGAGTAAATAAATGAATATATATTAAATGTCAGACACATTCATGTATAAGATATTAGAGAACCTGGTTTTCCTATGAGAAAATGGAGAGTACTATTATTTGCAATGTCAGCAGTGGGCAAAGTCTGAACCCCAGGCCTTCGGTCTTTTGCAGTCCAATGCCCCCACTGCTTTCCACCCGAGACAATGTGGCCCCTCATCTAGCCACCTTGCTTCACCTCTGCTATTCCCTCACCCAAGTTCAACTTTTCAAAAATAAGCCTGGACCACAGGGGCTGCCATGATCAAGAGCCCCTCTCCCACAGTTAATCAACCGTATGTATCGCTGTCTCTCTAAAGTTGCCCTTGCCTCAGGAATCTTCCCCTTCTGATCTGAAGATCTGCAGCCATGTGAGCTATTGTGACTATATCCTAGGAACTTCTCTTTGAGTGAACTATTTTGAGGTCTTAGCAATCCTGGGTGCCCTAGAACTACCACCTGCCGAGAGTGGTCTCCTTGACCCAGTGGTTTGGCCGCCTTGGGGCATCCTGGTCTGGGTGGAAGCCAGTCTACTTTCAGGTGGCCTCAGGGTACCCACATCAAACTGTAACCTGATTCCAAACTGAGTTTTCCCTTCCTCCCTGCAACCCATCCACAGGCTCTCCTGGATAGCCCTGGCCAAGAGCCCCAGTGAATGGTAAGGACAGTGCTCTGTGTGGGCTGCCCTCCACCCTCACCCCCAAGGCCCAGTGCTTCCCTGCAGTCCACCAGCAGCCGGAACTGACTAGCTCAGGGCCTCTGCTGCCTCCATTCTCTCTGACAGAGGCAGCTATGGAGCCTGCAATGCCCCAGTGAAAGACAAGCTATTGTTTTTTTGCAGGCCCTTCTCATCTATCTGTATGTGTGACTTTTACAAAGTCCCCCAGTGTGTTGGCCTTGGGGCATTGCTGCACAGGGCACTAGTGAAAATACAATTTAAAAGGAATTTATTCTTTGCTCATTGCTCACGGAAGTTATTACAGAATACAGACACACATAGGAACTTTCCAACATTTACTCCATTTTCTTTTTTGGCGCCTTTGCAGCTGGTTGCTCTGATGAGGCTGCTCTCCTCTTGCTGAAGAAAATGCCTCTTGTCCTGCCTCCAGATCTGTCCTTCCTCCCTCACTTCCCTCCCTTTTCTCCCCCCTCATTGTTGGTTCTCCTCCTCCCTCAGACTTTTATTACACAGCTTGACTTAGCTTCTCTCCCAGGAATAAGGAATCTTTCCTCTTTGGAAAGGGGAGAAGTCAGAGGTTCCACAATTAGGGAGTCCTCTGTGGATAGCTGGAAAAGAGGGAGTAGTGAATAAGAAATAAGACTCAGAAATAAGCTTTGACCTAACACTCAGACATTTTTCAGAATAGGCAGAACCTCACTATTATATTGTTAGTCACCAACCGCTAGAAATACTTTTCCAATTTATCTTTGTGGTGTTCAAAGTGCTGTATCACCTGTTAACATCCTAGCTTGGTACTGAGCCTGCTAGTTGGTGAAAAGCAACAACTGCCTCTTGAGAATGGTCAACTTTATCTGGTAGAGGCTGGTAAGGCTGAAGCTACATTGTGATTCTACTTTGTGTGCAAAAGCCTGTCTACCATTCATTCATTCATTCATTCATTCATTCATTCATTCATTCGTTTGACAACCAACCAAAGTTATTAACCCAGCTCTCTGCTAAGTAGGGAAGAGTGAGAGATGAGTAAGTGTCAGCTTTCAACTTCAAGAAGCTCACCTCAAGTTGGAGAGCCAATCGTGTGATCTCATCAGGTATAATACAATTTGGTGGTTGTATGGTCAGTGGCCACCACTGTTGTGGCCATGCAGGTTCTCATTGGATTTGGGAAGACGGTAAAGAAACAGTGGAGCCAAAAAACAGTGGGCCATTCATTTATTAGAGTCTTGTACTGGCAGACAAGCAAACAGGCAGGGAGGACCGCTTCCCTCTCATTCAGAGCTCCCAAAGCCCTGAAGCATTCTCTGGTTCCACAACCCAGGAAATCTTCTCCTGGATTCAAAGTCCCCACAAGCCTCAGTGGAGCTCCCAAAGCCCTTCAGCTCCAGTTCCACATCTACAGTCTTTCTACTCTTCCTGAAAAACCCAGACTGGGGAATAAAATTCCTTCTCCAACAAACATTAGCAATACAATGGCCCCTCCCAAGCAGGAAGGTAATCTGCAATTTGCAATCTGCTGCCATGAGGGCAAGCTCCGTAGCCTTTCACAGACTGCATACAAGTGGTGCTGCCCAGAACAATGTAAAATATAAGCAAGCAAACCTAAAATACACATTTTACAAACTTATTTGCTGACCTGCAGTGGCGCAGTGGGTAAAGCATCGACCTGGGATGCTGAGGTTGCCAGTACAAACTTATTTGCCCAACAGTGGTGTTCTAGCCAACATAGAAGCAGGGGACCATGGTGCTACTGGGGCAGAACAATGAACTCTGACATGAGATGGGGATGAATCAGTTTAGAAAGGCTTCCCAGAGGAAGTGATATTTGTGTTGGATCAGAAAAAAAAGTAGAACTGTTTCCGATGAAGATGGAGTCCAAGCATTTCAGGAAGAAGGCACAGAATGGGCAATGCCATTGTTGCACAATAGGTGATGTTGTGTTTGGGGAAGAATGAAAAACCCAGAACAGCTAGAGGGCATGTGGTACAGTTACTGGGAGAGGACACTGGGAAGTAGAGGGAGGCAGGAATGTGAAGGACCTTGGAAATTTTAAAATATATATTGGAGGAAAATTTAAAAAGTTTAAAATGATCTCTACTCCCATTTACTAAATGTAATAGAAAAGAAGATATGGAAATTTCCTTTCTGCCTCTCCAAAACTCCCGCATCTAGAATACCACCACTAATAGTTTAGTAAATGTCCTTTTTTCTGAATTTATCCAAGTACTTTATGTATAACTGTCTAAATAGCATTTTTAAGATTTTATTTTTATTCATTTTATAAGGAGGTAAAGAAAAGGAGAGAGAGAGAAGGGGGGGAGGAGCAGGAAGCATCAACTCCCATATGTACCTTGACTAGACAAGCCCAGGGTTTTGAACTAGCAACCTCAACGTTCCAGGTCGACACTTTATTCACTGCACCACCACAGGTCAGGCTAAATTGCATTTTTAAAAGAACCCGGAAACTATCCTATACCTATTGATGAGTAAGTTTTTCCAGTTAGTAACATACTGGAGATCTTTCTACTGGTCAATTTATACAAAACAATTTTTTTGTTATTTTTAACAGGCAATGAGGAATCAGTGAAGGACTCTAAGATTGGAGGTGAATGGCCCAAATCTGTTTAATGTGGAGGCTGGAGCCCAGCGCGAGCCCAGTGTGAGCCCAGGGAGATCCTGGAGGGAGGGCAAGATGAGGACGTCACGGAGAAGGCCACAGGAGGATATGGAGAGGGATTGCTGAGATAAAGAAGTGGGTCAGTGACCCGTGATGGATGGGCTATGAAGGTGGCTTGGTGAGAGGTAATTTTGTGTGTGCACTAGAGGCCACTCCACAGAGCTTCAGAAGAAGCACTCTGAAAGGCGGACTCAAGGAGAGGGCTACAGGCAGGCCTGAGGATCCTGGGAACCCAGAACTAGAAAGCTCTCAAGAGTCAAGATTCCTGTCTACTCTTTTTAGAGCCCCAGTCTCTCATTCCAACTTCTTTCTAATGGCCTATCTCACTGTCCTCTGTGAGTGCTTCTCTGTGCACTTGTGCCTCTGCTAGCTGTACCAGTGGTTCTGCAGAGCCGCCTCTAGCATAGTTCAAGTGAGTGCATGTGAGTGTGTGAGTGTGCATGTGTGTGAAGCGCATATGTGTGTATGAGTGCATGTGTGAGTATGTTTGTGTCTTTTCAAAATTTCCTGGGACCCACAAAAATGTGGGAACTAAACAACATACTTTTAAAAAAATGAGTGGGTCAAAAAAGAAATAAGCACAGAGATCAAAAGATACATACCGGCAAACAAAAATAAGAATACAACATATCAGAATCGCTGGGATGCAGCAAAAGCAGTAATAAGAGGGAAGTTCATATCACTACAGGCCTATATGAACAAACAAGAGAGAGCCCAAGTAAACCACTTAACTTACATCTTAAGGAACTAGAAAAAGAAGAACAAAGACAACCCAAAACCAGCAGAAGAAAGGAAATAATAAAAATCAGAGCAGAAATAAATGAAATAGAGAACAGAAAAACTATAGAAAAAATTAATAAAACAAGGAGCTGGTTCTTTGAAAAGATCAAAATTGACAAACCCTTGGCAAGACTCACCAAGGAAAAAAGAGAAAGGACTCATAATCAAAATTTCCTGGGCAATTTCAACAAGGGGTAAAGGTGAAGCACCTCTTGTTGGACTTGTTCAGGGTCTCTGACACCCATTTTCAAGTTCCCAAGACAGTATGTGATGGGCCCAGCTGGGTGGGGTGTTGGCTCCAGTTTAATCCCTTGTGGTGTGGTGAAGCAAGGAAAAGAATAAATATGGTAGTAAGACAGCCTCAGCCACGAGGATGGACAAAAGGAAAGAGGGCTGGCCTGTGACAACAGGAAGGTTTTACAGCTGGGGAGAAGGCAAGTCAGGTTTTGTGTTTACTTCTTGCTCCTTCCCTGGGCACAAAGCCCTGGCCTGAGTGGAAAATAAGTACTTTGTCACTGGCACAGGCCCTATTATGCCATTCTCCACCTGAAAGGTCGAAGAGAGTGACTTAGTCCCTTGGCTTCAGTGACCAAGTCTGCCCTCCATGGGGAGCCAGCCAGTGTTGCTTAGATTTGCTGGATGCTCAGAAAGATTAAAGTAAGTGAATATCAAAAAAGCACGTCTCCTGGCAAGTGGAAGTGGAAGTGAACAGCTGCGAAACATTTCATTATTCTCAGCTTCTTGGTTGTCACCAGAATGAGTAACTGAGTAAACTGTGGCTTCCTATTTCCACCCAGGTTTGGGGGAGGAAAAGGGACAGAAAAGAGCTGAGCAGGTAGGCCACTGTTGTGTCTCCCCTCATGTTTACCTGTGTTGTTAGGTGCTCCTCCCACTCACCTAAGACCATCTCCCTAAATGGAGAACTCCTCACACCCACCTTCCATGGAGGACAGGGAAACTTGGCCACATCTGAAGGGAGTTAGTATAACCACAGAGGTTTCTGTTTCCTGCTCCTCCAACTCAGAGTCACATTACATCGGGGTGTGGGTCTTAATATAACTACAGTACAAACTTCAAGAATAGCCCGGTGGTAGGTTTGAAGCCAGCAACCTCTTTATTTTTTCTGTCCTGCTAGGCCTTATCTTTCCTCTTGATATCCTTCCCTTGATTACCCTTTTAACAATGTTTCTAAACTTCGCCCACTTGGTAATTTATGGATATTGTTGAGTACTTTTTTTTCAGTTTTGTGTTTACTTCTCTGGAAAAGCTAAGGGAGTTAGATTGTGGTGATGCCAAGACACAGGGCTTACTTGAGACAAGTCCCAGCCCTGCCAATGGCTAGTTTTGTAACCTCAAGAAAATAACTTTGGTTTTCTCCAACCCCCTCCCCCCTGCTTCTCCCACGGCTGTGTTTAGACTTCTATTATTATGTGTATCACATCTCTGTGTCCCCTAGGAGATTTTGAACTTCTAAACACCAAGCTTTTATCTGTCTGGTAACAACTTCAGTGCCTAGCACTGCATCTGATACACAACAGATGTCCAAAAAATATTATAATTCAACCTCTCAAGGTCTATTAAATTGAGACAAGTATGTCAAATTGTAAACATTAAACAAGGCAATTCATATGATTTACAAATAATAGTAATGCATATGAGTAACAATAATGTCATTGTAAAAATCTGTATAGCTTTTAGAACATTATTCTAAGTGAAATAAGTAAATCAGAAAAAGCTAAGAAGTATATGATTTCACACATAGGTGGGATATAAAAATGAGGCTCATTGACATAGACAAAAGTGAAGTGGTTTCCAGGGGGAAGACAGTGGGGGGCAGGGGAGTAAGGAGGGACAAATATACAGAGATGAAAAATGATTTGACTTTGGGTGATGGGCAGACAATACAGTCAACACTGCAAATGCTATAGAGATGTTTACTTGAAACCTATGTATTCTTCTTGACCAGGGGTAGTCAACCTTTTTATATCTACCGCCCACTTTTGTATCTCTGTTAGTAGTAAAATTTTCTAACCGCCCACTGGTTCCACAGTAATGGTGATTTATAAAGTAGGGAAGTAACTTTACTTTATAAAATTTATAAAGTAGAGTTACAGCAAGTTAAAGCATATAATAATAATTACTTACCAAGTACTTTATGTCGGATTTTTGCTAAGTTTGGCAGAATAAATCTTTATAAAACAACTTACTATAGTTAAATCTTTTTATTTATACTTTGGTTGCTCTGCTACCGCCTATCATGAAAGCTGGAACGCCCACTAGTGGGCAGTAGGGACCTGGTTGACTACCACTGTTCTTGACCAATATCACCTCATTAAATTTAATTTCTAAAAAATTGTATAGCTTAAAAAAATGGTTCTATGAAATTATTCTTATTCTTCATATTTGAAAAGTTTAAGGTAGGAGATTTGTGGGGTAGAGCTAAGATTTCTCATTTGCAATGATGCTATCAATCATATAACTTATTCTGTTTCTAGCATAAGCCTCTGTTCTCACCTGTGGTGTTTTTTCATTCAGCTAGTTACATTATTTAACAGTGATTATAAGTGATGTAAAGGATGATAGAGCTAAACAATGGTTTCTTAACCTTCACTATTGACACTTTGGGTCAACTAGTTCTTTTTTGGGAATGGGGATTGCCCTGTGCATTGTCAGATGTTCAGCAGCATCTCTGCCTCTTTTTACCCACTAGATGCTAGCATTACCCTCCCTTCCAGTTGTAACAATCAAAATATGTCTCCAAATGGGAGTAGGGTAGAAGATCACCCTATTCTCTTCCCTGTTGAGCATCACTGTTCTGAAGTATTGACTTACATTTTTTTATTTCTCTTACATCTTCTATAACTTTCCCAATATTTTAAATGTTTGAGCTCAAGTCTTTTTAGTGCTGCAAAGTAAGACCACTCTGAGTCTAACTCAAAGCATTTTTGGCTGACTTTGGTTTGAAGACATGCATGTTTTTCAACACATCTGATGAGTCAGGATTCCCCAGCTTGTCAGAGAACTCCTCTTTTTCTTTCATACTCAGGGTTGGAATAGTCTCAATGTCGATCTTTTACACCAAGGCTTTGAGGATCAATCCTACAATTCCAACACCATTTTCTTTAAGTAGGCTTTTTACCCTGAGGGCCTATGATGGCCTGCCTTCTCAGAGTTCCCTAAGTAGACACATAATCAATGCCTCTTTATAAGCTTCACTATGCTGGTGGGACCCTAGGCCCTCAATGCACATTTGAGTGTGGTCATTTTATATTATCACAATGAATAAGTTTCCCATAAGGGAACTACACCTATCTTCCTTTTTATACATGTAACTTTTCTCCTCATCTCACTCCCTTATGCATTTGATGTCTTCATGGACTTACCCTAATTCTCAGAAAATGACTTCACTTTTCCATCCCCTTGATGGGTAGAGCCAGTGTCACAGTCCTCTCTGTGTAGACAAGAGGCCTGCCCTACTCCCCATTTCTGTCCATCATCCTTTGAAAAGCACAGAAACTTGTAGTTTTTGCCTGACATTCATTTTCTCCAATGTGCAAAAGCTATAACAACAGTCTCCACTGTTTGCCTATGAAGTCGGTAAGCATGAATTTACCAAGTACAGATGTTTCTCACTTTGGAATACCTGTGATACTGGCATTTGCTTAACAAATGCCTTCTTCTGATAGAAAGAATGCTGTCTCATCAGTGCTTGTATTCCTCCTTGAGAAACCATGTTCTGTGGTCAAGAAAGAATGGGATTCACTGTCAGAATTGCATATACTCACATTCTGGCATATAACAATACTTCTATAATTGCTTTTGGCAAAAGAGTTTACTAACTCAAAATTCTTATCTTTACAAAGTTGTATAAACAGACACTTTTTAAGTTAATATTGTGAACATGAATTGACATCTTAGAAGACAGGAGAGTTGTTCATTAGGAACTTATCTGAAGAGGGAATTTGGGAATGCTGTTAAATGTGTTAACATATTTCAAAGTAATTCTTTTCATTCTGACAACTACCACCACTTTGAACTCTTAGTGCTTGATGTACATTATGTAATTCTTACCTTGTAACAAGCCTGGTGAGCTTTGATTAGAAATAAGTATTATTATCTTCATTTTACAGACGAGGAAACTGAAACTCAGAGATGTTATATGAACTTGACCAAGGGCACACAGTTTTCAAGTAGCAAACTTAGGATCCTGTTAAAAGCCCAACAAAGTAAGATGCTGGATATGACCATCTAGAACAGGAATTTCTACAAAGCTCTGAAGCAGAGCAAAAACTTCTTGACTAATCCTAACAACTATCTCACTAACAATTCTTAAAGACCATCTCACGGTGTAGTGTGAAAAACCACAATATGAGGAATCAGGAGATCTGGATCTTAATCTATACTTACTTCTTTCTTGCAGAAGGATCATCACTTAGCATCAACTCTCTCATCTAAAATAGAGATTAATGGTTGTTGTGAGTAATTATGTATTAACTCTTATGCTGTACAAAAATGTAGTTTGACCATAGCAGTTCCCAGGAGTCTCATCACCAAATCATGGGAAGAATCTGGCTTTGCTTCTTGAATCAAGTTGGACAGCCATTGCTGAGGCTGTCCAAAGGTGGTGGTGTTCTCTTTCCCATAACATCAGCGATGACACAAGAAGAGTAAGCATGTCAGACCATTGGGGCTGCCTTTCTAACAGGCTGATCACATTTGGAACACAGCCTGGGCCTCTCCTGAGTAACCACAAAGAAAGGACTAATAAACTCAAGGGCAGGACTTCCAACTGGCTGGCCAGCCCCCACAGGCTTTGGAACACTGTGGTTAGTCCCAGACTCCCTCAGGAGGGAAAAGTTCCAGCTCCCAAGTTAGTCTCTTCCATAGAAGTCAACCAAAATGAGTCATGTGAGGATGGAGAAACCACCAGAGAGCCTGCCATGTAAGGATCACTACAAACAATTAAAGCTGAAGATGGGAGGACTCTATGAGGCTGAACGGCTGATGTTTCCATCTCAGTGAGTCAATAATTGAGACATGCAGCAGGGCGTGGACATGTGTGTGTTTATGTTCACACTCGTGTGCAATGAAGGAAAACCTTTGTGTGTCCTCCTGCCGCCTCCGGGTTGGTTTGCCAGCTGCTGCTCAATGTGGTCCTGTGGTTTGGAAACATACAGTATTATTACTATTATGAGAGAGAGAGAGCCTGGTTCTTTTTAATTTTACAAAATTGCCCTTTCAAAAGTTTGGACTGGTTTAGTTTTCACTCATGCAAACAGAATATAATAGTGTCTGTTTCTTCACCTATGTCAATACTTGGTAAAAATATTATTTTCACTTTTATTTTTAGACTAATACTTACATGTGATAAAAATTATGGGTTTTTTTGGACAGAGACAGAGACAGAAAGAGAGGGACACCAGAGAGGGACAGACAAAAAGGGAGAGAGATGAGAAGCATTGATTCTTTGTTGTAGCTCCTTAGTTGTTTATTGATTGGTTTCTCAGATGTGCATTGACTAGGGGACTACAGCAGAGCGAGTGACCCCTTGCTCATGCAAATGGCCATGGGTTCAAGCCAGCAACCTTGGACTTCGAGCCAGCGACCTTTGGGCTCCAGCCAGCAACCATGGGGTCATGTCTATGATCCTAAGCACAAGCCAGTGACCCTGTGTTAATTTGTGAGCGCACTCTCAAGCTGGTGACCTCGGCGTTTCAAACCTGGGTCCTCTGCGTCCCAGTCTGACACTCTATGCCACCACCTGGTCAACTTTCTTTTTTTAATGATTTTTTTTATTTATTAATTTTAGAGAGAAGAGAGAGAAGGGAGAGAGAAGGGAAGGAACAGGAAGCATCAACTCCCATATGTGTCTTGACCAAGCAAGCCCAGGGTTTTGAACTGGTGACCACAGTGTTCCAGGTTGATGCTTTATCCACTGTGCCACCACAGGCCAGACCTTTTTTTTTTTTTTTTTTTTTAAGATTTAAAAATTACTTTCAAATAATGCATAACACTGTTAAAATCTGCTTCTTTCCCTTCTTACCCTGTGGTAACCAACTTTAGTTAATTCCTATTTCAGTTCTTCCAGTGGTTGCCATTAATACTAAATAATATGCTTATACCTCAATTTCTTGATTTATCAACTTTCTACAGTATTTACTGACTGCTACACACAAGGATTTATGCTAACGTATCCTCTCACTATTTTTGCTTCTTCTCATCTTCATAATTTTATTCTTTTTTTATTGTTATTTTTTATTTTTCAATTACAGTTTCTTTTCAATATTATTTTGTATTGATTTCAGGGGTACAACTTAGTGGTTAGACAATCAAATACTTTACATAGTGTTCCCTTCAATATTTCCAGTATACAACTGACCTCCATAACGGTATTCCACTTGATTCTTTACTATGTAAATGAGAAAACTGAGCCCTGGCTGGTAGTTCAGTTGGTTATAGCATTGTCTCGATACACCAAGCTTGCAGGTTCAATCCCCAGTCAAGAGCACATTCAAGAATCAACCAATGAGCCTGACCAGGTGGTGGCACAGTGGATGGAGCGTCGGACTGAAATGAGGAGGACCCAGGTTCAAGACCCCCGGTCGCCAGCTTGAACGTGAGCTTATCTGGTTTGAGCAAAGCTCACCAGCTTGGACCTAAGGTCGCTGGCTTGAGCAAGGGGCTACTTGGTCTGCTATAGCCCCACAGTCAAGGCACATATGAGAAAGCAATCAATGAACAACTAAGGTGCCACAACGAAAAACTGATGATTGATGCTTCTCATCTCTCTCCATTCCTGTCTGTCTGTC
The DNA here is from genome assembly GCF_036850765.1 of Saccopteryx bilineata. Classification (NCBI taxonomy): domain Eukaryota; kingdom Metazoa; phylum Chordata; class Mammalia; order Chiroptera; family Emballonuridae; genus Saccopteryx; species Saccopteryx bilineata. Next base: position 209,500,693 of record NC_089492.1, read on the forward strand.
CCTATCTATCCCTCTCTCTGACTCACTCTCTCTGTCTCTATAAAAAAAAAATCAATCAATGAATGCACAAGAAGTGGAACAAGTCAATGTTTCTCTCTTTCTTCCCCTTTCTCTCTTTAAAATCAATTAATAAAATTTAAAAAAATTTAAATGAGGAAATTATTCCCTTATTCTTTCCCCTCTGCCCTTTCTCCTACTTCCTTCACTGCTGTCTTCTGCATAACTGCCCCATTCCTTTTTATATTTATTCAAACCAAAATTAAGCATTTTATACTTTCTAAAAATTTTATACAGATTGAAAACCAATAGGCAGTTTTTATAATTCTGTGCATATATAAAAATTATGTACTAAAGTTTCAAGGAAGAAAATAACTCACTCAAAAGAGAATGTTTAAAAGTCAAAATGAAATAAAAAACTTGTCTTATTCTAATTAGTTTCTTACACTTATGCCTTAATTTAGGTTGCTTTTTTTTATTGCATGCACACGCATGAGAGAGAGAAAGAGAGAGAGGAAGAGAGATGAGAAGCATCAACTTGTAGTAGCGTCACTTTTTTCTTTCTTAGTTCTTTATTGATTGCTTTTCATATGTGCCTTGACTAGAGGCTCAAGCCGAGCCAGTGAACCCTTGCTCAAGCCAGCTACCGTGAGGTCATGTGTATGATCCCATGCCCGTACTGAAGCTGGCAAGGCTGCACTTAAGCTGGATGAGCCCGTGCTCAAGCCTGTGACCTTGGAGTTTCGACCCTGGGATCTCAGTGTCCCAGGTTGACACTCTATCTACTGCAATAGTACCAGTCAGGTTTAAGATGCTTCTTATGTGGATTTAGGATTTTGTCTCTGATTTTTGTTTTCTTCTGGAATTTCTACTTGCTTTTCTTTTTATTAATTAATTGAAATTAAAAACATGTGTCCTCATTACCATATAATTAAGACCACCTAGTTTCTTTTTTTTTTTTTTTTTTGAGACAGAGAGTCAGAGAGAGGGATAGACAGGGACAGACAGACAGGAACGGAGAGAGATGAGAAGCAACAAGAGAGAGATGGAAAATATCAGGGAAAAGTTAAAATACTTGTAGGATCGATTCAGAAAGTCCAACATCTGTCAGCAGGAATTCCAGGCTGAACAGAGAACAGGAGGGAGAGAAATTATCAAAGGAAAGATAAGAGTTTTCAAATTGGAAGAAGATGCCTAACATTGAGCATTTATAAATTTATAAATATACTTTGTGATAAAATTTGTGTAAAGAATTTATAAATGTACTCTGTGATAAAATTTAGAATATGAAATATAAAGAGAAGATTCTCAATACTTCCAGGGAGTAAAGATAGGGTACCATTAAAGAATAAGAATTAACATGGCCTTGGCCTTCTTTGTCAGTAATCATGGATGCCAGAAATGTAACCTAGTAAAACAATGCTTTTGTATCACTAAGTGATTTTTCATCTAGAAATACCAACTTACCCAAGCTACTCGCCAAGCACTGGAGCAAATAAAGAGTGTTTCAGAACCACGTTACTTAATGAAGGGGTGCCTTCTCTCAAAACTTCTTGGGGGGGATCACACTTTTATCTTAAATTATATTGTCACTGGAAGAAACGCCTACTTAAGGAGACTCAAAGAAGGGCCCTTGAGCAGGGAAATCCCAATGAAGCAATCCATCTCTGACAGGGACCCTCTCTTGCAACCCTCAAAGGCCAAAATTCCTGCGCATAGTAGGAATTTGTATCAGTCTGCTAGGGCTGCCATGACAGAATCGCATGTTTCTGGAAGGTCTGAATTAATGTTCCAGCAGAGTTGGTTTTTGGGGAGGGCTCTCTTCCTGTCATACAGAACCTGGTGTGTCCTTTCTTGGCCCTTCTTCGTAAGTATATGTAGAGAGATCTCTGGAGTCTCTCCTTCTTATAAGGACTCCAGTCCTATCTGATTAGGGCCCCATCCTTACACCTTCATTTAACCTTAATTATTTCCTTAAAGGCCCTGTCTCTAAATACAATCACATTGAGGGTTAAGGGTCCAAGATACTAATTTGGGGGGACACATTCAGTTTATAACAGTATTGAATAAGCACCCATGGTTAATAATTAATCAATTAGTCCTCTATCTGACTGCTTTCCCAGATATGTGAGGGGCCTGATTTTCCCCATGGGGGCTGTAAGGAGGGAGAAACCCTACTTTTTGTCGACAGGCTTCTGATTCTTCTTCAAGGTGAATATCATTGCTATTATGACTGCACTACCAAGGCCATCAAGGGTGCAGTTTTTTTGTTTGTTTTGAGAAAGAGAGACAGATAGACAGAAAGGAAGAGAAAGAGGATGGAGTGAGAGATGAGAAGCATCAACATGTAGTTGTGGCACTTTAGTTGTTCATTAAGTGTTTCTCATACGTGCCTTGACCAGGGGGGTTCAAGCTGAACCAGTGACCCCTTGCTCAAGCCAGCGACTTTGGCTCAAGCCAGCCACCTCAGGGTTTGAACCTGGGTCCTCAGCATCCCAGGTCAATGCTCTATCCACTGCGTCACCACCAGTCAGGCCATCAGTGGTGCAGTTTTTACATCCTCCTTGTAAGCTGGCAGGGACTTACTCAGCACTAAACAAATGTCCCCACGTCTGTGACCAGCCACCACCCCCATCTCTATGTTGCTCCTACATTGGGGCCTGCTTACTTCTCTCTATCTCTGTCTCTGTTGCTATCTCTCGCCAGCCTCAGGAAGTGGTGAGAGCCAAAGAGGTGTACATACTATGAGAGGGAAATGGGAGGCCTTTCTATCCTTAACTGTGTGCTCTAATTCAGCTTCACCCGAACTCTGCTCCACAGGGTGGGAATGGTGCAGAGTAGAGTTATGCACAGCCACAAAACTGCAGAGCTTTGTTTCCCATTTGCTGTCATTCTCTCTCTCTCTCTCTCTCTCTCTTTCTCTCTCTCTCTGTCACACACACACACACACACACACACACACACACACAAAGTCAACATTGGCAAGGAGAACATGGACATTCCCCAGGGCTTCTGCCAAAATGCCATCAAAATTCAGTCTACATCTTTAATAAAGACTATGTGTTTATTGTTCCAAAAGTCTGCATGTTCTATCCACTTAATAAAGAGTGACACAAACATAAGAAAGCTCTGGTTTCAAGCTATAAATATGTTTACACACTGCTTGAATGCCTAATTGAGTGACAGATTGTGCTACGTGACCAGATCAGGGCTGGACAGCACAATCCCGCCCCTGAGCACATGTCATCCAGAGTGATTGCTCAAGATGCTCATTTCCTCTCTCTAGCGGTCCCGGGTCACATGTGTTGTATTCAAACCTGTCCTGGCATTCTCCTGACTGTCTAAGACATCACAGCCCAACATCTTTCTTGTTTCTCTGTCTGGGGAGGGTCTACCTAGCACATTCATTTCCCTCCTATATCCTTTGATGTTCAAAAATATTCTAACCCATTTAGAGTTTGAAGAGTATTTTCACACCATCATTTAATTCTCACAAGAACTCTGTGAGGTGACAGAGATTCATTCATTCATTATCATTCATTCATTCATTCATTCATCCAACAAGGACAAATAGGGGTCTCAGCATCATACCAGGCACCAGGGAGACAGAGGCCACTGAGGCAGACTGCTCACCCTCAAGGAGCTCAGAGACCCCGAAGGACGTAGACACTGTACAGCAATCACCACTCAATATGATAGGTGCCCCGAGAGGAGGGCACTTTGAGGCATCTCCTCTGGCTCAGGTGGACCAGGGTAGTTTCCTGAGGAAGAGAATGGATCTTGGTCCTAATGAGAAAGTAGGGTTGAGCAGGCAAAGGGAGGAGGCAAAGAAATGCCAGGCAAGGGAGCAGGACATTCAAGTTATGAAAGAGAAACTCTAGCCCACCTGTGGCACTCTGAGTAATGGTTGTGTGGTTTGAGGTAGAGCATAAAGCGGGAGAGGGAAGGTGAGCAGGGGATGAGTCAGGAGAGGAACTTGGGGACCAGATCACAGGGGAGTATATTTCAGGACATGTTAAGTTCAGAGTTATACCCCAAGAGAAGTAAATAAGCAATCCACTAGGGGTGTTAAGTAAGAGAAGCACAAGATGAGATTTGCAGTGGTCCCAGAGAGAAAGACGATGGGATTTCCATTCAGAGGAGTGGCAGTGTGGTGGGGAGTAGGAATGGATTAAAGAGGTATTTCAGAGGACTATACAGGACTTGTGACTGACAGGTAGAGGAGAGGCTAGGATAAACATCCAGCTCCCTTTTTGGGCCGTGGATGGAGAACAGAGCCATTCACCTAAGAGCAACTAGGAAGAGATGCAGATTTAGAAAGAAAGGTGAGCAGATCAATTGGGCATGCTAAGCACTAGGGCCTGTGAATCCCAAATAGAGGCATTTGGGAAGTTTGAATTCAGGGTTTAGGAACTCAGGGAAGGGGTTGGCCATTGGGTTTGGGAGATATTGGCATATGAGCAGTAGTTGTAATAGCAGTGTGTGAGGTCAGCCAGAGGGCAGATGCAGAAGTCTGTTGTTATTTGACAGAATGGAAACTGAGGCTGACCTCAAATCTCACAGCTGGTTCATGCCAGAGCCAAGTCTTCTGTCTCTTAGCCCAGTGTTCTTTCTGCCATTCTAAAGTCTCTGTAAGGACTCCTGGAAATGAGCCCAGGCTACATTTGGACCAGCAGGAATTACCTCTGTGGTTCTCCTGCTTTATCTATAGGAAGTAGGTCCTGAGCAGCAGCACTGGGTGGGGAGCCTTTGCTTTCTTGCTCCTGGGATTCTGGGAGGGTAGTCCAAGTATTCATCTCGGAAATACCCTTGATGGGAGAAAGCATAAAATGCATATTTGCCACTAGCTCACACTCTCATTTCATTCTTAGAGCTGCCGTGTAGGGCCTCACATTGCCCTGTCCTCCTCCCTAGTCTCTGCCACATGAGACCCTTTGCTTCGCCTCTCTTCTCCATCAAAATGTGCCTGTCTTAGGTCCCATCGTATTTCTACTCTAGAATATAGGCTTTCTGCTAGACCATGTAATGAAGCAATTCCTGCCAGGATGGGTACTAATAGGTTAATGAGAAACCCATCCCAGGGCACCTACTCCTTTTAACCAGATTTCCTGGAGACATAAGTAGTATTGCTAAAAGTAAGAATTTCAAATGACTTGGCAGATTATGGAGGGAGGATAGGAGTATGAACAGGAGAAGAAACAGTGAGAAAGTTGGGAGCTAGATCACCATGGGTATACTGTATTCGGTATCACATTAAGGCATTTCGATTTGAGTTTGTTTAATGTGGTGAGACTGGGTCTGCTGGTCCACAAACCGTGTTTTGTCATGACAGTCTATTTCACCACTTGAACAGTGGATGTGCCCTTGACTGTACACACACACATGCATACAGCATAAGCATTTCTTACACCCTGTGGTAAATACAACAGAGGTAGAGACAGGGTAGTTAGTTCTCCAATCAAGGCTGCAAGTTCTAAATGTTCTTTCTTAAGTGCTGTGAGTGATCTCATTAGTAGATCCAGTGCCAGGCTAGCCTAGAAACCCACTCAGAATAGTGTTACTAAGGGCTGAATTGAGAAGAAAATCTCTGGCAAGGGACTTTTTTCTCTCTTGGCAAAATACAATTTGCTGTTTTCAAGTTAATTAAAAAGGAAGGGGGGAAAAACCCTGAAAGGTTTTTGAAAGAAAGTACAAACTTGGACTAAGAAACATTTACAAAACAGCCTGTCCTGCTGTGTGACCCCAGGGTCATCTAAAGAAGAAATCCGCTGGGGTTGGGATTGAGGGAGGAATAGTGGGGTTGGGCACATGATGTGTAGAGCAGCGACTTGTCTAAACGGTCTAAGATTCTACACAGACCCCAGGGCATGCTGCCTGCCTGCCTGGGTAGCATTCGGCTGCTCAGCCCTTTGCTGCAACTCCCAGGAAGAGCACAGGATGGAGGTGGTGGGGTGAGCCCAGCCTGCCTCCCAGCCACAGACAGGAAATGCCGGAGCATGGGGAACCAAGGGCAGTGGAGTTCATGAGATCACAGGCTGTCCAGCTGGAATGGAATTGTAAGGTTCTCCTGTAGCACTCCCACCAGTTGGCATCTGAATTTGCTCTACAACATTTCCATCAAGTGGTCATTAAGCCAGAGCTTGAACAGCTCTGATGACAGGACTCTTATGCTTCAAGAAAGGCCAGTTTATCTTTAGACTGTTCTGACTGGAGAGGTGATCTTGCTAATACCGAGTCTAAATGCCTCCCTAATTTCAGCTCCCTGATGTGAGACGATCCTCTACAATCACATGAAATATGTTTCTGTCTGTTTCAAGTGGCAGATGTTTGATTGTCTGAACACCTGGGTCTGCCATGATGCAGATTAGATTGGCTACCCTGTCCCTCTGAACACCGGTGATGGGGCCACGTTGAACTGCATGTCACAAAGCAGGGAAGGGTCTCCTTTGTTCACCTCTTCATCTTCAGCACCTGCCTAGTCGTGGACAAAGGAGATACTTGGTAAATATTTCTTAATAAATGAATAAAAGAACAAGGTTAAACTTTTGGCACATGTTTTATCAGGAAACATAAATGACATTAATGTGGAAAGTCCTGTTAGATTTATGAACTTTATATGTGATTTTATTTTATTTTATTTTATTTATTTTTTTGTGATACAGACAGAGAGAGAAACAGAGACAGGGAGAGATAAGGACAGACAGGCAGGAAGGGAGAGAGATGAGAAGCATCAATTCTTTGTTGTGACTACTAGTCTTCTTAGTTGTTCATTGATTGTTTTCTCATATGTGCCTTGACTGGGGGTCTACAGCAGAGCTGTTTGATCCTTGATTAAACCAGTGACCTTGGGCTCAAGCCAGTGACCATGGGGTCATGTCTATGATCCCATGCTCAAGCCAGCGACCCTGAGCTCAAGCTGGTGAGCTGCTGCTCAAGCTGGATGAGACTGCGCTCAAGTCAGCAACCTCGGGGTTTTGAACCTGGGTCTTCTGCATCCCAGTCTGCATTCTATCCACTGTGTCACTGCCTGGTCAAGCTTACATGTGATTTTTTTTTTAATTTTTCTGAAGTTGGAAACGGAGAGGCAGTCAGACAGACTCCCGCATGCGCCCGACCAGGATCCACCCGGCATGCCCACCAGGGGGCGATGCTCTGCCCATCTGGGGCATTGCTCTGTTGTGACCAGAGCCATTCTAGCGCCTGAGACAGAGGCCATGGAGCCATCCTCAGCGCCCGGGCCAACTTTGCTCCAATGGAGCCTCGGCTGTGGGAGGGGAAGAGAGAGACAGAGAGGAAGGAGAGGGGGAGGGGTGGAGAAGCAGATGGGTGCTTCTCCTGTGTACCCTGGCCAGGAATTGAACCTGGGACTCCTGCATGCCAGGCCAATGTTCTACCACTGAGCCAACAGGCCAGGGCCTTACATGTGATTTTTAAAGGAGACCCAAGACTTCATTCAGTGGACTCATTCTGACCACACTCTTAAACCAGTGCAGTCAACCAGGGGTAGGTATCAAAGTTTGTGTTGTGCTTTTGCAACAGGTCTCTACTTAAAGAGATAGGCTATCCCCTTTATCATATTGCAAGTTCTTCCAGAAAGTTATTTACAAAGTTGTTTTCATTTATTGTTTAACCTCTAAAGTACCAGAGCAATCCTGGTTACCTGTTGAGTAGTCAAAAGTTTCATACTTGGTCTGTACTAGGCACTCACAAAATTTGTTGAGTGAATGGATGATGGCAGAAGGAAAACTTTATTTTTATATATACTTTAATTATATAAATTTTGTTGTTTTGTAAAAGTACAAAAGTCAGATTATCCAACCTTCTTACAAACATAATCATTCACATATGTGCATGCACGCATTCCTTTCCACATCTTAATTCTGATTTAAGTTTACTCAGAGTGTTTTGACCTTAACCAAGCTTACTTTTTAAAAAAACAAGTTTTCACTATTTCATTTAAAATTAGCCTAAAGCATTTTTAGCCCCTTATCATGGATCTTATAGATAAAGTATTAGAAATAACTAATAATAATAAAATCTATAGTACCAGCCCTAAAACAAGCACTAAAATAAAGAATTATAGGTAATAAGCCAAGAGAGGAGGTAAAAATGGATTAATAAAAAATACTGAATTAATCCTCCCCCAAAAACAGAAGAAGAAAATATAGAACAAATAGAAAATATAGGAACAAATAGAAAACAAACAACAAGATGTTAGATTTAAATTCAATCTTGTCAATAAATACATTAAATATAAATGCTCTAAAATCCCAATTAAAAAATGTGGATTCATTAGATATAACAAAGAAAGACCAAACTCTGTACTGTCTACAGGAAACTCACTTTGAATAAAAAGACGCAAATGTAAAAATTAAAAGAATGTAAACACTAATAAAAACAAAAAAATACTGAAGTGGATATCATAATATGAGAAAATAAGATTTTGGAGCAGCAAATATTATCAAGGATAAGAAGGGTCATTTAATATTGTTAGCATAAAATTATGAAGAGGACATAAGAATTATAAATGTTTATATCTCTAATAGTCAAACTTCAAAACACATAAATCAAATGAATAAAATTGTAAGAAGTAACTTCTCTCAATAACTGATAAAAATAGAAAGAAAATTATTAAAGATATGTAATCCCTAAAGACACTCTCAACTGACTTGATCAAACTGACATATTGAGAACATTCCACTGCAAAACAGAATACACATTCATCAAGTGCATACAAAAGATTTTCAAAAGTAGACCATATTCTGAACTATAAACAAGTCTCAATAAATTTAAAAGGTTTCAGGTCACCATACAATTATGTTTTGACTAAAATGAGATTAAGTTAAATATCAATAACAAAAAGGATACCTGGAAAATCCCCAAATATATATTTGGAAACAAAGTTACACACTTGTGAATAGCCTCTAGCTCAAAAAATAAACCAAAAGGGAAATTAGAGAATATTTTGAATTGAATAAAAAGAAAAATACAATACAGGAGTGGGAAAAAATAGGTTTACAGTTGTTCATGTGGAAAATAATACAATAATCAATAAATAGTAATATAAGAATGAACTCTGTGTTTTGTGCACTCACAACGAGAAAGTTACTTCTGCCTCACTCTGTATGCTAAAATTTGTGGGATGCAGTTCAAGCAGCAAATAGTGGGAAATTTATAGCACTAAATGCTGATATTAGAAAAGGGAGAAAGGTCACAAATCACTCATTTCAGCTTTGACTTTAAGAAACTAAAAAAAAAAAAAAGAAAGAAAAAATTAAAAAGCAGTGTAAACAGAAGTAAGGAAATACTAGAGGTCATATAAAAATCATAAAAAAGAGGGTAAGGGAAAGGTATTTGATGTAAGTAACTTTGGAAATGAGTGGAACCTATATGACTTGAGGGAAAAAGAATAGTTCATAAACATTGCACTCTAGTTGGTTGCTTCTCAAAGGGGTACAGCCTAACCACTCTGATATTGCTATATATGTATACTAGAATTAAACTATTAATTAAATGGATGATGGATGGTGGGAGCAAGCTTTTTACTGTTGAAGTAGGAGTTTGCTTGCTTACAGAAAGTAAAGGGAAGAGACTAGAATATTCCATATGGTAAAGGTTAGAGTTAGAGACTCTGCATGAGTTCATATTTATTTACTATAGATACAGACAGTTATATATCCAAATGTCTACAGATGTGTATAAACACAAGGGTTGGTATACACACATACGCTCTCTGTCTTTGTCAGTTGAGAGAGCCTAGAAGCACTGACACCTCAGTAGCAATAGGCATACCTTGTACTCAGATCTTCATTTCTAATATCATTCTTTAATTTAAAAAAAACAGGGCTCCTTGGGAAAACTGCTGATTCTAGGACTTAAAGGGAAATAAATAAGATGATCCTAGAGTATTTTGTAGTGGTAGAAAGTAAGGGAGTGTTAAAAAATCACCCACAATAACGAGGGTATGTGAAAAGGACACAGGGACCAACTGAATATGTTTCCAATGACCAAAGTTGGAACAATTTGAGGAACAAAATAATATTGGAGTATTGGAGTATAAAATAAATAGCCATAGTCAAAACTGATATAAATAAGTTATTAAATAAATAAATGGAGAAGAAGAGGAAAATCATTAAGGTGAAAGAATTCCAAATAATTTATGCACATGCTCTGCTCTCAAATTGAAACATAACTGCCAACTCTTTCAATGTGGACTGAACACAGTGATTTCCTCCCAAAGAGTATAGTATTGGAAGGAATGTGTAAAAGAACATGACAAATACTACTTTAGCCAGGTGATTAGGATTTGCATCAACAGTTATAAGACATGCTGATAGTATGAACACTTGATATTATGTGATGAAAATGGCACTTCACCACTGTGGTCTTCCTTCCAAAACCTCATAACCCAATATAATAATGGTAAAGCATTAGACAACTCTTTAGACATTAATCACTAGACAAACTGACAAAAAAATGTATGAAACTCCTGCCCAGCACTCCTCAAAATAGTCAAAAGAAAAGTCTGAGAAACTGTCTCAAAAGAAAGAAACTATTTGCAGGTGAAAACTGAATGTGACATGATATCCTGGATGAAATGCTGGAGCAGGAAAAGATATTAGGTGAAAACTAAAGAAAGTTAAATAGAGTATAAACTTTAGTTAATTAAAAAAAGCTGTGGGAAAAAAGAAAAACAATAGGAAAAACACAAACAAATATCTGGCTCAATAAGATTTATAAAATTGAAAAAATTCTAGCTAGACTAAGAATAAAAGAGACAAACACTAATTGTCAATATCAAGAATGAGAGTGTGGGGCCTGACCTGTGGTGGCACAGTGGATAAATCCATCAACCTGGATTGCTGACATATCCCGTTCAAAACCCTGGGCTTGCCTGGTCAAGGCACATGTGGGAGTTGATGCTTCCTGCTCCTCCTCCCTTCTCTCTCTCCTCTCTAAAATGAATAAAATAAAATCTTAAGGAAAAAAAAAAGAATAAGAGTGTGATATCAGTTTGGATGCTGTAAATACTAAAAATAAAGAAATATTATGAACATTATGCTAAAATATTCAACAACTTACATGAAATGCACAAATCTTTAAAAGATACATATTATAAAAGCTCATTCAAATAAGTAAAGATAACTGTTATACTTATAAAATAAATTGAATCTATGCTTTAGAATCTTTCCAAAAAGATACTTACCTGGCAGGGGAGATACCATGATCATAAAGGTGGTTTTCCCATCGTGAGGCTTATCTTTTGCATTCCAGAAGTGCTGACCCCCGCAATTCTCCCCCAATGCCAAAAATCTTTCTAAAAAGAAAAGTTTAAGAAAAAATGGCCTCACTGAAAATTCTGCCAAATATTTAAGAAAGAAATAAGACCAATTCTATAAAACCCCTTCCAGAAAATTGAAAAAGAGGAAAATCTTTCCAATTTACTTTATTAGGCCATTGCTACTTTGATACAAAAGCTAAACAGACAAAAAGAAAACTACAGATCAGTAACCTTCATAAACATAGGTGCAAAAAAAACTTCTAAATAAACATTTAGCAAATAAAAACCAACAATATATGAAAAGAACAATTCCACTATGGCTAAATTGACTTGCCCTAAGAATGAAGGATGGTTTAATATTTGAATAATAATCAATGTAATTCTTCATATTTATAGACTCAAAAAAGACTATATGATCAACTCAACTGATGCAGAAAAAGCATTTGACAAAATTTTAATAACATTCCTAATAAAAACTGACATCAAATAAGAATAGAATGGAAATTCCTTAACTTGATATGGGTTATATTTGAAAACCCCATAGCTAACATCATACTTAATGAAAGGCTGAGAGCTTTCTCTCCAAGACTGGTAACAGTATTTAACATAATACTGGAAATTCTAACCATAGCAATAAGTTAAGAAAAAAAGTGAAAAGTGTACAGAGTGCAAAGAAAGGAATAAAGCTGACCCTATTTGCAGATGACATGATTATTTAAAAAGAAAATCCCAAGGAATCTACATCCTCTCCAAATAAAACCTCTTACAATTAATAAATGAGTTTAGGAAGGCAGTCCAAGATAAACAAACAAAAAATCAACTACATTTCATTAACAATAAACATAGGAACATCAGAATTAAAAGCACAATACCATTTATAATCATTTTAAAGAAAATAAAATACTTATATACACACCAGACAAAACAATCTACAGTGTCTGTATATAAAAAATAAATAGAGAGGCATACCATGTTTATGAATTAGAAGAACTCAACATAGTGAAAGATGTCAATTCTCTCCGAATTGATCTTAGGTTTAATATAATTTCTGTCAGAATCTCAGAAAGAGTCCTGTAAATATGTACAAACATATTCTAAAATTTATAAGTAAAGGGAAAGACTCTAAAATAGCTAAAACAATCCTGAAAGACACCAAAGTGGAAGAATCATTTCATCCAATATTAAGACCTAATATAATTTCAAGTAATCAAGATACTGTGGAATTTGGCAGAGAGATAGATAAATAGAGCAATAGAACAAAATAGAACCGAGAAATAGACTCCCATAATATGCCCACCTGATTTTTGACAAAGGTGCAAAAGCAACTAAAAGGAGAAAAGATTACCTTTTCTATAAATGGTGCTGGAGTACTTGTACTTTCATTGCCAATCAATCAATCAATCAATCAATCAATATTAATTTACACCTCCAACCTTACTCAAAAATTACTTCAAAATATACCACAAACTGAGGTGTAACAACAAAACTGCAAATTTTTTAGGGAAAAAAATGGAAGAAATTCTTCAGCGGTGAAATGCAGGAATTTAATATACAACCTGCTTGAATTTGAAACTACTGAGATTGGCTATAACAGGAGATAAGCAGAAAGAATCGAAGTGACTATGTTGGGATGGAGTATAGTGAGGCATGATGGGATGGGCCTTGAAGTTCTCAGGAAAAAGTTTTAAGATGACTTAAATAGAAACACATATGATGTCTGAGAAGGAAAATGACATGATCAAAACAAAGCTGCCCCAACTCAATGCTTGAAGAAGGTTCAAAAGCGGCTGTTCCTGTGTGTTCACAGAATAGTAATGACTAGTTGAGTCTTCCTAAGTTTCAAGAATGTAAAAGGTCAGCCAGTGTTTTCTTTGTTGACCACATTAATAGATAATTTAACTGCATCATATGATCCTACAATCCTGGATGGTGACCTTCCTAAATGATTTTGTGCTAGAAGTTCTTTAGGCTTATTAACATATTCCTGGTCATTACATTTTAAATATTCTGCCCTGTACTCAGACAATATTAAAGTTTTTTAACCTGTCATGATTTTTAAAGGGACTTTAGGAGGTAGCTGTCTAGTCAATGACACTCTTCCCTGAGAACTGCCCCCACTCTGTCCACAGCAGTGTGCACCTTTTAGCTGCTATGTTTGAGCTATATGACCTTGTTCAGCCAGCTGGGGGAGTCCCCAAAGATGGAATGGGGATAAAAAGGCATGATCTGGCTGTCTCTGGCTCCTTAATGTGTGCACAGGCCCTTTGGGGCCCTATGCAGTGGTTGAAGGGCGAGGGTCAGCCTGCAGAGAGAGAAGGCATTCAATTCAGGGAAAGGCAGAAGCTCTCAGGACTCCGTGAGTCTTAGTCATATTCTGGCCTGGGTGACTCAAGATGCCCCCATAGCTTCTGATATGCCCTTTTATCTATCAAAGCTGTTTTGAAATGGCATTCTGGTATGAGCTACCTCAAGAGAATTGAATTTGATAGCTGCACAACTACAAAGCAATTTGTACCTGTTATTTTCAGTAAACACTTATTTTAAATTAACAAAAAAATCTAGTACAGCTATTTCCAGTGGTGAATCCACACCCACCATTATTTTTTTCCTTAAAGTAACAGTGATACTGACTTTTCTGATCTGTGAGGAAACTGCTGACCAAAGAGGGACTGATCTGATTTCCAGGAAAGGGCCTCTCTTCCCGTTCCCAGGCAATGGAGCAGAGATTTAAGCTCAGAAACAAAGCCCTTTCTGAAGGCAAAACATCTCCTGCTATCAAGAAACAGTCAGGTCACATTCACGACAACTTAAGAAGGTGAGAGAGTGTGGTATTATGATCTTCTGTTTGGAAACTGTTTCTCACAAGATGGATTTTACCTTAAAAGGTTTGGGTGCCTGTAAGGCAAGTTTCTACTGGGAAATTCTTTTTTATATGCCCTCTAAATTCCTCAGTCCTTAACTTGAGCCTCTTTCTGAGGAGAGCAGGAAATGGTTGTTATTAGTCCCCTTCCTATACATACAAGTTATCATTGAGGTGCTGCTGTCCAACCTTTGTTCCAGGCTAAGCAACCCATGTCCCTCATGGTCACCACCTGCCATCTTGGTTATCCATTTGCTTTTCTATTCTTTGCTGCCCCCTCCCTGCTCATTGGATTTGGATGTAGATGAATCCTCTCTACTTTCCAAAGGTTTCTTATAGCCTCTTCTCTTCCCTCCTTTCCATTCTCTCTGACACTTTCAAAGTTTAGGCCCCCATCAAGCCTTACCTGCATTCTGTAAATAATACTTCTGCTCTCTCCTGTCTTTCTGCATCCTACATACAACTGCCAACAGACTGGCTCCTTGACCAGTTCGTTTGCTAAGGCCTAGCCATGAGCATACCACCCTCTTGCTCTAAAACCTTGCCTTTCATATAGAATAAAGAGAAAACTCTGCAGTCTTCATTCATTCCACATCCTCCATGAGCTGGCCTATTTGCTCTCCTCTGAACAGCCTTTGTGCTTCTGGTGGTCCCATCAAGCGTGATGGCTGCCTGACATGCTGCCATGAACTTGCCCTCATTTTCTGGCTTCCGACATGCTCTCTTCCCTTTCTCAGCCTGTCAAAGTCCCACTTCGTCTACTTTTCTCCCAAAGCCTACCCAGATGTGCCTTCCTTTGCACTTCTCTCTAGTGAATTGCTCTGCATTTCCTGGTCATGCAGTTTATATTTCTGTTTATAGTTTGTAATACTTTTTAAGGTCTTACTGCAGTCCTTGCATATGGACCTATCCTCACTAGAAAGCAAGCAGTTTGTGGACAAAGCCAGGCCATATCCCTCCCAGTAAGCTCCATGTCCCTAATTCAATAGGGGTGTGCCCTATGTGATCTGTGAATATTGGTTGAATGGAGTTTGAAAAAAAATATGGGCTTGCAGGCAAGCTGTGGGCCCACAACAGTTTCCTCTGGTCATGTGATTACTGTTTCATAAGATCCATGAGGTCAAATGACTCAGCAAAAATTTGCAGAACAAATGACAGGAAATAAGAGCTGCAGAAGCAGACTCTGCTAACACTGATCTAAAACACATGTGCCGGAGCCCCAGTGCTGGTGCGGCGAGGTTTCCCACAGCACATGCCAAGAGGCTGCAGCCTGATGCCGTGTCCTGGACGGCTGATGAGCCACAGGTTCCCCCAAAACTCCCTCGGGCCTTTGGTGCCCCAGCAAGGGCCTTGGAGATCTGCAGAGAGTTGGACATGCATACCTTTTGTTTGTAAAATTTGTATTTTTTGAGTCTGCTCACTTTTAGTGTTAAAAAATAATGGCGGTGGGCAGTACCAGGTATGTAATCTGTGAAATTGCTAATTACCTTCCTGCTTGGGAAGGGTCACTGTTATGCTAATGTGTGATGGAGGAGAGGCTTTGGCACCACAAAAGTTTTAAAAGGAGAGAAGGAGGGAGAAGGAAGCCAAGATGGCAGGGAGAGAGAGAGAAGCCAGTTTTGCAGAGTAAGAAGCCATGTTGGCAGATAGAGAACCAGAGGTGAGGGGCTTTGGGACTGGTGAGGCCTTTGATTCCAGGAGAAACCGGAGAAGATTCTCCTGGTTGTATCTGAATAATGTGTCAGTAGCTTTGTGAGCTCTGACTGAATGAAAGGGAAGTGTGTTTTCCCTGTATGTTTTCTCACCAGCTAGTGTGAGACTGGAATAAAGGAATGGCACACCATTTGTTGGCTCCACTGTTTCTTTACTGTCTGTCCAAATCTAATGGGAACCTGCATCTGCATGGCCGCGATGATGGCAGCTACTGGCCGTACATCTTTCTTGTTCAAGAAATCCATCTGCCTGGATTGCCCAGATGATCGAAACTTGCCCCTATAGGCACCCACACTTTTCAAAGTAAAATCCGTTTTGTGATAAACAGTTTCCAAAAGGAAAAACACAATTCCATGCCTTTCAATCTTCTTAAGCTGTCACAAATGTGATCTGATGGTTTCTTGATAGGTCTGGGTGACATCAGTTATGTTAGTTGCTGATTTTCCCATAGGATTGTCCATCTCACCACTGCTGTTCTATCTTCACATCATAATAATTACTACAATAACAATAGTTAGCACTTATGAGCACATCGTATGTGCCCAACAAACTGAGAGACACTCTACATACATTATTTCATTTTGTCTTCATAACCTCCCTAAGATATAAATGTTCTTTTCCCCAGATTTTAGGTGTGAAACTTGAGGAGCAGGGAGGTAAGGTAACTTGCCCACAGTTACATGGCAAATTAAATAATGAAGCTAGACCCAGACGCAGGTGGTGGGCTGCAGAGCCCACTGGCAAACCGACTATTCTGCTGCCTCCCAAGGTACCAGTTGACCTAAAGTAAGGCGACCAACTTATTCTGGAACTTTCCTGGTTTTAGTGTTGAAACCCTTAGTCTAGGAAAAAACTGGGATGATTGGCCACTCTACCATGAGAGTAAGAAAGCATTCGCCAGAACATCTGGCTTCTGGAGACCAGATTTTCTGCTCCCAGTGGTCCACCACTAGCTGCTGAGGACGGAGAAGGAACCCGCTAACCAAGCAAATCACACCAGCAGACCCAGACAGTGACACAGGGGCTCCCAGAGACAGTTAATGTCCCTCTCCTTGAGAGCATCTCTGTTCAACATTAGTGGGAGGCAAGAAAATTCTATGAATAAAAATCATATACTTCATTCTACATGTTTAAGACAAAAGAATGCCTACAGACACTTATTAAGGGCAATTTTCTAAGCCAGACTGTTTTGCAGGACATGATAAAGCGCGGAAGCCGGGCCATCCGTGCCTGCTGCTCCTGTGGAGACGGCACAGAAAGCACCGCCCCCGTGAGACCCATGAAGGTGAAGTTTGCAGCAAAGAGCTGCTTCCTTTCTCAGGAATAGTTGTAAGCAAAAATCTGAGTTAACTGACATCACATTTCATTTATTCTAGCGGGGTGTCAGGACCCCTTCAAAACCGGCAACCGAGGCCCTGCCCTATTCTGCCGGACCTTGGGGCCTGAGAAAGTGGACGGGCCCTGGGACTGCCTCTTCCTCAAAGGCGCAAAGCTGAGGTCCACTGCAGTCCGGCCCCAGCAGGGCAGCTTGCCTTAATGGAAGGCAGTTGCTTCCACAGGGCATGAAGTGCTCCTTTGGGAGTTCAAGATGAACGTCCAGGCATAACAACGTGGAGCGGCTTTCTGCCCTTGCTTCTTGCATCCGCACAAGCCAGGAATTGTTTTGGCAGGAAGACTCCATATTTTAGGGAAAGAGAAGGGGCAGAGGAAAGCCGATCAGCCTAATGGCTGGATGGGCAGCTGCTCTCTCTCCCGGCCCGGCCTCCGCTCACCTCGGACTTGCTGAGCAGCAGCTTCCAGCAGGGACCAGACAGAGCCACTCCCGTGCAGGTGCCCTTCAGTTACCGCGGAGGGCTCCCCCAGCGCCAGGTGGGCAGTGGGTGTTTGATGGGGCAGCTGGGTTACTCTCCAATCAGCTAAATAACTCCTTTAGGAACTAGAAGCCAAGTAGTTTGAGGCTGCCAGAAAGATGACAAATTTGCTTTACCTTAACTATACAAGAAATTTGTTCCATGGATAATTATAAAGGCATTTTTAAAGGACATTGGGGTTCACATTTCTGATTGTTGTATTTTTCATTTTCTTCTTAAGTGTGACTTAATTTAGCTACTTAGAAATTGTTTACTAAAACCAAAATATGAAGTTATTTTCACCTTAAAACCAAACCTGGTCTGTTTCTTTCACAGGAAGCTCATAACATCTTTGGGGAGGGAGTGGACTTCTCCGCAGCATCCTAATGTTGCTTTGGTTTGATCTCCATAAATATTATTATTTCGCTTGTACTTTTTCCAACTTTTACCGTCCTGGCTCATTTATGGGCTTTTGAATCTCCCGGGGAACTTCTGCAAATTGCCACTGACACAGAGTGGAAAGCCTGGACGAACACCTTTGTACAGTGGTGGGTCTCTGGATGGACAAGGCTATGGCCCAAGGCAAAATTAGACCCTGACACACGGTCTCTCACTGCAGAAGTCTGTTTTCCCCGAGACTGTTAAATGGGCAACCCCGCTCCTGTTCAATGACCTTAATGCCCAAATAGGAAAACCTGCTCAGAACTTCCAATTTATGGGAATGCCGGCAGAAGATGTTGACCCAGGGGGATGGGCTCAGAAATGTTCAGCCATTTCCAAAGTAATTAGATCTGATTTCAAACTAATGAGCCCTGAACAAACTGTAATTTCAGTCTATCTGTGAAAGGGTAGTTCCAGGCACATTGGTTTTTACTCCCAGACAAACCTGGCAGTGCTATTTTCTTAGTTGTCCCCATATTCCCCTCCTCCTTCCTTGTCCCTCCATCTCTTCTTCTCTTACTTTTTCCCCCCACTTATATAGAGTACCTACTAGAAGTTAGAACAAGTCCCTGCCCTGGAGGAGTTCGCCATCCAGTGAAGGGCATAATAATAATTACTATTGTTTTAATAAAAATAAACACTAAAATGCTCACTGATAATACCTTTGTAGCTCTCCTTATGTGTCAGGTATCATGCTAAGTGCTTTTCTTGCATCAACTCATTTAATTCTTGTAGCACCTTGTGTGGAAGGAACTGCTGTTCCCATTTGGGTTTCTGAGAAATCAAATGACGCACCTCAAATCTCACAGCTGTTACCTGACAGAGATTTTTGAACAAATAAAATTGCAGTTCAGCGTGACAAGTGCTGTCGTAGTGGTATGTACAAATGGCAGAGAAGCTGACAAGACAAAGAGAAAAGGGGTCTTTTCCTACATGAATTTGGAAAGACTCTTTGAAGAAGAATGAGAGGGACTTCATCTGATAGAGAAGAATCTGACTGCAAGGCTAGTTTAACTCATAAATTAGAAAATGAGAAAGAAGAAATTTTAAAAAGTCACCATTATCTAAGACTATCACAATAATGGAAATTACTTGGGTTATCATTAGGCTGTATAAACACACATGCTACATAATATTTTTCTTGCTGTTAGAAAAAAACCTTTTATAATTTCAATTCTTGCTTTACTTTCTCTTTTATGCTAAGTAATCCTGCCAGCATTTTCTCTTAGCTTCCTGCTTGCCTTCCCCCTGATTTCCAGTCCATATATTTGTCAATCACATGATGATCTTTTAGAGCCAAGTGTTTAAACATACTTTATTTCTTAAGAAATACTCTAGAGCAGTTCAGGGAAAACCCCTACACTTTCTAGGAACATTGGCAGCTATAAGAAAGCCTTAAGACCTTCATGTAAGCTCTGGCTTTTACTTATACTACATCATACATTCAAGTCAGAAAGTGTAGAAACAGGATGTATTTGCTCTCAGCACTCATGCCCTCCTCTTAGTTGATAGGAACTCAGTTTTCCTGGAAAACAATTTCTCCTCCAATCCCAATCCAAACGCTTGAAAGTGGTTACCTGCCCCAACCATAGTCGATCAGGATCACAGCCATACTATATGACCTAGGCTGGGACAATGAGCATTGGTCTTAGAACTTTCACTTAGTTCTCTTGGTAAGGGAAAAACTCTTCCCATTTTGATAACAAAGCTGGTGGGATATGAACTACAGATGCTCATTTTGCCACCATTTGAGAGCCCACCTGAGAATGAAGCTAACTCAGTACCAGTGTTTCTGCCCAGACGGGTTACTCCCCTTCATGGTTTTGGACACTATCAGAGGAGCCCCTGATGGGGGACACAGTGACTATTGGTACTGCCTTCGTTCAAGGGGTCAGTGCTCTCCCTTACACCTACCCAGATTCCCCATATACTTAATGACATCCCATAACCTCTCCAACCACTTAAAATGTCTCTTACTCTCAGACTTCTGCTTCCTTGACCCCTGCCAAGACCTGCCATTCCCTTCTTCATGTCCAAGGAAATATATCTGAGTGGTTAGTCTCTCACTTTCTCAGAGCCAATGCAATTCTTTCATCAGCAGGCGACACTGTCTAATCTAATGTCCAGCAAGCCTTAGACTCTCCTCCTTCCCCCAAGGCCTCAGGGTCTATTTTTTTTTTTTTTTTTTGTATTTTTCTGAAGCTGGAAACGGGGAGGCAGTCAGACAGACTCCTGCATGTGCCCGACTGGGATCCACCAGGCACGCCCACCAGGGGGCGATGCTCTGCCCATCCGGGGCATCACTCTGTTGCGACCAGAGTCATTCTAGCACCTGAGGCAGAGGCCATGGAGCCATCCCCAGCGCAGGGGCCATCTTTGCTCCAATGGAGCCTTGGCTGCAGGAGGGGAAGAGAGAGACAGAGAGGAAGGAGAGGGGGAGGGGTGGAGAAGCAGATGGGCGCTTCTCCTGTGTGCCCTGGCCGGGAATCGAACCCGGGACTTCCACACGCCAGGCCGACGCTCTACCAGTGAGCCAACCGGCCAGGGCGCCTCAGGGTCTTCATACAGAAGAACAGACACCAGGCTTCTGCCTGGATGTCTATGGCTTCAACACAGGTACCATCTGAGACTGCCTTCTATTCACACTAACCTGGATTTCTAGGCGAGCAAGTTGGGGTGCTAGAACAAGCCTACGAAGAGAATATTCCTTAAACCAGCATCATTATCAGCCATGCTATTTGTTATGTGTGATGGTCCAGCCATCTTCAAGAGCTAATTAAGTAGCATCATGCTCTGCCTTATGATCTCATGGGATCATACCCTGATTTGCTCTGGTTTATCTGCAGTTCACTGAAAGCCATGACTGCTGGTGGCCCAATATTTCTGAGCCACATTCGGTTCAGCCAGAGCATCTGAGATATTAACATACTTTAAAAGAACACTTTTCTGACCCATTTAAGATAATCTGGTCTTCCTGGGCCACTTAAAAAATGTCACAGATGAATAGTGGTCTATAAACTTTAAGACTACATTCCTAATACTGTAGCATTTCTCCTGCTAGGAACAAACCACAAGAACAAAGGCCAGTCAGGTTTCCTAGCAATGCTTTATTTGTGCACAAATTGCAAAACAGCCACTGTTTAACCAGAGTTTAGACAGGTCTTAACTCATCTTGGTTTGTGTTTCTGAAGGACACTTATAAGCAAATTCTTGACACTCAGATACATTTTCCCATGGAAACTGTCACAGACTGTATGAAGACTCAGTTCAAGCCATAAATGCCAGAGTAACCATGGTGCCAAGAGCATTATTTCAATTACTCTCAATCACTATATATGATATCACTTCCATAGAAAAATGCATTTCAGGCTCCAGTGAAGGGTTCTAGGAACACATTCCCCAGCCCCACATTCATCCTGATAGCATGAATGATCTCTTTTGATCAAGCATTCCTTTATTCCTATACATATTTATTGAGTACCTATTTTTTCCCAGTCACTGCTCTAGGTGTTATAGATATAGCAATGAACAAAATTTACTCCCAAGATATTCTGAAATGGGGACAGAGATTAGCAGTACCATATTGACCAGCTTAATAGAGAAAGGGCCACTCACTATTTCTTCCAAAATGACTAGTATGCTCTAAAGGTCAATTTTCATTTATACCCATGAGTGCAGGAATGTGGACTCTCAAAATGTCAGTTTTCTGACTTGAGCAATGTTTAGTTCCAGTCTTCACTTTACATTCCCTTTTTCACACTTGGCTGTTGATCCTTTTTTCCATGTGGCAGAAAAGATCCTGGGAGGCACACTGAGTCTAGTGGAGCTTGACTGGCTTGAGAGCTGCAGGTTCCCTGGAAATTATGAAAGGGCTTGGGGTGGGTGATGGTCACGTTCCTCCTGCCAATGGAACCACCAGACCCGTGGATTCCTAGCCAATACTGACAGTAGGAAGGAAGGTATATTTTTCTGCTACCAACAGCTCTGGGAGAGCCCTGGGTCAGTTCCCCTGGACTCTGTTTACCTCTCTAACATTTGCTTACTTCCTCACCTAACTGGGCACCCTGCTGCAAGACTCATAGATGAACAGAGTTTACATTGTTACTTTGCTTGAGAATGTTTTCAAATGCTCATTGCTCTTTATAAAGTATAGGTTTATTTCTACTAGCCATATTAAATGTTTTGGGGGAGGATTAGTTTAAAACAAACAAACAAATAAACAATATAAAACTCTTTTTTTCACAGAGAGAACAACAAATGCCAAGAATAATAAATTTCCAGATATTTTATCGCCCCTATTTTTCTTTCTTAATAGGTAAATTGTAATGGATTAAAACATGCATTAACCTTTCTTTTGGGGGGGCAGTGGTATTTGCAAAATGTCCACAATAATACCCAGTGACGTCACAATGGCATCACCAGATCATGTGCTTCCTTAGGACAGGGAGTGTGTAGTCCTGTTGAAGAGTCTATATTAAACAAAAACCAGTAATAAAATAAAATCTAATATCTGTGCAAATATTGCTCAAACACTGGTCCAAGGTTTTCGCTACTAAATTGCCACATTTTTTTTTAACCAGGCACCAAAAACAGCAAAGCAATCTTATAAAGACACAAACAAAATGTTTCTGGAATATATCTGTTTAAGATCAGGGGAGGAGAAATTATATTTGTTATACTTGGCAAAAATAAATTTGACCTAGACGTGTGTAGAAGATAAAAAAATTCCTTCTCCATAAGTTTTATTCCCACAGAGAGTGACTTCTCAAAGGTCAAGAGAATGAGTTCAGAGACTCAGTGTTGGTAAACAGCATCCTTTTGTCCTCCCTGGAGCAAGGGCAGCTGTGTTCCAAACCTCTGTGCCAGAAACTTGAGACCGTGCTTCAGCTTATCACACCAGAGTCCAGTCCGTCCTCATTGCTGTGGCCCCTAGTGCCAAACACCAAGATGGCAGGAGAGGGAGGCTGGGCCTCCTCTCCTTTTTTGCCTTCTCTGTGGATAGAATGTGAAGGTGGAAACAGAAGTAGAGAGACACAAAGAAGTGTTTGCCTGGCCCCTTTGGGAATCTGAACATGGAGAACAGAAGCCCAGAGTCAGTCAAGAGACAGCAGCTCAATGGCCTCCATCCCCAGGAACCCTCCTGCTGTGTCTCCAGACATTTCTGGGTTGGAGAGCTTACAGTCAATTTGACTGCAGGCTCAGTCCCTTTCTGGCTGTGTGACTTTTGCTGAGTACAGCGCATGAGGTCAACAGAAAAATTCTAGCCTTTGTGCTAGACCCTCAAAACGAGCTTGGTTTGCTCTTGTGTTCAAGAATGAATGACACCATTGCCCCATGCCTTGAAAACATCATGCAGAAGTCATGGAGGATGCCTTGCAGAGTTTCCCCACACATTCCTAGTGCATTTCCTGCAAGCTGACTTCGCAACCCCAAGCAAATAAAAAGTTAGGCAACACTTTTCTTAAGTACTATACACGTAAGGAACACTGTGTTCTGCTTACAAAGCCTCCAAGGGATGAGGAAAAGAATGCGATAAAAATCCCCAGGGCTGGACATTAGAATGGAGGGAGCATGGGGTGGTGAACTGAGCATAGCACTGGGTGTCACAAAAGAGCTGGGTGCATCCCCTCCACTTACTGACTGTATGATCCCAGGCATACCAGTAACTCTCAATGTCTCCGGGCCTGTGTGCTCAAATGTACAATGCAGGGGGCGAGCTAAATCACCCTGTGGTCCCTTCCGGTCTGTGGTTCCAGTTCAGGAGAAAGGAGACATGAAGAGATGAGATCAGTAACAGAGCAACATCTCACTGCATCTAAGATCCTGAGAAGACCTGACTAGAGAAAAAGGATCATCAATTGAGAAGAAAGTTCAAGTGTCCACTTTTCCCAATTAGGTTTGTTTAAATGTTTTAAATCATTGAACCGTTTTCCTTAGCTTATTAGAAAGTACTAGTGATAAGAATATTAGTTCACTGGGACCAAACCCTGAGCTTCTGGGCAGGGCTGGACACTCAAGAATGTGGACACCCTCAGGAGCCTTAATAACAAATTGGGCCACTCACCAGTTTATTGTAACAAAAGTGATAAAAAACAACACCCTTAGTTAGCCTGGGTTAGAAAGAGACACCTTCCAGCTGGGAGCAAACTGATCTCATGCAAGCCAGGCCTTACTTGTTTGCACCTGTGAATAAAACCCTGCCCTTGCATCTCTTTGTGAGAGTAATCAGTGTCAACCAGAGCAGACCAGCCCTGAGGGGAAGCAAGGCAGCCTGCTGTGCTGGGGAACCTGCTGAGCTGTGGGTGTGCCTCTCCCAGCCTGCTGCTCAGGGGTCCACCCTACTGTAAACCAGCCCAGACTGGATCCTTCCACAGGGCAAGCTTGCAGGCAAGCATGCAGCCTACTGGACTTTTCCACAGAGGTTTCGGCCGTCAGTGTTAGGAAAGGCCAGTCAAGCTGCCCACTTCAACTTCTTTCAATTCTGATATTCTGGGAACACCCAAGGTTCAGCCCACCCACCTCTTCCTGGACACCCCACACCAGTTCCCACCTCTGTTGGTGGGGCTTTGTGAGAGGTCTTTTCATTTCCAAAAAAAAAATAGAAAGACCCTGAAATGGATGGTAAATAGAGAAGCACAGTGCTCTCTTGGGATCCTTGTGATAGGAAACAGCTGAAGACAAGATGAAATCTGTAAGGCCAGGGGCCGCCGCCATCGTGGCCATCCAAGTTCTCATTGGATTTGGGCAGATGGTAAAGAAACAGTGGAGCCAAAAAATGGTGGGCCATTTCGTTTATTAAAGTCTTACACCAGCCAATGAGCAAACAGGCAGGGAAGACTCCTTCCCTCTCATTCAGAGCTCCCAAAGCCCTGATGCATTCTCTGGTTCTTCCTGGAATTAAAGGCCCCCACAATCCTCAGTAGGGCTCCCAAAGTCCCTCAGCTCTGGTTCCCCATCTGCACACCTTCTCCCTCTCTGCCAACATGGCTTTGTCTTCAGCAGGCTGCATTCTCTAGGCTCTCCCTGCAAAACTGGCTGGGCCCATAAAGACCCATCCTCCAGCAAAGGTTAGCAAAACAATGGTCCTTCCCAAGCAGGAATGCAATCTGCAATTTGCAATCAACTGCCCTGCTCTCAGGGTAAGCACACACATGGCTGCCCAGTGCCATTTTTTAACAATAAAAGTGAGCAAACTCAAAAAATACAAATTTTACAAACTCATTTGCACAACAACATCTGTCCCCCACTGGAGTCAGCTGGCCAAGAGTGTGGTTTCTCAGAGACATACTGGGTGACTGCATATTGCTCTTGTGGACACTCCCAGGTGAGAAAGCCCATTGTCACATGGAAGAAACACCTCCAAACATGGATGCCATGATTAAAAATAAACAGTAACCTTTAAATCACACACACCCTAAGAAAACATGCAGAGATGGATTCAAAACTTGCAGGGAGTTCTCACGCCTTAGTTACTTTCAACATCCTGTCCTCTCCACTTAGAGCACCTTCTTTTACTGGTTAACTTGTGCTTGTCCTTCAAGACTCTCTGGAGATCAAAAGACCTCTCCCTGAGCTGCTGGCCTGCCTCCCATGGCACAGACACACCATGTCCTTGTTACCTGCGTGTGCCAGGGTCTGCATTCAGAACAGCTTCTGAGTGGGCACTTCCCAAGTGCCTGGCTCCATGTGTGGCAAAGAAAGAGTTCAAGAGTTTAGACAAATGATTGATCACCAAATGATAACCTTCAAAGGGCTGCTACTCCTTTATTTTATTGGGTCAATGATAACATCTTCTTTCCAATTAATTTATGGGTGGAGAAAGAAACTAAATTGGCTGTGGTTCCCAAGTATGTAGCAGCCTGGAACATCTGTGGGAAAAACAATGGTTTCCAAGCAATAGCATTCACAACTTAGAGAGAGGCAACTGATCTTTGAGAAAGGATATTATTCTGATTTAATTGATTAGCAACTGAGGCAGAAAAGTTTCATGGTCAAGAGTCACAGTTGTGCAGAATTGCTATGAGAAGACCAGTTTTCCATTTTTTAATTTAGCATTTCTTTGGCAAGGCCCTCCAGTGAGCAGGTTCTTTGCTAGGCGTGCGTGGTGTTGAGTAAACCAGACTTGGTCTCTGTCATTCTGAAGTAGGTGTGGGAGGACTGACATGAAACAAATGATGAGTAAGTACATGATTGGAGCCTGTAATTAATGTTATAGAGAAAAAGTACATGAAACCAGGAGAGATTATTTAAAGAAAGAGGGACCTGATTGGTGGGCATTAATTAAGAACTTACCATGTGTGGGGATTCTGCTATACTCAGACCTTGTTCATGACCACAGCCCTCAAGAATCAACTCAAGGTGGACTAGACATTTGCCCACAAGGAGATCCTATGGCTTTTCTGTAGCCCCAGTTTCTTAATCTGTCAAAAAAAGAGATAATAACAACTTCCTTATTTGCTTCACATCTGGACTGATACATCTGAACATTCAAACATTCAAACACTTTGTCTTTTTTTTTTTTTTTTTTTTTTTAGCAAGACAGAGAGAGGGACTGATAGGGACAAACAGAAAGAGAGGGAGATGAGAAGCATCAATTCTTTGTTGCGGCACCTTAGTAGTTCACTGATTGCTCATATGTGCCATGACCGGGGGCTACAGCAGCGTGAGTGACCCCTTGCTTAAGCCAGTGACCTTGGGGTCATGTTTATAATTCCATGCTCAAGCCAGCGACCCCATGCTCAAGCTGGTGAGCCTGCACTCAAGCCGGCAACCATGGGGTTTCGAACGTGGGTCCTCTGCATCCCAGGCTAACGCTGTATCCACTGCACCACCACCTGGTCAGGCCAAATATTTTCTCTTTAAATAATATTGGGTGAAATTAGTACTGAATAAAAACTTTTAAGGAAATGAGCAGTTATTTCTTTGCTTTCAAATTTATTTTCAAAACAGAACTCATTTCCTCATCCATCCCAACTCTAGTTTTTTATAATATAATCTCTCCATTTTTAGACTATAGCACTGCTGAAAGGTACAGCCATGTGGGCTAAGATGCATACCTTCCTCTGGAACCCAGCCTAGGACGGCTACCTTTCCTTCCCTACCTTCCTTCCCTAGGTCTGAGAGAGGGAGCTCCCTATCTGAGGCTTGCCGCAGTAGCTAATAGCCTCATGCTGGTTGTGTTTCTCTTCATCGCTGTCTGCCTCACAGGGAGATGGAGAGAATGAGATAGACTCTGGGGGTCCTCTGGAGCTGAGGGAGATGCAGGGTGACCTCTATTTGGCCCCTTCCTCATCTTTCACCCTGTCCGAGGGCAGTCCAGGCCTCCACCTGCAGCGCTGGCTCTGATGCACTCACCTGCCGGTGAGTCAGGGGAGGAGGGAACATTGCCTAGTCATCAGACCCATGTGACATGAATGTGGTCTAGAACGAAGGCCTGCTGACAGGAAGGAGCATGACAGGTCTCTGAGGTCAGCCACCTGGGAGGCTCAGTGCCCCTAGGGACAGGACTGGCCAGCACAGGGTGCTGAGCTCCAGGGCCATGAGCCGCAGGGCCCGGAAGGGCTGCTCTAGGGCTGCTGGGCCCAGCAAAGTGGATGTGGGTCAAGCCCTGCCTCTCCCCCCAGGTCTGACTTTTCTCCTTCCTGCCTGGGGCAGCTGGGAGCATAGCCACAGCCTCCATATCCTCCAAGGAGGAGAAAGGACATGTCAGTGTCCCTGCCAACAAGGTGCAGATGGCTGGAAGGGCTTCCTCTGGAGAGGATGATGCATAGGAAAGGAGAGTGAGAAGGGATGGTGGGCAGCAAGGACGATGTGGCCCACAATGCCCTCTGTACCTGAAGCCACATTTGCTCTGCATCACCTTCAGGGAGGTAAGTCACCTGAGGCCAAGAGCATTGGCTGAGCTTCCTGTTGCCACAAAGCTCAGTGGTGACAAACTCAGCCAGCAGGGCCTGTTTGCTGTTACACTGCTGCCTCCTCACCGCCCAGGGCCTCCTACTATAGAGAAGGAAGACCACGATTCCCCCAGAGTGCTCCTTCTCCACATCCCTCCAAACTGGATAAACCAGTTCGCTCCAGCCCCAATTTGTGAAGGACTCACAAGCCCACCTGTCACTATATTTGTGGCTTCAATGAACATTGCCTTAATGTAAAGGAAGTTTCCAAAATAAACAACAGGTAAGAGATCCACTGCAAAGTTGTCCAAGGTCCTTACCTCTTCTCCACAAGCCAGCCAGCTCCTCCACAGGGCAGGTTCCATCTGTATAACCCTGTGTCTCTGGTGCCCAGCACCATGCCTGGCACATGGCAGGTGCTCCATAAGGTGCTTGAGGATGGATGAGTGAATGAGTGGATGGATGGATGGGCCACTCCTAGAACTCCCAGTGAATGAACCATTCATTCACTTACTCAAATTTTATTAACTAAGCACCAAGCTTGCTCCAGACAATAAGCTGGGCACTTGTTGCTGTGAATTGGACAGACCTCTGTGCCCTGGACTCATGGGGGTTAGCATCTAATAAGCAAGATGGTCATTAAACAAAAAGTGACTAACTCATTATGTGTTATGGTTGAGGCTGTGTGTGCACTATTAAGAGCAGTGGCCACATTGTCGGTTCCAACCATTTAGGTGTCCAGCTATTAATCTGGGATCTAATTTTACAATTAGGTCGTTGGTTTTTTTTTCTTTTTGTTTTTTACAAAATTCTCATTTTTAAAATCCACTTGGGTGTAGTTTAAACATGACCTATATGTTGTAATTTGTATTTCAATTCAAAAGAGTTCTATTTAAGGTCCACAAAGGAAAGCCAAGACACCCATATTAAATGGGATCAGGTTTAAGTTCCACCGGACGAAGAAATTCCCACCGGCTTGCCAAAGATAATTACATGTATTTTAAAGTTTTAAAATTTCGTCTATGTCCCTGGCTGGACAGCTCGGTTGGTCAGAGCACTGTCCCAAAGCACAGAAGTTGCCAGTTTGGTCCCCGGTCATGATACATACAGAATGAAATTGATGTTCCTGTCTCTCTCTCTTCATGCCTCTCTCACTAAAATCAATCAATAAATAATTTTTAAAACTTGCCTCTATAGCAATATAATTACATAAAAATTACATGCATAAAAGCATATAATAAAAATATTAACAGTAGTTTGTTATTAAATTATATGAAAATTAAAAACTATTTCCAGTTTTTAATTTTTTTATTTAATGGATGATTTTTATCCCTTTGTAATAAAATGAAACTTTAAAAAAGCCATTAATGGGGCCATGAAAAAGAAGGAAATCTTACCGTGCAACAACATGAATGGACCTGGAAACTATTATGTTAAGTGAAATAAGCCAGGCAGAGAAAGAAAAATATCATATGACCTCACTCATTTGAGGAATCCAATGAACAATGTGAACTGAGAAACAGAATAGAGACAGAGGCAGGATCAAAGGGACCAGAGGGAAAGCAGACAGAGGGAAAGGGGATGAGAGGATGGGATAATCCTGGAGGGAAGGGGGGAGGGTGTTGCGGGGAAGGGGGCAAAAGGGATGCTGAGGGGATCACGGGGGGGGGGACACACTAGAATCTATGTAAACACAATAAATTAAAATCAATAAAATAAAATAATTAAAAAAATAAAAAAGCTATTAAAATATATCCTAGTTTATCTCATTTTCCTTTTGGATTTATTTGTATTTTTCAGCCTGCAGTATCTTAAAGTTAGTGATGTTGAGTCTGTCTTTCTTTTATTTCCCAAATACCAATTTCTATAAAGGAATAAATGAATGAATTTTGAATTTCAAGTCTATAAGAGCAACATATTGAAATTTTTGTCTCAAAGTATTCAAGTCAGATTTCCCAATGACCAAAGTGAAAATCTTCGGACTTCTCAAAAAAGATTTGTCAAAAGCTTGTTTTTATTGTGCTATTTAGTTCTTGGCTATTTTGTTGGTAAATATGGGATTTGAATATGGTAAATGAATGGAGTTAAAGAAATATATTTAAACACATTCTGTAATTTAATACTTTTCTAAATTCCATTATTTAAAAATGATGTGTCTCTTATTGAGAGTAACATCCTGCAGCCTTCTTAAGAAATCTCACTTATTATCATCAATAGACATTTGGATCCCATCAGAGCATTGCTTTCCTTTCATAAATATATCTCCTTTGCCACCCTTCTGTAATCTGTTTGGTTACTGTGACTAATAAATAGGAAAGGTTATCTAAAATTTATTCAATCATAAAATTTTACATTTGCAAAGATAATTAGTGGTCTTTTAGTCCAAAATTCTTCCCAATGCAAGAATTTCTTCTACAACCTTGGTCAGTAGTCTGCTTGAATTCCTCCCATGCTGGGAAGCTTACTGCCTCTCATGGAAGCTCAGTTTGTTTTCAAAAACTGCTTATCTTGCCTGACCTGTTGTGGGACAGTGGATAAAGCATCGACCTGGAAATGCTGAGGTCGCCGGTTCGAAACCCTGGGCTTGCCTGGTCAAAGCACATATGGGAGTTGATGCTTCCAGCTCCTCCCCCCTTCTCTTTCTCTGTCTCTCCTCTCTCTCTCTCTCTCTGTGTCTCTCCCTCTCCTCTCTAAAAAGAATAAAAAAAAAATTTAAAAAAAGCTGCTTATCTTTAAGCTATATCCATTATATTGTAGATGAAAGTTTCATGTTGTCTACATGTACAGCCCCTATCCCCAGCACAAAATTCAGCACATCAAAAATATTCAGTAAATGTTCATAATGTTCATTGCATAAGACAAGTGGAAGTTTGAATTCATTCATTGACTCAGCATATTTATTGAACATCTACTATTTGGTGGTTTTTATCTGAAGCACTGAGGGTATAGCAATGTACAAGAAAGACACAGTTGTTGGCCCAAGGAGGCCTTTTTATGCTAGCTGGAATGCACCATCTACCCATATTTCCCTTTCCTGTTTAAATTTAGACATAAGTCAGGAGGCAGACGGAGAGCAGTGCCATTGGGACAGGTTGAAGACTATGTCGGGGTTTCTTGACTAGTCCTAGAAATTACTCAGGAACCCCCAAGGAAGACTAGACCTCTTATTAGGCTGGGGTGATGGGTGTCCTAAGTCAGTATTGTTTGCACATTAAAGACATGTCAACTCATTTTATCCCTAAAGTTGGTAGAGCAAGATATTCAATAAGACAGAGATAAAGTGGAGAGGTTTTAGTACATACACTTATACTTTTATATTTATTGTTACATTTATATATGTATGTATTTACATATGTGCATATATATACACATTTATTATTATTCAAACACACATGTACACACACAAAACCAGGATATTTACCTGAATCTATTTATTTTGTTTTTTAAATTTTTTACTTATTTATTGAATTTAAGGAAAGAGGAAGGGAAAGAGAGAGTAAGAGAGAGAGAGAGAGACAGACAGACAGAGATTAATTTGTTGTTCCACTTACTTTTGCATACATTGGTCAATTCTTGCATATGCCCTGACTAAGGTTCAGGCCCACAACCTTGACGCTTCGGGACGATGCTGAGTCTAACCAACTGAGCTACCCGAAAAGGACAATACTTAATTTTAAACTGTTACCTCTAAGTAGTGAGATTATAGATTTATTCTTTTTGTTTTTCTATTTTGGACACATTTTCTACAATAAACAAGCATTACTTAAGTAAGGAAAATAAGCGTTATAAAATGAACAAAAGGCAGCAGTTCACTAACAGGTCTTGCTGTTGACATCTCCGTGCTTTCTTCTTGCCTATGCCTCCTTCTCCTTCACCTCTCCACCCCTCTCATCACCTTGTTGGCCTAGTAACTAGAGTCTCAGCTCAAGTATCCCCTCTACTAGCAAGCTTTCCTGATGCCTCTGGCCCCAGGGGCCCTGTACCCTCCTTTCTGTGTGTGCCCACCAATCTCGGTGCAGACATTAATGATGGCACCTACAACTCTGTTGCTGGCCCCCGATTGTGCCCTGCAGGCCCAGCTCTGTGCCCCTGTCTCTGGACTCTAACCCTTACTGTGGTCCTTCACCCTCTGTAGGTCCCCAGAAAGTGTGTGATGAATGCTTGAGCCTCACCTAGGTCACAGCCATAACTTGCCACTGGTTTCCAGCCTCCAGCTAGATCACTCTGGCCCTGCCTTGATGGCTTCCTGCTGTCTACCAAGAAGGTGCAATGCCTCAGGGCATCCAAGACCCTCTACAGTATAGAACCAGCTCAGCTTTCCAGTCTCACTGTTTCTCTCTGGGTCCCTCCCAGGACTCTCATCCTGCCATCAACAAGTCACGCTTTCCTGTCACCATTCGCTCCTGCTGTTCTTTTAAACTAAAATTCTCTTCTGTATCTCCACCTAAGGAGTTCCTAAAAATTCTCCCAAAATTAGAATAACACCAATAGCTACCCTTAGAATTGTGATTGTGATGGGGACTGAATGATTTAATATGTGTAGTGCTCTTAGCACTGTGTGTTGCAACTGCTAAGCTTATGATGAATAATAGCTGTTATCATCATCATCATCATCATCATCGATATGTCAGGACCCCAAGAATAAAGAGTTTTT
The DNA here is from genome assembly GCF_036850765.1 of Saccopteryx bilineata. Classification (NCBI taxonomy): domain Eukaryota; kingdom Metazoa; phylum Chordata; class Mammalia; order Chiroptera; family Emballonuridae; genus Saccopteryx; species Saccopteryx bilineata. Next base: position 209,533,382 of record NC_089492.1, read on the forward strand.
ACAAAGCTCTCAAATTCAGGCAGGTAAATAACTTACTATAATACAATATGTTAAGTATTAAAACAGAGCTAGTAGCCAATGCTAAGGGAGAAAAGGGGTGGTGGCTTCCCAGAAGAGATGATGTTTACATTGAACCTTAAAGAAAAATAAGAATTTCACCAGAACAAAATGAGAGACTAAGGTAAGGCACTCCAGGCTGAGTGTCAAAAACAGAGGTATGGATGAATGAATGAGCAAGGGAAGCTTGAATAGCTGCAGTTGTTACACCCTGGTGCTCCTCTTTCCTAGTACATTGCAGAGAATCACCTTCTTTTGCCTCCTACGACCCAGAAAACACAGCCTGGGGTGCTAGGCTGACAGGGAGATTCCAAAGCAAGCAGTGTGTGGGGCCCAGAAACATTGTGCTGTCGCCCTGGTGAGGGGAGAGGAGACTCCACTCCCCTGTGGGAAGAGCGAAGTTGCCAAGGTCTGAACTGAGAAAGATGAAGGGCCGAAGCACTCCCCAGAGACCTGGGCCAGCCTTCAGGCAGAGTCCCGAGGACCCGGTCAGCAGTCAGAAAGCTGAAGGGCAGCCAGCCCTCCTGGCCTTCCCGACAGCAATCACTATTTACTTTGGATGCCAGCCGTCCCCACGAGTCACACACAGGATTTATCACTGGAGCTAGTCACACAGACTGCAACACTAACAAATTTCCCAAGCATAAGCCTTTGCTCCAGAGACTAGGAATGGAGGATATAAAGGGAGGAACAGCATCTAGTTCTGAGGGGACATTATGTATTTAGAGAAAGTAAATTCTCTAAAAATGTTAGGAAGTCTTCTGTTCTATCTTCAGAAATGTTGGTAGCTCATCCCCACAACAAGGTAGCATTCTAAAATGTTAAATTGTGCTCATGCTCCCTGTATCTCCCTATATCTTTCAATCAGGAAACCAAGGTTTGAAATTTCTTAAAAGGGGATGTTGGCAAAGTGGAAAGCAGACAGTTCTAGAGCATAGAAATCTCTCTTATTCTTTAGAACCCACTAGCCCTCTTTACTTCCAGGCCTGTAACTAAATTCAAGTTCCAGCCGGCCCTGAAAGATGAAAAACAAAGTGTGACCCATGAGGAGGAGGGGTGCGACTTCTGCAATGTATACAGACAGGCATCTCGGAATATGTGTGGGAATAGATACTAAGGGTGTGGCATAATGGTGGAAAGAACATGAAGTGGGATCAAACCAAATTTATTAATATGGGGCCACTAAGCAGAGATTCTGGGTTCAATGATGTGGCTTGTGTGGTTAGAAAGAGCTCTAGCAGTTTGGTTGGTTGGCTGTCTGAAACATGGACCAAAAAGAGGTCTATAGTGAATGAAAGTTAAAATGCCAGAACTGCCTTGGAAAAGAAAGTATCCTAAAGCTTAGGGAGACTGGAATGGGGGAGTGGGTTGTTCATGTAAGACCTGCTCACTTATCCTAGGAAGGTACCTGCACATGGTGCTCCTGCCTTAACTGCCACCTGGGGACTTATAGAATGCCTTACCTACTATCATGGCATTGTCACAGCCTTGTCTCTGACCAAGACACTCGTGTCACAGCAAATGAAGTGCAGCAATGGGCCCACACTCATGGAATTAACTGGTCTTAATATGTTCCCCACCATCTTGAAGTAAGTGGGTTGGCCTTTTAAAGACTCAGTGAGAGGATCAGCTAGGTGGCAATACCTTGCAGGGCTGGAGCAAGTTTCTCAGAAGGCTATATATGCTTTGAGTTAGCATCCAGTATACAGTGCTCTTTCCTCCACAGCCAGGATTCACAGGTCCAGGAATTAGGGGTGAAAGCTGGAGTGGCACCTCTTACTATTACTCTTAGTGACCCATCAGCAAGATGTTTGCTTCCCGTCTTCACAATCTAATTCTCTGTTGGTCTAGAGGTCTTGATTCCAAGGGGGAAAATGCTTCCACCAGAAGACACAGCAAGATTGCATTGAACTGGAAGGTTAATGTAACAACATGGGTGAACTTGGGACATCATGTTATTGAAATAGACACAAAAGACTACCCATTGCCCAATTCTATTTACCTGAAATTCCCAGAAAAAAACAAAACTATGAAGACAAAAAACAGATCATTAGTTACCTGGGGCTGAGAATGAAAGAGAGGACAGCAGATAGGCAAATAGAAACTTTTGGGGGTGATGGAAGTGCTTGCTCTAAAACTGAACTGTAGCGTAGCACGTAAAGGCAGATCTACATACATTTACTAAAATCATCAAACTGTGCAATTACGGTGGGTGAGTTACATGCCTCAATAAGGCTGTTTTTAAAAACAGAACTAATTTTTACATACTTGACTTGTAGATTTAAATTTATACCTCTTTCATCAGTTTTGATATTCCCCAAGCAGAAATCCTATCCTTTTACTATGAGAATCATTTTGAACAAAAGCTGGCCACTTGCTGGCATCATTCTATAACTTATTTTGAAAATACAAAAGCCTATGTTAAGTGTGTTTGATTCCTCCTCCTTCACAATCTTTGCTGCTTTGTTATTATCCCGCTTGGGCAGTGCTCAGTCATTAGGTCAGAATACAAGAATCCGCACTAATCACAAGATCCAGGCATGAGTCCACTGCTTTATGTACCATCTTGTCTCCAAATCTATAGCAATGATTAATTGGAACCAAGATCACTGCATTTTAGAAACTGAAAAAACCATCAGAAAATTTTAGATTTCTAATTGTATTGTCTTACTCCCATTAATGTAGAGATGAAATTAAGTTGACTGTGATGCCATTATCTGGAGACTGTTCTGTGAGCCTTCCAGATGCAGTGCTACTTAGGATCTGAGTTCTGGGATCTTGGAAACCCTGGGTAAACCTACATGGCTCATTTGTCCCTGTCTTGCAGATCTTTTAATCTTGGAGAGTTCTGTGAGTGATTTAAAAGATTTTTAAAATTTTCATAAAGTAGAAAACCCAAATCAAATCATGTTTATGATTTCTTTCTAAATCTATAAATTTCAACTGAATTGAATCATTGATTAAATTATCACTCTAAATAAGACAGCTGGATAAAATCTGAACCAAACTATACCTAATAGTTTGTGCAGTGGAATTCAGAATGAAATACACAATTCTTGGAAGAGTTGCCCAAATCTAGTAGCAGAAAATCCATGGCTCTGTTTACCAGTAGTGGGTTTCGGATGAAATGTCACTTTTACTCAAGACAATGGTTATTTATCCAGTGGAAATAATGATAGTTATAGCTTTAAATTTGTTTTTCACTAAGAGGTCTACCAGTTCTTCCCAGCTACTATCAGCACTGCTTCTCCAGGAAGGAGACTGCCACTGGGCTTTCAGTAGATTATTTTAGTCAATCTTCTCTGAGATTCTTTCTTGGTGGCTGATTATTGTCTCCTAGGAAGACAATATCAGACCCAGAAGACTAAAAAGTCATAAAATGAAATAATCTTAGAGGTGAAAGAGACCACCCCCCTAACTCAGGGATCATCCCTATAATTTCCTTGGTGTTCATCCATATGATTCTAAGAAACCATTACCCACAAAGTTTGGAATTTCATATTCTAGTTATTTTTTTCTATTTTATTTAGCCATTTGTATACTTCAAGCACAGTAGAGAATCAGTTCTAACTGTATATGAGTTAGATGAAAGAATTTCTCAACCTGGGAAGAATTATACCAAAAATTAAAAGTAAATGTCATGAATTTAAGGATCAGAATGAAAAAGGTTCCTTCCCTTGCTCTCAGGATTATTCCATCCATGGTCGACCAGTGGCTTCATTTTATAGACTTCAAACACTACCCACAGATACCACCTCCTGCCCAAGGGAGAGCAGAGGGTATGTAGAGATCAACAGTTTCCATTCCTGGTTTATAGCTTTTATTTTTTGTAAGACAATGATAGAAAGATGTTTCTTCTACCTAACTTGGTACATATAAATTGTAATCATTGTACAAGAAGTAAAAGGAATTCCCAAAGCCCTTACATTTTTCCTTTGGATTTTTTTTTTTAATAAATGAGGTCTTACAATCACAAAAATAACATGTACAAATTGTGTAACAAATAATTTTTAAGGCTTCCAAAGAAGTGCTTTGAGTGAGCATCTGTCATAAGTTTCATCTTCCCAAACAGTTATTACTCATAATGCTGAGGGTGCCTTGCATTCTTTCTAAAAATAGATCTTTCCACGAAAAAGCACAATATATTGTTGCTGTATGATGTAAAACTACAAAAGCAGTTATTTTTATCCTCCAAGCAGTTAATTTTGTATTCTGAATGAAACCAATCAAATAATTTACAAAAGAAGGAAAAATGGGGAACCAGATAACCGGAAACTTGCTGTGGTTTTTCGCCCCTCCAGTTTGCATTTCTGAAATATCTTTTCCTATTACATAAAACTGTATTTTCTAACCAATTATGTCTGATCATGAAGGCCCCCAGCTTGTAGAAGAGAGTGACAGTAAATTCAAGATACAAAAACAAAAGGAAAATAAGGTGTGTGTGTGTGAGATTGTATCATTCAAAGAATAAGCTCCCAACTCTAAAACATGCTTTCTTTTCCTAAAATTTCTGTCTTAGGCTCCACATTGAAAGGCAGTACAGTGTTTTGAAAGATCTTGATTTATTATTAGAAAGATCTAATTACAAAGATTGGTGTGGGAACAGCAGCTTCATCCCTTAACAACTGCTCCCGTGTGAGGGATGTAATCACTAGCAGCCCAGTTTCTTCCTCTGTAAAGTGGGGATAATAGTTCCTCCATCATCAAGGAGTGAGAAGTGAGATGTCTGCATAAATACCTTAGCCCATTGCCTGTTATACAACAAGCACCAAAAGGAGTAGCAAGTAGGATCCTTGCGCTTAGACTTACAAAGGATTATGAGGAAGAAGTGGTTGGGAACAGTTTGAAGAAAAAAGAAAAGTTGAGACATGAAATGACAAGGACAACAGAAGAGGAGACTTTTGTCTGGTGACCTGCCCAGATACGGAGGTTCTCTAAGGACTGCAGCATTTGGTGCCACATCTATCCGTCTTGGCAAGTCTGGAATTAGGCACCAGTTATCTCCTACACAATATATTTGTAAGGTGATCATATGCTCCCACTTTTTAATAAAAGATTTTATTTATTGATTTGAGAGAGAGAGAGAGAGAGAGAAGAGGGGGAAGAATGGGAAGCATCAACTCATAGCTGCTTCTCACATGTGTCTTAACTAGGCAAGCCCAGGGCTTTGAACCTGCGACTTTAGCAATCCAGGTCAAAGCTCCATCCACTTTGCCACCACAGGTCAGGCTATATGCTCCAATTTTTTAAAGACCGAGCTGAAATGCTAAAGATGTCGGACAACTCAAGGAAAAAGCCAGAAAATATATAACTTACCATGTGGTCACTGTATTTCTCTGTGAACACCAAGAATGAGCCTATTTGTCATTTCTTTTTTAAAGAAGCATTTCTTGTTTGACCAGGCAGTGGCACAGTGAATAGAGCATCGACCTGGGATGCTGAGGTCCCAAGTTCCAAACCCTGAAGGTGGCTGGCTTGAGTGCAGGCTCACCAGCTTGAGTGCGAAATCAATGACTTGAGCATGGGAACATCAGAATGATCCTATGGTCACTAGCTTGAGCCCAGTGGTTGCTAGTCTGAGCAAGGGGTGACTGGGCTCAGTTGGAGCCCCCCCAGTCAAGGCACATATGAGAAAGCAATCACTGAACAAAGTGCCGCAACTATGAGTTGATGTTTCTCATCTCTCTTCCTCTTTCTCTCACTCAAAAAAATAAAAAGTAAAAAAATTTAAAAAGCGTCTGATATATACATGAATTTAGGTGAAAACATACAGTATTTGTTATGATCATGTAAATAGGTTAAAAGTTTATATTATCAGAATGAGAAAAACACATGGACAAGTAAAAACAAATTTATTTTGGGATAAAATTATATGCAGTATTTGTGTTAGATTACCTACCATAGACCAAGTGAAATCCAAAAAGAAAGTCAGCAAATCATTGAGTACTAATTACAAAGCCCATGGTTTTCAAATTTTAAAAGGCAGATACTTGGGACCAGCAGCCTAAAGTTTGAGCACCACTGTCCTGACTGCTTGACTTGTCTTCAAAGTACTGCTGTCCTGAGTTATAGATAGTTCAGAGCTAGAAGGGGCCTCTCAAAGGATGTTAATTGTTAACATAAAACCCAAGAGATGGCAATACTTTTTCCTTAATTAACCCCCATGCAAAGCAGCATTGAAGCACTGTGCAACCGTCAGACCATTATTCCACCTGAAACACATTCAAGAGACAGGGAGAGAAGAAAGACAAGGTGAATGAGAGCAGTGGAGGTAAAGAGAAAGGATCAGAAGGAACTTCAGGTATTTCTGAGTCTCTTTTGTCAGCTAAGACCATTCAATGAAGGGAAGAGAAGCGGTGCTTTGGGCAGGCAGCCCTGTGCCCAGGGAAGTCCACACAAACCTGATGCTTCTCAGGCATTGCCCCATGGGCTGCCCACGGCTGGGACAGTCCACCCTTTCCTTTGAGGAGGCACCAATGTTCCCATTACTGGATGAAATACACAATCTCACACTCACGCTGCCATTGAGAAATTTCTGACGTTGCATTCCTATTTGTGGAGGAAACCCTCAGTGTCCTTGTGACCAGTTTTCAAATGGCATATAGGGTATTTTTTTCCTGTTTCTTAGATTTGCATGATCCTAAACCAAGCACAGTCATATAACTAAGGGATGGCTTTTAGCCAGATTTATTTCACAAGAAGCTTGAGGAATTCCCAAAAGCATGATACGTGGGTTTTGACTCAGTGTCTCAAAAATTGTACACCCAAACATACATGCACACATAACGTGCAAATATCTCGAACGTCATGTTTTTCTAACCATCCTGGTCTGCAGCCCCACTTCCTGCTTTCGTGAATAGGATGTGACCCAACAGGATGCAGCTCTCTCTCCCTTGTTTTTCATTTTCCAGTTCTGGGTTTGAAGACTGGATCATTGACTTCCGGTGGCCAGGGCCAACAAGAGGAAAACCCACACTCCGATACTCTAAGCCTGAGGACTGTTGCCAGGCTTTCGGATCTTTGCCTAGGTGACTGGCAGTCTCCTCTCCCGAAGCAGGTGAAGAGCAGGTGGAAACAGCAGCTGATCCACCATCTGACGGGATCCACGACTGTCCTACTACATATCGGCCAAGGGCTATGCTGCCCCAAAAGGTAAACATTTTACACTGTGGGAGAAGATGGCAGGGGACATAAGTGAACTCATGCCCATTTTTTACTACACCCCAGTTCCCTGACTGGACACTCCACTTAATCATTTGACATCACCAGGACTTGCCCAGCTGGGTGTGTGGAGAGGGTCTGATACTGGCCACCAGAGCTGGCACCCTCTAAAGGGCTGTCATTTACCCACTATTCATAGATGAGTTCACTGAAGCATAGAAAGTTCAGAAACTTGCTCAAACACAAAGCTTTTCTGCTGCAGCTGATGTCTAAGGGAGCAGTAGCAGAGGAACCTGGAGACTTAGGAATTGCCAAGTGTGGCCAACGACAGAATAAAGACAGATGCCATGGAAGAACACTAGTCACCGGTTATTCACCAATTTGTGTAACCCTTTTGGAATCTGTATCTCTTACTTGTGCCAGCCCTCAGGGTGACACCTGCTGTAGACACAATATTTGCTTCGCCAGGACAGCTCTGTGACCAGAGGCTCGTCCTACTGGCCCCCTGAAAGCCTCCTGTGAATAAGAAGACAGCATCAGAGATGTAAAGTAGACTCTGTCTTACGTCAAAACACACAACTGTCCAATCTGCCATAATTAGAGAATGGTAGATGGGTTTTGAGAAAGAGAGGAGGGAGCTAAGAACTCTTTTGAGAAGATACATTAACTGTGGGGTTCCAGAGGACCATCTGTGTGGATTGTCCAGTAGGCAGTTGAAACTCTCTATCTGATGAAACTCTGAAATACTAACTGGCACCTCGGTTTTCCCAAAATGTGACTTTATTCATGAAAATCTAAACTATCTCCCATGCATTTCATTGCTTTAATTCACCACTAAATCAGACAACTAAACATAACTGTGATTGTACAGCTGACAGCTCATAAGCCAAACCTGGAACCCTTAACTCCATGCTTAAGATGAAGTTCAGTCATACCTTCAGATGACCATCTTTTTAAAACATGTAGAGTTCAAAGGGCAGAGTCTTTTCTTTCTTTCTTTTTTTTTTTTTTTACTAGTTTTACTACGGTGACATCGATAAATCAGGGTACATATGTTCAAAGAAAACAAGTCCAGGTTATCTTGTCGGTCAATTATGTTGCATACCCATCACCCAAAGTCAGATTGTCCTCCATCACCTTCTATCTAGTTTTCTTTCTGCCCCTACACCTCACCCTTTTCCTCTCCCCCCAACCCCCGTAACCACCACATTCTTATCAATGTCTCTTAGTCTCATTTTTATGTCCCACCTACGTATGGAATTATTATTCCTGTTTTTTTCTGATTTATTTATTTCACTCCGTATAATGTTAGCAAGATTCTACCATTTTGTTGTAAATGATCCGATGTCATCATTTCTTATGGCTGAGTAGCATTCCATAGTGTATATGTGCCACATCTTCTTTATCCAGTCTTCTATTGACGGGCTTTTTGGTTGTTTCCATGTCTTGGCCACTGTGAACAATGCTGCAATGAGCATGGAGCTGCATATGTCTTTACATATCAATGTTTCTGAGTTTTGGGGGTATATACCCAGAGGGATTACTGGGTCATAAGGTAGTTCTATTTTCAGTTTTTTGAGGAACCACCATACTTTCTTCCATAATGGTTGTACTACTTTACATTCCCACCAACAGTGGATGAGGGTTCCTTTTTCTCCACAGCCTCTCCAACATTTGCTATTACCTGTCTTGTTAATAATAGCTAATCTAACAGGTGTGAGGCGGTATCTCATTGCAGTTTTCATTTGCGTTTCTTTAATAACTAATGAAGATGAGCATCTTTTCATATATCTGTTAGCCATTTGTATTTCTTCCTTGGAGAAGTGTCTGTTCATGTCCTCTTCCCATTTTTTTATTGGATTGTTTGTTTGTTTGTTGTTGAGTTTTATGAGTTCTTTGTTTATTTTGGATATTAGGCCCTTATCTGAGCTGTTGTTTGAAAATATTATTTCCCATTTAGTTGCCTGTCTGTTTATTTTGTTGTCAGTTTCTCTTGCTGAACAAAAACTTCTTAGTCTGATGCAGTCCCATTCATTTATTTTTGCCTTCATTTCACTTCCCTTGCCTTTGGAGTCAAATTCATAAAATGCTCTTTAAAACCAAGGTCCATGAGTTTAGAACCTATGTCTTCTTCTGTGTAATTTACTGATTCAGGTCTTATATTTAGGTCTTTGATCCATTTTGAATTAATTTTACTACAAGGGGACAAACTGTAGTCAAGTTTCATTCTTTTGCATGTAGCTTTCCAGTTTTCCCAGCACCATTTGTTGAAGAGGCTTTCTTTTCTCCATTGTGTGTTGTTGGCCCCTTTATCAAAAATTATTTGACCATATATATGTGGTTTTATTTCTGGACTTTCTATTCTGTTCCATTGGTCTGAGTGTCTATTTTTCTGCCAATACCATGCTGTTTTGATTGTTGTGGCCCTATAATATAGTTTGAAGTCAGGTATTGTAATGCTCCCAGCTTCATTCTTTTTCTTTAGGATTGCTTTGGCTTTTTTATAGTTCCATATAAATCTGATGATTTTTTGTTCCATTTCTTTAAAAAATGTCATTGGAATTTTGATGGGAATTGCATTAAATTTGTATATTGCTTTGTGTAATATGGCCATCTTGATTATATTTATTCTTCCTAACCAAGAACAAGGAATATTCTTCCATCTCATTGTATCTATTTCGATTTTCCTTAGCAATGCTTTATAGTTTTTATTATATAAGTCCTTTACATTCTTTGTTATGTTTATTCCTAGGTATTTTTTGTTGTTGTTGCAATCGTGAAGGGAATTATTTTTTTGAGTTCGTTCTCAAATGTTTCATTGTTGGCATATAGAAAGGCTATGGACTTTTGTATGTTAATATTATATCCTGCGATCTTACTGTATTGGCTTATTGTTTCTAGTAGTCTTTTGGTAGATTCTTTGGGGTTTTCGATGTGTAGGATCATGTCATCTGCAAAAAGTGATACCTTTACTTCTTCTTTTCCAATATGGATGCTTTTTATTTTTTTGTCTTGTCTGATTGCTCTGGCTAGAACCTCTAGCACCACATTAAATAAGAGTGGAGAGAGTGGACAACCCTGTCTTGTTCCTGATTTAAGGGGAAAAGCCTTCAGTTTTGTGCCAATTAATATGATGTTAGCCGATGGTTTATTATATATGGCCTTTATCATGTTGAGATATTTTCCTTCTATACCCATTTTGTTGAGAGTCTTAAACATAAAATTGTGTTGTATTTTATAGAATGCCTTTTTTGCATCTATTGATAAGATAATGTGGTTTTTGTTCTTTGTTTTGTTGATATGGTGTATTACATTAACCCTTTTATGTATGTTGAACCATCCTTGAGATTCTGGGATGAATCCCACTTGATCATGATATATTATTTTTTTAATATGTTGTTGTATTTGATTTGCTAGTATTTTGTTTAGTATTTTAGCATCTGTATTCATTAGAGATATTGGTCTGTAGTTTTCTTTTTTTGTGCCATCCTTGCCAGGTTTCGGTATGAGGGTTATGTTGGCCTCATAAAATGTGTTTGGAAGTATTGCTTCTTCTTCAATTTTTTGGAAGACTTTGAGTAGAATAGGAACAAAGCCTTCTTTGAATGTTTGATAGAATTCACTAGTATAACCGTCTAGGCCTGGACTTTTATTTTTGGGGAGGTTTTTAATAGTTTTTTCTATTTTTTCCCTGCTAATTAGTCTGTTTAGGCTTTCTGCTTCTTCTTGACTCTGTCTAGGAAGGTTGAATTGTTCTAGGAATTCATCCATTTCTTCTAGATTGTTGAATTTAGTGGCATAAAGTTTTTCATAGTATTCTACAATAATTCTTTGTATATCTATGATATCTGTGGTGATTTCTCATCTTTTCTTTTGGATTTTGTTTATATGAGTCCTTTCTCGTTTTTCCTTGGTAAGTCTTGCCAAGGGTTTGTCAATTTTGTTGATCTTTTCAAAGAACCAGCTCCTTGTTTTATTATTTCTATAGTTTTTCTGTTCTCTATTTCATTTATTTCTGCTCTGATTTTTATTATTTCCTTTCTTCAGCTGGTTTTGGGTTATCTTTGTTCTTCTTTTTCCAGTTTTGTAAGGTGTGAAGTTAAATGATTCACTTGGGCTCTCTCTTGTTTGTTCATAAAGGCCTGAAGTGATATAAACTTCCCTCTTATCACTGCTTTTGCTGCATCCCATAGATTCTGATATGTTGTATTATCATTTTCATTTGTCTGTATATATCTTTTGATCTCTGCACTTATTTCTTCCTTGACCCATTCATTTTTTAAAAGTATGTTGTTTAGTTTCCACATTTTTGTGGTGTTTTTTTCCTCTTTTTTGCAGTTGAATTCTAGTTTCAAGGATTTGTGATCAGAAATATGCTTGGTACAACTTCGATTTTTCTGAATTTGCTGATGTTATTTTTGTGGCCCAGTATATGGTCAATTCTTGAGAATGATCCATGTACACTGGAGAAAAATGTATACTCTGTCGCTTTGGGATGAAATGTCCTATAGATGTCTATCATATCCAGGTGCTCTAGTGTTTTTTTTTAAGGCCAATATATCTTTATTGATTCTCTGTTTGGATGACCGATCTAGAGCCATCAGCGGTGTATTGAGGTCTCCAAGTATGATTGTATTTTGTCAGTTTTTGTTTTAAGGTCAATAAGTAGCTGTCATATATTTTGGTGCTCCTTGGTTTGGTGCATATATATTAAGAATTGTTATGTCTTCTTGATTCAGTGTCCCCTTAGCCATTATGAAATGGCCATTTTTGTCTCTGAGTACTTTTCCTGTCTTGTAGTCAGCATTATCAGATATGAGTATTGCTACGCCTGTTTTTTTTTTTTTTTATGTTATTTGCTTGGAGTATTGTGTTCCAGCATTTCACTTTGAATTTGTTTTTAACCTATTGCTTAGATGAGTTTCTTGTAGGCAGCATACAGTTGGATTTTCTTTTTTAATCCATTCAGCTACTCTGTGCCTTTTTATTGGTAAGTTTAATCCATTTACATTTAGTGTAATTATTGATATTTGTGGGTTTCCTATTGCCATTTTATATATTGCTTTCTGTCAGTGTTGTGTCTCGTTTGATTTTTCTCTTTTGTTTTTCTATCCTTTGTTTTTGTTTGGTTGTATTCCATACTTCTTTTCTCTGTGCTATCTTTTTTAAATCATGTGTTTCTGTGGTGGTTTTTTCAAGAGTGGTTACCATTAAGTAATGAAAAGGGTTCCTACCTTGTTCATTGTAATGCACTATCTTGTGAGTACTTCTGTACTCCATTGTCCTTTGCTAGTTAATTTCCATCCTCTCTCCCTTTTTTTTTTTTTGTTTTTGTTGTCACTGTTTAAATTTGGTTTTATTGTTTTCTTGGTGGAGCTTTTACTTGTGGTTTTGTTTTGTTTTGTTCTTTGTATCTGGTTGGAAAAACCCCTTTAGTAATTCCTGGAGTGGGGGTTTTCTGATGATAAATTCCCTCATCTTTTCTGTATCTGTGAATGTTTTTATTTCTCCTTTGTATTTGAAGGATAGCTTTGATGGGTATAGTATTCGTGGCTGAAAGTTCATCTCTTTTAGGACTTTAAATATTGGGGTCCACTCTCTTCTAGCTTGTAGAGTTTCTGTTGAGAAATCCGATGATAATCTAATGGGCCTTCCTTTTTATGTTGTATTCTTCTTTTCCCTGGCTGCCTTGAGAATTTTTTCTTTGTCGTTGGTTTGTGCCAATTTCATTATGATGTGCCTGGGAGTAGATTTGTTGGGGTTAAGAAAACTTGGAGTTCTGTTTGCTTCTTGAATTTGAGGCTTTAGTTCTTTCCACAGGCTTGGGAAGTTCTCATCTATTATTTGTTTGAATATGTTCTCCATTCCATTTTCTCTCTCTTCTCCGTATGATATACCTATTATTCTTATGTTATTCTTTTTGATGGAGTCAGACAATTCCTGTAGGGCTTTCTCCTTTTTTTAAAATTTTTGAGTCTCTTTCTTCTTCTCTCTGTTGTGCCTCAAGTTGCATTCTATTTCACTAATCCTACCTTCTATCTGGTCTGTTCTATTAGCTAAGCTTGTTACCTCATTTTTCAGCTTGTGAATTGAGTTTTTCATCTCTGTTTGATTTGTTTTTATAGTTTCAATTTCTTTGATAATAGATTCTTTGTGTTCATTGAGTTGTTTTCTGAGCTCCCTAAATTGCCTTACTGTGTTTTCTTGTATATCTCTGAGTATTTTTAGGATTTCTATTTTAAATTCTCTGTCATTTAGCTCCAAGGTTTCCAATATATTAAATTTTTTCTCCATAGATTTTTCCTCATCTATCTGTGCTACCTCTCTGTCTTTTGTATCCATAATATTCTATTTTCTTTTACTTAATGGCATCTGAGGGTGGTTTTGTTGATAGTACTTTGCGTTTAGTGTGGAACTGCTGGAGGCTCCAAGGATAGATTTTTCTGTCTCTGGTTGAGGATTTGTTGAATTTTGGGGGAGATTTATTGGTATTGCTTCTTACGGCACCATTTCTCTGACGTCAGGCTGAGTATTTTCAAATCCAGCTAAGAGTTTTCAAATTTTCTAGTTGCGTTTTCGTGTAAATAGTAAAGACTGTCGTAAATGAGCTATATCCTACAAGGATAATGGAAACAGGTTTTAATGGTCTGATTCCTAAATGCAGATGATTATGAAATTATTACTCTCTTCCTGGTATGACAGTTATTTGCACGCACAGGCTAGAGTGAATCTAACCCCACAGGTCTGACAACTATGCTTTGTACATAATAGGCTTGCAAAAAATATGAGAGGACTTAAGTTTAAATAGAGTGACCCTTGGAAGTGACATGTGATTATTAAGTCAAAACTCTTATTGAACACATTTTAGAAAGTTAATAATATTTACTTGTTTAAATTCCTGTCAATCAAATTTTAAAATACTATCCAGTTCAAAAGAATATAAAAACAAATGCAGTTTTATAAAATGACAACTTAGTAGTTTTATTAAATAATGACACCATCACATAAATCTCTAATTTGCTATATCTACAATCTTTGTTCTCAGATTCAGCCACAAGTTTTATACTTGGACACAATTTCTAAAGATTTGGTCCAGCAATTAAGAACTAAATTCAAAAAAATTTTTAATGCACTCTAGAAATTGAGAAAAGATTGATTATAGTTTATCCTCTCCAAAAACATGATTTGCCAAAATATTCAGTCTCTCAAGTAGAAACAATTAATTGTCATTTTCTCAGATTATTAGATTGGCAAATATTAGAAAGAATGGATACCCAAACATGGACATAGTGATTTTCAGATTTTTTTTTTTGTATTTTTCTGAAGTTGGAAATGAGGAGGCAGTCAGATAGACTCCTGCATGAGCCCAACCAGGATCCACCTGGCATGCCCACCAGGGAGCGATGCTCTGCCCATCTGGGGCGTTGCTCTGTTGAGACCAGAGCCATTCTAGCGCCTGAGGCAAAGGCCACAAAGCCATCCTCAGTGCCCGGGCCAACTTTGCTCCACTGGAGCCTTGGCTGAGGGAGGAGAAGAGAGAGACAGAGAGGAAGGAGAGGGGGGAGGGGTGGAGAAGCAGATTGGCACTTCTCCTGTGTGCCCTGGCCAGGAATCGAACCTGGGACTCCTGCACGCCAGGCTGATGCTCTACACTGAGCCAACCAGCCAGGGCCTCATAGTGATTTTTCCAACTGTGATTTTACTACCCATTTGTGGATCATGTAATTAGTGGACTATCATCTAACATTTAAGAAATTTTGAAAAGGAAATAAAGGGAGAAGTGAGGAAAGAAGAGAAGAGGTCATGGCATCTTAGTCAGAAACACAGTGAACTTCATTTCATGTGTGTATACTGAATTGCTATATAAAATGTATTTCTTACAGTAAACAAGGTGCAAAAGCTTGAAAAACACTATAGAATGTAAGAAAACACAATCTCCTGTGCTGCGAAAATAAATGTAAATGGGCACAACTTTTTTGAGGGTCTATTTGTAACAGGTATTTATAGCCTTAAAAATCTTCCCTTCGACCTGGATGTTTCTCATCAAAAGATTTATCCTAATAAAATAATCTCTGAAATGCACGTTTGCATGTAAGGATGAGCATTCTGTTGATGTTTATAATACTAAAAAATGTAAATATCCAACTATATGGGTTATGGTTAAATATATTATGTGATAATCATGAAATAAAATATGATGCAGGCATTAAAAATACTGAAGTATATTTATCCATATTGACTTGACATGATGTTCAGATACTACCTTAAAAAGAAAAAGCTGTTATAAGATATTAGATTCCCACTTTGGTAAATGTGTATTTAGGAATATATCAAAGCCATGGAGAGAGAAGTTAAGTGCATAGACTTGCAGCCAGAAAAATTGCTTGGGTTCCACATCCTGGCTCTGCCACTTCCCTCCTGCGTGAGGAGGATAAGTATTAAACCTACCTCACAAGATTGCTGAGAGATTATTTTAGCACATGTAAAATTCTCCAAGCAGTGCCAATCACTTGATAATCACTCAAGAAGTGTTAGCTCTGTCTAAATCAAAGAATCAGGCATTTCATATGATTCACCCTAACTAACAGTGGTCATTCCCTGGACGTTGGGGTATAAATTTGATTAATTAATTATTACATTTTGTATTCTTAAATTTTATAATCAGAACATACAACACACATCATAAAATTTAAAAGTATATAATTCTATCTTTGGGTTTTAAAATGTCTTTAATTTGTTGACTTTAGGCTACAAAATAAACAATTCTAAAACAGAAATGATAGTAATATGTTTTGATTAAATTTTGCTGACTTCTTCAAAGAGATAAGGTTTGAGAGATTCCCCCTTGCCTCCCCAAGTTAGGCAATGAATCCTGCTCCAGAATCCCATTTCCCTGTTTTGGAATTTTTGTAACTTCTGCAACTGGTAAAAAAATTTGCTTCCCCACCCTCTTCTCTAAAGGTGTTTGCCTTCTCTTATTTTTCAGTCCAAGCAAGGCCACTGACAGGAATCTACATTAAATTGTCCCATTATACAGCCCCCAAAGCTACTCCCCTATCCCAAAGGCAACTGCATTTCTCAGGATGATGATGACATCCTGTCTAAAGAAAACTGTTCAAACTGAACAGTCCCTTTGTGTTTACCCATGAGTTCTGAGCAGAGGCTTTAAATGGCATTGTGTGTAGGTGGGGATTTCATTATGAAAGAAAACCAGGAATTAAAAAAACACATGGAATAGAGATTCAGAAATCATCCATTGTTTCTCTGCACCAAATCTATTATTAATATGCTAATATATTTCCTTCCAGTCTTTTTTAATAGGTTATCATAGGTTGCTGTGGTCATATTACAGACACAAATAAGTAAATTGCTTTCTCCCTGGTATTATATCATAACATTTACCATGCTATCATAAAACTTTCAAAAACATTATTTTTGTGACTGTCTAAAGTTCTCTAGTATAAATAATTTATCATTTCTCTTTTAAAGGACATTCAGATTGTTTTCAAGTTTTTTTTTTGTTTTTTTTTGTTTTTTTTTTTTTATAATTTTATTTTTTTAATGGGGTGACATCAATAAATCAGGATACATATATTCAAAGATAACAAGTCCAGGTTATCTTGTCGTTCAATTATGTTGCATACCCACCACCCAAAGTCAGATTGTCCTCTGTCACCTTCTATCTTGTTTCCTTTGTGCCCCTCCCACCCCCTATCCCTCTCCCATTCCCCCTCCCCCCCGTAACCACCACACTCTTATCAATGTCTCTTAGTTTCACTATTATGTCCCACCTACGTATGGAATAATACAGTTCCTGTTTTTTTCTGATTTACTTATTTCGCTTCGTATCATGTTATCAAGATCCCACCATTTTGCTGTAAATGTTCCGATGTCATCATTTCTTATGGCTGAGTAGTATTCCATAGTGTATATGTGCCACATCTTCTTTATCCAGTCATCTATTGATGGGCTTTTTGGTTGTTTCCATGTCCTGGCCACTGTGAACAATGCTGCAATAAACATGGGGCTGCATGTGTCTTTACGTATCAATGTTTCTGAGTTTTGGGGATATATACCCAGTAGAGGGATTGCTGGGTCATAAGGTAGTTCTATTTTCAGTTTTTTGAGGAACCACCATACTTTCTTCCATAATGGTTGTACTACTTTACATTCCCACCAACAGTGCATGAGGGTTCCTTTTTCTCCACAGCCTCTCCAACATTTGCTATTACCTGACTTGCTAATAACAGCTAATCGAACAGGTGTGAGGTGGTATCTCATTGCCGTTTTGATTTGCATTTCTCTAATAGCTAAAGAAGATGAGCATCTTTTCATATATCTGTTGGCCATTTGTATTTCTTCCTGGGAGAAGTGTCTATTCATATCCTCTTCCCATTTTTTTATTGGATTGTTTGTTTGTTTGTTGTTGAGTTTTATGAGTTCTTTGTATATTTTGGATATTAGGCCCTTATCTGAGCTGTTGTTTGAAAATATCATTTCCCATTTAGTTGGCTTTCTGTTTATTTTGTTATCAGTTTCCCTTGCTGAGCAAAAACTTCTTAGTCTGATGTAGTCCCATTCATTAATTTTTGCCTTCACTTCTCTTGCCATTGGAGTCAAATTCATAAAATGCTCTTTAAAACCCAGGTCCATGAGTTGAGTACCTATGTCTTCTTCTATGTACTTAATTGTTTCAGGTCTTATGTTTAGATCTTTGATCCATTTTGAGTTAATTTTTGTACAGGGGGAGAGACTGTAGTCCAGTTTCATTCTTTTGCATGTGGCTTTCCAGTTTTCCCAGCACCATTTATTGAAGAGGCTTTCTTTTCTCCATTGTGTGTTGTTGGCCACTTTATCAAAAATTATTTGACTATATATATGTGGTTTTATTTCTGGACTTTCTATTCTGTTCCATTGGTCTGAGTGTCTATTTTTCTGCCAATACCATGCTGTTTTGATTGTCGTGGCCCTATAATAGAGTTTGAAGTCAGGTATTGTTATGCCCCCAGCTTCATTCTTTTTCTTTAGGATTGCTTTGGCTATTCGGGGTTTTTTATAGTTCCATATAAATCTGATGATTTTTTGCTCTATTTCTTTAAAAAATGTCATTGGAATTTTGATGGGAATTGCATTAAATTTGTATATTGCTTTGGGTAATATAGCCATCTTGATTATATTTATTCTTCCTAGCCAAGAACAAGGTATATTCTTCCATCTCATTATATCTTTTTCGATTTCCCTTAACAATGGTTTATAGTTTTCATTATATAAGTCCTTTACATTCTTTGTTATGTTTATTCCTAAGTATTTTATTTTTTTTGTTGCAATCGTGAAGGGGATTATTCTTTTGAGTTCCTTCTCAGTTGTTTCATTGTTGGCATATAGAAAGGCTATTGACTTCTGTATGTTAATTTTGTATCCTGCGACCTTACTGTATTGGCTTATTGTTTCTAGTAGTCTTTTTGTGGATTCTTTGGGGTTTTCGATGTATAGGATCATATCATCTGCAAAAAGTGATACCTTTACTTCTTCTTTTCCGATATGGATGCCTTTTATTTCTTTGTCTTGTCTGATTGCTCTGGCTAGAACCTCTAGTACCACATTAAATAAGAGTGGAGAGAGTGGACAACCCTGTCTTGTTCCTGATTTAAGGGGGAAAGCCTTCAGTTTAGTGCCATTTAATATGATGTTAGCTGATGGTTTATCATATATGGCCTTTATCATGTTGAGATATTTTCCTTCTATACCCATTTTGTTGAGAGTCTTAAACATAAAATTGTGTTGTATTTTATCGAAAGCCTTTTCTGCGTCTATTGATAAGATCATGTGGTTTTTGTTCTTTGTTTTGTTGATATGGTGTATTACATTAACCGTTTTACGTATGTTGAACCATCCTTGAGATTCTGGGATGAATCCTACTTGATCATGATGTATTATTTTTTTAATATGTTGTTGTATTCGATTTGCTAGTATTTTGTTTAGTATTTTAGCATCTGTATTCATTAGAGATATTGGTCTGTAGTTTTCTTTTTTTGTGCCATCCTTGCCTGGTTTTGGTATGAGGGTTATGTTGGCCTCATAAAATGTGTTTGGAAGTATTGCTTCTTCTTCAATTTTTTGGAAGACTTTGAGTAGAATAGGAACCAAGTCTTCTTTGAATGTTTGATAAAATTCGCTGGTATAGCCGTCAGGGCCTGGACTTTTATTTTTGGGGAGGTTTTTAATGGTTTTTTCTATTTCTTCTCTACTGATAGGTCTGTTTAGGCTTTCTGCTTCTTCTTGACTCAGTCTAGGAAGGTTGTATTTTTCTAGAAATTTATCCATTTCTTCTAGGTTGTTGAATTTAGTGGCATAAAGTTTTTCATAGTATTCTACAATAATTCTTTGTATATCTACGGTGTCCGTGGTGATTTCTCCTCTTTCATTTTGGATTTTGTTTATATGAGTTCTTTCTCTTTTTTCCTTGGTAAGTCTTGCCAAGGGTTTGTCAATTTTGTTGATCTTTTCAAAGAACCAGCTCCTTGTTCTATTAATTTTTTCTATAGTTTTTCTGTTCTCTAATTCATTTATTTCTGCTCTGATTTTTATTATCTCCTTTCTTCGGCTGGTTTTGGGTTGTCTTTGTTCTTCTTTTTCTAGTTCCTTAAGGTGGGAAGTTAAGTGGTTCACTTGGGCTCTCTCTTGTTTGTTCATATATGCCTGAAGCGATATGAACTTCCCTCTTATCACTGCTTTTGCTGCATCCCATAGATTCTGATATGTCGTATTGTCATTTTCATTAGTCTGTATATATCTTTTGATCTCTGCACTTATTTCTTCTTTGACCCATTCATTTTTTAAAAGTATGTTGTTTAGTTTCCACATTTTTGTGGGATTTTTTTCCTCTTTTTTGCAGTTGAATTCTAGTTTCAAGGCTTTATGATCAGGAAATATGCTTGGTACAACTTCAATTTTTCTGAATTTGCTGATATTGTTTTTGTGGCCCAACATATGGTCAATTCTTGAGAATGATCCATGTACACTGGAGAAAAATGTATACTCAGTCACTTTGGGATGAAATGTCCTGTAGATGTCTATCATATCCAGGTGCTCTAGTGTTTTGTTTAAGGCCACTATGTCTTTGTTGATTCTCTGTTTGGATGACCGATCTAGAGCCGTCAGCGGTGTATTGAGGTCTCCAAGTATGATTGTATTTTTGTCAGTTTTTGTTTTAAGATCAATAAGTAGCTGTCTTATATATTTTGGTGCTCCTTGGTTTGGTGCATATATATTAAGAATTGTTATGTCTTCTTGATTCAGTGTCCCCTTAGCCATTATGAAATGGCCATTTTTGTCTCTAAGTACTTTTCCTGTCTTGTAGTCAGCATTATCCGATATGAGTATTGCTACACCTGCTTTTTTTTGGATGTTATTTGCTTGGAGTATTGTTTTCCAGCCTTTCACTTTGAATTTGTTTTTATCCTTGTTACTTAGATGAGTTTCCTGTAGGCAGCATACAGTTGGATTTTCTTTTTTAATCCATTCTGCTACTCTGTGCCTTTTTATTGGTGAGTTTAATCCATTTACATTTAGTGTAATTATTGATACTTGTGAGTTCCCTATTGCCATTTTATATCTTGCTTTCTGTTAGTTTTGTGTCTTGTTTGATCCTTCTCTTTCGTTTTTCTATCTTTTGTTTTTATTTGGTTGTATTCCATACATCTTTCCTCTGTTGCTATCTTTTTTATCTCATGTGCTTCTGTGGTGGTTTTTTCAATGGTGGTTACCTTTGAGTAATGAAAAGGGTCCCTACCCTGTTCATTGTAGCGAACTATTTTGTGAGTACTTTTGCACTCCATCGTCCTTTGCTACTGTTAATCTCCGTCTTCTCCCCCTATTTCTTTTTGTTGTTGTCACAGTTTAAATTTGGTTTTATTGTGTTCTTCTTGGAGCTTTTACTTGTGGCTCTGTTTTTTTTTGTTCTTTGTATCTGATTGGAGAACCCCCTTTAGTAATTCCTGGAGTGGGGGTTTTCTGATGATAAATTCCCTCATCTTTTCTGTATCTGTGAATGTTTTTATTTCTCCTTCGTATTTGAAGGATAGCTTTGATGGGTATAGTATTCGTGGCTGAAAGTTCCTCTCTTTCAGGACTTTAAATATTGGGGTCCACTCTCTTCTAGCTTGTAGAGTTTCTGCTGAGAAATCTGATGATAATCTAATGGGCCTTCCTTTATATGTTGTATTCTTCTTTTCCCTGGCTGCCTTGAGAATTTTTTCTTTGCTGTTGGTTTGTGTCAATTTCATTATGATATGCCTTGGAGTAGGTTTGTTGGGGTTAAGAAAACTTGGAGTTCTGTTTGCTTCTTGAACTTGAGGCTTTAGTTCTTTCCACAGGCTTGGGAAGTTCTCATCAATTATTTGTTTAAGTATGTTCTCCATTCCATTTTCTCTCTCTTCTCCCTCTGATATACCTATTATTCTTATGTTATTCTTTTTGATGGAGTCAGATAATTCTTGTAGGGCTATCTCATTTTTTTTAATTTTTGAGTCTCTTTCTTCTTCTCTCTGTTGTGCCTCAAGTTGCTTGTCTTCTATTTCACTAATCCTCTCTTCTATCTGACCTGTTCTATTAGCTAAGCTTGTTACTTCGTTTTTCAGCTCGTGAATTGAGTTTTTCATCTCTGTTTGATTTGTTTTTATAGTTTCAATTTCCTTGGACATATATTCTTTGTGTTCATGGAGTTGTTTTCTGAGCTCCCTATATTGCCTTTCTGTGTTTTCTTGTATATCTCGGAGGATTTTTAGAATTTCTATCTTGAATTCTCTGTCATTTAGCTCCAAGGTTTCCAATATATTAAATTTTTTCTCCATAGATTTTTCCTCATCTAGCTGTGTTACCTCTCTTTCTTTTGTATCCATGATATTCGATTTTCTCTTCCTTAATGGCATCTGAGGGTGGTTTTGTTGATAGTATTAATGAGATTTAATAAAGAATAAAAAGTTAAAAAAAATAAAAAAATAACAAATCGAAAAGAGTTGTTTTTTTTAAAAAAAAATTAATAATGAAATAAAGAAAAATAAAATAAAATAAAAATTTTTTAAAAAAGGAAATTATTCCCCCCCTCTTTTTTTCCTCTCCTCTCCTCTCCCCTCTTTCTTGAGAAAATCTTGTGGTGGACTGTGAGTTATAACAAACAATGTCTGTGATGGAGGGCCTGAATTGGGGAAAAGTAATAAAGGGGCAAAAAAGAGAGAAAGAAAAAAAAAAAAAGGAAAAGAAAAAAGAAAAAAAAAAGAGTGTATGGACCCACAAAAAGCAAATAAGGAAAAAATTTGGGTCAAGAATAAAATGATTTGCTTTTAGGTGTTGGTTTTCTAAGAGTTATGATGAGAGGAATAAGAGGAAAATGGAAAAATGGGGGGACAAATTAAAAACTTACTATTGTATTTAGTGGAACAAGAACTAGATAATATGGAGAGCCAGGGATGGGAGCACTGCTAGTGAGTTAAAAAGGTGAAGTAAAAACCCCCCAAAATGCCACAAACATAGGTTTGAGTCCCAGATAAGATAATTTGTTTGTTATTGAGGTTTGAATGAGAGGAGATGTAAAGGAGAAAGGAAGAAACTAATATAGAGGGAGAAAAGAAAGAGAGAGAGAGAAAAAAAGAGGGAACCACTAAAAGAAGAAAAAAGAAAGGAGAGAGAGAGAGAGAGTTAAGGGTTTTGGAGTGCAACCCTCATAGAGAGAAAGGAAGAGAAGAGAAATGATAATGGGAGATGTAACACTTATGGGTAGTGTAGTTCAGGGAGAGGAGAGAGTAAGACCGGTAGAGAGTTAATCGGCCAAATTGGAGGAGGAAAAAAAAGTCTCAAGAATGAAGATAATAGAAACAAACGAACAAATATAATAAAATGGGATAGGTTATAAAGTCTGCAGATTATTCTTGATTTTGAGAGGTTATCTTCTTGCTTTTTCTTTTCTCTCCCTCTTCCTGGTCGGTGACTCTGTACCCCGGGTTCTGCCCCTTTGGCACGCTCAGGTAGAGGTTTGCAGTTGATAAGTCTCTATGGCAATGTCATGTATTGTGCTTTATTCTCGTTGGGAGTCGAGGCTCATTAGCATTTATAGGCTCCGACAGTGAGAGAGTCCGTGTTCCTGGAGCCTTTCTCCTAGTCTTTCCTTCCTCAATTAGTAGCCTGATAGTCCAGGTATGGGGTTGCTGCTGCCTCTGCCTGGATAGTAAGAGGCTCAAATTGCTGGCAACTCCCCACTCTATTTCCACTCAGCACAGGGCTCTGGGTAAGGCTCAGTCAGTCAGAGCTGCTAGCATAATCAGGCGGGCTTTCCGCCCACTCGAAGACCTCTGGCTCTGCCACTCTATCCGGTAACACAAGCGGGCGCCCACTTCCGGGGCGCTTGGAGGAAACTCTCACTTACTGTCTGCAACCAGGATATCCGGCCAGCAGTCTCACGCTCTGAGTGAAACCCCCAACTGCAGGGAAAAGTTGCAGCGTTGGAATTGAGTCTCGCTCCGTCCCCGTGTGCGGCTTTTGCAAGGCGCTGGGGCGGCCCGAGATTCCGCTTTGGCCCACACAAAGGCCCCTGACTCTGCCCCTCTGTGCGATAACACGGGCGCGCACTGCCGAGGCACTCGGAGGAATCGCTCACTCCTTATCTGCGCGCGCAAACCAGGATATGAGGCCGGCCGCGTTTCGCTCTGAGTGAAACAGCCTCCAGCACGGAAAATCTCCACCGTTGGGATTAGTTCTCACTCCCTCCCGTGCGTGGCTTTCCCAGGGCGCTGGGGCTGCCCAGAGACTTTGCCCTCAGCCCACAGAAAGGCCTCTGACCCTGCCTCTCCGTGGGGCAACACGGGTACCCACTTCCGCGGCTTAGGAAGAAATCTCTCTTCCACTAACTGCGCACCGACCAGGAGACCGGGTAAAATGGCCGCTCCGCTTGTCTTTCTTTGTTTGGGTTTGGCGCGAGTGTTAGCTTGTATTGCCCGGGTTGCCACAGGATCAGATTTTCCTCGGCTTGGATCTCTGAGCCACAGCCTGGTTCGGCCGTTTTTGCTGCGGCGGCCTGGATCTATTCACCCCCTTTGCCCGCCTCAGTTTCTATATTCACAGTTACCAGAAAAAGCCGCCCTGTTTAGGTTAGTGAGGAAGGCGGAGCATTTCTTACTCCCTATTTCCTTCGGGGTTTGGTTATATATTTAGCCAATTTTTCACTCAATCATACCTTTGGGTGTATTGCGAAGAATCTGGAAGCTCCAAGTATAGGTTTTTCTGTTTCTGGTTGAAGATCTTGTTGAGTTTTGGGGGAGATTTATCGGTATCGCTTCCTACTCCGCCATTACTCTGACGTCATCTCCCTGTTTTCAAGTTTTAACTGTTACAAATAATTTTGTGAATAAGTTTTTTCTGTATGTAAAATTATTTCAGTGTTTTTATGTGTAGAGTCAAAATATGATATTGAGTGGAACACTTGAAACCATGTCAACACAATGAATTAGAAATAAAAATATATTTTAAAATAAAAACAACTATCATATGAAAAAAATATAAAATTGTTCTGTTAAAGGCAACGAGCATTTTAAGTCTTAGGATCAATGCTGCCATATCACAATTGACCTTATCTAATTACTCTCCTGCAGTGGCCCTGACTAAATTATACACATCTTTAAGAAGGCACTGTCAAAGTAGATTATTAATTTATATGCAGCCTTGTTACAACAAGGATTTGAAGCAGTTTGTAAAAACAAACACAGCTAAAAATATATTTTTAAAAGTGGGAAGGTTAGGGTAAAGAGGGGAAAGAAGAAAAGCTAAAACCAGCACTTACTGAATACTTATTCTGTATGAGGTGCTGTGTTAGGTCCATCATATACAATCTCATTGAATTACCACAGCAAAGAGGAAGGTGTTATTATGCCAGTTTTACAGATAAGAAAACTGAGAGCTAGAAAGTAAGTAACTTGCCCAATATCACAAAACCTGCAAGAGACAGAGTAGATAATCGAACTTCAGAATTTGAACTGTTAATTATTCTTCTATAGTTCATTTGGGGCTACACGGAGGTACCTTTATTAGGGGTGAGCCAATATAAGAGTCTGTTTCCCAGTAGTCTATGCAAAGGAGGAGAGAGGAGATATTAAAAGATGGATAGTGCTCATAGCATCACAGAGGACAAAGCTGTGCCAATCTAGGACAAGTGCCGAACAAGGGCTCACATCCAGGCTCCAATCAGCTAATTCATTGAGTAGCAGGTGCGTTCTCCCTATTTTTGGTAAATTAACAGGTGTATGTTTTGTATTTCACTGTTAACTTAAGCTTTTTAAAATTATATAGCATTAGCTAGAGGTTACTGAATCTGTTTTAAGCCAAATTATGGGGTAGGCATACAACAACAATCTTCCAATTAATCACTCTTATCACCATTATTAAGAGGAGGAAACTGAAACTTATACAGGTAAGAAATTTGTCCAAGATCACACAGCTGGTAAGTATTGGAGCCTGGTTTCAAACACCTGACTTCTGTCCAACTCCAAAGCTTCAATGATTCTCAGACAACCATATAATGCATCACTTTGAATTTTTCAGTAAGAACCTATGTTCAGTGATTTTGCATATTCTCTACAGTTAATTGATTTCACATAGTGGTAAGTTTTATAATACATTGACTGCCCTCTGCTTTAAGACAATGTTAAGATTTAATAAGAAGCAACATCAATTTAATAACATCTTTCAGGGGCATAAAACTCTACAGTAAATCCATATATTGAGTGTAAGATGACTCAGGATTTTGGAAAGGTGAAAAAGGAAAACAAAAGCAAAACAAACAAAAACCTAAATAAAAATGTAGGAAGAGACCTTAGAATCAATGGGGAAAAATCCAGACTAATACAAGGCTGGTCTGGCTACATAGCCACTGGATTACAGTGCCACCTACTGCGAGAAAGTGTCAATTGCATTAACCCTCAATGCAAGGGCTTCCTCAGGACACAGTCTAAGGTTAATAACCTCATTACCCGCAAGGGTCTAAAAGAGTGAGTACCAGTATCAGATATGAATATCTGGAGATAGAATAAAGATGAAAATAAAAAGAAAAAGAAAAGAAAAGAAAAATTAAGAAAGATGGGAAAGGAAAAAAAGGGCAAAATAGGGAGGTGAGGTCATACCATCCATAATTGTGGCATTACTATGTGCCAGGTATTTTGCATATTTTATCTCCAATGTATTTCATTGCTTTGTCTTATATCGGCTTGCCTTTTTTTTTCTCTTTTCAGAGAATCTTTTGTTTTTATTAATGATTTCAATATTATTTATTTAAATAATAAGATGTGATATTATTTAAAATCATACCTATGCTCTGTGATTTTAAATAATAGAATTTCAGAGCTGGAAGGAGACTCAGAAGAACCTGGTTCTCCTCTCTTCTTTTACAAAGAGGCCCAGAGAGAAAGGAAATTTGCCTACAGCTGGTAACTAGGTTTCCACATTCTCTGTTTGATGCACTTTCTCCATCTCTACCTCTTATCACTCTCATTTTTTTGACACTAGGGCAGATTTTTCTTCAGGCCATGGTTCTAGCCTCCGGGAGAAGCAGTATTGAAAGGGAACAGGAACTTCCTAATAGAGACTGCCCTCATTGTCCCAGGGCAATGTAGGAGAGTAGAGCAGAACCTAAAATTTTTTCATCCCACTTCACTTCTCAGCTCACCTCCCCCCTCCCGTCTTCCCCAGTCCCGGCCACCCAGGTAGCCTTCAGGCTTCCCATGATTTTTATTCTTCTTCTTGTACTTCCTTGAACCGGAGGGACAGGCTTTGTGAGAGACAGCCAGCAGCCTCGGGGTCCACCATTTGGTAGAATAGTCCGCTAAATGAGAGACACAGTTTGCCCAGAACCACCTTGAGATGGTCTCCTTGAGTGTCTGGGTTCAACTGATAGCTCTACAGTTTGCTAGTAGTGTCTCCTTGAGCGCTGTCCCGTGTCTCAGTTTCCACCATTTCCAATTTAGGGATAACAATAGTTAATGTTGTGTTGATTATTTAATAACACCTGTAAAGCAATTAGAATAGATTCTGGCTCCGGGTTAAGTGCCACTTACATGTTCGTTATGAGTAATAGAGCCTTACCTGTCCTCCCCGCTCAGGACACGTTTGCTGAGACTTTCCACCTCCCGAGTCCCCAGCCGCACCAGCCCCGGGTCGTGGTGGGGCCGGGCTCGGCGCAGGGCCAGCCGGGAACCTCTGCGTTTTAGTGGGACAAATGGGCATCCTAGAGTGCTGCAGGCAGAAAGAGAACAGGGCCTCTTTCGAGTAAGAGAGGGCTCCGCTGACGGCTGAATGAGACCGGAGGGCCAGTGCACGCCGGAACCCAGGCCGCTCGGGACCGCGCCGAGCGCGAAGTCGGTGGCGCCCGGCCGCCTGGCCGCGGGCTCGCTCGCCGCGGGCGCTGCGTTGGCTCCGGTCCCCGGTCCCCGGCCGCCGAGCGCAGCAAGGCGCGCCTCCGTGCCGAGTGCCTGGTAAGCGCCTGCTCGGGGGAAGGTACCACGGACGAGGGAGGCTCGGGCTCTTTCTGCACTCACTTGCCCAGTAGGGTCGCTTTCGTCTCCCCGAGTCCTGCGGATAAAGCTTCCGCCAGGCGCCGTCGAGTCCTGGGGACACCTTGGGGAGGGGGGAGTTGGGACCGCACTCACGTGCTGCGGTTCTGAAAGAGAGAGGCTGGAGACGAATTCGGGCCATTCCAGGTGCATCTCCAGGTAAGGACTTGGCGACTGGGGACTTTATATCTGCTCCGCACAGAACAGGTGTTGCACATCTCCATGACAGCTGCAGCCGGCCACGTTAACATTGGTTGCTTTAAGCAGTCTTGAAGTAAGTTTGGGTTCAGTTTCCAAAAGAAACCCATATGGTTATTTATCTTCTTTTCCTTAATTCTTTCGTTTATTTTTCTGAAAGGGTTTTTTTTTTTTCTTTTTTTCAGAAAGACACCCCCACCCACGCCACCCCCCAGCAGAGTGGCGACCTCAGCTTTATAGAAAATGCTCAGATACGACATGGTTATTTCTGTTCTCTTTTGGACTGCTTTGGTAAGTGTGAGTGCCTGGTGGAAAATGGCCCAGAGTGTTTCTCTAATTAACTGTGTTCAAATGTCAATTGCATTCCTAGTGCCTTCCCTGGGGAAGCTGGGGGCTCACAGTGGTACCTGGTGGGTTTGGCTGCAGAGAGAGACATCTATCATTGGCACAGAATAAACAGGACTCCTTGGGAATTTTCTTCCAGTATCTCAACTTCCTAGACTCACTGACCAGGAGAAGCTGTCTCTTTGCTACAGGCCATGTTTCAATGGAAAACTCCGTTAAGAAATAAGAATCCCAGTTTGTAATGGGATTGTTTAATAGGCCAGTGTGTGGTCTGGTCTGTTATCCAAGCTCACGGGTGTGGAAGTTCTTTTACTATTTCAGCCCCCCAAATTAAACTGTTCAAGTGTTTGCTATTCTTCTAACAGGGAAATTCAGGGTGAGCCTCAAAATAAATAACTTACTTAACTGAGTATCTAAACCAGGCATCCCCAAACTATGGCCCTGCGGGCTGCATCTGGCCCCCTGAGGCCATTTATCTCGCCCACCGCACTTCTGGAAGGGGCACCTCTTTTATTGGTGGTCAGTGAGAGGAACACTGTATGTGGTGGCCCTCCAACGGTCTGAGGGACAGTGAACTGGCCCCCTGTGTAAAAAGTTTGGGGACCCCTGAAACAAACAGGCCTTTGATATAAACCCTCTAGTTAGAGAGATAATTATTTTTTTTTTCTATTTCTTTCTTTTTTTCTAATTTCCAGGTATGTGTGATTGCTGGTAGACCTGAACCGGCTGTGCCATTTTAGTCCTGGGCGAGTCTCATGGAAGCTGAATCTTGATACTTATTTTTAGAGTTGTAGCAAACAGCAGACCATGTTCATCAAGTCCTCCATTCCAAACTGAGGCATGTATTTGCTGCATGGTAAATAGTTAATTTATAAAGCCAGATAATAGCTACCAGATAGTAATTACCTTTGTTGAAAACATTTAAATTTGAGTAGATCTTAAAATATTAAGTTTGTTCCTCCTTTCAAGTTCCTCTTTATTTAGAAAAACATTTATTCACTTGTTGACTTTGCCTACTGGTTTCATATAGACAGACAGGTTACAAGCATTATGGAAGTTTGGGTATTAAAGGTGTAACCAAATGTTGTATTACCTGTGTCATAGCCCTTAGAGTTCTTCTCTAGGAGTGAGAGAAATTGTGCACCCACCACACCCCCTTAACCTCCGCACAGATGGCTGGTGTTTCTCTCTGGGTCCGCTGCTTTATAAATGCAGAGAGCCACCATTCCCCCTGTGCCTGGAAACTTTGCCCTTGGGATGCCAATGTTATTTAATGATCTTCCCTATCCTCCCACAGTTCAAACCTATTAATAATACATCACTACCAAACTCTCATCCCAAAAGCTGTCTGGGGGGAAGGATTTGTATCTGGCCCATCACAGCCTGAAAAATTATGAACATTTGAGAGGTGGCACAGAACTGGAAGCTGCTTTAAAATTACATGCCAATTGCAAAGCAAATCTGAGGCTTCAATATACCTGCCTGCTCCTTACTCTTCAAGGTGTCTGCATTGCCTCTGCTGTGTTCTGTTATGATGGGTATGGGACAGGAAAGGGGAGATAGATTCCCAAGTCTGTGGCTTTGCCTCCCTGCTGATAATGGCCACTATTCTGTGGCTGCCACATTGCTGTACCATGTTTCTACCTGTCACTGGGTTTAGCCCCAGGGACACTGGCCATTCAGGCTGGAACGTTGCTTCTGCCCCTCCTGCCCTCTCAGCTGCAATGAGGGCTGCAGCCTGACTCCTCCACTACTGCATCAGTGGGGGCTGTGGTGGGGGCCAGACTGTTTCTGTGGTTCCCATCTCTGACCTCTGCTAGACCTTCCTCCCCTGCTTGTTCTGCCCCTCTCTGGAAGTCTTTTATGTATGGACCTCTCAGATGTGTGTGTATCGAGCAGAAATCCTTTATTGAATCATAGTTATCCAACTTGTTGTAACTTTAAGGGGAGAAACAAAGGAATCTCTTTATTCTGCCATGATGCTAACTAACATCACTCTGGAATCCATATAAAGCTTATGTTAAATTATCACTTCCTTCTTTTTATTCACATTACATAAAAAAAGGGACAAACCCAAGAAAATAAGGTATTTCAAAGATTGATTTAAAGTACGAACTTCCAGAATTTGCTTTAAGACTAATATATATTTTGCTAGCTTTTCAGTCACCGGAGAGTAAGGAAATACACAAAAACACGACACCCCCACTAAGAACTATGGCTACCTGATCTTTTAACTGTGGGCTTCTAAAAATTGCAGGTTTCCTTTGGCATGAAACTGCACTTTTCTTGAGATATATAAAATAAAATCTATACAACAATTTATTCTTGTGTTAAATTAATCTCTCTACTACCTTACATCATGTTTATAAATATAGCTTTTTAAGTTTTTAGGAAATAAACTTTTGACCTTTTACAAAGCAAGCACTTGGCTCTTAACTCAGAATTCTGAAAATGCACTTAAGTTCTGCTATAATTGTGACTGCTATAATATCTTTACCATTGGACAATATAATTTAAATATCAGTGATTTTTCTTCAAGTCTCTGAGTGCATAAAAGAGAATAATAAAAGAGTAACAGAGGTTTCCTGTGACTACCGTAAAAAATTTATTTTCAGTTTTCACTGAGTTGTTCCTAATGGTGTGTTCGGACACTCCCACTTGATCCAAGTCCACCCGCCTGAAGCTGTGTTTTATTTCCATCCTTCTGTCCACCTGAAGGCTCTTTTTAGATAGAGATTATCTGAATAAAATAAGAAAATTAAAATAGTTTTAATTTTTGTCTTTCTTAAAAGAAAAGCCACTAGTAAAATGATACATTACCCAGCTACTAAATGAAGGAAGGACTGGGAGCCATGTGTCAGTATCTTAACTAGTTATTCCAGTGGTATAAACTACAAGGAGAAAGGTAAGAGAAGGAGGTAAACTTTGTTTCTTATTGAGAACACTATAAATGCTTTCTACATTTCTATTTTGGTTAGTAATCTGGTTAGTAATTAGCCAGATTACTAACATCTGGCTAAATGTGTAAGGCTTGTCACAGCGTTCCACGCAAAACATTTCTAACATATTTATTGTGCCAGGCACTGTTCTAATAAATGCTTTACTCATACTATCTTATTTAATTTTCCCATTAACACTGTGAAACAGGTGGTATTGACTTAATTGACAGGTGGGGAAACTAAAGGAGGCTTAGAGAAACTAAATAACTTGCTCAGGGTCACAAAGCCTACAACAACTTAAACCCAAGCTGCAGGACTTTAGAGCCCATGATTGTGCCCACTCTATAACACTGCTGTGACCCAGAGCCTTCATACCATAGGAGGCAGAGGAGCTTCCCTCTGTCATCCAGGGAACGACAGCAAACACCTCCATAGTAGGCCACTTCCCATGCACACCATTTCTTTAACTGGTCCTTTAAGAGAACACACAGTTCATTTTAATCACAAAAGTCTTGGTTCATACCAATAAAATTTCCTGAACTAGTATTGCCCCAGAATTTAAAAGAAGGCTTTGTTATCCTTACATTTCTTTTCTGTAGAGAGGAACAAAGACCAAGTGTCTCGATAGCACACAGAGGCCATGAACAAGAAAATAAATCAGAAAGGAAACATGATTTTAAAGGGTTTAAACCAGGGGTCTCAAACTCGTGGCCCGCGGGCCGCATGCAGCCCGCTGAACAATTTTGTGCAGCCCACAGACTAATCCACGAAGTTCAAAATATTTTGGATAAAATTAAGTAAGCCTAAGGGCCTACTTGTATTTTTCATTTCTCTAGCATCCTAGCTAGATATTAGCTTAGTTAACAGCAGTTGTGATGTGAACTACAGTTTCTGGTCGTTTTGTGACACTGAGTAAACTGCATGTACGATTGTGCTTGTTGTATTGATTTTTTTTTGTTTTCAACTGCAGTGAGAAAAGTGTTGCGTAACAGTTGCCTTTTGTAGACCTAGTGCGGCCCGCCAAACCGCTGTTTGAGTTTGAGACCCCTGGTTTAAACAGTTTTAAATCATCTATAAACTTGGCATAATAGCTTTACTTTGTACCTTCTAATCTTTGTTTACACATACACAAATTTCTATAATTATAACCACATAAGACATACAACTTCATTTAAATGTTTTTCGTTATAGCTAGAGTTTCCTAGGTGTGAGCTGAGCAGCCCTAGGCATCATAGCACCCCAGAGTTTAAATTTTCAAGGGAAACACAGTGACTTCTGTGGAATGCCATGAGAACAGCTGCTCTTAAATTATTCTAATCTAACTACATTATAAAAGAAACTGTTAGGCAACATAACAAATTGTAACAGAATAAAAGAAACTTTCCATCTAGGGAGCTGTGAAAAAAAATTTAAGACACTAAAAGCATCATGAACCAATAAATACCCTGACTTACAGTACACATTTTCTCTATAATTTTCAACACTGTAATATTTTTTCACTGTAATGTTTTTAGTGAATGTGTTAATGTACTGAGTCACAGAATTTATATTTAATCTCCCATGGGGAAGGAGTCCTATATATATGCTTTTGGCTTGGTTAGCTGCAGTGATTAACTGCTGTCTTCCACAAGATAGTCTGTTACACAAATAATTAGTAATCACTGATGGATTCATGTCAGATATTAAACAGAAATCTGCCTCCTTTTAATGTGAAGTTAGATGTTAGACATAAGATATAAGAAAGACAAGTGCTAACTAGAGTTAGCTGTTTTTGAATGAACACATGTCCAGTTGTTCAAAAAGAGAGCCCTAATTAATTAAGTGGAAATTCTGTTCAAATGAGATTTAGCATAGACAGATTATTGCTGTTCTCTGTTGTATACTGACTCTGTAAATCTCTATAAATCAAAAGTTTGAGAATGCCAAAATGGGACAACTTGAGAGGTAAGCAAGTTCAAACCATGCTCAAAATTCCATGTGTCATAAACACACACACACACACACACACACACAGAGCACAGTGTGAGACCTCTAGGAAATTAAGGGACTGGACACAATTCTGAGAGTTGGAGATTTAATGTGCCCTCTGCCTTGGCTGTGCCTTGTGTGTTTTCAAACTGATTCTCTTCGCCTCCACCACTGTTTAGTCTATTTACTCACTTGGAAATGAGATGCCCAGAATATCTGGATGTGCCAGAGGCTAAGAAAGCACTGAAAACCGAGGGGACAGGGCAAAAGTACTCAAAAGACAGCATGTACGGAACAACTGAGCATCAAAGTAAATAATAATAGTAATGCTAGATTTTAACTCATTGACTAAAATAAGACCCCAGGAGTCCATACTGATATAAATGGATAACTGGTAGAGAAGGGACTGCTGTATTTTTTTTTTATTTTTTTTTAATTTTTTTTTTATTTTTACAGAGGCAGAGATAGACAGGGACAGACAGACAGGAACGGAGAGAGATGAGAAGCATCAATCATCAGTTCTCGTTGCGCGTTGCGACTTCTTAGTTGTTCATTGATTGCTTTCTCATATGTGCCTTGACCGCGGGCCTTCAGCAGACCAAGTAACCCCCTGCTGGAGCCAGCGACCTTGGGTCCAAGCTGGTGAGCTCTTTGCTCAAGCCATATGAGCCCGTGCTCAAGCTGGCCACCTCGGGGTCTCGAACCTGGGTCCTTCCGCATCCCAGTCCGACGCTCTATCCACTGCGCCACCACCTGGTCAGGCGGGACTGCTGTATTTTACAAGTAGTAAATGTAGGGAGAGTTATGAATCAGAAAGTCATCATTTGGTAACTATCATGGTAATAATACCTGATTTAGGCATAAATTGAATTTGGATCAATTAGTGGATGCTAAAACTAGAGGGCAAAAATTTGATAATAGGACTTCTACATAGTTTCAGAATTTCTCTCTGCAAAATACTTAATTCCACAGAGACAAAGAGTAATTTATGAGAGTGAAAGTTAGCAGACACCACTTTAACTTAATGCTCAAAATCAATGTCACCAGTAATGGGACACACTGCCATTATGTGTCTCCTGATGGGATTCAATGTAAGGAACATACCACCATGTGCATAATCAGAAGCTGATAATGAAGGAAGATCAAGGGTTAAATAACTGAACTGAAGTCTTTGTGAATGTCAAGGCAATGAAAGACAAAGATTGAAACACTGGAGTGATGTCAGAGAAATGGCACCATAAGAAGTGATACCAATAAATCTCCCCCAAAATTCAACAAGATCTTCAGCCAGAGACAGAAAAATCTATCCTTGGAGCCTCCAGAAGTTTCACACTAAATGCGAAGGTATGATCCAGTGAAAAATTGACTAAAGATATAATCAACCCCCGAAGGAAATAAAGAGGAAGAAACACTCCACCTTCCTCACTAACCTAAATAAGGGCTGCTTTCACTGGGAACTGAGAGTATAGGAATTAAGGCGGGCATAGAGTGTGAATAGAACCAGACTGCGGCACAAACGTCCGAACAAGGCTGTGGCACAGACATCCAAGCCCAGGAAAAATTGTGCTCGTGGCAACCCAGTCAATACAAGCTAACACTCGCACCAAACCCAGACAAAGAAAGGCACTTGGGACAGCCATCCACCCCAATCTCCTGGTCGGCATGCCAGATAGTGGGTGAGAGATTCCTCCT
The DNA here is from genome assembly GCF_036850765.1 of Saccopteryx bilineata. Taxonomy (NCBI): domain Eukaryota; kingdom Metazoa; phylum Chordata; class Mammalia; order Chiroptera; family Emballonuridae; genus Saccopteryx; species Saccopteryx bilineata. The sequence goes on from NC_089492.1 coordinate 209,568,333, forward strand.
AGAGCCCCAGGAGTGGGCACCCGTGTTACCGGACAGAGGGGCAGTCAGAGGCCTTTGTGTGGGCCAAAACTGGAATCTCGGGGTCACCACTGAGCCCCAAAAAGCAGTGCGTGGGGAGGGAGTGGGAGCAAAATTCCCTACGCTCAAACTTTTCCATGTGGGCAGGGTGCCTCACACAAACTGAGAAGCAGCTGGCCTGATATCCTGGTCAGCAAGCATGGAGAGTGGGTGTGAGATTCCCCCCCCGGAGTGGGCGCCTGTGTTCCTGGGCAGAGGGGCAGAGTCAGAGGTCTTTGTGTGGGCCGAAGCCCTGCCTGATTATACTAGGGGCTCTGACTGATTGAGCCTTACCCAGAGCCCCGCGCTGAGTGGGAATAGAGTGGAGATTTGCCAGCTCTTTGAGCCTCTTACTCTCCAGGCAGAGGCAGCAGCAACCCCATAGCTGGATCATCAGGCTACTAATTCAGGAAGGAAAGACTAGGAGAGAGGCTCTGGGAACACGAACTCTCTCATTGGCAGAACCTGCAAATGCTAATGAGCCTCGACTGCCAACGAGATTGAAGCCCAATATATGACATCGCCATAGAGACTTATCAACTGCAAACCTCTACCTAAGTGTGCCACAGGGGTAGAACTCAGGGTACAGAGTCACCGACCAAGAAGAGGGAGAGAAAAGAAAAAGCAAGAAGATAACCTCTCAAAATCAAGAATAATCCACAGACTTTATAACCTATCCCATTTTATTATATTTGTTCGTTTGTTTCTCTTGTCTTCTTGTCTTGATTATTTTCTTCCTCTTCCAATTTGGTTATTTAATTCTTTGCCTGTCTTACTCTCTCCTCTCTTTGAACTTCACTACCCATATGTGTTACATCTCCCATTATCTTTTCTTTCTTCTTCCTTTCTCTCTATGAGGGTTGCACTCCAAAACCCTTAACTCTCTCTCTCTCCTTTTATTATTTTTCTTCTTTTTGTGTTTTCCTCTTTTTTTTTCTCTCCCTCTATATTAGTTTCTTCTTTTCTCCTTTACTTTTCCTCTCATTCAATCCTCAATCATGAACAAATTATATTATCTGGGACTCAAATTTTTCTTTGTGGTGCTTTGGGGATTTTTTACTTCACTTTCTAAACTCACTAGCAGTGCTCCCAACCCTGGCTCATCATTTTATCTAGTTCTTGCTTCACTAAATACAATAGTAATTTTTAAAAATTTTCCCCTTTTTCCTGTTTCCCTCTTATTCCTCTCATCACATCTCTTAGTCAACCATCACCTAAAAGCAAGTCATTTTATTCTTGACCCAAATTTTTTTCCTTTATTGCATTTTGTGGGTCCATAACCCATTTCTTGCACCTTTCTCACTTCTCCCCAACTCAGGCCCTCCATAATAGGTAGTTTTTGTTCTATTTAGCACAATATAATTCACAGTTCACCACAAGATTTTCTCAAGAAGGAGGGGAGAGGAGAGGAGAGAGAAAAAAAGGGGGGGAATAATTTTTTATATTCTCTTTTATTTTTATTTTTTTAACTTTGTATTCTTTATTAACTCTCAATACTATCAACAAAACCACCCTCAGATGCCATTAAGTAAAAGGAAATAGAATATTATGGATACAAAAGACAGAGAGGTAGCACAGATAGATGAGGAAAAATCTATGGAGAAAAAATTTAATATATTGAAAATCTTGGAGCTAAATGACAGAGAATTTAAAATAGAAATCCTAAAAACACTCAGAGATATACAAAAAAACACAGAAAGACAATTTAGAAAGCTCAGAAAACAACTCAACGAACACAAAGAATATATTACCAAGGAAATTGAAACTATAAAAACAAATCAAACAGAGATGAAAAACTCAATTCACAAGCTGAAAAGCGAGATAACAAGCTTAGCTAATAGAACAGGCCAGATAGAAGAGAGGATCAATGAAATAGAAGACAAGCAACTTGAGGCACAACAGAGAGAAGAGAGAGACTCAAAAGTTAAAAAAAATGAGAAAGCCCTGCAGGAATTGTCTGACTCCATCAAAAAGAATAACATAAGAATGATAGGTATATCACAGGAAGAAGAGAGAGAAAATGGAATGGAGAACATATTCAAACAAATAATAGATGAGAGCTTCCCAAGTCTGTGGAAAGAATTAAAGACTCAAATTCAAGAAGCAAACAGAACTCTGAGTTTTCTTAACCCCAACAAACCTACTCTAAGGCACATCATAATGAAATTGGCACAAACCAACGGCAAACAAAAAATTCTCAAGGCAGCCAGGGAAAAGAAGAATACAACATATAAAAGGAAAGCTCATTAGATTATCATCAGATTTCTCAGTAGAAACTCTACAAGCTAGAAGAGAGTGGACCCCAATATTTAAAGTCCTGAAAGAGAGGAACTTTCAGCCACGAATACTATACCCATCAAAGCTATCCTTCAAATATGAAGGAGAAATAAAAACATTCACAGATACAGAAAGATGAGGGAATTTATCATCAGAAAACCCCCACTCCAGGAATTACTAAAGGGGGTTCTCCAATCAGATACAAAGAACAAAAAAAAACAAAGCCACAAGTAAAAGCTCTAAGAAGAACACAATAAAACCAAATTTAAACTGTGACAACAACAATAAAGGGGGGGAGAGGATGGAGGTTAACAGTAGCAAAGGACGATGGAGTGCAAAAGTACTCACAAAATAGTGTGCTACAATGAACAGGGTAGGAACCCTTTTCATTACTTAAAGGTAACCACCATTGAAAAAACCACCACAGAAGCACATGAGATAAAAAAGATAGCAACAGAGGAAAGATGTATGGAATACAACCCAATAAAAACAAAAGATAGAAAAATGAAAGAGAAGGATCAAACAAGACATAAAACTAACAGAAAGCAATATATAAAATGGCAATAAGGAACTCACAAGTGTCAATAATTACACTAAATGTAAACGGATTAAACTCACCAAAAAAAAGACACAGAGTAGCAGAATGGATTAAAAAAGAAAATCCAACTGTATGCTGCCTACAGGAAACTCATCTAAGTAACAAGGATAAAAACAAATTCAAAGTGAAAGGCTGGAAAACAATACTCCAAGCAAATAACATCTAAAAAAAAAAAAAAGGCATAGCAATACTCATATCTGATAATGCAAATGCTGACTACAAGACAGCAAAAGTACTCAGAGACAAAAATGGCCATTTCATAATGGCTAAGGGGACACTGAATCAAGAAGACATAACAATTCTTAATATATATGCACCAAACCAAGGAGCACCAAAAGATATAAGACAGCTACTTATTGACCTTAAAACCAAAAACTGACAAAAATACAATCATACTTAGGAGACCTCAATACACCACTGACGGCTCTAGATCGGTCATCCAAACAGAGAATCAACAAACGATAAGTGGCCCTTAAAACAAAACACTAGAGCACCTGGATATGATAGACATCTATAGGACATTTCATCCCAAAGTGACTGAGTATACATTTTTCTCCAGTGTACACGGATCATTCTCAAGAATTGACCATATGCTGGGCCACAAAAACAACATCAGCAAATTCAGAAAAATCGAAATTGTACCAAGCACATTTTCTGATCATAAAGCCTTGAAACTAGAATTCAACTGCAAAAAAAGAGGGAAAAATCCCACAAAAATGTGGAAACTAAACAACATACTTTTAAAAAATGAATGGGTCAAAGAAGAAATAAGTGCAGAAATCAAAAGATATATACAGACAAATGAAAATGACAATACAACATATCAGAATCTATGGGATGCAGCAAAAGCAGTGATAGAGGGAAGTTCATATCACTTCAGGCATATATGAACAAACAAGAGAGAGCCCAAGTGAACCACTTAACTTCACACCTTAAGGAGCTAGAAAAAGAAGAACAAAGACAACCCAAAACCAGCCGAAGAAAGGAGATAATAAAAATGAGAGCAGAAATAAATGAAATAGAGAACAGAAAAACTATAGAAAAAATTAATAGAACAAGGAGCTGGTTCTTTGAAAAGATCAACAAAATTGACAAACCCTTGGCAAGACTTACCAAAGAAAAAAGAGAAAGAACTCATATAAACAAAATTCAAAATGAAAGAGGAGAAATCACCACGGACACCGTAGATATACAAAGAATTATTGTAGAATACTATGAAAAAGTATATGCCACTAAATTCAACAACCTAGAAGAAATGGATAAATTCCTAGAACAATACAACCTTCCTAGACTGAGTCAAGAAGAAACAGAAAGCCTAAACAGACCTATTAGTAGAGAAGAAATAGAAAAAACCATTAAAAACCTCCCCCAAAATAAAAGTCCAGGCCCTGATGGCTATACCAGCGAATTTTATCGAACATTCAAAGAAGACTTGGTTCCTATTCTACTGAAAGTCTTCCAAAAAATTGAAGAAGAAGCAATACTTCCAAACACATTTCATGAGGCCAACATAACCCTCATACCAAAACCACGCAAGGATGGCACAAAAAAGACAACTACAGACCAATATCTCTAATGAATACAGATGCTAAAATACTAAACAAAATACTAGCAAATCAAATACAACAACATATTAAAAAAATAATACATCATGATCAAGTGGGATTCATCCCAGAATCTCAAGGATGTTTCAACATACGTAAAACAGTTAACGTAATACACCATATCAAAAAAACAAAGAACAAAAACCACATGATCTTATCAATAGACGCAGAAAAGGCTTTTGATAAAAATACAACACAATTTTTATGTTTAAGACTCTCAACCAAAATGTGTAAGAAGGAAAAATATCTCAACATGATAAAGGCCATATATGAAAAACCATCAGCTAACATCATATTAAACTGACATTAAACTGAGGACTTTCCACCTTAAATCAGAACAAGACAGGTTGTCCACTCTCTCCACTCTTATTTAACGTGGTGCCTAGAAGTTCTGGCCAGAGCAATCAGACAAGACAAAGAAATAAAAGGCATCCATATCGGAAAAGAAGTAGTAAAGGTATCACTTTTTGCTGATGATATGATCTTATACATCAAAAACCCAAAGGACTCCACAAAAAGATTACTAGAAACAATAAACCAATACAGCGAGGTCGCAGGATACAAAATTAACATACAAAAGTCCATAGCCTTTCTATATACCAACAATGAAATATTAGAAAATGAACTAAAAAAAATAATCCCCTTCACGATTGCAACAACAACAACAAAAAATACCTAGGAATAAACATAACAAAGAATGTAAAGGACCTATATAACGAAAACTACAAGGCATGGTTAAGAGGAATAGAAAAAGACACAATGAGATGGGAAAATATTCCTTGTTCTTGGATAGGAAGAATAAATATAATTAAAATGGCCATATTACCCAAAGCAATATATAAATTTAATGCAATTCCCATCAAAATTCCTATGACATTTTTTAAAGAAATGGAACAAAAAATCATCAGATTTATATGGAACTATAAAAAACCCGAATAGCCAAAACAATCCTAAGGAAAAAGAATGAAGCTGGGGGGGCATTACAATACCTGACTTTAAACTATATTAATAGGGCCACGATAATCAAAACAGCATGGTATTGGCAGAAAAATAGACACTCAGACCAATGGAACAGAATAGAAAGCCCAGAAATAAAACCACATATATATGGTCAAATAATTTTCGATAAAGGGGCCAACAACACACAATGGAGAAAAGAAATCCTCTTCAACAAATGGTGTTGGGAAAACTGGAAAGCCACATGCAAAAGAATGAAACTCGACTACAGCCTATCCCTGTGTACTAAAATTAATTCAAAATGGATCAAAGACCTAAATATAAGACCTGAAACAATAAAGTACATAGAAGAAGACATAGGTACTCAACTCATGGACCTGGGTTTTAAAGAACATTTTATGAACTTGACTCCAATGTCAAGAGAAGTGAAGGCAAAGATAAATGAATGGGACTACATCAGAATAAAAAGTTTTTGCTCAGCAAGAGAAACTGATATCAAAATAAACAGACAGCCAACTAAATGGGAAATGTTATTTTCAAACAACAGCTCAGATAAGGGCCTAATATCCAAAATTTACAAAGAACTCATAAAACTCAACAACAAACAAACAAACAATCCAATAAAAAAAATGGGAAGAGGACATGAACAGACACTTCTCCCAGGAAGAAATACAAATGGCCAACAGATATATGAAAAGATGCTCATCTTCTTTAGTTATTAGAGAAATGCAAATCAAAACTGCAATGAGATACCACCTCACCCCTGTTAGATTAGCTATTATCAACAAGACAGGTAATAGCAAATGTTGGAGAGGCTGCGGAGAAAAGGGAACTCTCATCCACTGTTGGTGGGAATGTAAAGTAGTACAACCATTATGGAGGAAAGTATAGTGGTTCCTCAAAAAACTGCAAATAAAACTACCTTATGACCCAGCAATCCCTCTACTGGGTATATACCCCCAAAACTCAGAAACATTGATACGTAAAGACACATGTAGCCCCATGTTCATTGCAGCACTGTTCACAGTGGCCAAGACATGGAAACAACCAAAAAGCCCTTCAATAGAAGACTGGATAAAGAAGAAGTGGCACATATACACTATGGAATACTACTCAGCCATAAGAAATGATGACATCAGATCATTTACAGCAAAATGGTGGGATCTTGATAACATTATAAGGAGTGAAATAAGTAAATCAGAAAAAAACAAGAACTACATGATTTCATACATTGGTGGAACATAAAAATGAGACTAAGAGACATGGACAAGAGTGTGGTGGTTACCAGGGGTGGGGGGAGGGAGGACGCAGGAGGGAAGGAGGGAGAGAGTTAGCGGGAGGGGGAGGGGCACAGAGAACTAGATAGAGGGTGATGGAGGACAATCTGACTCTGGGCGAGGGGTATGCAACATAATTTAATGACAAGATAACCTAGACATGTTTTCTTTGAATATATGTACCCTGATTTATTAATGTCATCCCATTAACATTAATAAAAATTTATTTAAAAAAAAATAAATAGTTTACACACACACACACACACAAAAAGGCACTAAACTGAAGGCTTTCCCCCTTAAATCAGGAACAAGACAGGGTTGTCCACTCTCTCCACTCTTATTTAATGTGGTACTAGAGGTTCTAGCCAGAACAATCCGACAAGACAAAGAAATAAAAGGCATCCATATGGGAAAAGAAGAAGTAAAGGTATCACTTTTTGCATAAGATATGATCCAATACATCAAAAACCCCAAAGAATCCACAAAAAGACTACTAGAAACAATAAGCCAATACAGTAAGGTCGCAAGATACAAAATTAACATACAGAAGTCAATGGCCTTTCTATATGCCAACAATGAAACAATTGAGAACGAACTCAAAAGAATAATCCTCTTCATGATTGCAACAAAAAAAATAAAATACTTAGGAATAAACATAACAAAGAATGTAAAGGACTTATATAATGAAAACTATAAACCATTGTTAAGAGAAATCGAAAAAGATATAATGAGATGGAAGAATACACCTTGTTCTTGGTTAGGAAGAATAAATATAATCAAGATGGCCATATTACACAAAGCAATATACAAATTTAATGCAATTCCCATCAAAATTCCAATGATATTTTTTAAAGAAATAGAGCAAAAAATCATCAGATTTATATGGAACTATAAAAAACCCCGAATAGCCAAAGCAATCCTAAAGAAAAAGAATGAAGCTGGGGGCATTATAATACCTGACTTCAAACTATATTATAGGGCCACGACAATCAAAACAGCATGGTATTGGCAGAAAAATAGACACTCAGACCAATGGAACAGAATAGAAAGCCCAGAAATAAAACCACATATATATAATCAAATAATTTTTGATAAAGGGGCCAACAACACACAATGGAGAAAAAAAAAGCCTCTTCAATAAATGGTGCTGGGAAAACTGGAAAGCCACATGCAAGAGAATGAAACTAGACTACAGTTTGTCCCCCTGTACTAAAATTAACTCAAAATGGATCAAAGATCTAAACATAAGACCTGAAACAATTAAGTACATAGAAGAAGACATAGGTACTCAACTCATGGACCTGGGTTTTAAAGAGCATTTTATGAATTTGACTCCAAAGGCAAGAGAAGTGAAGGCAAAAAATTAATGAATGGGACTACATCAGACTAAAGTTTTGCTCAGCAAGAGAAACTGATAACAAAGTAAACCGAAAGCCAACTAACAGGGAAATGATATTTTCAAACAACAGCCTCAGATAAGGGCATAGTATCCAAAATATACAAAGAACTCATAAACTCAACAAAAACAAACAAACAATCCAATACAAAAATGGGAAGAGACATGAACATGACACTTCTCCCAGGAAGAAATACAAATGGCCAACAGATATATGAAAAGATGCTCATCTTCTTTAGTATTAGAGAATGCAAATCAAAACTGCAATGAGATACCACCGTCACACCCTGTTAGATTAGCTATTATCACAAGACAGGTAATAGCAAATGTTGGAGAGGCTGTGTGAGAAAAGGAACCCTCATCCACTGTTGGTGGGAATGTAAAGTAGTACAACCATTATGGAAGAAAGTATGGTGGTTCCTCAAAAAACTGCAAATAGAACTACCTTTTTACCCAGCAATCCCTCTACTGGGTATATACTCCCAAAACTCAGAAACATGATATGTAAGATACATGCAGCTCCATGTTCATTGCAAGCATTGTTCACAGTGGCCAGGACATGAAACAACCAAAAGCCCCGTCAATAAGATGACTGGATAAAGAAGATGTGGCACATATACACTATGGAATACTACTCAGCCATAAGAAATGATGACATCGGACCATTTACAGCAAAATGGTGGGATCTTGATAACATTATACGAAGTGAAATAAGTAAATCAGAAAAAACGAGGAATTGTGTTATTTCATACATAGGTGGGACATAAAAATGAGACTAAGAGACATTGATAAGAGTGTGGTGGTTACGGAGGGGGGGAGAGGAAAAGGGCGAGGGGGAGGGACACAAAGGAAACTAGATAGAAAGTGATGGAGGACAATCTGACTTTGGGTGATGGGTATGCAACATAGTTGATTGACAAGATAACCTGGACATGTATCTTTGAACATATGTATCCCAATTTATTGATGTCACCCTAGTAAAATTAATAAAAAAAATAGAAAAAAAATTTTGTTCCCCATTGTAATGGGTATTTGAGCTGAATATGCACCCCTCTCAATTCATAAGTTGAATTACTAATCCCCTTTAACTCAGAATGTGACTATATTTGGAGATAGGTCTTTAAAGAGGTAAGTAAGTTAAAATGAGAACCCTAATCCAATATGACTAGTGTCTATAAAAAGAAGAAAGTAGGGTATAGACAGACATATGCAGGGAGAAGACCATGTGAAGACACAGCAGAAAGACGGCCATCTCCAAGTCACACAGAGAGGCCACAGAAGAAAACAACCCGACCAACACCTTGATCTAGGACTTCCATTCCATAGAACTGTGAGACAATAAACTTCTGTGGTTTAAGCCCCCCAGTCTGTGCAACTTTTTTATAGCAGCCTTAGTGAACTAATGCAAATGGCATGTAAATATTCTATAAATGGGAAGACTCCCTCCACATAAACTTCTTACCTTAAAACACTATGATGTTATGCTCTTCTTTTAATGTAAATACATAGGGTTTTATTTATATTATGGGCTAAATATTTTAACCCCAGAACTTACCATCATGCATTTATTATACTTTTTTCTTATGATCATATAGAAAAAAGATGTTTTGTAATACAAGAACTTTGTAATTTGAAGACTTTGAAAGATATAACATTTAGGAAAGGAACAAATAGATGGTTTTTCAAAATATAACAAGCACTAGAATTTATAATTAGCTGTGCTAAATGCTCTACATACATTATGTCATTTAGTCATCACTACAATATTAGGTAATATTATTCCTCTACCATCTTCTGTATGAGAATACTGTAGGCATAAAGAGGGTAAGTAACATGCCCAATGTACAGAATCAAAATTTAACACCAGGCAGTCTATTAAGAACCCACTCCTCTAAGCACTACATTCCTTGATTCAAAACACATATAAACAAAGTGTTTAGCACAGTCCTTGCTGGGCACACAGTAATTATCAAATGCTAGTTGCTTTTTTCCCATTTTAAAGACATACTTGGCACAATGAAAAAATTCATTACCAGATGAACAACATGCTGATATTATGCATCATGTGTCAGGATCTGAAAATGTGTTTCTTTAGAAATTTTAAACCCCAAATTACAGTGGGTACCCTACTCAAAAAATGGCAACATAATGGAATTACAAAGTAATATTTTTTATGTTGACCAGTAAGAATTTATTTACAGAATGGTGTTCATTTGCAACCACTATTGAAAAAGAATTTTTTTAAGCAAGAGAGATAGAGACAGAGAGAGGGACAGATAGGGTCAGACAGATAGGAAGAGAGAGTGATGAGAAGCATCAATGTGCCTTGGGGGGGGGACTCCAGTAGAGCGAGTGACCACTTGCTCAAATCAGAGAACTTGGGCTCAAGCTAGTGACATTGGGCTTCAAGCCAGTGACCTTGGGGCTCAAGTTTGCGACTATTGAGTCATGTCTATGATCTTACACTCAAGTCGGTGACCCTGAACTCAAGCCAGAGGAGCCCGCACTCAAGCTGGCATCTACTGCACCCTAGTTCGATGCTCTATCCATTGCACCACCACCTGGTCAGCTGAAAAAGAATTTTCTTAAATCTGTTTTTTTTTTCCTCCATTGAGAGACATAACGAGTTTCTGAAATAGTAGGCCAGAGTAATAATTTTTTATTATTGAGAAGAATTTATACATATATATATATAATATTATATTACATTATATTACTGTCAGGAATATAACATAATGATTCAATATTTGTATATATTGTGAAATGATCACCACAAAACTCTAAAATCTATCACCATATATAATTATACACAAAAAAGGTTTTCTTGTGATGAGAACTTTTAATATCTACTCTCTTGGCGACTTCCAATTATGCAATTCAGTCTTATCACACGGTGACCATTCTGTACATTATACTCCATGACTTTTATAACTGAAAGCTTGTACCTTTGACCACCCTCACCCATTTAACCCACTCTCACCTCTGGCAATCACCCATCTCTTTTCTGTATCTATAAGCTTGGGATTTTTGTGTGTGTGTGTTTTTTTTTTAGAATACATATATAAATGAGATTATATAGTACTTGTCTTTGTCTGACTTATTTCACCTAGCATAATGCAAGACAATCCTTTTAAAATACTTCAAAATTTTTATAAGACTCTCAGGGAACCCAGAAACCTTGTTCTATCTCTGCAGGACTTTTCTTATTTTCTCTCTTAAAAAATATCCTTGGCCCTGGCCAGTTGGCTCAGCGATAGAGTGTCGGCTTGGCGTGTGGAAGTCCTGGGTTCAATTTCTGGCCAGGGCACTCAAGAGAAGTGCCCATCTATTTCTCCACCTTCCCCCCTCTCCTTTCTCTTTGTCTCTCTCTTCCTCTCCTGCAGCCAAGGCTTCACTGGAGCAAAGTTGGCCCGGATGCTGAGGATGGCTCCATGGCCTCCACCTCAGGTGCTAGAATGGCTCTGGTTGCAATGGAGCAACACCCCAGATAGGCAGAGCATCACCACCTAGTGGGTATGTCCGTGGATCCTGGTGGGGTACATATGGCAGTCTGTCTCTATGCCTCCCTGTTTCTCACTTTAGAAAAATAGAAATATATATATCTTCTTAGTGGTGGCTAGAAGATGATGAAGAGACTATGCCATTAAGTGAAAGTGGGGCAGAAAATTGAGATGGAGGGAAGTACCAAAGGTAAACCTTGTTTTAGCCCTACAGTTGCTGAGTGATGGTTTAAGATTGTCTAGCAACTGAGCAGAAATTGACCACATCCTATCTTAATTTGTAGTTTACCACAGGTTAGAGAATAAGAGGGTGTTGATAGTGTGTGTGCGTGCATTTATGTTCCTAAGATCTACTGTTGAATTCAGTTAACAACAAAACTTTCTTCCCTTCCTATTCTTTTCTCCCTTTCTGTTCTTATTCTTGGATATACAGTTAAATGTTGGAACTATAGAAGGGACAAACAGAAGGTGGAGATAGGTGGAGAAAGGGCAGAATGTTAGTTCTACTATATAAATGAGAAATAGTGCTTTGCTCAGAGTAGGTTCTGAGATAGTTTGATAATGATGAATGATGATTTGATAATGATGAATGAATGAATGAATGAATGAATGAAGTATGTAGGTCCCTAAGGTCTAGGACTGGAGGTTAAAGAGTCAGAATGGGAGAATAGGTAGGATCATAGGTTTGGATATAGTGACTTATTACAGAAGTGTTTCCAGGGTAATTGATAAGAAGCCAGGTAAGGGTATGATTTCAGACAGCATCCCACTGAGGGCAGCTTCAACTTGATTCCATAGGGGAGCTCTGAAGTATACTTTATGCCTCAGAATTAGCCCAACCAAAAGCAAGAGAGCTTGGCTTTCATACACTTGCACTGGTTAGTCAGTCGAAGGGAAAGGAACAGTGGGTAGATGTGGGGTGGTGGCGGTGGAGGTGGCAGGATAGAAATAAATTATCTGACACTCTTGCCAGCCTAGATAATGCTGTTTCAGTGCCTGAAGTCCGCCTGTGAAAAAGAGTCACTCACGTGGCACATAGAAGCCAGGGGTGGGACACACAGCGTCCCAGGGATTCAAGAGGATCTGCACTGATCACTGACAGTGTCCTATTTCAGATAGCAATTGGCTTCAAGATTAAACCAAGACAGGGTTGTTCTCTCTTTGCTTTGTTGTATTACACAAGTTTGGTCATTTGCTGTATGTGTCACTGGGAATTGACAACACTCATATACACAAGAGAAGAAGAAAGATTTACCTTAAAAAATAAGAGATAATATTTACTTGGTGGGTACTATGGGCCAGGAACTTCTCAAAGCACTATACATTCATGATCTCTTTCAAGCTTATGCAAATGGGGTTTGTTGCTCATTTTATTATGAAGAAACTCAGGCTTAGAAAAGTTAAGTAACATGCCTATGATAGCATTAGGCAATGGAGTCAAGATTCACAACCAGGTTACACATTTTATGTTTAAATAAAGCAACACAATCTATTTTGAAGTATATTGACATAGTTAGTGAAGCAAGTTAGAAGCAGTTTTGCAACCACCCTGTGAAATAGATGCAAATTTTTCCAAGTCTAAAGAGTTAAGTAATTTGACGAATGCAGTACAATGTGCATGCATTTAAAAAATGTGTCTCTAGCCTGTCCAGGCCGTGGCGCAGTGGATTGAGCGTCGGACTGATGTGGATGGAGGACCCAGGTTCGAGACCCCAAGGTTGCCAACTTGAACGTGGGCTCATCTGGTTTGAGCAAATGCTCACCAGCTGGGACCCAAGGTCGCTGGCTCGAGCAAGGGGTCACTCGGTCTGTTGTAGCCCCCAGGTCAAGGCACATATGAGAAATCAATCAATGAACAACTAAGGAGCTGTAATGAAGAATTGATGTTTCTCATCTCTCTCCCTTCCTGTCTGTCTGTCCCTATCTGTCCCTCTCTCTGACTCTCTCTGTCTCTGCCACAAAAAAAAAAAAAAAATTAAAAATATAAAATAAAAAATGTGTCTCTAGGCATCAGTTTTCTTAGTTTCTCTCCTATATTATGTCTATTGAGTGAGTCAGTTTCAGAGACTGGATTCTTTGTCATCAGGAATATAGGATTTTTGGTCACATCTATATGCTATCTAGTGTAGGAAAGAGCAGTCTCTCAAGATTAAAGTTTTGGCCTTAACTGACTGTGGCAGCTCACAGACCATCTGACATGTTTATTGACTCCAGTGAATGTGACTCCCATTGAAAACCTCAGGCAATATTGTCTTCCCTTGCTGTGAAATAATTGTCTAGAGACAGGGAATCCTCCAGGCGGCTAGTTAAATGCCTCCAGAAGGCTTAGGGCATTGACGAGTCCCTCAGAGGATTTCTGTAGTTTACCAACTGCCTTATTGGTCAAAGGATCTCATTAGTCACACCCCCTTTGGAGAGGCAGCTCCAGGATTGCTGTGTTTGTGATGGAATCATGAGGATGCTGCGTCTCTGCAATTCCAGATGAAACTCTCAAGTGCAGAGTGTTTCTCGTCTTTATAAACCCACGCCGGTATTTAGAATAGTTACTAACTTGTCTTTTTCACTCTTACAAGGTTCTATTAGTTTTTTGCATATACCTTTCTCCCTCACTCTCACAGTTCAGAGCCCTATATTTCACCGGACCATGCCAGGCCTGGGGGTAAAATGGTCAGAATTAGCTGGGCAAAGTTTGGCAAGCTCCTGCTTCCTAGGAAAGGGACATGCGCATCCCATAATCACCCCCTCAAAGTTTCCCCGGTTATTTTATGAGCTCCCAGGAGCGAACCCTTAAGTCTGCACAGCCTCTGTATGCCCCACACCCCCTGCTCTAGCTCCCTTTGGTGCTGGTTACTACTGACAACGCCGCTGCTTGTGCAGTCAGGGGCCGGCACCTGTGCACCTTTATCAGGGTTGGATGACGCAGTCTCTGGTCAGACGTCACTGCCGTGGGTGCCGTGTTAGGGTCCTCGGGGTCTAGGGAGGCACTGCAAAGATGACTTTGCTCCCTGCCCTAGAATGCCTCTTTCCTTCTCCCTTCCTTTCTTAGATTACACTTTGCAGACGGTGTAATAGGGCTGTTGTACTTAATGCTTTAGATAACTTACAGTAAAATAGTTATTTCAGGTGTTCCTTACAGTCGTGTCTAACTCCCCAGATGGCTACCTGGGGATTGGAAGCTGACAAATGAGAGCTAAGCTGCAGTTTGCCCTCTCCATCTAAGCTTTGTTACTGGGACCAAGTTTACTTCTCTCACCAGCTGTTACTACAGGATAAGTATTTTTCCTCAGGAGATGCCCCAGCTGCTCACAGAAACACATTCCTAGTCAGCCCACCTTGCAGCCTGGCAGACATGCTCAGATATAGGTGAATCCCTGAAGTGGACACAGACCTGAGACTCGGGCTAGATCATCTTTCCATTACTACTCCCTCCCTTCCTCCCCTCCACCCTTTTTTTATCTCTCTCCTTCAACACTAACTGTGTGCCAGGCACTGCTCTAGGCACTTCAGATGGAGCAGTGATGAAGTATACAATGTCCTACCCTCCTGGCCACTCTAGACAGTGGCAAGTACTATGAACAGGAACTAGAATAGAGTGTTTGAGAGGCAGTAACTAGGGGATACTTTACATGGTGTTATTCAAAGGCCTTTCTGATGTGATAAACATCTGGCTGAGAACTGAATGACAAGAAAGAGCCAACTATACAAAAACCTGTCATCTCAGCATTCCGTGAAGAGAATAGCAGTACTTTTAGTTTTATTTATATTATATGTTTATTCTGCCTCTAGAGCTTCCATTGCCCCAGAAACATGTCAGGAGTGGGATTTCACAATGAACCCACCCCTGCTGGCTTCTTACACTCACCCAGAGATGATGTTGGAGCCCAAATGGACCAAGATCATAGGAGTGGCCCTGTCTCATGGAACCTCAGCTGTAGGGATCCTCTGCTGATCCGTCGTGAGCACAACCACATTTCCAAACTGCTGTGCACTGTGACAGGGCCTCCAGGCGTATGGTTTTCCGGGTTCCTAATCTACTCCACAGGGAGAAGAGCCTTAGGGAAATCCCAGCCCAGGTGCGAATCCCAGGGAGGCAAAGGCAGTGGGAAGCCCACACGCCCCGTTCTTAGGGAATTCCAGAGTCCACATAATTAAGCGTTAGAGCTGAAGAGTTGGGATTTCTCCAGTCACCACGGGGCATTTCTGCTAGAGCAGGAGCAAGAGGCCTGTAGTCCCTGAGATGGTCAAGGGACTCAAGGAGCTCTAGTGGCCCCGTGAGGGCATGATGGTCAGGGTCTCCCTTTCAACTCCTTGGAGGGGACACAGAGCACCACAAGCTGGCTCCTCTCAGGCAGCCTCACCGCCTTCTCCTGGCCCCCCTCCCCCCACCATGAGACTCTGCCATGTAGCATCCCTGTCCTTCCACACAGGCACCCCAACAGACAGAGGCCTGCTCACCATCTCCTCAACAGGCCTCTGGAGACCACTTGTCGTTTGGAGTCTTCCCGGTTTTATTCCTCCATTTTGTCTTTGCTTCTCTTCTTTTCCTCTCCTTCTCTTCACTATATCACATGCAACCAATTCTTCAAGGCCTATGTGAAGACTCACCTCCTCTGGGTTGTCCCCCCTAATTGCTATTGCTATCATTAATTTCTTCCTGCTGAATGCCCACAAGCACCTAGAATCTTACTCATAGACTCCTTGTGGTTCCTTTCCCTCCTCACTTTCTCCTCCTCTTCCACCTCTCCTCTCCCCTTTCTCCCTTCTCTTCCTCCCTCCCTTTCTTCTAAATAAGAATAAACTTATTCTTCTCAGGTCTTCTTTTTATTTTTTTAATTGAATTTTATTGAGGTGACACTGGTTAACATAATTATACTTGTTTCAGGTGCCCGATTCTACAACACATCTCTCTGTACATGGTATTGTATGTTCACCTCCCCAAGTCAAGCCTTCGTCACCATTTACCCCCCACACCCTCCTCCGCCTCCCTCATTAACTCATTTTGGAAAAAAAAATTATTACTAAATTTTGAACATATAACAATAACATTTTAAATGTATGTGAGGAGTATAAAATATTAACAATAATATGAAGACATGTACAATTTAGTGGTTTTTAATATATTCACCACTTTATAGAATCATCACCACTAATTCCAAAACATTTCCATCACTCTCAAAAGACATCCTTTACCTTCCAATTTTACCCTTTCCCTAACCTCTAGTAACCACTAATCAACTTTATGTCTCTGTGCATTTACCTTTTCTGTACATTTTTTATAAATAGAGATATGGTGTGTGTGACCTTCTGTGTCTGGCTTGTTTTCCTTAGTATAATGCTTTTGAGTTTTGTCCATGTTGTAAATGCATCAATACTTTTAACAAGTAATATTTCATTGTATGGATATTCCAGTATTTGAGTCTTTTACTAAATAAATTCTAGCATTTTAAATATTTGCAGATCTGCTCCCCCTCCTCCTTTTTTTGGTCTGCTGTGTTTTTGTGCTGCTGACTTTCTCAGCCATCTGAAGCATTTCTAACCCCAAATCACTTTAAATTTAATTTTCTGCTTCACATTTTTTAGATTGTCAACACAGAGCAATTAGGTGCCTAGCTACCCAGGAGGCAACTGTTCAAATTATGAATTCTTGGGGAAATTTCTTGATCCCTCATTCCACCTCTGCTGTTAGGACAAATGTAACCCTTTTATGTAGCTCTTTTGAGGTTCCAGGTATACACAAAGGGCTCCTCTTCCACTGTGCATGTTGGAAAGGACCTGGACTTCCCCTTGTGCTGCCTCCCTCCCTGTGCAGCCTGCAGAACAGCAGCCCAGGTCATCAGGGCACACGCAGGGGTACTTAGGGAAATGCTGATTTCGGTGCTGATTCCCTCCCAAGGTTTCTGTTTCACTCAGCTTTTGGTTTTTCTGATTTCTATTCATTCTTGCCAAATTAGCAATGCATTTTAAAAAATATTAAACATTTTCTTTAATTTAGCATTTTTGATTGTTTTAGAAAAAGAGTGATTTTAGGACATTTAACTCAGCATGTTGTTAAAAATGGAGTTCTATCAAAATCTTTCTCTCTCTCTCTTTTTTTTTTTTTTTTTTTTTTTTTTTTGGTGAGAGGAGGGAAGACAGTGAGGCAGACTCCTGTATGCACTTTTACTGGGATCCACCTGGCAACCCCATCTGGGGCCAATACTCAAGTATAAAGCTATTTTTAGCACCTGAGGCTAATGCGCTCCAACAGAGCTATCCTCAGTGCCAGGAGCCATGCTGGAACCAACTAAGCCACTGGCTGCAGGGGGAAAGAGGAAGAAAAAGGGGAGAGGGAGGGAAGGAGAAACAGATGGTTGCTTCTCTTGTGTGCCCTGACCAGGAATCAAACCTGGGACCTCCATATGCTGGGCCAACATTCTATCCACTGAGCCATCAGCCAGGGCCAATGAAATATTTTTTATTTGCTGATCTGAAACAATGTTTCCTTCTAGAGGAATAGTTTCTAATTTTTTGAAGTTTTTCTTAAATTGTAAACTTAATATATTTTGCATTCACTCACTCATTAAATAATTATTCAATACTGAAGGTATACTGGCCTTTTTACTAGGCACTGGAGATACGTGAATGAATGAAGTGGCCACAGTCCTTTTGTTTAGGGAATTTATACATACAAATAATAATTCTACAAAGAATTTGGTAACTGACTGAAGAACTCGTATAAGCCCAAGGTCCAATGTGATTTGTTTTCAGTGCAGTATTAGGTTAAAATAATTATTATTTTAGAAGAAAAATATAACTGGAATCATTTCAGAGATTTACTCAGGCTCTATAGAAAGTGGCAAATATCTTCATGGTATTATTTCTAATGCACTGTAAATCTTCTTTAAGAATTGTCTTTTGTTATCTCTGACTCTCTATATCTTTCATACACTTAGGAAGAAGCTTAAAAACAAAACTTTACCTTGCCTCCCATTCATTCTATGTGTGTTCTCAAAGTTTCCCCAGTATCCATCTGAAATGGCTTCTCATCACAGCTGTACATCATGACTATACAAATGACGGTACATCACAGCTCTTCATGATCAGGCCTGAGAGCCACTGTGTAGTGCCTTGCGAGAGTGAACTGTTAACTTTCCAGAGATTTTAAACATAGTCTTTATTAAAAATTAAGAAGGCCCTGGCCGGTTGGCTCAGTGGTAGAGCGTCGGCTTGGCGTGTAGAAGTCCCTGGTTCAATTCCCGGCCAGGGCACACAGGAGAAGCGCCCATTTGCTTCTCCACCCCTCCCCCTCTCCTTCCTCTCTGTCTCTCTCTTCCCCTCCCGCAGCCGAGGCTCCATTGGAGCAAAGATGGCCGGGGCGCTGGGGATGGCTCCTTGGCCTCTGCCCCAGGTGCTAGAGTGGCTCTGGTCTCGGCAGAGCGACGCCCCGGAGGGGCAGAGCATCCCCCCCTGGTGGGCAGAGCGTCGCCCCCTGGTGGGCGTGCCGGGTGGATCCCGGTCGGGCGCATGCGGGAGTCTGTCTGACTGTCTCTGCCGGTTTCTAGCTTCAGAAAAATACAAAAGAAAAAAAAAATTAAGTCATATAACTGTACAATTACATACATTACATTAAAAACAGATAATACCCCAACTCATCACCACCTGCATTTTACTATTGCCTAGGAGGTTATATGTATGATAGAAATACCATATATAATAGCATGTTACTGAGCATCTCTTGCTATTAGTGACGTCTGATTGGTAGCTGCAAACTGGCCTTGCTTTTAGTATTTAATCTAAAGAAGTTGGCAAATGCTATGAATCAAGGCCATCCTTGCCTGAAAACTAGTTGTTGAACATTTATCTACACATCCCTGGCTAAGAGGCAACTGGATAAATGGGTCTGGGCTCAGAGACAGATCTGGGCTGTAGGTATGTGGAAGCACAGATGTGGGGCAGCTTAATGCACTGGTAGCAGCTTACCACACATAGAAGGACAGGTGCTAGGTTTAATGCTCTGCTGTTGCCATCTTAAAATTCTTGTTTCAAATAAGGGACCGTGTGTTTTCATTTTGCTCTGGGCTAGCCTAGGTGGTAGGGAGTTTGGACTGTTTGGAATGTTGCTTGATTTACTACCTTCCACTCCTCAGAACAGGTACTCTGCCTCATTCACCTGCTTGGTAGCACTTTTACAGATCTCTTCTCCAGCTGATCCATCCAGTGTGTGTACTCTTCACAACCAGCTCACAAAAATTTCCTTTTTCTATTTTCTATCTGTAATGTGCCCTTCTATTTTCTCTTCTTTAGAAAACTGTTAACTTTCAAGGCATTAATATGCTAAGTTTAATAAACACGTTTATCCCCAGATGGCAATGTCCCCTATACTCATCTCTCAGTTTGGTATTACATGGTGGTTAGGGTAGTTCTGGAATCAGAGGACTGGGTGGAATTTTTCCTGTGACCTAAGGTAAGTTTCTTTGGTTTTTCTATACCTCCGTGTTTTAATTTCATAGCCAGGAATATTACTGATTTACTGAGATTAGTCTGACTAGCCATAAAAAAGAACTAAATAAGAATGTACTAACAAAGTAAGCTTGTAAAAGATTTTCTGTAAAATGTGAAATCCAGTTTATTGCTCTTCTAACCATGATTCCATATTACTAGTTTAGTAATCACAGTCATGTATTCTGTAACAAATCACTGCTATAAAACCAACCCTGCTCTTTTACCTATGGGCAAGTTCTTGTTACAGTTAAAAGGCCTGTTCCCCTCAGCTGAGTCACATCAGGGGTTAATATCTGAGCAAGAGGAATAAGCCCAAGCAGGAGCTACACCTTGGGCCCTGCCCTCTTCTACTGCTGCCACCATGCTGGGGTTTGCAGTCTGGATTCTCACTCAAGGCCAAAAGGACAACCCAACTGTGGGAATCTGTCACTTGCTACATAAAACAAGAACCCTAGCTTCAGTTCCTGTGACAACCAAGGGAATGGACTCTAGCCTTCAGACATGCCAGCTCTGAGGGATGGGTATCCTTCAATCTGTTACCTGAACATGCTGAGCTAGCTTGCACTAGCACCCTCTACTTCAGCAAAGAACTCCCGATCCCTACTTTTGATGGCTTTGTTTTATTTCCCCTCCTCCCTTCTTATAAATATCCCTGCCTGAACCAAAAGGGGAAGAAGGGTTTTTGAGAACAGGAATACCCTATCTTCTCAGTGGCTGGCACTTGAATAAACTTCTTTCCTTCTCATCAGCACCTGTGCCATGTAGTTGTTTTTCATGGTGACAGGCAGCTGGGCCTCCGGGTCATTTATCCCATTTTAGTTTGAAAAAAGAATATTTACCTCTTTAGATAATCAAGAATATTAAATTAGATAATCTATGGAAAGTGCCTAACAAAGTCTGGTACATAGTAAGTTTAATTAATGGTAGTTATTATAAAGATTATTTTATTCATATATGGTGAATTAGGAACAGTCATTAATTAAATTAAATTTGCACATGACATTTAGTAGCAAGGTCTTAGGAGGAATAAATGGAACACTGGCAGGGATGAGCTCAAAGGTTTCAATTTTTTAAAAAAGAATTTTTATAATCCCACAATATGTCCCAGAATGGACTGGACAAATCACCTCTTCATAGTCTCAAAGTCCCTTTCCTCTATCTTGCCCACACAGTGATCTACACAAACGACACGGATGTGGGCTCTTGGGCACAGACAGCTTACAGCCATGCAACCTTCTAGAAGTAGTGAAAAAGCCTTTTCTCGGCATAGCTAGGCATGTGATGGGCACTCAGCATACTGCAGGTTATTCTGTTTGCTGCTGTTTAACCAACCAACTCCTACCTAGCACAGTGCCTGGCACAGTTGGTGCCCATTTATAGGATGCCCTTCCTTCCCTTCAGTCTCCAATCTCGCTGCCTCTTTCGCGCCTCTGCCCCAGGCGGCAGTAAAGCCCAAGGCTTCACGGACGCTTCAGGCCCAGTTCGAGAACCCTGTTATCAGTGCGGTTGCAGTTGCTATGGAAACGGCAGGAACTAACAGCTAGGGTCCCAGCGGGCTGAGCTGGGCCCTAGGAGGCGGCGGCAGCCGAAGGAGCATCGTGAGCGACGTGCCCCGAGACTCTGCCCCGATCGGTGCCCCTTCCCCACGGTCCCCGAGCGTGGGTAGGGACCCCCCCCCCCCCAGTCCTGTCCCGGCTCTCCTGCGCGCGCAGCTCGTGGCGTTCAGACAGTGCCCCTGGGAGCTTCGCCAGGGGGCGCCCGCGGCTGAGGGGGGGGGGTGGTACTGAACGCTCCAGGTTCCTCTGTCTCTCAACACGCCTTTGGCCTTCAGCAAACAAAAATCTGGGTAATTCCAGCCAGAATCTTAATTGCTTTGATTTGAGAGCAAGCAGGGGATTGAGAGGTGAGGGAGCAAGGAGAGAATAGAAAATTAATTGTTGGCAAAGAATCACGCAAACGTGATGCGAGAAATTGAGTTACATCTTCTTTATAACGTGCAGCGCGCGCGCGGGCGTGTGTCCCCATCTCTCGTCCCGCGCCCACGCGGCTGTTGTCCCAGGGCCACACCTAGGCTCGGCAGGGCGCGTGAGAACAGGTGCGGCGCCAGGGCGGCCGCCGATGGCCCGCGCCGACCGTGAAGTACTGGACTGGACTGTGCGTGCTGAGCGCCGCGGATGCGGGGTCTCGCCGGGCGCACGCCGGCGTTTGGCCGTTGCTCGCTTTGACCGGGTCTGTTTTCCGTCCTTTCAGCCTGTGACCGACGTGGGCGGTGAGGCCTCGGGGCAGCGGGATCCCCTGAGCGCTAGCCGGCACCGGCGGCGGGAGAAGGAGCGGCACAGGCGCCAGGGCCGCCCCCGCGCCCAGCCTGTGGTCGAGAGCGTGCTGGTATACCGCAACGGGGACCCCTTCTTCGCGGGGCGCCGCGTTGTCATCCACGAGAAGAAGGTGTCCACCTTCGACATCTTCCTGAAGGAGGTGACGGGCGGCGTCCAGGCGCCCTTTGGGGCCGTCAGGAATCTGTACACCCCCCGGGCCGGGCACCGCATCTGTAAACTAGACCAGATCCAGAGCGGGGCAACTACGTGGCCGGGGGCCAGGAAGCCTTCAAGAAACTCAAGCGAGTCCGTCTGTCCCACCGCTCGCCGTTTCTGGGTGCGCGAAGGTTTCCGGTTGGCAGCAGGAAAGGACTGACACGGTCTTCCCGCCTCACCCAGACCTCAGTGCGTGGAGGGGCTGCGGCTGTGCGGGCTGGTGCCTCTCAAAGCTCCCGCTGCAGTTGAGGTTGGAGGCAGAAAGCGTCACTGGAGAAGGAATTTCACTTGGGTAGCAGAAGGAACAATCTTAAAACTTATGTGTAAAGAACAGGAATCTTTTCTAAAAGTGACCAAACTGGTATTTTAGCATTTTCTTTCTTTTCTCTCTTTTCTTTCTTCCTTTATATTGGAACCCATCTTTCTAGTTAAAATCATTTTGAAATAGTGGATACTATAGAATCACCAGAGGAGAAAATTGCTCTCTGCACCCCCCACTTTAAATTCTTTCAACCTTCATTCCAAGTGAATGGCCATGCCCCTCCACCTGCATGTTTATGCTACTGGGATAAAGCTTGGAAAAGTTAATTGGCTCACTGTTTTTGTCTACATGTCTGTCTCTAAGTGCCTGATGGCTAGGCCCTCGAGGACAGAAGTCATCATTGCTGCCTATCCCCGGGTCCTGGCAAAGAGCTCACTCAGTGAATTGGCACATTGAGTTTTGGTCTGTGAGGGGAGCAAAGATGACCAAGGCACGACTCTTTGTCTTTCTTTGGGAGTTTACAATCTGACAGGAGAAAGACTACATGCACACTAAGATTTTAATGTAGAGTACAAAGGAATAAGTGCAATAAGAAAAACAAAGTGACGTGGAAGTTCAGAGTTGAGAGAGA
The DNA here is from genome assembly GCF_036850765.1 of Saccopteryx bilineata. Classification (NCBI taxonomy): domain Eukaryota; kingdom Metazoa; phylum Chordata; class Mammalia; order Chiroptera; family Emballonuridae; genus Saccopteryx; species Saccopteryx bilineata. The sequence goes on from NC_089492.1 coordinate 209,591,904, forward strand.
TTACCTCTGGTGTGGGTGGGTGTTGTAGGACAGGTAGAGTCTAACATTCCATAGGTGTTTTCTTTTTTACAGCTTCATGGAAATACAGTTCATGTTATATAAACCTCACCCATTTCAGTGGGTCTTAAGTGTATTCACGGAGTTGTGCAACCATCACCACGAACTAATGTTAGAACTTTTCTGTCACTCCAAAAACAAACCCTGTACCTCCTAATATCTCTTTTCTCCCCATCCTTTGGTAACAACTAATTTATTGTGGGTCTATATGGATTTGTCTGTTCTGGATATTTCATATAAATGGACTCATACAAGATGTAGCTTTTTATGTTTCTGTATTATTTCACGTCACATAATGTTTTCATGGCTTATTCATGTTGTAGTATGTATCAGTACTTCATTTTTTTATCACTGAATAGTATTCCATGATGTGAATATACCACATTGTATTTATCCATTAATCAGTTGATGATTATTTGGATTGTTTCACATTTGGTTAATAAGAATAATGCTTCTTTGAACAATCATGTACAAGTTTTCTCATTTCTTTTGGGTATATACCTAGGAGTAGAATGGCTGAATGTATGGAAAGTCTACATTCCATTGTTTTTAATATAACATTTTAATTAGAATTCAGCTTGAGTGTCAGATTAACAACAACAAAAATTTTTACCACAAAAATAAGTGCTTGTGAATTCGGATTTTAACTGTATAGAAATATTTTCCTGCCTATCACTAAAGCTATATGTCATCCGTCCTTTCATAAGTTTAAACTGAGTCCTAGGTGTTCTGCCAGACATTTTTTATTTTTGGTGGGAAGTGAGGGATACATTTGGATTTAGTTTTTCCTCCCCTGAAACCTCCTTTAGTATTGTTTGTTTCACTTGGTAGAAAAGAACTAAATGAAACTATATACTTCAGAGAAACTTAGAACTTATCACTGAAAATCAGGAGAGGTGAGACTGAGCTATGATTGTTAGCTCCTTGGGCAAGCCACTTGACTCAGCTGGTCAGTTTCCTAATACAGAAAAGGAACATAATCATTTCAGCCTCACAGGGTTGTGGTAAAAAGTAAATTAAAAAAAAAAAGAGGAAATTCTATGAATGTGAATGTTTTGTAAACATGAAAATGTTACATAAATGTAAAACATCACTATGTCCAGTTCCTTTTATCATATAGCTTGTTTCCTTTTTATTACATAACTTCCCTATAAAGCAGTTTCATGGGAATGGAAATCTGCTTCAGAATCTACTAACAGCCCAAAATTATATACTCACTTTAGTAATTCATATTCTCTTTTGTTTATTTGGCACTTCCAGTTCAAAAGATAGAATCAGGTACAATTTCAAACCAAAGAGAAGGTGTTCTTCAAAATTACTCTTTATATATGAGATTTGCATGGTTATTTTTGCTTTTAATTCACACACACACAAAAAAAACCCCCCTCACCTTGTTATAACAGTGTCTGTGGTTAGTTTTCCATACTGACAGAGAAATAGCTTATTTATTTGTGCGAAAGTAGTAGTATCTATGGTTATACTGATGGAAGCCAAGAAGATTTAAATGCTTGATATATTTGAATCTTAGCAGTTGTAAATTTATATAACAAATGAATCACCTGGCAGAATAAAAGAAAGTCCAAAAGATATCAAGGGTAATTCTGTTATTTAGAGCCTAAATGATGCTGGAAATGATAGCAATGGTGAAAAAGTATTTTTCAAATGAAAATGACAACTTTCTTCTTGAATTCTTTTACTCACATTTTTTCTAGTATGTTTGAAACCATAATGAAACTTTGGGTAGCTATTTAACCTGTTATGAAAAAGAATTCTAGAGAGTGTTATTTTCCCTGTGCATTTTTGGAAGAGGATTCTACAAGATTAATCTTGTGGATCTAAGATAATTTTCCTGAAAATGACAGAACTTTTTAGTGTTGTTTTTTTTTTATGTCAGAAATCAGTCCCTGCAGATTTGCAGAAGAGCCATTTATTGCTAAACAGAGCATTTGCCCTGCCTTATATAAATACTGTTATGTGAGGGAAATATATGGTAATTTCCAGAGGTTTGGATCTACTAAAACATTCTATCCAAAAAAACAAACAACAATGATCTAACATAGCCAAAATTATTTCAAATATAAACTTTTTTTTCTGGTAACTGAGCAATTATGGTTGAGGTAGAGAATCTACCTATTTTCTATCTAAGGTTATAAATTAGATGCTAGATGTATACTTATTTTTATACTAGAGCATTTATTTAGCACTTTCTATGTGTGAAGCACAGTGGTACCAGATCACAGTGATGAACTGATAGCTTGAGGTTGACACAGGTATAAAATTTTTAGGTTGTGCTTATGCTAAAGTTGAAAAAGGATCACTAGTTAATATCTGTAGCATATTATAATGGAATAATAGGGGTCTCTAAAAATTAGCTAGTCTACCTATCTGCCTCAGTTGAACTAAACCATTCCACATGGCTAAGCATTTCTCTATCATTAGAAATTGCTCTCATAGGAAAGATTTCTGAGCCTTTCACGGTTGTGAGTTTCACAGTTGATAGTTGCTAATGCATGCTATCAGTACTTTTATTAAACCTGAAGTCTGATTAATGAAACTGTTAAGCAGCTTTATACACAAACCACTCTTTATATCTAAACTGACATAAGAATGAGAGATTCCATATACAGTATATATAGCAAGTAGCTAACCATTGTAAGGGAAAGTGTTCCCCAGTAGAAGTATGCATTTCTAAGACTTCAGTTTCATTGAAGTTTAGAACAGACCTATGTCAGCACTGTTTGGTGGTGCTGAAAATGCTTTGATTAGTAACTCTTGATTTTAGCTTTAGGCTTAGGTATATATTTCTATGGCTTGTTTTACTATTTAACAATTTTTAAAAAGAAATTTATACAACTGACTCAAATGCAATAAAAGAAACACTCATTATTTGTTTGTTTTTCTCTCCCAGTTACTTGGACATAGGAGAAATCAAGAGGATACCAATGGAAGTTAATACAGAGGTAAAACAAGTAACATTTTAAAGGCTCAAGTAAATAATAGTAGCAATTTTGTGCTTCTTGGGCTGTGTTTAGAGCGTTACATGATGTTCTACTTATAACAGATGACTTATCTAATGTTAATAGATGGAACACTATGTGTTTTAAGGCAAAGACAACTTTTTCTTTGCAGCATTATCAGAAAGGAAGAGACTGAGTAATTATCCTAAACAAATATGTACTAAAATGTAGGATTAGACACAACATGTTATTTCCCCATTTTCTAGTTTTATGTTTTCCGGTTGAAATCCATAGAAATTTTCCCTGCCAAATGGGAAGAGATTCTGAGAACCATTATACCAGTCTTTACCCATACTACACCCCTGTTCTCATTGCTTCTGACGGCCCTGTGTCTGAAATAGCTGTGATCACCATGGCTGCCCCAAGGACCCTGTTGGACTTTCCATGATGTCAGGAAAACACTTCCTATTTTAACTTGCATTAAAGTTCACTGGAGCACATTAACTTGCATTAAAGTTCACTGGAGCACAATCATCAAAAGCTTGAGTGAAGATTGGAAATGAGTCTTGTGAAATATTCAGAACACTACTTTCTATACAGCTTCTGAACCCCTAATCACGCCCTGGTAGGCAAACTGCAGCTCACGAGCCACATGCAGCTCTTTGGACTCTTGCGTGTGGCTCTTCCCCAAAATACTACGTGCGGGCGCTACCTCGATAAAGAATGTATCTACCTATATTGTTTAAGTTTAAAAAATTTGACTCTCAAAAGAAGTTTCAATTGTTGTACTGTTGATATTTGGCTCTGTTGACTAGTGAGTTTGCTGACGAAAGCCCTAGTGGAATTTTCAGATATTGTGTAAGACGTATTCTTTAGTTTGTGGTTGAAATATATACTGCTCACAAAAATTAGGGGATATTTTATTTTATTTTATTTTTAATGGGGCAACATCAATAAATCAGAATACATATATTCAAAGATAACAACTCCAGGTTATCTTGTCGTTCACTTATGTTGCATACCCATCACCCAAAGTCAGATTGTCCTCTGTTACCTTCTATCTAGTTTTCTTTGTGCCCCTCCCCCTCCCCCTTTCCCTCTCCCTCTCCCCCCGTAACCACCACACTCTTATAAATGTCTCTTAGTTTCACTTTTATGTCCCACCTCCGTATAGAATAATGCAGTTCCTGTTTTTTTCTGAATTACTTATTTCACTTCGTATAATGTTATCAAGATCCCACCATTTTGCTGTAAATGATTCGATGTCATCATTTCTTATGGCTGAGTAGTATTCCATAGTGTATATGTGCCACATCTTCTTTATCCAATCATCTATTGACGGGCTTTTTGGTTGTTTCCATGTCCTGGCCACTGTGAACAATGCTGCAATGAACATGGGGCTGCATGTGTCTTTACGTATCAATGTTTCTGAGTTTTGGGGGTATATACCCAGTAGAGGGATTGCTGGGTCATAAGGTAATTATATTTTCAGTTTTTTGAGGAACTACCATACTTTCTAAGAAGACATAGGTACTAAACTCATGGACCTGGGTTTTAAAGAGCATTTTATGAATTTGACTCCACAGGCAAGAGAAGTGAAGGCAAAAATTAATGAATGGGGCTACATCAGACTAAGAAGTTTTTGCTCAGCAAGAGAAACTGATAACAAAATAAACAGATAGCCAACTAAATGGGAAATGATATTTTCAAACAACAGCTCAGATAAGGGCCTAATATCCAAAATATACAAAGAACTCATAAAACTCAACAACAAACAAACAAACAATCCAATAAAAAAATGGGAAGAGGACATGAACAGACACTTCTCCAAGGAAGAAATACAAATGGCCAACAGATATATGAGAAGATGCTCATCTTCATTAATTATTAGAGAAATGCAAATCAAAACTACAATGAGATACCACCTCACACCTGTTAGATTGGCTATTATTAACAAGACAGGTAATAGCAAATGTTGGAGAGGCTGTGGAGAAAAAGGAACCCTCATCCACTGTTGGTGGGAATGTAAAGTAGTACAACCATTATGGAAAGTATGGTGGTTCCTCCTCTAATTTTTGTAAGCAGTATAGATTAAAACAAAGTTGTTTTTGTTTTGTTTTTTGTTTGTTTGTTTTTTAAGCAGCAGTTTTAAGTATCCCAGTGAGACAGGGAAAATTATAGTTAAACCCAGACTGGGACTCTGTTCACCAGACCAGACATCCCCTTTTCCCATTTTGATTCCACATGACATGTGCTTCCACGGCTTGTGCCCTGCCAGGGGATAAGGGGCTGATGGGAAAAGGAGGTTCTTCTCATTCGTAGTGCAGAGTCCCAGAGAGAAGCCTCAGCTCTTGCCTTTTCCTTTCACCTTGTGTTTATACCAAACAGGACCAAGTAGGTCTCTCTAGGAAAACAAAAGACAAAAAACATGTAAATAAACATGTAAATAAAAATTCTAATTCTGTATATTTGAAGAATGTGAGGTTAATTTCATTACTCAAATAATTTGTGGAAAAGGTGGTAATCCCAGACAGTGTTTAAAATAGTTAATATTATTGTAAGTTAGGTTTTCGATGTGAATCAGAGTGCTTGTTAGTGAAAGTGATAAGCTTCTGAGCTTCAAGTAAACAAAGGTATATGGTTTTTATGTTGTGCTTATGTTACAGCTGAAGAGTGAGAGTAAGAAAAAAAGGACAGATTAGTGAATTAATTCTAGATATAATTTTGCTTGAAGGATATACAACTGTTTGAAGTAGGGGACCTTGCATGAAATTGGTGACTACCTGAATTTCTGCAATAGGATATGATATATGACTTCCTCCCCAAAATGCAGGCATATATTTACTCTGATTTCTGTGTTGTTAGTGAAGAGATTGTCCCTGGCAAAGAGCAGCAGGTGTGCAGTAAATTTTTTGAATATAATACCTTTTTTTCTCTAAAGATTATGTTTAACAATGGAAGCATTCACAGACACTAAGGTTAATGTAACTTGCTGAATGCTCTTCTACTTTGGGGTAATAGCTATTGTTTTCTCTTTACTTTGGACCTGTGTGTCAACCACAGAGACAGCTTCTGATTATGAACATACATCTGATAGTGAAAAACCCATCCCTTATCTGCAGCTAGAAAACTGTATCTCTTCCACTTTAGGTTTTTACTGTAATCCTCTCCCCTTCTCCTTTCCTCTTACTGCACAGACACTGTTGTAGCCTTTCATTTCTTCTTAGTCCTTCCCTATAAAGCCTTTCGAAGGGGAGAAAGAGAAAGAAGTAGAAGAAACTTGGGGATGCAGGGGAAATGGGAAGAGGTGGTGGGGAACTGCTGGCTCTTCAGCACCTTCCCTCACCTGCCCCAGCCCCACGCACCCACTAGCTGCCCCTTCCCCAGGCCCTCTCCTCTGCGCCTGCCCAAACTTGCTCCCGGTCTGACGAGCAGTGTGTTCGCTTCCCTCACTTTGCACTTTGCATTCCCAGTCCTGCTGTTCCACACACAGACTCTCCTCCCAAAGCCCGTCCCATGGACACATTCGGAGCCTGCTTGAGCAAGAAGAGGCTCACCTTTCATTGCCAGAAAGGGAGAATTTTGGGTTCCTGGCATCTGAAAAAAGGAATGCTGAATGCATTTTCTCATAGAGATACCATTATCACTGCTGTTTTAGGTAGAGCACAAGTTAGAAAGGCTTCTGTGTGCTGCTCCCAGAGCCTGTCATATGTGTAATTCTTACTGAGGAGAAATACCTCTCTCTTTTCTACGACTTATTTATAATCCGACTTTTAGAACTCAGTAAAAATTTAAGTTAGAGGAATATCTATATTTAAAATTTGTAAATAGACTTGGTCAATACTAGACTTCCACAAAATTTGTAGATTCTGTTTTGGGTTTTTTTTTAGGTTTTTAAAATTTTTTTTTAAGACTGATTTCCTCTCAATATTTGTGCTACTGAGAAAAGATTGCATACCTTATTAAATACTATGGATGACCACTATCCTTTGAAGTAAGATAACATACTTTATTTCCAACCATGGGGAAGGGTTCACAGAATTATTTCTGAAGTGGGCTTAAAACCTAAGTCATGAATATGGAAGGCTTAGAGTTTCAGTACAATAGTAGCACAAACAGTGTTTATGCAAAGACTTTTCAGGACCAGGGTAGAGTAAAATTACTTATCAAAATTGGGGACATTTCTCTCAAATCTGAGGTAATTTAATACTCTTTGAATTTTCAGTGCCTGGGCTGCATAATAAAAGCCACCATTTGGCACAGTGGATAGAGTGTCTGACTGGGATATGGAGGACCCAGGTTTGAGACTCTGAGGTCGCCGGCTTGAGCACAAGCTCATCTGGTTTGAGCAAAGCTTACCAGCTTGGACCCAAGGTCGCTGGCTCGAGCAAGGGGTCACTCGCTCTGCTGTAGCCCCAGGTCAAGGCACATATGAAAAACCAGTCAATGAACAACTAAGATGCCGCAACAAAGAATTGATGCTTCTCATCTCTTCCTTCCTGTCTGTCTGTCCCTATCTGTCTCTCTCTCTGACTCTCTCTGTCTCTGTCACAAGAAGAAAAAAAAAGCCACCATACCTGTGTACATGATTTGGTTATCCTAACTGCCTAACACATGTTAATTCTGATGATTCGCAGAATGTGTTACTGTGGAAAGACCTTTACAGCTGGGTGGGGTTACGTAGAATGTGTGGCACCGAGTCCCAGGAGTTGTGGCTAAGTTTTCAGATGTGACAGGCAGCGCAGCCCGGGAGGACTGGGAGCTGGCAGCAGTCCTCCCCCCAGAGCACCCTCAACCACGCGCAGACTGCATGCTGGTTGCTGGTTAGACAGTTAATAATTTAGACATGCTGGTATCCACTTGCTGACCACAGGTCACGGTAACTAGAATGTGCGTGTCACCTTGACATGTGAAGGTCTTTTGCGGGTCTTGTCATTGCTTGACTGTTCCATGAAGCTCATCTTGGAAGAGACACTGAACGGATGCCAGTCATCCTCCTCGTCCTCCTTATGAGTGGATCCTTAGGACAGAGAAAGGCAGGACTCTAAGGGCTTCTTCCACTGCCCCAGAAGAAGCATGTGGCCTTATTTGGCCAACACTCCAGTAGCAGGAGCAGAGGAAAGGGGTGGATAGAAGGCGACGGGAATAAGAAAAGTGAAAGGGGATTCTGTGGTAGTTTGCACTGGCTCCAAAGCCAGGCAGCATCGTGTGCTCAGAGCAGACTTCCCAGTTGCCTCTCTCCATCTACTAAGGTTCAGATAAAGAGACTACCTAGAGACCTCTGCTCCTCAGTCACTCTGCATAGCTTTATTGTCATCCTGCTTCCCCTGCATCACTGGTGGCTTTACTACAGATGCTTTTCTCATCTTCTGATCTCGGTAGCATATCCCTTCCTCCCAGTCCTCTCTCTGCCGCCTCCTCACCCTCCTCTCAGCCCAGGTTCAGACCCTATTCTCTGCTTCCACGTTCCAAGCCACTCCCAGCCTCTCTCTTTCCTCTTTAACTGAAGCAGTGTGTAGGAAGCCCCTGATATGCACTGGGGGAGGCGAGGGTTGGGGGACACCTCCCTCTTCCTTACCAGCCTGGCCTGTGCTCCTACATTTTTGTTTATGATTTTTGCCTCCTTTCTTCTTGTTTTTCTACCTTCTGTGCTTTGCTTCCATGTGATTGATGGCTATACCGCTTAGTGTGCGAGGCAGAGTGCCGGGAGCAAAAATGAACAGGACATGCAGAACAGACACTGCCAGAAATGTCTTGATGAAATACAGATGTATGAGTGTCTCTAGTCCCTAGGACCTCACTCACCATAGGTGACTCAGTTGGGCAGGGACTCAGTTCAGTTTGCAATGAGCTTTTATTTGAAATGATTTTGACTTTATCATGTTGCAATAAACAAAGCCATTTGTAAACTCTTGAAATGTAAGCTTTCTTCTTTTTAAATCTAGAGTTGTAGATCTGCCAGTCATCCTTGGCCCAGTGGATCCTTCACCTTGTGATATTTTTAAGTATTTTGAATGCAAAATCTGTGTTATTGTCTAAGAAGCCTTGGCACTCATTATATGCAGAGGGGACAAGCAGGGACCTTGGTTCCAGAGCACGTATTATGTACCGGGATCTGTGCTAGGCAGCAGGCATGGAATCAGTCCTTAGTTGGTTTTTGTTTGTTTGTTTGTTGTTGGGTTTTTTTGTATTTTTTTGAAGCTGGAAATGGGGAGGCAGTCAGACAGACTCCCACATGTGCCCGACCGGGATCCACCTGGCATGCCCACCAGGGGGCAATGCTCTGCCCATCTGGGGCATTGCTCTGCTGCAACCAGAGTCATTCTAGCACCTGAGGCAGAGGCCACGGAGCCATCCTCAGCGCTCGGGCCAACCTTGCTCCAATGGAGCCCTGGCTGCGGGAGGGGAAGAGAGAGACAGGGAGGAAGGAGAGGGGGAGGAGTGGAGAAGCAGATGGGCGCCTCTCTTGTGTGCCCTGGCCGGGAATCAAACCCGGGACTCTTGCATGCCAGGCTGATGCTCTACCACTGAGCCAACTGGCCATGGCCTGTTTTTTTGTTTGTTTTGCTTTGTTTTTTTTTATATTTTTCTGAAGCTGGAAACAGGGAGAGACAGTCAGACAGACTCCCGCATGTGCCCGACCGGGATCCACCTGGCACGCCCACCAGGGGGTGACGCTCTGCCCTCCAGGGGGCGATGCTCTGCCCCTCCGGGGCATTGCTCTGTTGCGACCAGAGCCACTCCAGCGCCTGGGCAGAGGCCAAGGAGCCATCCCCAGCGCCCGGGCCATCTTTGCTCCAATGGAGCCTCGCTGTGGAAGGGGAAGAGAGAGACAGAGAGGAAGGAGAGGGGAAGGGGTGGAGAAGCAGATGGGCGCTTCTCCTGTGTGCCCTGGCCGGGAATCAAACCCGGGACTTCTGCATGCCAGGCCGATACTCTACCACTGAGCCAACTGGCCAGGGCCTTAGGGCCTGTTTTTTTTTTTTTTTACAGAGACAGAGAGACAGACAGACAGGAAGGTAGAGAGATGAGAAACATCAATTCTTTGTTGTGGCTCCTTAGTCTCCTTAGTTGTTCATTGATTGCTTTCTCATATGTGCCTTGCCCAGGGGGCTACAGCAGAGTGAATGACCCCTTGCTCAAGCCAGCGACCTTGGGTCCAAGCTGGCGAGCTGTGCTCAAACCAGATGAGCCTGCATTCAAGCCGTCAACCTCGGGATCTCGAACCTGAGTCCTCTGTGTCCCAGTGCAATGCTCTATCCACTGAGCCACTGCCTGGTCAGGCAGTTCTTAGTTTTTGCTCTTTTAGGGTCTAGGGGAGGAAACAGGGAAATAAACCAACTGTTATTACCTACTACAATTGTGATGCATTACAGCTATTGCAGGGCACGTGTGCTGAGCTAGAGGTATACTCAGATGAGTGAGAAGGTACAGATGGGATTAGGAGTGTGTGTCAGTTTGTAATGGTTTGAAATATAATAGAATCTTTTATTTTTGGTGTTTTTCTATTAAAGTTTTGAGAATGTTCCTTTCTACACCTTGATTATGGGGGATTACTTAATACCTGTATGTGTGAGTGAGTCAAAGACTATCTCTGACAAAAAGAGTGAACATTGATTTAGAAGGAAGGAGGTAAAGGTCGCCTTGCTGTCTGTCAGGTTTGGAGAAAGATGCGGAGCAGCTGGCTGCAGAGTTAGTGTAGAGAGCGCGTCTTCCATGGTCACGGCCATGCAGCAGCTGCGGGAGGCCCTGCCGCATGCATTCCTGCTTTCTTATAGCTGATACTCCTGGATCTGCTCTAATCATATTTTACCAGGGATCTTTAATTGCTAAACCTGTTGCCCTCACTTCATAACAGCTCCTACTTTAATCACCACTTTTCCTAATCTCACCTCAAAACCTGTAATTAGTCCAGAACTGATCTCTGCTTCCCTCACTCTCCTCAGCCTCCTTCAGTGAGAACTCAAACCTTACCGAAGGTGATCTCCTCCTCCCTCTTCTCAGCATCACTCTGTGGTTTCTCCCAGTGCCATGCCCTGTTGTACCAAGTCAGCAACCCTGCTTTTGTTGGACTGCAGGTTTGTTCCTGTTCCTGGTAGTCATTAGATGGTCAGGCATTAGCATCTGCATCGAAACTGCCTGTTTGATCATAAGTCTCTTGGAGGTCTGCTAATGCTGTACTGTACCTAGTGTTAATAGGCTGGTAATCATTTTAATTCTATAGTTTTGAATGTTCCCCATCACGCAGTTAAAGGAGAGGTCTGTTTGCCTCATGCATGCCTGATTATTCTGCATTTTGCATAGGAGTGGGATGTCTCAAATAACTCAACAGTAGTCATGGCCACTACCTATTTAGATTTTGTTTCAGGGCTAAAATTAGTTGTGCTTAAACCTTTGTGTGATACATTTATTGTCACATTAGTATGATTTGGAGCTATATTAAATGACTGCTATTCACTCAGGGGTTATTGTGTACCTGTTTTATTCCAGGCATTGTGTGTGTCACTTGGACACCAAACACCTGGCCCTGACCTCAGGGAGCTTATGCTCTTTAGTCTTCCTTGCCTGCTGTGCTTCGATTTTAACTCTGCCAACACTGATCTTTGTTGCAGAACTTGGTGTAAGGTAGACTTCTTTAATTCAAGAGCTGTATTTTCAGGGCTAAACAGTTTTTGAACTACATTGTTAATAATGGGTCAGGAAATGGACTAATTTTTGAGGAGTAATAAACACCTAATTTCTGGAAAATTAGTTCCCTTTTCCCAGAGTTATAAACACTTAAACTAATTGTAACCAAAATCAACAACTACGGTTGTCCATCTCCTTATGATCAGGATAAAATTAGTTTAAACCTGCATTTACTTATTTTATTATTTTATTTAATTTTTAATTTAAACTTAGTTTAATTTTTATTTTAAACCTGTATTTAAACTTAATTGGAATGTCCAACATTTCCCTCAAGATTTCTGTGAAGTCCTTCAGGGATTATTGTCTCAAGCTCACCTCTTATGGACTTCTGCTTCCAAAATGGTAGTTGAGTTTCTGGACTGTCTTGTTCTCCTACAGCTTCTGTCTCTTTAAGACCTCACCAACTCAGAGGTAAAACCTTTTCACTGATGTCCACACAAATACCCTATTCACACAAGTTTGTGTGTGGTGAAATTTACTGGTAGTTTTCAAATGGGGTAGTTTTTATAGGTTGTATAGAAGAATCAACAACTCAAAACTTGATGTCATACTTTCTCATTCTTAATAACACCTTGGTTTTATTTATGAACCCAGTTCCAGCTTTTGGCCTGTTTCTTGGCCTTCTCTCTCTTTTTCTCCTCCCATACAGCACTTCTCTGCTCCCCCCTCCCAGCCCAAGTTCCTACTGATTTCTAAACAGACAATTGAGAGCTTTATTTTGTTAACTTGAATCTTCCTACTCTTTATTCTCAGGGTTAGCAGAAGAGGCTAAATTTTACCACTTTACTCACATTTATATTTAACTATGCCAGTCATACGCACAGTGATAGGCAAGGAGAGAGAACAGAAGGTCATGCTCGACTTCCTCCAAGTGACCCATTTGTGGGTGAGTGTGTTATATGTAGTTCTGAGGAGTGCTGCCTTACAGAACAAACTGAGATTGAAATCAGAAGTCAGACCCTAATGAATGTGTCCTCAAGTAGTGGAAATCTCCTTGTTGGATAAACTGTCATACTGAATCCTCCTGAATCCGCTCACTCATTTTAGATTTTCATTTGTGGAGAATTTGGATAAACATTGTTTTTTCTTAGTGGATTGGAACACTGCAGGGATACCTTGGAGAGGGCGGGAGAGAGGAAGAGAGTTTTTAAAACCCTCAATGCTTTGTGTAAGGTTGGTGGATAATGGGAAATGGTCACATGGGGAACCCAGACCCGCGAACTTTGGCTAGGACCGCCTGTGACATCTTAGGACAAGCGGTGCAGGCCACCAGCCATGAAAACTGAGTACATCCAGTACATGGCTAGAAGAAAAAAAATAAAATAAACAACCGTTAGAAATGTAGACCCAACATCCTGCATTCTATGAGTCAGAGACCCTTATCAGAAGTTTATGTTTGAAATTCTCCACTGAGCTATACCCCCCCCATTGCTATGCTGTGCACGACCTCCCTAGCAAATAGCTAACTGCCACATCTGCTTCTGTATAACGAATGCTTGCTCAGCCTAGATAGCCACCCTATAAAAAGGAGCCATTTTAGAAGCTCGCTGCTCCCTTGCATGGGTTGCCTGCAGTCCTTGCACAGGTTTGCAATAAAACTTATAAAATTCACTTTGGGTTTGCTGTGGTCTGTCTCCTGGGATGTAACAAATGGAGGCCCCAGCGAGATAGGCCATGTAAGACCCCTCCTCACAGAGTGGGCTGCAGCAGATGTTGGTAGCTGGCCAGCCTCCGGCAGTTGCCGTTTGGAAACTGAATTTGGCTGATTCAAAACATTTGAAGTCTCGAGACTGTTTGGTAAGGAAGCTTCCTCTCTGAATATTTGGAAACAGAGCTCTAGTTAGAAAAGGGTGTAGTGGAGCAGGCGGGACGCCACCTGATTTCTCCCCACCAGGTCAGTCGGGGAACGCAGGATGCTGCCTTCTCCCTTTGGTTTTGGTTTAGAAGTTTTGTTTGTTTTGTGTGCATATTTGGTTTGTTTGTCTGCTTCGCCCATTGCTTCCTCACAGGATTCCTTTGAGAGTCAAGGGCCATGTTGCCCTAATGCCTCTTCAGTGCTTGCTTGATAATTTTTCTGATTTCTCTCGCAAGGCACGAGACTATGGGACTCCTGTTGATTCTGCCACGTTGCGGACTCTTTGTGAACTAGAATGGCCAACTTAAGAGCAGACTGGCCAAACCAAGGATTGCTAGACCCATAGAAAACATAGAGAGTTTAGCGTACTATCACCAGCACCCACCTGCAGGCAGGTGGCATGGTCAGTATGCAGCCCAGTATAGTAGCAGAGGTAGAGAAAGAAAAGGCAGCCGGGCTGCAGCTGGCTGCAGGAGAAGTAGCAGAGAAAAGGGAAAAAAAAAAGAAGAAGAAGCGGCAGGCTCCCCTCACAGTTTCAGTCACTTGCCCCTCCCCCTTGGGCACTGGGAATCCCAGGCACCCTGATTCCCTTTTTTGTATAACAAAGAAACTTCTTTCTTAGCTAAGGGGCTGTGCCACTGCTTAGTCAGGAAAAGATAACAGTGCAGTAAGCTAGAGGTTATCATCACCTTGCTACAGCCCCTGCCCTCCTCTGCTTTGGCTCTGGGAAATCTCTACCTCCATGTGGAGCCAGACCAGAGGAGAAGATTTAGGGAATTATAGGGTTACTATGTCCCTGAGGAAATTGAGGACCTTATGTAAACTAGAATACCCCACTGTTGAGAAAATAAGTCTGTAGAACTTGTATTCTTTGAGTTTGCTACCCCGGCTTTTATATTGACTTAATGTAAAGTTCTATAAGTCAAAAAGAGGGTTAGCATCTCTTTGCCAGCTGAGAAGCCACAAAATAGTAACTACATTTTGACCATTCCTTATTTTTCTCTGAAAATCAGTAGTTCATTAGGAATAGTAGTTTATAATCTCTCATTGTAAATAGTACTAAATTTGTACTAATAGTAAAGCATATGGAATTGTATAGTCTGTCAAATACAAAGACTTCCTTTTTGTACCAAGGATCTGTTGTTGTAAAAAAACAACAACAACAACAAAAAACATTTTCTATGTTAGAAATGTATATGTTATTTCAACAGTCTTTTGTTAATTCTCCTTTTCATTTGCTATTTCATAGCCTGTGATGTTAAAATTTTAGTTTAAATATTAGGGGATATATAATAATTCAGTAATTGTTAATTGTTCAATGTTAGGTCACAAAACCCAGAGTAACAAATATTACTATTGATTGGCTTAATAGAAGAATTCTTAACATAATAGGTAGAAAGGAGAACTCTAGAGACATAATCCTGAACCTCCACCTGATTTACCACCCTAGATCAAACTCAGACCCTCCACAGTCTCCAACCACCTACCACCACAGATCAAATATTTTCTTTCCTCGGTCTAATAGGCTTCTTTAAATACAGGATTTACAATTTTGCTCTCTTAGTCAAGCCCCTCAGTGAGATCTTATGAGCATGGCTTTTAAGGTCTATAATGACCAAGGAAGTAACAGAAAAGGCAAATAAAGCCCCAAAAATGTCAGGAAATACCTTTTGGCTCCAGCGCCCTAAGGGGCTTCATAGCATTTCATCAAGGCCCTGTTCCAGAGTGGAAAGAAAGGTCATTGAACTGAAGCCTGCCAGGCTTCCCAGCCCCACCGGTTGACACACCTGTGCTGTGGAAAGAGGGACATGAGAAGGTAAGCTGCCCCCTTGCTCGATGGAGGGAGGGTTCAGTCTCTTCTAACCTTGCTCCAGCTACCTGTGACCTGACCTTGCCCAGCATGCTGGGAATTGCCACTGAAGGCCCAAGGACATTGTTCATGAGCCTAAGGTATTTCTTCCAAGTAGCAGATAAGCTAATCTCATTTCTTGTAAACACAAGGGCCATCTACTATGCCTTGCTTGAATATTTAAGTTTTATTTATCCCTCAAAGATCTCTACTGTGGGTATTGACAGTCTGATTTTATTGCTTTATTTAATGTTTAATATCTCCTTTATTTCTCTTATCTCAATGCCCCAATGCCTATTATAGGCTGAGACCTGCTGCTAATTCCAGCTAGAAGCAGTGTTCACTAGGACTTAAACTCTAACTGCAAAGTGTAGAGGTGTAACACCCTTTCCCTAGGTACTTTCAGGTTTTATAGGTTGCTCAACAAACTGTTTGAAGACTGTCTGGGGGGCGCTTCTAGCAGTGTACCACCCAAGGACTTACTCCCACATAGACGGGTCCATACACCATGATCCTGACCACTCCCACTACTGCCAAGGTAGAAGGCATACTCGCCTGGGTCCACCGCAGCTGGCTGAAGCTTGCAGTCCCAGCAGAGACACCTTTGTGGACAGCGAAGACTGACCCCGCCAACCCTTGTAAGCTGACCCTGAGAAGGACAGCATGCCCTGCTTCAGCCACAAACCAGAAGTTAACTGGTCCACACATGGCTAATGCCTAGAGAAACTCACTAAGGACCTCCTTTTAATTAGACTTTGGGAGGGAGGGAAACTAAGGTAAAGGAAAGCCAAGTAAGTCATCTTAAGGTTTGATGCATGTACTGATATGAGTCATACAGAAAGGGGGTGTAGGTCCCTTGGCTGAGAGAGAAGCTACAAGGTAAATGAAAATTATATATGTGCTCATAGCTACCACTATAGAATAACCTATGAATATTGGTCATGTGTCCAATAGGCTACTTAGGAAAAGGACACCTCCAAAAAGCAATCTTTAAAAGAGGATTACTTATTACTAACTTAGTCCTCACTGAAGGTTAAGGTTTTTAGAAATTAAGAATTCTGATAAATTGGAAAGGAATTGTATGGTTTTAATAATATAAGGTGTAGAGGTACTTTTGAAAGGAAAAAGGAAAAGCAAGTTGTTGTGAAAGCTAATTATATATGGATAGTAAAGAAAATTCATGAAAGTTGAAGGTTTATGTAAGTTGCAGAAGGTTTGTGCAAGTTGTAAGAAGTTAGCACAGAGAAAAAAATACAAGGCAGAAAGAAATTAGTATAAGAATTTATTCTCTTCATCCCCTTAGCTCACTACGTTACTTACTGCTCTTACCGGACCCCTCATTTTGCTTAGAGTAGGGGGGTCACCATTAGTCCATATATTATCAACTGTCTCACGCAGTATGTACAAAAAAGAATTCAAGCCGTAAAGCTTGTAGTACTAAGGGCACACTATCAGCATGCCAGCACATACTAGGGAGGACCCCTGACCCAATTAACTTATAGCTACAGCTAAAGTAGAAAATTCTCATGAGCCTCAGCAAATCTAATCTTGCTAGCAAAGGCAGGACATGTTCCTTGTGTATCAGCCCTGAAAATATTGCAGGAAAGTAGTTTATTATCTTAGAACAGTGTGTGCTTGTATACTTTTGCAAAAATATTGTACAAACGTGCTGAAAACACTGTAACCTTGTAGGTTTTGCCTATAAATACCCCTCTCCCCCTGAGCTCATCATTGACCATTGTGAGAGGCATAGTAGGCTAATCACTGGCCAGTGTATAAAACCCAAATTGATTACATCAGTTTAGGGTCCAATTCCAGTTTGTTGCAGTTGCACCACAGCATTTGTTATTATACCCAGTTTGGATGAGCAATACCAAAGTTCAATGATTTGAACTAGTAAGAAGAAAATGGGGGAATGTGGCATCTTAGGACAAGCAGTGCAGGCCACCAGCCATGAAAACTGAGTACATCCAGTACATGGCTAGAGGAAAAAATAAATAAATAAACAACCATTAGAAATGTAGACCCAACATCCTGCATTCTATGAGTCAGAGACCCTTATCAGAAGTTTATGTTTGAAATTCTCCACTGAGCTATACCCCCCCCCCCCGTTGCTATGCTGCATGCGACCTCCCTAGCAAATAGCTAACTGCCACATCTGCTTCTGTATAATGAATGCTTGCTCAGCCTAGATAGCAACCCTATAAAAAGGAGCCATTTTAGAAGCTCGCTGCTGCAGTGCTCCCTTGTGTGGGTTGCCTGCAGTCCCTGCACAGGTTTGCAATAAAACTTATAAAATTCACTTTGGGTTTGCTGTGGTTTGTCTCCTGGGATGTAACACCGCCCACAACCAAGCACCAAAAGAAATTTCCCAGGAGTCCTTGGGAAAAAAGCAACTGACTGTCAGCCAGTGAGATTTCACTATGTCATATTAGCCCGACTTCTCTAGAGGACCCTTTTAAATTTGCCCATGCGGTCTCTCCATGTGCGATTTTCCTGACCTCCATCTTCCAGGCCAGTGAATCTCCTCCAAGAAACGCTCTGTACTGAATAAGGCCTTTACTATTCCACACTTGGTGGCTACGCCCCTTCCTTCCTTCTCAGCGGGGGAAAAATACCTTACATTTTGCTTTGTCTGAAAAGTTTGTGGGAGCATGGGTTATACTTCAGGGGGGTTGCTCCAGTGAATGTCTATAAGGTTTTGAATATCAGTATTAAAAACTTCACATTTCAGTTTAATCATTATGCAGAATCTCTAATGAAACATACTATGGAATATGTTATAAATACTTAAAGACTTTTGGTTGGGAATGGGATTCTAGACATTAAATTGAGTGTTAATTATTAACCATATTGTAGAAAGGCATGGTACTATGTGGTTTATCTCACTAATCTTTAGCCTGGGAATTCTGGATTCAAAAGGGGAACTACTAAACAGTTAAACACCAAAATATTTCTTTCTTGAACTTGGGAGATTTCCAGATTACATTAGTCAGGTTTTCTAATGTAGTAAAAAAAAAATCAAAGAAAATAAAACCCCCTTTTGTGAGTTCTTTCAACAATAATTGAAGCCTCTCCTCCACTTTTTTATTTTATACCTTTCCCCACCTCTCCAATGTAACTGCTAAACAAGAAGTGTTCTTTCAGGGAGCCAGTTCACATAGTGGTCATGTCGATCCAAGTTGAGTATGGCCTTGCTGAGGCTCTATGAAGACAGAGTTTTCTGTTAAAGAGACAACTGGCTACATTTCAGTTTTCTTTCACACTTTTTTCTTTTGCATTTTCTTGGTATTGAACTGATGTGTGTGTGTTTCTGTGTGATGTTTGAATAAGAATGAAAAAGAGATGTTCACATCAACCTGGAAAATATTGGTCTAATGAAAAATACCCATTAATAACCATAATTAGCATTGATAAAAAGCTAAAAGTTTGGTGATTTTAGTTTGTCCGTTAACATGTTTCATGGGGGTGGTTCCAAATATCTTGTATTCTCTCTACTTGACATTTAGACATGATTTTAGGAAATTGAATGTAAAATTGGAGGGCATGCAAATTAGAACATTATAATTTTTTTTTTCTGAAGCTGGAAACGGGGAGAGACAGTCAGACAGACTGCCGCATGCGCCTGACCAGGATCCACCCGGCACGCCCACCAGGGGCGACGCTCTGCTCACCAGGGGGCGATGCTCTGCCCCTCCGGGGCATCGCCCTGTGGTGACTAGAGCCACTACAGCGCCTGGGTCAGAGGCCAAGGAGCCATCCCCAGTGCCCGGGCCATCCTTGCTTCAATGGAGCCTTGGCTGCGGGAGGGGAAGAGAGAGACAGAGAGGAAGGAGGGGGAGTGGAGAAGCAAATGGGCGCCTCTCTCATGTGCCCTGGCCGGAAATCGAACCCGGGTCCCCCGCACACCAGGCCGACGCTCCACCGCTGAGCCAACCGGCCAGGGCCTACAATTTTTTATTTATAGAAAAAGTTGTTCTAAACAAACATATACATTTAATAAACATTTAGTAAATAATTATCAACCTTTTAAGAAAAAATAGAAAAAGTATCTAATAAAATAGTTAAATGCTAGCTAAATGTCTATGCTTAAAAATGCTACTTAATTAAAATATCAAACTATATGCAATGAGAAATTTCAGTTAAGTCCCCCTTAGAATAGGTCATTTTGACCACTCCAACAGCAGCCCCTACTGAACAGAGAAGAACTTTTTGTTCTTACACTGCAGAAGATTCAGAAACATAGAAGACAAAATTTTAGGTATATGTAGTATGCTTTGAAGTTCTTCCAAGGTTTACCAAGCTTTTGATTGATGGATACTTGTGCTCTTACTTACTAGAAAATTACTACTTCTGTTCCTACTTTAGAATAATTGTTAGAAGGAGCTTATAGAGTTTTCTGGTTTGACTTAAACCAGATTCCAGAATTGTGACTATTTCCATATGTAGGAATAATAGCAAAACATGACTACATAAATAGCAAGGAAGACAAATTATACTCAACCATTTACTGAGCGTTGCTCATTTATGATTCCACATTTTATCAAGAATATTTATTAAGAGTCTGCTGAATGCCAGGCTTGATGGATTCTAGCCATCAAGATGTAAAAAGACACTGACCATATGCCAATCAGACATTACAACAAGGTAATTGTAGGAAGAGGACCCCGAAAAATGCTTTTAAAGAAAAGCTAAAAGAAAAAGAATGCAATGATTGAAAAATAATGCCAGAGATTGTTAGCTAAGGGAAGAAAATAATTCATTTGGACCTAATAATAATTGGCTTCAATATTGACAAAGAATATGGTGACTAGTTCTTCTCCATCACTGCTGGATACCGCAAAGGGGGCAACAAAATTAAGCCGTGGTGTGAATGTTGAAGAATTTAAGTCAGATTGAAAGAAATAAAATTTTAAACTGGTGAAGTCTACTAAACACTCACTGAAAGAAAATGTCATATCTTCTTTCTATATATTTTAAAATATAAATACATTCTTCTGATTTGCACAATTCAGTTGTATACCAAGATGGTGAGATGAATTGAGATTGACTTACAAAATGTCCTCTAATCTGAGGTTTTGTGGGTTGGATTGCTGTCAGAAGCTTCCATGGAAGCCCCAAAGGTCCACTGCCCAGATTGCCGCCTCTTCCGTGCAGGAAGCTGTGTGAGGGAGAGAACTGGAGAGTGACTGGCAGCAGTCCATGATGGTCCCTTCTGTTGTGATTTCTCAAGTTTCAGAGAGTTCCTCAATGCCAGTAATAAGCATGTGCTGCAATTTGCTGGAAATCCTAGTCAGAATATTAAAAAAATTTTTGAAGCAACTCCATTAAAACAAAGGGTTTGGAGAAAATGCTTGTTTTGGAGTGTGGTTTTGTATTTAGAACTGAAGGTAACTTTGCATCCTCTACAGCAGGGGTTCCCAAACTTTTTACACAGGGGGCCAGTTCATTGGCTCTCAGACCATTGGAGGGCTGGACTAAAAAAACTATGAAAATCTCTATGCACACCGCACACATCTTATTTTAAAGTAAAAAAACAAAACAGGAACAAATACAATATTTAAAATAAAGAACAAGTAAATTTTAATCAACAAACTTACCAACATTTCAATGGGAAATATGGGCTTGCTTTTGGCTAATCAGATAGTCAATGTCCGGTTCCATATTTGTCACTGCTAGCCGCAACAAATGATGCAAGTGTTCATCGGTTAGTCTAGATCGGGTTGGACATTTAAAATTTTTCATCCTAGAAAATGTCTGTTCGCAGACATAAGTGCTGCCAAAAATTGTTGGCATTTTAAGAGCATGGTTCCTGATATTAGGATATGTCTCTGATGAGAGAGAGGCATAGAAATTAGGCAAGTTGTTTGACTTGAATGCATCTTTCAGAGAGTCACAATTCTGCAGTTCAGCCAGTTCTATTTGGTAAATTGAATCCACATTTTCAATGTCAATAGAAAATGGGTTACAGAAAAGCTGAATGTCCTGTTCATGGAGATGAAGCTCTTTAAATCTAAATTGGAACTCCTTTTGCAACTTTTCCAGTGAATCCACACATTCTTCTTTTGGAAATGCAATCAAGGGTTTTTCCGCTAACAGATTTTGAGTTAAGGGGAGATGGCAGAAATTTTCCTCCTTCACTTGTTTAATAAGGAGGCCTAATTTTACTTCAAATGCTTTTACATGTGATTGCATATCACAGATGAGCTTCCCTTTTCCTTGAAGTTGCACATTGAAACTGTTGAGTAGCTCTGTTACATCTGTCAGAAAGGCGAGGTGCCATTTCCATTCTGCATCATTGAGCTCTGGCACTTCTTTGTTTTTTGAAAGCATAAAAGCTGTAATCTGTGGAAGTAAGTCATAGAAATGTCTCAAAACTCTCCCTCGACTCAGCCAATGGACTTCGGTGTAGTATAGAATATCTTCATAGGCCACATTTAGCTCAGACAGAAATTCCTGAAATTGCCTGTGGTTTAGTGCATTAGTTCTAATGAAGTTAACACAACGTACCACAATTTTCATAACAGAGTCCCACTTCAGTGATTTACTACATAACACTTGTTGGTGGATGAGGCAGTGTATGGCTATTGGATGTTTGTCCATCTCTAGGTTAATGCGAGCAATTACTCCTTTCTTAGGCCCCACCATACTAGGCACACCATCAGTTGTCACACTGGATAGTTTAGCCTAGTCCAGCTCCAAATCCTTCACAGTTTGGGAAACCTTTTCATAGATATCCTCTCCTGTAGTTGTTCCTTTGACGCTTTGCAGTGCAGCAAGCTCTTCTGTGACTTCGAAATTGTCATTCATCCCACAAATAAAAATTAGAAGCTGTGCAGAATCATGAACATCATTGCTCTCGTCGAGTGCCAAGGAAAAATAAGAAAGTTTTCTCGCAGAGTTTTGCAAATGCTGATGCAAATTGTCCCCCATTTCTTCAATCCTCCGTGTTATTGTAGATCCTGAAAGACTAACTGTACTAAATAAGTCTGCCTTTTCTGGACACATCTCTTTGGCAACAGAAAGAAGGCACTCTTTAACAAATTCTCCCTCCACGAATGGTCTGCCAGTGCACGCTATTAGCTTGGCAACTTGAAAACTTGCTCGCAGTGATGAAATATTTAGCTGCTTCTGCTTCACAAAAGTATTTTGCTGAGTTGACAATGAATTTTTCAGTTTTAATATTTTATCTTTTCTCACATCTCCAACCAAACAATCATATTTATCTTTATGTTGAGTTTGATAGTGTCGATGCAAATTATACTCTTTGAACACAGACACTATATTCTGACATATCAAACACACAGCTCTTTCCTTGTACTGTATGAAAAAGTAATCATAAGTCCACTGTTCTTTGAGTATCCTACACTCTGAGTCAATTTTTCTCTTTCTTGACCTCATTGTTTCCTAGGGATTCCAAATTGATAATAGTTAAATACCAATATATATATGCTCTCTGCCCCTCCATATAGGACCCATGCTCTCTGCCCTTCATGTAGGTCCAGGCCTCTGCCTCCCATGTAGGTCCAGGTTTCTGCCCACAATGTAGGTCCATGCCCTCTGCCCCCCCCATGTAGGTCCATGCCCTCTGCCCCCATGTAGGTCCAGGTCTCTGCCCTCATGTAGATCCAGGTCTCTGCCTCCCATGTAGGTCCATGCCCTCTTCCCCTCATGTAGGTCCATGCCCTCTGCCCCCTATGTAGGTCCATGCCCTCTGTCCCCATATAGGTCCAGTTCTCTGCTTCCCATGTAGATCCAGGTCTCTGCCTCCCATGTAGGTCCAGGTCTCTGCCTCCCATGTAGGTTCAGGTCTCTGCCTCCCATGTAGGTTCAGGTCTCTGCCCACAATGTAGGTCCATTTTTAAAATCCAATTAAAAAATAAATAAAAAATATACTTACCTAGTGCGGCTGCCGCGCTGTGGACCCGGCGCCTCAGTCTTCAGTCTGTCAGGCCTAGATACGCAAGTCGCGCGCTACAACGTCGCGACGTGATCATCTAGGTAGGACAGTGAGCGCTGAGCGCAATACAGGAAAGAGAGTTCCTGTATAGCGGCGGGCGCATTATTTCAATTGTAAGCGAGCGCTTACAATTGAAATGAATCAGGGAACCAGCTGAATCCCCGTAAGTGCGACGGGGGCCGGGTAAAAGGCCGTCGGCCCACAGGCCGTAGTGTGGGGACCCCTACAGATACAGCAACCATTCAAAGAGATGTTTCATTTTTTTCTCCACACATTGTACACCCAGAAAAGAAAAGCCAAGAGAGGGATGTGTTAAAGGAATAAGAGAAGGGAAACTCAGAGGAATCAGTAATAAGAAATAAGTGGGTGAATTTATCTGTGACAATGCATTGATTTTTCATTAGAATATAGAAACTTGTCAATTTAGGCAGTTTAAATTTTATTTCTCTCTAATGTAGAACAAATTCTCTGTGTGTTTGTGTTTACTCTTCACATGTCTAACTTTGTTTTAAAGATCCAGAGTAGCACAGAGCAGCATCAAATCCTTGGGCTCCTTTTCTGGTGGAGTAGCCTTGTGTGAACACTGTGCAGTGAAGCTGAGGACTTGAGCTTAGACCCCGTGGGACAGTCTCTGTCCCCAGACTGTCCCCCATCATCCAGCTGTCATTTCAGCTGTGGTGTTGGTTAAGGCATGGGCAAGAGTGTAAGTGAAATTCAGCCTTCACCTATCACCATACTGGAAAAACATATTGGAAAGTCTTATCTTTATGTGTAAAATAATACATATTTCAGTGTACTTCAAAATGGATGGATGGAGGCATTTTTTTAAGGTAGGGCTATTTATTTGCCTTTGGTTGATTTCAGCTTGATGTACAAAGGTGATGTGCCTTCGTGTTTAGGTTGGTCAGCAGTGAAATTCTCATTTGTCATTGTCCTTTTTAAGCAGCCAACCAGATCAAGCCCAGATGTCATCCATGATTACATAGTTTGGATGTTTGGTTTGTTGAAATAAGGTTGATTTCAGCCCACCTGTTAGCTGGGGGCAAACTAAATGGTGAGGGATTGTGGGAAAGAGGAAATTAAATTGACTTGGTATATTTGCAATGACTAATGTTTAAACTGGAACGCTTGTCTCTAGGAAATTCTAAAGGCAGTCAGTCTGTGCTGCTTTGTGTGTGTGTTTCTCATCTTCTAACAGTAAGTATTTTTGAGTTTCAAAGATTTATGGACCTCCATGGCCATCTTTGCTAGTTCAGATTATACTACTTAATGTGTAGAAATTGTTATAAAACAAGTCATCTACTATTACCCAAGTTCCATTTTTAATTATGTGCTAATTGATAACACTCTACATTCACAGCCTGTTTTCTTAGACGTGAACAAGTAACTCATTTGCCAATACTATCAGTTTTCTATTAGCTAGTATAGCATTTTTCATATCAGGTTTTCAAAAGCTGAATTAAACAGATTTGAAATATCAATTTTTAAATTATATATATATATATATTATGTATATATAAGGTCTACTGGAAAGTTCAGTCCATTTTTGGAATAAAACAAAATACAAATTTTTCTTACCGTCAATAAACTTTGATTAAATAATATAATTGCCATTATTATTAATGATTTCTTGCCAGCGTGAGGGCAATTTGTATATCCCATTTTTGAAAAATGTTTTATCTTTTGATGTGAAAAATTGAACCAGTGCTTGTTTGATATCTTCTTCATTTTTGAATTTTTTGCCCTTCAAAAAATTTTGTAAGGACAAAAACAAGTGATAGTTGGAGGGTGCTAAGTCTGGGGAATATGGTGGATGCGACAGACATGCTTCTGTAGCATTTCTTCCTTGTTGAAATTTGTAAAAATTACAGTGGCGTAAATGAACTTTATCAGTAGCCATGGGTACACTATTGCTTCAGACATAAGACTAACGTGAATCAACTTTGTTTTAGTTAATTTGCCACGTCAGTATGTATACATTAAGTGATAAAAATAGAGAGGCACACATGCGCCAAATAAACATGTGTTTACGTGTTGAAACTTGTGTTAAAAACAGACAGAACTTTCCAGTAGACCTTATATATATTAAATTATATATATATTATGGCAAAAAGATATTTGAGTATGGCTTTTGCAAATGTATAGCTTGTTTCTCATGAATGTTTAACTAGCTGATATTTAATTTAGTCAAGTGGTATATGAAAATTGGATTAAATTACCTTTCTCCCAGCTGGTACTTCCCTAATCAGATTGCTGTTCCCTTGTCTTATCCTGTTCCAGTGATTTTATCAATAACATTGATTAACTGTGTCTGGCTTTTCTTGCCTACTAGTCAGTCTAGACACATACATGGATATATATCTAATGCAATATGGGCAATGTGATTTGTTGCTGAAAATTTGCAGCATTTTTACTTAATGATTCATATTCATTCCTAAGCTCTTTCCCTTTACCATTTCCCTAATTCACTTGCTTATATTTATCCATGTTCAAATTATAACTCTCCATCTGTTTAGGAATTCAATTGCTTTTGCTCTGTATTACATTACAAGTTAGTGGAGTCCTGTGCATCAAATTTGATGTCAGGAGGACCTGTATAATGCTTATTAAAAAAGTATTCATTCCCAGAAAGACAATCTTGGTTAGACTTGTTCATTTTAACCTGCAGCAGTGTTAGTTTAGTTGTGTGTCCTGGACACCACGTAATCAGTCTGTATTATAAAATCCTAATGGCAGCCTTCCAATGATCCTAATGGATATGGAAGATGACTTTGTTTGCACTGTCTTGGGAAGGGGAATCTGGAGATGAATTGCTCTAGGCCTCCTTGTGAGTGTTTAGATTTGGAGCTCAGAGGAATGACACTAATCACAAATTTATGGCTCTTACTTTTTATTAGTAAAAAAGTAGTATCATAAATTCTTTCATTAAAAAATATTTTTAGGCCCTGGCAGGTTGGCTCAGTGGTAGAGCATCAGCCTGGCATGCGGAAGTCCCGGGTTCGATTCCCAGCCAGGGCACACAGGAGAAGCGCCCATCTGCTTCTCCACCCCTCCCCCTCTCCTTCCTTTCTGTCTCTCTCTTCCCCTCCCGCAGCCAAGGCTCCATTGGAGCAAAGATGGTCCGGGCACTGAGGATGGCTCCATGGCCTCTGCCTCAGGCACTAGAGTGGCTCTGGTCACAACAGAGTGACGCCCTGGATGGGCAGAGCATCGCCCCCTGGTGGGCGTGCTGGGTGGATCCCGGTCGGGCGCATGCGAGAGTCTGTCTGACTGCCTCCCCGTTTCCAGCTTCAGAAAAAAAAATTTTTTGAGTACCTACTTATGTTTGAGGCATCATGTTAATTAGATTTACAGTGGTGAGGAAACCAGACAAAGTCACAGCCTTCATGAAGCTTGTTGTCTAGTGGAGAGGACACATTAGCCGACAAGCATCATCATGAAGCCTGCTGTTGTGGGACAGCACAGAGGTACAGGGTGCTAGGGGCACTACCTCAACCAGAGGACTCATCACAGGCTTACTGGTAGAAATGACACTTAAGTTGAGATTCAGAGCGGATGAGTAGATGTCAGGCAAAGGGAACAGCATGTGTGAATGTCTGCAGATGAGCAAGCATATTGCATATTAAAAAAATGTACCTGGGTTCTGTTTGGCTGAAGCATGGGAAGGTGTTGAGACAAAGGAGTGGGGTAGAGTTATACAAGAGATGAGACTTGGAAAGTAGAAGGGACCAAGCCATTAAGAGTTTTTAAAAAGATTTTTGACTTTCTTTTTAAACTGAATGGAAGTTATTAAAGATCAGCAGTTAATTGGCGTGATCACTCTTGCAGCCAGAGAAAGGTTGGAGGCCAGAAGACGACTTAGTGGAAGTTAATGTGGTACTCATGATGGGAGAGGCTGCGAAGATAGTAGAAGGACCATATTTGAGAGACAGGACTTAGTGCCTGGCTGAATGTGAGAGTGATGAAGAGTGAGTAGTTGGGTGCTTCTTGCATTTCTGGTGTGAACCACTGGGTGGAAGAAATGGGGAAAGTTTGTTTTTGATAATAGTGACAGTTAGAAATAGTTGAAGTGTTAAATGAACATCAACCCAACCTAAATGTTAGAAGATGTACAAAACCAGAACTCAATGTGAATATTTGTGTATATGTGTGTGGGTGGTTGGTAGTGTTCTAGACATTGTACAAAGATTGTCTAATTTAATCCTTACTGCAGCCTTATGAAGTAGGATGGTTATTATTCCCGTTTTTTGGAGGAGGAAGTTGGGGACTAAGACATGGTCTTGCAGAGCTCACAGTCAAGAGGGACTGTATCTTACATGTGTGTGTTAGTGTCAAGGAAAGCATTTCAACCAAGTCAATAGAATTGAATAAAGTTGATTATTTAGTGTCTTTTGGTTTTATTTATTTATATTTTATTTACAGAAACAGAGAGAGTCAGAGAAAGGGATAGATAAGGACAGACAGACAGGAATGGAGAGAGATGAGAAGCATCAATCATCAGTTTTTCGTTGTGACACCTTAGTTGTTTATTGATTGCTTTCTCATATGAGCCCTGACCATGGGGCTACAGCAGACCAAGTAACCCCTTGCTCAAGCCAGCGACCTTGGGTCCAAGCTGGTGAGCTTTGCTCAAACCAGATGAGCCCACACTGAAGCTGGCGACTTTGGGATCATGAACCTGGTTCCTCCGCATCCCAGTCTGACACTCTATCCACTGCGCCACCACCTGGTCAAGCTCTTTTGGATTTTAAAGGGCTTTTCAGGATGAAGAATTTATTTATTATACTTTGATTTGATGATGATGAGAAGGAGAATATATATAAGAAGACTAAAAATTAGGAAGTGAACCCAGAAAAGGGGCACAATTTTCTTGATTTCCTTCTTTAATAAGTTGTCAATAACAAAATCTTGCCTAGAGTTCTTTTAGTTGTATTGTTTTTTTTTCCTTCCTTTCTTTATTCCTTCCTTCCTTCCTTCCTTCCTTCCTTCCTTCCTTCCTTCCTTCCTTCCTTTCTTCCTTCTCTCTCTCTCTTTCTCTCTTTCTTTCTCTATTTTTAGCTTTGGTACTGTTCCCTTTGGGACAGGTTATTTATGCTGAATGTTTCTAATACAGCACTTGAAATGGCTTTGTTATATCTGCTTATAAAAGGGCTTCCACAGGAAACCAAAAATATTTTTGCATGGAAATTTACTAGAGAGTGTGAAGAGATTAGAGAAAAAGTTATCGAGCCAAGAACCATGATTGATTATTTTTTATTTTATCATGTTTACTGTCAAAGGACCATTTGGTTTCTTTAGTTATTTTTTTTATATATATTTAGTGAGAGGATGGAGAGGTAGAGACATGTGTGCCAACTAGGATCCACCTGGCAAGCCCACTGGTGGCAATGCTCTGCCCATCTGGGGCCCTTGCTTCGTAACAAATGGAGTCATTCTAGTGCCTAAGACAGGGGCCATGGAGCCATCCTTAGTGCCCAGGGCCAACTTGCTCCAATCAAGCAATAGCTGCAGGAGGGGAGGAGATGAGAGAAAGAGAAGAGAGACAGAAGTGAAAGGAGGAGGGGTGGAGAATGCTTCTCCTGTGTGCCCTGACCAAGAATCAAATCCAGGACATCCACACGCCAGGTCAATGTTCTACCGCTGAGCCAATGGGCCAGGCCTCTTTAGTTATTCTAACCAGATGTTTTGAGTAGTATATACCAAGTAACCAGGCAATCATAGCAACTTGCAGAGTTGGAGGAAGGGAATGTGGAAGGCATTAGGTGTTGCAGACAAAACATTTTTTCACCAAGATCAGTTGAATGTCAGTTGATCAGTATGGGCCTCACTTCTTCATCTCAAATGTGGAAATAATAATACCTTTTTAAAAGAAGTTGTGAAGGTTAGAAATACAGAGAAATATACTAAGCCCCTAGCATTATGCCTGACCTATACTTAGAACTCAGTAAATGGAATTATGCTACATTGTTGCTAAGAACCATGTGATTTGAGCGGCTGGTAAGTGAAATAAAGCATCATATTGAATGCTTTAGTAGACTCTGGTCATGTAGTTGAACATTTAAGCACTTATTCAACTATAAAACCCTCTGTAGATTCTAGGTGATGCTTATCACTCCTTCTCACTGGAGTGACCATAGAGTAGATGTTTGATAAATGGTTGAGGTTATTCTCATATAAATACACACAAAAAAAGGAAATACAGCCTGACCAGGCCATGGTGCAGTGCATAGAGCATTGTACTGGGATGCAGAGGACCCAGGTTCAAAATCCTTAGGTTGCCAGCTTGAGCATGGGCTCATCTGGCTTGAGTATGGGGTTGCTGGCTTGAGTGTGGGATCATAGACCTGACCCCATGGTCTCTGGCTTGAGCCCAAAGGTCTCTGGCTCGAAGCCCAAGGTCACTGGCTTGAGCAAGGGGTCACTCATTCTGCTGGAGCCACCTCCTGCCCAGTCAAGACACATATGAGAAAGCAATCAATGAACAACTAAGGAGCTACAATGAAGAATTGATTCTTCTCTTCTCTCTCCTTTCCTGCCTTTCTGTCCCCATCTGTTCCTCTGTCTCTTTCTCTGTCTCTCTTGCTAAAAAAGAAAGAAATAAATACATTAGTAAATAAAATAACATGCAATAAACTTCTATGTGTGACTGAATCTTGGAGTAGTTCTTTAAATATCGAATATTTACATAATTTTATAAAGACTGATATATATATATAAAATACACATGTGGATTGGCTAGTGTATTTTCAGTAATTAAACAAAATGTCTGTCTTATTTTAGCAGAAAAGGGATTTTTGAAAATATGTTGGCTATTCTTTAAAAGCTCTGATAGATCAGGAGAACTCAGATCAGAATGTGAACAGTTAGAAGGGAGCTGAGGCAGCTACAACCCAGGCCACATTGTGTCCTTAAGGATAGAACTGCCACTTCAGTCAAACAATGAAGACATTTGGCTTCTCAGACCAAGTTTCTGGTGATGGGAACTCTATTCACATGGAAAATACGTTCAGATGCTAGAAAGCAAAAATAAGACAAACATTAACTACACTTCCCTTGATGGTCCAACGTTAGCATATATCTTTTGTTTCTGCCAAAATCAATGCTGATATTTCTCATACCTCTGAAAATATACCTGTCTTCTTCTAAAGGAGGAATCCACATTCTCCTTAGTTACTGCATCCTCTTTCAAGTCAGGATCTCTGGCAGATGTCTGCTTTTTCTAGTTCTTCTGTTGTCTCATATCAATATTGTGCAACCTATATCTTAAACTGTAAATGTAACTATTATTACCTGGTGTAAGTTGGTGGGGTAAAGTGAGAGGGGAAAAGGATGTTAGTTATAGACACAATCTCCAATATTTACATGATGTCACAAGAAAGGAAGTAAGGGTCGTGAGACTGGAGATGGTATTCATAACTTTCTTTTCTACCACGTTTTCATCTTCCCTTCTTGCCTTTAATTAGTACTATATCGGCTAAGGATTCTGAAATGGGTGGGGTGGCCCAAATGTTTATTCTGGATGGATCTGAGCTCTTAGTAGTGTTCTCTATATAGTCTTGCTAATGTCTGCCATTAACTTTGATTACATAATACATAAAAAGAGAAACAATACCTACAGTTTTTAGAACAATGGAATTGATGTCTGTACTGCATTCAGTTTCAGGAATAGAACAGAACAAATAGAGTTAGAGCCCCCGTGTCTCTCCCCAGTCTTACTTCCTGCTTATTCTCATCATGGAAACACAGTCTTGAATTCTATATTTGTCATTTTGTTTTTTAAAATAATTTTGCACCATAATCCTAAACAATATACAGCTCTATGTATTCTATTACTGTGTGCTTTTTATGTTTTGTGATATTCATCCATGTTGTGGGGAGCTATATTTTTTCATTCTTATAACCCTGCATTCCACTTCATACATATTATACTATTTATTCATTCTTTAATTAATAACATTTGGATGATTTTTTTTTTTTGAGAGAGAGAGAGAGAGAAGAAGAAGGGAGAGAGAGGGCGATAGCATCAACCCATAGTTCCTTTCACTTCTGTTGTACATTGACTACTTCTTGTATGTGTCTTGAGCAGGACTGAGACAGCGTCCCCTTGCTCAAGCCAACAACCTTGGGCTTTTCATGCTAGTGACCTTTGGGCTCAAGCTAGGGAGATTTGGGATCATGTAGACTATTCATTCCCCCACTGAAGCCAGTAACTCAGCGCTGACAAGCCCATGCTCAGAGCCAGTGACCTCAGGGCTTTGAGTTGAAGACCTCCGCATTCCAGGTTGATGCTTATCCACTGCACCACCACCAGTCAGGCTTTTAAAATATAATTTCAAAAAAATTTATTTACATATTTTTAGAGAGAGAATTGGTTGATTCATTTATGTGCTCCTACTGGGATCAAACTCACAACTATGGTGTATCAAGATGACACTCCATCCAACTGAGTTACCTGGTCATGGTGACATTTGGATAATTTCTAATCATCTCGTTCCCTTTTTTTTTTTCTGTATTACTATTGTGAATATTTGGTACATATCTCAGTTCACAGGTACAAGAGTTTCTCTCTAAGAAATATGTAACTATGGATGAGAGTGACATTCTAAGTGAGAATTTGTGTCTAAGAGCCAAGGTCCATTCCTCAATGGACTGAGTATTTCAATCCCGCCCCCCGCCGGGGCCCATTTTTCTTTGGTGAATGGTTATAGGTCTCATTGAAATGATTTTGAAGAGTACCTAAAGGTAGTTATTTGTGATATTGTAGGATGCTTTGGCAAGGGTACCAGTCTTCCTGGTATCAGGGGCTGTTAGGTATGGTAATTCACTGTGGGGTTTGACAACTGGTAGTTTAAACCAGGCCTCTATTTACAAGATCTGAAGATCTTTGTTATAAAAATCAAGTAGTGTGTTGTACTTTTAATCTTAGAAATGTCATCCCTGGCCAGTTGGCTCAGTGGATAGAGTGTCGGCCTGGCATATAGATGTCCTGGGTTCTATTCCCAATCAGGGCACATAGGAGAAGCAACTTTATGTTCCCCCCTTCTTCTCTCTGTCTTCCCTTTCTGTAGCCAGTGGTCGATTCATTCAAGCATTGGCCTCAGGTACTAAAAATAACTCAGTTGATTTGAGCATTGGCCCCAGACAGGGGTTACTGGATGTATCCCAGTCAGGGCACATGCAGGAGTCTGTCTCACTATCTCCCTTCCTCTCAAAAAAAAAAAAAAAAAAGAAAGAAAGAAAGAAAGAAATGCCATGATCATTTAGTGGGTATCATAGGTACTTATAGATGAATTCATTGTGGTTACCACATTGTCTCTGCTGCCCCCTATGGTTACTGTGCCTGCTTTGTGTCAGGGGAATAAATGCTGCTTTTTCTTCTGTCACCCCAGAATCCTGATACTCGGTTGAAACAAGATTGAACATTTCAAATGCAGCATCTTCCATCAGCATGCTTGGTCCAGAGAGAACAACTGCTAGAATGCTTTTAGCACTGTCTGAACAATGTTCTTCACCAGTGTGTTTCTCAAGGCCTCATGGAAGGGAGTGTGTTTGGGATCCTCACTTGTGTTACATAGAGAGGTAATTAGTGTGTAGAATGCTCATGAAAAATCTGCTCCAATTTCTGTCTCAAGTCTTTGGATCTATTCCTCTGGGTCAGCTGTCAAGTAACTTATATCATAGGCTTTACAGGCCATATAGTGACTGTTGTAATTGCTCAACTCTGCTGTTACAGAATGAAAGCAGCTGTTTTTACAGTTTGTGAGTGCATGGGTATGGTTGTGCTTCCATAAAACTATTAGAAAACAGAACATGGACAGAATTTGGAGTCCTTACTTCATTTACTGGCACCACGAAGTCTCAGTTTTAATCCACTAGCTAAGCAAAGATTTAGGGCTTTTCTTAGCTGCTCAAGATAGTGTATTGTGTCCAGAATCTCTCGTGAGTACAACCATGGTGATAGAAAATGATACCTCATTCAATGCTAGTCTCAGATAAACAGTTAAGTGAATATGTTACCAGGGACTATGATTTTTTTTATTGATTTGAGAGAGAAAGGAGAGAGAGAAGCATCAACTCGTTCTACTTAGTTGTGCACTCACTGACTGCCTCTCATACATTCCCTGACCGGGGGTTGAACCCATAAGCTCTGGTGCACCAAGTTGATGCTTTATCTTTGAGCCACCATTCAGGGCCTGGAATTATTATTATTTTTATTAAATTCCACTAGCATGGCTTAGACTTCCTGTACCCCAATTAGCAGTAACATGAAGCCAGGTTTTTTTTTGTTTGTTTTATTTATTTATTTTTTCAAACGCTGCTCCATCCTTGACTTCTTCTGTGTCTCTTCCACAGAAGGGTACCGCTGTCCATCCAGTTTTGAGAGTCAAAAATCACCCTCATGCTCAGTGCTTAATTAATAACTCCCATCAGTTATAACTCCCAAGTATGTACAAGTCATTCGTTTCTCTCCACCTTTACCACCACTACCATCAGAGTTCAAGCCACCATCGTATCTTGCCTGATTTACCTGAGGAGTCTCCCACTTGGCCTCCTTGTACCCATTCTGCTGCTTCTGCATCCTGCTTTCTATGTATTTGTGGAAACAGAAATTAAAATTCTTAAGTAATTTCATAGAGATGAATACCTTAACTTGATGTGCAAGGCTTTACATCAATGTTTCTCAAACTTCAGGCCATGATTTATATATATTTATATAGATATAAATAAAATAGATGATATCAGGTTGCACTATAGGTAGTTATGGTAAGTACTGTTTTGTGAAACTGATTTTGAATTAGTGTATGTGTGTGAAATAGATTGCAGTGTAAGATGCATTCCTTACTCCGAGTGGTGTTTGATTGAAGTCTGAAAGATACTGTTCCTGTGTGTTCTTATGCCTTCATAGTCTCCCAGATCCATTCTTCTAATCCTTCCTGTTGCTCCATTTTCTCTGACCATGTCATTCCCTGTCAGGAGGCAGAGTGTGCTTTTCCTCCTCATGAACTGGCAGGGATTTTGGGCTGCTTGGAGCATAGAGTGCCCTGGACGTGACGCTCTGTGACGGCAGCCTGCCTTTGGTGCGTGGCATAGCCCAGCCTGCTTCTTATCTCAGGGCCTTGATGTGTCCCTGTGTCTCTGAATTTTGAATTTTCCCTCTTCCCTCCCTTTGTCTCTTTAACTCATACTTACCCCAGCTCCCTGGTCGGCAAACTGCGGCTCACGAGCCACGTGCAGCTCTTTGGCTCCTTTAGTGTGGCTCTTCCACAAAATACCACGTGTGGGCGCTACCTCAATAAGGAATGTACCTACCTATATAGTTTAGGTTTAAAAAATTTGTTGTACTGCTGATATTTGACTCTGTTGACTAATGAGTTTGCCGACCACTGCCAGCTCAAGTGTCTATTCCTCAGGGAAGGCCTCTCTGATCTTTCTAATGAGATCAAATCCCCCCAGTGTTGTTAAGCACGGGGCCTGCCTGCGTTGTAGCACTTGTTACAGCTGAGTGTACCTTTGTGGGATTGAATAGTTGATTGAAGTCTGTGGCTGTCCTTGGATCGTGAACTCCTAGTGGTCAGGTGTCATGCCTGTTTATACTCATCCTTGTATCACTCTACCACCCCCGAAAGAATGATAATCATGCTGCTTTTCTGATCCAGGGAAATGTACTCAGTTTTTGCCTTAAATACCACTGTTTCCTTTATCTTAACAATTTTTTAGATTTTTTTTAAACAAGGTTTTCCAGTTATTAAGGCTGCATAATAAATTACTCCAAAACTTAGTAGCACAAAACAGTGATTTGTGTTGCTCAGGGGTTCTGTGTGTCAGGAGCTCAGGGAGGGTACAGCAGAGATGGCTTTTCTCTGCCTCAGGATGTCTGGACGCCGAGCTGAAGAGCTGAAGGCTGGATGCTGGAATCACCTAAAGGCTGTTCACACACGTGCGTGGTGGCTGATGTTGGCTGTCAGCTCGGCCTTAGTTCTCCACACCTGCTCTTTTCTCTGTGGCCTCTCCTTCTCTCCTTGTGGGCTCCATTGGGTTTCACCTCAGGATGGTGGTGAGTTCCAAGGGCAAGCGGTGAGAGGGAGGAGAAGGGAGTGGGAGAGCACGCCACTCGGAAGTCACGCAGCATCACTTCCTTTGCACTCTGTTCTTCCAGGCATTCCCGAGTCCCATCCAGGATGCTTTTAGGGAAAGGAAATAAACTTCACTTCTTGATGGAGAGTTGCAATATGCTGGAAAATCAAGTAGGCCAGAAATATTGCTGTGGTCATTTTTTGAAAACACAATCTGCTACACCAGGAACTTCTTTTGCTTACAGCTTTTCCATATGGTAATTGCATACCTCAGGTGTCAATATGTTTGAGTTTACTTTGTGAATTAGCACACAGACCTTTCTCCTTTCATTATCTCATATCTTAGCATCTTCAAATAAAGAACTGATTTTTTTACTCAATTGCTTCCAAAATTAACTGCCCTATTTAGATGGTATTGCAATCTATAAACATTTTTTTTCTTTCTTTTTTCATATTTTTCTGAAGTGAGAAGCAGGGAAGCATAGAGACAGACTCTTGCATGTGCCTGACAGGGATCCACCCCGCATGGCCACCCGGGGGGCGATGCTCTGCCCATCTGGGGTGCTGCTCTGCTGCAACCGGAGCCATTTTAGCACCTGAGGCAGAGGCCATGGAGCTGTCCTTAGTACCCAGGCCAACTTTGCTCCAATGGAGCCTTGGCTGTGGGAGGGGAAGAGAAAGACAGTGAGAAAGGAGAGGTGGAAGGGTGGAGAAGCAGATGGGCACTTCTCCTGTGTGCCCTGGTGGGGAATTGAGCTCGGCACTTCCACACACCAGGCAGATGCTCTACCACTGAGCCAACCAGCCTGGGCCAATTTTTTATTATTGGTTTTCTGGTTGTTGAGGAAGCACCACTCTGTTCTGGGATATTTTTCCTATAGAGTGTTGCTGATACAGGAAAAAGGACAATACGGAACTAAGAATTTGATCTACAGAAATATGACTTGTCACTAGAATTGAGTAAAAACATATTACTAATAAGTAGAATTTAATCTGATAAATTTGAACATTCACATGCAAATAATCTAAAAATGATTTTATGTAGGTATGACAAAATATATAAAATCATTAGCTCTTTCTAAATATAGCTATTTTATTATATACAAATATACATTGAGACATAAGAATGTGAGAGAGATTAATTCTAGATATGATAACTTAATAATCTGTGCTTAATTTTTTATTAAGTCACAATTACATTTTTTTCCAAATATTTTCTTTTTTTTTCATGTCTTATATTCAGTATTTTGGAGATCTCCATTCTACCCCTCCTAATTTCTCCCATCCTCTCTTCATTGCTTTATCCTCTTACTTTATTCACTACATTGACCTCTTTGCATGGTCCCCTTGTAGTCTTTATTATACTTATTAAACATGATTTTTTAAAAAAAATTCAGCAGCCAGCTTCTCACTTCATTTCTTACCAATGTGTTTAACATCTTATTTTCAAAGTTAAAATGTATATATTCTGTGATGTCTTCATTAAATATAGATTTTCTAGTCAAGTATATGTGTTGCTGATGCCTCCCCTATGCTCCATTGACTCTTATTTCTTGCTAACATTTTTATTAACATGTTAATTTTGGCAAAGAATACTCCAGATCATTTCAGTCAGTGTTTTTTATTTTCAAGTTGCCATGTTTTAATGATTAGAAGAATCAATGAAATATCAGAGAGTCATAATTATAGGTAAGGTAAAACAAATTGCAATTAGCAAATTTTAATAAATGAACAGACTCCTTAATGGATGAATGAATTGAATGAATGAGTAGGTAACTACTGTATTTTTCACTTCATAAGATGCACCTGACCATAAGATACACCTAGGGTTTTAAGTAGGAAAATAAGAAAAAAATTCTAAACCAAATGGTGTGTTAAAATATTTAATATTTTTTGCTCCATAAGATGCACAGGCATTTTCCCCTCCATTTTTTGGGGGGAAAAGTGTGTCGTATAAAGCGAAAAATATGGTGGGTAACGTGTTAAAATACCATGCTGATCTACATGTCATTTGACTATCACTGGCTCTGCACATGGTTAGTGATCGTTATCTAATAAAGGATTGAACTTAAAATATTAGTATTTTATATGTAATATCTTATTCATCTTAATGAAAGAAAACTGAATTTTCTGTTGCCAGTTTTTTGGGTTTTTTTTTTTTTTTGTATTTTTCTAAAGCTAGAAACGGGGAGAGACAGTCAGACAGACTCCCGCATGTGCCCGACAGGGATCCACCCGGCACGCCCACCAGGGAGCGACGCTTTGCCCACCAGGGGGCGATGCTCTGCCCCTCCGGGGCGTTGCTCTGTTCGACCAGAGCCACTCTAGCGCCTGGGGCAGAGGCCAAGGAGCCATCCCCAGCACCTGGGCCATCTTTGCTCCAATGGAGCCTCGGCTGCGGGAGGGGAAGAGAGAGACAGAGAAGAAGGAGAGGGGGAGGGGTGGAGAAGCAGATGGGCGTTTCTCCTGTGTGCCCTGGCTGGGAATCGAACCCGGGACTTCTGCACGCCAGGCCGATGCTCTACCACTGAGCCAACCAGCCCGGGCCTGTTGCCAGTTTTTGATGACTGATATGCTAAAATTTTTTGAGGCCATGTGAGAAGACTATGATATAAAATTTTCCTGTGTAACTGGAAGATTTGTAGAAAGATAATTCATTAGTAATTTGGCAAAAATAATTTCTTCAACTAAAGTAGATTATATATACGATTTAGAAGTTAATATTATAAAAATGAAAGGTTTTTATGTATTTATTAGAACTACAACCACAAACAAGAATGTCAGTTTCATGTGTTATTTAAACCACCTAAGGATTTCCCCCCCCAATTGATCTGAAGTACATTTTCTTTTTCAGAAGCAGATACCCATCAAGTGTTACTTAAATAAATTAATAAAGTCTTCGCATAGAATTATAAAGGAAAGCTGTTTATATCAAATCATTTGTATTGCATGAGGGCAAGTCTGCTTCTTTCTTGTGATGTTTCGAAGTCCTTGTGCCTCTGTGCTAGGTAGGTTGCTTGTCAAGAAGAGAGTGGCAGTCATTTAGGAGCTTGTCACGTAAGACAGGTCGGTAGGAAGTGCTGGTAAAAGTATAAGACACGTTAAAAACACTGGACTAAGACTTAAATAGATTTATTAACATTGAGCATGAGCAGTGGTTTGATGCATGTGATAAGACAGTGAGTGTAGAGAGAGTTGTGGGAATTACATGTCACTGAAGAGAGTTCTCTTCCAGTCTTCAGTTAGGTAGGAAAGATTTTTATAAAAAGAATGGATGAGATTGCAATAGTTGTTTGAGTTAAAGAAAGAAGACATCTTCTGCTCCCAGCAGAAGAAAGCAAGCTAATATATATCAATATATATCTTCATCAAACCAGAAAGGACAAGAAATGGGCATCTAATTTTTGCCTTTTATTTCAGTATTCCTTTTCTCCCCAAATATTGAATTTGCAGAGTAGGGAAAATAGTCCAGTACTTTCACTGTAGTTCACTTTAATGATGAAACAACCCAGTTTCTAAAACTGCAATTTATACCTCTTGGGAACATAACTGGGCACCTCTGTGCTATGAAAAGGCTCATCACAGGGTAGAAAAATACATATGAAACCACAGCCTAACCTCTTATTCAGACTGAATAGTGTCCATTTAAAACAGTGGTTTCCAACCCTCGAGCCGTGGACCGCTACCAGTCTGCAGAGAAAGAATAAATAACTTAAAATTATTTTTGTTTTATTTATATTTAAGTCTGAACGATGTTTTATTTTTTTTAAATGACCAGATTCCCTCTGTTATATCTGTCTAAGACTCGAGTACTCTTGACACTTGTCTCGGTCACGTGATACATTTATCCGTCCCACCGTAAAGGCCTGTCTGTGAAAATATTTTCTGACATTAAATGGGTCTGTGGCCCAAAAAAGGTTGGGGACCACTGATTTAAAACATTATTTCCTGTGGGTCCTCCATCCCTGCCCCTCAGTGGCTGTTGCTCTCCACTCTTTCCTTCCAGATCTTCTTGTTCCTTTTGGGTTGTGGGATCCTATCTGCCACAGTAATTTAGAAAGAGATAGACTAGCCTTGAATCAGGAGGATAACCTGCCTTCTATTAGCAAAGCAAATTTACATAATAAAAATTCTTAAGTGTTCTTCGTGGAGGTCCATTTTAAAAGGCTGAGTTGTCAAATAGTTTAGGAGGTCAAATTCCTCCTCTTTGGAAGCTAGACAGAATGACTTTTTAGTGCAAGGTTGCCCAACCAATACTGTTTGTACAGAGTGACCCTTTCCTTTGATTTCTTATTCTGCTCCCCTGTGGGTGTGGAGATTGTGGTTTATCTGTTGGTGCCTGTGGCAGGTTTTAGAGTCTTTGGAACAGTATGTCTCAAAGTTACTTTCAGCCGAGGATTGTTTGGTAGTTGGTACCCTAGAAACCTAATTGCAACAACAAGCCATCCAAACAGTTATTCTTCTGAGTGCTCATAATGAAAGTAATACCAAGAGGGACCAGCCAGGACTGGCTAGCTAACCCTTGCAAACAAAATTGGCTTCTAGTTTATGGTTAT
Source organism: Saccopteryx bilineata (assembly GCF_036850765.1). Classification (NCBI taxonomy): domain Eukaryota; kingdom Metazoa; phylum Chordata; class Mammalia; order Chiroptera; family Emballonuridae; genus Saccopteryx; species Saccopteryx bilineata. Next base: position 209,631,900 of record NC_089492.1, read on the forward strand.
TGCTAATTGGAGTACAATAATTCTGAAGCATGTTTAGTGGAACTTTTAAAAAAATAATTACACTGAAGAAGATTTTAGTAGGAACTAACATTGGGTGAAGCGTCATTCTTTTTCATTTAAAGGTTTAAGTAGCTGGGGGTTGTTTTTTGTTGTTGTTGTTGTTGTTTTCCCATATCTAAGAAAGTGTGAGATTACTGGCTTTCTTAAATAAATACAGGGCTCCTCCGGTTACGACAGACTTGACATACAACGTTTCAAGTTTACGATGCTCACTCCCATAAAAACTTAAAAATATTGAGATGTGAGTGTTTCAGCTTACGCCATTAGCATCGTATTTACGGACTACGTGGTTAGTTTGTAGTTTGGTTAGAAGAAATCATCAACCTTCCTTCCAGACTAGCCTGCACCAATTCCTTAAGAAGGTAGAGAGGCCTGCAACAAATCCTGTATCCTCTACATCAGCTGTTTCTCAAGATGAAACACCTGTAGTACTGGTGGAATCATCTCCAGCGTCTCCTGCATGTTCCTGAGGCAATCCTGATTCACCTGACCCAGTATCTCCAGCACCTTCTGCAGGTTCTCCTGCCTCTCCAGCTTCCTCCTCCCAGTAGGTCACTCTCTCCCACCTTGTGATGCCCCTTCCAGTGTGCAAGCCAACCACAGAAATAAAGGTGAGAAATATTTTTATACTAATTTTTTGTTATTTTTTTCTGTTACTATAGTACAATCTACAGTACAGTATATTTATGTCCTTTTCCTTTTTCTGTGGCTTAGTTGCTTAGTTGTATTTTTATGTTCCAAATTATGATTTTACAACTGTTAGGGTAGGTAAGTGACTTAGGCTAGGGTGTGTTTCAACTTACACCAAAATTCAGGTTATGTCACTGTCATAGGAACAGACTATGTTGTAACCTGAGGACCCCTGTATGGTTTTAATTTTTAGTATGTCATATCATGTAAGTGCTACAATTAAATGGAAAGGAACACAGCATGGAAACTTTAACCTAAGCTCCCTTTTCCCACTGTATTCATTTGTTTCTTCATTATAAGTAAAATGCTGATGAAATAGAAAATAGTTCAGGGAACATTCAGGCTTTCATGTGGGACTGATTTTGTGTCATCTCATGGATCCCTTAAATTTGTATTGAAGGAAATTAAGGCACAGAGTAAGTTAGGCTTCTTGTAAAACATAGATTAACCATGGGAATAGGTTAATTCCAACTGGGAGGGCTATAGAAGGAAAACCCTCTCCAGTTTCTCACTCTGGAACTTTGGATGGTTCATAAGTTTGACCTCAACTGTCTGTCTTAGTTCTGAGTTACCACCATTCTTCCTTACCTTACCTTTATAATTTTGGGATTATAGGGTAAGTGAGGAGTTGAAATGCAGTGGTATTGTCCCTGGCCGGTTGGCTCAGCCGATAGAGCATTGGCCCGGTGTACGTATGTCCTTGGTTTAATCCCCAGTCAGAGCACACATGAGAAGTGACCGTCTGCTTCTCTCCCCCCCCCCTCCTTTCTCTCTCTCTTCCCTACCACAGCCAGTGGCACAATTGGATCAAGCATTGGTCTGGACCAGGGGTCCCCAAACTTTATACAGGGGGCCAGTTCACTGTCTCTCAGACCATTGGAGGGCCAGACTCTAAAAAAAACTATGAACAAATCCCTATGCACACTGCACATATCTTATTTTAAAGTAAAGAAACAAAATGGGAATAAATACAATATTTAAAATAAAGAACAAGTAAATTTAAATCAACAAACTGACCAGCATTTCAATGGGAACTATGGGCCTGCTTTTGGCTGAGATGGTCAATGTCCGGTTCCATATTTGTCACTGCTAGCCGTAACAAGTGATATGACGCGCTTCCGGAGCCATGACATGTATGTCCCGCATCACTGGAAGTAGTACTATATGTGAGTGATGCCGCCACATACAGTACTCCAGGATGCATCCTGTGCTCCTCTCACTGACCACTAACGAAACAGGTGCCCCTTCCAGAAGTGCGGCGGGGGCTGGATAAATGGCCTCAGGGAGCCGCATGCGGCCCACGGGCCGTAGTTTGGGGACCCCTGGTCTGGATGCTGAGGGTAGCTCAGTTGATTCAAGCATCAGCCCCAGATGGAGTCACTGGGTGGATCCTAGTTGGGACACATGCGGGAGTCTTTCATTTCCCCTCCTCTCTCTTAAAAAAAAAATAGAAAGAAAAATAATGCAGTGATATTTTTTTAAAAAACTAATCCTTCAATAAACCTGTCAATAAAAAATTTAATTGAACTTGTTTTTTTCCTTAATATGATACTTTATGCTCAGGAAAAGAAATAAACAAACTTGATAAGGCTTCCCAAGAATTATGTCTTGTGTGCAAAGGGAATGAGAGTAAAAATTCTTCTTTAATTGTGTTATTATTTTGTATATGTCTCCCTGCTTACTATACATTTATATATGTGCCGAGTAACAAAGCTTATTTAGCCTGAATGATCTTTCCAAACCTTAATTTGTATGTTTCCATTAGTAGGGAACATGTGTCTGGTTTTATCTGAATGCTTCGGTGTAGCCTTGTTTCATTGAGGGATGGCATGGCACAGTGGGAAGAACATGGATTTTGGAACCAGACAGGCCTGAGTTTTAATCCTGATTTTGAGACCTAAAGCACAGTTTTCTCATTGGAATCTAGAAAAACATCATATTTGTTGTGGCATTGTAGTTATCAAGAAGTACTAAGTGAATTTCTGTCATGTGTCAGATACTGAACTGGGTGATTGGGGTGAAAAATGAGAAGTGTGTGGCTCCTGCTTTCCAGAGATCAGCTGGTTGTCTGGCCAGAATGAGAGATGTGCCCACAAATAGCACTAGTATAATGTGAACATGTGTCAGAGTGCTTACGCTCAGTGTGGAGGAGCCTGCCAGGAGGAATGCAGTTATTATTGCATGCCAAGGAGAGCAGAGAAAGGACTCTTCAGACAGGAGCTGGGTCTTGGAAAACCAGTAGTTCAATAAATTCACTGAGGATGAGCTGAGAAGACCACAAGCAAGGACACAGAGTGTAAAATTTTATAGGTGTCCCAACTAGTTTGGGCCTCAGACCTCTGGGGTATGATAGACCATGGGCTGCAGACGTGATAGAAATGCACTTTGGCTTGAACAAGTGCCCAGAGCAGTGATTCTCAACTATTCCCCCTAAACCCAAAGATCTTCACATAAGTTGGGGCCCCAGTTGAATCATAAGCATAGTCAGATGTCCAAAGCACAGCTAGTTCAAATATTCCTTTTAGCATGTTATAGGAATCTAAACTTCACTACCTGGTGATCTAATAACCCATAAAGGTAAATCTACACAGCGAATGCACTTCAAAATCTTCAGTTGTTGACAACTCATCATCGGTAGGTGGGAGATTTAGCATTCCCTTGTGACCCAAGCAGAAAAGCTTATCAAGTTTCTGAATATATGGAGGAGGTGTGTACACTTTTGGAGAAAGTACCAGTATTTCTTTTTTAATTCTTGGTGATAGAGACAGTGAAAGAGAGACAGATTGGAATAGACAGACAGGATGGGAGAGAAATGAGAAGCATCAATTCTTTGTTGTTGCACCTTAGTTGTTCATTGATTGCTTTCTCATATGTGTCTTGACCGGTTGGCTGCAGCAGACCCCTTGCTCAGGCTGGTGACCTTGGGCTCAAGCCAGCAACCTTTGGGCTCGAGCCAGCGACCATTGGATCATGTTTATGATCCCACGCTCAAGCCAGCGACCCCATGCTAAAGCTGGTGAGCCTGCGCTCAAGCTGGCAACTTTGGGGTCTCGAACCCAGGTCCTCTGCATTCCAATCTGACACTTTATCCACTGCACCACTGCCTGGTCAGGTGACAAAGTATTACTATTTGGTTCACAAATAACATTTATGGACAGCTTTGACACCCAAACTCTTTTTGTTCATTGTGAGGGAATGTGTACTTCACTACGAAAGTAGTGTATTCTTTCTTCCTCGAAAATGGAAGAATATTAATCTAGGTCTCATTTCCTTGTTCTTGTCACTTCAGCCATCTGTTGGGAAGTAACAAATGTGGGGCATTAAAGTGTAATATAAATGAAGCAAAATATATATTAAGCAGAAACTGATATATGTAAAGGGAAAGACAAATTAACACATTGGTTAGCCTTTTAAAATTCTTTTATTTAAAAAGTATTCATTCTGTTGACTAGTCTAGTGATATCATGTATCTTTGTTGTAGTTTATAGTGTTAATAGATTGATTAAAAGTGAATTACTGCAGTGAAAACCAATTATATATGTGAAATTCAGACACATCACATGCGACCAGTTGATAATGTACCTGAAGACATTTGAAGAGATTAGTTTCAAGTAACTAGATTAACAAAGACAGTGTCAGTGAAAATTAAAACAAAATGCTTATGTAAAGTCAAATGAGCTCGGGATGTATAGTAAAATTCCTGGGCTATACTGCTTTATGAACTCAGTTTCCTCAACCGTGAATTTTTTTAAATCTTTATTTTAAAGTTTTTATTATTCATTTTAGAGTAGAGAGAGGGAAAGGGGGAGAGAGGGAGAGAAGGTAGAAGAAGCAAGAAGCATTGAAACCAGGTAAGCCCAGGGTTTCAAACTGGTGACATCAGTGTTCCAGGTGGACACTTTATCCACTGCGCCCCCACACGTCAGGAAACTGTGAATTGATTAATGCAATACCTGTGCTAACCTGTGTCTCTTTGTAATTCAATTCAATTCAACTAATCAAACACATACTGTCCAGTTAATTGTAAGCTCTGCTAGTCCAGGAGCCCTGACTGAATTATTCATGGTCGTATGGAGGACTCCATAGATATTTGCTGTGATTGCTCGTGGTGTGCCAGGTGCTGGGCTACAGTGGAGGGGTGATGACATAATACAACACAGTCCCTGGGTTCACATAGTTAACCATTTATCTGGGGAGACAATAGTCAGCAAATACCGTTAGCTATGATATAGGTTAAATGAAAATGTGAGTGAACATTAATGCATTCTTGTTTGTTTTTTCATTCTTGGCTTTTATCGATATGAATGATGTTTTTTTTTCCCTTCTGCTAGATAAACCTTGGCTTCTTTTCTATATCTATTTTCTTCATAGCTAAAATATAGGTCAGCTAGCTCTTAATAATCTTTGTTTGATTTTTGATTTTAAGGATTACTTATAGTAAACTTGAAATTTTGGATTTTTTTTTACACTGTCTTGGGAGCTATGAGAGGATGTCCTTTTGGTGGTTGGTATGTTCTGAAACTGAAGACACTTTAATATTAGCTTGATTTAGAAAGGGATATTGTAAATGCATTGGCAAAAATGAAAGGGCTTATTTAATAACTTTTAATTTTAAATGACCTTTGAATTAACCCACACTTTGATTATCCGTAGCCTTTCTCTTCTCCATCAATGGGGGAGACTTGTAAGTTTTGTGTAGGTGTGCTTGTTAACAAAATTGCAAATTGTGCATAAGTACATATGCTTCTTCAATTACCTCAGTTAAAGAGAGCAGAAATCTAAAGAGAGAGAGCTGTCAGACAAAGAGGGGATGAGCCAAGGAATTCAGAGGCCGAGTTTCCAGAAAGCAAGAATAAAACTGCATGAGAACACTGAGAGGTCAGGTGAACAAAATGTTGGTGTTAGTGACGCGCCACATCAATTCTTCAAAGAGAAAATCTTTTAGTAAAGCAGTGGGGCCAAATTTTGCCTGTAGGGGTGAGAAGGGAGTTGGCACTAAGAACCTGGGCTATTTTTATTTTATTTTCCTTTAAGATTTTTTTATTTTTCAATTACAGTTGAAATTCAATATTATATTTCAATATAATTCAATATTATATTAGTTTTATGTGTACCCCATAGTGGTTAGATATTTATATAACTTGAGAAGTGAGCCCCCCTACCCCATTGGTCTAGTATCCACCTGGCAGCATACATAATATTACATTTTTATCAACTACATTACCTATGCTATACTTTATATCCCTGGGACTGTTTTATAAAATTATTTTCAATATATTGATTTTAGAAAGAGAAGAAGGGAAAGAGAGACAGGAATATTAATCTGCTCTGATATGTGCCTTGACTAGGGATCAAAATAGCAACCTCTGAGCTTTGGGACTGTGCTGCAACCAAGGGAGCTATCTGCCCAGGGCCCCTGTGACTGTTTTGTAACTGCCAATTTGTACTTCTTAATCCTATCTCCTTTTCATTCATTCCCCAACCTTCTTCCCATCTGGCAACCAGAACCTGGGATACTTCTAAACCAAATTTAATTTGAAACAAAGTTCATATGTATGATTAAAAAGTGTGGTGTGTTCTTAATATTCTTCTTTCATTCTGGGTTTGAGTTTTTCTTTCTTGGTCTGTATCAGTGTCAGGGGGCTGTGTACACTGCATCTCATTTACTATGCTTTATTTCTCAGGAAAATAATGTATCTGTAGCTCTTTCAGTGCCTTAGCTGCAGTCAGATGCGAACTGAGCAAGTTCCATCAAAGACAGTGGTAATTTGTGTCCACAGCCAACACAGACAATGTTGGCAAAGAGGAAGACAGTCCTAATACCTTTTAAACTCTTAGTGTAGCCTCATGTCTGCTGGCGACTAATTCCACGCAAGCACAGCAGTGACACTAGGGATGCCCTACCGCCTGATAGTACCAATATTTCACCCAACCTCCTGTCACCCACTCGGTGCAGCTGAAAACCTGTCTTTATGTTGGTCGTTTTTTGGAATTCAAACTGACCCTTATAAATCCCTTCTCTCCCCTGCCCCAACCTTATTCTGGGCTCCATTTCTCAGGTGGAGGGAAAACTGCTTTGATGAGAATGTAAAGTTCTTACTTATTTTTTCTCCTCAGTTTAGGTTGGAGTGGTTTTGGTTACTTCTCTTCTACTGAATGTTGACTTTTAATTCACTCATCCAATGTCACAGAGCTTTCCAGATTTCCTAAACATTGTTTAATTAGAGATTAAGAATTATGAGTAATGTAAAACCGAAAGCAGAGTACAAAGCAATAAGAACAACCATAAAAGAAATTGCTGAGAGCTGGGCAGATGAAAGGGCACATGGGTTTCACATGTTTTTTCAACTGTTCAGTTTGATGAAAGCTCTACTCCTGGTGGGTATGGCCAACAAAATGAGGGTCCCTCTTCCCTCATCTTTCAAGCAGGTTAAGGTTTCTCACTGGGAGGAGCAGGCCACCAATATTTCTCATCTCATACACTGAGTTGCAGAGACTAAATTCTGGTTTGAGTGATTGGAGGTTGGCAGCCCCAGCCTCCACTTAGCACCAGTCATAGTGAAGACTAAGCTCACACATAGCGGGCTGTGATCACCTGGCCTGAGCACCCCACTCTGGCTCACTAGTAGGATTGGGTTTCCCTGTGAGAGGCAAGTGGAGAAGACTAGAGGCCACAACCCCTGCTCAAGAAAGCAGTGGCTCAGAGATTTTTGTCCATGGAGAGAGGTAGTCCACAAACACAGAAATCTCTGAAACTCTCCCCAAAAGAACTGACTTTATTTGAAACAGAGTGTGGGGACTTGAAGAAACTTGATTGTTAGCAGATTGACTTTACAAAAAGTACAAAAGGAAGTTTTCAGGCAGGAAGCAAGGGACCCCCGATAGTAATACAAATGCATATAGAAAAACAAAGAGCACCAGTGAGGGAATTATGTAATTATAAAAGATAGGATAAATGCAGATTTCTTTTCTTTTCTTCTCTTAACTGATTTAAAAAGCAATTATATACAATAGTATCATAGAATTGTATTGTAGGGCCTATAATATACATAAATATAATATATTGAACAATAACAAAATAAAGATGGTAGGTGGATGCAAAGCCTATTGAAATAAAGATATGACATCTGATGTTAACTTGAACCCAGAGGAATAAAAAGAACCAGAAAATGTATGTAAGAAAGTTTTTTTTTTTAATTTTTTTTTAGATTTTTATTTATTCATTTTAGAGAAAGGAGAGAGAGAGAGAGAGAGAGACAGAGAGAGACAGAGAGAGAAGGGAGGGAGGAGCAGAAAGCATCAACTCCCATATGTGCCTTGACCAGGGAAGCCCGGGGTTTCAAACCCACCACCTCAGTGTTCCAGGTCGATGCCTTTACCCACTGTGCCACCGCAGGTCAGGCCATAAGAAAGTTAATATTTGATAATACAGGTCTATAATTTATTATTTCTCCTTGATCTTCTTTAAAAAAAATAAAATGATATAAATTAATAACTATCAAAATGTATTGTTGACCTAACCAGTGGTTGGCATACTAATTAGTTAACAGAGCCAAATATCAACAGCACAATGATTGAAATTTCTTTTGAGAGCCAAATTTTTTAAACCGAAACTATATAGGTAGGTACATTTCTTATTGAGGTAGTGCATGTGGTAGTTTGAGGAAGAGCCACACATAAGGGGCCAAAGAGCCACATGTGGCTCACGAGCTGCAGTTTGCCGACCAGGGGCCTAACCTATGGTGGTGCAGTAGATAAAGTGTCGACCTGAAATGCTGAGGTCCCTGGTTCAAAACCCTGGGCATGCCTGGTGAAGGCACATATGGGAGTTGATGCTTCCTGCTCCTCTCCCTTTTCTCTATCCTTGCTACAATAAATAAAGTCTTTAAAAAAATGTATTGTTGGAGTTGTTATGTATATAGATGTAATTTGTAATACACATGTAAAAATAATAGCATAAAATGGGGTAAGAGGAATAGTTATAAGAGTACCACTTCTGTATCTCACTGGATTTAATTTAGCATAAATTTGAGGTACATTCTTGTCCCGCTTCTTTTGAAATTGATTAGCCGACTAGAGAAGTGGCTCTTTATGCTATTCTATTGATCAGTATATCTGTTTCTATACAAGTGCATAGTGTTTTGATTTTTTGTTAGCTTTATAGTATACTTTGATGAGGGAACATGATACCTCCTCTTTGGTCCTGTCTCAAAATTTTTTTGTCTATTCAGAGTCCTTTGTGGTTCCATATAAATTTTAAGAATAGTTGTTCTAATTCTGAGAAGAATTCCACTGGTATTTTAATAAGAATGGCAATAAGCAGATACAAGATGGCCATGGAATAGGCGGACGTTCCAACTCCCACATCCCAGAACTAAAGTAGATTACAACTTAATTTTGAGAACAGTCATCTTGAAAAACTAACTTTGGACTAAACTAAGAGGATTCTATAGCCAAGATCACCAAAGAACTCACACTGAGACACGTAGGAAAGGCAGAGATGTGGAAAGGATTGCCTCGCTCCCGGGAGCAAGCGGCGGCCCAGAAGTACTCTCGAGGTGGGGCGAGTTGTGGGTTGTGGGTCCTCAGCCCCAGAACTGGAGTCCCAGCCTAGAGCCCTGGAGCCTGGAAGGGGCTAACAGACTGTATTTGGCTGAGAAAGGAGCCTAGATACTGTTTGAGAGAAGGAGACATAATTCTCGGACTCAGGCTCCCTATCAAAGAAATCGCACAGAGAGCCTCACTCACAGCCACCTGCCCGAGGCTCTGGGAGCGGGAAGCTCTGGGAGGACTGGAGTTGCCAGCGGAGAGTGTGGTCTTGAAGGCACTGGGGGAGACACTTTGAGAGATGGGTACCCTAACCCCTGGGTTAAATCACTCCCCAAATCTAAAGTGAACATTTTTCCTCAGAGCAGCAACACCACCAAAGAGAAGAAATTACCCTGCCCACTGGAGGCTCTTCTGCTCCAGTCAGAACAAAGAGGCGCTTAGAGGCAGGCAGCATGTTAGGGACACAGGTAGTGAGTGCTGAGGTCTGAGCTACACTCCCCCCCCCCCAGGCTACTGAGTGCTCGGGGCAGGCAGGCAGGCAGGCTGCTGGCAGCGGGGTGCGGCTGCAGGAGCCACGGTGGTTCAAGTGAGTGCACACCGGCCTGCCCGTGAAGGAGGAAGCCATGGTGGCCGCTATGAAGGTCAGAGTGAGCGCATAAGCCCGCCAGCAGTGTGAGCCAGGGCAACTGCAGAGGCAGTCTGAGTGGGCTCATGCGGGCCTGTCTGTGGAGGTGGGAGCCGTGGCAGCCACTGCAGAGGTCCAGGCTCTTGTGCAATCCTGCCCGCCACGCAAGCCCGCTTTTGGAGGTGGAAGGGGTCCGGGCGACAGCAGAGGCAATCTGAGCAGCTGCACACGGGCCTGCCCATGTAGTCAGAGGCTGGGGCAGCTGCTGAGGAGGTTTGAGCTTACGCACAATCCTGCCTGCAGCATGGGCCGGTCCCTGGCAGAGGCTGAGGCCCCAGTGACAATGGAAGCGCTCAATGAGTGGGCATGCACCGGCAAGCCAAGGGTGATGGAAGCTGCGGCTGCCGCAGAGGCAGGCTGACACCCGCAGTGCCTGAGCCCAAATGCCTGAGGAGGAAACAGCGGCGGTGGGGGGGGGAGCAGTTGGCAGACCACACATCCGAACACACAGAGGCCACACCCACTGGACCTCTCTGACCATACCCTTCTGAGTGCTGAAAAAGAAGAAAACTAAATAAATAAAAAGTCTGGATAGAAAGACATCTGAGGCTAAGAGGCAAGCCACATCCAATACTGTACCTAATCACTTAATTACAGTACTGAGCCCAATAATTAGCCAGCAATAAGAAGCAGCAGAAAGTGGAACTCAGGGGAACTTGAAATTTTAAAGGAACTTCCCTCAGACCAAGAGTAGGTAAAAGCTAGCCTAGATGTGCAGCTGATATTTACAACAGCACCTGGGCCCAGCAGAGGCATCCACAAGATCTTGATTGCCTGTAGCTCCAACAAGATTGATAAGAGCCAGTCATAGGGAGTGACCCCCACTGATCTGCACCAGGTTCTGGCCAGGGAGGTCCAGGACAGGCACATCCAGTGGCCAGATACGGAGACCATCAGTTCAGAATGTAACATCCCTTGTTAGAATGGTAGCTTAAGGAAGGGATCCTCACATCTGACTGAGCTAAGACATAGAAAATGCTGACACAAGTAGCAAAAAGAATAGTGATAGCAGAGAAGTAGCCCACATCTGATTACAAGCAACAGCTAATGCCAACCCAAGAAGACCTAGAAAAAAAACCCCCTGAAAATTGGAGGCAGACAATACCCACCCTAGACTCAGCTAGCTACACAAACAACACACCCAAAGTTAGAGTGTATACACAGACAAAATTAGAAGACAAAGAAATGCAATCCAAATGAATCAACAAGACAAATCCTCAGAAAAAGAACTGAGTGAGATGGAAATAACCAAATTATTGGATGCAGAATTTAATTTTAGTTTTTTTTTCTTTTTGTATTTTTCTGAAGCTGGAAACGGGGAGGCAGTCAGACAGACTCCCGCATGCGCCCGACCGGGATCCACCCAGCATGCCCACCAGGGGGCGATGCTCTGCCCATCTGGGGCATTGCTCTGTTGCAACCAGAGCCATTCTAGCGCCTGAGGCAGAGGCCACAGAGCTATCCTCAGCGCCCGGGCAAATGCTGCTCCAATGGAGCCTTGGCTGTGGGAGGGGAAGAGAGAGACAGAGAGGAAGGAGGGGGGGGTGGAGAAGCAGATGGGCACTTCTCCTGTGTGCCCTGGCCGAGAATTGAACCCGGGACTCCTGCACGCCAGGCCAACGCTCTACCACTGAGCCAACCAGCCAGGGCTGGATGCAGAATTTAAAATAATGATTGTTAGGATGCTCAAAGATCTTAGAGCAACAATGTATGGACATAATGAGCACCCAAATAAGAGATAGAAAGCATCAAAAAAGACATTAAGGCCCTGACCAGTTGGCTCAGTGGTAGAGCATCGGCCTGGCGTGCAGGAGTCCTGGGTTCAATTCCCGGCCAGGGCACACAGGAGAGGTGCCCAACTGCTTCTCCACCCCGCCCCCTCTCCTTCCTCTCTGTCTCTTCCCCTCCCGCAGCCAAGGCTCCATTGCAGCAAAGTTGGCCTGGGCACTGAGGATGGCTCTATGGCCTCTGCCTCAGGTGCTAGAATGGCTCTGGTTGCAACAGAGCAATGCCCTAGATGGGCAGAACATCACCCCCTGGTATGTTCATACCTGGGTATACCGGGTGGATCCCAGTCGGGTGCTTGCGGGAGTCTATCTGACTGCCTCCCCGTTTTCAACTTCAGAAAAATACACACACACACACACACACACACACACACACACACAAGACATTAAAATCATAAAAAAGAAACAGAAATGACAAAGAAATGAAGACCACATTAGAAGAAATTAAAAGCAGGATGGATGAAGCTGAGGATTGAATCAGTGATATAGAGGACAAGATAAATGAAAGCACAGAAGCAGAGCAGCAAAAAGAAAAGAGGCTCAAAAAGTCTGAGGAAACTCTAAAAGATTTCTGTGACAACATGAAGAGAAATAACATCCACATAATAGGGGTTGCTAAAGGAGAAGAGAGAGAACAAGGGATAGAGACCTTGCTCAATCAAACCATAACTGAAAACTTCCCTAAGTTGATGCAGGAAGAAGTCACACAAGTTCAAGGAGCACAGAGAATCCCACTAAAGAGGAACCCAAAGAGACTCACACCAAGACACACCATAATTAAAATACTAAAGCGAAGAGATAAAGAAAGAATACCACATCAATTCTTTAAAGAGAAAATTTTTTAGTAAAGCAGTGGGACCAAATCAGGCATGGGCAACAGTTTCTGCCCCCAGGCCAGATTTAGAAAGAAAATTTTTTTCATAGGCCGGATGAAACATTAAAATTAAAAAAATGTTAAATACAAAAACAATTCGTTTAAGTAAACAAAATTTTATTATGTAATTTGTTTATGAATAAATGTGAGTGAAAAAAATTAATATATAATTATTTTAATAAAAATATAATTAGATACCGTTTAAATATCCAAACTATCACAATCAATCAAAACAATATTTAATTAATAGAATGAACTTGAAGCGGTTATATCGTAAATAAAACAATTATTTTGTTTTACAAACAGCCTGGACACGTTTTCAGTTATCAACTGCAGCTATTGTCTATGCTACATTGCCACTTGAATCAGCACACTTGACCACAAAAATAATGAATTGTCTGACCTTGGGTGCACACTGGCAAACTCCATCTAAAAGAATGTGGGTTTCACATTGCCGCTAAATGTCAAACAGTTCATATCAAGTACAGATGAGTTGTAAATCTTTATAATGGAATTTTTTTAAAAACTAAAGAAGTATCACGAATCCACTCGACCAATTATTGGAAGTTAACCCTAGATTAGTCAAACGTGGAATTCTTTTCCGTGTATCACTATCTTCTTAAATATCTCAATTGTCAATAATCAAAGACGCTTCCACTTCTGATTAGCTAAGATTTTAAAGTAGCGGAGAATATTAAAAATTTAATCGTGGGCCACATAAACTCATTATGCAGGCCGGATCGGGCCCTTGGGCCATATGTTGGCCATGATGGACCAAATTCTGCCTGTAGGGGTGAAAAGGGAATTGGCATTAAAAAATTAGATCTAGTGAAACTGAGCTATTTTTTATTATATATTTTAAAAATGTTAACTTTAAAATTATAGTTGACATTCGATATTATAGTAGTTTCAGGTGTACCACATGGTGGTTAGACATTTATATAACTTAGGAAGTGATCCCCCTACCCTACAGGTCTAGTACCCACATAGCAGCATACATTATTACAATATTATTATGGTATTCCTTATGCTGTACTTAGCAACCCTTTGACTGTTCTGTAACTGCCAATTTGTACTTCTTAATCCCTTCTCCTTTTCATCACCCAGCCCCCAAACTTCTTCTCTGGCAACCAGAACTTGGGTTACATCTAAAAAAAGAAATCTACTTTGAAACAAAGTTCATATGTATGATTAAAAAGTATGGAGTGTTCCTGAATCTTCTTTCACTCTAGGTTTCAGGTTTTTCTTTTTCTGTAACAGTGCCAGGTGGCTGTGTACTGCATCTCATTTACTATGCTTTCTTTCTCAGGAAAATAACATCTGAAGCCCGTTCGGTGTCTTAGCTACAGTCAGATCAGAACTGAGCAAGTTCCATCAAAGACAATGGTAAAAAGACAATGGTAATTTAACTGTGTCCACAGCTAATACAGACAATGTTGGCAGAGAGAAAGACAATCCAAATTAATGCATTTCAGACTCTTAGTTTAGCCCCATGTCTGCAGGTGACTAATTCCACACAAGCACAGCAGGGACACTAGGGATACTCTGCACCTGATAGTGCCAGGATTTCACCCAACCTCCTGTCACACGCTGGGCTCAGCTGCAACCTGTCTTCACACTAGCCATTTCTTAGAAAACAAACTGACCTTATAAATCACCCCCCAAACCTTATCCTGGGCTCCATTTCCCAGAGTACAGATCCTTTAGAGGTGCAGAGAAAGCTGCTTTGATGAGAAAATAGAGTTCCTACCTGTTTTTCTCTTCAGTTTGTGTTGGAGTGGTTTCGGTTACCTCTCTTTCACTGGGTGGTTGGACTTTTAATTCCTGGACGATGTCGAGGGCTTTCCAGATTTCCTAAGGATCCTTTGTTTAGAAGTAAAATATTTATAATAATTGGAAACCGAAAGTACAGAGTACAAAGTAATAACAGCAACCATAAAATAAATTGCGGAGAGTTGTGAAATATAGAAATTACATAGTTAATTTCATATTGGCCATCTGGTGACGTCCATGTGTACTGTCCTCTGGTTGTTTGAAGCACCTATTTGTGATGAACAAATTGTTCATTTCACAGAACTTCATGGTTCATTTCTGACCCCTAGTTCAGATTTTCCAATGACTTTTAGTTCTGCTTTCTTTTCAGCTTTGCATTCTTGTCTGCCAATTGTTACTAGCATGTGTTGTGTGGTCAATTTTTTCTTGAATACTTGCATAAAAGCACTCAACTTCATTTCATTTACTTTAGTAAAATGGAAAAGGGAGAGAAAAATAGAATAGGAAGATGGAGCAGTGGTTTACCACTGACGCCTGCTGAGCAGCAGGGTGTGGGTCCACACCGCCTTTGCTGGTTGCGTGGGGTCACAATCACCAAACGCCTACTGGATGTAAGTGCCCCCCGTGGTTCTAAACTCTATACATGTGTTGTTAATCAAATTTAACTTATTCTTTAGCACATGTGTATAATGTAGGTATTATTATTTGCATTTTATGCACCAGCAGTTTAAAGATGTTTAATGGTTTTTTTGATAGCAGTCTGATTTGTTCTATTATAAATTAAGCCTCTGGCTCTTCTTTTTCTTATGAGTAAGAAATAATGTGTGGCAATTAGAGATATCTTGAAAGTACTATTGATGTCAGTGATAGTCTCTTTAACAAATGGTGTTGTAAAAAGTGGACAGCTAACTGCAAAAAAAATGAAACTAGACCACCAACTTACACCATTCACAAAAATAAACTCAAATGGATAAAAGTCTTAAGTGTAAGTCGTGAAACCATAAGCATCTTAGAAGAAAACATAGGCAGTAAGTAAGCTCTCTGACATCTCTCATAGCAATATACTTGCTGATTTAACTCCACAGGCAAGTGAAATAAGAGACAGGATGAACAAATTAAACTATATCCTACTAAAAAGATTTTGTACAGCTAAAGACAATATGAACAAAATAAAAAGAGAAACCACACAATGGGAGAACATATTCGACAATACGTCTGATAAGGGGTTAATAACCAAAAGTTTATAAAGAACTTTTAAAGTTCAACACCAGGAAGATAGACAATCCAATCAAAAAATGGGCAAAAGAAATGAATAGACACTTCTCTAAAGAGGACATACAGATGGCCAATAGGCAGATGAAAAAATGTTTGCCATTACTAATCATTAGAGAAATGCAAATTCAAACTACAATGAGATATCACCTCACACCTGTCAGAATGGTGCTCATCAACAAAACAATACAGAATAAGTGCTGGTGAGGATGTGGAGAAAAGGGAACCCTCCTGCACTGCAGGTGGGATTGCAGACTGGTGCAGCCACTGTGAAAAACAGTATGGAGATTACTCAAAAAATTAAAAATGGAACTGCCTTTTGACCCAGCAATCCCACTTTTAGGAATATAACCCAAGAACACCACATCACTGATTTAAGAGAAGAAATGCACCCTTATATTTATGGCAGCATTGTTTACAATAGCCAAGATCTGGAAACAGCCCTAATGTCCATCAGTAGACAAGTGGATTAAAAAGCAGTGGTACATATACACAATGGAATACTATGAGGCCATGAAAAGAAGGAACTCTTACCTTTTGCGACATCATGGATGGACCTGGAAACTATTATGTTAAGTGAAATAAGCCTGGCAGAGAAAGAAAAATATATGACCTCACTCATCTGAGGAATCCAATGAACACTGTGAATTGAGGAATGGAATAGGGACAGAGATTGGATCAAAGGAACCAGAGAAAAAGTGGACAAAGAGAAAGGGGATGATAGGATGGGATAATCCTGGAGGGAAGAGTTGAGGGCACTATGGGGACGGGACAGGGAGATGTTTAGGGGAACATAGGGGAGGGGGGATGCATTCGGGGGGACACTAGAATCTATGTAAACACAATAATTTAAAATCAATAATAATAATAAAGAATGGCAGTTAGTCTGCTTATAGCTTCAGGTAGTAAGGACATTTTAATCATAATCCTTCTAATACAAGAACAAGATATATCCTTCCATTTTTTATATTTTCAATTTCTTCCTTCAGTATCTTATCGAGTATATGTTCCCTACCTTTTAGTTTTACCTTATAATGAATAAATTTTTTTTCACTATAGAATTGATTACTTCTAGACTGGCTTTCACTGAGGGCTTATTTCTAACAGCATGGAAGTCCTGTCTCCTATTGGGCTTCTGAACTTATCAGAGTAAGATGGCAAAAAGCCATTTGTCTTACGTGATCAGGATCCATTTCTCTTATAAGAGCCCTACAGATTCTGCTGGCCAAGCTGATGGTCTGTTTAATTTTGTAACATGAGAGAAACTATGACAAATTACAATCAATGAATGACTGACTCAGAAATTGTGGACTAGGTGACTGAATGATGGACATCCATGTAAGACAGCGATTGTGCTCTCCCTGCCATACTCTGACATATTGTTAAGGCCATGCGAAGTCTACCATGTCCTACTAATTCCCTACTAGAATACAACCGCATGATTATGGCCAGGCAATTCCAGAGAAAAAAACTATCCACCAACTGAAAAACATTGTGAAATATAAAATAATTGCTTCTTTTTTTTTTTTTTTTCTGAAGCTGGAAACGGGGAGAGAAAGTCAGACAGACTCCCGCATGCGCCCGACCGGGATCCACCTGGCATGCCCACCAGGGGCGATGCTCTGCCCCTCCAGGGCATTGCTCTGTTGCTACCAGAACCACTCGAGCGCCTGGGGCAGAGGCCAAGGAGCCATCCCCAGCGCCCGGGCCATCTTTGCTCCAATGGAGCCTTGGCTGCGGGAGGGGAAGAGAGAGACAGAGAGGAAGGAGGGGGGGCGTGTGGAGAAGCAAATGGGCACTTCTCCTATGTGCCCTGGCTGGGAATTGAACCCGGGTCCCCCGCACGCCAGGCCGACGCTCTACTGCTGAGCCAATTGGCCAGGGCCTAAAGAATAAAATTTAATGTAAGTACCCCATGACTTGGCCATTCATTTCTAAATATATTACCATAAGAAATGTATGCACATGCCCCCCATAAAATATAAACAAAATGATCACATTAGCATAAATGAAAATGACTGGAATGTCCGTCAACAGTGAATTAATGAGTAAATTGTGGCATGTTTGTAAAATGGAAAGATTAATAGCAATGAAAACGATCAAATTAAGCGAGTGCAACACAAAGGATGACCCTCCCAGCAGAGGCAGACTAAGGCCGGTTGAAGGTCTGAGTGCAGAAGAAAATATTGGACCCCTTGTCATTAGGAAAAAAGTGTAAAATTGGGGTTTTGTGGGGCCCTTCAGAAGTTAGGGACCAGGGCACATGTCTGGTGTGTCTGCTGTTAAATCTACCTCTGCCTCCCAGTCAAAATATTGAGTGAAAAGAGCTGAACATAGTATTTACATATTGTTTGATTCCATTTATGTTAAGTTCCCAAATCAGCAAATCTAACTCTGATCTTAAGAGTCAGGTGATTATCTACAAACAAGAGTGAAGGGTCACTGATTAAACAGGGTACAGGAAAGCGTTCGGGGTGTGGAGTGTTCCTGATCTGTGCAATGATTCCATGTAAGTGTTCATTTTGTGACATTCACCTGTTGTACTCTTTTGAGGTGAATGTTTTCTATTTCTGTGTCATATGGCAATTACAAATTTAAAAAACTGGGAGAAAACCTTGTATTAGTAGAAATGTGTGAATTAAGGTCTGTATCAGTGAGGAACAATATTTTTTTCATTTTCTGTTGCATGAGGGTTTAGAACTTTTTAAAATATATTTCTGCATCGCTGATTCCAAATCTGAAATCCATTTTTTGGTGCATGCTCTAGTGTTTATGCAATTTAAATTTCTTTTTGTTACAGTTAATGGCATGCACTTTTACATAATTGTAGTTGTTTTTAAATGTAAAAAAGTATTATCTGAGCCTGACCAGGTGGTGGTGCAGTGGATAGAGCATCGGACTGGGATGCGGAAGGACCCAGGTTCGAGACCCCGAGGTCGCCAGCTTGAGCGCGGGCTCATCTGGCTTGAGCAAAAAAAAAGCTCACCAGCTTGGACCCAAAGTCGCTGGCTCCAGCAAGGGGTTACTCGGTCTGCTGAAGGCCTACGGTCAAGGCACATATGAGAAAGCAATCAATGAACAACTAAGAAGTCACAACGAAAAACTAATGATTGATGCTTCTCATCTCTCTTCGTTCCTGTCTGTCTGTCCCTGTCTATCTCTGCCTGTGTAAAAAAAAAAAAAAAAAAAAAAAGTATTATCTGATAAAAAACACCCTCTTATTTTGTTTTAAAATTGAATCATGGCTTCTTCAACTAGGTGTAAATGTAAGAATAGTCTTGACATCTTCTGTTATATATGTGGCTGTTACACACTTCAATGTCAAAGGCGCAATATTTCATCATTTGTGACACTTGCATATATTGTCTATTTTCAAGTTCCCCTTGGCAATCAAGACAAGAATTGGGCTCCTCATATTGTGTGTCATAATTGTGAGGAAATGCTTCGTGACTGGTCAAAAGGAAAACACAAAGGAATGCCTTTTGGTATTCCCATGGTTTGGCGTGAACCTAAGGACCACAGCAGTGACTGATATTTCTGTTTGATCCATACAAAGGGCATCGACAAGAAAAAATGGCATATGATCTCATATCCTAATATTATTCCTTCAGCAATACGACCTATCCCACACTCTGAGACAGTCCCGGTTCCAGTTTTCAATGGTTTTATTTCTTCTAAGGACAAAGAAAGTGAACATGGTCATCAAGTGTATTTTGATAAGATACATAAGGAAATGGTTGTAGAATCTGAAGGGTCTTCTTCTGATGCCAAGCAGTCATTAACCCCTCAGCAGTTTAGCCAACCTGAATTGAATGACTTAGTAAAAGATTTGGGCCTATCAAAGAAAGCAGCTGAGTTATTAGCCTCCAGGTTTCAAGAAAAGAATGTACTTCATTTGTCAGCTAAAGCAGTGGTCCTCAACCTTTTTTGGGCCACAGACTGGTTTAATGTCAGAAAATATTTTCACGGACCGGCCTTTAGGGTGGGACGGATAAATGTATCACGTGACCGAGACAAGCATCAAGAGTGAGTCTTAGACAGATGTAACAGAGGGAATCTGGTCATTTTAAAAAAATAAAACACCGTTCAGTCTTGAATATAGATAAAACGGAAATAATGTAAGTTATTTATTCTTTCTCTGCGGGCCGGTACCAAATGGCCCACAGATCAGTACCTGTCTGCGGCCCCGGGGTTGGGGACCACTGAGCTAAAGTATCCCATTTCAAGAAGCGTGAACAAATTTTTGTGGACTTTTTTTCTAAAGACAAACACTTTGTTTAATGTCATAATATCAATAGTCTTACCACTTACAGTCCAACAGAATGGCGGCTATTTCTTGACAGCTCTAAACCATGGCAGACTACTGCTGGAGCATCAATGAGATTATCCTCAACAAGTACACAAATGCAAGAGCTACAAATGCAAATTCTTGCCTGAATAAAATTTAAATAAGTTTCGTGCAAATTTTATGATTAAAATAAGTGTTTTAATATGTTCTATTTAGAAATTGTAGACAAATTCTGATGCAATCATATCTTTTAGTGTACTAGTGTATTTACTGCATTATATAAATTATTATATTTTCACAAAGATGATGCCCAAGAAGACATTTTACTTCATTATGTTAAACTAAATGTTGAAAATTTTACAATAAGATGAAAACCTAAAATCTTGAATTGCAAAAAAAACCCCTGTAGCTTACAGAGAAAAACTAATGTCAGATTTGAGATCAGCACACTTGAATTAGGTAAGAACAAGTGTTTTTGTGGATGCAACAAAAATTTTGTTCGCAGAGCACATGCCCGGTGTGCCTGCCGTTAAATCCACCTCTGCCTCCCAGTCAAAATATTGAGTGAAAAGAGCTGAACATAGTAGCCAGCTCTTATATATATTGTTTGGTTCTTTTTATGTAAAGTTCTCAAACCAGAAAATCCAACCTCTGATCTTAAGAGTCAGGTGATTATCTACAAACAAGAGTGAAGGGTCACTGATTAAACAGGGTACAGGAAAGCGTTTGGGGTGTGAAGTGTTTCTGACCTGTGCAATGATTCCATGTAAGTGTTCATTTTGTGACATTCACCTGTTGTACTCTTTTGAGGTGACTATTTTCTCTTTCTATGTCATATGGCAATTATAAATTTAAAAAACTGGGAGAAACCCTTGTATTAGTAGAAAGGTATGAATTGAGGCCTGTAATTATCAATGCTGTGTCTTAAAACACAGAGAAGCTAAAATGTGTTCTGAGCTGCTGCTTTTTCTGTGTCACAGTCATCTAACAGAATCTGGCGTCTTTTGCAGAATCACCGAACATTCTAAACCTCATCTAAAATTAAGATTCGTACCGAAGCTTTTGAGAGCATTGGGTCCTATTCTAAATGGCAAGTCTGTATGTCAGCAGACTCAAGGTTAGATTGAAGTCTAGCTGAGAAACTGGCCAAGGATGCACCAGTTCTGTCCGCCTCTTTCCTTGGCTTCCTTAAGTTTCTTCACTGTCATTAATGTTTGTGAAATATAAGATCTAAAGTTCATGCCGCATTTCACCATTATTATAGAATACTCATGATAATCTCAGGACAAAGTTTGAAACCTTATTTTCAGTTCCTATAAGTGAGATGGAAAATGAAAGCAAGACAGGGCAAGTTTGAAGTAGAGCTAATGTTAATAAATCAGCTGCTTGTTCTCCTGATCAATAAAGTCTTTGGTTTATATCAGGTAACTAAAAAGTGATTACAGGGATAACTGAAACTTTTTTGTGAAATGTGTATAATGTAAGATTAAATAAATGCAAATTCTCTATGTTTATGAACTAAAAGTAGCTGATTCTTTTCATCTCCTTTTGAAATTGTTTAAAAAAACCACCCCATCAATACCTCTCTATGTAACACATAGACAAGGACAACAGTGTGGTGACAGCCAGAGGGGCTGGGGTGTGGGGGTCGCTGGAGGTGGCAAAGGGAGGGAAGATGGGGACGAAGTGGGCTTTGAGTGGGGCGATCGGTGCAGTGTGCAGTGTGCAGATGATCACTTAGTGAGTTGCACAGCTGTTCATATGCAGTAAATTCAGTAAACAAGACTTTTTCCCCTTCAGAACAAGGGGAAAGAGCACTCTCTTTAAAATTCTGAATGGCAACAAAGGCCTACAATGACAGCTTTACGACAGAGTTGTCTCCAAGTCTCTGGGCTCTATCCAGTGGTGGGATTCAAATAATGAAACTATCGTTTGGTTCTCTGCCCTAATGACTGTTTAAGTATAAAAAAATGATATAATTTTTATTCAAAAATGATATAATTCATAATTGCATGCATTTAATACTTACATAAGAACAATAAAAGAGGTATACAAAACTAGATTGCTATAAAAAAGTTTTAAAATATTAATGAATTTAAAATATTGTCACCCCCTGGTTGTTTGACACACTCTTTCTCTCTTTTCTACAGAGAGAGAGACAGAGACAGAGAGAGGAACAGATAGGGACAGACAGAAAGTGAGAGAGATGAGAAGCATCAATTCTTTGGTGCAGCTCCTTAGTTGTTCATTGATAGCTTTCTCATATGTGCCTTGACTGGAGAGCTGCAGCAGAGCGAGTGACCCCTTGTTCAAGCCAGTGACCTTGGGCTCAAGCCAGTGACCATGTAGTAATGTCTATGGTCCCATGCTCAAGCCAGCAACCCCGTACTCAAGTTGATGAGCCTGTGCTCAAGCCAGAGACCTCGGGGTTTTGAACCTGGGTCCTCTGCGTTCCCATCAATGCTCTATCCACTGTGCCACCATCTGGTCAGGCGGCACTTTTTCTCTTTATTTTACATGTTTGTTTACTGAAATAAAAAATGTGAGGGAATTAAAATGTAGTATTTCATCAAAGGTATAATGAGTTTTATGAAATGAATAAATAAATGTTACAAGCATAGTTCTGTCAAATTTTTTCACCTATGGACAGAATGAACATTACGACAGCACTTAGAATATGCTGTTGCACAGATGAACGTTAAAAAATAGTAAGGAGGCCCTGGCCAGTTGGCTCAGTGGTGGAGTGTCGGCCTGGCGTGCAGAAGTCCGGGGTTCGATTCCTGGCCAGGGCACACAGAAGCGCCCATCTGCTTCTCCACCCCTCCCCCTCTCCTTCCTCTCTGTCTCTCTCTTCCCCTCCCGCAGCCAAGGCGTCATTGGAGCAGCATTTGCCCGGGCGCTGAGGATGGCTCTGTGGCCTCTGCCTCAGGTGCTAGAATGGCTCTGATTGCTTCAGAGCGATGCCCCAAGATGGGCAGAGCATTGCCCCCTGGGGGGTGTGCCGGGTGTATCCCAGTCGGGTGCATGCAGGAGTCTGTCTGACTGCCTCCCGGTTTCCAACTTCGGAGAAATACAAATACAAAAACAAAAACAAACAAACAAACAAAAAGTAAGGAATATCAATTTGTGATTTCTACACTGGGCTTCTTCCCAGGAAACCACCTTAGAGAGAACCCTGATTACAAGTGCCATTTTAACAATTGGTTCCCTGAACTCAACAAAAAATTAGTTATCGGTTCTGCTGAACTGGTGCGAATGGGCTGAATCATAGCACTGCTTCTAAAGAATAGCAACACTATGATGCATTATTTATGTGACTAGGTAACAATCTAGGTACAGGAATGCTTTCTATCTTGCTAGCATTCTCTCTTGTTGCATTTCTTTCTTTCACCCATTCTCTTCTCTCTTTGTTTCTTCTGGCTCTCATTTTCTCCCTTTCTTGGCTTGCTCACATGAATAAGCAAGCTGCCATGGTGTAGAGCAGTGGTCCCCAACCCCCAAGCCGTGGACCGGTACCGGTCCATGGGCCATTTGGTACCAGTCTGCAGAGAAAGAATAAATAATTTACATTATTTCCGTTTTATTTATATTTAAGTCTGAACAATGTTTTATTTTTAAAAAATGACCACATTCCCTCTTACATTTTTTTTATAAATAAATTTTTATTTTAATGGGGTGACATCGATAAATCAGGGTACATATATTCAAAGAAAACATGTCCAGGTTATCTTGTCATTCCATTCTGTTGCATACCCATCACCCAAAGTCAGATTGTCCTCCATCACCTTCTATCTAGTTTTCTGTGTGCCCCTCCCCCACCCCTCCCCCTCGCCCTCTTTCCCTCCCCCACCCCCCATAACCACCACACTCTTGTCCATGTCTCTTAGTCTCGTTTTTATGTCCCACCAATGTATGGAATCCTGCAGTTCTTGTTTTTTTTCTGATTTACTTATTTCACTCCATATAATGTTATCAGGATCCCACCCCTCTGTTACATTTGTCTAAGACTCACTTTTGACGCTTGTCTCGGTCACATGATACATTTATCCGTCCCACCCTAAAGGCCGGTCCATGAAATATTTTCTGACATTAAACCTGTCCGTGGCCCAAAAAAGGTTGGGGACCACTGGTGTAGAGGACCACAAGGTGATGAATTGAGGATGGTTTTCAGATAACAACCTGCAAAGAACTAAGGCCTTCTTTCCTACCAGCCATAATGAAATGGACCTTGCAAACAACCACATTAGTGACCTTGGGAAATGGACCCTTCTGCAATTGAATGTTGAGATGATGACAGGACAAAATTTGATATTTTATTTAGGTGAGTTAGTACAGGAAGCATTCTTTTCTAAAATAATAACGAAGAGTGTATTAATTGGCAAAGAATCAGTAGAAATAATGAAGTCAGTGGGGCTTAAAGTATGTGATGAGTTAGGAGACTTGATCAGTTCTCAAAATTCTAGTATCGTCAATGTGCATTAACAGATAGATATTGATGGCAAAAGAGAGCAAAGGAATTGGACATTAGATTTTATAAAACTTGAAAAGCCTGCTTCTGTAAGATGCTGCAGCATTCCTTTTAGCTTAATTTGCTAGAAGGCTAAAGCATTTATAAACCCATTTGCACATTCCAGGAATCCATTGTGCCTTCAGAGTCCATTGAGCCTCAGTCTCAGACTCAGGTTTGGGAGGATTCTCCACAAGACACTGCCAGACCCATACTGGGGCAGGAGGCGCGTCTGTGCTTCCACTTTAAGACATGCACAGTGGAAGCCAGAATGGCAACCATAGAGGCTTGTCAGTCTAGCCTAGGAGAAGAATCTAATTGGTTAGTGGGAGGAACCAATATAAAGTCACAAAATTTAAAAGAAACTGATTGGCTTAAGAAGCTAGTCCTTGCCAGGCCAGTAATATAAACAGAGTCAGAGCAGTGATTTGGTCCTTTTTGTCCTTTCTGCCTTTCTGCCCTTCTCTCTGCCTTCCTTCGTGGGAAGGGCAAACCATGTTTGCAACCATGCTGCATGGGCGGGCAGCCTGATGGTCTCCCAAGTCCAGGCTTTGAGCAGCTGCACTGGACTAAACTGATATTGGCTAAATCACGGCACAGACTATCTGGACTTTAGTCTTTATTTTTTTTAAAAGATTTTATTTATTGATTTTTAGAGAGGAGAGAGAGAGAAAGGGAAAGAGGAGCAAGAAGTATCAATTCATATGATGTGCCTTGACCAGGCAAGACTAGGAGTTTGAACTGATGGCCTTAGTATTCAGGTCAATGTTTAATCCACTGTGCCACCACAGTTCAGGATGGACTTTGGTCTTTATATTAGGCTTAATGAAGAAAAGACTGGACTTTTCCTTGATGGGACAAACAGAGATGAGACATTGAAAGCCTGTGAGCAAACTTCTATTTCAACCCCAATTAAATCTTACTGCAACAGCCTAAGTTTCTCCAAATGTAGGTCCAATACTATGATTTTTATGTGACACATTCCAGAATCACTTCAGAACTGGATCAGAAACAGTATCAGTATGAACAGACATAAGTTTCAGCCATCCTGGTAGCCCTGTCAGCTGTGTATGGTCCAGGGTTTGCACATGGTGCCCTACTCCTCCCCACTCCAGAGAGAACGCAGCTTCTGATATAATTATAGTAAGTTCAAGGCCAGAGAACCTGCCATGGAAGCTCCTGCATCCACCCAGGAGTGAGCCGTTGTTTCACAGAGAAGTACCTCCCCAGGCTGCAGATGTTGTTTAAATGTTCTTGCTTTGTTAAATGCAATGTATGCGTAATTGGCAGCAGTTAACCTGAGCCTGCAGAGTGCAGAGGAAGCCATCTGACACTGTTCTGTCAGTCCTCCTGCTTTGCTCAGCTTTTTCCTGTATTTTAGGAGGAAAGTATCCTCTATTTTTCTTTGTATTTTTAACGAGTTCCTGAATATTATTCCCTCTGTAACACTGAAGAATTTCCATAATAAATGAATGCTGTGTTAGGTTCAGTCTAGAGCCCCTTATTAAAAACCCTACTAAGCCGGGTTAAACTTTAAGAAATCTGGTGCCAGGGCAGTTCCCATAACTCTCCACCTGAGGAAACCTGACTGCTATTCCACATCTCCCTCACCCAACCTCTCACTGGGGGAACTTTCTCAGTGAGCAACCCCCTCACCCAACCTCCCGATTAAGCATATCCCTTCACTGCCCCACCCCCGAAATTTAACATCAAAACTAACATCCGTGCTAAGCCTTGCTCACTACCCTATAAAAGCTTAAAGCCCCAGACCATCGGGGCTGAAGTCCCTAAAGTCTCAGCCCACCTGTCTGCAGATGCATAAAAAATTTCTTATTAAACTCATCAGGCTTGTGCGTCCCTCCCTGGGCGACCTAACAGTGAGGACTGGACAATACCAGTGGCAGGTGAGAGAGGAGCACTAGTGAGGCCGCAGTAAACCAATCTGCGCATTTAGTCAAAGGAATGTAATAATGTTCGGAGTGGTTCACTTCTTACTGTAACAGAACAGTGGGAAAGCATGGTTGTGAAACTGCCTTCCTCCCAAATTATGGAAAACATCCTAATATAGATCTTTGATTCTTTCAATAATTGAACAATTTTTTATTAATTTTTCAAGTATGGCAGAGGACTTATTCCTTAAACTTAATCTTAAGGTTTGTGTAAACTTATTCTGAGAGAGAACAATTTCTGACTAAACTTGAAAGTACGTGAAGATTTCCTTCTCTCGGTTTTTATTGATCTTTACCTCAGTCCTGATTCCTCCTTTCTCTAAGCTATGATCATTTCATGTCACCATTCTCATATTAATTGTTTCTAATTTGTATTGCTGGTCATGTGTGTTGGGGAGATTTGGTGAGGAAGCAGAACGCACCACTGTCCCTCAACTTCTTATCCACCATCCAGATGTGCAATGTTCAGAAGGTTCTCAGGTGATACCAGTGGTTCTGGGGACTGGGTCAGGTGAAGGACTCCTCACTACAGTGGCTTTGAATGGGGAAATTGACAGCCAACTGAGCACTATCTCACAAACATCAAGAAAACAGAGCTATGCTTTTAGATCTACTCTTCCGTTAGCTGTGAGTTCAATGAAATTGATCTTCATAGCAAAATTGTAGTTTTATTTCAACTGAAACATATTGAATGCATAGAATTACAGTGCAAATACGAATAAAAAATACTGTCTCTTTTTTTACTATTTTAAATGCCATAATTGCACTGTGAGACAAAGATGGTGATCTCATTGCTGGGTAATTGTCATGGGTAAGAAGGTTGAAGAACCCAGATCCCATGGAGTGTCCTGTCCCTCAGAGAACATGGCAGCAGGTTCTGACAGGTGTGCATATGCTTTCTGCCTCAGTAAGTCCCTATGGAACTAAAACTGTGTCTTTTATTTTGAGAACAAAAAGAGCTGTTACTATAGTAAAAAAAGGGCAGTTGGTGCCATGTTGGATGACAGCTCATGTGTTCGTTCTTATTTTTTGAATACTTGGTGTTTACAGGCTGAGCTTTGTCATGAGAACCAAATAAGCAATGATGAAGATCATCAAATAGAAGAGATTATGAAGAGTAAAGAAGACTGCTGTAAACAGGTCATTTCAACTTCACAATTATATAAAAGTGCTATGGCATCAGGGTCATCATAGTACAATGTTAGCCCAAGGAGGAAGCTTTTTGCAACCTTAAAAGATCAGGAAATAGCAGCAGGTAAAGAAAAATACAATAGATGCTTGCAAATAAAGAGCTCAGGGTGAGCAGCTGGGTGTTTAAAGAAGATGTGTCCTGTGTGTAAAACTCCAGAGTCAAGAGAATACATACAGCGTGTGGAATTATAAGCAGTTCATTCTAATCACAAGAGTCTTGAGCTCTACACTGCTGTAAAGAATTAAAATGTTGGAGCTGACCTTGAAAAATTTTCTGTCTAAATCACCATCTTTATAAATTGCAGCAAGAATTTGGAGACCATTGCAGCTGACATTCTGGTAGACTTTATAATTGAACGTAAAGTAGGGATTTGATTTTTTTTTTTTTTGTATTTTTCTGAAGCTGGAAACGGGGAGGCAGTCAGACAAGACTCCCGCATGCGCCTGACCGGGATCCACCAGGGGGTGATGCTATGCCCATCCCCGGTGTTGCTCTGTCACGACCAGAGCCACTCTAGCGCCTGGGGCAGGGGCCAAGGAGCCATCCCCAGCGCCCGGCCAACTTCGCTCCAATGGAGCCTCGGCTGTGGAAGGGGAAGAGAGAGAGAGAGAGAGGAAGGAGAGGGGGAGGGGTGGAGAAGCAGATGGGCGCCTCTCCTGTGTGCCCTGGCTGGGAATCGAACCTGGGACTTCCGCACGCCAGGCCGACACTCTAACACGGAGCCAACCGGCCAGGGCCGGGATTTGATTTTCAAGGCCTTATTGAGAGGCCCAACGGACTATAAAACTAAGATGCACATCTTGTAATTTCTCTTCCCTGCTGTGATAAGTAGACTCTTCCTGTTGAGATAAATTATGGTATTTCTGGTAGTGTCAAATATTTTGAGCCTGTCATGGGAACTTTCTCTTTCATGTGTTATTATTTCATTTTTAATCTGAGTAATCACATTTATTTATGTTTAAATAAGTAATAATTCATACAAGGTTTAAAGGGCACAGAAAGTATATAAGGTTAGCTGTTCTCTCATGTCTTACCTCAGTTACGCATGTTCATTCCTGTTGTTTCCATGGATGATATTTTACGTTGTATTTTTCTACATAGATGGTCATAAACGCACATACTCATTATTTTCTAAATTTGCTGGTACACACCTTCTGCATCTTAGTGGTTTCCTCATGTTCCTACAAACAGAACTTCCCCTTTCACACTAGTGACTGTAGTGTATTCCTTTGTAAGCACGTCTCAAGATTTACTTTACCAGTATAAGACCCAGAAATTCAAAATTGTTTCTAGTCTTTTGGAATTACAACAATCCTGATAGAAATTTAGTACTACATATGTCATTTTCAGCGAGGGTCAATAAATCTTAAGGTTTATTCCTAAGTGTGGACATGATTGATCAATAATAGTACTTGCTTTTAACATTTTGATATGTATTTGCCTCAATTTGTACTCTCCTAGCACATCGGAGAGACTGCCAGTTTCCTGAACCATTCATTGCCTATCTAGTGTCTTATCAAAACTTTCTTTCTAGACCATCTGACTGGTGACACAGCAATCTCCTCGTTTTACTTTGCAAGTCTGTTATAATCAATGAAGTTAAATATTTTTGCCTATTTAAAACATGTGGTTGTTGCTATTTGCTCTTTGTTTATAGGGATCATTGTAGCTGAAGAAATAAAATCCGTGACTGTAATACAGATTACCAGTGTTTTCTTCACCTTACCATTTGTTTCCTTTTTTGTTTGTTTTACTTAAATTTTTAATATGAATAAATCATTTTCTAACTTGTGTTTTATTTCTTTAAATTAATTAATTCTATTGAAATTAAGCCTTTTTTTGTACATAAGGCGCTGATGTTCTTTGGTAATCATTCTTTATTTTTAAACTTTTTTTGGTAAACCTACAATTACACACATACTTGAAAAAGACTCATAGTGTTATACTATTAAGACACAATGAACCTTCTATAAAATATTTACTGAAAATTCTTAGCCTATCTAAAAATGCATAGCCCTAACATTTTCACTCCAGCAATTATCTTCCCTGCTTTCCCACCGAGTGCTCCAAGTAATACACCACCTGCCACACTATTTCTTTTAGTATTGAAGGCCAACTGTTTTTAGTTGTTTGAACCTCTTTCTTTAAGTCGATTTATCTCTTTCATCATCTCTTCAGATTTCTTTTCAAATCCTTCATTAAGTAGTTCTGCTTGCATCTGTAAAAGGGAGAGAGTTGTCTTATGAAAGTTCCATATAATCATCCCTTTGTATTTAATGATTGCAGCAGCTCAGCACATTCTATTTCTCTACTAGCTTACATGGTAGTTGATGTATTTGTCCACAATTTCCAGCTATTTGTTTCCTGATAGTGGGAGTACCCATGGTTTCAACCTTCCTAGGGTCTTTCAGCACAATCTCACGGGTGTTGGAGAAGAGTTTGGCTGAGCTAGAATGACAACTATCCCGGGAATGTGTTCCTGTTCTAAGGATGTTTTTTGGGAAGAATGGAAGTTTAATTCTATTTCCTGATTCCACTGAAATAGGATGACTACACACATGCAACACATAATGGGAATTCTGACTCTGTATAACACTGGGTATCACACTGCAAGTTGGGACAAAGGATGCATGGTACTCTGGGTGTACAGAATGAATCAGGAAGACCTAGAAACTGATGCAGCATATTTAAGAGTTTTCAGCATTTTATATATCATATCAGATACAATCTGATATTTTCAACCAAATGAGTCTATATTAAGTTTTATTGATGGTTGTAACAAACATCCTAAGGTCTGAGGTCCTATTCACTTAGGGGCACAATGAGAACCTGAAATCACCACAAACAGCAGTTCAGGAGCCTGGAGCAAGTCATTTGTACCCTGCAAACTCTAATACTACAGAAGATGTGGAGTTTTTTAGATTTAGGGAATTAGAAGATCAGATTAATCTGACAATTCACTGAGTCATATGCCTTTGGATTTCCTTCAGGGTTTCTGACTTTAAAGTTTTTCTCTTCCCTTCATGAGGAAGCAGGTTCCTGTCCTTTAGGCTTTGCCCCAAACCCACATGGACTTACCTTCAGCTTGTGCTCCAGCACCCTTTCCTGTTCTCTCAGGATGTTTTCTCTTTCTCTCTCCATTTTCTCCTTCAGTTGGGTTATGTTTTCCTTGAAACTCTTCTCTTGAGCCTCCAACTTTTCCTCCTGTTCCTTCTGTTTCTGTCTTAGCAGCTCCTTTTCCTTCTCAGCTTCTAAATCCTTGACACGCTCAGCTGTTCCCCAAGGGTTGTAGAGAGGAAAGAATAGCAGTTATAGCTGAGCTGTACTCCCCTAATTTCAGGGACTAAAATGACTTTAAAATGGTAAGGAGAAATCTGTTTCAGAATGTGTTGGAAAGGCATTAACTGATTCAATGAGCTACCAGAATATCTCTGGTTATTTTCAGTTTAGTAGAGTTGTAGGACAGAAGGACAGGAAGCACCTTGTTTCAGGAAGGTTTTGCTCTCACACCTGTTACAGGGCACTGCAGGAGCCTCCCCTCCCTGTGGTCAGAGCCCTGCCCTGTACCTGCTAGAGCCTTCTCCCCAGCAGTGAGGGCTTTGTCTGCCTGCAGGATGGATTCCTTTGTTGCAGCCTGTGACTGCAGGAAAGTCTGGAAAACCTCATTTGCCTTAAAAAAATAAATAAATAAAACAAACAAAGAAGAGCAAAGATTTGTTATTCAATAAAACTACAAATTTGATCCTGAAAATTCTTCATCCTTCTTAGGATCCCATATTAATTACCTTTCGTCACAGCCACAATAAAAAATTCAACCTCTTTGGTAGAGTAAAACTCTGTATAGCAGCCTCCTTTCTAGCTCCCTAGCTTCTTGTCTTAACGATGCCACCATCACAAACCCAGGTTCCAGACAGCCAGATTTAGGTACAATTCTACAAACACTCATCCTCTATTATTACACTACCTGCACATTATTTTTCTTTGACTGGATTCTCCTCTACCCTTTCTTTATTCAGATAGCATTTATTGATACTTTGGCTTGCAGGTTCTACTTTCTCTTCCAGGAAGATCTGCTGAATTTCCTTCTAAGATTTGAATGGGATGTCAAGTACACAGACCTGACCCACCATCTCTACCACTCACTGACTGGCTGTGTGTGCTTAGACAGCTCAGTTAACATCTCAGTACATCACATTTCTTTTTTTTTTTTTTCTGAAGCTGGAAACGGGGAGAGACAGTCAGACAGACTCCCGCATGCGACCGACGGGGATCCACCCGGCACGCCCACCAGGGGCAACGCTCTGCCCACCAGGGGGCGATGCTCTGCCCCTCTGGGTCGTCGCTCTGCCGCTACCAGAACCACTCTAGCGCCTGGGGCAGAGGCCAAGGAGCCATCCCCAGCGCCCGGGCCATCTTTGCTCCAATGGAGCCTTGGCTGCGAGAGGGGAAGAGAGAGACAGAGAGGAAGCGGGGGGTGGTGGAGAAGCAAATGGGTGCTTCTCCTATGTGCTCTGGCCGGGAATCGAACCCGGGTCCCCCACACGCCAGGCCAACGCTCTACCGCTGAGCCAGCCAGCCAGGGCCTACATCACATTTCTTACTTGTGTAATGGGGATGACAGCTGCGCCTATATTCATATTATTCTAAGAATTAAATTGATAATCCAAATACAGCACCTAAGGTGATACCTGTAACAGAAAGTGAGTGCTCAATATATGTTAGCCATCATCATCATCACTATCATGTATACTTCTTGCATGATAACCATATCTCATCATATCCAACTGACTATTTATATGTCTTATTTCAGTAAGATCATAAGCTTTGGAGAACACTGTTTCTCTAATTATATACCATATTTCCCAATGTATAAGACGCTCCTACATATAAAATGCACCATAATATTGAGGTCTGAAATTTGAAAAAAAAAAGTATTATATAAAGTTATTGAACTCAAGTTTTATTCATCATAAAATTCATAAACTTCTCATCTTTGTCAAAACTCTCATCCATTAGCTTGAGCTCATCTGTGTCTGATGATGAATCACTGTCTTTAACAATGAGTGCAAAAATCAAGTGTGAAAAAGCAGGACATGCAAGTAAAAAAGTCTGCCACCACTGTATAAGATGCAGCCAGTTCTTAGACCACAAATTTTAAGAAATAAGGTGTGTCATATACATGGGGAAATATGGTATTTCCTATATTAAGCACAAAAACTATTTCACTGTTATTAAATAACACAGATGCTCTTTTTATATATAGATTTTTAATAATAAATTTCATATTTGCGAAGATCTATTTCTGATTTAAGAGTATCTAACTAATTGTGTATACAAAAGCTGAAAATGTACAGCTATCACCATGCTCTGCTTTCTCTGCACATATGGTCCCATGGTCTTAAATTTTCAAGAGAATCCACACAGACCCTGTGACTCCAGTGTGAAATTCTTTCCCCCTCTTTTTATACTTCACCTTAACTCCTTTCCTGGGCACCAGGTTATAGGACTTTTCAACCTTGTCCATTTCTTCTGAGTAGAGATTGTATCCTCCAGGCTGAGAGAAATTTCCTCTCATAGTGCCTTTTATCAGTGTCTCTGAAAGCTTTTTAAGCTGATCCTGGCAATATTTGACAGATGCCTCTTCATTCTGCAGCAAGAAGTCATCTTTCTTCTTCTCTATGGTTTCCTGACAGGGAAATGTGGAGAAATCCGAGGGAAAGAAGCTGTTAGAAGGAAAGGTCACCTGTGATTCTCTTGGAAGAAGTAGTCTGACTTGTGAATAATGTGGCAAAGTAGATAGATAAGTATGCTCACCTCCTCCCAGGACCACATCAAATTTACAACAAAATTATAGAACAATCAGCTTGGAGAATCATCTGTAGATTAGCATAACTGATATTCTTTCCTCTGTAAAATGCTTGGGGAACAGCTGAGCATGCCAAAAACTGAGAAGCTGAGAAGAAAAGGAGCTGCTAAGACAGAAAGAGAAGGAACGGGAGGAAAAGCTGGAAGCTCAAGAGAAGAGCTTCAAGGAAAATATAACTCAACGGAAAGGAGAAAATGGAGAGAGAAAAATATAAAGAAGAAGCCACAATAAGATTGGTAGGAAGGACAGATATGTGGAACAAGCATGTCCCATACCTACAGTGTGGTAATTAAGAATTGAGGACAGCTTGGTTGGCCAGTCCCCCCCCCCGTGGAATGATAAACCCCAGCCCATGGAACCAGTGCTTGGAAGAGGAGTTGCTGCAACATTTGGCTGTGAACACCTGAAAGGATTTTAAATGAATGAGAAGAAAGTCTTCTGAATCCAAAGTGTTACTTTTCAGGGGCCTGAAAAGGACTCACTTACTCATAAACTCACTTGCTCCATCCTTGCAGGGGTAGAAGTTTGAAAGGCTTCAGAGATATACAAAGATAAACTTAATTGGCTAGCTTCAGAAGATACAAAAGTCAGGGTAAAAACTGGTAAAAAGCCTCAACTCACATCATGGTGCCCACCAATGGGCTGCAAGCCTGATACTAGTGTCACCTGAGCTGTTCACAGCATAGTCTCTCCCAAGAACCATCACATCCAGTACAGGTGGCAACCAACTGCAGAGCATATTTTAACTCCCACCAAGAGGCCCTAAGGCAGATACAAATGGCAGTTGAACTTGAGTTACATTGGAACTTCTAAAAGGTTTCAGAACCAACACACCTGGTGGCCTGATTTAGTCCTCACCAGAGTACTGCACAGCCATTTCTAAAAAAGACGTATCTGAGTGGTAAGCTCGGTTGGCACCAGAACCATGCTATAAAGAAGCTTTTGCACTGTGAGATCAGAATTCATACAACAGCTTATCCCTGTAGTCATGGCCAGACCTTACAGCCAGTCACCTGAAGGTCAATTCCACCTACTGATGTGTCAAAAGAAATGAAGGCTCACAACAAAAGGAGGGCACACAAATCCCTAGAGCAGCCAACTTAAGTTAACCAGGAAGACTGCACTATAGGTCACTACAGGACACTCTCTTCTTAATGACTGAAAGATTTCTTAACTTGGTGAAGGAAACAGACATATAAGTCCAGGAAGTGAAGAAAGTCCCAAATAAGATGAAGTCAAATAGGCCTGTCCTAAGATACATGATAATTAAAATGGCCAAGGTAAGAGATAAACAGAGAATCTTAAATGCAGTCAGAGAAAAGCAGTTAGTTATGTGTAAGGAAGCTCCCATGAGACTGTCAGCTGATTTCTCAACAGAAACTATGCAGGCCAGAGATGATTAGCATGAAATAGTTAAAGTGGTAAAAAGCAAAGACTATAACCAAGATTACTTGACCCAATAATTTAATTTACATTTAAACAAGATAGAGTTTTGCAGACAAGAAAAAGTTGAAAGGTTCATCACCACCAAGCATATATTGCAAGAAATGTTAAAGGTACCTTTTTAAGTAAAAAAATCAAAAATAAATACAAATAAGGAAATATAGAAAAATAACCAATTCTCACTGACAAATTCAAACACTTAATAAAAGCAGTGGGTCAACTAAATATAAAGCTAGTACAAAGGTTAAAAGGCAAAAGTAGGAAGATTATGTGTAATTACAACAATAAACAAAAAATGCACATAAACCATACATACAGAGGAGTAAAAAACTAATGAAAAACAAACTTGGAAGAAGTAAAAATATTAGTGATTTTCAATTGTGTTCAAACTTAAGCAACCATCAACTAAAAGTAGAACAGAATAGACATAACATGGTGTATATGAAGCAAATGGAAAGTGCAAACCAAAAACTTATAAGAGATATACAAAAAATAAAGAGAAAGGGAGGCAAACACAATGCTGTAGAAAGTAATCAAAACATAAGAGAGCAAGAGAATAAAAAATAGAGAACTATAAAATCATTCAATAAACAATAAAATACTAAAAACTACATGCTCATCTATAATTACATTAACTTTAAACAGACTAAATACTCCAGTCAGAAACATGAGGTGGTTGAATAGATAAAAACACAAGAGTTGTGCATATGCTGCCTACGAGAGACCCACTTCCGATCAAAAGACACACACAAACCGAAAGTCAAGTGTTGGAAAAGAATAAAATTGCAGTAGCAATAGTTTTAACAGACAAGACTGACTTTCAAACACAGGCTGCAACAAGAGAGAAAGCAGGGCATTTAAAAATGATAAAGGCGTTCATCAAACAAAAAATATAACTCATAAATATCTATGCACATAAAGTAGGAGTATCTAAGTATATAAAGAAAATGTTGATAGACATAACTTCAGATATTGACATATACAGTTATAGTAGAGTAATTTACACACCACTGATATCAATAGATAGACCTCCAGCCAAAAAATAAACAAGGGAACACTGGCCTTAAAGTACACATTAATCCATCTTTTAGGATCACTACAGTATGAAACTAGAATTAAATGACAGGAAGAAAACTGAAAAACACAAACATATGGAGGCCCAATAATATATTACTAACCAAAGAAGGGGTTAACAATGAGATCAAAGGAAAAAAAAAGATATTTGAGACTAATGAAAATAGAAACACAAGTACCCAAAACTATGGGATACAGCCAATGGACATCTCAGAGGGAAATTTATAGACACACGGGCAGTGGTGGGATCCAGCTGGTTTGCACTGGTTCAGTAGAACCGATACCTAGTTTTTTGTTGAGTTTGGCAAACCGGTTGTTAAAATGGCACCTGGAACTAGAGTTCTCTCTAAGGTGGATGCCTGGGTAGCCACCCAATGTGGAAATCACAAATGTACATTCCTTACTCTTTTTTAACATTCATCTGCGCAACAGCATATTCTAAGTGTCCATAGTAATCTTCACTCCGTTCATAGGTGAAAAAAATCGCATGTGAGGATGCCAATCAAGAAGCAGTATGGAAATACCTTAAATAGAAGTTTTATTGTGTTTTGTCAGGTATTATTTAATATTTTTCATTAATATTTTAAAACACTTTCTTTTTTTATTTTTTTTTATAATTTTATTTTTTTAATGGGGTGACATCAATAAATCAGGGTACATATATTCAAAGAAAACATGTCCAGGTTATCTTGTCATTCAATTATGTTGCATACCCATCACCCAAAGTCAGATTGTCCTCCGTCACCTTCTATCTAGTCTTCTTTGTGCCCCTCCCCCTCCCCCTTTCCCTCTCCCTCTCCCCCCACCCCCCATAACCACCACACTCTTATCAATGTCTCTTAGTCTTGCTTTTATATCCTACCTACGTATGGAATAATTCAGTTCCTGGTTTTTTGTGATTTACTTATTTCACTTCGTATAATGTAAAACACTTTCTTATAATCTAGTTTTGTATACCACTTTTATTGTTCGTATTCAAATATTAAATGCATAAAATAATATACTACCTTTTGGTGGTTTTTTTTTATACTTAAAATGGTCATTAGGTCAGAGAACCAGTTGTTAAGTTAATTGAATCCCACCACTGAATACAGGCCTACCTCAGAAAACAAGAAAAATCTCAAACAATCTATCCTTTCACTAAAGAAACCAGAAAAAAGAAACACAAAAAACATAGACCAAAGTAAGTAGGAGGAAGGAAATAATAAATAGGATGAAACAGTCTAAAAAATACCAATAGAAAAGAAAATATCAGAGAAGCCGAGAGCTGATTCTTTGAAAAAATATATGGAATTAATAATTCTTTAACCAGATTCATCAAAAAAAAAAAAGAGAGAGAGAGAGAGAGAAAGTTCAAGTAAATAAAGTCAGAATCAAAGAGAAACAACAACTGACGCAATAGAAATACAAAGGATTATAAGCATATACTATGATTAATTGTATGCTAACAATTTGGATAAGCTGGAAGAAATTCTTAGAAACATAAAATGTTTCAAAGCTGAATAGGGAAGAAATAAAAAATCTGAACAGATTGATAACTAATGAATTATTGATAGCTAATTAAATTGAATCAATGATAAAAAAAACTCACAACAAACATAAGCCCTTGACCAGATGGCTTTAGAGGTGAATTTAGAAAACATTCAAAGAAGTATTAGTACCTATTCTTCTCAAATTATTCCAAAAAACTAAAGAAGACTGAAGACTTCCAAAGTACTTAAAGAGGCTAACATCATCCTGATATCAAAGTCAGACAAAATATTCCAAAAATAGAAATAGGAGTATAACTGATGAACATAAGTGCAAAGATCCTCAACAAAAGATTAGCTAACCAAATTTAGCAATACATTATAAAGTTCATATACCATGATCAAGTGGGATTTATTCCTGGGATGCAAGGTTAGTTCAACATTTGCAAATCAATGAATGAAGTAAATCACATAAACAAAATGAAAAATTAAATAATATGATCATGTTAATCAATGCAAAAAGTTTGACAAGCACTTACCTGGCGGCCAGGGAGCAAGGTGGGTTGAAAAGACCAGCCTATCTCCCAAGTGGAAAAGACAGGGAGAGGGACAGACTGTGAGGGGCTAAGGTATGCAAGAAACAAAATAAAAAAGCTGACTCATTCGTGCTGGAGGCGGCCATAGCTGGGGGAGGGACTGAACCTTTCACAAAACAGAGCTGAAGTGCTTCCGGATCAGAGATCTCCGGACATCTATCCAGCTCCAATCAGCACAACAAGACACAGCTGAAAACAAGAAGTGGGGAGGAAGGGCAGTAACTCAGGTCTCCATGGAGATCTGAGATACACCTCCCCCTACTGAAGCTGAGAGAAAAAACCCTGCCCCCAATGAGATTAGTTGGAGGAAGAGACCTTCAGCGTCTCAGGTTACACCCACAGCATTCCTGGATACAGTTTCAAGGAAGCCCCCTGCTGAGATCAGTTAACAAGACTATCACCTGTTAAGAAAACAAACAAATCAAGACTTCAAAGCTGCCCAAATCCGAAAGTGGATTACAAATAATAGCTGATACCAACCCACGAAGACCTAAAAATAACACAACTGAAAACTGGAGGCAGACAACACCAAGCCTAGACTCAATCAACTCTACAAATAAAAAAAAAAAAAAGAAGAAGAAGATGAGAAAACAAAGGAGTGCAATCCAAATGAAACCACAAGAGACACTTTCGAGAGATGAACTGAGTGATATAGAAATAATCAAACTTCCAGATGCGGAGTTCAAAATAATGATTGTAAGGATGCTTAGGGATCTTAGAACAACAATGGAGGGGGAGTTTGAAAACCTAAATAAAGAAATAGCAAGTATAAAAAAGAATCAGTTGGAAACGACAAATACAATATCAGAAATAAAGACCACAATGGAAGGAATTAAAAACAGGATAGATAGAGCAGAGGATCGAATCAGCGAGTTAGAAGACAACTGGAATGAAGGCATGAAAGCAGAGAAGAAAAGAGAAAAAAGACTCAAAAAGTCAGAGGAAACTCTTAGAGAGCTCTGTGACAACATGAAGAGAAACAACATCCGCATCATAGGGGTTCCTGAAGAAGAAGAAAAAGAACAAGGGATAGAGACTTTGTTCAATCATATCATAGCTGAAAACTTCCCTAAATTAATGCAAGAGAAACTCTCACAAATCCAAGAAGCACAGAGGACTCCATTAAAGAGAAACCCAGAGAAACCTACACCAAGACACATCATAATTAAAATACCAAAGCTAAGCGATAAAGAGAAAATATTAAAAGCTGCAAGAGAAAAAAAAGTTATCACCTACAAAGGAGCCCCCATAAGGATGACATCTGACTTCTCAACAGAAACACTTGAGGCCAGAAGGGAATGGCAAGAAATATTCAAAGTAATGCAGAACAAGAACCTACGACCAAGACTACATTATCCAGCAAGGCTATCGTTTAAAATTGAAGAAGAAATAAAAAGCTTCCCAGACAAAAAACAACTCAAGGAATTCATTACAACCAAACCAATGCTACAGGAAATATTAAGGGGCCTGGTGTAAACAGATAAAGTGGGAAAAGAATACAGAAAAAAAGAAAAGAAAAAGGAATACACCTTTAAAGAAGAAAATGGCAATAAACAACTACATATCAATAATAACCTTAAATGTAAATGGATTAAATGATCCAATCAAAAGACATAGGGTAGCTGCATGGATAAGAAAACAGGACCCATACATATGTTGTCTACAAGAGACACACCTTAGAACAAAAGACACACACAGATTGAAGGTAAAAGGATGGAAAAAAATGTTTCATGCAAACGGAAATGAAAAAAAAGCTGGGGTAGCAATACTTATATCAGACAAATTGGACTTTAAAACAAAGGATATAGTAAGAGATAAAGAAAGCCACTACATAATGATAAAGGGAGTAATCCAACAGGAAGATATAACTATTATAAATATCTATGCACCTAATATAGGAGCACCCAAATATATAAAACAGACTTTGATGGATTTAAAGGGCGAGATCAACAGCAATACTATAATAGTAGGGGATTTCAATACCCCACTAACATCACTAGATAGATCCTCAAGAAAGAAAATTAACAAAGAAACAGCAGACTTATTGGAAACACTAGATCAACTCGATTTAATAGATATCTTCAGAACCTTTCACCCTAAAGCAGCAGAATATACATTCTTTTCAAGTGCTCATGGTACATTCTCTAGGATAGACCACATGTTAGGGCACAAAAGTGCTCTCAACAAATTTAAGAAGACTGAAATCATATCAAGCACTTTCTCCGATCACAACGGCATGAAACTAGAAATGAATCACAGCAGAAAAGCTCAAAAATTCTCAAACACATGGAAACTAAATAGCAGGGTGTTAAATAATGAATGGATTAAGAATGAGATCAAAGAAGAAATAAAGAAATTCCTAGAAACGAATGACAATGAGCATACAACAACTCAAAATTTATGGGACACAGCGAAAGCAGTGCTGAGAGGGAAGTTCATAGCACTACAGGCACACTTTCAGAAGCTAGAAAAAGCTCAAATAAACAACTTAACCCTGCATCTAAAAGAATTAGAAAAAGAACAGCAAGTAAAGCCCAAATGTAGTAGAAGGAAGGAAATAATAAAGATCAGAGCAGAAATAAATGACATAGAGGCTAAAGAAACAATACAGAAGATCAATGAAACTAGGAGCTGGTTCTTTGAAAAGGTAAACAAGATTGATGCACCTTTAAGTAGACTCACCAAGAAAAAGAGAGAGAGGACTCAAATAAATAAAATTAGAAATGAGAGAGGAGAAATAACAACTGACACAACAGAAATACAAAATATTGTAAGAAAATACTATGAAGAACTGTATGCCAAAAAACTAGACAACCTAGATGAAACGGACAAATTCCTTGAAACGTACAATCTTCCAAAAATCAATCTGGAAGAATCAGAAAACTTAAACAGACCAATTACACCAAAGGAGATCGAAACAGTTATCAAAAAACTCCCAACAAAGAAAAGTCCGGGGCCCGATGGCTTCACAATGGAATTCTACCAAATATTCAAAGAAGAACTAACTCCTATCCTTCTCAAACTATTTCAAAAAATTCAAGAGGATGGAAGACTTCCAAACTCCTTTTATGAGGCGAGCATAATTCTGATTCCAAAACCAGGCAAAGACAACACAAAGAAAGAAAATTATAGGCCAATATCTCTGATGAATATAGATGCTAAAATCCTCAACAAAATATTAGCAAACCGGATCCAACAATATATGGAAAAAATCATACACCATGATCAAGTGGGATTTATTCTGGGGAGGCAAGGCTGGTACAATATTCGTAAATCAATCAATGTGATTCATCACATAAACAAAAAGAAGGAGAAAAACCATATGATAATTTCAATAGATGCAGAAAAAGCATTTGATAAAATCCAGCACCCATTCATGATCAAAACTCTCAGCAAAGTGGGAATACAGGGAACATACCTCAACATGATAAAAGCCATCTATGAGAAACCCACAGCCAAAATCATACTCAATGGGCAAAAATTAAAAGCAATACCCTTAAGATCAGGAACAAGGCAGGGGTGCCCCCTTTCACCACTCTTATTTAACATAGTCCTGGAAGCCCTAGCCACAGCAATCAGACAAGAAGAAGAAATAAAAGGCATTCAAGTTGGAAAAGAAGAAGTAAAACTATCATTATTTGCAGATGATATGATATTGTATATAGAAAACCCTAAAGTCTCAGTCAAAAAACTACTGGACCTGATAAATAAATTCAGCAAAGTAGCAGGATATAAAACCAATACTCAGAAATCAGAAGCATTTTTATACACCAACAATGAACAGTCAGAAAGAGAAATTAAGGAAACAATCCCCTTCACAATTACAACCAAAAAAAATAAAGTACCTAGGAGTAAACTTAACCAAGGAGACTAAAGACTTGTACTCGGAAAATTACAAAGCATTGATAAAAGAAATCAAGGAAGATACTAACAAGTGGAAGCATATACCGTGCTCATGGTTAGGAAGAATTAACATCATTAAAATGTCTATATTACCCAAAGCAATTTATAAATTCAATGCAATACCAATTAAAATACCAATGACATACTTCAAAGATATAGAACACATATTCCAAAAATTTATATGGAACCAAAAAAGGACACGAATAGCCTCAGCAATCTTAAAAAAGAAGAATAAAGTGGGAGGTATCACACTTCCTGATATCAAGTTATACTACAAGGCCATTGTACTCAAAACAGCCTGGTACTGGCATAAGAACAGGCATATAGATCAATGGAATAGAACAGAGAACCCAGAAATAAACCCACAGTTCTATGGACAACTGATATTTGACAAAGGAGGTAAGGAAATACAATGGAGTAAAGACAGCCTCTTTAACAAATGGTGTTGGGAAAATTGGACAGCTACCTGCAAAAAAATGAAACTAGATCACCAGCTTACACCACTCACAAAAATA
This sequence comes from Saccopteryx bilineata, assembly GCF_036850765.1. Lineage (NCBI taxonomy): Eukaryota > Metazoa > Chordata > Mammalia > Chiroptera > Emballonuridae > Saccopteryx > Saccopteryx bilineata. The sequence continues at coordinate 209,674,393 of NC_089492.1, forward strand.
AACTCAAAATGGATAAAAGACTTGAATGTAGGCTGTGAAACCATAAGCATCTTAGAAGAAAACATAGGCAGTAAGCTCTCCGACATCTCTCGCAGCAATATATTTGCTGATTTATCTCCACGGGGAAGTGAAATAAAAGACAGGATAAACAAATGGGACTATATCAAACTAAAAAGCTTTTGCACAGCTAAAGACAAGAACAGAATAAAAAGACAAACTACACAATGGGAGAACATATTTGACAATACGTCTGATAAGGGGTTAATAACCAAAATTTATAAAGAACTTGTAAAACTCAACACCAGGAAGACAAACAACCCAATCCAAAAATGGGCAAAAGAGATGAATAGACACTTCTCCAAAGAGGACATACAGATGGCCAATAGGCATATGAAAAAATGCTCAACATCACTAATCATTAGAGAAATGCAAATTAAAACCACAATGAGGTATCACCTTACACCAGTCAGAATGGCGCTTATCAACAAAACAACACAGAATAAGTGCTGGCGAGGATGTGGAGAAAAGGGGACCCTCCTGCACTGCTGGTGGGAATGCAGACTGGTGCAGCCACTGTGGAAAACAGTATGGAGATTCCTCAAAAAACTGAAAATCGAACCGCCTTTTGACCCAGCTATCCCACTTTTAGGAATATACCCCAAGGACACCATAGAACGGCTCGAAAAGGAGAAATGCACCCGCATGTTTGTGGCAGCATTGTTCACAATAGCGAAGATCTGGAAACAGCCCAAGTGTCCGTCATAGGACGAGTGGATTAAAAAACTTTGGTACATATATACTATGGAATACTACTCAGCCATAAGAAATGATGACATCGGATCATTTACAATAGCATGGATGGACCTTGATAACATTATACAGAGTGAAATAAGTAAATCAGAAAAAAAACTGAGATCCATACATAGAAGGGACATAAAAATGAGACTCAGAGACATGAACAAGAATGTGATGGCAACAGGGGTGGGGGGGTTGGGGGAGGGGAGAGGGGGTGAAGAAGGAGAGAGGGGTTAGGGGAGGGGAGGGGCACAAAGAAAACCAGATAGAAGGTGACAGAAGACAATTTAACTTTGCGGGAGGGGTATACAGCACAAATGTCAAAATAATCTAGAGATATTTTCTCTCAACATATGTACCCTGATTTATCAATGTCACTGCATTAAATTTAATAAAAAAATATTAATATTAAAAAATAAAAAATAAAAAAGTTTGGCAATATCCAACATCAATTTATAAAATGGAGCAAATTTGGAATACAGGCTATATACCTCAACATAATAAAGGGCATGTATGACAAACCCTCAGATAACATCATACTCAATAGTGAAAAGAAAGTTTTTTTCTTTGAGATCAGGAAAAGACAAGCATGTCTACTTCCACCAATTTTATTCAATATCATATTGGACATCCTAGTCATAGCAGTCATTAAAAAAAAAAGAAATAACGACATCTAAATTGAAAAGGAAGAAGTAAAACTGTCATTAATTGCAGATAACATAATTTTATATAAAGAGATCCCTAAAGAGTTCATTAAAAAACTATTAGAACTAATAAATAAATTCAGGAAAGTACAAAGATTCAAAGCTATGTAATATTCAGAAATTAACAGTAGTTTTATACATTAATAATGAATGATCAAGAAGATGATTTAAGAAAACAACCCCATTTATGACTATCTAACAAAGAATAAAATGCCTAGGACTAAATTTATCCAGTGAGGTAAAAGAATTGTACTTGTAAAACTAAAAGATGTGGATAAAAGAAACTGAAAACGATATAAAAACATGGAAAGATATACTACAGCCATATATGGGAAGAATTAACATCATTAAAATGTCCATAATATCCAAGCAATTGATACATTCAATGCAATTCCTGTCAAAATACCAATGACATTCTCACAGAGCTAAATAATCCTAAAATTTATGTGAAACCATAAAAGACCCTGAAGAGGCAAAGCAGTCATGAGAAAGAAGAACAAAGTTGGAGATATGCTCCTTGATATGAAACTATACAATCTATAGTAATCAAAACAGCATGGCACTGACATAAAAACAGGTACCTAGGTCAATGGAAGAGAATGGGGACCCAAGACACAAGCCCCCACCTATTGATGAATTAATCTGTGATAAAGGAGGCAAGAATATGCATGGGATAAAGACAGTCTCTTCAATAAATAGTGTTGGGAAAACTAGACAGACATATATATAAGAATAAACACAAAATGAATTACAGATTTAAATGTAAGAACTGAAATCCTAAGACTTTGACACCACTTCTAGTTTTACAGATATATGCTGTCTCCTTGGGCAGGGGAAACAATAAACAAACAAACAAATGAGACTAACTTAAACTAAAATGTTTTTTGCAGAGAGAAGAAAACCATCAATAGGAAAGTATGGTGGTTCCTCAAAAAACTGCAAATAGAACTACCTTATGACCCAGCAATCCCTCTACTGGGTATATACCCCAAAACCTCAGAAACATTGATACGTGAAGACACATGTAGCCCCATGTTCATTGCAGCACTGTTCACAGTGGCCAAGACATGGAAACAACCAAAAAGCCCTTCAATAGAAGACTGGATAAAGAAGATGTGGCACATATACACTATGGAATACTACTCAGCCATAAGAAATGATGACATCAGATCATTTACAGCAAAATGGTGGGATCTTGATAACATTATAAGGAGTGAAATAAGTAAATCAGAAAAAAACAAGAACTACATGATTCCATACATTGGTGGAACATAAAAATGAGACTAAGAGACATGGACAAGAGTGTGGTGGTTACCAGGGGTGGGGGGAGGGAGGACATGGGCGGGAGGGAGGGAGAGAGTTAGGGGGAGGGGGAGGGGCACAGAGAACTAGATAGAGGGTGGCGGAGGACAATCTGACTTTGGGCGAGGGTACGCAACATAATTTAATGACAAAATAACCTAGACATGTTTTCTTTGAATATATGTACCCTGATTTATTAATGTCATCCCATTACCATTAATAAAAATTTATTTAAAAAAAAAAGAAAAAAAAAGAAAACCATCAATAAAACAAAAAATTACCTACTGAATAAAAAAAGATATTCACCAATGATATATCTGGTAAAGGGTTATATTCAAAATATATAAGGAATTCATACAACTTAACACACACACACACACACACACACACAATTAATAAAAGGGCAGAAGGCCTGAATAGACACTTCTCCAAAAGAAACATTCAGAATGCCAAAAGACATACAAAGATGCTCAATATCACTAATCATCAGGAAAATGCAAATTAGAACCACAGTGAGATATCACCTCACACTTGTCAGAATGGCTATCATCAACAAACAAACAAACAAACAAACAAATGTTGGCAAGGATGTGGAGAATAGGGAACTGTCATGTTCTACTGGTGGAATTTTAAATTGGTGCAGTCACCATGAAAATTAGTAAGAAAGCTCCTCAAAATATTAAAAAGTGAGTATTATACTGAATAAAATAAGTCAGACTAAGAAAGACAAATACCATATAATTTTACTTATATGTGGAATCTAAAAACAAAATAAATGTAAAAACAAAATGGAAACAAACTCATAGAGAAGAAATTAATGGCTGCCAGATGGACGGCATGCAGTTTGGGGCAATGGGTGAAAAAGGGGAAGGGATTAAGAAGTATAAAGTACCAGTTAGAACAACAGTCATGGGGATGTGATGTACAACATAAAAAATATAGCCAATAATACTGGAGGAACATTGTCTGTTATTCCAGTGTAAGATGGGTACTAGGCTTTTTGGGATGAGCAATCTCTAAGTTATGTAAGTGTCTAATCACTACACTATATACCCGAAAGAAATATAGTATTGTATGTTAACTGTTATTGAAATAATTTAAAAAAAAAAAAAGAAGCAGTCTGATAGCATCAGGGTGGACTAGGAATTGCAATCACCAAGCATCATGTGGAAAGTCCCTTATTTGCTTTGGCTCATGCTCAACACCTGTGAAATGATGGGGTTGGTAGACATGAATTCCATGTGCCTTTCCCCCAACTGATATAAAATTGACAATAACATATTATTTCAGGTGTACAATAAAAGAATCAGTATTTGTATACATTGTGAAATGATAACCACAGTAAGTCTAGCTAACATCCCACACCTTACATAGTTAGAAACATTTCTTTCTCTTTTTTTCTACTTCATTGAATTTATTGGTGTGAAATGGGTTAACAAAATTATATAGATTTTAGGTGCACAGTTCTACCAATAATCACTGTATTGTGTGTTCACTATCCCAAGTGAAATCTCTGCCCATCATTTATTTTCCTCTTGATAAATAGTTGTAAGATTTACTCACTAACAACTTTCAAATATGTAATCTAGTATTATGCATGTTTTCTTTTTCAGAAGTAAGATTAATAGACAACAAACAATGGAAAATTCAACAGGAATTTCCTCTGCAAATTTGGGATACTATGGAAAAAAAGACAGAATGGGGCAAAAGGAGGTTTACAGCTGTGAGTACACAAAATACAGAGTTTATTCTTGTGTAATTTATTGATTATTTTCTATATGAACAACTGTAAGCCTACTTCTAGCCACCATGTATTTACATAGCAAATCAACTGCCCAGTAATGAGTTGTGGTCTCTGAACAGTCTTAAACTAGTCATGAATTCTTTCAATGAGAGTTTGTGGAAAAAACCGAACAGAAAAACAAAATCTATTTTCTTTATTTCTATATTTAAATAAATTTGTTTTTCTTGCATATGAATTGAGAGATTTTTGTAACCTATATTTAAAGACAGGCTCAAAGACAAACTTTTTGTGAAGGTGCCTACAGTAAGTAGAATTATGACGTCTTCTAACTGTTCTCTCCCTTTTATCCACTCTCTAGTACATGGGCCTGTGGATGTGATGAACATGAATCTAATGACTAGATTATGTTATACAGTCCAGCTTCTTTTTTATTCAGTGAGATGTGGGGAGGCAGAGACAGACTCCCGCATGCATCTCAACCAGGGTCCACTCCTGCAAACCCACCAGGTGGCAATGCTCAGCCCATCTGGGGCATTGCTTAGCAACTGAGTTCTTTTTATGCCTGAGGCAGAGGCTATGGAGCCATCCTCAGCACCTGGGGCCAACTTGCTCCAACTGAGCCATGGCTGCAGGAAGAGGAGAGAGAGAGGGAGAGAGAGAGAGAAAGAGAAAGAGAGAGAAAGAGAGAGAGAGAGAGAGAAGAAAACGAGTGAAAAGTAAAAAGTAAAAGGCGGAGGGGTGGAGAAGCAGAGGGGCGCTTCCCCTGTGTGCCCTGACCGGAATTCAAACTCCAGACGTCCACAGCGGAGCCTATGTGCTACCACTGAGTCATCCGGCCAGGGCCCAGCTTGATTTTAAGATGGGAATTTCCAGCTGGGCATTGCCTAAATACGCAAACCTTTTTATTTTATTATTTTATTTTTTTGGTATTTTTCCGAAGTGAAAAGTTGGGGGGGGAGGACGACAGACTCCCACATGAGCCCGACTGAGATCCAACGGGCATGTCCACCAAGGGGCGATGCTCGACCCCTATGGGGTGTTGCTCCACTGTAATCAGGGCCATTCTAGCGCCTGAGGTGGAGGCCAACTTTGCTCCAATGGGGGCTTGGCTGCGGGAGGGGAAGAGACAGAAAGGAAAGGGAGAAGGCTAGAGAAGCAGATGGGCGCTTCTCCAGTGTGCCCTGGCCAGGAATCGAACCTGGGACTTGCACACGCAGGGCAGACACTCTACCGCTGATCCAACCAGCCAGGGCGCGAGCCTTTTAAAGCAGCTTTCTCCAGTTGGTGGTAGGGAAGGTTCAGAGAGATGGGAAACAATACAAGGACATGATGCACCATTACTGGCCTGAAGATGGAGGGGAGTTTCCTAGAACCTCCGTATGACATGAGCCTGTTTGAACCTCGTTTTCAGTTTGTGGTCTCTGAGCATGGCATCCATAACTTGTGCTGGAATCTGACCACATGTGTGTTGTTTTAAATGGGTAAGCACATGGTCTTCTGATTTGTAGTAATAGAACATAAAGAATCTTGTGAAAGAAGCGTGGATAGTAGTCTGTATAGCCCTGTCACTCAGAAGAATCCATGCTCATTTTACAGTGAAGTGAAGACATGCACTGTGGATCACAAAAGGGGATTCTCGGCATCATTTTAGGACAGTTTTCAAGAAGAATATATACTAAGACATATTACCATAAGCTTCTTCTGGAACTCCCACTTGTCATCCTTGAAGGAGCGCTCCATGAACACTTGAATGGCTTCCCTCTCATAGGCCATGTGCACATCCAGCAGCTCCTGGAGCGTGTCTGTGGGGAAGCTCACTCGCTGCGCCATCTGCTGGCTGTAGTGCTCGGCTGCCTTCTGCACAGCCGCTGAGTTCTCAATCTGGGCCAGAGTTGTCACCGCGTTCTCCAAACAAGGCACTGCCCCACTGTTGATGGCACCCACATAGGCCTTTGCCAGAGTCCCCAGTCCTGAAAGATACATGCTATTTAGGAAATGAAATGCAACTTCTCACTAATTGTTGTTCAAGCTTTAGAGAGCAGCATTCTAAAACTCACAATTTTATTGAAATAAAGTTTTTTGTCTTCTCGTTTTTCTTCTCCCCATGTTTTTCCTTGTCCTCATCCTTGTCTTCTCCTTTCACTTTTGTGTGTCCTGTCTACTATTTTTAATGCATTCTTTGAGTGACATTAGTTAGTATTATATCAGTGTCAGAAATACAATTCTATTTAAGTCAATTAAATAGAATTGACTTAATAAGTCATTTGTATATTGTGTGTTCACTATCCCAAGTCAAGTCTCCTTCCATCACCCTTTATGCTCTAAATCCTCATCCCCGTTTCCCCTCCCACATTTTACTCCGTAATCACTATACTGTTGTCTGTGTCTAGGATTCTTTTTTCTTCTTAATTTCTTCACCCGTTTCACCCTGTCATCAACCCCCCTCTTCCCCGACAGCTTTCTGCCAGTTCTTTATGTGTCAGTTTCTACTTTATTTTGTTTATTAAATTCTATGTATAAATAAAATAATATAATATTAATACTTCTCTTTCTCTGACTGGATTATTTCACTTAGCATAATACTCTCCAGGTCCATCCATGCTGTTACAAAAGGTAGTATTCTCTTCTTTTTTATAGCTGTGAAATATATTCCATGGTGTAAATGTACCACAGCTTTTTTATACACTCACACTCATCCGCTGATGGACAATTGGGATGCTTCTAAATTCTGGCTATTGTAAATAACTGCGATGAACATAGGAGTGCATATATTCTTTTGAATTAGTGTTTCAGGCTTCTACAGATATATTCCCAGAAGTGGAATTAATGAATCATAAGGCAGTGCCACTTCTAATTTCTTGAGGTAACTCCATTCTGCTTTCCATAGTGGTTGTACCAATCTAAATTTCTACCCACAATGCATCAGGGTTCCATATTCTCCACATTCTCACTAACACTTGATATTTGTTGATTTATTGAAGGCAGCCATTCTAACAAGCATGAAATGATATATTATTGTGGTTTTAATTTGCATTCCTCTGATGAATTGTGACATTGAGCATGTTTTCATATGTCTATTGGCCATGTGTATGCCCTCTCTGGAGAAGTGTCTATTCAGGTCTTCTGCCCATTTTTTAAATTGTTTTTTTTTTTTTTATGTTGAGCTGTATAAGTTCTTTATGAGTTTTAGATATTAAGCCCTTATCAGATGTCTCATTGGTGAATATGTTGTCCCATTCAATGGGTTGCATTTTCATTTTGTTGATGTTTTTTTTGTTGTTGTTGTGTAAAATTTTTTAGTTTGATTTACAGGGGATCCTCGGGTTACAACAGTCTCTGATATACAATGTTTCGAGTTTATGATATTCACTCCCATAAAAACTAAGAAAAACAGATGTGAGTGTTTTGGCTTTCACTGTTAGCGTCATACTCATGGACTATGTGGGCAAACTGGTTTGGTTGCACGCGGTGGAAGAATATGCAGTACATTGTAAATTCAGTATATTTATGTCCTTTTCCTTTTTCTGTGGCTTAGTTTTGTTGTTATGTTCTAGGTTATGATTTTGCAACTGTGTTAGGATAGGTCAGTGACGTAGGCTTGGGTGTATTTCGACTTACAACAAAATTCGGGTCACGTCACTGTGATAGGAACAAAACTGTGTTGTAACCCAAGGACCTCCTTAGTCTCATTTGTTTATTTTTTTTGTTATCCTTGCCTGAGCAATATATCAGAAAATATGTTGCTAAGAGAAATGCACACGATTTTACAGTTTATGTTTTCTTTTAGAAGTTTTTTTGTTTCAATAGTAGTGCTTAAGTATTTAATCTATTTTCAGTTTTTACTTTGTATAAGAAAATGGTATAGTTTCATTTTTTTGCACTTCTCTGCCCAATTTTCCCAATACCATTTATTGAATAGACTTCTTTACTCACTGTATTTTTTTGTCTCTTTTGTCAAATATTAATCAATCATATAGGAATGGGTTGAGTTCTGGTCTCTCTATTCTTTTCCATTGATCTACATGACTGTTTTTATGCCAGTGCCATGCTGTTTTGATTACTGTGGCTTTGTATTATTTGTATCAGGTGGAGTGATTCCTCCAACTTTGGTCCTCTTTCTCAAGACTTGCTGTGACTATTTGAGGTCTTTTGTGGTTTCATATATGTTTTTGAACTATTTCTTCTGGTTCTGTGAAATACACCATTGGTATCTTGATAAGAATTGCGTTAATCTGTAATTGCTTTGGGTGGTTGGAATTTTATTTTTATTTTTTGTATTTTTCTGAAGCTGGAAACAGGGAGACAGGCAGTCAGACAGACTCCCGCATACGCCCGACCAGGATCCACCTGATACACCCACCAGGGGGCAATGCTCTGCCCATCCGGGGCGTCGTCACTCTGTCACAACCAGAGCTACTCTAGCGCCTGGGGCAGAGGCCAAGGAGCCATCCCCAGCGCCCGGGCCATCTTTTGCTCCAATGGAGCCTCGGCTGCCGGAGGGGAAGAGAGAGACAGAGAGGAAGGAGGGGAGGCGTGGGTGGAGAAGCAGATGGGTGCCTCTCCTGTGTGCCCTGGCTGGGAATTGAACCTGGAACTTCTGCACGCCAGGCTGACGCTCTACCACTGAGCCAACCAGCCAGGGCCTAGAATTTTAAAGATGTCAATTCTCCTTATTCATGAACACAGAATATGCTTCTATTTATTTGAATTTTCTTTAGTTTTTTTCTTTAGTGTCTTATCGTTTCTAAGTAAAGGTCTTTTGCATCTTCAGTTAAATTTATTACTATGCATTTTTTATTTTTGAAGCAATTGGGAATGAAATTGTTTTCTCAGTTTCCATTTCTGATCTTTTCTTATTGGTATATAAAAATAAAACTGATTTCTGGATATTTGTGTTCTGCTAGTTTACTGAATTGATCAGTTATAGTAATTGTTTGATGGAATATTTATTTTCTATTGACAGTATCATGTTATCTACAGATAATGATAGTTTTACTTCTTGTTTTCCAGTTTGGATGCCTTTTATTTCTTCTTTTTGTCTGAATGCTGTGGCTAGGATTTCTGGTACTGTGTTGAATAAGACTTGTTCCTGATTTTAAGAAAAATGCTTTTTGTTTTTGTTCATTGAGTATGATATTGCTTGTGGGCTTGTCAAACATAGCTTTTATTATGTGAGGTATGTTCCCTCTATTTTCACTTTGCTAAGAGTCTTTATCATAAAAGGGTATTAAATTTTATCAAATGCTTTTTTTGCATCTATTAATGTAATCATGTAGTTTTTATTCTTCATTTTTTTTAATTTTTTTATTTTTATTTTTTTCATTTTTCTGAAGCTGGAAACAGGGAGAGACAGTCAGACAGACTCCCGCATGCACCCGACCGGGATCCACCCGGCACGCCCACCATGGGGCGACGCTCTGCCCACCAGGGGACGATGCTCTGCCCATCCTGGGCGTCGCCATGTTGCGACCAGAGCCACTCCAGCGCCTGAGGCAGAGGCCACAGAGCCATCCCCAGCGCCCGGGCCATCTTTGCTCCAATGGAGCCTTGGCTGCGGGAGGGGAAGAGAGAGACAGAGAGGAAAGTGCGGCGGAGGGGTGGAGAAGCAAATGGGCGCTTCTCCTGTGTGCCCTGGCCGGGAATCGAACCCGGGTCCTCTGCAAGCTAGGCCGACGCTCTACCGCTGAGCCAACCGGCCAGGGCTCATTCTTCATTTTTTAAATGTGTTGTATCACTTCTATTAATTTGTGGATATTGTATTATCTTTGCATTCCTGGAATAAATCACACTTGAGCATGGTTATTCGTCTGAAAATATTACTGGATCTGGTTTGCTAATATATTGCTGGGATTTTAACATCTATTGGCCTATAATTTTCTTGTTTTGTAGTGTCTTTATCTGGTTTTGAAATTAGGATAATGGAAGCTTCATAAAATGAGCTTGGGAGTCTTTTATGCCCTTGAATTTTTTTTGTAATAGTTTGAGAGGGTAGGTGTTAGTTCTTCTGAATGTTTGTTAAAATTTACTGGTAGAGCTGTCCAGCTCTGGATATTTGATATTTGTTTGTTAGGAAGTTTTTGATTACTATTTCAACTTTATTCCTTGTAATCTATCTATTTAGATTCTCTGATTCTTCCTGATTCAATTTAGGAACAACTGCATGTTTCTAGGACTGTATCCATTTCATCCAGATATTCCAATGTGTTGGCATATAGTAGCTGGTAATATTTTCTTACAATCTTTTGTATCTCTTTAGTCTCTGTTTTAACTTCTCCTTTTTATTTCTGGTTTTATTTACTTGAGTCCCTGTATTTTCTTTTTCTTGGTGATTCTGGTTAAGGGTTTGTCAATCTTGTTTATCTTTTCAAAGAACCAGTACTTATTTTTATTGATCTTTTGTATTGTCCTTTTTTTTTTTACAGAGTCAGAGAGAGGGATGGACAAGGACAAACAGGAACGGAGAGATGAGAAGCATCAATTATTAGTTATTTGTTGCGCATTGCGACACCTTAGTTGTTCATTGATTGCTCCCTCATATGTGCCCTGACCGCGGGCCTTCAGCAGACTGAGTAACCCCTTGTTCGAGCCAGCGACCTTGCTTCCAATCTGGTGAGCTTTGCTCAAACCATATGAGCCCGTGCTCAAGCTGGTGACCTCGGGGTCTTGAACCTGGATCCTCGGCATCCCAGTCCAATGCTCTATCCACTGTGCCACCTCCTGGTCAGGCTGTATTGTTTTTTAAAACTTTATTTTAATTATTTCTTCCCTGATTTTTACTATTTTTTTCCTTCTACTCACTTTGGGCTTTGTTTGTTGTTTTTCCTTTAAAGTTCCTTTAAGTGTAAGGTTAGACTGATTATTTGAGAATATTCTTTTTTTTGAGGTAGGCCTGTAATGCTTAGTTTCCCTCTTAAGACTGCTTTCACTGTGTCCTATAGATTTTGGGTTACTGTGTTCTCATTTTCATTTGTTTCAAGATCTCTTTTGATTTCTTTCCTAATCAGATCATTAACCTATTAATTGTTTAGTAATATGTTATTTAGCCTCCATGTCTTTGTGTGTTTTTCAGTTTTTCTTTTTTGTGTGTGATTGAGTTCTAGTTTCATTCTATTGTGGTCGGAGAAGATACTTTATATAATTCCAATCTTCTTAAATTTATTGAGATTTATTTGTGTTCTAACATGTGGTCTATCCTAGAATATGTTCCATGTAGACTTGGAAAAAAGATATATTCTGCTGCTTTGGAGTGAAATGCTCTGAAGATATCTATTAAATCCATTTAATTTCATGTGTCATTTTAAGGCCACCATTGCCCTGTTGTTTTTCTGTATGGAAGATATACCCTTTCATGTCAATGGAAGGACAAATCCTTCCATTTAACAATGGAACTGTTAAAATCCCCTATAAGGACTGAATTATGGTCAATTTCTTCTTTTATGTCCCTCAAGATTAACTTTACATATTTAGGTGCTCCTGTGTTGAATGCATAAATGTTTATAAGGGTTATATTCCCTTGTGAATTGCTCCCTTTATCATTATATAGTGTTCTTCTTTGTCTTTTACTATAACCTTTGTTTTAAAGTCTATTTTGTCTGATATAAGTATTACTACCCTGGATTTTATTTTCCTTTCCATTTTCATAAAATATCTCTTTTCATTCATTTATTTTAGTCTGTGTCTTTCATTCTACAGTGGGTCTCCTGTAGACAGCAGATCTGTGTTCATGTTTTCATATCCATTCAGATACCCTGTGTCATATGATTGGAGGAATGAAGCCATTTACTTTTGATGTGATTATTGATAGGTATGTGTTTATTGCTGTATTAGTCCTTTAACTGTGTTTCCTTGTGTGTTTTTTTTCTCTTTTCTTCTTCTTGCTGTTCTTCTTCTTATAGCAGGCTCTTAAATATTTCTTGTAATGTTATTTTGGTGGTAACAGATTCTTTTAAGCCTTTTCTTGTCTGTGAAGCTCTTTATTTCTCCTTCAATTTTAAATGATAGCCTTGCTGGGTAAAGTAGTTTGGGTTGTAAGTCCTTGATTATCTTCATTTTAAATATTTCATTTCTGGCCCAACAATGTTTCTCTTGATCAATGAACTGATAGTTTTCTAGGAGCTCCTTTGTATGTAACTAACTGTGTTTCTCTTGCAGCTTTTAAGGTTTTCTCTTTGTCATTAACATTTGCCATTTTAATTATATTTTGTCTTGGTTTGTGCCTTTTTGGGTTCATCTTGTTTGGGACTCTCTGCTTACAGGATTTGTCTTTTTTTCTTCACCAGGTTAGGGGAGTTTTCAGTCATTATTTCTTTAAACAGGTTTTGAATTTTTTGGTCTCTCTCTTCTTCCTGTACTTGTACGATGCATATATTTTAAAGTTTTTGGTTATCCCAAATGTCTCTTAAACTATCCTCATTTTTTAAAATTCCTTTTTCTTTTTGCAGCTCAGATTGGGTGTGTTCTGTTACTTTGCCTTACACATCACTGGTTCAGTCCTCTTCTAACCAACTGTTTATTCCTTTCAGTGTATTCTTAATTTCAGATATTAAATTTGACATTTCTGACTAGTCCTTTTGTATGGTTTCTATGTCCCTTTTTATGCTTTTGGGCATTCTTATAACCCAAACTCTGAACTTTGTATCTGATAAACTGCTTGCCTCCATTGCATTTAGTTCTTTTCCTGCAGATGTCTCTTGTTCTTTCATTTGAGGCCTGATTCTTTGTCTCCCCATTTTGACTGCCTCTTTGTGTTCACTTCTATGTATTAGGCAGAGCTGCTATAATTCCCAGTCTTCATGGGGTGGCCATATGTGGTAGGTGCCCTGTGGGGTCCAGTGAGGCATTCTCTTTGATCACCAGAGCTTGATTCAGTCATGTCTAGGATTGACATTCAGGCTGGCTGACTGTGAGGCTCAACCTTGAATACACTGTGCAAGTTGCTGTGTAGGTGCTGACCACATGAAGTAGAATTTACCTCAGCAAGATTTTGTGCCTGACAACATCTTCTTTTGGATATGCTGATTGTGAAGCATATTGGATCCTGCTCTGGTGTTTTCTGAAGCTAGCCCTTGGGTGTGTTTGTTCTGGGTCACTTGAGTAGGACTCTGGTGACCAATGCCAGATGTTGCCAGATGTTGCCTGTGACTGGTTCTAGGCAATCTGTTTGGAGCTACAAGCAATCTACATCTTGTAACTACCTCTGCTGTGCCTGGATGAATGTGGGATGGACCAAGTTGTACAACAATGCCAGCCTTACTAGTCTGAGCCCAGGGGCAGATAAGCAAAAATCCCAAGGCACCCTGAGATCCACCTCTGCCTGCCTTTCTGCCTGACGCTTGTCAGGCTCAGTCACTGAAAGGGCCACTGGCAGTACTCAAGCTGATGAGGTAGGTGCACAGTGAGTCAATAGGCAGTAGTGAGAGGTTGTCCTATGATGGGAGGTATGGGTCCAGCTTAGGGGAATGTGGGGAGAAAGGTCCCCATCCTAGGACTACACAATTCAGTCTATCCTGGATTTTGCCTGGACCTCAGCAGGGCAGAGCCAGAGAGGTAGGGCCTCTGAACCTTGGAAGGTGAGCTTGCCAAAGCCTGGCTGGTGGTTCTAATGAATGCCTATCAGGGGAAAGTTCCAGTCAGGTTCATGGGAAAGCAGGAAGAATAGCTGCAACCCCAAAGCCACTCAACTCAGTCACCTCCTGAGTCTGCCCAGACCAGTCTGGCTGAGGCAGCTTACTCCTCAGCAGGGTGTGAGCTCTGCTGTGTGGGCGAGAGGGAGGTCAGAGTGTTGGTCTATTGTTTTCCCACAGGCTGATACCACTTCGAGGAGAATGCTCACTTCAAGAAAGATGACATCTGTGGTGTGGGAGAAGGACTCAGCACATGGATCCTGGTGGCTGTCCCTTCAGCTTTCTCCCCAGAGCTGCAATCCTAGATTTCTTCACGCAACTCTAGCCCACTCCACCCTTTTTCCTCCAGAGCCCAGGGTGAATGGCTGAAAAAGAAATTCTATGCATTGACCTTTTAAGAGTGTGCCTGTGTCTCTATTGGATTCCTGTTTAATTCTGAGGGACAGAGTCCTTGCTTTTCACAGCCAGATGTTATGTGGGTGCCCCGTCCTAGCTCTGGTGCTCTGGGCTGCAGAGCTAGGCTTGGAGTTTAGATTCCATACTTCTTTGGGGGAACCTTTAAAGTTCAGATATCCTTCTTGAACCTCAGTTGCTATCCATGGGATCAGGGTCAGCCCTTTTTGTGTTACTGTCCTTACTATCAGTCTGCATGTGGTTTCTTCTAGAAATCCTTGGTTATACGACTTTTCTTCAGCTAGCCTTACATTTGTTAATAGAATTACTGTTCTATAATTTAATTGTAATTCATTTTGGTCTTGGGAGGAGGAGAATGTAACTTCCACCTACTCTGCTACCATCTTGAATTCCCTTCACTTCCTAATAATATAATTATTGTGTATTCAATTCATTTTTTTATTTATGAATTCATCACATTATAATATTAAAATAATAATCTTAATTTATTCAAAGATGTCCTAGAATACTTTTCCCATTGATACTTTACAAAGGGTTTATTATATAAGTGACTAAAGTAGATAAATTTTATATATTACTTGAAAATGAATGAGGGGCCCCTTTAAGAAATCATCAGGAATTTCAGGACAGTGACACAAACATTAAACCAAGTATGGTCTCAGTTCAGCACAGGGCACTGTGTGTCTGCCCAGTTGCATAACTGTGAATCCAGTCCTGTACATAAAACTATAGTTAAATTAGCTTCTCAAACTCTCCATGAACTCTCAGAGGCTCAAGGAATTGCTATCTATTTTCAAACTTGTGTAAATTCACTATCTATCTTATGTATCTTCACCAAGACACACTCGTCTCATTGGTCTTCTCATCACCATGCGGATTCTTATCTTTAACAGCAGCTTGTGCTTACATAATTAGTGTACTAGTTTCACAAGATATAGTTGGCTTGAATAGTCCTTCACGAAACTTTAATGAAAAAACTTGCATGTCTATGTATGGTATGAATCTCTGCTTTGCCAAATCACTTGAAGAAGAAAACAAAATTACCAGCAAACCAAATGTGCACTCGCACACAGTGAGGCACAGAGGAATATGTGCTCACAGAGAAGACTCACCATTTCCAGTGACAGTGATGTTCCCTTGGATGGTCTTGGTTTCTGCATGTGTGAAGATATATTTGCAGAAATTTTTGGATTGCTGCTGGAAATTCAAATCTAGTTGGTTTTCTGACACCTCCTCCAAACTGTGTAATAATTCTTTGCCATTTGTAGGCCAGTCAAACATAAAGCAATTCCGCCTTGGAAAGAACTTCCTGATATACTCTCTAGGCAGGTTGGATTTCTTGATTTGGAGATTCTTGCCTGTAGAATAGAAAAAGGGGAATCATTGATGAGATGGTCTTCAAGCAAGAAGATAGAAAACTTTTCTTTCCAAGGACCTTTGTATCACTGTAACACTAGTGCCTGTAAATCTTCTTTTACTTACCCAGGCAAATCAACCTAATGTTAATTTAACCAAAGCATAGAAATTTAGATTTTTTTTGTCCAAAGCCAGGTATAAAGCAGCTAGTCCTGGAGAAGAAGGGGAGACATCCATTCCAAGTGAAGAAACTTGTGACTGTTTTTCTTAGCCTTTCCATGGTGTCCAGTGGCTCTCTTTAATAGATTTTTGTTTTGAATGATAGATTAATTCCCCACATTTTCATAAAGAGTTTTGATATTATAGTCCTCATGTTAGAAATAAAATGAGTGCTCTAAAGAAAGAGTAAATTATTTTCTGGTAGAAATAATTATATTTATGGGAGAAATATTACATGAAAGACAGAAAATACTCAGAACAGTAAAGAAAAACTTCTAAAAATCAGGGTTAAAAGATACACACAAAATAACTGTGTTTAGAGATTTTTTAGCAGACACCATAGAACATTAGGGTTAATCTAAAGCCACTTGGAGACCTTACCTGTTCTCTGTATCAGATTATATTGAATTTAACAATGTCACGCAGATGAATTCGGGGCATATATCATCTATTCAATAAATGATTGTTGGCCCTGGCCGGTTGGCTCAGCGGTACAGCGTTGGCTCAGTATGTGGAAGTTCCAGGTTCGATTCCTGGCCAGGGCACATAGGAAAAGCATCCATCTGTTTCTCCACCATTCCCCCTCTCTTTTCTGTCTATCACTCTCTTCCCCTCCCACAGCCAAGGCTCCACGGGAGCAGAGTTGGCCTGGGCGCTGAGGATGGCTCCATGGCTTCTGCCTTATGCTAGAATGACTCTGGTTGCAGTGGAGCAACACCCCAGATGGACCAAGCATCGCCCCTTAGTGGGCACGCCTGGTGCATCCTGGTCGGGTGCATGCAGTAGTCTCTCTGCTGCCCCCCACCCTGCTTTTCACTTTAGAAAAATACAAATAAATAAATAAATAAATAAATAAATAAATAACTGACTGTTGTGTGAATAAATAAATTATTAAGTAAGCAAAAAATAATATGCTTTGAGGCACCCCACCTATTATTCTTTCTGCTAAATTTATTCTGTATAATGAATTTATTATATCAACATGACAAAATATTATATGATGTTATAAAATGAAGAGAGTGATGGTATGAAAAACAAACACATAATAAAGGATTTGTCAATCTTATGGAAAGATATGCCAATAGTTTTTTAAGGAAACAGTGTAAAAATATCTTTTTATATAAAAGCTGTAACTATACAGGCTAGTAATGTAGACTACATGAAATATATTTAAAAAATAAAGTAATTAAGTATGTTTGTGTTTACCGTCTTTCATACTAATTGGCTTATTTGTCTAAATAGAAATAGAAGAGCTTTGAACTTAATCAGTAACAAAATATTTGAGCCTTAGGAAGTTTTAGCACTAATTGTAAGCCTCTGCATTTTTTTTCATGGTGTCAATTTTTCTAAGAACTCTTGGCCCAATATTAGTTTCTACATTTTTTCAGCCAGCCTAAATTCTGGTCTCTTCAGTTTTTTCAGTAATAATAACTGAAATCATACCTACCTGTCACACACATGTCAACATTAGTATGGATCTCAATATCATCAAAAATAACAATTGAGCTTAAGTAGTGAATGACAGGACTCAGTTGACTTTACACCACCCAGGCCATCCTCTGTTACCTGGGATCAACTTCAAGGCGTGCTCCAGGTACTTGTCTTCAGTGATAGTGCTTCCCTCTAACTTTAGCTCCAGACTGAAGTCCCGTACAGCCCAAACAAAGAAAGAAACTCACAAACTTGGCTGAGTCATCTTCTTCACCAGAGCCTGGAGAGGATTTTGTCTTGATTAGTTTTGTTAGTTCCATCACGCAGCTGGGATCTTAGCTAAGGAATGAGATCTGCTTCATGCCAAAATTTGAAGTTCTTACCCAGAAACAAGTTTTATAAACATTTCCGTTAATCCTGTGGCTCTTCTCCTCAGCCGTGATTACTGACATGAGGAAACCACCACCACCACCAAGAATAAAAAGAACAGTCTCAGTTACGCTCCCATAAACTCAATGGCACACGGTGATTTGGTTCCGGGAAGGGTACTGCAGCTGCTCTAGGGCCTGGTGGTTGATGGTGCCCAGGCTGTTGTAGACAAACATGTTGCTCAGAAGCACGGCCAGGGCGAAGATCCATGTGTCATTCTTAGGGTCGCCCTAGAAACGCGTTATAGGAAGGGACTTGGGTGCCTCCAGTTTTTGTTCGTCTTAAAACTTTAAAATTAAAATAACAATACAATTTAATTAAAAACATTGACAGTGAAATCAAACTTTTACAAATATAAAGATACAATGCAAATGGCAATTTTATACACTTACTATAAACTTAATATGAGAATAATTTTTAAAGTTAAACTATGAATGATGCCTGTACTCTGAGATGTGAACACAGTAACCAAAAGTTTAACTAAAAGTTTCCCTCAACAGATACATTTTCCCAATTCATCTCTTGACTTACAACCCATCACTAAAATACAAGTTACACCTAGACTGATTTAATCTAAACTTACTTAGGTTTTAGTCTCTTTTTTTCCCCATGAAAATAAGTAAGTATTAAAATGTGTTTTATGACTCAAGTCAAGTTACAGTATTATGCTTCTCAACATATTTAAAAAACAAATGAAAATTGAAGTTAGTCCAGTTTAATAAGTGATATGGAACAAATGGAATAATTATGGGAAATGAAACCTATGCTAACAAAGCTGGCTTGTGTTACAGTCAGAAACCACTACGTCCTCTCTGGCCATGCTACGTACAAAATTGTCCATTCTCTGAACTGGTCTTAGTAATCGGCCCAATGTCCCAAACACTGTGAACTAGGAAAAACATTAAGTTAGAAGAAGTCCAATGTGGAAAAGCTACTCTAAGCATTTCATTTCAAATGACTGAGCAGGCACTTAAACAAGAAATTTGGTAAAAACTTGAGCATATAAGTGTCATGACATTTGAAAGGGAATTTTGAGCTGACTGCTTGCTGGCCTGTTCAACCTAGAAGGCCTCTCCCTGTCACGTCTAATTAAGCATGGAAGAAAAAAAAAAGAAACTGGGTTATTTGGTTGTTTAATCCAAATAAAGTGCTAACTCTATGGAACCTTCTATATCCAAAGTGATAAGTGAAGTATTCAGTGCCACTTACAAGGTAAGGAAATGTTAACAATTCAGATCTGCTGTTAAAAGTACAGTTTTATGTACAGAACCATCGTAATGCCATTTTAAATATTACCTTGTTTTTTAAAGAATCACAGGTCGTTGTCATTTAGAAAAATAAACTTTACTTTTTTTTTCAAAAAAACTCAATGCTAAATATGATTGAAAACATTTGTGTAAAAGTTTTTCATTTTTTCCCTTAACTACTGAATATTTCCCAGTGTTCATTAGTTTTATATAGAACAGACACTGCTTGCATTACTGCGGAAAACAACACAGCAAAGATTGCGGTTATACAATACAAAAGGGGGCTGTTATTTATAAGCAAACCTGGAACATGGAAGGTAGCCAGAAAGATGTCAGTGAAGAGCTCATTTAAACACTATTTTGTATTTAGTATGTAGAGAATTGGAATGTGCAATCGAAGACTGTTAGTTCCTGAAGAGGTATGATTAAAAACTTATTTATCAAAAGACTGTCCTGTTAAAAAGTGCCTTTGTATCCTCTCCTAATGCTGCAGGATAGATTAGGTTTAAGTTTCCGTAGGTTTACTATTTCCTTCAAGAAGCCAGAACAAGTGTATTGAGATACACAGAGACAGCTCTTTTACTTCTCCCTGTGTGGGAATTCAGTTATATACAAAACTGAACCCTCTCAAAAGCTGAGGGAGACTAGAAATGATGGGTCCATATCCTGGTGCAGTGTCCTACAATTCAAAAAATGTTGCATTTACCGGCTTATACATTTTAGAAACTTCTAACAAGCCTTTCTCTTGAATTTGAACCAAAAACAACTTTTTGTGTGTGTGTGTTTTATGTTTTTGTAATATGTGAAGACATATATGGATACTAAGGAGGTTTAAAATTCGGTTTCAAGCTGTAGCTAATGTAGTTATCAATGATCCAACTTGCAGGACCTCATCTGACAACCCATTTTCTCTGTCATTAAGCATTTTCATCCACTGAGTTTATCTTCATCTGGGCTAAGTTCACCACCACGTTTTGAAGAAAGTTGTTTCCAGCTATAAAGTAACACTTGGGGAGCCAGTACTTGTGTATAAACAGACCCCTTTTATAGTCGTCCTCATCTAATTTTATCAAATTCCTCCCTCGTGGATTGAAACATGGCTGCAACAGCTGTCCTCATAGAGGGGCTCTGTGTATCAAAAATATAATTGGTAAGAAAGGTTGATTCTGTGCTATAAGGTGGGGGGCTTGGTCTTTTGAATATACGTGTTGTTACACCCCACTCCCCCACGTCTTGGGGGTCAGCCTGTCTGCCAGCTATTAACCCTACAAGCTCACACCTGGCGAGACTGACTGCAAGTGGAATTGGGGAGGCAGGGAGACTGCCCTCTGTGGGCAGCGGTTATCGGCATCTCACTCTGCAGCCGCTGCCCACCATTAACTTTCAGCGCAAGGGGAAGCGTATGCACATCAAGAGGGCAGCAGGAAGGAGCCTTTGGAGGCAGGAGGTAGTGAGTTAAGTGTTTACTCTTCATTCACTCATTCAGCTGCTCATGCACTATGTCAGCTCTGCTACAACTGAAGAGTGGAGTGAAAACATAAACTGTGCAGATAATGCTGAGTTCATACCTCATTTGGGTATTGACATTGATTCTGCTTATGGCCTGAGTTTCTTTAGCTATTAGCCAAAGTGAACACATTGTGAGCATGTGCCAATTGTTTAATACAGTGCCTAGAACATATTGTTAGAAGTCTATTATAATAATTGGGCAATGATTCCTTTGCAATTTTCTCCCAATCAAAGGTTTATTGGGGACACAAATGCAATTCAATTAAATTCTATAACTACTCATTTTGTATCTAAAAAAATGCTAGATACTGTGTTGGCTTTTGTGGATATAAAGTTCAATAGGGCAGTCCCTGACCTCCAAAGATGACATGATGGAAGGGCAGATGTACATGAAATCATGCAAATGTATCCAAGATGATAAACTGTCAGAAGTGAAGCCCAAGGGTATAACATAAAAGACAAAGGGGAAATGCAAAATTCAGAAAAGTATTCTACTTTTCCAGCAAGAAGTGATTTGTCTGAGAGCAAAACAATCCCATTAAGTTGAAAACAACTGGCCTTTGCAGAACTGACAGAATGTGGTATTGGGAGACAAAGAGACCATGTAGGTGGAAGGAACAATAGAAACCAATCAGAACTGTCAGAAAGTGTGGCCATATAAAGGTATTATGCAATTATTTCAATTGATTGAAGCAGTGGTTGTCTGTGGTCGGTGAGAGTAGATGATGCTGCTGAAAACAAGATTCAGAGTAAGTCATGAGTGACTTTGCAATAGAATCAGATACTCTGAAATACACTATATTGTAAAGGCAGCAAGTAGTTCTGCTTTTAGTAGTTCAATTTGGTATGTTCTTGTTTCCTTGACAAGTGTGATTACATAAAAAAGGAAGGTTGTGCAAATTACAATCTATTAGATGTCAGTAGACCATCTTGGGTTTCACTGAGCTGATTACTGAATATTTTTTTAAATTCAGATTTTCTTCAAAACTACAATGAGATACCACCTCACCCCTGTTAGATTAGCTATTATCAACAAGACGGGTAATAGCAAATGTTGGAGAGGCTGTGGAGAAAAAGGAACCCTCATTCACTGTTGGTGGGACTGTAAAGTAGTACAACCATTATGGAGGAAAGTATGGTGGTTCCTCAAAAAACTGAAAATAGAACTACCTTATGACCCAGCAATCCCTCTACTGGGTATATACCCCAAAACCTCAGAAACATTGATACGTGAAGACACATGTAGCCCCATGTTCATTGCAGCACTATTCACAGTGGCCAAGACATGGAAACAACCAAAAAGCCCTTCAATAGAAGACTGGATAAAGAAGATGTGGCACATATACACTATGGAATACTACTCAGCCATAAGAAATGATGACATCGGAACATTTACAGCAAAATGGTGGGATCTTGATAACATTATAAGGAGTGAAATAAGTAAATCAGAAAAAAACAAGAACTACATGATTCCATACATTGGTGGAACATAAAAAATGAGACTAAGAGACATGGACAAGAGTGTGGTGGTTACCAGGGGTGGGGGGAGGGAGGACATGGGAGGGAGGGAGGAAGAGTGTTAGGGGGAGGGGGAGGGGCACAGAGAACTAGATAGAGGGTGGTGGAGGACAATCTGACTTTGGGCGAGGGGTACGCAACATAATTTAATGACAAAATAACCTAGACATGTTTTCTTTGAATATATGTACCCTGATTTATTAATGTCATCCCATTACCATTAATAAAAATTTATTAAAAAAAAATTCAGATTTTCTAAATTCATTCCGCTACTCTCTCTCTCTCTCTCTCTCTCTCTCTCTCTCTCTCATTATTACTATTATTGCAGTAATGGAAACCCAGTATGCATTTGTGATACTTTCAATTTAGACATATACTAATATAAATAAAGAAAAAAATTGAATTGTAGGTTACACTATCAACAGAATGTATTTATAGTATCCCAAAATAGTGCTTTTGGTGGGTCTAACTCATGTTTTAATAGAAGTTAATTCAGAATTCATATTCAAATTTTGAATATTCTTGGTGTAGCTGAAGCTTTTCTAAAGATTATTTAAGTAGATTATTTTACTGCAACCCACTTTCATAGGTCCTATCGCCAACCCCATTAATCTCACAGCCTTAACTACTATATCCCATGGGTTATAGGTTCCTTTGGAATGACTGGGTTAGGTTCTCCATAGCTGCATCTATGGTACTCTGTTCTGATAACACTGCATATTACTTATCTCCTCAACAAGGCTCTGGGTCTTTACTTCATTCACTGCCATATCTGTACTACTTAACACAAAGCCCTGGACGCAGCTGCTCAATAAATAGTTAACTTTTCTCAGTGTAAAAATAAAAAGCTCTATTCCTAACCAAAGTATTGAGTGTACCAAGAAAGTAAACTCAACAAAACAGAAATTAGTCTCATAGTTCTTAATTACATTTTTAGTTTTGAAAAATATGTCATAAAAATTGAGTTGAAGTAGCAAATTAAAATGTAAATGGAGAATTAAGAACAAAGAAACCACACCATTTCATTCAGTTCGAGAGTCTAAGCACAGTCGATATATGCACATTACTGTGTAACAAAACTGAATACTATCTCAATTCCTAATAAATATCAATGTATAGCCAAGCACTGTTTTTGCTGAAGAGCAGACCACCGTGTAACTCTATTAAATAGTACCAGTAAGTTTGAGTAGTTTTTCTGGTGTTGTTTGTGAATAGTGGAAATAAAGGGTTGATAGCTATGGTCACTTTTCAATGTTTGTATACTGTGGAAGTAAGAGACATTGCTAAAGCTTACCAAAGGGTTTAAAGATATTTTAGGTTTGCTGTCTGCTTTGAATGGAAGAAGGTACACTGATGATGTGCTCCTTATAGTACTAATGCAGACACATGTCTTACCCGCAATGTTTTCTTCAAAACTCTGTTCTTTTACTAAGGAGCAAAATCAAGTATGGGTTGTACGTATAAATTGGCATCCAAATCAAATAATGGCACTTTTTGCGATACGACAGGAGTTGAATGTTTTGAATTCTGTCTGTAAAACTTGAAGGAAACAATGTAATGAATACTGACAATGCATTTCAACTACACATAGTACAAGCAACTCAAAGCATACCTGTTTACAATGTAAGATTTTCCAAGAAAATTGCTAGACTTTTGGCAAGATATGTTTTGTTTTGCACACAGTGAAAACGTACTGCTTTCAATGTGATCTGAATGGTGTGCTGACACTTCTGATAGAATAAAAACAGAGAAAGACTAATGAGTTCACATTAATGTTAGAATATCTTCTGGAGCTTAGTATGATATATATTTTTATATTAAGGCCAGAATAACAGAAAGTATAGAGAAAATTTTTATTTCACTGCTGGGATACATCTGGGTTTATCTAAGTTTTAGCTTTCTGTAATTTTGTACAGGCTGAGTATAACATGCCAGAATACATACTGGTTGTTTGTCAATGGTTCTTTGTGCACATATCTTGAGCCAAGTATTGTGTGAAATGTAGGAAATATCTCCGTTTTAACTTATGTGCACTTGTATCGTTTCCTGTACATGTTCAGGTAAGTTGGACTCGCTGTTCATGTTAGCTTCATGAATGAAGTTACTATTAAATTCAGAATTAACTTCTGTTATCTTTAGGGATTTGTAACTCTATTTATACAATGAAGTCACTATTTAACAAAAGGAATGTCATTTTATATTGAATTCAATGTGCTGTAAAAGTACATTTTAAAAACGAAGCACTGTTTGATTAAAAAAAGTATTTTTGTAACCTAAGCTTGGAAAATCTTTCTGAGCAAAAAATAGAGACATTGTAAACATGAAAGCCTGAAGTAAATTTTCAGGTAGAACCAAACATTCGTAGGAGTGAAGCTAACTTAGAACACTTCAAAATGATTTCAGCAAAAACCGGGATACAACAAAATACTAAATTTGTTGTGTAATAAAGCGTTAATGAATGTCCTGAAAAAATATATCTTCAGAAGTATGAACTAATCTTTGTACAACTTCTTACAAAAACTATATTAACAGTAGTTTGAAACCTTACCATTTCATTCAGTTTGAGAGTCTAAGCACAGTTGGTGTATGTACATTACTGTGTAACAAAACTAAGTACCATCTCAATTCATAATGAAAATCAAAGAATTGCCAAGCAGTGCTTCTCCTGAACACCAGACATCTGTGTAACTCTAGTGAGTACTACAGTAACTTTGAATGGTGATTCTGATGGTGTTTGTACAACTTGGAAAGAAAGGGTAGATATATATGGTCACTTTTGAATGTCTGTATACCTTGGCTGTTATAGACAGAGCTAAAGCCTATGGAAGGCCTTGAAGATATTTTAAGTTTGCTCTCTGCTTTAATGGAAGAAGGTACACTGATTAGTACCTTATGGTACTAATACAGACGCATGTCTTACATACAATATTCCCTTTTAACTCTGTTATTATACTAAAGAGCAAAATGTTGTATGGATTGAATGTATAAAATGGCATATAAAGGGGAACATGACACTCTTTCTGTTAGGACAGGAGCTGAACGTTTTGATTTCCATCTTTAAATGTGAAGAAAACAATGTGATGAATATTGGCAATGCATTTCAACTACTCATTATACAAGTCACTCAAAGCATACCTGTTTACAGTGTAATATTTTCCAAGGAAATTGCTGAAATTTTGGCAAGGTATGTTTTGATATGCACACAGTGAAAACATACTGCTTTCTTTGTGACCAATGTGGTATTCTGACACTTCTGAAAGAGAAAGAAAGAGATAAACTAATGAGTTCATATTAATGTTAGAATATCTTCTGGAGCTTAGTATAATATACAGTTTGATATTAAGGGAAAATAACAGAAGTTATAGAGAAACATTCTATTTCAGTGCTAGGAAACATCTGGTTTCATCTATATAGTTTAGCTATCTAAAATGTACAGGCTGAGTGGAACCATAACAAGATACATACTGGTTGTTTGACAATGGATCTTTGATTCTGCACATATCTTGACACAATCGTGTGAAATGTAGAAAACATCTCTAGTTTTATTTTTTGTGCACTTGTAATATTTTCTGTACATGTGAAGTGAGGTTGGACTTGCTGCTATTATTAGTTAGATGAGGGAGGTTATTATTAAATTCAGGATTAACTTTTGTTTTCTTCAGGGTTTTGTAACTCTATTTACTGAATAAAGTCAGTATTTAACAAGAGGAATCTGATTTTATATTGAACTCTATGTGCTGTAAAAGTTCAGTTCATAAATGACGCACTGTTTGGTTAAAGAAAGTATTTCTGTAACCTAAGTCTGGAAGATTTTCCTGAGCAAAAATATAGACATTGTAAACATGATAGCCTAAAGTTAATTTCAAGTAGAATTAAACATAAACATGAGCGAAACTAACTTAGAACACTTGAAACTGATTTTTCCAAAAATGTGGATACAACAAAATACTAAATCTGACGTGTAATAAAGTGTTAATCAATGTCCTGGAAGAATATAATATCTTCAGAAGTATGAACTGATTTTTGTCCAACTTTTTACATAAACTATACTAACAGTAGTTTGAAACCTCACCATTTCATTCAGTTTGAGAGTCTAAGCACGGTTGGTGTATGTACGTTACTGTGTACAAAACTGAATACTATCTCAATTCATAATGAAAATCAATGTATTGCCAAGCACTTCTTCTCTTGAAGACCAGACAAGTGTGTAACTCTAGCAAGTACTACAGTAACTTTGAGTGGTGATTCTGATGGTGTTTGTAAAAAATGGAAAGGAAGGGATTGATATATATGGTTACTTTTGAACGTCTTTATACTGTGGCTGTTATAGAAAGTGTTAAAAGCCTACCAAAGACCTTGAAGATATTTTAAGATTGCTCTCTGCTTTAATGGAAGAAGGTACACTGATGATCTGTTTCTTCTAGTACTAATACAGATGCATGTCTTACCTGCAATGTTCCCTTCCAAACACTATTTATTTACTAAGGAGCAAAATTCTTTATGTGTTGAACATAGAAATTGGCATCTAAATGGGAACAAGGCACTGTTTATGATAGGAAAGGAGCTGAACCTTTTGATTTCAATCTGTAAAACTTGAAAGAAACTATGTAATGAATATTGACAACGCATTTCAGCTACTCATTATACACATCACTCAAAGCATATTTGGTTACAGTGTAAGATTTTCCAGTGAAATTGCTGAATGTTTGGCAAAGTATGTTTTGTTATGCACACAGTGAAAATGTACTGCTTTCTAAGTGACCGAAATGGTATTCTGATATTTCTGAAAGGGAAAGACAGAGAAAGACTAATGAGTTCACATTAATGTTAGAATATCTTCTGAAGCTTAGTATGATATACAGTTTGATATTAAGGGTAGAATAACAGAAAGTATAGGAAAATAATTCACTTCAGTGTTAGGATACATCTGGGTTCATGTATATGGTTTTAGCTATCTGGAATTTCATACAGGCTGAGGGTAAACATGACAGGATACACACTGATTGTTTGTTAATGGTTCTTTGATTCTGCACATATCGTGACCCAAGTGTTGTGTGAAATGTAGGAAACATCTCTAGTTTTAACTTTTGCACAGTTGTAACATTTCCTGTACATATGCAGTGAAGTTGGACTTGCTGCTAATGTTAGTTAAATGATTGAAGTTACTTTTAAATTAGGGGTTAACTTCTGTTTTTCAAGGTTTTTTAACTTTGTTTACACAATGATGTCACACTTCACCATGAGAAATCTGATTGTATATTGAACTCTGTGTGCTGGTAACGGTGCAGTTCATAAATAAAACACTGTTTGGTTAAAAGAGAACTTTCTGTAACCTAAGCTTTGATCATGTTCTTAAGCTGGAAAGGAAGTCGATTTAAAATGAAAGCCTTAAGTGTATTTTAACACATTGTCAAAAATGCACATGAGCGAAAGTACTTCAAAACACTTCAAACCAACTTCATCAAAAAAATTGGATAGAGACCTGAAGATGGCAGCGGAGTAGACAGATGCACAGACTCCCAGCTCACAGCACCAAATTGTATTAAAAATTTAATTTAGGAACAATCAGTGTTAAAAATGAACTCTGGAGTACAAAAACAGCTCTCAAAAAGCAAGGAGTAAAGAAGAATCCACACCAAGCCTGGTAGGAAGCGCCAAAGAACGTTGGGTCTCCTTTGCTTACAGGAACGGAGGGTGGGTGAGGCTAAAAGCCTAGAAGGGCTGTCACTCCAAGGAAAAGAGCAATAAATATTACTCACAGCCACTTGCCTGGGACCTGAGAACGAGGTGTGTTGAAAGGGCTGGCTTATATTCCAAAAGAAAAGGGGAAGAGAGAGAGACAGACAGTGAGAAGCAGAGGAATGCATGAGATGACCTGAGAAGCTGACTCATTTAGTGCTGGAGGTGGCCATAGTTCAGGGAGGGTTTGATCCTTTCACACAATGCAAGATTAAAGTAGTTCCGGGTCATCCATCTCCAGACATCTCTCCAGCTACAATCAGTGCAATGAGACACAGCTTAAAACAAGAAGTGTGGAGGAGAGGCAGTAACTCAGGTCTCCATGAAGATCTGAGATACACCTCCCCCTAATGAAACTGAGAAGCACCCCGCTTCCAGAGAGAGTAACTGGCAGATCAGGTCTTCAGAGCCTCAGGTTACACCC
Source organism: Saccopteryx bilineata (assembly GCF_036850765.1). Classification (NCBI taxonomy): domain Eukaryota; kingdom Metazoa; phylum Chordata; class Mammalia; order Chiroptera; family Emballonuridae; genus Saccopteryx; species Saccopteryx bilineata. The sequence goes on from NC_089492.1 coordinate 209,702,847, forward strand.
ACCACATTCCTGGATACAGTTTTTTTTTTAATTTTTATTTATTTATTTATTTATTTTACAGAGACAGAGAGTGAGTCAGAGAGAGGGATAGACAAGGACAGACAGACAGGAATGAAAAGAGATGAGAAGCATCAATCATTAGCATCAAAGGTAAGCGTTGCAACACCTTAGTTGTTTATTGATTGCTTTCTCATATGTGCCTTGACCACGGGCCTTCAGCAAACCGAGTAACCCCTTGCTGGAGCCAGCGACCTTGGGTTCAAGCTGGTGGGCTTTTCCTCAAACCAGATGAGCCCACATTCAAGCTGGCGACCTCGGGTCTTGAACCTGGGTCCTCTGCATCCCAGTCCAAAGCTCTATCCACTGCGCCACTGCCTGGTCAGGCTCCTGGATACTGTTTTAAAGAAGGCCCCTGCTGAGATCAGTAAACAAGACTACCACCATGTTAAGAAAACTGAGAAAACAAACAAATCAAGACTTCAAAGCGGTTCTACTAGAAAAGCCAAACCTGACAGTGGATTACAAAGAACAGCTGATGCCAAACCAAGAAGACCTAGAAATAGCACAACTGAAAATTGGAGGCAGACAACACCAGGCCTAGACTCAACCAGCTCTACAAACAACACACACAAACAAGCAGACATAATGAGAAGACAGAGAAGTGTAATCCAAATAAAACCAAAAGAGTAACCTCCAGGAAATGAACTGAGTGATATGGAAATAACCAAAATTCCAGATGCAGTTTAAAATAATGATTGTTAGGATGCTTAGGAATCTTAGAACAACAATGGATGGTCATTACAAACACCTAAATAAAGAGGTAGCAAGTATAAAAAATGACATTGAAATATTAAGGAAGAATCAGTCAGAGATGACAAATACAACATCAGAAATGAAGACCATAATGGAAAGAATTAAAAACAGGATGGATGAAGGTGATGATTAAATCAGAAAGTTAGAGAACAAGTTGAATGAAGGCATGGAAGCAGAGCAGAAAAAAGAAAAATGACTCCAAAAGTCTGAGGAAACTCTAAGAGAGCTCTTTGAAAACATGAAGAGAAATAACATCTGCATCATAGGCGTTCCTGAAGAAGAAAAGAAAGAAAAGGGATAGAGACTTTGTTCAACCATACCATACCTAACAATGTCCTTAAATTAATGAAGAAAAAACTCTCACAAGTTCAAGAGCACAGAGAACTCCATTAAAGAGAAACCCAAAGAAATCTACATCAAGACACATCATAATTAAAATACCAAAGCTAAGCAATAAAGAGAAAATATTAAAAGCTGCTAGAGAAAAAAAAAGCTATCAAGTACAAAGGAGCCCCCATAAGGATGACATTAGACTTCTCAACAGAAACACTTGACGCCAGAAGGGAATGGCAAGAAATATTCAAAGTAATGCTGAACAAGAACCTACAACCAAGACTACTTTATCCAGCAAGGCTATCATTTAAAGTTGAAGAAGAAATAAAAAGCTTCCTAGATAAAAAAAAACCTCAAGAAATTCATTACAGCCAAACCAATTCTGCAGGACATGTTAAGGGGCTTGGTGTAAACAGATCAAAGTGGGAAAAGAATATAGCAAAAGCAGAATACAGCTTTAAAGAATAAAATGACAATAAACAACTACATATCAATAATAACTTTAAATGTAAATGGATAAATGATTCAATCCAAAGACATAAGGTAGCTGCATGGACAACAAAACAGGACCGGACCCGTACATATGCTGTCTACAAGAGACAACTTAAAACAAAAGAGGCACACAGACCGAAGGTAAAAGGATGCAAAAAATATTTCATGCAAATGCAAATGAAAAAAAAGGTGGGGTAGCAATACTTAGACAAAATGTTCTTTAAAACAAAGGCTATATTAAGAGATAAAGAAGGCCACTACATAATGATAAAGGGAGCAATCCAACAGGAAGATATAACCACTATAAATATCTATGCACCTAATATTGGAGCACCTAAATATATAAAGCAGACTTTGATGGATATAAAGGATGATATCAACAGCAATACTATATAGTAGGACATTTCAATATCCACTAACATCACTCGATAGATCTTCAAGAAAGAAAATTAACAAAGAAACAGCAGACTTAAAGGATACACTAGATCAATTGGATTTAATAGATATCTACAGAACCTTTCACCCTAAAGCAGCAGAGTATACATTCTCTTCAAGTGCTCAAAATAGTTTTTAGAATAGACCACATATTATGGCACAAAAGCGATCTCAACAAATTTAAAAAGATTGCTATCATATCAAGCATTTTCTCTGATCACAAAGGCATGAAACTAAAAATCAACTACTAGAGAAAAACTCAAAAATTCTCAAACACATAGAAATGAAATAAAAGATTGATAAATAAGGAATGGATTAAGAATGAGATCAAAGAAGACATAAAAATTCCTAGAAACAAATGATTGTGAGCATACAATAACTCCAAATTTATGGGACACAGCAAAAGCAGTACTGAAAGGGAAGTTCATAGCACTACAGGCATACTTTAAGATGCTAGAAAAAGCTCAAATAAACAACTTAACCCTGCATCTAAAAGAACTAGAAAAAGTACAGCAAGTAAAGCCCAGATGTTGTACAAGGAAGGAAATAATAAGATCAGAGTGGAAATAAATGATATGGAGGCTAAAGAAACAATGCAGAGGATTAATGAAACCAGGAGCTGGTTCTTTGAAAAGGTAAACAAGGTTGATGAACCTTTATCTAGACTCACCAAGAAAAAAAGAGAGGACTCAAATAAATAAAATTAAAAATCAGAGTGGAGAAATAACAACTGACACAACAGAAATACAAAATATTGTAAGAAAACACTATCAGTAACTGTATGCCAAAAAACTAGACAACCTGTGCCCTGGCCGGTTGGCTCAGTGGTAGAGCATCGGCCTGGCGTGCGGAAGTCCCGGGTTTGATTCCCGGCCAGGGCACACAGGAGAGGTGCCCATCTGCTTCTCCACCCCCCTCCTTCCTCTCTGTCTCTCTCTTCCCCTCCTGCAGCCAAGTTCCATTGGAGCAAAAAGATGGCCTGGGCGCTGGGGATGGCTCCTTGGCCTCTGCCTCAGGTGCTAGAGTGGCTCTGGTCATGACAGAGCGATGCCCCGGATGGGCAGAGCATCGCCCCCTGGTGGGCATGCTGGGTGGATCTTGGTCGGGCGCATGCAGGAGTCTGTCTGACTGCCTCCCTGTTTCCAGCTTCAGAAAAATACAAAAAAATAAAAAAATAAAAAATAAATAAACATGGACATTTTCATTATAAAAAACAACAACAAAACAAACAAAAAACCCCACAAAAAATAAACTTGACAACCTGGATAAAATTGACAAATTCCTTGAAACATACAGTCTTCCAAATATAAATCTGGAAGAATCAGAAAACCTAAACAGACTGATTACAACAAATGAGATCGAAACAGTTACCAAAATACTCCCAACAATGTAAACTCCTGGGCCTGATGGCTTCACAAGTGAATTCTACCAAATATTCAATGAAGAACTAACTCCTATCCTTCTCAAGCTATTTCAAAAAATTAAAAAAAAAAAAAAAAGGAAGACTTCCAAACTCCTTTTATGAGATGAGCATAAATCTGATTCCAAAACTAGGCAAAGACAACACAAAGAAATAAAATTATAGGCAAATATCCCTGATGAATATTGATGCTAAAATCCTCAACAAAATATTAAAAAACCGCATCCAGCAATATATGAAAAAAAAATCATAAACCATGATCAAGTGATATTTATTCTGAGGAGGCAAGGCTGGTACAATATTTGCAAATCAATCAATGTGATTCATCACATAAACAAAAGGAAGGAGAAAAACCATATGATAATTTCAATAGATGCAGAAAAAGCATTTCATAAAATCCAGCACCCATTCATGATCAAAACTCTCAGCAAAGTGGGAATACAGGAAACATACCTCAACATGACAAAGACCATTTATGACAAACCCACAGCCAACATCATACTCAATGGGTAAAAATTAAAAGCAATCCCCTTAAGATCAGGAACAAGGCAGAGCTGCCCCCTTTCACCACTCTCATTCAACATAGTCCTGGAAGTCCTAGCCACAGCAATCAGACAAGAAGAAGAAATAAAAGGCATCTAATTTGGAAAAGAAGTAGTAAAACTATCATTATTTGCAGATGATATGATATTGTATATAGAAAACTCTAAAGTCTCAGTCAGAAAACTACTGGACCTGATAAGGTAGCAGGATATAAAATTAATACTCAGAAATCAGAGGCATTTTTATACACCAACAATGAACAGTCAAAAAGGGAAATTAAGAAAACCATCCCCTTCACTATTGCAACCTAGCAGTAAATTTAAGAACCTAGCAGTAAATTTAACCAAGGAGATTAAAGAGTTTTACTCAGAAAATTATAAAACATTAATAAAAGAAATCAGGAAAGATACAAACAAGTGGAAGCTTATACCATGCTCATTGTTAGGAAAAATAAACAATTGAAATGCCTATATTACCCAAAGCAATTTATAAATTCAATGCAATACCATTTAAAATACCAATGACATACTACAAAGATATAGAACACATATTTCAAAAATTTATATGGAACCAAAAAAGAACACAAATAGCCTCAGCAATCTTGAAAAGGAAAAATAAAGTAGGAGGCATTACACTTCCCTATATCAAGTTATCCTACAAGGCCATTGTATTCAAAACAGCCTGGGACTGGCATAAGAACAGGCATATACATCAATGGAACAGAACAGAGAACCCAGAAGTAAACCCACAGCTTTCTGGAACACTGATATTTATTTGACAAAGGAGGTGAGAGCATACAATAAAGTAAAAACAGCCTCTTGAATAAATGGTGTTGGAAAAATTGGACATCTACCTGCAAAAAAAATAAAATAAATAAAACTATACCACTAACTTATACCTCTCACAAAAATAAACTCAAAATGCATAAAAGATTTAAATGTAAGCCGTAAAACTGTGTCTTAGAAGAAAACATAGGCAGTAAGCTCTCTGACATCTCTCGGAGCAATATATTTACCAATTTATCTCCACGGGCAAGTGAAATAAAGGACAGGATAAACAAATGGGACTATATAGAACTAAAAAGCTTTTGCACAGCTAAAGACAATAAGAACAGAATAATAAGACAAACTACACAATGGGAGACATACTTGACAACACATCTGATAAGGGGATAATAACCAAACTTTATACAGAACTTGTAAAACTCAACACCAGAAAGAAACAATTCAATGAAAAAATGGGCAAAAGAAATGAATAGATACTTCTCCAAAGAGGACATACAGATGGCCCATAGGCATATGAAAAAATGCTCAACATCACTAATCAACACCACAATGAGATATTACCTCACACCAGTCAGAATGGCACTCATCAACAAAGCAACACAGAATAAGTGCTGGCAAGGATGTGGAGAAAAGGGAACCCTCCTGCACTGCTGGTGGGTATGCAGACTAGAGCAGCTATTGTGGAAATTAGTATGGAGATTTCTCAAAAAATTAAAAATAAAACTGCCTTTTGACCCAGCTATCCCACTTTTAGGAATATACATTCAAGAACACCAGAGCACTGTTTTGAAAAGAGAAATGCACTCCCTTGTTTATGGCAGCATGTTCACAATAGCAAAGATCTGGAAACAGCCCAAGTGTCCATGAGTGGATGAGTGGATTAAAAGCTTTGGTATATATATATATATACTATAGAATACTACTCAACCATAAGAAATGATGACATTGGATCATTTTCAACAACATGGGTGGACCTTCATAACATTATACTGAGTGAAATAAGTAAATCAGAAAAAACTAAGAACTATATGAATCCATACATAGATGGGATATAAAAATGAGACTCAGAGACATGGACAAGAGTCTGATGGTTACTGTGGGAGGAAGGAGGAGGAAGGAGAGGGAGAGGGTGGGTGGAGGGGGTGGGCAAAAAGACAACCAGATAGAAGGTAATGAAAGACAATTTGACTTTGGGTAAGGGGTATGCAACATTATCAAATGTCAAAATTACCTGGAGATAATTTCTCTGAACATATGTACCCTGATTTATCAATGTCACCCCATTAAAATTAATTTAAAAAACTGGATACAACAAAACTAAATCTGAAGTGTAAAAGCATTAACCATGGCCTGACCTGTGGTGGCATAGTGGATAAAGCGTCGACCTGGAAATGCTGAGGTCACCAGTTCAAAACCCTGGGCTTGCCTGGTCAAGGCACATGTGGGAGTTGATGCTTCCAGCTCCTCCCCCCTGTCTCTCTCTCCTCTCTCTCTCTCTCTCTCTCTCTCTCTCTGTGTGTCTCTCTCCTCTCTAAAATGAATAAATAAAATAAAAATAAAAAAAAGCATTAACCATCATTCTGGAATAATCCAGTCTTCTTTAAAGTATAAAATATTCTTTGCACATGTTACCAAAATATATTAAGAGTAATTTGAAATCTCACTATTTTATTCAGTTTAAGAATCTAAGCAGTGTTTGGTGGATGTACATTACTGTGTAACATAACTTAGTTCCTAAAATAAAAGCTATTACCAAGCATTGCTTCTCCTAAAGTGCAGACCACAGTGTAACTCTAGCACGTATTACAGTATCTTGGCATGGTGAAGAATTTCAGCAAAACACACGTATACAATGAAAAACTAAATCTGACATGTAAAAGCATTTACCATTGTCTTTGAAGAATCTAGTCCCCTTGAAAGTGAGAACTAATGTTTTTACAACTTGTTATCAAAACTATATTAGGACATCAGAGAAATGGCACCATGAGGAGCACTCCCAATACCTCTCTTAAAAATTTCAACTAGTTATACATCCAGAGATAGAAAAATCTATCCCTGGGGCACCTGGAAGTCCCACACACTGAACAAGAAGGTGTGATTGGATGAAAAACTGCCTAAATATATAATCAACTCTGAAGGAAATAAGATGGAGAACGGAACACTCTGCCTTCCTCACTAACCTGCGCAAGGGCTGCTTTCACTTGGAACTGAGAGTGGGGGCTGGGGGCGTGGAGGGAGCCAAACTGGGTCAAAGAAGTTTAAGCCAAGGAAAAAGTGTGCCCATGGTGACTCAGCCCACGCAAGCTAACGCTGGCTCCAGACCCCAGCAAAGGCGGGCGAACAGCAGCCACCAGTACTCCTGATATCCTGGTCAACATGCACAGTGTGTGAGAAGTTTCTCCTAACACCTCAGGTGTGGGGCCCATGTTCCCTGACAGAGAGGCAGAGTCAGAGACTTCAGCGTGGGCTGCAACCAGAGTCTCGGTGTAATCCCTGCTCCCCGAATATTGGCATGCGGGGAGTGTGCAAAAGTGAACATCCCTACACCCAGACTTCTCCGGGTGGGCGGGGCACCTCACCCAGCCATTCGGGCCAACATCCCAAGGAAGAAAAAAAAATATGAAGTGCTAGGGAGAGGGGTGTGCAGGCAGCTTGCAGACTCTCTCTGGAGCAGATCTGTGGATTCAATCACTGAAATTAGCTTAACCCACAGTCTGCTTACCGTGCAACTTGCTTACGCGGTTCTAGTTGACAATGTCTCTCTCAGATCAGCAATCTAAGACAAGAGACATGATCTATTTTAGTGCCTCTTGCTCTGCACATAGGGGCGGGGGCAACTTCCTGTCAGCCGATACAGGGTGAAAAACACATTCCTATGGAACAAACCTCAGAGAACACTGCAGAAGTTAGACAAGCTAGGCTGTAGGCTTTTTTAACAAGGAAAAAGCCTGCAGAAAGCAATCCCATGGAACACTAAGGCAAATTTAACTAGATATACCTGGGGAACTGAACAGAAGTCAACACAGCCCCTACCTGCTTAAGCTGGTGGCTCTGATTGGCAGAGCTTTCATACTCAGGGCTGTGCACTAAAAAGAGGGACTTGGCAGCTTTTAAGACCTCCTGTTCTGCCAGCAGCGACTAAGCCATCTTCTTCCCAGTCAATACAGGTTACAAAGTGCAAAAAGCCTGGGGAGAGTGGTCCCACAGAGTGCTGAGGCATACTGGACATGCCTTGAGGCTCATAGAAAGACACCTTGAGAGCAATTGGCTCCCAGCCCTGCCTCATTATGCTGGCGGCTCTGAGTGACAGAGCCTTACCCAGAACCCTGCACTGAGTGGGGATCTGCCAGCTCTTTGAGCTTCTTAATCTCCAGGCAGTGGCAGCAGCAACCTCATAGCTGGATCATCAGGCTGCTAATTCAGGAAGAAGAGATTAGGAGAGAGGCTCCAGGAAAACGGACTCTTCCATTGTTGGAGCCTGCAAATGCTAACAAGCCCCGACTACCCACGAGACTGAGGCCTAATATATGACATCACCATAAAGACATATCAACTGCAAATCTCTACCTAAGTGTGCCTCAGGGGCAGAGCCTGGGGTACAGAGCCACCGACCAGGAAGAGGGAGAGGAAAAAAGAAAAAGAAAAAAACCTCTCAAAATCAAGAAAAATCCACAGACTTTAACAGTCTTTATAACTTTTTCTTAATCTTTATTTTTTCTTCTTCCACCTTGGTCCTTCTTATCCTCTGCTCATCTTATTCTTTTTGCTTCATCTTGAACTACATTACCCCACAAGTGTTACATTTTCCATTTTTTTCTTTTCGTTTTTTCTCTATATGATGGGTTACACTCCAAAACCCCTTAACTCTCTCTTTTTTCTTTTTCTCCTTCTCTCTTAGTTTCTTCATTTCTCTTTACTTTTCCTCTCAATCAATTCTCACTCACAAACAAATTATTTTATTCTGGATTCAAATTTTTTCTTTGTGGCATTTTGTGTGCTTTTTACTTCGCTTTTTTTTTTTTTTTGGTATTTTTCTGAAGCTGGAAATGGGCATAGACAGTCAAACAGACTCCCGCATGCGCCCGACCGGATCCACCGGGCACGCCCACCAGGGGGCGGTGCTCTGCCCACCAGGGGGCGATGCTCTGCCCCTCCAGGGTGTTGCTCTGTCATGACCAGAGCCACTCTAGCGCCTGGGGCAGAGACCAAGGAGCCATCCCCAGAGCCCAGGCCATCTTTGCTCCAATGGAGCCTTGCTGCGGGAGGGGAAGAGAGAGACAGAGAGGAAGGAGAGGGGGAGGGGTGGAGAAGCAGATGGGCGCTTCTCCTGTGTGCCCTGGCCGGGAATCAAACCCGGGACCCCTGCACACCAGGCCGACGCTCTACCACTGAGCCAACCGGTCAGGGCCTTCGCTTTTTAACTCATTAGCATTCCCCCCAATCCTGATTCTCCATTCTATGTAGCTTTGTTCCACTTAATACAATAAAATTTTTTTTCTTTTTTTGTTTCCCTCTTATCCCTTTCTCTATATCTCTCAGTCAACCATCATTTACAAGCAAATTATTTTATTCTTGATGCAAATTATTTCCTTTTTTACATTTTGAAAGAGAAATAAAATCATAAATAGATACAGAAAGATGAGAAAATTTATCATCAGAAAACCCCCACTTTAGGAAATACTAAAGGGGGTTTTCCAAAAAACAAAACAAAACAAATCCATAAGTAAAAGCTCCTCCAAGAACACAATAAAACCAAATTTAAACTATGACAACAAAAACAAAAAAGGGGAGAAGACAAAGATTAACAGTAGCAAAGAATGATGGAGTGCAAAAGCTCTTATAAGATAGTGTACTACAATGACCATGGTAGGTACCTTTTCCATTACTTAATGGTAACCACTCCTGATAAAACCACCACAGAAGCACATAACTTGAAAAAAGAAGTAACAGAGGAAAGAAGTATGGAGTACAACCAAATAAAAAGAAATGACAAAAAAAAAAACAACAAAAGAGAAGAATCAAACAAGATACAAAACTACAGAAAGCAATATATAAAATGGCAATAGGAAACCCTCAAGTGTCAATAATTACACTAAATGTAAACAAATTAAACTCAGCAATAAAAAGACACAGAGTAGCAGAATGGATTAAAAAAGAAAATCCAATTGTATGCTGCCTACAAGAAACATATCTAAGCAACAAGGATAAAAACAAATTCAAAGTGAAAGGTTGAAAAACAATACTCCAAACAAATAACATCTAAAAAAAAAGAAGGCGTAGCAATACTCATATCTAACAATGCCTGACCATAAGACAGCAAAAATAATCAGAGAAAAAGATGGTCATTTCATAATGATTAAGGGGATACTGAATCAAGAAGACATAACACTTTTTTACATATATATGCATCAAACCAAGGAGCACCAAATCTATAAGACAGTTACTGACTGACCTAAAAACAAAAACTGACAAAAAATACAATCATACTTGGAGAACCTCAATATGCTGCTGACGGCTCTAGATTGTTCATCCAACAGAAAAATCAATAAAGAAACATTGACCTTAAACAAAACACTAGAGCAATTGGATATGATAGACATCTACAGGACATTTCATCCCAAAGTGACAGAGTATACATTTTTCTTTTGTGTACATGGAACATTATCAAGAATTGACCATATGTTGGGCCACTAAAATAACATCAGCAAATTCAGAAAAATTGAAATTGTACCAAGCATATTTTCTGATCATAAAGCCTTGAAACTACAATTCAACTGAAAAAAAGAGGTAAAACCCCCACAAAAATGTAGAAACTAAACAACATACTTTTAAAAAATGAATGAGTCAGCCCTGGCCGGTTGGCTCAGCGGTAGAGTGTCGGCCTAGCGTGCGGAGGACCCGGGTTCGATTCCCGGCCAGGGCACACAGGAGAAGCGCCCATTTGCTTCTCCACCCCTCCGCCGCACTTTCCTCTCTGTCTCTCTCTTCCCCTCCCGCAGCCAAGGCTCCATTGGAGCAAAGATGGCCTGCGGGCGCTGGGCAATGGCTCTGTGGCCTCTGCCTCAGGCGCTAGAGTGGCTCTGGTCGCAACATGGCGATGCCCAGGATGGCAGAGCATCCGCCCCTGGTGGGACAGAGCGTCGCCCCTGGTGGGCGTGCCGGGTGGATCCCGGTCGGGCACATGCGGGAGTCTGTCTGACTGTCTCTCCCTGTTTCCAGCTTCAGAAAAATGCAAAAAAAAAAATGAATGATTCAAAGAAGAAATAAGTGCAGAGATCAAAAGATATATACGACAAATGAGATGACAATACGACACATCAGAATCTCTGCGATGCAGCAAAAGCAGTAATAAGAGGGAAGTTCAAATCACTTCAGGCCTGTATAAACAAGCAAGGAGAGAGCCCAAGTCCAAGTAAACCACTTAACTTCACAACTTAAGGAACTAGAACAAAGAACAAAGAGAACCGAAAACCAGCCGAAGAAGAGAAATAATAAAACCAGAGCAGAAATAAATGAAATAGAGAACAGAAAAAGTATAAAAAAAAATTAATAAAACAAGGAGCTGGTTTCTTTGAAAAGATCAAACAAAATTGAAAAACCCTTGGCAAGACTACCAAGAAAAAAAGAGAAGGACTCATAATAAACAAATCCAAAATGAAAGAGGAGAAATCACCACAGATATCAAAGATATACAAAGAATTATTATAGAATACTATGAAAAACTATATGCCACCAAATACAAACAATCTAGAAGAAATGGATAAATTCTTAGAACAATACAACCTTCCTAGACTGATGCGTCATAAAGAAGCAGAAAGCCTAAACAGACCCATGAACAGGGAGGAAGATAGAAAAAACTCCCCCCAAAATAAAAGTCCAGGCTCAGACGGCTATACTAGTGAATTCTATCAACATTAAAAGAAGACTTGATTCCTATTCTACTCAAAGTCTTCCAAAAAATTGAAGAAGAAGCAATACTTCCAAACACATTTTATGAGACCAACATAATCCTCATACCGAAACCCAACAAGGATGGCAAAAAAAAACCCCCAAAACTACAGACCAATATCTCTAATGAATACAGATGCTAAAATACTAAACAAAATACTAGCAAATCAAATACAACAACATATTAAAAAAATAATACATCATGATCAATTGAGATTAATCTCAGAATCTCAAGGATGGTTCAACATATGTAAAACGGTTACAGGTAATACACCATATCAACAAACAAAGAACAAAAACCACATGATCTTATCAATAGATGCAGAGCCCTGGCCAGTTGGCTCAGTGGTACAGCATCAGCCTGGCGTGCAGAAGTCCGGGTTTCGATTCCCGGCCAGGGCACACAGGAGAAGCGCCCATCTGCTTCTCCACCCCTCCTCCTCTTCTTCCTCTCTGTCTCTCTCTTCCCCTCCCACAGCGAGGCTCCATTTGGAAGCAAGGATGGCCCGGGCGCTGGGGATGGCTCCTTGGCCTCTGCCCCCAGGTGCTAGAGTGGCTGCATGGTCTCAACAGAGCGACACCTCGGAGGGGTAGAGCATCGCCCCTGGTGGGCAGAATGTCGCCCCTTGGGTGGGTGCGCTGGGTGGATCCGGTCGGGGCACATGCGGGAGTCTGTCTGACTGTCTATGCCGTTTCCAGCTTCAGAAAAATTAAAAAAAAAAAAAAAGATGCAGAAAAAGGCATTTGAATAAATACAACACAATTTTATGTTTAAAACACTCAACAAAATGGGTATAGAAGGAAAATATCTCAACATGATAAAGCCCATTTATGATAAACCATCAGCTAACATCATATTAAATAGCATAAAACTGAGGACTTTCCCCTTTAAGTCAGGAACAAGACAGGGTTGTCCACTCTCTCCACTCTTATTTAACGTGGTGCTAGAAGTTTTAGCCTGAGCAATCAGACAAGATAAAGAAATAAAATGCATCAATATAGGAAAAGAAGAAGTAAAGGTTTCACTTTTTGCAGATGCTATGATCCTTACATTGAAAACCCCAAAGACTCCACTAAAAGATTACTAGAAACAATAAACCAATACAGTAAGGTCGTCAGGATACAAAATTATATACAAAAGTCCATAGCCTTTCTATATGCCAACAACAAAACATTAGAAAACGACTAAAAAAAACAATTTTTCTTCATGATTGCAACAAAAAAAATAAAATACCTAGGAATAAACATAACCAAGAATGTAAAGTACCTATATAACAAAAACTACAAAGCATTGTTAAGGGAAATCGAAAAAGATACAATGAAATGGAAAATATTCATTGTTCTTAGATAGAAGAATAAATATAATCAAAATAATCCATATTACCCAAAGCATATACAATTAATGCAAATGCCCATAAAATTCCAATGTCATTTTTTAAAGAAATGAAAACACAAATCATCAGATTTATAAGGAAATATAAAAAATCCCAAATAGCCAAAGCAATCCTAAAGAAAAAGAAAACGAAGCTGGGGGGCATTATAATACCTGACTTCAAATTATATTATAAAGGTATGACAATCAAAACGCATGGTATTGGCAGAAAAATAGACACTCAGACCAATGGAACAGAATAGAAGTCCAGAAATAAAGCACATATATATGGTCAAATAGATTTTGATAAAGGGGCTAACAACACAGAATGGAGAAAGAAAGCCTCTTTAACAAATGGTGCTGGGAAAACTGAAAGCCACATGTGAAAGAATGAAACTGGAACTACAGTTTGTCCTCTTGTACTAAATTAATTCAAAAATGGATCAAAGACCTAAATATAAGACCTGAAACAATAAAGTGCATAGAAGAAGACATAGGTACTAAACTCATGGACCTGGGTTTTAAAATGAGCATTTTATGAATTTGACTCAAAAAGCAAAATAAATGAAGGCAAAGATAAGTGAATGGACCACATCAGACTAAGAAGTTTTTGCACAGCAAAAGAAACTGACAACAAAACAGATAGCCAACTAATGGAAATGATATTTTCAAACAACAGCTCAGGTAAGGTCCTAATATCTAAAATATACAAAGAACTCATAAAACTCAACAACAAACAACAATCGAATAAAAAAATGGGAAAAGGATCTGAACAGTCACTTCTCCAGGAAGAAATACAAATGGCCAACAGATATATGAAAAGATGCTCATCTTCATTAGTTATTAGAGAAATGCAAATCAAAACTATAATGATATACCACCTCACACCTGTTAGAATAGCTATTATCAACTTGACAGGTAATAGCAAGTGTTGGAGAGGCTGTGGAGAAAAACGGAACGCTCATCCACTGTTGGTGGGAATGTAAAGTAGTACAACCATTATGAAGAAAGTATGGTTGTCCTCAAAAAACTAAAAATAGAACGACGGTATGACCCAGCAATCCCTCTACTGGGTATATACCCCCTGAACTCAAAACATTGGTACGTAAAGACACATGCAGCCTCATGTTCATTGCAGCATTATTCACAGTGGCCAAGACAAGGAAACAACCAAAAAGTCCTTCAATAGATGACTGGATAAAGAGGATGTAGTACATATATTCTATGGAATACTACTCAGCCAAAAGAAATGATGACATCGGATCATTTACAACAAAGTGGATGGATCTTAATAACATTATACGAAGTGAAATATATAAATCAGAAAAAACTAAGAACTCCATGATTCCATACATAGATGGGACATAAAAATGAGACTAAGAGACCTGGACAAGAGTGTGGTGGTTACCCGGGAGGGGGAGTGAGAGAGGGAGGGAAAAAGGGGAGGGGAGGGGCACAAAAAAACCAGTTAGGACGTGACAGAGGGAAATTTGACTTTGGGTGATGGGTATGAAACATAATTGAATGACAAGATAACCTGGAGATGTTTTCTTTGAACATATGTACCCTAATTTATTAATGTCACCCCATTAAAATGAATAAAAATATATAAAAAAGGAGACACACAAAAAGAAACAAAAAAACAAAACTATATTAACAGTAATTTGAAATCTCACCATTCATTCAGTTTGAGAATCTAAGCACAGCTGGGTGGATGTACATTACTTGTGTAACACCACTTAGTACTATCTCAATTCCTAAGGAAAAACAAAGTATTGCCAAGAACTGCTTCTCCTGAAGAGCAGACACACAATGTACTCTAGCACTTTTATAGTAACTATGAATGGAGATTCTCATGCATTCTGTAAAGAATGGAATGATAGGGTTGATATATATGGTCACTTTTGATCGTCTATATACTGTGGGGTAATAGACATGCTAAAGCCTAAGAATGAATGCTTTAAAGATATTTTAAGTGTGCTCTCTGCATTATTGGCTAAAGTTACAATGATGACCTGTTCCTTATGGTACTATCACAGACGCATGTCTTCCCTGTAATGTGCCCTTCCAAATGCTGAACATATTTGAAGGAGAAACACGTGCATGGGTTGAATGTTTACAATAGCATCTGAATGGAGAAAAGACACTGTTTCTGATAGGCTGGGATCTGAACGTTTTGATTTACAACTGCAAAATATGAAAGAAACAATGTGAGGAATATTCACAAAGCATTTCAACTAATCAGTATTCACATAGCTGATTTGTGTACAGTGTAAGACTTTCACATGAGATTGCTCTATTTTTAGCAAAGTATGTTTCCTTTTCCACACAGTAAAAATGTACTACTTTCCAAGTAACGTGGCTGGTATTCTTACATTTCTGAACATGAATGACCAAGAAAGACTGAGTTCATATCAATGTTAGGATATCTTCTGGAGCTTAGTATTATGTACAGTTTGACATTAGAGGTAGAATAATGGAAAGTTTAAAACATATTTTTATTTTAGTGTTAAAATACATCTTGGGTCATCTTTAAAGAGGCAGTTCAGTTTAGGCTGTAGTTATCTGGAATTTGGTTCAGGCTGAGGGTAAACATGACAGGACACATATTGGTTGGTTTACAATGGTCCTTTGATTCTGCACGTACCTTGTTTCAAGTATTGTGTGAAATGTAGGATACATCTTTAGTTTTAACTTATGACACAGGTGTAATGTTTTCTGTACATGTGCATTGAAGTTGGACTTGCTGTTAATGTTAGCTACATGACTGAAATTACTTTCAAATTAGGGGTTAACTTGTGTTCTCTAAAGGGTATGTAACTCTATTTACACAATGATGTCACACTTTACCGTCAGGAATCTGATAGTATATTAAACTCAATATGCTGGTAACGGTGTAGTTCATAAATAAAGCAGTTTTTGGTTAAAGGAAGATGTTCTATAATCTAAGCGTGCAAGATTTGCCTGAGCTGAAAATAGACACAAGTTAAAAATCAAACCTGAAGTTAATTTTACAGCAGTGCCAAACAGATGCATGAGCAAAGCTAACTCAAACACTTGAAACTCATTTTAGCAAGGATTTCGAATACAACGAAAAGCTAAATCTGACATGTTAAAGTATTAACCATTGCCTTGGAAGAATATAGTCCCCTTTAAAGTATGATCTAATCTTTACACAACTTCTTACCAAACTTATATTACCCATAATTTGAAATCTCATCATTTCAGGTTCAAGAATCGAAGCACAGCAATGAACGTACGTATTGTGTAACAGAACAGACTGCTATCTCAATCCCTAAGGAAAAACATAGTATTGGCAAGCACTGCTTTTCATGAGGAGCAGGCCACAATGTAACTCTAGCAAATTCGAGGCTAAGTATGAGTGGTGATGTTTGTGCATTTTGTAAAAAATGGAATGAAAGGGTTGATATATGTATGGTAACTTTTGAACATCTGTATATTGTGGGTGTTATAGACAGTGCTTAACCTTACAGAATGCTTTAAAGCTATTTTAAGTGTGCTCTCTATTAATGGCTGAAAGTACAAAGATGATCTGTTCCTTATAGTACAAACACATACACATGTATCACCTGCAATGTGCTCTTCCAAATGCTGTACATATATACCAAAGAGAAAAAAAAGTGTATGAGTTGAATGTTTAAAATGGCATCCGAGTGGAAACACGGCACTGTTTCAGATATGGCGGGATCTGAATATTTTGATTTAACTCTGTAAAGTGTGAAATAAATAATGTGATGAATATTGACAATGCATTTAAAGTAATCAATATACACATCATCTGTTTCAGTTTACTTCCGTATTTCCTCAATCTAAATATGGGGATCAGTGTCACAGACAGCTGGCAAGTGAGGCTTTCATTTTGTGTAGCAAGAATTTTTTATTGTAGCAAAATATGTATTAAAATTTACCATTTTACAATTTTATGAATATTTTTTTTAAGTCTTTTTATTTTTATTTTATTCATTTTTACTTTTCCAAAGCTGGAAACGGGGAGGCAGTCAGACAGACTCCCGCATGCGCCCGACCGGGATCCACCCGGCACGCCCACCAGGGGGCGATGCTCTGCCCATCCGGGGCGTCGCTCTGTCGAGACCAGAGCCACTCTAGCGCCTGGGGCAGAGGCCAAGGAGCCATTCCCAGCGCCTGGGCCATCCTTGCTCCAATGGAGCCTCGGCTGCGGGAGGGGAAGAGAGAGACAGAGAGGAAGGAGGGGAGGGGTGGAGAAGCAGATGGGCGCTTCTCCTGTGTGCCCTGGCCGGGAATCTAACCCTGGACTCCTGCACTCCAGGCCGATGCTCTACCACTGAACCAACCGGCCAGGGCCCTTTTAAGAATATTTTTTTTAATTTTTTTTAATTTTTTATTTTTTTAAACAGAGACAGAGCGAGTCAGAGAGAGGGATAGACAGGGACAGACAGACAGGAACGGAGAGAGATGAGAAGCATCAATCATTAGTTTTTCACTGTGTTGCAACACCTTAGTTGTTCATTGATTGCTTTCTTTTTTTTAAATTTATTCATTTTAGAGAGGAAAGAGAAAGGGAGAGAGAAAGGAGCGGGAGAGAGAGAGGAGAGAGAGGACAGAGAGAGAAGGTGGGGAGGAGCTGGACGCATCAACTCCCGTATGTGCCTTGACCAAGCAAGTCCAGGGTTTTGAACCGGCAACCTCAGCATTTCCAGGTTGACGCTTTATCCACTGCGCCACCACAGGTCAGGCCCTTTTAAGAATATTTTTAAAGAAAAAAACCTGTCTATAGCACATTATAACTTGTATCAAATATTAATTAAACAACACAAAAGCGTGTGGGTATTTTCATTTAAAAGACTTTTTTCTTCTTTTTTATTTTAGAGCAATGGGAAGAGAGAGAGAGGGAGAAGGAGGAGAGTAGCAGGAAGCATAAACTCCCATATGTGCCTTGACCAGGCAAGCTCAGAGTTTTGAACGAGCATCCTCAGAGTTCCAGGTCAACACTTTCTCTACTGCACGATCATAGGTCAGGCCTCATTTAAAAGGTTTTTAAAAGAGGTTCTACTAGATGCCCCAAAGACTCTGTTACATTTACCTTAATTTCTCTATGCCTAAAATAAATTTTTACTTTGTTAAATCTTTACAAATAAAGTAGGAATATGAGATTTCCATGCTAACTTTTTTTGACTTAACAAGCTTTACATTGTGAAATCTTTAAAAAAATAATGTGGTTTTTAAAAATTATTTTTGAGAAGAGAGATTTGTTGTTCCAATTATGCATTCATTGGTTGTTTTTTGTATGTGCCCTGACCCGGGGTCAAGTCCGCAACCTTAGCGTATCAGGACAAGGCACTAAACATATGACCTACCCAGCCAGGGCTAAGAAAGATCTTTTGATAATTGAGTTTGAATATGACAGCAAAAAGGAAGGCATTTGGTAGAAAAGTCAACTAGAATCAAAATTACAAAAATTTAATTGATAACATTAAATCTTGTCTAAGTTTATTTCTCTTTTCACCTCAAAATAAATATACCACTGGTTATTCTGGTTTTGAAT